>NC_137459.1:221820648-223237898 GCF_964235325.1 Thermobia domestica | reverse complement strand
TTTTAAAATTTTGGTGCTAACTTCACGCAACACCAAAAATCTTAAAGTCTCTATATTTTTTAAAGTTCTGAGTAGTACTCATAGAGTTCTAGAGTTCTTGCTAGGTTAGACCAATAGTTCTGGGTAAATAAAAATTTTATAGCGAATTTAAATTTCTGGTGCTAACTTCACGCAACACCAAAAATCTTAAAATGTCTATATTTTTTAGAATTCTGAGTAGCATTTAAAGAGTTCTAGAGTTTTTGGTAGGTTAGACCAATAGTTCTGTGTAAATAAAGATTTGATAGCAATTTTAAAATTTTGGTGCTAACAAAACGCAACACCAGAACTCTTAAAATCTCTATATTTTTTAGACTTCTGAGTAGCACGCAAAGTGTTCTACAGTTCTTCCTACGTTACACTAATAGTTCTGGGTAAATAAACCTTTTATAGCGTTTTTAAAGTTTCGCTGCTAACTTCAAGAAAAACCAAAATTCATAAAATAGGTATATTTTTTAGAGTTCTGAGTAGCACTCAAAGAGTTCAACAGTTCTTGCTAGGTTAGACCAATATTTCTGGGTAAATAAAGATTTTATAGCGATTTTAAAATTTCGGTACTAACTTCACGCAACATAAAAAATCTTAAAATGTCTTAATTTTTTGAGAGTTCTGAGCAGTACTCAATGAGTTCCAGAGTTCTTGCTAGGTTAGACCAATAGTTCTGGGTAAATAAAGATTTTATAGCGATTCTAAAGTTTCGGTGGTAACTTCACGAAACACCAAAAATCTTAAAATGTCTATATTTTTTAGAGTTCTGAGTAGCACTCAAAGAGTTCAAGAGTTCTTGCTAGGTTAGTATAATAATTCTGGGTAAATAAAAATTTTATAGCGATTTTAAATTTTTGGTGCTAACTTCACGCAACACCAAAAATCTTAAAATGTCTTAATTTTTTGAGAGTTCTGAGTAGTACTCAATGAGTTCTAGAGTTCTTGCTAGGTTAGACCAATAGTTCTGGGTAAATAAAGATTTTATAGCGATTCTAAAGTTTCGGTGGTAACTTCACGAAACACCAAAAATCTTAAAATGTCTATATTTTTTAGAGTTCTGAGTAGCACTCAAAGAGTTCTAGAGTTCTTGGTAGGTTAGACATATAATTCTGGATAAATAAAGATTTTATAGCGATTTCAAAATTTCGGTGCTAACTTCACGCAACACCAAAAATTTTAAATTGTCTTTTTTTTAGATTTCTGAGAAGAACTCAAAGAGTTCTAGAGTTCTTGCTTGGTTAGACCAATAGTTCTGGGTAAATAAAGATTTTATAGCGATTTTATAATTTTGGTGCTAACTTCACGCAACACCAATAATCTTAAAATGCCTTTATTTTTTAGAGTTCTGAGATTTACTCAAAGAGTTCTAGAGTTCTTGGTAGGTTAGACCAATAGTTCTGGGTAAATAAAAATTTTATAGCGATTTTAAAGTTTTGCTGCTAACTCACGCAAAACCAAAAATCTTATGTCTTTATTTTTTAGAGTTCTGAGTAGCACTCAAAGAGTTCTAGAGTTTTCGGTAGGTTTGACCAATAGTTCTGTGTAAATAAAAATTTTTTAGCGATTTTTAATTTTTGGTGCTAACTTCACGCAACACCAAAAATCTTAAAATGTCTATATTTTTTATGAGTACCACTCAAAGAGTTCTAGAGTTTTTGGTAGGTTAGACCAATAGTTCTGTGTAAATAGAGATTTTATAGCGATTTTAAAATTTTGGTGATAACTAAACGCAACACCATAACTCTTAAAATCTCTATATTTTTTAGACTTCTGAGTAGCACTCAAAGTGTTCTAGAGTTCTTCCTAGGTTACACTTATAGTTCTGGGTAAATAAACATTTTATAGCGTTTTTAAAGTTCCGCTGCTAACTTCAAGAAAAACTAAAATTCATAAAATATGTATATTTTTTGGAGTTCTGAGTAGCACTCAAAGAGTTCAACAGTTCTTGCTAGGTTAGATCAATATTTCTGGGTAAATAAAGATTTTATAGCGATTTTAAAATTTCGGTACTAACTTCACGCAATATAAAAAATCTTAAAATGTATTAATTTTTTGAGTGTTCTGAGTAGCAGTCAAAGAGTTCAAGAGTTCTTGCTAGGTTAGACCAATAGTTCTGGGTAAATAAAGATTTTATAGCGATTCTAAAGTTTCGGTGGTAACTTCACGAAACACCAAAAATCTTAAAATGTCTATATTTTTTAGAGTTCTGAGTAGCAGTCAAAGAGTTCAAGAGTTCTTGGTAGGTTAGACCAATAATTCTGGATAAATAAAGATTTTATTGCGATTTTAAAATTTCGGTACTAACTTCACGCAACATAAAAAATCTTAAAATATCTTAATTTTTTGAGAGTTCTGAGCAGTACTCAATGAGTTCTAGAGTTCTTGCTAGGTTAGACCAACAGTTCTGGGTAAATATTTTATAGCGATTCTAAAGTTTCGGTGGTAACTTCACGAAACACCAAAAATCTTAAAATGTCTATATTTTTTAGAGTTCTGAGTAGCACTCAAAGAGTTCAAGATTTCTTGGTAGGTTAGACCAATAATTCTGGATAAATAAAGATTTTATAGCGATTTTAAATTTCGGTGCTAACTTCACGCAACACCAAAAATTTTAAATTGTCTTTTTTTTAGAGTTCTGAGAAGAACTCAAAGAGTTCTAGAGTTCTTGCTAGGTTAGACCAATAGTTCTGGGTAAATAAAGATTTTATAGCGATTTTATAATTTTGGTGCTAACTTCACGCAACACCAATAATCTTAAAATGCCTTTATTTTTTAGAGTTCTGAGACTCGCACAAAGAGTTCTAGAGTTCTTGCTAGGTTAGACCAATAGTTCTGGGTAAATAAAAATTTTATAGCGATTTTAAAGTTTCGCTGCTAACTCACGCAAAACCAAAAATCTTATAATGTCTTTATTTTTTAGAGTTCTGAGTAGCACTCAAAGAGTTCTAGAGTTTTTGGTAGGTTTGACCAAAAATTCTGTCTAAATAAAAATTTTATAGCGATTTTTAATTTTTGGTGCTAACTTCACGAAACACCAAAAATCTTAAAATGTCTATATTTTTTATGAGTAGCACTCAAAGAGTTCTAGAGTTTTTGGTAGGTTAGACCAATAGTTCTTTGTAAATAAAGATTTTATAGCGATTTTAAAATTTCGGTACTAACTTCACGAAACACCAAAAATCTTAAAAGGTCTATACTTTTTAGAGTTCTGAGTAGCACTCGAAGAGTTCTAGAGTTTTTGGTAGGTTAGACCAATAGTTCTGTGTAAATAAAAATTTTATAGCGATTTTAAAATTTCGGTACTAACTTCACGAAACACCAAAAATCTTAAAAGGTCTATATTTTTTAGAGTTCTGAGTAGCACTCAAAGAGTTCAAGAGTTCTTGCTAGGTTAGACCAATATTTCTGGGTAAATAAAGATTTTATAGCGATTTTAAAATTTCGGTGGTAACTTCACGAAACACCAAAAATCTTAAAATGTCTTTATTTTTAGAGTTCTGAGTAGAACTCAAGCAGTTCTAGAGTTCTTGCTAGGTTAGACCAATAGTTCTGGGTAAATAAAGATTTTAAAGCGATTCTAAAGTTTCGGTGGTAACTTCACGAAACACCAAAAATCTTAAAATGTCTATATTTTTTGAGTTCTGAGTAGCACTCAAAGAGTTCAAGAGTTCTTGGTAGGTTAGACCAATATTTCTGGATAAATAAAGATTTTATAGCGATTTTAAAATTTCGGTGCTAACTTCACGCAACAACAAAAATCTTAAAATGTCTATATTTTTTAGTTCTGAGTAGCACTCAAAGAGTTCTAGAGTTCTTGCTAGGTTAGAATAATAATTCTGGGTAAATAAACATTTTATAGCGATTTTAAAGTTTCGGTCCTAACTTCACGCAACACCAAAAATCTTAAAATGTCTATAATTTTTGGAGTTCAGAGTAGTACTCAAAGAGTTCTAGAGTTCTTGCTAGGTTAGACCAATAGTTGCCGGTAAATAAAAATTTTATAACGATTTTAAATTTCTGGTGCTAACTTCACGCAACACCAAAAATCTTAAAATGTCTATATTTTTTAGAGTTCTGAGTAGCACTCAAAGAGTTCTAGAGTTTTTGGTAGGTTAGACCAATAGTTCTGTGTAAATAAAGATTTTATAGCGATTTTAAAATTTTGGTGCTAACTTCACGCAACACCAAAAATCTTAAAATGTCTATATTTTTTAGAGTTCTGAGTAGCACTCAAAGAGTTCTAGAGTTTTTGGTAGGTTAGACCAATAGTTCTGGGTAAATAAAGATTTTATAGCGATTTTAAAATTCTTGTGCTAACTAAACGCCACACCAAAACTCTTTAAATCTCTATATTTTTTTCACTTCTGAGTAGCACTCAAAGTGTTCTAGAGTTCTTTCTATGTTACACTAATAGTTCTGAGTAAATAAACATTTTATAGCGTTTTTAAAGTTTCGCTGCTAACTTCAAGAAAAACCAAAATTCATAAAATAGGTATATTTTTTACAGTTCTGAGTAGCACTCAAAGAGTTCAACAGTTCTTGCTAGGTTAGACCAATATTTCTGGGTAAATAAAGATTTTATATCGATTTTAAAATTTCGGTACTAACTTCACCCAACATGAAAAATCCTAAAATGTCTTAATTTTTTGAGAATTCTGAGTAGTACTCAAAGAGTTCTAGAGTTCTTGCTAGATTAACCAATAGTTCTGGGTAAATAAAAATTTTATAGCGATTTTCAATTTTTGGTGCTAACTTCATGCAACACCAAAAATCTTAAAATGTTTATATTTTTTAGAGTTCTGAGTAGCACTCAAAGAGATCTAGAGTTCTTGGTAGGTTAGACCAATAGTTCTGTGTAAATAAAGATTTTATAGCGATTTTAAAATTTTGGTGCTAACTTCACGCAACACCAAAACTCTTAAAATCTCTATATTTTTTAGACTTCTGAGTAGCACGCAAAGTGTTCTAGAGTTGTTCCTAAGTTACACTAATAGTTCTGGGTAAATAAACATTTTATAGCGTTTTTAAAGTTTCGCTGCTAACTTCAAAAAAAACCAAAATTCATAAAATAGGTATATTTTTAGAGTTCTGAGTAGCACTCAAAGAGTTCAACAGTTCTTGCTAGGTTAGACCAATATTTCTGGGTAAATAAAAATTTTATAGCGATTTTTAAATTTCGGTACTAACTTCACGCAACATAAAAAATCTTAAAATGTCTTAATTTTTTGAGAGTTCTGAGCAGTACTCAATGAGTTCTAGAGTTCTTGGTAGGTTAGACCAATAATTCTGGATAAATAAAGATTTTATAGCGATTTTAAAATTTCGGTGCTAACTTCACGCAACACCAAAAATTTTAAATTGTTTTTTTTTAGAGTTCTGAGAAGAACTCAAAGAGTTCCAGAGTTCTTGCTAGGTTAGACCAATAGTTCTGGGTAATTAAAAAGATTTTATAGCGATTTTATAATTTTGGTGCTAACTTCACGCAACACCAATAATCTTAAAATGCCTTTATTTTTTAGAGTTCTGAGACTCACTCAAAGAGTTCTAGAGTTCTTGCTAGGTTAGACCAATAGTTCTGGGTAAATAAAAATTTTATAGCGATTTTAAAGTTTCGCTGCTAAATCACGCAAAACTAAAAATCTTATAATGTCTTTATTTTTTAGAATTCTGAGTAGCACTCAGAGAGTTCTAGAGTTTTTGGTAGGTTTGACCAATAGTTCTGTGTAAATAAAAATTTTATAGCGATTTTTAATTTTTGGTGCTAACTTCGCGCAACACCAAAAATCTTAAAACGTCTATATTTTTTATGAGTAGCACTCAAAGAGTTCTAGAGTTTTTGGTAGGTTAGACCAATAGTTCTGTGTAAATAAATATTTTATAGCGATTTTAAAATTTCGGTACTAACCTCACGAAACACCAAAAATCTTAAAAGGTCTATATTTTTTAGAGTTCTGAGTAGCACTCAATAAGTTCAAAAGTTCTTGCTAGGTTAGACCAATATTTCTGGGTAAATAAAGATTTTATAGCGATTTTAAAATTTCGGTGGTAACTTCACGAAACACCAAAAATCTTAAAATGTCTTTATTTTTAGAGTTCTGAGTAGAACTCAAGCAGTTCTAGAGTTCTTGCTAGGTTAGACCAATAGTTCTGGGTAAATAAAGATTTTAAAGCGATTCTAAAGTTTCGGTGGTAACTTCACGAAACACCAAAAATCTTAAAATGTCTATATTTTTTGAGTTCTGAGTAGCACTCAAAGAGTTCAAGAGTTCTTGGTAGGTTAGACCAATATTTCTGGATAAATAAAGATTTTATAGCGATTTTAAAATTTCGGTGCTAACTTCACGCAACAACAAAAATCTTAAAATGTCTATATTTTTTAGTTCTGAGTAGCACTCAAAGAGTTCTAGAGTTCTTGCTAGGTTAGAATAATAATTCTGGGTAAATAAACATTTTATAGCGATTTTAAAGTTTCGGTCCTAACTTCACGCAACACCAAAAATCTTAAAATGTCTATAATTTTTGGAGTTCAGAGTAGTACTCAAAGAGTTCTAGAGTTCTTGCTAGGTTAGACCAATAGTTGCCGGTAAATAAAAATTTTATAACGATTTTAAATTTCTGGAGCTAACTTCACGCAACACCAAAAATCTTAAAATGTCTATATTTTTTAGATTTCTGAGTAGCACTCAAAGAGTTCTAGAGTTTTTGGTAGGTTAGACCAATAGTTCTGTGTAAATAAAGATTTTATAGCGATTTTAAAATTTTGGTGCTAACTTCACGCAACACCAAAAATCTTAAAATGTCTATATTTTTTAGAGTTCTGAGTAGCACTCAAAGAGTTCTAGATTTTTTGGTAGGTTAGACCAATAGTTCTGGGTAAATAAAGATTTTATAGCGATTTTAAAATTCTTGTGCTAACTAAACGCCACACCAAAACTCTTTAAATCTCTATATTTTTTTCACTTCTGAGTAGCACTCAAAGTGTTCTAGAGTTCTTTCTAGGTTACACTAATAGTTCTGAGTAAATAAACATTTTATAGCGTTTTTAAAGTTTCGCTGCTAACTTCAAGAAAAACCAAAATTCATAAAATAGGTGTATTTTTTACAGTTCTGAGTAGCACTCAAAGAGTTCAACAGTTCTTGCTAGGTTAGACCAATATTTCTGGGTAAATAAAGATTTTATATCGATTTTAAAATTTCGGTACTAACTTCACCCAACATAAAAAATCCTAAAATGTCTTAATTTTTTGAGAATTCTGAGTAGTACTCAAAGAGTTCTAGAGTTCTTGCTAGATTAACCAATAGTTCTGGGTAAATAAAAATTTTATAGCGATTTTCAATTTTTGGTGCTAACTTCATGCAACACCAAAAATCTTAAAATGTTTATATTTTTTAGAGTTCTGAGACTCACTCAAAGAGTTCTAGAGTTCTTGCTAGGTTAGAGCAATAGTTCTGGGTAAATAAAAATTTTATAGCGATTTTAAAGTTTCGCTGCTAAATCACGCAAAACTAAAAATCTTATAATGTCTTTATTTTTTAGAGTTCTGAGTAGCACTCAGAGAGTTCTAGAGTTTTTGGTAGGTTTGACCAATAGTTCTGTGTAAATAAAAATTTTATAGCGATTTTTAATTTTTGGTGCTAACTTCGCGCAACACCAAGAATCTTAAAATGTCTATATTTTTTATGAGTAGCACTCAAAGAGTTCTAGAGTTTTTGGTAGGTTAGACCAATAGTTCTGTGTAAATAAATATTTTATAGCGATTTTAAAATTTCGGTACTAACCTCACGAAACACCAAAAATCTTAAAAGGTCTATATTTTTTAGAGTTCTGAGTAGCACTCAAAGAGTTCAAAAGTTCTTGCTAGGTTAGACCAATATTTCTGGGTAAATAAAGATTTTATAGCGATTTTAAAATTTCGGTGTTAACTTCACGAAACACCAAAAATCTTAAAATGTCTTTATTTTTAGAGTTCTGAGTAGAACTCAAGCAGTTCTAGAGTTCTTGCTAGGTTAGACCAATAGTTCTGGGTAAATAAAGATTTTAAAGCGATTCTAAAGTTTCGGTGGTAACTTCACGAAACACCAAAAATCTTAAAATGTCTATATTTTTTGAGTTCTGAGTAGCACTCAAAGAGTTCAAGAGTTCTTGGTAGGTTAGACCAATATTTCTGGATAAATAAAGATTTTATAGCGATTTTAAAATTTCGGTGCTAACTTCACGCAACAACAAAAATCTTAAAATGTCTATATTTTTTAGTTCTGAGGAGCACTCAAAGAGTTCTAGAGTTCTTGCTAGGTTAGAATAATAATTCTGGGTAAATAAACATTTTATAGCGATTTTAAAGTTTCGGTCCTAACTTCACGCAACACCAAAAATCTTAAAATGTCTATAATTTTTGGAGTTCAGAGTAGTACTCAAAGAGTTCTAGAGTTCTTGCTAGGTTAGACCAATAGTTGCCGGTAAATAAAAATTTTATAACGATTTTAAATTTCTGGTGCTAACTTCACGCAACACCAAAAATCTTAAAATGTCTATATTTTTTAGAGTTCTGAGTAGCACTCAAAGAGTTCTAGAGTTTTTGGTAGGTTAGACCAATAGTTCTGTGTAAATAAAGATTTTATAGCGATTTTAAAATTTTGGTGCTAACTTCACGCAACACCAAAAATCTTAAAATGTCTATATTTTTTAGAGTTCTGAGTAGCACTCAAAGAGTTCTAGAGTTTTTGGTAGGTTAGACCAATAGTTCTGGGTAAATAAAGATTTTATAGCGATTTTAAAATTCTTGTGCTAACTAAACGCCACACCAAAACTCTTTAAATCTCTATATTTTTTTCACTTCTGAGTAGCACTCAAAGTGTTCTAGAGTTCTTTCTAGGTTACACTAATAGTTCTGAGTAAATAAACATTTTATAGCGTTTTTAAAGTTTCGCTGCTAACTTCAAGAAAAACCAAAATTCATAAAATAGGTGTATTTTTTACAGTTCTGAGTAGCACTCAAAGAGTTCAACAGTTCTTGCTAGGTTAGACCAATATTTCTGGGTAAATAAAGATTTTATATCGATTTTAAAATTTCGGTACTAACTTCACCCAACATAAAAAATCCTAAAATGTCTTAATTTTTTGAGAATTCTGAGTAGTACTCAAAGAGTTCTAGAGTTCTTGCTAGATTAACCAATAGTTCTGGGTAAATAAAAATTTTATAGCGATTTTCAATTTTTGGTGCTAACTTCATGCAACACCAAAAATCTTAAAATGTTTATATTTTTTAGAGTTCTGAGTAGCACTCAAAGAGATCTAGAGTTCTTGGTAGGTTAGACCAATAGTTCTGTGTAAATAAAGATTTTATAGCGATTTTAAAATTTTGGTGCTAACTTCACGCAACACCAAAACTCTTAAAATCTCTATATTTTTTAGACTTCTGAGTAGCACGCAAAGTGTTCTAGAGTTGTTCCTAAGTTACACTAATAGTTCTGGGTAAATAAACATTTTATAGCGTTTTTAAAGTTTCGCTGCTAACTTCAAAAAAAAAACCAAAATTCATAAAATAGGTATATTTTTAGAGTTCTGAGTAGCACTCAAAGAGTTCAACAGTTCTTGCTAGGTTAGACCAATATTTCTGGGTAAATAAAAATTTTATAGCGATTTTTAAATTTCGGTACTAACTTCACGCAACATAAAAAATCTTAAAATGTCTTAATTTTTTGAGAGTTCTGAGCAGTACTCAATGAGTTCTAGAGTTCTTGGTAGGTTAGACCAATAATTCTGGATAAATAAAGATTTTATAGCGATTTTAAAATTTCGGTGCTAACTTCACGCAACACCAAAAATTTTAAATTGTTTTTTTTTAGAGTTCTGAGAAGAACTCAAAGAGTTCCAGAGTTCTTGCTAGGTTAGACCAATAGTTCTGGGTAATTAAAAAGATTTTATAGCGATTTTATAATTTTGTTGCTAACTTCACGCAACACCAATAATCTTAAAATGCCTTTATTTTTTAGAGTTCTGAGACTCACTCAAAGAGTTCTAGAGTTCTTGTTGGTTAGACCAATAGTTCTGGGTAAATAAAAATTTTATAGCGATTTTAAAGTTTCGCTGCTAAATCACGCAAAACTAAAAATCTTATAATGTCTTTATTTTTTAGAGTTCTGAGTAGCACTCAGAGAGTTCTAGAGTTTTTGGTAGGTTTGACCAATAGTTCTGTGTAAATAAAAATTTTATAGCGATTTTTAATTTTTGGTGCTAACTTCGCGCAACACCAAAAATCTTAAAATGTCTATATTTTTTATGAGTAGCACTCAAAGAGTTCTAGAGTTTTTGGTAGGTTAGACCAATAGTTCTGTGTAAATAAATATTTTATAGCGATTTTAAAATTTCGGTACTAACCTCACGAAACACCAAAAATCTTAAAAGGTCTATATTTTTTAGAGTTCTGAGTAGCACTCAAAGAGTTCAAAAGTTCTTGCTAGGTTAGACCAATATTTCTGGGTAAATAAAGATTTTATAACGATTTTAAAATTTCGGTGGTAACTTCACGAAACACCAAAAATCTTAAAATGTCTATATTTATTAGAGTTCTGAGTAGCACTCAAAGAATTCTAGAGTTCTTGCTAGGCTAGAAAAATAATTTGGGTAAATAAACATTTTATAGCGATTTTAAAGTTTCGGTCCTAACTTCACGCAACACCAAAAATCTTAAAATGTCTATATTTTTTAGAGTTCTGAGTAGCACTCAAAGAGTTCTGGAGTTTTTGGTAGGTTAGATCAATATTTCTGTGTAAATAAAGATTTTATAGCGATTTTAAAATTTCGGTACTAACTTCACGCAACATAAACAATCTTAAAATGTCTTTATTTTTAGAGTTCTGAGTAGAACTCAAGCAGTTCTAGAGTTCTTGCTAGGTTAGACCAATAGTTCTGGGTAAATAAAAAATTTATAGCGATTCTAAAGTTTCGGTGGTAACTTCACGAAACACCAAAAATCTTAAAATGTCTATATTTTTTGAGTTCTGAGTAGCACTCAAAGAGTTCAAGAGTTCTTGGTAGGTTAGACCAATATTTCTGGATAAATAAAGATTTTATAGCGATTTTAAAATTTCGGTGCTAACTTCACACAACAGCAAAAATCTTAAAATGTATTTATTTTTAGAGTTCTGAGTAGCACTCAAAGAATTCTAGAGTTTTTGGTAGGTTAGACCAATAGTTCTGTGTAAATAAAAATTTTATAGCGATTTTAATATTTTTATGCTAACTAAACGCAACACCAAAACTCTTTAAATCTCTATATTTTTTACACTTCTGAGTAGCACTCAAAGTGTTCTAGAGTTCTTCCTACGTTACACTAATAGTTCTGAGTAAAAAAACATTTTATAGCGTTTTTAAAGTTTCGCTGCTAACTTCAAGAAAAACCAAAATTCATAAAATATGTATATTTTTTAGAGTTCTGAGTAGCACTCAAAGAGTTCAACAGTTCTTGCTAGGTTAGATCAATATTTCTGGGTAAATAAAGATTTTATAGCGATTTTAAAATTTCGGTACTAACTTCACGCAACATAAAAAATCTTAAAATGTCTTAATTTTTTGAGAGTTCTGAGTAGCACTCAAAGAGTTCAAGAGTTCTTGGTAGGTTAGACCAATAGTTCTGGATAAATAAAGATTTTATAGCGATTTAAAAATTTCGATGCTAACTTCACGCAACACCAAAAATCTTAAAATGTCTTTATTTTTAGAGTTCTGAGTAGAACTCAAGCAGTTCTAGAGTTCTTGCTAGGTTAGACCAATAGTTCTGGGTAAATAAAAATTTTATAGCGATTCTAAAGTTTCGGTGGTAACTTCACGAAACACCAAAAATCTTAAAATGTCTATATTTTTTGAGTTCTGAGTAGCACTCAAAGAGTTCAAGAGTTCTTGGTAGGTTAGACCAATATTTCTGGGTAAATAAAGATTTTATAGCGATTTTAAAGTTTTGCTGCTAACTCACGCAAAACCAAAAATCTTATAATGTCTTTATTTTTTAGAGTTCTGAGTAGCACTCAAAGAATTCTAGAGTTCCTGCTAGGTTAGACCAAGGGTTCTTTGTAAATAAAGGTTTTATATCGAATTTAATGTTTCGGTGCTACCTTCACCCAAAACCAAAAATCATAACATGTCTATATTTATAAGAGTTCTGAGTAGCACTCAAAGAGTTCTATAGTTCTTACTAGGCTAAAATAATAATTCTGGGTAAATAAACATTTTATAACGATTTTAAAGTTTGGTCCCAACTTCACGCAACACCAAAAATCTTAAAATGTCTATATTTTTTAGTTCTGAGTAGCACTCAAAGAGTTCTAGAGTTTTTGGTAGGTTAGACCAATAGTTCTGTGTAAATAAAGATTTTATAGCGATTTTAAAATTTTTATGCTAACTAAACGCAACACCAAAACTCTTTAAATCTCTATATTTTTTACACTTCTGAGTAGCACTCAAAGTGTTTTAGAGTTCTCCCTACGTTACACTAATAGTTCTGAGTAAAAAAACATTTTATAGCGTTTTTAAAATTTCGCTGCTAACTTCAAGAAAAACCAATATTCATAAAATATGTATATTTTTTAGAGTTCTGAGTAGCACTCAAAGAGTTCAACAGTTCTTGCTAGGTTAGATCAATATTTCTGGGTAAATAAAGATTTTATAGCGATTTTAAAATTTCGGTACTAACTTCACGCAACACCAAAAATCTTAAAATGTCTTTATTTTTAGAGTTCTGTGTAGAACTCAAGCAGTTCTAGAGTTCTTGCTAGGTTAGACCAATAGTTCTGGGTAAATAAAGATTTTATAGCGATTCTAAAGTTTCGGTGGTAACTTCACGAAACACCAAAAATCTTAAAATGTCTATATTTTTTAGAGTTCTGAGTAGCACACAAAGAGTTCAGGAGTTCTTGGTAGGTTAGACCAATATTTCTGGATAAATAAAGATTTTATAGCGATTTTAAAATTTCGGTGCTAACTTCACGCAGCAACAAAAATCTTAAAATGTCTATATTTTTTAGTTCTGAGTAGCACTCAAAGAGTTCTAAAGTTCTTGCTAGGTTAGAATAATAATTCTGGGTAAATAAACATTTTATAGCGATTTTAAAGTTTCGGTCCTAACTTCACGCAACACCAAAAATCTTAAAATGTCTATAATTTTTGGAGTTCAGAGTAGTACTCCAAGAGTTCTAGAGTTCTTGCTAGGTTAGACCAATAGTTGCCGGTAAATAAAAATTGTATAGCGATTTTAAATTTCTGGTGCTAACTTCACGCAACACCAAAAATCTTAAAATGTCTATATTTTTTAGAGTTCTGAGTAGTAATCAAATAGTTCTAGAGTTTTTGGTAGGTTAGACCAATAGTTCTGTGTAAATAAAGATTTTATAGCGATTTTAAAATTTTAGTGCTAACTTCACGCAACACCAAAAATCTTAAAATGTCTATATTTTTTAGAGTTCTGAGTAGCACTCAAAGAGTTCAGAAGTTTTTGGTAGGTTAGACCAATAGTTCCGGGTAAATAAACATTTAATAGCGTTTTTAAAGTTTCGCTGGTAACTTCAAGTAAAACCAAAATTCATAAAATAGGTATATTTTTTAAAGTTCTGAGTAGCACTCAAAGAGTTCAACAGTTCTTGCTAGGTTAGACCAATATTTCTGGGTAAATAAAGATTTTATAGCGATTTTTAAATTTCGGTACTAACTTCACGCAACATGAAAAATCTTAAAAGGTCTTAATTTTTTGAGAGTTCTGAGTAGTACTCAAAGAGTTCTAGAGTTCTTGCTAGGATAGACCAATAGTTCTTGCGTAAATAAAGATTTTATAGCGATTCTAAAGTTTCGGTGGTAACTTCACGAAACACCAAAAATCTTAAAATGTCTATATTTTTTAGAGTTCTGTGTAGCACTCAAAGAGTTCAAGAGTTCTTGGTAGGTTAGAGCAATAGTTCTTGATAAATAAATATTTTATAGCGATTTTAAAATTTCGGTGCTAACTTCAGGCAACACCAAAAATTTTAAATTGTGTATATTTTTTAGAGTTCTGAGAAGAACTCAAAGAGTTCTAGAGTTCTTGCTAGGTTAGACGAATAGTTCTGGGTAAATAAAGATTTTATAGCGATTTTAAAATTTTGGTTCTAACTTCACACAACACCAAAAATCTTAAAATGTCTTTATTTTTTTAGGGTTCTGAGTAGCACTCAAAGAGTTCTAGAGTTTTTGATGGGTTAGAATAATAGTTCTGGGTAAACAAAGATTTTATAACGATTTTAATGTTTCGGTGGTAACTTCACGAAACACCAAAATTCTTAAAATGTCTATATTTTTTAGACTTCTGAGTAGCACTGAAATTGTTCTAGAGTTCTTCCTAGGTTACACTAATAGTTCCGGGTAAATAAACATTTTATAGCGTTTTTAAAGTTTCGCTGGTAACTTCACGAAAAACCAAAATTCATAAAATAGGTATATTTTTTAGAGTTCTGAGTAGCACTCAAAGAGTTCAACAGTTCTTGCTAGGTTAGACCAATATTTCTGGGTAAATAAAGATTTTATAGCGATTTAAAAATTTCGGTGCTAACTTCACGCAACACCAAAAATCTTGGAATGTCTTTTATTTTAAAGTTCTGAGTAGAACTCAAAAAGTTCTAGAGTTCTTGCTAGGTTAGACCAATAGTTCTGGGTAAATAAAGATTTTATAGCGATTCTAAAGTTTCGGTGGTAACTTCACGAAACACCAAAAATCTTAAAATGTCTATATTTTTTTGAGTTCTGAGTAGCACTCAAAGAGTTCAAGAGTTCTTGGTAGGTTAGACGAATAGTTCTGGATAAATAAAGATTTTATAGCGATTTTAAAGTTTCGGTTCTAACTTCACGCAACACCATAAATCTTAAAATGTATTTATTTTTTAGCACTCAAAGAGTTCTAGAGTTTTTGCTAGGTTAGGCTATTAGTTCAGGGTAAATAAAGAGTTTATAGCGATTTTAAAGTTTTGGTGCTAACTTCAAGCAACCCCAAAAATCTTAAAATGTTTCAATTTTTTGAGTTCTGAGTAGTACTCAAAGAGTTCTAGAGTTATTGCTAGGTTAGACCAATAGTTCTGGATAAATAAAGATCTTACAGCGATTTTAAATTTTTGGTGCTAACTTCACGCAACACCAAAAATCTTAAAATGTCTCAATTTTTTGAGTTCTGAGTAGTACGCAAAGAGTTCTAGAGTTATTGCTAGGTTAGACCAATAGTTCCGGGTAAATAAAGATCTTACAGCGATTTTAAATTTTTGGTGCTAACTTCACGCAACACCAAACATCTTAAAATGTCCCAATTTTTTGAGTTCTTAGTAGTACTCAAAGAGTTCTAGAGTTTTTGCTAGGTTAGACCAATACTTCTGGGTAAATAAAATTTTATAGCGATTTTAAAGTTTCGGAGCCAATTTCACGCAACACCAAAAATCTTAAAATCTCTATATTTTTAGAGGCCTGAGTAGCACTCAAAGAGTTCTAAAGTTCTTGCCAGGATAGGCCAATAGTTCTTTGTAAACAAAGATTTTATAACGATTTTAATGTTTCGGTGGTAACGTCACGAAACACCAAAATTCTTAAAATGTCTATATTTTTAGAGTTCTGAGTAGCACTGAAAGAGTTCAAGAGTTCTTGCTAGGTTAGGCTAATAGTTCAGGGTAAATAAATAATTTATAACGATTTTAAAGTTTCGGTGTAACTTCAAACATCCCCAAAAATCTTAAAATGTCTCAATTTTTTGAGTTCTGAGTAGTAATCAAATAGTTCTAGAGTTCTTGCTAGGTTAGACCAATAGTTCTGGGTAAATAAAAATTTTATAGCGATTTTAAAATTTTGGTGCTAACTTCACGCAACACCAAAAATCTTAAAATGTCTTAATTTTTTTAGAGTTCTGAGTAGTACTCTAAGAGATCTAGAGTTCTTGGTAGGTTAGACCAATATTTCTGTGTAAATAAAGATTTTATAGCGATTTTGAAATTTTGGTGCTAATTTCACGCAACAGCAAAACTCTTTAAATCTCTATATTTTTTAGACTTCTGAGTAGCACTCAAAGTGTTCTAGAGTTCTTCCAAGGTTACACTAATAGTTATGGGTAAATAAACATTTTATAGCGTTTTTAAAGTTTCGCTGCTAACTTCAAGAAAAAAATCATAAAATAGGTATATTTTTTAGAGTTCTGAGTAGCACTCAAAGAGTTCAACAGTTCTTGCTAGGTTAGACCAATATTTCTGGGTAAATAAAGATTTTATAGCGATTTTAAAATTTCGGTACTAACTTCACGCCTTATAAAAAATCTTAAAATGTCTTAATTTTTTGAGAGTTCTGTGTAGTACTAGGAGAGTTCTAGAGTTCTAGCTAGGCTAGACCAATAGTTCTGGGTAAATAAAGATTTTATAGCGATTCTAAAGTTTCGGTGATAACTTCACGAAACACCAAAAATCTTAAAATGTCTATATTTTTTAGAGTTCTGAGTAGCAGTCAAAGATTTCAAGAGTTCTTGGTAGGTTAGACCAATAGTTCTGGATAAAGAAAAATTTTATAGCGATTTTAAAATTTCGGTGCTAACTTCACGCAACACCAAAAATTTTAAATTGTCTTTATTTTTAAAGTTCTGAGAAGAACTCAAAGATTTCTAGAGTTCTTGCTAGGTTAGACCAATAGTTCTGGGTAAATAAAGCTCTTATAGCGATTTTAAAATTTTGTGCTAACTTCACGCAACACCAAAAATCTTAAAATCTCTAAATTTTTTGAGTTCTAAGTAGTACTCAAAGAGTTCTAGAGTTCCTGCTAGGTTAGACCAAGGGTTCTTTGTAAATAAAGGTTTTATATCGAATTTAATGTTTCCGTGCTACCTTCACCCAAAACCAAAAATCATAACATGTCTATATTTATAAGAGTTCTGAGTAGCACTCAAAGAGTTCTAGAGTTCTTGCTAGCTTAGAATAATAATTCTGGGTAAATAAACATTTTATAGCGATTTTAAAGTTTCGGTCGTAACTTCACGCAACACCAAAAATCTTAAAATGTCTATATTTTTTGGAGTTCTGAGTAGAACTCAGAGTTCTAAAGTTCTTGCTAGGTTAGACCAATAGTTCTGGGTAAATAAAGATATTATAGCGATTTTAAATTTCTGGTGCTACCTTCACGCAACACCAAAAATCTTAAAATGTCTATATTTTTTAGAGTTCTGAGTAGCACTCAAAGAGTTCTAGAGTTTTTGGTAGGTTAGACCAATAGTTCTGTGTAAATAAAGATTTTATAACGATTTTAAAATTTTTGTGCTAACTAAACGCAACACCAAAACTCTTTAAATCTCTATATTTTTTACGCTTCTGAGTAGCACTCAAAGTGTTCTAGAGTTGTTCCTATTTTACACTAATAGTTCTGAGTAAAAAACATTTTATAGCGTTTTTAAAGTTTCGCTGCTAACTTCAACAAAAACCAAAATTCATAAAATGTGAATATTTTTTAGAGTTCAGAGTAGCACTCAAAAAGTTCAACAGTTCTTGCTAGGTTAGACCAATATTTCTGGGTAAATAAAGATTTTATAGCGATTTTTAAATTTCGGTACTAACTTCACGCAACATAAAAAATCTTAAAATGTCTTAAATTTTTTAGAGTTCTGAGTAGTACTCAAAGAGTTCTAGAGTTCTTGCTAGGATAGACCAATAGTTCTTGGGTAAATAAACATTTTATAGCGATTCTAAAGTTTCGGTGGTAACTTCACGAAACACCAGAAATCTTAAAATGTCTATATTTTTTAGAGTTCTGAGTAGAACTCAAAGAGTTCAAGAGTTCTTGGTAGGTTAGACCAATAGTTCTGGATAAATAAAAATTTTATAGCGATTTTAAAATTTCGGTTCTAACTTCACGCAAGACCAAAAATCTTAAAATGTCTTAATTTTTTGAGAGTTCTGAGTAGCACTCAAAGAGTTCAAGAGTTCTTGCTAGGTTAGACCAATATTTCTGGGTAAATAAAGATTTTATATCGATTTTAAAATTTCGGTGGTAACTTCACGAAACACCAAAAATCTTAAAATGTCTATATTTATTAGAGTTCTGAGTAGCACTCAAAGACTTCAAGAGTTCTTGGTAGGTTAGACCAATAGTTCTGGATAAATAAAGATTTTATAGCGATTTAAAAATTTCGGTGGTAACTTCACGCAACAACAAAAATCTTAAAATGTCTATATTTTTTAGAGTTCTGAGTAGCACTCAAAGAGTTCTAGAGTTCTTGCTAGGTTAGAATAATAATTCTGGGTAAATAAACATTTTATAGCGATTTTAAAGTTTCGGTCCTAACTTCACGCAACACCAAAAATCTTAAAATGTCTATAATTTTTGGAGTTCAGAGTAGTACTCAAAGAGTTCTAGAGTTCTTGCTAGGTTAGACCAATAGTTGTCGGTAAAAAAAAATTTATAGCGATTTTAAATTTCTGGTGCTAACTTCACGCAACACCAAAAATCTTAAAATGTCTATATTTTTTAGAGTTCTGAGTAGCACTCAAAGAGTTCTGGAGTTTTTGGTAGGTTAGACCAATAGTTCTGTGTAAATAAAGATTTTATAGCGATTTTAAAATTTTGGTGCTAACTTTACGCAACACCAAAAATTTTAAAATCTCTAAATTTTTTTTAGAGTTCTGAGTAGCACTCGAAGAGTTCTAGAGTTTTTGGTAGGTTAGACCAATTGTTCTGGGTAAATAAAAATTTTATAGCGTTTTTAAATTTCTGGTGCTAACTTCACGCAACACCAAAAATCTTAAAATGTCTATATTTTTTAGAGTTCTGAGTAGCACTCAAAGAGTTCTAGAGTTTTTGGTAGGTTAGACCAATTGTTCTGGGTAAATAAACATTTTATAGCGTTTTTAAAGTTTCGCTGCTAACTTCAAGAAAAACCAAAATTCATAAAATAGGTATATTTTTTAGAGTTCTGAGTAGCACTCAAAGAGTTCAACAGTTCTTGCTAGGTTAGACCAATAGTTCTGGATAAATAAAAATTTTATAGCGATTTTAAAATTTCGGTTCTAACTTCACTCAACATAAAAAATCCTAAAATGTCTTAATTTTTTGAGAATTCTGAGTGGTACTCAAAGAGTTCGAGAGTTCTTGCTAGATTAGACCAATAGTTCTGGGTAAATAACAATGTTATAGCGATTTTCAATTTTTGGTGCTAACTTCATGCAACACCAAAAATCTTAAAATGTTTATATTTTTAGTTCTGAGTAGCACTCAAAGAGATCCAGAGTTCTTGGTAGGTTAGACCAATAGTTCTGTGTAAATAAAGATTTTATAGCGATTTTAAAATTTTGGTGCTAACTTCACGCAACACCAAAAATCTTAAAATGTTTTTATTTTTTTAGGGTTCTGAGTAGCACTCAAAGAGTTCTAGAGTTTTTCATGGGTTAGAATAATAGTTCTGGGTAAGTAAAGATTTTATAACGATTTTAATGTATCGGTGGTAACTTCACGAAACACCAAAATTCTTAAAATGTTTATATTTTTTAGAGTTCTGACTAGCACTGAAAGTGTTCTAGATTTCTTCCTAGGTTACACTAATAGTTCCGGGTAAATAAACATTTTATAGCGTTTTTAAAGTTTCGCTGCTAACTTCAAGAAAAACCAAAATTCATAAAATAGGTATATTTTTTAGAGTTCTGAGTAGCACTCAAAGAGTTCAACAGTTCTTGCTAGGTTTGACCAATATTTCTTGGTAAATAAAGATTTTATAGCTTTTTAAAAATTTCGGTGCTAACTTCACGCAACACCAAAAATCTTAGAATGTCTTTATTTTTAGAGTTCTGAGTAGAACTCAAGGAGTTCTAGAGGTCTTGCTAGGTTAGACCAATAGTTCTGGGTAAATAAAGATTTTATAGCGATTGTAAAGTTTCGGTGGTAACTTCACGAAACACCAAAAGTCTTAAAATGTCTATATTTTTTAGACTTCTGAGTAGCACTCAAAGTGTTCTAGAGTTCTTCCTAGGTTACACTAATAGTTCTGGGTAAATAAACATTTTATAGCGTTTTTAAAGTTTCGCAGCTAACTTCAAGAAAAACCAAAATTCATAAAATAAGTATATTTTTAGAGTTCTGAGTAGCACTCAAAGAGTTCAACAGTTCTTGCTAGGTTAGACCAATATTTCTGTTTAAATTAAGATTTTATAGCGATTTTTAAATTTCGGTACTAACTTCACGCAACATAAAAAATCTTAAAATGTCTTAATTTTTTGAGAGTTCTGAGTGGTACTCAAATAGTTCTAGAGTTCTTGTTAGGTTAGACCAATAGTTCTGGGTAAATAAAAATTTTATGGCGATTTTAAAATTTTGGTGCTAACTTCACGCAACAGCAAAAATCTTAAAATGTCTTAATTTTTTTAGAGTTCTGAGTAGTACTCAAAGAGATCTAGAGTTCTTGGTATTTTAGAACAATATTTCTGTGTAAATAAAGATTTTATAGCGATTTTAAAATTTTGGTGCTAACTTCACGCAACACCAAAACTCTTAAAATCTCTATATTTTTTAGACTTCTGAGTAGCACTCAAAGTGTTCTAGAGTTCTTCCTAGGTTACACTAATAGTTCTCGGTAAATAAACATTTTATAGCGTTTTTAAAGTTTCGCTGCTAACTTCAAGAAAAAAATCATAAAATAGGTATATTTTTTAGAGTTCTGAGTAGCACTCAAAGAATTCAACAGTTCTTGCTAGGTTAGACCAATATTTTTGGGTAAATAAAGATTTTATAGCGATTTTAAAATTTCGGTACTAACTTCACGCCACATAAAAAATCTTAAGATGTCTTAATTTTTTGAGAGTTCTGTGTAGTACTCAAAGAGTTCTACAGTTCTAGCTAGGCTAGACCAATAGTTCTGGGTAAATAAAGATTTTATAGCGATTCTAAAGTTTCGGTGGTAACTTCACGAAACACCAAAAATCTTAAAATGTCTATATTTTTTAGAGTTCTGAGTAGCACTCAAAGATTTCAAGAGTTCTTGGTAGGTTAGACCAATAGTTCTGGATAAAGAAAAATTTTATAACGATTTTAAAATTTCGATGCTAACTTCACGCAACACCAAAAAATTTTAAATTGTCTTTATTTTTAAAGTTCTGAGAAGAACTCAAAGATTTCTAGAGTTCTTGCTAGGTTAGACCAATAGTTCTGGGTAAATAAAGATCTTATAGCGATTTTAAAATTTTGGTGCTAACTTCACGCAACACCAAAAATCTTAAAATCTCTAAATTTTTTGAGTTCTCAGTAGTACTCAAAGAGTTCTAGAGTTCCTGCTAGCTTAGACCAAGGGTTCTTTGTAAATAAAGGTTTTATATCGAATTTAATGTTTCCGTGCTACCTTCACCCAAAACCAAAAATCATAACATGTCTATATTTATAAGAGTTCTGAGTAGCACTCAAAGAGTTCTAGAGTTCTTGCTAGCTTCGAAGAATAATTCTGGGGAAATAAACATTTTATAGCGATTTTAAAGTTTCGGTCCTAACTTCACGCAACACCAAAACTCTTAAAATCTCTATATTTTTTAGACTTCTGAGTAGCACTCAAAGTGTTCTAGAGTTCTTCCTAGGTTACACTAATAGTTCTGGGTAAATAAACATTTTAAAGCGTTTTTAAAGTTTCGCTGCTAACTTCAAGAAAAAAAATCATAAAATAGGTATATTTTTTAGAGTTCTGAGTAGTACTCAAAGAGTTCAACTGTTCCTGCTAGGTTAGACCAATATTTCTGGGTAAATAAAGATTTTATAGCGATTCTAAAATTTCGGTACTAACTTTAAGCCACATAAAAAATCTTAAAATGTCTTAATTTTTTGAGAGTTCTGTGTAGTACTCAAAGAGTTCTAGAGTTCTAGCTAGGCTAGACCAATAGTTCTGGGTAAATAAAGATTTTATAGCGATTCTAAAGTTTCGGTGGTAACTTCACGAAACACCAAAAATCTTAAAATGTCTTTATTTTTTTAGGGTTCTGAGTAGCACTCAAAAAGTTCTAGAGTTTTTGATGGGTTAGAATAATAGTTCTGGGTAAACAAAGATTTTATAACGATCTTAATGTTTCGGTGGTAACTTCACGAAACACCAGAATTCTTAAAATGTATTTATTTTTAGAGTTCTGAGTAGAACTCAAAGAGTTCTAGAGTTCTTGCTAGGTTAGACCAATAGTTCTGGGTAAATAAAGATTTTATTGCGATTTTAAAATTTTGGTTCTAACTTCACACACCAAAAATCTTAAAATGTCTTTATTTTTTAGGGTTCTGAGTAGCACTCAAAGAGTTCAACAGTTCTTGCTAGGTTTGACCAATATTTCTGGGTAAATAAAGATTTTATAGCGATTTCAAAATTTCGGTGCTAACTTCACGCAACACCAAAAATCTTAGAATGTCTTTATTTTTAGAGTTCTGAGTAGAACTCAAGGAGTTCTAGAGTTCTTGCTAGGTTAGACCAATAGTTCTGGGTAAATGAAGATTTTATAGCGATTCTAAAGTTTCGGTGGTAACTTCACGAAACACCAAAAGTCTTAAAATGTCTATATTTTTTTGAGTTCTGAGTAGCACTCAAAGAGTTCAAGAGTTCTTGGTAGGTTAGACCAATAGTTCTGGATAAATAAAGATTTTATAGCGATTTTAAAATTTCGGTTCTAACTTCACGCAACACCAAAAATCTTAAAATGTATTTATTTTTAGAGTTCTGAGTAGAACTCAAAGAGTTCTAGAGTTCTTGCTAGGTTAGACCAATAGTTCTGGGTAAATAAAGATTTTATTGCGATTTTAAAATTTTGGTTCTAACTTCACACACCAAAAATCTTAAAATGTCTTTATTTTTTAGGGTTCTGAGTAGCACTCAAAGAGTTCTAGAGTTTTTGATTGGTTAGAATAATAGATCTGGGTAAACAAAAATTTTATAACGATTTTAATTTTTCGGTGCTAACTTCACGAAACACCAAAATTCTTAAAATGTCTATATTTTTTAGAGTTCTGAGTAGCGCTGAAAGTGTTCTAGATTTCTTCCTAGGTTACACTAATAGTTCCGGGTAAATAAACATTTTATAGCGTTTTTAAACTTTCGCTGCTAACTTCAAGAAAAACCAAAATTCATAAAATAGGTATATTTTTTAGAGTTGTGAGTAGCACTCAAAGAGCTCAACAGTTCTTGCTAGGTTTGACCAATATTTCTGGGTAAATAAAGATTTTATAGCGATTTAAAAATTTCGGTGCTAACTTCACGCAACACCAAAAATCTTAGAATGTTTTTATTTTTAGAGTTCTGAGTAGAACTCAAGGAGTTGTAGAGTTCTTGCTAGGTTAGACCAATAGTTCTGGGTAAATAAAGATTTTATTGCGATTTTAAAATTTTGGTGCTAACGTCACGCAACACCAAAAATCTTATAATGCCATTATTTTTTAGAGTTCTGAGTAGCACTCAAAGAGTTCTAGAGTTCTTGCTAGGTTAGGCTATTAGTTCAGGGTAAATAAAGAGTTTATAGCGATTTTAAAGTTTTGGTGTTAACTTCAAGCAACCCCAAAAATCTTAAAATGTTTCAATTTTTTGAGTTCTGAGTAGTACTCAAAGAGTTCTAGAGTTATTGCTAGGTTAGACCAATAGTTCTGGATAAATAAAGATCTTACAGCGATTTTAAATTTTTGGGCTAACTTCACGCAACACCAAAAATCTTAAAATGTCTCAATTTTTTGAGTTCTGAGTAGTACGCAAAGAGTTCTAGAGTTATTGCTAGGTTAGACCAATAGTTCCGGGTAAATAAAGATCTTACAGCGATTTTAAATTTTTGGTGCTAACTTCAGGCAACACCAAACATCTTAAAATGTCCCAATTTTTGAGTTCTGAGTAGTACTAAAAGAGTTCTAGAGTTTTTGCTAGGTTAGACCAATACTTCTGGGTAAATAAAGATTTTCTAGCGATTTTAAAGTTTCGGAGCCAATTTCACGCAACACCAAAAATCCTAAAATCTCTATATTTTTAGAGGTCTGAGTAGCACTCAAAGAGTTCTAAAGTTCTTGCCAGGATAGGCCAATAGTTCTTTGTAAACAAAGATTTTATAACGATTTTAATGTTTCGGTGGTAACGTCACGAAACACCAAAATTCTTAAAATGTCTATATTTTTTAGAGTTCTGAGTAGCACTGAAAGAGTTCAAGAGTTCTTGCTAGGTTAGGCTAATAGTTCATGGTAAATAAATCACTTATAACGATTTTAAAGTTTCAGTGTAACTTCAAGCATCCCCAAAAATCTTAAAATGTCTCAATTTTTTTGAGTTCTGAGTAGTAATCAAATAGTTCTAGAGTTCTTGCTAGGTTATACCAATAGTTCTGGGTAAATAAAAATTTTATAGCGATTTTAAAATTTTGGTGCTAACTTCACGCAACACCAAAAATCTTAAAATGTCTTAATTTTTTTTAGTGTTCTGAGTAGTACTCAAAGAGATCTAGAGTTCTTGGTATTTTAGAACAATATTTCTGTGTAAATAAAGATTTTATAGCGATTTTAAAATGTTGGTGCTAACTTCACGCAACACCAAAACTCTTAAAATCTCTATATTTTTTAGACTTCTGAGTAGCACTCAAAGTGTTCTAGAGTTCTTCCTAGGTTACACTAATAGTTCTGGGTAAATAAACATTTTATAGCGATTTTAAAGTTTCGGTCCTAACTTCACGCAACACCAAAAATCTTAAAATGTCTATATTTTTTGGAGTTCTGAGTAGAACTCAGAGTTCTAAAGTTGTTGCTAGGTTAGACCAATAGTTCTGGGTAAATAAAGATATTATAGCGATTTTAAAATTTTGGTGCTAACTTCACGCAACACCAAAAATTTTAAAATCTCTATATTTTTTAGAGTTCTGAGTAGCACTCAAAGAGTTCTAGAGTTTTTGGTAGGTTAGACCAATAGTTCTGTGTAAATAAAGATTTTATAACGATTTTAAAATTTTTGTGCTAACTAAACGCAACACCAAAACTCTTTAAATCTCTATATTTTTTACACTTCTGAGTAGCACTCAAAGAGTTCTAGAGTTCTTGCTAGGATAGACCAATAGTTCTTGGGTAAATAAAGATTTTATAGCGATTCTAAAGTTTCGGTGGTAACTTCACGAAACACCAAAAATCTTAAAATGTCTATATTTTTTAGAGTTCTGAGTAGCACTCAAAGAGTTCAAGAGTTCTTGTTAGGTTAGACCAATAGTTCTGGATAAATAAAGATTTTATAGCGTTTTGAAAATTTCGGTTCTAACTTCACGCAACACCAAAAATTTTAAATTGTCTTTATTTTATAGAGTTCTGAGAAGAACTCAAGGAGTTCGAGAGTTCTTGCTAGGTTAGACCAATAGTTCTGGGTAAATAAAGATTTTATAGCGATTTTAAAATTTGGTGCTAACTTCACGCAACACCAATAATCTTAAAATGTCTTTATTTATTAGAGTTCTGAGTAGCACTCAAAGAGTTCTAGAGTTTTTGCTAGGTTAGACCAATGGTTATTTGTAAATAAAGGTTTTATATCGAATTTTTATGTTTCGGTGCTACCTTCACCCAAAACCAAAAATCATAACATGTCTATATTTATAAGAGTTCTGAGTAGCACTCAAAGAGTTCTAGCTTTCTTGCTATTTTAGAATAATAATTCTGGGTAAATAATCATTTTAGAGCGATTTTAAAGTTTCGATCCTAACTTCACGCAACACCAAAAATATTAAAATGTCTATATTTTTTGGAGTTCTGAGTAGAACTCAAAGAGTTCTAGAGTTCTTGCTAGGTTAGACCAATAGTTCTGGGTAAATAAAGATTTTATAGCGATTTTAAATTTTTGGTGCTAACTTCACGCAACAGCAAAAATCTTAAAATGTCTATATTTTTTAGAGTTCTGAGTAGCACTCAAAGAGTTCTAGAGTTTTTGGTAGGTTAGACCAATAGTTCTGTGTAAATAAAGATTTTATAGAGATTTTAAAATTTTGGTGCTAACTTCACGCAACACCAAAAGTCTTAAAATCTCTATATTTTTTAGACTTCTGAGTAGCACTCAAAGTGTTCTAGAGATCTTCCTAGGTTACACTAATAGTTCTGGTAAATAAACATTTTATAGCGTTTTTAAAGTTTCGCTGCTAACTTCAAGAAAACCAAAATTCATAAAATGTGTATATTTTTTAGAGTTCTGAGTAGCACTCAAAGAGTTCAACAGTTCATTCTAGGTTAGACCAATATTTCTGGGTAAATAAAGATTTTATAGCGATTTTAAAATTTCGGTACTAACTTCACGCAACATAAAAAATCTTAAAATGTCTTAATTTTTGAGAGTTCTGAGTAGCACTCAAAGAGTTCAAGAGTTCTTGCTAGGTTAGACCAATATTTCTGGGTAAATAAATATTTTATAGCGACTTTAAAATTTCGGTGGTAACCACGAAACACCAAAAATCTTAAAATGTCTATATTTATTAGAGTTCTGAGTAGCACTCAAGGAGTTCAAGAGTTCTTGGTAGGTTAGACCAATAGTTCTGGATTAATAAAGATTTTATAGCGATTTAAAAATTTCGGTGCTAAGATCACGCAACACCAAAAATCTTAAAATATTTTTATTTTTAGAGTTCTGAGTAGAACTCAAAGAGTTCAAGAGTTCTTGGTAGGTTAGACCAATATTTCTGGATAAATAAAGATTTTATAGCGATTTTAAAATTTCGGTGCTAACTTCACGCAACAACAAAAATCTTAAAATGTATTTATTTTTAGAGTTCTGAGTAGAAATCAGAGTTCTAAAGTTGTTGCTAGGTTAGACCAATAGTTCTGGGTAAATAAAGATATTATAGCGATTTTAAAATTTTGGTGCTAACTTCACGCAACACCAAAAATTTTAAAATCTCTATATTTTTTAGAGTTCTGAGTAGCACTCAAAGAGTTCTAGAGTTTTTGGTAGGTTAGACCAATAGTTCTGTGTAAATAAAGATTTTATAACGATTTTAAAATTTTTGTGCTAACTAAACGCAACACCAAAACTCTTTAAATCTCTATATTGTTTACACTTCTGAGTAGCACTCAAAGAGTTCTAGAGTTCTTGCTAGGATAGACCAATAGTTCTTGGGTAAATAAAGATTTTATAGCGATTCTAAAGTTTCGGTGGTAACTTCACGAAACACCAAAAATCTTAAAATGTCTATATTTTTTAGAGTTCTGAGTAGCACTCAAAGAGTTCAAGAGTTCTTGTTAGGTTAGACCAATAGTTCTGGATAAATAAAGATTTTATAGCGTTTTGAAAATTTCGGTTCTAACTTCACGCAACACCAAAAATTTTAAATTGTCTTTATTTTATAGAGTTCTGAGAAGAACTCAAGGAGTTCGAGAGTTCTTGCTAGGTTAGACCAATAGTTCTGGGTAAATAAAGATTTTATAGCGATTTTAAAATTTGGTGCTAACTTCACGCAACACCAATAATCTTAAAATGTCTTTATTTATTAGAGTTCTGAGTAGCACTCAAAGAGTTCTAGAGTTCCTGCTAGGTTAGACCAATGGTTATTTGTAAATAAAGGTTTTATATCGAATTTTTATGTTTCGGTGCTACCTTCACCCAAAACCAAAAATCATAACATGTATATATTTATAAGAGTTCTGAGTAGCACTCAAAGAGTTCTAGCTTTCTTGCTATTTTAGAATAATAATTCTGGGTAAATAATCATTTTAGAGCGATTTTAAAGTTTCGATCCTAACTTCACGCAACACCAAAAATATTAAAATGTCTATATTTTTTGGAGTTCTGAGTAGAACTCAAAGAGTTCTAGAGTTCTTGCTAGGTTAGACCAATAGTTCTGGGTAAATAAAGATTTTATAGCGATTTTAAATTTTTGGTGCTAACTTCACGCAACAGCAAAATTCTTAAAATGTCTATATTTTTTAGAGTTCTGAGTAGCACTCAAAGAGTTCTAGAGTTTTTGGTAGGTTAGACCAATAGTTCTGTGTAAATAAAGATTTTATAGAGATTTTAAAATTTTGGTGCTAACTTCACGCAACACCAAAAGTCTTAAAATCTCTATATTTTTTAGACTTCTGAGTAGCACTCAAAGTGTTCTAGAGATCTTCCTAGGTTACACTAATAGTTCTGGTAAATAAACATTTTATAGCGTTTTTAAAGTTTCGCTGCTAACTTCAAGAAAACCAAAATTCATAAAATGTGTATATTTTTTAGAGTTCTGAGTAGCACTCAAAGAGTTCAACAGTTCATTCTAGGTTAGACCAATATTTCTGGGTAAATAAAGATTTTATAGCGATTTTAAAATTTCGGTACTAACTTCACGCAACATAAAAAATCTTAAAATGTCTTAATTTTTGAGAGTTCTGAGTAGCACTCAAAGAGTTCAAGAGTTCTTGCTAGGTTAGACCAATATTTCTGGGTAAATAAATATTTTATAGCGACTTTAAAATTTCGCTGGTAACCACGAAACACCAAAAATCTTAAAATGTCTATATTTATTAGAGTTCTGAGTAGCACTCAAGGAGTTCAAGAGTTCTTGGTAGGTTAGACCAATAGTTCTGGATTAATAAAGATTTTATAGCGATTTAAAAATTTCGGTGCTAAGATCACGTAACACCAAAAATCTTAAAATATTTTTATTTTTAGAGTTCTGAGTAGAACTCAAAGAGTTCAAGAGTTCTTGGTAGGTTAGACCAATATTTCTGGATAAATAAAGATTTTATAGCGATTTTAAAATTTCGGTGCTAACTTCACGCAACAACAAAAATCTTAAAATGTATTTATTTTTAGAGTTCTGAGTAAAACTCAAAGAGTTCTAGAGTTCTTGCTAGGTTAGACCAATAGTTCTGGGTAAATAAAGATTTTATAGCGATTTTAAATTTTGGTCCTAACTTCACGCAACAAAAAATTTTTTAAAATGTCTTAATTTTTTTAGAGTTCTGAGTAGTACTTAAAGAGTTCTAGAGTTCTTGCTAGCTTAGACCAATAATTCTGGGTAAATAAAGATTTTCTTGCGATTTTAAAGTTTCGGACCCAATTTCACGCAACACCAAAAATCTTAAAATGTATTTATTTTTAGAGTTCTGAGTAAAACTCAAAGAGTTCTAGAGTTCTTGCTAGGTTAGACCAATAGGTCTGGGTAAATAAAGATCTTACAGCGATTTCAAATTTTTCGTGCTAACTTCACGCAACACCAAAAATCTTAAAATGTCTCAATTTTTTTGAGTTCTTAGTAGTACTCAAAGAGTTCTAGAGTTATTGCTAGGTTAGACAAATAGTTCTGGGTAAGTAAAAATCTTATAGCGATTTTAAAATTTGGTGCTAACTTCACGCAACACCAAAAGTCTTAAAATGTCTTAATTTTTTAGAGTTCGTAGTAGTAATCAAAGAGTTCTAGAGTTCTTGCTAGGTTAGACCAATATTTCTGGGTAAATAAAGATTTTATAGCGATTCAAAGATTTTGGTGCTAACTTCACGCAACACCAAAGATCTTAAAATGTCAATATTTTTTGGAGTTCTGAGTAGAACTCAAAAGGTTCTAGAGTTCTTGGTAGGTTAGACCAATATTTCTGTGTAAATACAGATTTTATAGCGATTTTAAAATTATGGTGTTAACTTCACGCAACACCAAAACTCTTAAAAATCTCTATATTTTTTAGACTTCTGAGTAGCACTCAAAGTGTTACAGAGTTCTTCCTAGGTTACACTAATAGTTCTGGGTAAATAAACATTTTATAGCGTTTTTAAAGTTTCGCTGCTAACTTCAAGAAAAACCAAAATTCATAAAATAGGTATATTTTTAGAGTTCTGAGTAGCACTCAAAGAGTTCATCAGTTCTTGCTAGGTTAGACCAATAGTTCTGGGTAAATAAAGATTTTATAGCGATTCTAAAGTTTCGGTGGTAACTTCACGAAACACCAAAAATCTTAAAATGTCTATATTTTTTAGAGTTCTGAGTAACACTCAAAGAGTTCAAGAGTTCTTGGTAGGTTAGACCAACAGTTCTGGGTAAATAAAGATTTTATAGCGATTTTAAAGTTTCGCTGCTAACTCACGCAAAACCAAAAATCTTATAATGTCTTTATTTTTTTAGAGTTCTGAGTAACACTCAAAGAGTTCTAGAGTTCCTGCTAAATTAGACCAAGAGTTCTTTGTAAATAAAGGTTTTATATCGAATTTAATGTTTCGGTGCTACTTTCACCCAAAACCAAAAATCATAACATGTCTATATTTATAAGAGTTTTGAGTAGCACTCAAAGAGTTCTAGAGTTCTTGCTAGGTTAGAATAATAATTCTGGGAAAATAAACATTTTATAGCGATTTTAATGTTTCGGTCCAAACTTCACGCAACACCAAAAATCTTAAAATGTCTATATTTTTTAGAGTTCTGAGTAGCACTCAAAGTGTTCTAAAGTTCTTCCTAGGTTACACTAATAGTTCTGGCTAAATAAACCTTTTATAGCGTTTTTAAGTTTCGCTGCTAACTTCAAGAAAAACCAAAATTCATAAAATATGTATATTTTTTAGAGTTCTGAGTAGCACTCAAAGAGTTCAACAGTTCTTGCTAGGTTAGACCAATAGTTCTGGGTAAATAAAAATTTTATAGCGATTCTAAAGTTTCGGTTGTAACTTCACGAAACACCAAAAGTTTTAAAATGTCTATATTTCTTAGAGTTCTGAGTTGCACTCAAAGAGTTCAAGAGTTCTTGGTAGGTTAGACCAATAGTTCTGGATAAATAAAGATTTTATAGCGACTTTAAATTTCGGTGCTAACTTCACGCAACACCAAAAATTTTAAATTGTCTTTATTTTTTAGAGTTCTGAGAAGAACTCAAAGAGTTCTAGAGTTCTTGCTAGGTTAGACCAATAGTTCTGGGTAAATAAAGATTTTATAGCGATTCTAAAGTTTCGGTGGTAACTTTACGAAACACCAAAAATCTTAAAATGTCTATATTTTTTAGAGTTCTGAGTTGCACTCAAAGAGTTCAAGAGTTCTTGGTAGGTTAGACCAATAGTTCTGTGTAAATAAAAATTTTATAGCGATTTTTAATTTTTGGTGCTAACTTCACGCAACACAAAAAATCTTAAAATGTCTATATTTTTTATGAGTAGCACTCAAAGATTTCTAGAGTTTTTGGTAGGTTAGACCAATAGTTCTGGGTAAATAAAAATTTTATAGCGATTTTAAAGTTTCGCTGCTAACTCACGCAAAACCAAAAATCGTATAATGTCTTGATTTTTTAGAGTTCTGAGTAGAACTCAAAGAGTTCTAGAGTTTTTGGTAGGTTTGACCAATAGTTCTGTGTAAATAAAGATTTTATAGCGATTTAAAAATTTCGGTGCTAACTTCACGCAACACCAAAAATCTTAAAATGTCTTTATTTTTAGAGTTCTGAGTAGAACTCAAGCAGTTCTAGAGTTCTTGCTAGGTTAGACCAATAGTTCTGGGTAAATAAAGATTTTATAGCGATTCTAAAGTTTCGGTGGTAACTTCACGAAACACCAAAAATCTTAAAATGTCTATATTTTTTCAGTTCTGAGTAGCACTCAATGAGTTCACGAGTTCTTGGTAGGTTAGACCAATATTTCTGGATAAATAAAGATTTTATAGCGATTTTAAAATTTCGGTGCTAACTTCACGCAACAACAAAAATCTTAAAGTGTCTATATTTTTTAGAGTTCTAAGTAGCACTCAAAGAGTTCTAGAGTTCTTGCTAGGTTAGAATAATAATTCTCGGTAATTAAACATTTTATAGCGATTCTAAAGTTTCGGTCCTAACTTCACGCAACACCAAAAATCTTAAAATGTCTATAATTTTTGGAGTTCAGAGTAGTACTCAAAGAGTTCTAGAGTTCTTGCTAGGTTAGACCAATAGTTGTGGGTAAATAAAAATTTTATAGCAATTTTAAATTTCTGGTGCTAACTTCACGCAACACCAAAAATCTTAAAATGTCTATATTTTTTAGAGTTCTGAGTAGCACTCAAAGAGTTGTGGAGTTTTTAATAGGTTAGACCAATAGTTCTGTGTAAATAAAGATTTTATAGCGATTTTAAAATTTTGGTGCTAACTTTACGCAACACCAAAAATTTTAAAATCTCTATATTTTTTAGAGTTCTGAGTAGCACTCAAAGAGTTCTAGAGTTCTTGCTAGGTTAGACCAATAGTTCTGGGTAAATAAAAATTTTATAGCGTTTTTAAATTTCTGGTGCTAACTTCACGCAACACCAAAAATCTTGAAATGTCTATATTTTTTAGAGTTCTGAGTAGCACTCAAAGAGTTCTAGAGTTCTTGGTAGGTTAGACCAATAGTTCTGTGTAAATAAAGATTTTATAGCGATTTTAAAATTTTGATGCTAACTTCACGCAACACCAAAACTCTTAAGATCTCTATATTTTTTAGACTTCTGAGAAGCACTCAAAGTGCTCTAGAGTTCTTCCTAGGTTACACTAATAGTTCTGGGTAAATAAACATTTTATAGAGTTTTTAAAGTTTCGCTGCTAACTTCAAGAAAAACCAAAATTCATAAAATAGGTATATTTTTAGAGTTCTGAGTAGCACTCAAAGAGTTCAACAGTTCTTGCTAGGTTAGACCAATATTTCTGGGTAAATAAAGATTTTATAGCGATTCTAAAGTTTCGGTGGTAACTTCACGAAACACCAAAAATCTTAAAATGTCTATATTTTTTAGAGTTCTGTGTAGCACTCAAAGAGTTCAAGAGTTCTTGGTAGGTTAGAGCAATAGTTCTGGAAAAATAAATATTTTATAGCGATTTTAAAATTTCGGTGCTAACTTCAGGCAACACCAAAAATTTTAAATTGTATATATTTTTTAGAGTTCTGAGAAGAACTCAAAGAGTTCTAGAGTTCTTGCTAGGTTAGACCAATAGTTCTGGGTAAATAAAGATTTTATAGCGATTTTAAAATTTTGGTTCTAACTTCACACAACACCAAAAATCTTAAAATGTATTTATTTTTAGAGTTCTGAGTAGAACTCAAAGAGTTCTAGAGTTCTTGCTAGGTTAGACCAATAGTTCTGGGTAAATAACGATTTTATTGCGATTTTAAAATTTTGGTGCTAACGTCACGCAACACCAAAAATCTTAGAATGTCTTTATTTTTTAGAGTTCTGAGTAGAATTCAAAGAGTTCTAGAGTTCTTGCTAGATTAGACCAATAGTTCTGGGTAAATAAAGAATTTATAGCGATTTAAAAATTTCGGTGCTAACTTCACGCAACACCGAAAATCTTAGAATGTCTTTATTTTTAGAGTTCTGAGTAGAACTCAAGGAGTTCTAGGGTTCTTGCTAGGTTAGACCAATAGTTCTGGGTAAATAAAGATTTTATAGCGATTCTAAAGTTTCGGTGGTAACTTCACGAAACACCAAAAATCTTAAAATGTCTATATTTTTTAGAGTTCTGAGTAGCACTCAAAGAGTTCTGGAGTTTTTAATAGGTTAGACTAATAGTTCTGTGTAAATAAAGATTTTATAGCGATTTTAAAATTTTGGTGCTAACTTCACGCAACACCAAAAATTTTAAAATCTCTATATTTTTTAGAGTTCTGAGTAGCACTCAAAGAGTTCTAGAGTTCTTGCTAGGTTAGACCAATAGTTCTGGGTAAATAAAAATTTTATAGCGTTTTTAAATTTCTGGTGCTAACTTCACGCAACACCAAAAATCTTGAAATGTCTATATTTTTTAGAGTTCTGAGTAGCACTCAAAGAGTTCTAGAGTTCTTGGTAGGTTAGACCAATAGTTCTGTGTAAATAAAGATTTTATAGCGATTTTAAAATTTTGGTGCTAACTTCACGCAACACCAAAACTCTTAAAATCTCTATATTTTTTAGACTTCTGAGAAGCACTCAAAGTGCTCTAGAGTTCTTCCTAGGTTACACTAATAGTTCTGGGTAAATAAACATTTTATAGAGTTTTTAAAGTTTCGCTGCTAACTTCAAGAAAAACCAAAATTCATAAAATAGGTATATTTTTAGAGTTCTGAGTAGCACTCAAAGAGTTCAACAGTTCTTGCTAGGTTAGACCAATATTTCTGGGTAAATAAAGATTTTATAGCGATTCTAAAGTTTCGGTGGTAACTTCACGAAACACCAAAAATCTTAAAATGTCTATATTTTTTAGAGTTCTGTGTAGCACTCAAAGAGTTCAAGAGTTCTTGGTAGGTTAGAGCAATAGTTCTGGAAAAATAAATATTTTATAGCGATTTTAAAATTTCGGTGCTAACTTCAGGCAACACCAAAAATTTTAAATTGTATATATTTTTTAGAGTTCTGAGAAGAACTCAAAGAGTTCAAGAGTTCTTGGTAGGTTAGACCAATAGTTCTCGATAAATAAAGATTTTATAGCGATTTTAAAATTTCGGTTCTAACTTCATGCAACACCAAAAATCTTAAAATGTATTTATTTTTAGAGTTCTAAGTAGAACTCAAAGAGTTCTAGAGTTCTTGCTAGGTTAGACCAATAGTTCTGGGTAAATAACGATTTTATTGCGATTCTAAAATTTTGGTGCTAACGTCACGCAACACCAAAAATCTTAAAATGTATTTATTTTTAGAGTTCTGAGTAGAACTCAAAGAGTTCTAGAGTACTTGCTAGGTTAGACCAATAGTTCTGGGTAAATAAAGAGTTTATAGCGATTCTAAAGTTTCGGTGGTAACTTCACGAAACACCAAAAATTTTAAATTGTCTTTATTTTTTAGAGTTCTGAGAAGAACTCAAAGAGTTCTAGAGTTCTTGCTAGGTTAGACCAATAGTTCTGGGTAAATAAAGATTTTATAGCGATTCTAAAGTTTCGCTGGTAACTTTACGAAACACCAAAAATCTTAAAATGTCTATATTTTTTAGAGTTTTGATTAGCACTCAAAGAGTTCTAGAGTTAATGCTAGGTTAGACCAAGGGTTCTTTGTAAATAAGGGTTTTATATCGAATTTAATGTTTCGGTGCTACCTTCACCCAAAACCAAGAATCATAACATGTCTATATTTATAAGAGTTCTGAGTAGCACTCAAGAGTTCTAGAGTTCTTGCTAGGTTAGAATAATAATTCTTGATAAATAAACATTTTATAGCGATTTAAAGTTTCGGTCCTAACTTCACGCAACAACAAAAATCTTAAAATGTCTATATTTTTTGGAGTTCTGAGTAAAACTCAAAGAGTTCTAGAGTTCTTGCTAGGTTAGACCAATAGTTCTGGGTAAATAAAAATTTTATAGCGTTTTTAAATTTCTGGTGCTAACTTCACGCAACACCAAAAATCTTAAAATGTCTATATTTTTTAGAGTTCTGAGTAGCACTCAAAGTGTTCTAGAGTTCTTCCTAGGTTACACTAATAGTTCTGGGTAAATAAACCTTTTATAGCGTTTTTAAGTTTCGCTGCTAACTTCAAGAAAAACCAAAATTCATAAAATAGGTATATTTTTTAGAGTTCTGAGTAGCACTCAAAGAGTTCAACAGTTCTTGCTAGGTTAGACCAATAGTTCTGGGTAAATAAAAATTTTATAGCGATTCTAAAGTTTCGGTGGTAACTTCACGAAACACCAAAAATTTTAAAATGTCTATATTTCTTAGAGTTCTGAGTTGCACTCAAAGAGTTCAAGAGTTCTTGGTAGGTTAGACCAATAGTTCTGGATAAATAAAGATTTTATAGCGACTTTAAAATTTCGGTGCTAACTTCACGCAACACCAAAAATTTTAAATTGTCTTTATTTTTTAGAGTTCTGAGAAAAACTCAAAGAGTTCTAGAGTTCTTGCTAGGTTAGACCAATAGTTCTGGGTAAATAAAGATTTTATAGCGATTCTAAAGTTTCGGTGGTAACTTTACGAAACACCAAAAATCTTAAAATGTCTATATTTTTTAGAGTTCTGAGTTGCACTCAAAGAGTTCAAAAGTTCTTGGTAGGTTAGACCAATAGTTCTGGATAAATAAAGATTTTATAGCGACTTTAAAATTTCGGTGCTAAAATCACGCAACACCAAAAATTTTAAATTGTCTTTATTTTTTAGAGTTCTGAGAAGAACTCAAAGAGTTCTAGAGTTCTTGCTAGGTTAGACCAATAGTTCTGGGTAAATAAAGATTTTATAGCGATTTTAAAATTTTGGTGCTAACTTCACGCAACACCAATAATCTTAAAATGCCTTTATTTTTTAGAGTTCTGAGTAGCACTCAAAGAGTTCTAGAGTTCTTGCTAGGTTAGACCAATAGTTCTGGGTAAATAAAAATTTTATAGCGATTGTAAAGTTTCGCTGCTAACTCACGCAAAACCAAAAATCTTATAATGTCTTTATTTTTTAGAGTTCTGAGTAGCACTCAAAGAGTTCTAGAGTTTTTGGTAGGTTTGACCAATAGTTCTGTGTAAATAAAAATTTTATAGCGATTTTTAATTTTTGGTGCTAACTTCACGCAACACAAAAAATCTTAAAATGTCTATATTTTTTATGAGTAGCACTCAAAGATTTCTAGAGTTTTTGGTAGGTTAGACCAATAGTTCTGGGTAAATAAAAATTTTATAGCGATTTCAAAGTTTCGCTGCTAACTCACGCAAAACCAAAAATCGTATAATGTCTTTATTTTTTACAGTTCTGAGTAGCACTCAAAGAGTTCTAGAGTTTTTTTGTAGGTTTGACCAATAGTTCTGTGTAATAAAGATTTTATAGCGATTTAAAAATTTCGGTGCTAACTTCACGCAACACCAAAAATCTTAAAATGTCTTTATTTTTAGAGTTCTGAGTAGAACTCAAGCAGTTCTAGAGTTCTTGCTAGGTTAGACCAATAGTTCTGGGTAAATAAAGATTTTATAGCGATTCTAAAGTTTCGGTGGTAACTTCACGAAACACCAAAAATCTTAAAATGTCTATATTTTTTGAGTTCTGAGTAGCACTCAAAGAGTTCAAGAGTTCTTGGTAGGTTAGACCAATATTTCTGGATAAATAAAGATTTTATAGCGATTTTAAAATTTCGGTGCTAACTTCACTTAACAACAAAAATCTTAAAGTGTCTATATTTTTTAGATTTCTAAGTAGCACTCAAAGAGTTCTAGAGTTCTTGCTAGGTTAGAATAATAATTCTGGGTAAATAAACATTTTACAGCGATTCTAAAGTTTCGGTCCTAACTTCACGCAACACCAAAAATCTTAAAATGTCTATAATTTTTGGAGTTCAGAGTAGTACTCAAAGAGTTCTGGAGTTCTTGCTAGGTTAGACCAATAGTTCTGGGTAAATAAAGATTTTATAGCGATTCTAAAGTTTCGGTGGTAACTTCACGAAACACCAAAAATCTTAAAATGTCTATATTTTTTGAGTTCTGAGTAGCACTCAAAGAGTTCAAGAGTTCTTGGTAGGTTAGACCAATATTTCTGGATAAATAAAGATTTTATAGCGATTTTAAAATTTCGGTGCTAACTTCACGCAACACCAAAACTCTTAAAATCTCTATATTTTTTAGACTTCTGAGAAGCACTCAAAGTGCTCTAGAGTTCTTCCTAGGTTACACTAATAGTTCTGGGTAAATAAACATTTTATAGAGTTTTTAAAGTTTCGCTGCTAACTTCAAGAAAAAACAAAATTCATAAAATAGGTATATTTTTAGAGTTCTGAGTAGCACTCAAAGAGTTCAACAGTTCTTCCTAGGTTAGACCAATATTTCTGGGTAAATAAAGATTTTAGAGCGATTCTAAAGTTTCGGTGGTAACTTCACGAAACACCAAAAATCTTAAAATGTCTATATTTTTTAGAGTTCTGTGTAGCACTCAAAGAGTTCAAGAGTTCCTGGTAGGTTAGAGCAATAGTTCTGGATAAATAAATATTTTATAGCGATTTTAAAATTTCGGTGCTAACTTCAGGCAACACCAAAAATTTTAAATTGTATATATTTTTTAGAGTTCTGAGAAGAACTCAAAGAGTTCTAGAGTTCTTGCTAGGTTAGACCAATAGTTCTGGGTAAATAAAGATTTTATAGCGATTTTAAAATTTTGGTTCTAACTTCACACAACACCAAAAATCTTAAAATGTATTTATTTTTAGAGTTCTGAGTAGAACTCAAAGAGTTCTAGAGTTCTTGCTAGGTTAGACCAATAGTTCTGGGTAAATAACGATTTTATTGCGATTTAAAAAATTTTGGTGCTAACGTCACGCAACACCAAAAATCTTAGAATGTCTTTATTTTTTAGAGTTCTGAGTAGAATTCAAAGAGTTCTAGAGTTATTGCTAAGTTAGACCAATAGTTCTGGGTAAATAAAGAATTTATAGCGATTTAAAAATTTCGGTGCTAACTTCACGCAACACCGAAAATCTTAGAATGTCTTTATTTTTAGAGTTCTGAGTAGAACTCAAAGAGTTCTAGGGTTCTTGCTAGGTTAGACCAATAGTTCTGGGTAAATAAAGATTTTATAGCGATTCTAAAGTTTCGGTGGTAACTTCACGAAACACCAAAAATCTTAAAATGTCTACATTTTTTTGAGTTCTGAGTAGCACTCAAAGAGTTCAAGAGTTCTTGGTAGGTTAGACCAATAGTTCTGGATAAATAAAGATTTTATAGCGATTTTAAAATTTCGGTTCTAACTTCACGAAACACCAAAAATTTTAAAATGTCTATTTCTTAGAGTTCTGAGTTGCACTCAAAGAGTTCAAGAGTTCTTGGTAGGTTAGACCAATAGTTCTGGATAAATAAAGATTTTATAGCGATTCTAAAGTTTCGGTGGTAACTTCACGAAACACCAAAAATCTTAAAATGTCTATATTTTTTGAGTTCTGAGTAGCACTCAAAGAGTTCAAGAGTTCTTGGTAGGTTAGACCAATATTTCTGGATAAATAAAGATTTTATAGCGATTTTAAAATTTCGGTGCTAACTTCACGCAACAACAAAAATCTTAAAGTGTCTATATTTTTTAGATTTCTAAGTAGCACTCAAAGAGTTCTAGAGTTCTTGCTAGGTTAGAATAATAATTCTGGGTAAATAAACATTTTACAGCGATTCTAAAGTTTCGGTCCTCACTTCACGCAACACCAAAAATCTTAAAATGTCTATAATTTTTGGAGTTCAGAGTAGTACTCAAAGAGTTCTGGAGTTCTTGCTAGGTTAGACCAATAGTTCTGGGTAAATAAAGATTTTATAGCGATTCTAAAGTTTCGGTGGTAACTTCACGAAACACCAAAAATCTTAAAATGTCTATATTTTTTGAGTTCTGAGTAGCACTCAAAGAGTTCAAGAGTTCTTGGTAGGTTAGACCAATATTTCTGGATAAATAAAGATTTTATAGCGATTTTAAAATTTCGGTGCTAACTTCACGCAACACCAAAACTCTTAAAATCTCTATATTTTTTAGACTTCTGAGAAGCACTCAAAGTGCTCTAGAGTTCTTCCTAGGTTACACTAATAGTTCTGGGTAAATAAACATTTTATAGAGTTTTTAAAGTTTCGCTGCTAACTTCAAGAAAAAACAAAATTCATAAAATAGGTATATTTTTAGAGTTCTGAGTAGCACTCAAAGAGTTCAACAGTTCTTCCTAGGTTAGACCAATATTTCTGGGTAAATAAAGATTTTAGAGCGATTCTAAAGTTTCGGTGGTAACTTCACGAAACACCAAAAATCTTAAAATGTCTATATTTTTTAGAGTTCTGTGTAGCACTCAAAGAGTTCAAGAGTTCCTGGTAGGTTAGAGCAATAGTTCTGGATAAATAAATATTTTATAGCGATTTTAAAATTTCGGTGCTAACTTCAGGCAACACCAAAAATTTTAAATTGTATATATTTTTTAGAGTTCTGAGAAGAACTCAAAGAGTTCTAGAGTTCTTGCTAGGTTAGACCAATAGTTCTGGGTAAATAAAGATTTTATAGCGATTTTAAAATTTTGGTTCTAACTTCACACAACACCAAAAATCTTAAAATGTATTTATTTTTAGAGTTCTGAGTAGAACTCAAAGAGTTCTAGAGTTCTTGCTAGGTTAGACCAATAGTTCTGGGTAAATAACGATTTTATTGCGATTTAAAAAATTTTGGTGCTAACGTCACGCAACACCAAAAATCTTAGAATGTCTTTATTTTTTAGAGTTCTGAGTAGAATTCAAAGAGTTCTAGAGTTATTGCTAGGTTAGACCAATAGTTCTGGGTAAATAAAGAATTTATAGCGATTTAAAAATTTCGGTGCTAACTTCACGCAACACCGAAAATCTTAGAATGTCTTTATTTTTAGAGTTCTGAGTAGAACTCAAAGAGGTCTAGGGTTCTTGCTAGGTTAGACCAATAGTTCTGGGTAAATAAAGATTTTATAGCGATTCTAAAGTTTCGGTGGTAACTTCACGAAACACCAAAAATCTTAAAATGTCTACATTTTTTTGAGTTCTGAGTAGCACTCAAAGAGTTCAAGAGTTCTTGGTAGGTTAGACCAATAGTTCTGGATAAATAAAGATTTTATAGCGATTTTAAAATTTCGGTTCTAACTTCACGAAACACCAAAAATTTTAAAATGTCTATATTTCTTAGAGTTCTGAGTTGCACTCAAAGAGTTCAAGAGTTCTTGGTAGGTTAGACCAATAGTTCTGGATAAATAAAGATTTTATAGCGACTTTAAAATTTCGGTGCTAACTTCACGCAACACCAAAAATTTTAAATTGTCTTTATTTTTTAGAGTTCTGAGAAGAACTCAAAGAGTTCTAGAGTTCTTGCTAGGTTCGACCAATAGTTCTGGGTAAATAAAGATTTTATAGCGATTCTAAAGTTTCGGTGGTAACTTCACGAAACACTAAAAATCTTAAAATGTCTATATTTTTTGAGTTCTGAGTAGCACTCAAAGAGTTCAAGAGTTCTTGGTAGGTTAGCCCAATATTTCTGGATAAGTAAAGATTTTATAGCGATTTTAAAATTTCGGTGCTAACTTCACGCAACAACAAAAATCTTAAAGTGTCTATATTTTTTAGATTTCTAAGTAGCACTCAAAGAGTTCTAGAGTTCTTGGTAGGTTAGAATAATAATTCTGGGTAAATAAACATTTTACAGCGATTCTAAAGTTTCGGTCCTAACTTCACGCAACACCAAAAATCTTAAAATGTCTATAATTTTTGGAGTTCAGAGTAGTACTCAAAGAGTTCTAGAGTTCTTGCTAGGTTAGACCAATAGTTGTGGGTAAATAAAAATTTTATAGCGATTTTAAATTTCTGGTGCTAACTTCACGCAACACCAAAAATTTTAAAATGTCTATATTTTTTAGAGTTCTGAGTAGCACTCAAAGAGTTCTGGAGTTTTTAATAGGTTAGACCAATAGTTCTGTGTAAATAAAGATTTTATAGCGATTTTAAAATTTTGGTGATAACTTCACGCAATACCAAAAATTTTAAAATCTCTATATTTTTTAGAGTTCTGGGTAGCACTCAAAGAGTTCTAGAGTTCTTGCTAGGTTAGACCAATAGTTCTGTTTAAATAAAAATTTTATAGCGATTTTAAATTTTGGTGCTTACTTCACGCAACAAAAAATTTTTTAAAATGTCTTAATTTTTTTCGAGTTCTGAGTAGTACTCAAAGAGATCTAGAGTTCTTGCTAGGTTAGACCAATAGTTCTGGGTAAATAAAGATTTTCTTGCGATTTTAAAGTTTCGGACCCAATTTCACGCAACACCAAAAATCTTAAAATCTTTATATTTTTTAGAGGTCTGAGTAGCATTCAAAGAATTCAAGAGTTCTTGCTAGGTTAGGCCAATAGTTCTGGGTAAATAAACATTTTATAGCGAATTTAAAATTTCGATCCTAACAACGCAACACCAAAAATCTTAAAATCTCTATATTTTTTAGAGTTCTGAGTCGCACTCAAGGAGTTCTAAAGTTCTTGCCAGGATAGGCCAATAGTTCTTTGCAAAAAAAAATTTATAGCGATTTTAATGTTTCGGTGGTAGCTTCACGAAACACCAAAAATCTTAAAATGTCTATATATTTTAGAGTTCTGAGTAGCACTGAAAGAGTTCAAGTGTTCTTGCTAGGTTAGGCTAGTAGTTCCGGGTAAATAAAGATTTTATAGCGATTTTAAAGTTGTGGTGCTAACTTCAAGCAAACCCAAAAATCTTTAAATGTTTCAATTTTTTTGAGTTCTGAGTAGAACTCAAACAGTTCTAGAGTTATTGCTAGGTTAGACCAATAGTTCTGGGTAAATAAAGATCTTACAGCGATTTTAAATTTTTGGTGCTAACTTCACGCAACACCAAAAATCTTAAAATGTTTCAATTTTTTTGAGTTCTGAGTAGTACTCAAAGAGTTCTAGAGTTATTGCTAGGGTAGACCAATAGTTCTGGGTAAATAAAGATTTTATAACGATTCTAATGTTTCGGTGGTAACTTCACGAAACACCAAAAATCTTAAAATGGCTATATTTCTTAGAGTTCTGAGTAGCACTCAAAGAGTTCAACAGTTCTTGGTAGGTTAGACCAATACTTCTGGATAAATATAGATTTTATAGCGTTTTTAAAATTTCGGTGCTAACTTCACGCAACACCAAAAATCTTAAAATGTCTCAATTTTTTGAGTTCTGAGTAGTACTCAAAGAGTTCTAGAGTTTTTGCTAGGTTAGACCAATACTTCTGGGTAAATAAAGATTTTCTAGCGATTTTAAAGTTTTGGTGCTAACTTCATGCAACAACAAAAATCTTAAAATGTCTCAATTTTTTTGAGTTCTGAGTAGTAATCAAAGAGTTCTAGAGTTCTTGCTAGGTTAGACCAATAGTTCTGGGTAAATAAAAATTTTATAGCGATTTTAAAATTTTGGTGCTAACTTCACGCAGCACCAAAAATCTTAAAATGTCTTAATTTTTTTAGAGTTCTGAGTAGTACTCAAAGAGAAATGGAGTTCTTGCTAGGTTGGTCCAATAGTTCTGGGTAAATAAAGATTTTATATCGTCTTTAAAACTTGGTTCTAACTTCACAAAACACAAAAAATCTTAAAATGTCTTATTTTTTAGAGTTGTGAGAAGTACTCAAAGAGTTCTAGAGTTCTTGCTAGGTGAGACCAATAATTCTGGGTAAATAAACATTTTATAGCGATTTTAAAGTTTCGAACCTAAGTTCACGCAACACCAAAAATCTTAAAATGTCTATATTTTTTTGGAGTTCTGAGTAAAACTCAAAGAGTTCTAGAGTTCTTGCTAGGTTAGACCAATAGCTCTGGGTAAATAAAGATTTTATAGCGATTTTAAAATTTTGGTGCTAACTTCACGCAACACCAAAAATCTTAAAATGCCTTTATTTTTTAGAGTTCTGAGTAGCACTCAAAGAGTTCTAGAGTTCTTGCTAGGTTAGACCAATATTTCTGTGTAAATAAAGATTTTATAGCGATTTTAAAATTTCGGTACTAACTTCACGCAACATAAAATCTTAAAATGTCTTAATTTTTTGAGAGTTCTTAGTAGTACTCAATGAGTTCTAGAGTTCTTGCTAGGTTAGACCAATAGTTCTGGGTAAATAAACATTTTATAGCGTTTTTAAAGTTTCGCTGCTAACTTCAAGAAAAAACCAAAATTCATAAAATATGTATATTTTTTAGAGTTCTGAGTAGCACTCAAAGAGTTCAACAGTTCTTGCTATGTTAGATCAATATTTCTGGGTAAATAAAGATTTTATAGCGATTTTAATATTTCGGTACTAACTTCACGCAACATAAAAAATCTTAAAATGTCTTAATTTTTTGAGAGTTCTGAGTAGCACTCAAAGAGTTCAAGAGTTCTTGCTAGGTTAGACCAATATTTCTGGGTAAATAAAGATTTTATAGCGATTTTAAAATTTCGGTGCTAACTTCACGCAACCACAAAAATCGTAAAATGTATTTATTTTTAGAGTTCTGAGTAAAACTCAAAGAGTTCTAGAGTTCTTGCTAGGTTAGACCGATAGTTCTGGGTAAATAAAGATTTTATAGCGATTTTAAAATTTTGCTGCTAACTAAACGCAACACCAAAATTCTTAAAATCTCTATATTTTTTAGACTTCTAAGTAGCACTCAAAGTGTTCTAGAGTTCTTCCTAGGTTACACTAATAGTTCTGGGTAAATAAACATTTTATAGCGATTTTAAAGTTTCAGTGCCAATTTCACGCAACTCCAAAAATCTTAAAATTTCTTTATTTTTTTAGGGTTCTGAGTAGCACTCAAAGAGTTCTAGAGTTCTTGCTAGGTTAGATCAATATTTCTGGTAAATAAAGATTTTATAGCGATTTTAATATTTCGGTACTAACTTCACGCAACATAAAAAATCTTAAAATGTCTTAATTTTTTGAGAGTTCTGAGTAGCACTCAAAGAGTTCAAGAGTTCTTGCTAGGTTAGACCAATATTTCTGGGTAAATAAAGATTTTATAGCGATTTTAAAATTTCGGTACTAACTTCACGCAACATAAAAGATCTTAAAATGTCTTAATTTTTTGAGAATTCTGAGTAGTACTCAAAGAGTTCTAGAGTTCTTGCTAGGTTAGACCAATAGTTGTGGGTAAATAAAAATTTTATAGCGATTTTAAATATTTGGTGCTAACTTTACGCAACACCAAAAATCTTAAAATGTCTTTATTTTTTAGAGTTCTGAGTAGCACTCAAAGAGTTCTTGAGTTCTTTGTAGGTTAGACCAATAGTTCTGGGTAAATAAAGATTTTATAGCGATTTTAAAGTTTCAGTGCCAATTTCACGCAACTCCAAAAATCTTAAAATTTCTTTATTTTTTTAGGGTTCTGAGTAGCACTCAAAGAGTTCTAGAGTTCTTGCTGGGTTAGAATAATAATTCTGGGTAAATAAACATTTTATAGCGATTTTAAAGTTTGGAACCTAAGTTCACGCAACACCAAAAATCTTAAAATGTCTATATTTTTTGGAGTTCTGAGTAGAACTCAAAGAGTTCTAGAGTTCTTGCTAGGTTAGACCAATAGTTCTGGGTAAATAAAGATTTTATAGCGATTTTAAAATTTTGGTGCTCACTTCACGCAACACCAAAAATCTTAAAATGCCTTTATTTTTTAGAGTTCTGAGTAGCACTCAAAGAGTTCTAGACTTCTTGCTAGGTTAGACCAATATTTCTGTGTAAATAAAGATTTTATAGCGATTTTAAAATTTCGGTACTAACTTCACGCAACATAAAATCTTAAAATGTCTTAATTTTTTGAGAGTTCTGAGTAGTACTCAATGAGTTCTAGAGTTCTTACTAGGTTAGACCAATAGTTCTGGGTAAATAAACATTTTATAGCGTTTTTAAAGTTTCGCTGCTAACTTCAAGAAAAACCAAAATTCATAAAATATGTATATTTTTTAGAGTTCTGAGTAGCACTCAAAGAGTTCAACAGTTCTTGCTAGGTTAGATCAATTATTTCTGGGTAAATAAAGATTTTATAGCGATTTTAATATTTCGGTACTAACTTCACGCAACATAAAAAATCTTAAAATGTCTTAATTTTTTGAGAGTTCTGAGTAGCACTCAAAGAGTTCAAGTGTTCTTGCTAGGTTAGATCAATATTTCTGGGTAAATAAAGATTTTATAGCGATTTTAAAATTTCGGTGGTAACTTCACGAAACACCAAAAATCTTACAATGTCTATATTTATTAGAGTTCTGAGTAGCACTCAAATAGTTCAAGATTTCTTGGTAGGTTAGACCAATAGTTCTGGATAAATAAATATTTTAAAGCGATTTAAAAATTTCGGTGCTAACTTCACGCAACACCAAAAATCTTAAAATTTCTTTGTTTTTAGAGTTCTGAGTAGAACTCAAGCTGTTCAAGAGTTCTTGCTAGGTTAGACCAATAGTTCTGGGTAAATAAAGATTTTATAGCGATTCTAAAGTTTCGGTGGTAACTTCACGAAACACCAAATATTTTAAAATGTCTATATTTTTTGAGTTCTGAGTAGCACTCAAAGAGTTCAAGAGTTCTTGGTAGGTTAGACCAATATTTCTGAATAAATAAAGATTTTATAGCGATTTTAAAATTTCGGTGCTAACTTCACGCAACAACAAAAATCTTAAAATGTATTTATTTTTAGAGTTCTGAGTAAAACTCAAAGAGTTCTAGAGTTCTTGCTAGGTTAGACCGATAGTTCTGGGTAAATAAAGATTTTATTGCGATTTTAAAATTTTGGTGCTAACTTCACGCAACACCAGAAATCTTAAAACGCCTTTATTTTTTACAGTTCTGAGTAGCACTCAAAGAGTTCTAGAGTTCCTGCTAGGTTAGACCAAGGGTTCTTTCTAAATAAAGGTTTTATATCGAATTTAATGTTTCGGTGCTACCTTCACCCAAAACCAAAAATCATAACATGTCTATATTTATAAGAGTTCTGAGTAGCACTCAAAGAGTTCTAGAGTTCTTGCTAGGTTAGAATAATAATTCCGGGTAAATAAACATTTTATAGCGATTTTAAAGTTTCGGTCCTAACTTCACGCAACACCAAAAATCTTAAAATGTCTATATTTCTTAGAGTTCTGAGTAGCACTCAAAGAGTTCTAGAGTTTTTGGTAGGTTAGAAAAATAGTTCTGTGTAAATAAAGATTTTATAGCGATTTTAAAATTTTGCTGCTAACTAAACGCAACACCAAAATTTTTAAAATCTCTATATTTTTTAGACTTCTAAGTAGCACTCAAAGTGTTCTAGAGTTCTTCCTAGGTTACACTAATAGTTCTGGGTAAATAAACATTTTATAGCGTTTTTAAAGTTTCGCTGCTAATTTCAAGAAAAACCAAAATTCATAAAATAGGTATATTTTTTAGAGTTCTGAGTAGCACTCAAAGAGTTCAACAGTTCTTGCTAGGTTAGACTAATATTTCTAGGTAAATAAAGATTTTATAGCGATTTTAAAATTTCGGTACTAACTTCACGCAACATAAAAGATCTTAAAATGTCTTAATTTTTTGAGAATTCTGAGTAGTACTCAAAGAGTTCTAGAGTTCTTGCTAGGTTAGACCAATAGTTGTGGGTAAATAAAAATTTTATAGCGATTTTAAATATTTGGTGCTAACTTTACGCAACACCAAAAATCTTAAAATGTCTTTATTTTTTAGAGTTCTGAGTAGCACTCAAAGAGTTCTTGAGTTCTTTGTAGGTTAGACCAATAGTTGTGTGCAAATAAAGATTTTATAGCGATTTTAAAATTTTGGTGCTAATTTCACGCAACACCTAAACTCTTAAAATCTCTATATTTTTTAGACTTCTGAGTAGCACTCAAAGTGTTCCAGAGTTCTTCCTATGTTACACTAATAGTTCTGGGTAAATAAACATTTTATGGCGTTTTTAAAGTTTCGCTGCAAACTTCAAGAAAAACCAAAATTCATACAATAGGTATATTTTTTAGAGTTCTGAATAGCACTCAAAGAGTTCAACAGTTCTTGCTAGGTTAGACCAATATTTTTGGGTAAATAAAGATTTTATAGCGATTTTAAAATTTCGGTACTAACTTCACGCAACATAAAAAATCTTAAAATGTCTTAATTTTTTGAGACACTTCAATGAGTTCTAGAGCTCTTGCTAGGTTGGACCAATAGTTCTGGGTAAATAAAGATTTAATATGGATTCTAAAATTTCGGTGGTAACTTCACGAAACAACAAAAATCTTAAAATGCCTATATTTTTAGAGTTCTGAGTAGCACTCAAAGAGTTCTAGAGTTCTTGCTAGGTTAGACCAATAGTTCTGGGAAAATAAAAATTTTATAGCGATTTTAATGTTTCTCTGCTAACTCACGCAAAACCAAAAATCTTATAATGTATTTATTTTTTAGAGTTCTGAGTAGCACTCAAAGAGTTCTAGAGTTTTTGGTAGGTTAGACCAATAGTTCTGTGTAAATAAAGTTTTTATAGCGATTTTGAAAATTTTGGTGCTAACTAAATGCATCACCAAAACTCTCAGAATCTCTATATTTTTTATACTTCTGAGTAGCACTCAAAGTGTTCTAGAGTTCTTCCTAGGTTACACTAATAGTTCTGGGTAAATAAACATTTTATAGCGTTTTTAAAGTTTCGCTGCTAACTTCAAGAAAAACCAAAATTCATAAAATATGTATATTTTTTATAGTTCTGAGTAGCACTCAAAGAGTTCAACAGTTCTTGCTAGGTTAGATCATTATTTCTGGTTAAATAAAGATTTTTTAGCGATTTTAAAATTTCGGTACTAACTTCACGAAACACCAAAAATTTTAAAATGTCTATATTTATTAGAGTTCTGAGTAGCACTCAAAGAGTTCAAGCGTTCTTGGTAGGTTAGACCAATAGTTCTGGACAAACAAAGATTTTATAGCGATTTAAAAATTTCGGCGCTAACTTCACGAAACACCAAAAATCTTAAAATGTCTTTATTTTTAGAGTCCTGAGTAGAACTCAAGCAGTTCTAGAGTTCTTGCTAGGTTCGACCAATAGTTCTGGGTAAATAAAGATTTTATAGCGATTCTAAAGTTTCGGTGGTAACTTCACGAAACACCAAAAATCTTAAAATGTCTATATTTTTTGAGTTCTGAGTAGCACTCAAAGAGTTCTAGAGTTCCTGCTAGGTTAGACCAATATTTCTGGATAAATAAAGATTTTATAGCGATTTTAAAATTTCGGTTCTAACTTCATGCAACACCAAAAATCTTAAAATGTATTTATTTTTAGAGTTCTGAGTAGAACTCAAAGAGTTCTAGAGTTCTTGCTAGGTTAGACCAATAGTTCTGGGTAAATAACGATTTTATTGCGATTTTAAAATTTTGGTGCTAACGTCACGCAACACCAAAAATCTTAAAATGCCTTTATTTTTTAGAGTTCTGAGTAGCACTCAAAGAGTTCTAGAGTTCTTGCTAGGTTAGGCTATTAGTTCAGGGTAAATAAAGAGTTTATAGCGATTCTAAAGTTTCGGTGGTAACTTCACGAAACACCAAAAATCTTAAAATGTCTATCTTTTTTAGAGTTCTGAGTAGCACTCAAAGAGTTCTAGAGTTCTTGCTAGGTTAGGCTATTAGTTCAGGGTAAATGAAGAGTTTATAGCGATTTAAAAGTTTTGGTGCTAACTTCAAGCAACCCCAAAAATCTTAAAATGTTTCAACTTTTTGAGTTCTGAGTAGTACTCAAAGATTTCTAGAGTTGTTGCTAGGTTAGACCAATAATTCTGGGTAAATAAAGATTTTATAGCGATTTTAAATTTTGGTGCTAACCACGCAACAAAATTTTTTTTAAAATGTCTTAATTTTTTAGAGTTCTGAGTAGTACTCAAAGAGTTCTAGAGTTCTTGGTAGGTTAGACCAATAGTTCTGGGTAAATAAAGATTTTATAGCGATTCTAAAGTTTCGGTGGTAACTTCGCGAAACACCAAAAATCTTAAAATGTCTATATTTTTTTAGAGTTCTGAGTCGCACTCAAGGAGTTCTAAAGTTCTTGCCAGAATAGGCCAATAGTTCTGGGTAAATAAAGATTTTATAGCGATTTTAAGATTTGGTTCTAACTTCACACAACACAAAAAATCTTAAAATGTCTTATTTTTAAGAGTTGTGAGAAGTACTCAAAGAGTTCTAGAGTTCTTGCTAGGTGAGACCAATAGTTCTGGGTAAATAAAGATTTATAGCGATTTTAAAGTTTCAGTGCCAATTTCACGCAACTCCAAAAATCATAAAATTTCTTTATCTTTTTAGGGTTCTGAGTAGCACTCAAAGAGTTCTAGAGTTCTTGCTGGGTTAGAATAATAATTCTGGGTAAATAAACATTTTATAGCGATTTTAAAGTTTCGAACCTGTTCACGCAACACCAAAAATCTTAAAATGTCTATATTTTTGGAGTTCTGAGTAGAACTCAAAGAGTTCTAGAGTTCTTGCTAGGTTAGACCAATAGTTCTGGGTAAATAAAGATTTTATAGCGATTTTAAAATTTCGGTACTAACTTCACTCAACATAAAAAATCTTAAAATGTCTTAATTTTTTAGAATTCTGAGTAGTACTCAAAGAGTTCTAGAGTTCTTGCTAGGTTAGACCAATAGTTCTGTGTAAATAAAGATTTTATAGCGATTTTAAAATTTTGGTGCTAACTTCACGCAACACCAAAACTCTTAAAATCTCTATTTTTTTTAGACTTCTGAGAAGCACTCAAAGTGTTCTAGAGTTCTTCCTAGGTTACACTAATAGTTCTGAGTAAATAAACATTTTATAGCGTTTTTAAAGTTACGATGCTAACTTCAAGAAAAACCAAAATTCATAAAATAGGTATACTTTTAGAGTTCTGAGTAGCACTCAAAGAGTTCAACAGTTCTTGCTAGGTTAGACCAATATTCCTGGGTAAATAAAGATTTTATAGCGATTCTAAAGTTTCAATGGTAACTTCACGAAACACCAAAAATCTTAAAATGTCTATATTTTTTGGAGTTCTGAGTAGTACTCAAAGATTTCTAGAGTTGTTGCTAGGTTAGACCAATAGTTCTGTTTAAATAAAGATTTTATAGCGATTTTAAATTTTGGTGCTAACTTCACGCAACAAAAAATTTTTTAAAATGTCTTAATTTTTTTAGAGTTCTGAGTAGTACTCAAAGAGTTCTAGAGTTCTTGCTAGGTTAGACCAATAGTTCTGGGAAAATAAAGATTTTCTTGCGATTTTAAAGTTTCGGACCCAATTTCACGCAACACCAAAAATCTTAAAATCTCTATATTTTTTAGAGTTCTGAGTCGCACTCAAGGAGTTCTAAAGTTCTTGCCAGGATAGGCCAATAGTTCTTTGTAAAAAAAATTTTATAGCGATTTTAATGTTTCGTTGGTAGCTTCACAAAACACCAAAAATCTTAAAATGTCTATATATTTTAGAGTTCTGAGTAGCACTGAAAGAGTTCAAGAGTTCTTGCTAGGTTAGGCTAGTAGTTCGGGGTAAATAAAGATTTTATAGCGATTTTAAAGTTGTGGTGCTAACTTCAAGCAACCCCAAAAATCTTAAAATGTTTCAATTTTTTTGAGTTCTGAGTAGCACTCAAAGAGTTCAACAGTTCATGGTAGGTTAGACCAACAGTTCTGGATAAATATAGATTTTATAGCGTTTTTAAAATTTCGGTGCTAACTTCACGCAACACTAAAAATCTGAAAATGTCTCAATTTTTTGAGTTCTGAGTAGTACTCAAAGAGTTCTAGAGTTTTTGCTAGGTTAGACCAATACTTCTGGGTAAATAAAGATTTTCTAGCGATTTTAAAGTTTTGGTGCTAACTTCACGCAACAACAAAAATCTTAAAATGTCTCAATTTTTTTGAGTTCTGAGTAGTAATCAAAGAGTTCTAGAGTTCTTGCTAGGTTAGACCAATAGTTCTGGGTAAATAAAAATTTTATAGCGATTTTAAAATTTTGGTGCTATCTTCATGCAGCCCCAAAAATCTTAAAATGTCTTAATTTTTTAGAGTTCTGAGTAGTACTCAAAGAGATCTAGAGTTCTTGCTAGGTTGGTCCAATAGTTCTGGGTAAATAAAGATTTTATAGCGATTTTAAAATTTGGTTCTAACTTCACACAACACAAAAAATCTTAAAATGTCTTATCTTTTAGAGTTGTGAGAAGTACTCAAAGAGTTCTAGAGTTTTTGCTAGGTGAGACCAATAGTTCTGGGTAAATAAAGATTTATAGCGATTTTAAAATTTTGGTGCTAACTTCACGCAACACCAAAAATCTAAAAATGCCTTTATTTTTTAGAGTTGTGAGTAGCACTCAAAGAGTTCTAGAGTTCTTGCTAGGTTAGACCAATATTTCTGTGTAAATAAAGATTTTATAGCGATTTTAAAATTTCGGTACTAACTTCACGCAACATAAAAATCTTAAAATGTCTTAATTTTTTGAGAGTTCTGAGTAGTACTCAATGAGTTCTAGAGTTCTTGCTAGGATAGACCAATAGTTCTGGGTAAATAAAGATTTTATAGCGTTTTAAAACTTTCGATGCTAACTTAAAGAAAAACCAAAATTCATAAAATATGTATATTTTTTAGTGTTCTGAGCAGCACTCAAAGAGTTCAACAGTTCTTGCTAGGTTAGATCAATATTTCTGGGTAAATAAAGATTTTATAGCGATTTTAATATTTCGGTACTAACTTCACGCAACATAAAAAATCTTAAAATGTCTTAATTTTTTGAGAGTTCTGAGGAACACTCAATGAGTTCAAGAGTTCTTTCTAGGTTAGACCAATATTTCTGAATAAATAAAGATTCTATAGCGATTTTAAAATTTCGGTGGTAACTTCACGAAACACCAAAAATCTTAAAATGTCTATATTTATTAGAGTTCTGAGTAGCACTCAAAGAGTTCAAGAGTTCTTGGTAGGTTAGACCAATAGTTCTGGATAAATAAAGATTTTATAGCGATTTAAAAATTTCGGTGCTAACTTCACGCAACACCAAAAATCTTAAAATTTCTTTATTCTTAGAGTTCTGAGTAGAACTCAAGCAGTTCTAGAGTTCTTGCTAGGTTAGACCAATAGTTCTGGGTAAATAAAGATTTTATAGCGATTCTAAAGTTTCGGTGGTAACTTCACGAAACACCAAAATTTTTAAAATGTCTATATTTTTTGAGTTCTGAGTAGCACTCAAAGAGTTCAAGAGTTCTTGGTAGGTTAGACCAATATTTCTGGATAAATAAAGATTTTATAGCGATTTTGAAATTTCGGTGCTAACTTCACGCAACAACAAAAATCTTCAAATGTATTTATTTTTAGAGTTCTGAGTAAAACTCAAAGAGTTCTAGAGTTCCTGCTAGGTTAGACCAAGGGTTCTTTCTAAATAAAGGTTTTATATCGAATTTAATCTTTCGGTGCTACCCTCACCCAAAACCAAAAATCATAACATGTCTATATTTATAAGAGTTCTGAGTAGCACTCAAAGAGTTCTAGAGTTGTTGCTAGGTTAGAATAATAATTCCGGGTAAATAAACATTTTATAGCGATTTAAAAATTTCGGTGCTAACTTCACGCAACACCAAAAATCTTAAAATTTCTTTATTTTTAGAGTTCTGAGTAGAACTGAAGCAAGTCTAGAGTTCTTGCTAGGTTAGACCAATAGTTCTGGGTAAATAAAGATTTTATAGCGATTCTAAAATTTCGGTACTAACTTCACGAAACACCAAAAATCTTAAAATGTCTATATTTTTTGAGTTCTGAGTAGCACTCAAAAAGTTCAAGAGTTCTTGGTAGGTTAGACCAATATTTCTGGATAAATAAAGATTTTATAGCGATTTTAAAATTTCGGTGCTAACTTCACGCAACAACAAAAATCTTAAAATGTACTTATTTTTAGAGTTCTGAGTAAAACTCAAAGAGTTCTAGAGTTCTTGCTAGGTTAGACCAATAGTTCTGGGTAAATAAAGATTTTATTGCGATTTTAAAATTTTGGTGCTAACTTCACGCAACACCAGAAATCTTAAGATGCCTTTATTTTTTACAGTTCTGAGTAGCACTCAAAGAGTTCTAGAGTTCTTGCTAGGTTAGACCAATAGTTCTGGGTAAATAAAGATTTTATAGCGATTTTAAAGTTTTGCCGCTAACTCACGCAAAACCAAAAACCTTATAATGTCTTTATTTTTTAGAGTTCTGAGTAGCACTCAAAGAGTTCTAGACTTCCTGCTAGGTTACACTAATAGTTCTGAGTAAATAAACATTTTATAGCGTTTTGAAAGTTTCGCTGCTAACTTCAAGAAAAACCAAGATTCATAAAATAGGTATATTTTTTACAGTTCTGAGTAGCACTCAAAGAGTTCAACAGTTCTTGCTAGGTTAGACCAATATTTCTGCGTAAATAAAGATTTTATAGCGATTTTAAAATTTCGGTACTAACTTCACTCAACATAAAAAATCTTAAAATGTCTTAATTTTTTTAGAATTCTGAGTAGTACTCAAAGAGTTCTAGAGATCTTGCTAGGTTAGACCAATAGTTCTGGGTAAATAAAAATTTTATAGCGATTTTCAATTTTTGGTGCTAACTTCATGCAAAACCAAAAATCTTAAAATGTTTATATTTTTTAGAGTTCTGAGTAGCACTCAAAGAGTTCTAGAGTTCTTGGTAGGTTAGACCAATAGTTCTGTGTAAATAAAGATTTTATAGCGATTTTAAAATTTTGGTGCTAACTTCACGCAACACCAAAACTCTTAAAATCTCTATATTTTTTAGACTTCTGAGAAGCACTCAAAGTGTTCTAGAGTTCTTCCTAGGTTACACTAACAGTTCTGGGTAAATAAAAATTTTATAACGTTTTTAAATTTCTGGTGCTAACTTCACGCAACACCAAAAATCTTAAAATGTCTATATTTTTTAGAGTTCTGAGTAGCACTCAAAGAGTTATAGAGTTTTTGGTAGGTTAGACCAATAGTGCTGGGTAAATAAAGATCTTACAGCGATTTTAAATTTTTGGTGCTAACTTCACGCAACACCAAAAATCTTAAAATCTCTATATTTTTTACACTTCTGAGTAGCACTCAAAGTGTTCTAGAGTTCTTCCTAGGTTACACTAATAGTTCTGAGTAAATAAACATTTTATAGCGTTTTTAAAGTTTCGCTGCTAACTTCAAGATAAACCAAAATTCATAAAATAGGTATATTTTTTAGAGTTCTGAGTAGCACTCAAAGAGTTCAACAGTTCTTGCTAGGTTAGACCAATATTTCTGGGTAAATAAAGATTTTATAGCGATTTTAAAATTTCGGTACTAACTTCACTCAACATAAAAAATCTTAAAATGTCTTAATTTTTTTTAGAATTCTGAGTAGTACTCAAAGAGTTCTAGAGTTCTTGCTAGGTTAGACCAATAGTTCTGGGTAAATAAAAATTTTATAGCGATTTTCAATTTTTGGTGCTAACTTCATGCAACACCAAAAATCTTAAAATGTCTATATTTTTTAGAGTTCTGTGTAGCACTCAAAGAGTTCAAGAGTTCTTGGTAGGTTAGAGCAATAGTTCTGGATAAATAAATATTTTATAGCGATTTTAAAATTTCGGTGGTAACTTCACGAAACACCAAAAATCTTAAAATATCTATATTTTTTAAAGTTCTGAGTAGCACTGAAAGTGTTCTAGAGTTCTTGCTAGGTTACACTAATAGTTCCGGGTAAATAAACAATTTATAGCGTTTTTAAGGTTTCGCTGCTAACTTCAAGAAAAACCAAAATTCATAAAATAGGTATATTTTTTAGAGTTCTGAGTAGCACTCAAAGAGTTCAACAGTTCTTGTTAGGTTAGACCAATAGTTCTGGGTAAATAAAGATCTTACAGCGATTTTAAATTTTTGGTGCTAACTTCACGCAACACCAAAAATCTTAAAATGTCTCAATTTTTTTTGAGTTCTGAGTAGTACTCAAAGATTTCTAGAGTTGTTGCTAGGTTAGACCAATAGTTCTGTTTAAATAAAGATTTTATAGCGATTTTAAATTTTGGTGCTAACTTCACGCAAGAAAAAATTTTTTAAAATGTCTTAATTTTTTTAGAGTTCTGAGTAGTACTCAAAGAGTTCTAGAGTTCTTGCTAGGTTAGACCAATAGTTCTGGGTAAATAAAGATTTTCTTGCGATTTTAAAGTTTCGGACCCAATTTCACGCAACACCAAAAATCTTAAAATGTCTATATATTTTAGAGTTCTGAGTAGCACTGAAAGAGTTCAAGAGTTCTTGCTAGGTTAGGCTAGTAGTTCCGGGTAAATAAAGATTTTATAGCGATTTTAAAGTTGTGGTGCTAACTTCAAGCAACCCCAAAAATCTTAAAATGTTTCAATTTTTTTGAGTTCTGAGTAGTACTCAAACAGTTCTAGAGTTATTGCTAGGTTAGACCAATAGTTCTGGGTAAATAAAGATCTTACAGCGATTTTAAATTTTTGGTGCTAACTTCACGCAACACCAAAAATCTTAAAATGTTTCAATTTTTTTGAGTTCTGAGTAGTACTCAACGAGTTCTAGAGTTATTGCTAGGGTAGACCAATAGTTCTGGGTAAATAAAGATTTTATAACGATTCTAATGTTTCGGTGGTAACTTCACGAAACACCAAAAATCTTAAAATGGCTATATTTCTTAGAGTTCTGAGTAGCACTCAAAGAGTTCAACAGTTCTTGGTAGGTTAGACCAATAGTTCTGGATAAATATAGATTTTATAGCGTTTTTAAAATTTCGGTGCTAACTTCACGCAACACCAAAAATCTTAAAATGTCTCAATTTTTTGAGTTCTGAGTAGTACTCAAAGAGTTCTAGAGTTTTTGCTAGGTTAGACCAATACTTCTGGGTAAATAAAGATTTTCTAGCGATTTTAAAGTTTTGGTGCTAACTTCATGCAACAACAAAAATCTTAAAATGTCTCAATTTTTTGAGTTCTGAGTAGTAATCAAAGAGTTCTAGAGTTCTTGCTAGGTTAGACCAATAGTTCTGGGTAAATAATAATTTTATAGCGATTTTAAAATTTTGGTGCTAACTTCACGCAGCACCAAAAATCTTAAAATGTCTTAATTTTTTTAGAGTTCTGAGTAGTACTCAAAGAGAAATGGAGTTCTTGCTAGGTTGGTCCAATAGTTCTGGGTAAATAAACATTTTATATCGTCTTTAAAATTTGGTTCTAACTTCACACAACACAAAAAATCTTAAAATGTCTTATTTTTTAGAGTTGTGAGAAGTACTCAAAGAGTTCTAGAGTTCTTGCTAGTTGAGACCAATAGTTCTGGGTAAATAAAGATTTATAGCGATTTTAAAGTTTCAGTGCCAATTTCACGCAACTCCAAAAATCTTAAAATTTCTTTATTTTTTTAGGGTTCTGAGTAGCACTCAAAGAGTTCTAGAGTTCTTGCTGGGTTAGAATAATAATTCTGGGTAAACAAACATTCTACAGCGATTTTAAAGTTTCGAACCTAAGTTCACGCAACACCAAAAATCTTAAAATGTCAATATTTTTTGGAGTTCTGAGTAAAACTCAAAGAGTTCTAGAGTTCTTGCTAGGTTAGACCAATAGTTCTGGGTAAATAAAGATTTTATAGCGATTTTAAAATTTTGGTGCTAACTTCACGCAACACCAAAAATCTTAAAATGCCTTTATTTTTTAGAGTTCTGAGTAGCACTCAAAGAGGTCTAGAGTTCTTGCTAGGTTAGACCAATATTTCTGTGTAAATAAAGATTTTATAGCGATTTTAAAATTTCGGTACTAACTTCACGCAACATAAAATCTTAAAATGTCTTAATTTTTTGAGAGTTCTGAGTAGTACTCAATGAGTTCTACAGTTCTTGCTAGGTTAGACCAATAGTTCTGGGTAAATAAACATTTTATAGCGTTTTTAAAGTTTCGCTGCTAACTTCAAGAGAAACCAAAATTCATAAAATATGTATATTTTTTAGAGTTCTGAGTAGCACTCAAAGAGTTCAACAGTTCTTGCTAGGTTAGATCAATATTTCTGGGTAAATAAAGATTTTATAGTGATTTTAATAATTCGGTACTAACTTCACGCAACATAAAAAATCTTAAAATGTCTTAATTTTTTGAGAGTTCTGAGTAGCACTCAAAGAGTTCAAGAGTTCTTGCTAGGACAGACCAATATTTCTGGGTAAATAAAGATTTTATAGCGATTTTAAAATTTCGGTGGTAACTTCACGAAACACCAAAAATTTTAAAATGTCTATATTTTTTGAGTTCTAAGTAGCACTCAAAGAGTTCAAGAGTTACTGGTAGGTTAGACCAATATTTCTGGATAAATAAAGATTTTATAGCGATTTTAAAATTTCGGTGCTAACTTCACGCAACAACAAAAATCTTAAAATGTATTTATTTTTAGAGTTCTGAGTAAAACTCAAAGAGTTCTAGAGTTCTTGCTAGGTTAGACCGATAGTTCTGGGTAAATAAAGATTTTATTGCGATTTTAAAATTTTGGTGCTAACTTCACGTAACACCAAAAATCTTAAAATGTATATATTTCTTAGAGTTCTGAGTAGCACTCAAAGAGTTCTAGAGTTTTTGGTAGGTTAGAAAAATAGTTCTGTGTAAATAAAGATTTTATAGCGATTTTAAAATTTTGCTGCTAACTAAACGCAACACCAAAATTCTTAAAATCTCTATATTTTTTAGACTTCTAAGTAGCACTCATAGTGTTCTAGAGTTCTTCCTAGGTTACACTAATAGTTCTGGGTAAATAAACATTTTATAGCGTTTTTAAAGTTTCGCTGCTAATTTCAAGAAAAAACAAAATTCATAAAATAGGTATATTTTTTAGAGTTCTGAGTAGCACTTAAAGAGTTCAACAGTTCTTGCTAGGTTAGACCAATATTTCTGGGTAAATAAAGATTTTATAGCGATTTTAAAATTTCGGTACTAACTTCACTCAACATAAAAAATCTTAAAATGTCTTAATTTTTTTTAGAATTCTGAGTAGTACTCAAAGAGTTCTAGAGTTCTTGCTAGGTTAGACCAATAGTTCTGGGTAAATAAAAATTTTATAGCGATTTTCAATTTTTATTGCTAACTTCATGCAACACCAAAAATCTTAAAATGTCTATATTTTTTAGAGTTCTGTGTAGCACTCAAAGAGTTCAAGAGTTCTTGGTAGGTTAGAGCAATAGTTCTGGATAAATAAATATTTTATAGCGATTTTAAAATTTCGGTGGTAACTTCACGAAACACCAAAAATCTTAAAATGTCTATATTTTTTAGAGTTCTGAGTAGCACTGAAAGTGTTCTAGAGTTCTTCCTAGGTTACACTAATAGTTCCGGGTAAATAAACAATTTATAGCGTTTTTAAAGTTTCGCTGCTAACTTCAAGAAAAACCAAAATTCAAAAAATAGGTATATTTTTTAGAGTTCTGAGTAGCACTCAAAGAGTTCAACAGTTCTTGCTAGGTTAGACCAATAGTTCTGGGTAAATAAAGATCTTACAGCGATTTTAAATTTTTGGTGCTAACTTCACGCAACACCAAAAATCTTAAAATGTCTCAATTTTTTGAGTTCTGAGTAGTACGCAAAGAGTTCTAGAGTTACTGCTAGGTTAGACCAATAGTTCCGGGTAAATAAAGATCTTACAGCGATTCTAAAGTTTCGGTGGTAACTTCACGAAACACCAAAAATCTTAAAATGTCTATATTTGTTTGAGTTCTGAGTAGCACTCAAAGATTTCAACAGTTCTTGCTAGGTTAGACCAATATTTCTGGGTAAATAAAGATTTTATAGCGATTTTAAATTTTGGTGCTAACTTCACGCAACAAAAAATTTTTTAAAATGTCTTAATTTTTTTAGAGTTCGGAGTAGTACTCAAAGAGTTCTAGAGTTCTTGCTAGGTTAGACCAATAGTTCTGGGTAAATAAAGATTTTCTTGCGATTTTAAAGTTTCGGACCCAATTTCACGCAACACCAAAAATCTTAAAATCTCTATATTTTTTAGAGGTCTGAGTAGCATTCAAAGAATTCAAGTGTTCTTGCTAGGTTAGGCCAATAGTTCTGGGTAAATAAACATTTTATTGCGAAATTAAAATTTCGATCCTAACAACGCAACACCAAAAATCTTAAAATCTCTATATTTTTTAGACTTCTGAGTCGCACTCAAGGAGTTCTAAAGTTCTTGCCAGGATAGGCCAATAGTTCTTTGTAAAAAAATTTATAGCGATTTTAATGTTTCGGTGGTAGCTTCACGAAACACCAAAAATCTTAAAATGTCTATATATTTTAGAGTTCTGAGTAGCACTGAAAGAGTTCAAGAGTTCTTGCTAGGTTAGGCTAGTAGTTCCGGGTAAATAAAGATTTTATAGCGATTTTAAAGTTGTGGTGCTAACTTCAAGCAAACCCAAAAATCTTAAAATGTTTCAATTTTTTTTAGTTCTGAGTAGTACTCAAACAGTTCTAGAGTTATTGCTAGGTTAGACCAATAGTTCTGGGTAAATAAAGATCTTACAGCGATTTTAAATTTTTGGTGCTAACTTCACGCAACACCAAAAATCTTAAAATGTTTCAATTTTTTTGAGTTCTGAGTAGTACTCAAAGAGTTCTAGAGTTATTGCTAGGGTAGACCAATATTTCTGGGTAAATAAAGATTTTATAACGATTCTAATGTTTCGGTGGTAACTTCACGAAACACCAAAAATCTTAAAATGGCTATATTTCTTAAAGTTCTGAGTAGCACTCAAAGAGTTCAACAGTTCTCGGTAGGTTAGACCAATAGTTCTGGATAAATATAGATTTTATAGCGTTTTTAAAATTTCGGTGCTAACTTCACGCAACACCAAAAATCTTAAAATGTCTCAATTTTTTGAGTTCTGAGTAGTACTCAAAGAGTTCTAGTGTTTTTGCTAGGTTAGACCAATACTTCTGGGTAAATAAAGATTTTCTAGCGATTTTAAAGTTTTGGTGCTAACTTCATGCAACAACAAAAATCTTAAAATGTCTCAATTTTTTTGAGTTCTGAGTAGTAATCAAAGAGTTCTAGAGTTCTTGCTAGGTTAGACCAATAGTTCTGGGTAAATAAATATTTTATAGCGATTTTAAAATTTCGGTGCTAACTTCACGCAGCACCAAAAATCTTAAAATGTCTTAATTTTTTTAGAGTTCTGAGTAGTACTCAAAGAGAAATGGAGTTCTTGCTAGGTTGGTCCAATAGTTCTGGGTAAATAAAGATTTTATATCGTCTTTAAAATTTGGTTCTAACTTCACACAACACAAAAAATCTTAAAATGTCTTATTTTTTAGAGTTGTGAGAAGTACTCAAAGAGTTCTAGAGTTCTTGCTAGGTGAGACCAATAGTTCTGGGTAAATAAAGATTTATAGCGATTTTAAAGTTTCAGTGCCAATTTCACGCAACTCCAAAAATCTTAAAATTTCTTTATTTTTTTAGGGTTCTGAGTAGCACTCAAAGAGTTCTAGAGTTCTTGCTGGGTTAGAGTAATAATTCTGGGTAAACAAACATTTTATAGCGATTTTAAAGTTTCGAACCTAAGTTCACGCAACACCAAAAATCTTAAAATGTCTATATTTTTTGGAGTTCTGAGTAAAACTCAAAGAGTTCTAGAGTTCTTGCTAGGTTAGACCAATAGTTCTGGGTAAATAAAGATTTTATAGCGATTTTAAAATTTTGGTGCTAACTTCACGCAACACCAAAAATCTTAAAGTGCCTTTATTTTTTAGAGTTCTGAGTAGCACTCAAAGAGTTCTAGAGTTCTTGCTAGGTTAGACCAATATTTCTGTGTAAATAAAGATTTTATAGCGATTTTAAAATTTCGGTACTAACTTCACGCAACATAAAATCTTAAAATGTCTTAATTTTTTGAGAGTTCTGAGTAGTACTCAATGAGTTCTACAGTTCTTGCTAGATTAGACCAATAGTTCTGGGTAAATAAACATTTTATAGCGTTTTTAAAGTTTCGCTGCTAACTTCAAGAAAAACCAAAATTCATAAAATATGTATATTGTTTAGAGTTCCGAGTAGCACTCAAAGAGTTCAACAGTTCTTGCTAGGTTAGATCAATATTTCTGGGTAAATAAAGATTTTATAGCGATTTTAATATTTCGGTACTAACTTCACGCAACATAAAAAATCTTAAAATGTCTTAATTTTTTGAGAGTTCTGAGTAGCACTCAAAGAGTTCAAGAGTTCTTGCTAGGTTAGACCAATATTTCTGGGTAAATAAAGATTTTATAGCGATTTTAAAATTTCGGTGGTAACTTCACGAAACACCAAAAATTTTAAAATGTCTATATTTTTTGAGTTCTGAGTAGCACTCAAAGAGTTCAAGAGTTGCTGGTAGGTTAGACCAATATTTCTGGATAAATAAAGATTTTATAGCGATTTTAAAATTTCGGTGCTAACTTCACGCAACAACAAAAATCTTAAAATGTATTTATTTTTAGAGTTCTGAGTAAAACTCAAAGAGTTCTAGAGTTCTTGCTAGGTTAGACCGATATTTCTGGGTAAATAAAGATTTTATTGCGATTTTAAAATTTTGGTGCTAACTTCACGCAACACCAAAAATCTTAAAATGTATATATTTCTTAGAGTTCTGAGTAGCACTCAAAGAGTTCTAGAGTTTTTGGTAGGTTAGGAAAATAGTTCTGTGTAAATAAAGGTTTTATAGCGATTTTAAAATTTCGGTGCTAACTTCACGCAACAACAAAAATCTTAAAATGTATTTATTTTTAGAGTTCTGAGTAAAACTCAAAGAGTTCTAGAGTTCTTGCTAGGTTACACTAATAGTTCTGGGTAAATAAACATTTTATAGCGTTTTTAAAGTTTCGCTGCTAATTTCAAGAAAAAACAAAATTCATAAAATAGGTATATTTTTTAGAGTTCTGAGTAGCACTCAAAGAGTTCAACAGTTCTTGCTAGGTTAGACCAATATTTCTAGGTAAATAAAGATTTTATAGCGATTTTAAAATTTCGGTACTAACTTCACGCAACATAAAAGATCTTAAAATGTCTTAATTTTTTGAGAATTCTGAGTAGTACTCAAAGAGTTCTAGAGTTCTTGCTAGGTTAGACCAATAGTTCTGGGTAAATAAAAATTTTATAGCGATTTTAAATATTTGGTGCTAAGTTCATGCAACACCAAAAATCTTAAAATGTCTATATTTTTTAGAGTTCTGTGTAGCACTCAAAGAGTTCAAGAGTTCTTGGTAGGTTAGAGCAATAGTTCTGGATAAATAAATATTTTATAGCGATTTTAAAATTTCGGTGGTAACTTCACGAAACACCAAAAATCTTAAAATGTCTATATTTTTTAGAGTTCTGAGTAGCACTGAAAGTGTTGTAGAGTTCTTCCTAGGTTACACTAATAGTTCCGGGTAAATAAACAATTTATAGCGTTTTTAAAGTTTCGCTGCTAACTTCAAGAGAAACCAAAATTCATAAAATTGGTATATTTTTTAGAGTTCTGAGTAGCACTCAAAGAGTTCAACAGTTCTTGCTAGGTTAGACCAATAGTTCTGGGTAAATAAAGATCTTACAGCGATTTTAAATTTTTGGTGCTAACTTCACGCAACACCAAAAATCTTAAAATGTCTCAATTTTTTGAGTTCTGAGTAGTACGCAAAGAGTTCTAGAGTTACTGCTAGGTTAGACCAATAGTTCCGGTTAAATAAAGATCTTACAGCGATTTTAAATTTTTGGTGCTAACTTCACGCAACACCAAAAATCTTAAAATGTCTCAATTTTTTTGAGTTCTGAGTAGTACTCAAAGATTTCTAGAGTTGTTGCTAGGTTAGACCAATAGTTCTGTTTAAATAAAGATTTTATAGCGATTTTAAATTTTGGTGCTAACTTCACGCAACAAAAAATTTTTTAAAATGTCTTAATTTTTTTAGAGTTCTGAGTAGTACTCAAAGAGTTCTAGAGTTCTTGCTAGGTTAGACCAATAGTTCTGGGTAAATAAAGATTTTCTTGCGATTTTAAAGTTTCGGACCCAATTTCACGCAACACCAAAAATCTTAAAATCTCTATATTTTTTAGAGGTCTGAGTAGCATTCAAAGAATTCAAGAGTTCTTGCTAGGTTAGGCCAATAGTTCTGGGTAAATAAACATTTTATAGCGAATTTAAAATTAAGATCCTAACAACGCAACACCAAAAATCTAAAAAACTCTATATTTTTTAGAGTTCTGAGTCGTTCTCAAGGAGTTCTAAAGTTCTTGCCAGGATAGGCCAATAGTTCTTTGTAAAAAAAAATTTATAGCGATTTTAATGTTTCGGTGGTAGCTTCACGAAACACCAAAAATCTTAAAATGTCTATATATTTTAGAGTTCTGAGTAGCACTGAAAGAGTTCAAGAGTTATTGCTAGGTTAGGCTAGTAGTTCCGGGTAAATAAAGATTTTATAGCGATTTTAAAGTTGTGGTGCTAACTTCAAGCAACCCCAAAAATCTTAAAATGTTTCAATTTTTTTGAGTTCTGAGTAGTACTCAAACAGTTCTTGAGTTATTGCTAGGTTAGACCAATAGTTCTGGGTAAATAAAGATCTTACAGCGATTTTAAATTTTTGGTGCTAACTTCACGCAACACCAAAAATCTTAAAATGTTTCAATTTTTTTGAGTTCTGAGTAGTACTCAAAGAGTTCTAGAGTTATTGCTAGGTTAGACCAATATTTCTGTGTAAATAAAGATTTTATAGCGATTTTAAAATTTCGGTACTAACTTCACGCAACATAAAATCTTAAAATGTCTTAATTTTTTGAGAGTTCTGAGTAGTACTCAATGAGTTCTACAGTTCTTGCTAGATTAGACCAATAGTTCTGGGTAAATAAACATTTTATAGCGTTTTTAAAGTTTCGCTGCTAACTTCAAGAAAAACCAAAATTCATAAAATATGTATATTGTTTAGAGTTCTGAGTAGCACTCAAAGAGTTCAACAGTTCTTGCTAGGTTAGATCAATATTTCTGGGTAAATAAAGATTTTATAGCGATTTTAATATTTCGGTACTAACTTCACGCAACATAAAAAATCTTAAAATGTCTTAATTTTTTGAGAGTTCTGAGTAGCACTCAAAGAGTTCAAGAGTTCTTGCTAGGTTAGACCAATATTTCTGGGTAAATAAAGATTTTATAGCGATTTTAAAATTTCGGTGGTAACTTCACGAAACACCAAAAATTTTAAAATGTCTATATTTTTTGAGTTCTGAGTAGCACTCAAAGAGTTCAAGAGTTGCTGGTAGGTTAGACCAATATTTCTGGATAAATAAAGATTTTATAGCGATTTTAAAATTTCGGTGCTAACTTCACGCAACAACAAAAATCTTAAAATGTATTTATTTTTAGAGTTCTGAGTAAAACTCAAAGAGTTCTAGAGTTCTTGCTAGGTTAGACCGATATTTCTGGGTAAATAAAGATTTTATTGCGATTTTAAAATTTTGGTGCTAACTTCACGCAACACCAAAAATCTTAAAATGTATATATTTCTTAGAGTTCTGAGTAGCACTCAAAGAGTTCTAGAGTTTTTGGTAGGTTAGGAAAATAGTTCTGTGTAAATAAAGATTTTATAGCGATTTTAAAATTTCGGTGCTAACTTCACGCAACAACAAAAATCTTAAAATGTATTTATTTTTAGAGTTCTGAGTAAAACTCAAAGAGTTCTAGAGTTCTTGCTAGGTTACACTAATAGTTCTGGGTAAATAAACATTTTATAGCGTTTTTAAAGTTTCGCTGCTAATTTCAAGAAAAAACAAAATTCATAAAATAGGTATATTTTTTAGAGTTCTGAGTAGCACTCAAAGAGTTCAACAGTTCTTGCTAGGTTAGACCAATATTTCTAGGTAAATAAAGATTTTATAGCGATTTTAAAATTTCGGTACTAACTTCACGCAACATAAAAGATCTTAAAATGTCTTAATTTTTTGAGAATTCTGAGTAGTACTCAAAGAGTTCTAGAGTTTTTGCTAGGTTAGACCAATAGTTCTGGGTAAATAAAAATTTTATAGCGATTTTAAATATTTGGTGCTAACTTCATGCAACACCAAAAATCTTAAAATGTCTATATTTTTTAGAGTTCTGTGTAGCACTCAAAGAGTTCAAGAGTTCTTGGTAGGTTAGAGCAATAGTTCTGGATAAATAAATATTTTATAGCGATTTTAAAATTTCGGTGGTAACTTCACGAAACACCAAAAATCTTAAAATGTCTATATTTTTTAGAGTTCTGAGTAGCACTGAAAGTGTTGTAGAGTTCTTCCTAGGTTACACTAATAGTTCCGGGTAAATAAACAATTTATAGCGTTTTTAAAGTTTCGCTGCTAACTTCAAGAGAAACCAAAATTCATAAAATTGGTATATTTTTTAGAGTTCTGAGTAGCACTCAAAGAGTTCAACAGTTCTTGCTAGGTTAGACCAATAGTTCTGGGTAAATAAAGATCTTACAGCGATTTTAAATTTTTGGTGCTAACTTCACGCAACACCAAAAATCTTAAAATGTCTCAATTTTTTGAGTTCTGAGTAGTACGCAAAGAGTTCTAGAGTTACTGCTAGGTTAGACCAATAGTTCCGGTTAAATAAAGATCTTACAGCGATTTTAAATTTTTGGTGCTAACTTCACGCAACACCAAAAATCTTAAAATGTCTCAATTTTTTTGAGTTCTGAGTAGTACTCAAAGATTTCTAGAGTTGTTGCTAGGTTAGACCAATAGTTCTGTTTAAATAAAGATTTTATAGCGATTTTAAATTTTGGTGCTAACTTCACGCAACAAAAAATTTTTTAAAATGTCTTAATTTTTTTAGAGTTCTGAGTAGTACTCAAAGAGTTCTAGAGTTCTTGCTAGGTTAGACCAATAGTTCTGGGTAAATAAAGATTTTCTTGCGATTTTAAAGTTTCGGACCCAATTTCACGCAACACCAAAAATCTTAAAATCTTTATATTTTTTAGAGGTCTGAGTAGCATTCAAAGAATTCAAGAGTTCTTGCTAGGTTAGGCCAATAGTTCTGGGTAAATAAACATTTTATAGCGAATTTAAAATTAAGATCCTAACAACGCAACACCAAAAATCTAAAAAACTCTATATTTTTTAGAGTTCTGAGTCGCTCTCAAGGAGTTCTAAAGTTCTTGCCAGGATAGGCCAATAGTTCTTTGTAAAAAAAAATTTATAGCGATTTTAATGTTTCGGTGGTAGCTTCACGAAACACCAAAAATCTTAAAATGTCTATATATTTTAGAGTTCTGAGTAGCACTGAAAGAGTTCAAGAGTTATTGCTAGGTTAGGCTAGTAGTTCCGGGTAAATAAAGATTTTATAGCGATTTTAAAGTTGTGGTGCTAACTTCAAGCAACCCCAAAAATCTTAAAATGTTTCAATTTTTTTGAGTTCTGAGTAGTACTCAAACAGTTCTTGAGTTATTGCTAGGTTAGACCAATAGTTCTGGGTAAATAAAGATCTTACAGCGATTTTAAATTTTTGGTGCTAACTTCACGCAACACCAAAAATCTTAAAATGTTTCAATTTTTTTGAGTTCTGAGTAGTACTCAAAGAGTTCTAGAGTTATTGCTAGGGTAGACCAATAGTTCTGGGTAAATAAAGATTTTATAACGATTCTAATGTTTCGGTGGTAACTTCACGAAACACCAAAAATCTTAAAATGGCTATATTTCTTAGAGTTCTGAGTAGCACTCAAAGAGTTCAACAGTTCTTGGTAGGTTAGACCAATAGTTCTGGATAAATATAGATTTTATAGCGTTTTTAAAATTTCGGTGCTAACTTCACGCAACACCAAAAATCTTAAAATGTCTCAATTTTTTGAGTTCTGAGTAGTATTCAAAGAGTTCTAGAGTTTTTGCTAGGTTAGACCAATACTTCTGGGTAAATAAAGATTTTCTAGCGATTTTAAAGTTTTGGTGCTAACTTCATGCAACAACAAAAATCTTAAAATGTCTCAATTTTTTTGAGTTCTGAGTAGTAATCAAAGAGTTCTAGAGTTCTTGCTAGGTTAGACCAATAGTTCTGGGTAAATAAAAATTTTATAGCGATTTTAAAATTTTGGTGCTAACTTCACGCAGCACCAAAAATCTTAAAATGTCTTAATTTTTTTAGAGTTCTGAGTAGTACTCAAAGAGAAATGGAGGTCTTGCTAGGTTGGTCCAATAGTTCTGGTTAAATAAAGATTTTATATCGTCTTTAAAATTTGGTTCTAACTTCACACAACACAAAAAATCTTAAAATGTCTTATTTTTTAGAGTTGTGAGAAGTACTCAAAGAGTTCTAGAATTCTTGCTAGGTGAGACCAATAGTTCTGGGTAAGTAAAGATTTATAGCGATTTTAAAGTTTCAGTGCCAATTTCACGCAACTCCAAAAATCTTAAAATTTCTTTATTTTTTTAGGGTTCTGAGTAGCACTCAAAGAGTTCTAGAGTTCTTGCTGGGTTAGAATAATAATTCTGGGTAAACAAACATTTTATAGCGATTTTAAAGTTTCGAACCTAAGTTCACGCAACACCAAAAATCTTAAAATGTCTATATTTTTTGGAGTTCTGAGTAAAACTCAAAGAGTTCTAGAGTTCTTGCTAGGTTAGACCAATAGTTCTGGGTAAATAAAGATTTTATAGCGATTTTAAATTTTTGGTGCTAACTTCACGCAACACCAAAAATCTTAAAATGCCTTTATTTTTTAGAGTTCTGAGTAGCACTCAAAGAGTTCTAGAGTTCTTGCTAGGTTAGACCAATATTTCTGTGTAAATAAAGATTTTATAGCGATTTTAAAATTTCGGTACTAACTTCACGCAACATAAAATCTTAAAATGTCTTAATTTTTTGAGAGTTCTGAGTAGTGCTCAATGAGTTCTACAGTTCTTGCTAGGTTAGACCAATAGTTCTGGGTAAATAAACATTTTATAGCGTTTTTAAAGTTTCGCTGCTAACTTCAAGAAAAACCAAAATTCATAAAATATGTATATTTTTTAGAGTTCTGAGTAGCACTCAAAGAGTTCAACAGTTCTTGCTAGGTTAGATCAATATTTCTGGGTAAATAAAGATTTTATAGCGATTTTAATATTTCGGTACTAACTTCACGCAACATAAAAAATCTTAAAATGTCTTAATTTTTTGAGAGTTCTTAGTAGCACTCAAAGAGTTCAAGAGTTCTTGCTAGGTTAGACCAATATTTCTGGGTAAATAAAGTTTTTATAGCGATTTTAAAATTTCGGTGGTAACTTCACGAAACACCAAAAATTTTAAAATGTCTATATTTTTTGAGTTCTGAGTAGCACTCAAAGAGTTCAAGAGTTCCTGGTAGGTTAGACCAATATTTCTGGATAAATAAAGATTTTCTAGCGATTTTAATATTTCGGTGCTAACTTCACGCAACAACAAAAATCTTAAAATGTATTTATTTTTAGAGTTCTGAGTAAAACTCAAAGAGTTCTAGAGTTCTTGCTAGGTTAGACCGATAGTTCTGGGTAAATAAAAATTTTATTGCGATTTTAAAATTTTGGTGCTAACTTCACGCAACACCAAAAATCTTAAAATGTCTATATTTCTTAGAGTTCTGAGTAGCACTCAAAGAGTTCTAGAGTTTTTGGTAGGTTAGAAAAATAGTTCTGTGTAAATAAATATTTTATAGCGATTTTAAAATTTCGGTGCTAACTTCACGCAACAACAAAAATCTTAAAATGTATTTATTTTTAGAGTTCTGAGTAAAACTCAAAGAGTTCTAGAGTTCTTGCTAGGTTACACTAATAGTTCTGGGTAAATAAACATTTTATAGCGTTTTTAAAGTTTCGATGCTAATTTCAAGAAAAAACAAAATTCATAAAATAGGTATATTTTTTAGAGTTCTGAGTAGCACTCAAACAGTTCAACAGTTCTTGCTAGGTTAGACCAATATTTCTAGGTAAATAAAGATTTTATAGCGATTTTAAAATTTCGGTACTAACTTCACGCAACATAAAAGATCTTAAAATGTCTTAATTTTTTGAGAATTCTGAGTAGTACTCAAAGAGTTCTAGAGTTCTTGCTAGGTTAGACCAATAGTTGTGGGTAAATAAAAATTTTATAGCGATTTTAAATATTTGGTGCTAACTTTACGCAACACCAAAAATCTTAAAATGTCTTTATTTTTTAGAGTTCTGAGTAGCACTCAAAGAGTTCTTGAGTTCTTTGTAGGTTAGACCAATAGTTCTGGGTAAATGAAGATTTTATAGCGATTTTAAAGTTTCAGTGCCAATTTCACGCAACTCCAAAAATCTTAAAATTTCTTTATTTTTTTAGGGTTCTGAGTAGCACTCAAAGAGTTCTAGAGTTCTTGCTGGGTTAGAATAATAATTCTGGGTAAATAAAAATTTTATAGCGATTTTAAAGTTTGGAACCTAACTTCACGCAACACCAAAAATCTTAAAATGCCTTTATTTTTTAGAGTTCTGAGTAGCACTCAAAGAGTTCTAGACTTCTTGCTAGGTTAGACCAATATTTCTGTGTAAATAAAGATTTTATAGCGATTTTAAAATTTCGGTACTAACTTCACGCAACATAAAATCTTAAAATGTCTCAATTTTTTGAGAGTTCTGAGTAGTACTCAATGAGTTCTAGAGTTCTTACTAGGTTAGACCAATAGTTCTGGGTAAATAAACATTTTATGGCGTTTTTAAAGTTTCGCTGCTAACTTCAAGAAAAACCAAAATTCATAAAATATGTATATTTTTTAGAGTTCTGAGTAGCACTCAAAGAGTTCAACAGTTCTTGCTAGGTTAGATCAATTATTTCTGGGTAAATAAAGATTTTATAGCGATTTTAATATTTCGGTACTAACTTCACGCAACATAAAAAATCTTAAAATGTCTTAATTTTTTGAGAGTTCTGAGTAGCACTCAAAGAGTTCAAGAGTTCTTGCTAGGTTAGATCAATATTTCTGGGTAAATAAAGATTTTATAGCGATTTTAAAATTTCGGTGGTAACTTCACGAAACACCAAAAATCTTACAATGTCTATATTTATTAGAGTTCTGAGTAGCACTCAAAGAGTTCAAGATTTCTTGGTAGGTTAGACCAATAGTTCTGGATAAATAAATATTTTATAGCGATTTAAAAATTTCGGTGCTAACTTCACGCAACACCAAAAATCTTAAAATTTCTTTGTTTTTAGAGTTCTGAGTAGAACTCAAGCTGTTCTAGAGTTTTTGCTAGGTTAGACCAATAGTTCTTGGTAAATGAAGATTTTATAGCGATTCTAAAGTTTCGGTGGTAACTTCACGAAACACCAAATATTTTAAAATGTCTATATTTTTTGAGTTCTGAGTAGCACTCAAAGAGTTCAAGAGTTCTTTGTAGGTTAGACCAATATTTCTGGATAAATAAAGATTTTATAGCGATTTTAAAATTTCGGTGCTAACTTCACGAAACAACAAAAATCTTAAAATGTATTTATTTTTAGAGTTCTGAGTAAAACTCAAAGAGTTAAAGAGTTCTTGCTAGGTTAGACCGATAGTTCTGGGTAAATAAAGATTTTATTGCGATTTTAAAATTTTGGTGCTAACTTCACGCAACACCAGAAATCTTAAAATGCCTTTATTTTTTACAGTTCTGAGTAGCACTCAAAGAGTTCTAGAGTTCCTGCTAGGTTAGACCAAGGGTTCTTTCTAAATAAAGGTTTTATATCGAATTTAATGTTTCGGTGCTACCTTCACCCAAAACCAAAAATCATAACATGTCTATATTTATAAGAGTTCTGAGTAGCACTCAAAGAGTTCTAGAGTTCTTGCTAGGTTAGAATAATAATTCCGGGTAAATAAACATTTTATAGCGATTTTAAAGTTTCGGTCCTAACTTCACGCAACACCAAAAATCTTAAAATGTCTATATTTCTTAGAGTTCTGAGTAGCACTCAAAGAGTTCTAGAGTTTTTGGTAGGTTAGAAAAATAGTTCTGTGTAAATAAAGATTTTATAGCGATTTTAAAATTTTTCTGCTAACTAAACGCAACACCAAAATTTTTAAAATCTCTATATTTTTTAGACTTCTAAGTAGCACTCAAAGTGTTCTAGAGTTCTTCCTAGGTTACACTAATAGTTCTGGGTAAATAAACATTTTATAGCGTTTTTAAAGTTTCGCTGCTAATTTCAAGAAAAACCAAAATTCATAAAATAGGTATATTTTTTAGAGTTCTGAGTAGCACTCAAAGAGTTCAACAGTTCTTGCTATGTTAGACCAATATTTCTAGGTAAATAAAGATTTTATAGCGATTTTAAAATTTCGGTACTAACTTCACGCAACATAAAAGATCTTAAAATGTCTTAATTTTTTGAGAATTCTGAGTAGTACTCAAAGAGTTCTAGAGTTCTTGCTAGGTTAGACCAATAGTTGTGGGTAAATAAAAATTTTATAGCGATTTTAAATATTTGGTGCTAACTTTACGCAACACCAAAAATCTTAAAATGTCTTTATTTTTTAGAGTTCTGAGTAGCACTCAAAGAGTTCTTGAGTTCTTTGTAGGTTAGACCAATAGTTGTGTGCAAATAAAGATTTTATAGCGATTTTAAAATTTTTGTGCTAATTTCACGCAACATCTAAACTCTTAAAATCTCTATATTTTTTAGACTTCTGAGTAGCACTCAAAGTGTTCCAGCGTTCTTCCTATGTTACACTAATAGTTCTGGGTAAATAAACATTTTATAGCGTTTTTAAAGTTTCGCTGCAAACTTCAAAAAAAACCAAAATTCATACAATAGGTATATTTTTAGAGTTCTGAATAGCACTCAAAGAGTTCAACAGTTCTTGCTAGGTTAGACCAATATTTCTGGGTAAATAAAGATTTTATAGCGATTTTAAAATTTCGGTACTAACTTCACGCAACATAAAAAATCTTAAAATGTCTTAATTTTTTGAGACACTTCAATGAGTTCTAGAGCTCTTGCTAGGTTGGACCAATAGTTCTGGGTAAATAAAGATTTAATAGCGATTCTAAAATTTCGGTGGTAACTTCACGAAACACCAAAAATCTTAAAATGCCTATATTTTTTAGAGTTCTGAGTAGCACTCAAAGAGTTCTAGAGTTCTTGCTAGGTTAGACCAATAGTTCTGGGAAAATAAAAATTTTATAGCGATTTTAAAGTTTCGCTGCTAACTCACGCAAAACCAAAAATCTTATAATGTATTTATTTTTTAGAGTTCTGAGTAGCACTCAAAGAGTTCTAGAGTTTTTGGTAGGTTAGACCAATAGTTCTGTGTAAATAAAGATTTTATAGCGATTTTGAAAATTTTGGTGCTAACTAAATGCATCACCAAAACTCTCAGAATCTCTATATTTTTTATACTTCTGAGTAGCACTCAAAGTGTTCTAGAGTTCTTCCTAGGTTACACTAATAGTTCTGGGTAAATAAACATTTTATAGCGTTTTTAAAGTTTCGCTGCTAACTTCAAGAAAAACCAAAATTCATAAAATATGTATATTTTTTATAGTTCTGAGTAGCACTCAAAGAGTTCAACAGTTCTTGCTAGGTTAGATCAATATTTCTGGTTAAATAAAGATTTTTTAGCGATTTTAAAATTTCGGTACTAACTTCACGAAACACCAAAAATTTTAAAATGTCTATATTTATTAGAGTTCTCAGTAGCACTCAAAGAGTTCAAGCGTTCTTGGTAGGTTAGACCAATAGTTCTGGACAAACAAAGATTTTATAGCGATTTAAAAATTTCGACGCTAACTTCACGAAACACCAAAAATCTTAAAATGTCTTTATTTTTAGAGTCTTGAGTAGAACTCAAGCAGTTCTAGAGTTCTTGCTAGGTTCGACCAATAGTTCTGGATAAATAAAGGTTTTATAGCGATTTTAAAATTTCGGTGCTAACTTCACGCAACAACAAAAATCTTAAAATGTATTTATTTTTAGAGTTCTGAGTAAAACTCAAAGAGTTCTAGAGTTCTTGCAAGGTTAGACCAATAGTTCTGGGTAAATAAAGATTTTATTGCGATTTTAAAATTTTGGTGCTAACTTCACGCAACACCAGAAATCTTAAAATGCCTTTATTTTTTACAGTTCTGTGTAGCACTCAAAGAGTTGTAGAGTTCTTGCTAGGTTAGACCAATAGTTCTGGGTAAATAAAGATTTTATTGCGATTTTAAAGTTTTGCTGCTATCTCGCGCAAAACCAAAAATCTTATTTTGTTTTTATTTTTTAGAGTTCTGAGTAGCACTCAAAGAGTTCTAGAGTTCCTGCTAGGTTAGACCAAGGGTTCTTTGTAAATAAAGGTTTTATATCGAATTTAATGTTTCGGTGGTACCTTCACCCAAAACCAAAAATCATGACATGTCTATATTTATAAAAGTTCTGAGTAGCACTCAAAGAGTTCAACAGTTCTTGCTAGGTTAGACCAATATTTCTAGGTAAATAAAGATTTTATAGCGATTTTAAAATTTCGGTACTAACTTCACGCAACATAAAAAATCTTAAAATGTCTTAATTTTTTGAGAATTCTGAGTAGTACTCAAAGAGTTCTAGAGTTCTTGCTAGGCTAGACCAATAGTTCTGGGAAAATAAAAATTTTATAGCGATTTTAAAGTTTCGCTGCTAACTCACGCAAAACCAAAAATCTTATAATGTATTTATTTTTTAGAGTTCTGAGTAGCACTCAAAGAGTTCTAGAGTTTTTGGTAGGTTAGACCAATAGTTCTGTGTAAATAAAGATTTTATAGCGATTTTGAAAATTTTGGTGCTAACTAAATGCATCACCAAAACTCTCAGAATCTCTATATTTTTTATACTTCTGAGTAGCACTCAAAGTGTTCTAGAGTTCTTCCTAGGTTACACTAATAGTTCTGGGTAAATAAACATTTTATAGCTTTTTTAAAGTTTCGCTGCTAACTTCAAGAAAAACCAAAATTCATAAAATATGTATATTTTTTATAGTTCTGAGTAGCACTCAAAGAGTTCAACAGTTCTTGCTAGGTTAGATCAATATTTCTGGTTAAATAAAGATTTTATAGCGATTTTAAAATTTCGGTACTAACTTCACGAAACATTAAAAGTCTTAAAATGTCTTAATTTTTTGAGACACTTCAATGAGTTCTAGAGTTCTTGCTAGGTTGGACCAATAGTTCTGGGTAAATAAAGATTTAATAGCGATTCTAAAATTTCGGTGGTAACTTCACGAAACACCAAAAATCTTAAAATGCCTATATTTTTTAGAGTTCTGAGTAGCACTCAAAGAGTTCTAGAGTTCTTGCTAGGTTAGACCAATAGTTCTGGGAAAATAAAAATTTTATAGCGATTTTAAAGTTTCGCTGCTAACTCACGCAAAACCAAAAATCTTATAATGTATTTATTTTTTAGAGTTCTGAGTAGCACTCAAAGAGTTCTAGAGTTTTTGGTAGGTTAGACCAATAGTTCTGTGTAAATAAAGATTTTATAGCGATTTTGAAAATTTTGGTGCTAACTAAATGCATCACCAAAACTCTCAGAATCTCTATATTTTTTATACTTCTGAGTAGCACTCAAAGTGTTCTAGAGTTCTTCCTAGGTTACACTAATAGTTCTGGGTAAATAAACATTTTATAGCGTTTTTAAAGTTTCGCTGCTAACTTCAAGAAAAACCAAAATTCATAAAATATGTATATTTTTTATAGTTCTGAGTAGCACTCAAAGAGTTCAACAATTTTTGCTAGGTTAGATCAATATTTCTGGTTAAATAAAGATTTTATAGCGATTTTAAAATTTCGGTACTAACTTCACGAAACACCAAAAATTTTAAAATGTCTATATTTATTAGAGTTCTGAGTAGCACTCAAAGAGTTCAAGCGTTCTTGGTAGGTTAGACCAATAGTTCTGGACAAACAAAGATTTTACAGCGATTTAAAAATTTCGGCGCTAACTTCACGCAACACCAAAAATCTTAAAATGTCTTTATTTTTAGAGTCCTGAGTAGAACTCAAGCAGTTCTAGAGTTCTTGCTAGGTTCGACCAATAGTTCTGGGTAAATAAATATTTTATAGCGATTCTAAAGTTTCGGTGGTAACTTCACGAAACACTAAAAATCTTAAAATGTCTATATTTTTTGAGTTCTGAGTAGCACTCAAAGAGTTCAAGAGTTCTTGGTAGGTTAGACCAATATTTCTGGATAAATGAAGATTTTATAGCGATTTTAAAATTTCGGTGCTAACTTCACGCAACAACAAAAATCTTAAAATGTATTTATTTTTAGAGTTCTGAGTAAAACTCAAAGAGTTCTAGAGTTCTTGCTAGGTTAGACCAATAGTTCTGGGTAAATAAAGATTTTATTGCGATTTTAAAATTTTGGTGCTAACTTCACGCAACAACAGAAATCTTAAAATGCCTTTATTTTTTACAGTTCTGAGTAGCACTCAAAGAGTTGTAGAGTTCTTGCTAGGTTAGACCAATAGTTCTGGGTAAATAAAGATTTTATAGCGATTTTAAAGTTTTGCTGCTAACTCGCGCAAAACCAAAAATCTTATTATGTTTTTATTTTTTAGAGTTCTGAGTAGCACTCAAAGAGTTCTAGAGTTCCTGCTAGGTTAGACCAAGGGTTCTTTTTAAATAAAGGTTTTATATCGAATTTAATGTTTCGGTGGTACCTTCACCCAAAACCAAAAATCATGACATGTCTATATTTATAAAAGTTCTGAGTAGCACTCAAAGAGTTCAACAGTTCTTGCTAGGTTAGACCAATATTTCTAGGTAAATAAAGATTTTATAGCGATTTTAAAATTTCGGTACTAACTTCACGCAACATAAAAAATCTTAAAAGGTCTTAATTTTTTGAGAATTCTGAGTAGTACTCAAAGAGTTCTAGAGTTCTTGCTAGGTTAGACGAATAGTTGTGGGTAAATAAAAATTTTATAGCGATTTTAAATTTTTGGTGCTAACTTTACGCAACAAGAAAAATCTTAAAATGTCTATATTTTTTAGAGTTCTGAGTAGCACTCAAAGAGTTCTAGAGTTCTTGGTAGGTTAGACCAATAGTTCTGTGCAAATAAAGATTTTATAGCGATTTTAAAATTTTGGTGCTAACTTCACGCAACACCTAAACTCTTAAATTCTCTACATTTTTTAGACTTCTGAGTAGCACTCAAAGTGTTCTAGAGTTCTTCTTAGGTTACACTAATAGTTCTGGGTAAATAAACATTTTACAGCGTTTTTAAAGTTTCGCTGCTAACTTCAAGAAAAACCAAAATTCATACAATAGGTATATTTTTTAGAGTTCTGAATAGCACTCAAAGAGTTCAAAAGTTCTTGCTAGGTTAGACCAATATTTCTGGGTAAATAAAGATTTTAAAGCGATTTTAAAATTTCGGTACTAACTTCACGCAACATAAAAAATCTTAAAATGTCTTAATTTTTTGAGAGTTCTGAGTAGTACTCAATGAGTTCTAGAGTTCTTGCTAGGTTGGACCAATAGTTCTGGGTAAATAAAGATTTTATAGCGATTCTAAAATTTCGGTGGTAACTTCACGAAACACCAAAAATCTTAAAATGTCTATATTTTTTAGAGTTCTGAGTAGCACTCACAGAGTTCAAGAGTTCTTGGTAGGTTAGACCATTAGTTCTGGATAAATAAAGATTTTATAGCGATTTTAAAATTTCGGTGCTAACTTCACGCAACACCAAAAATTTTAAATTGTCTTTATTTTTTAGAGTTCTGAGAAGAACTCAAAGAGTTCTATAGTTCTTGCTAGGTTAGACCAATAGTTCTGGGTAAATAAATATTTTATAGCGATTTTAAAATTTTGGTGCTAACTTCACGCAACACCAAAAATCTTAAAATGACTTTATTTTTTACAGTTCTGAGTAGCACTCAAAGAGTTCTAGAGTTCCTGCTAGGTTAGACCAAGGGTTCTTTCTAAATAAAAGTTTTATATCGAATTTAATGTTTCGGTGCTACCTTCACCCAAAACCAAAAATCATAACATGTCTATATTTATAAGAGTTCTGAGAAGCACTCAAAGAGTTCTAGAGTTCTTGCTAGGTTAGAATAATTATTCTGGGTAAATAAACATTTTATAGCGATTTTAAAGTTTAGTTCCTAACTTCACGCAACACCAAAAATCTTAAAATGTCTATATTTTTTGGAGTTCTGAGTAGTACTCAAAGAGTTCTAGAGTTCTTGCTAGGTTAGACCAATAGTTCTGGGTAAATAAAATTTTTATAGCGATTTTAAATTTCTGGTGCTAACTTCACGCAACACCAAAAATCTTAAAATGTCTATATTTTTTAGTTCTGAGTAGCACTCAAAGAGTTCTAGAGTTTTTGGTAGGTTAGACCAATAGTTCTGTGTAAATAAAGATTTTATAGCGATTTTAAAATTTTGGTGCTAACTAAACGCAACACCAAAACTCTTAAAATCTCTTAATTTTTTAGACTTCTGAGTAGCACTCAAAGTGTTCTAGAGTTCTTCCTAGGTTACACTAAAAGTTCTGGGTAAATAAACATTTTATAGCGTTTTTAAAATTTCGCTGCTAACTTCAAGAAAAACCAAAATTCATAAAATATGTATATTTTTTATAGTTCTGAGTAGCACTCAAAGAGTTCAACAGTTCTTGCTAGGTTAGATCAATATTTCTGGTTAAATAAAGATTTTATAGCGATTTTAAAATTTCGGTACTAACTTCACGAAACATTAAAAGTCTTAAAATGTCTTAATTTTTTGAGACACTTCAATGAGTTCTAGAGTTCTTGCTAGGTTGGACCAATAGTTCTGGGTAAATAAAGATTTAATAGCGATTCTAAAATTTCGGTGGTAACTTCACGAAACACCAAAAATCTTAAAATGCCTATATTTTTTAGAGTTCTGAGTAGCACTCAAAGAGTTCTAGAGTTCTTGCTAGGTTAGACCAATAGTTCTGGGAAAATAAAAATTTTATAGCGATTTTAAAGTTTCGCTGCTAACTCACGCAAAACCAAAAATCTTATAATGTATTTATTTTTTAGAGTTCTGAGTAGCACTCAAAGAGTTCTAGAGTTTTTGGTAGGTTAGACCAATAGTTCTGTGTAAATAAAGATTTTATAGCGATTTTGAAAATTTTGGTGCTAACTAAATGCATCACCAAAACTCTCAGAATCTCTATATTTTTTATACTTCTGAGTAGCACTCAAAGTGTTCTAGAGTTCTTCCTAGGTTACACTAATAGTTCTGGGTAAATAAACATTTTATAGCGTTTTTAAAGTTTCGCTGCTAACTTCAAGAAAAACCAAAATTCATAAAATATGTATATTTTTTATAGTTCTGAGTAGCACTCAAAGAGTTCAACAATTTTTGCTAGGTTAGATCAATATTTCTGGTTAAATAAAGATTTTATAGCGATTTTAAAATTTCGGTACTAACTTCACGAAACACCAAAAATTTTAAAATGTCTATATTTATTAGAGTTCTGAGTAGCACTCAAAGAGTTCAAGCGTTCTTGGTAGGTTAGACCAATAGTTCTGGACAAACAAAGATTTTACAGCGATTTAAAAATTTCGGCGCTAACTTCACGCAACACCAAAAATCTTAAAATGTCTTTATTTTTAGAGTCCTGAGTAGAACTCAAGCAGTTCTAGAGTTCTTGCTAGGTTCGACCAATAGTTCTGGGTAAATAAATATTTTATAGCGATTCTAAAGTTTCGGTGGTAACTTCACGAAACACTAAAAATCTTAAAATGTCTATATTTTTTGAGTTCTGAGTAGCACTCAAAGAGTTCAAGAGTTCTTGGTAGGTTAGACCAATATTTCTGGATAAATGAAGATTTTATAGCGATTTTAAAATTTCGGTGCTAACTTCACGCAACAACAAAAATCTTAAAATGTATTTATTTTTAGAGTTCTGAGTAAAACTCAAAGAGTTCTAGAGTTCTTGCTAGGTTAGACCAATAGTTCTGGGTAAATAAAGATTTTATAGCGATTTTAAAATTTCGGTGCTAACTTCACGCAACAACAAAAATCTTAAAATGTATTTATTTTTAGAGTTCTGAGTAAAACTCAAAGAGTTCTAGAGTTCTTGCTAGGTTAGACCAATAGTTCTGGGTAAATAAAGATTTTATTGCGATTTTAAAATTTTGGTGCTAACTTCACGCAACAACAGAAATCTTAAAATGCCTTTATTTTTTACAGTTCTGAGTAGCACTCAAAGAGTTGTAGAGTTCTTGCTAGGTTAGACCAATAGTTCTGGGTAAATAAAGATTTTATAGCGATTTTAAAGTTTTGCTGCTAACTCGCGCAAAACCAAAAATCTTATTATGTTTTTATTTTTTAGAGTTCTGAGTAGCACTCAAAGAGTTCTAGAGTTCCTGCTAGGTTAGACCAAGGGTTCTTTTTAAATAAAGGTTTTATATCGAATTTAATGTTTCGGTGGTACCTTCACCCAAAACCAAAAATCATGACATGTCTATATTTATAAAAGTTCTGAGTAGCACTCAAAGAGTTCAACAGTTCTTGCTAGGTTAGACCAATATTTCTAGGTAAATAAAGATTTTATAGCGATTTTAAAATTTCGGTACTAACTTCACGCAACATAAAAAATCTTAAAAGGTCTTAATTTTTTGAGAATTCTGAGTAGTACTCAAAGAGTTCTAGAGTTCTTGCTAGGTTAGACGAATAGTTGTGGGTAAATAAAAATTTTATAGCGATTTTAAATTTTTGGTGCTAACTTTACGCAACAAGAAAAATCTTAAAATGTCTATATTTTTTAGAGTTCTGAGTAGCACTCAAAGAGTTCTAGAGTTCTTGGTAGGTTAGACCAATAGTTCTGTGCAAATAAAGATTTTATAGCGATTTTAAAATTTTGGTGCTAACTTCACGCAACACCTAAACTCTTAAATTCTCTACATTTTTTAGACTTCTGAGTAGCACTCAAAGTGTTCTAGAGTTCTTCTTAGGTTACACTAATAGTTCTGGGTAAATAAACATTTTACAGCGTTTTTAAAGTTTCGCTGCTAACTTCAAGAAAAACCAAAATTCATACAATAGGTATATTTTTAGAGTTCTGAATAGCACTCAAAGAGTTCAAAAGTTCTTGCTAGGTTAGACCAATATTTCTGGGTAAATAAAGATTTTAAAGCGATTTTAAAATTTCGGTACTAACTTCACGCAACATAAAAAATCTTAAAATGTCTTAATTTTTTGAGAGTTCTGAGTAGTACTCAATGAGTTCTAGAGTTCTTGCTAGGTTGGACCAATAGTTCTGGGTAAATAAAGATTTTATAGCGATTCTAAAATTTCGGTGGTAACTTCACGAAACACCAAAAATCTTAAAATGTCTATATTTTTTAGAGTTCTGAGTAGCACTCACAGAGTTCAAGAGTTCTTGGTAGGTTAGACCATTAGTTCTGGATAAATAAAGATTTTATAGCGATTTTAAAATTTCGGTGCTAACTTCACGCAACACCAAAAATTTTAAATTGTCTTTATTTTTTAGAGTTCTGAGAAGAACTCAAAGAGTTCTATAGTTCTTGCTAGGTTAGACCAATAGTTCTGGGTAAATAAATATTTTATAGCGATTTTAAAATTTTGGTGCTAACTTCACGCAACACCAAAAATCTTAAAATGACTTTATTTTTTACAGTTCTGAGTAGCACTCAAAGAGTTCTAGAGTTCCTGCTAGGTTAGACCAAGGGTTCTTTCTAAATAAAAGTTTTATATCGAATTTAATGTTTCGGTGCTACCTTCACCCAAAACCAAAAATCATAACATGTCTATATTTATAAGAGTTCTGAGAAGCACTCAAAGAGTTCTAGAGTTCTTGCTAGGTTAGAATAATTATTCTGGGTAAATAAACATTTTATAGCGATTTTAAAGTTTAGTTCCTAACTTCACGCAACACCAAAAATCTTAAAATGTCTATATTTTTTGGAGTTCTGAGTAGTACTCAAAGAGTTCTAGAGTTCTTGCTAGGTTAGACCAATAGTTCTGGGTAAATAAAATTTTTATAGCGATTTTAAATTTCTGGTGCTAACTTCACGCAACACCAAAAATCTTAAAATGTCTATATTTTTTAGTTCTGAGTAGCACTCAAAGAGTTCTAGAGTTTTTGGTAGGTTAGACCAATAGTTCTGTGTAAATAAAGATTTTATAGCGATTTTAAAATTTTGGTGCTAACTAAACGCAACACCAAAACTCTTAAAATCTCTTAATTTTTTAGACTTCTGAGTAGCACTCAAAGTGTTCTAGAGTTCTTCCTAGGTTACACTAAAAGTTCTGGGTAAATAAACATTTTATAGCGTTTTTAAAATTTCGCTGCTAACTTCAAGAAAAACCAAAATTCATAAAATATGTATATTTTTTATAGTTCTGAGTAGCACTCAAAGAGTTCAACAGTTCTTGCTAGGTTAGATCAATATTTCTGGTTAAATAAAGATTTTATAGCGATTTTAAAATTTCGGTACTAACTTCACGAAACATTAAAAGTCTTAAAATGTCTTAATTTTTTGAGACACTTCAATGAGTTCTAGAGTTCTTGCTAGGTTGGACCAATAGTTCTGGGTAAATAAAGATTTAATAGCGATTCTAAAATTTCGGTGGTAACTTCACGAAACACCAAAAATCTTAAAATGCCTATATTTTTTAGAGTTCTGAGTAGCACTCAAAGAGTTCTAGAGTTCTTGCTAGGTTAGACCAATAGTTCTGGGAAAATAAAAATTTTATAGCGATTTTAAAGTTTCGCTGCTAACTCACGCAAAACCAAAAATCTTATAATGTATTTATTTTTTAGAGTTCTGAGTAGCACTCAAAGAGTTCTAGAGTTTTTGGTAGGTTAGACCAATAGTTCTGTGTAAATAAAGATTTTATAGCGATTTTGAAAATTTTGGTGCTAACTAAATGCATCACCAAAACTCTCAGAATCTCTATATTTTTTATACTTCTGAGTAGCACTCAAAGTGTTCTAGAGTTCTTCCTAGGTTACACTAATAGTTCTGGGTAAATAAACATTTTATAGCGTTTTTAAAGTTTCGCTGCTAACTTCAAGAAAAACCAAAATTCATAAAATATGTATATTTTTTATAGTTCTGAGTAGCACTCAAAGAGTTCAACAATTTTTGCTAGGTTAGATCAATATTTCTGGTTAAATAAAGATTTTATAGCGATTTTAAAATTTCGGTACTAACTTCACGAAACACCAAAAATTTTAAAATGTCTATATTTATTAGAGTTCTGAGTAGCACTCAAAGAGTTCAAGCGTTCTTGGTAGGTTAGACCAATAGTTCTGGACAAACAAAGATTTTACAGCGATTTAAAAATTTCGGCGCTAACTTCACGCAACACCAAAAATCTTAAAATGTCTTTATTTTTAGAGTCCTGAGTAGAACTCAAGCAGTTCTAGAGTTCTTGCTAGGTTCGACCAATAGTTCTGGGTAAATAAATATTTTATAGCGATTCTAAAGTTTCGGTGGTAACTTCACGAAACACTAAAAATCTTAAAATGTCTATATTTTTTGAGTTCTGAGTAGCACTCAAAGAGTTCAAGAGTTCTTGGTAGGTTAGACCAATATTTCTGGATAAATGAAGATTTTATAGCGATTTTAAAATTTCGGTGCTAACTTCACGCAACAACAAAAATCTTAAAATGTATTTATTTTTAGAGTTCTGAGTAAAACTCAAAGAGTTCTAGAGTTCTTGCTAGGTTAGACCAATAGTTCTGGGTAAATAAAGATTTTATAGCGATTTTAAAATTTCGGTGCTAACTTCACGCAACAACAAAAATCTTAAAATGTATTTATTTTTAGAGTTCTGAGTAAAACTCAAAGAGTTCTAGAGTTCTTGCTAGGTTAGACCAATAGTTCTGGGTAAATAAAGATTTTATTGCGATTTTAAAATTTTGGTGCTAACTTCACGCAACAACAGAAATCTTAAAATGCCTTTATTTTTTACAGTTCTGAGTAGCACTCAAAGAGTTGTAGAGTTCTTGCTAGGTTAGACCAATAGTTCTGGGTAAATAAAGATTTTATAGCGATTTTAAAGTTTTGCTGCTAACTCGCGCAAAACCAAAAATCTTATTATGTTTTTATTTTTTAGAGTTCTGAGTAGCACTCAAAGAGTTCTAGAGTTCCTGCTAGGTTAGACCAAGGGTTCTTTTTAAATAAAGGTTTTATATCGAATTTAATGTTTCGGTGGTACCTTCACCCAAAACCAAAAATCATGACATGTCTATATTTATAAAAGTTCTGAGTAGCACTCAAAGAGTTCAACAGTTCTTGCTAGGTTAGACCAATATTTCTAGGTAAATAAAGATTTTATAGCGATTTTAAAATTTCGGTACTAACTTCACGCAACATAAAAAATCTTAAAAGGTCTTAATTTTTTGAGAATTCTGAGTAGTACTCAAAGAGTTCTAGAGTTCTTGCTAGGTTAGACGAATAGTTGTGGGTAAATAAAAATTTTATAGCGATTTTAAATTTTTGGTGCTAACTTTACGCAACAAGAAAAATCTTAAAATGTCTATATTTTTTAGAGTTCTGAGTAGCACTCAAAGAGTTCTAGAGTTCTTGGTAGGTTAGACCAATAGTTCTGTGCAAATAAAGATTTTATAGCGATTTTAAAATTTTGGTGCTAACTTCACGCAACACCTAAACTCTTAAATTCTCTACATTTTTTAGACTTCTGAGTAGCACTCAAAGAGTTCTAGAGTTCTTCTTAGGTTACACTAATAGTTCTGGGTAAATAAACATTTTACAGCGTTTTTAAAGTTTCGCTGCTAACTTCAAGAAAAACCAAAATTCATACAATAGGTATATTTTTTAGAGTTCTGAATAGCACTCAAAGAGTTCAACAGTTCTTGCTAGGTTAGACCAATATTTCTGGGTAAATAAAGATTTTAAAGCGATTTTAAAATTTCGGTACTAACTTCACGCAACATAAAAAATCTTAAAATGTCTTAATTTTTTGAGAGTTCTGAGTAGTACTCAATGAGTTCTAGAGTTCTTGCTAGGTTGGACCAATAGTTCTGGGTAAATAAAGATTTTATAGCGATTCTAAAATTTCGGTGGTAACTTCACGAAACACCAAAAATCTTAAAATGTCTATATTTTTTAGAGTTCTGAGTAGCACTCACAGAGTTCAAGAGTTCTTGGTAGGTTAGACCATTAGTTCTGGATAAATAAAGATTTTATAGCGATTTTAAAATTTCGGTGCTAACTTCACGCAACACCAAAAATTTTAAATTGTCTTTATTTTTTAGAGTTCTGAGAAGAACTCAAAGAGTTCTATAGTTCTTGCTAGGTTAGACCAATAGTTCTGGGTAAATAAATATTTTATAGCGATTTTAAAATTTTGGTGCTAACTTCACGCAACACCAAAAATCTTAAAATGACTTTATTTTTTACAGTTCTGAGTAGCACTCAAAGAGTTCTAGAGTTCCTGCTAGGTTAGACCAAGGGTTCTTTCTAAATAAAAGTTTTATATCGAATTTAATGTTTCGGTGCTACCTTCACCCAAAACCAAAAATCATAACATGTCTATATTTATAAGAGTTCTGAGAAGCACTCAAAGAGTTCTAGAGTTCTTGCTAGGTTAGAATAATTATTCTGGGTAAATAAACATTTTATAGCGATTTTAAAGTTTAGTTCCTAACTTCACGCAACACCAAAAATCTTAAAATGTCTATATTTTTTGGAGTTCTGAGTAGTACTCAAAGAGTTCTAGAGTTCTTGCTAGGTTAGACCAATAGTTCTGGGTAAATAAAATTTTTATAGCGATTTTAAATTTCTGGTGCTAACTTCACGCAACACCAAAAATCTTAAAATGTCTATATTTTTTAGTTCTGAGTAGCACTCAAAGAGTTCTAGAGTTTTTGGTAGGTTAGACCAATAGTTCTGTGTAAATAAAGATTTTATAGCGATTTTAAAATTTTGGTGCTAACTAAACGCAACACCAAAACTCTTAAAATCTCTTAATTTTTTAGACTTCTGAGTAGCACTCAAAGTGTTCTAGAGTTCTTCCTAGGTTACACTAAAAGTTCTGGGTAAATAAACATTTTATAGCGTTTTTAAAATTTCGCTGCTAACTTCAAGAAAAACCAAAATTCATAAAATATGTATATTTTTTATAGTTCTGAGTAGCACTCAAAGAGTTCAACAGTTCTTGCTAGGTTAGATCAATATTTCTGGTTAAATAAAGATTTTATAGCGATTTTAAAATTTCGGTACTAACTTCACGAAACATTAAAAGTCTTAAAATGTCTTAATTTTTTGAGACACTTCAATGAGTTCTAGAGTTCTTGCTAGGTTGGACCAATAGTTCTGGGTAAATAAAGATTTAATAGCGATTCTAAAATTTCGGTGGTAACTTCACGAAACACCAAAAATCTTAAAATGCCTATATTTTTTAGAGTTCTGAGTAGCACTCAAAGAGTTCTAGAGTTCTTGCTAGGTTAGACCAATAGTTCTGGGAAAATAAAAATTTTATAGCGATTTTAAAGTTTCGCTGCTAACTCACGCAAAACCAAAAATCTTATAATGTATTTATTTTTTAGAGTTCTGAGTAGCACTCAAAGAGTTCTAGAGTTTTTGGTAGGTTAGACCAATAGTTCTGTGTAAATAAAGATTTTATAGCGATTTTGAAAATTTTGGTGCTAACTAAATGCATCACCAAAACTCTCAGAATCTCTATATTTTTTATACTTCTGAGTAGCACTCAAAGTGTTCTAGAGTTCTTCCTAGGTTACACTAATAGTTCTGGGTAAATAAACATTTTATAGCGTTTTTAAAGTTTCGCTGCTAACTTCAAGAAAAACCAAAATTCATAAAATATGTATATTTTTTATAGTTCTGAGTAGCACTCAAAGAGTTCAACAATTTTTGCTAGGTTAGATCAATATTTCTGGTTAAATAAAGATTTTATAGCGATTTTAAAATTTCGGTACTAACTTCACGAAACACCAAAAATTTTAAAATGTCTATATTTATTAGAGTTCTGAGTAGCACTCAAAGAGTTCAAGCGTTCTTGGTAGGTTAGACCAATAGTTCTGGACAAACAAAGATTTTACAGCGATTTAAAAATTTCGGCGCTAACTTCACGCAACACCAAAAATCTTAAAATGTCTTTATTTTTAGAGTCCTGAGTAGAACTCAAGCAGTTCTAGAGTTCTTGCTAGGTTCGACCAATAGTTCTGGGTAAATAAATATTTTATAGCGATTCTAAAGTTTCGGTGGTAACTTCACGAAACACTAAAAATCTTAAAATGTCTATATTTTTTGAGTTCTGAGTAGCACTCAAAGAGTTCAAGAGTTCTTGGTAGGTTAGACCAATATTTCTGGATAAATGAAGATTTTATAGCGATTTTAAAATTTCGGTGCTAACTTCACGCAACAACAAAAATCTTAAAATGTATTTATTTTTAGAGTTCTGAGTAAAACTCAAAGAGTTCTAGAGTTCTTGCTAGGTTAGACCAATAGTTCTGGGTAAATAAAGATTTTATTGCGATTTTAAAATTTTGGTGCTAACTTCACGCAACAACAGAAATCTTAAAATGCCTTTATTTTTTACAGTTCTGAGTAGCACTCAAAGAGTTGTAGAGTTCTTGCTAGGTTAGACCAATAGTTCTGGGTAAATAAAGATTTTATAGCGATTTTAAAGTTTTGCTGCTAACTCGCGCAAAACCAAAAATCTTATTATGTTTTTATTTTTTAGAGTTCTGAGTAGCACTCAAAGAGTTCTAGAGTTCCTACTAGGTTAGACCAAGGGTTCTTTTTAAATAAAGGTTTTATATCGAATTTAATGTTTCGGTGGTACCTTCACCCAAAACCAAAAATCATGACATGTCTATATTTATAAAAGTTCTGAGTAGCACTCAAAGAGTTCAACAGTTCTTGCTAGGTTAGACCAATATTTCTAGGTAAATAAAGATTTTATAGCGATTTTAAAATTTCGGTACTAACTTCACGCAACATAAAAAATCTTAAAAGGTCTTAATTTTTTGAGAATTCTGAGTAGTACTCAAAGAGTTCTAGAGTTCTTGCTAGGTTAGACCAATAGTTGTGGGTAAATAAAAATTTTATAGCGATTTTAAATTTTTGGTGCTAACTTTACGCAACAAGAAAAATCTTAAAATGTCTATATTTTTTAGAGTTCTGAGTAGCACTCAAAGAGTTCTAGAGTTCTTGGTAGGTTAGACCAATAGTTCTGTGCAAATAAAGATTTTATAGCGATTTTAAAATTTTGGTGCTAACTTCACGCAACACCTAAACTCTTAAATTCTCTACATTTTTTAGACTTCTGAGTAGCACTCAAAGTGTTCTAGAGTTCTTCTTAGGTTACACTAATAGTTCTGGGTAAATAAACATTTTACAGCGTTTTTAAAGTTTCGCTGCTAACTTCAAGAAAAACCAAAATTCATACAATAGGTATATTTTTTAGAGTTCTGAATAGCACTCAAAGAGTTCAACAGTTCTTGCTAGGTTAGACCAATATTTCTGGGTAAATAAAGATTTTAAAGCGATTTTAAAATTTCGGTACTAACTTCACGCAACATAAAAAATCTTAAAATGTCTTAATTTTTTGAGAGTTCTGAGTAGTACTCAATGAGTTCTAGAGTTCTTGCTAGGTTGGACCAATAGTTCTGGGTAAATAAAGATTTTATAGCGATTCTAAAATTTCGGTGGTAACTTCACGAAACACCAAAAATCTTAAAATGTCTATATTTTTTAGAGTTCTGAGTAGCACTCACAGAGTTCAAGAGTTCTTGGTAGGTTAGACCATTAGTTCTGGATAAATAAAGATTTTATAGCGATTTTAAAATTTCGGTGCTAACTTCACGCAACACCAAAAATTTTAAATTGTCTTTATTTTTTAGAGTTCTGAGAAGAACTCAAAGAGTTCTATAGTTCTTGCTAGGTTAGACCAATAGTTCTGGGTAAATAAATATTTTATAGCGATTTTAAAATTTTGGTGCTAACTTCACGCAACACCAAAAATCTTAAAATGACTTTATTTTTTACAGTTCTGAGTAGCACTCAAAGAGTTCTAGAGTTCCTGCTAGGTTAGACCAAGGGTTCTTTCTAAATAAAAGTTTTATATCGAATTTAATGTTTCGGTGCTACCTTCACCCAAAACCAAAAATCATAACATGTCTATATTTATAAGAGTTCTGAGAAGCACTCAAAGAGTTCTAGAGTTCTTGCTAGGTTAGAATAATTATTCTGGGTAAATAAACATTTTATAGCGATTTTAAAGTTTAGTTCCTAACTTCACGCAACACCAAAAATCTTAAAATGTCTATATTTTTTGGAGTTCTGAGTAGTACTCAAAGAGTTCTAGAGTTCTTGCTAGGTTAGACCAATAGTTCTGGGTAAATAAAATTTTTATAGCGATTTTAAATTTCTGGTGCTAACTTCACGCAACACCAAAAATCTTAAAATGTCTATATTTTTTAGTTCTGAGTAGCACTCAAAGAGTTCTAGAGTTTTTGGTAGGTTAGACCAATAGTTCTGTGTAAATAAAGATTTTATAGCGATTTTAAAATTTTGGTGCTAACTAAACGCAACACCAAAACTCTTAAAATCTCTTAATTTTTTAGACTTCTGAGTAGCACTCAAAGTGTTCTAGAGTTCTTCCTAGGTTACACTAAAAGTTCTGGGTAAATAAACATTTTATAGCGTTTTTAAAATTTCGCTGCTAACTTCAAGAAAAACCAAAATTCATAAAAAAGGTATATTTTTTAGAGTTCTGAGTAGCACTCAAAGAGTTCAACAGTTCTTGCCAGGTTAGACCAATATTTCTGGGTAAATAAAGATTTTATAGCGATTTTAAAATTTCGATCCTAACAACGCAACACCAAAAATCTTAAAATCTCTATATTTTTTTAGAGTTCTGAGTCGCACTCAAGGAGTTCTAAAGTTCTTGCCAGGATAGGCCAATAGTTCTTTGTAAAAAAAAAATATAGCGATTTTAATGTTTCGGTGGTAGCTTCACGAGACAGCAAAAGTCTTAAAATGACTATATATTTTAGAGTTCTGAGTAGCACTGAAAGAGTTCAAGAGTTCTTGCTAGGTTAGGCTAGTAGTTCGGGTTAAATAAAGATTTTATAGCGATTTTAAAGTTGTGGTGCTAACTTCAAGCAACCCCAAAAATCTTAAAATGTTTCAATTTTTTGAGTTCTGAGTAGTACTCAAAAAGTTCTAGAGTTATTGCTAGATTAGACCAATAGTTCTGGGTAAATAAAGATCTTACAGCGATTTTAAATTTTTGGTGCTAACTTCACGCAACACCAAAAATCTTAAAATGTCTCAATTTTTTGAGTTCTGAGTAGTACTCAAAGAGTTCTAGAGTTATTGCTAGGTTAGACCAATAGTTCTGGTAAATAAAGATTTTATAACGATTCTAATGTTTCGGTGGTAACTTCACGAAACACCAAAAATCTCAAAATGGCTATATTTCTTAGAGTTCTGAGTAGCACTCAAAGAGTTTAACAGTTCTTGGTAGGTTAGACCAATAGTTCTGGATAAATATAGATTTTATAGCGATTTTAAAATTTCGGTGCTAACTTCACGCAACAACAAAAATCTTAAAATGTATTTATTTTTAGAGTTCTGAGTAAAACTCAAAGAGTTCTAGAGTTCTTGCTAGGTTAGACCAATAGTTCTGGGTAAATAAAGATTTTATTGCGATTTTAAAATTTTGGTGCTAACTTCACGCAACAACAGAAATCTTAAAATGCCTTTATTTTTTACAGTTCTGAGTAGCACTCAAAGAGTTGTAGAGTTCTTGCTAGGTTAGACCAATAGTTCTGGGTAAATAAAGATTTTATAGCGATTTTAAAGTTTTGCTGCTAACTCGCGCAAAACCAAAAATCTTATTATGTTTTTATTTTTTAGAGTTCTGAGTAGCACTCAAAGAGTTCTAGAGTTCCTGCTAGGTTAGACCAAGGGTTCTTTTTAAATAAAGGTTTTATATCGAATTTAATGTTTCGGTGGTACCTTCACCCAAAACCAAAAATCATGACATGTCTATATTTATAAAAGTTCTGAGTAGCACTCAAAGAGTTCAACAGTTCTTGCTAGGTTAGACCAATATTTCTAGGTAAATAAAGATTTTATAGCGATTTTAAAATTTCGGTACTAACTTCACGCAACATAAAAAATCTTAAAAGGTCTTAATTTTTTGAGAATTCTGAGTAGTACTCAAAGAGTTCTAGAGTTCTTGCTAGGTTAGACCAATAGTTGTGGGTAAATAAAAATTTTATAGCGATTTTAAATTTTTGGTGCTAACTTTACGCAACAAGAAAAATCTTAAAATGTCTATATTTTTTAGAGTTCTGAGTAGCACTCAAAGAGTTCTAGAGTTCTTGGTAGGTTAGACCAATAGTTCTGTGCAAATAAAGATTTTATAGCGATTTTAAAATTTTGGTGCTAACTTCACGCAACACCTAAACTCTTAAATTCTCTACATTTTTTAGACTTCTGAGTAGCACTCAAAGTGTTCTAGAGTTCTTCCTAGGTTACACTAATAGTTCTGGGTAAATAAACATTTTACAGCGTTTTTAAAGTTTCGCTGCTAACTTCAAGAAAAACCAAAATTCATACAATAGGTATATTTTTTAGAGTTCTGAATAGCACTCAAAGAGTTCAACAGTTCTTGCTAGGTTAGACCAATATTTCTGGGTAAATAAAGATTTTAAAGCGATTTTAAAATTTCGGTACTAACTTCACGCAACATAAAAAATCTTAAAATGTCTTAATTTTTTGAGAGTTCTGAGTAGTACTCAATGAGTTCTAGAGTTCTTGCTAGGTTGGACCAATAGTTCTGGGTAAATAAAGATTTTATAGCGATTCTAAAATTTCGGTGGTAACTTCACGAAACACCAAAAATCTTAAAATGTCTATATTTTTTAGAGTTCTGAGTAGCACTCACAGAGTTCAAGAGTTCTTGGTAGGTTAGACCATTAGTTCTGGATAAATAAAGATTTTATAGCGATTTTAAAATTTCGGTGCTAACTTCACGCAACACCAAAAATTTTAAATTGTCTTTATTTTTTAGAGTTCTGAGAAGAACTCAAAGAGTTCTATAGTTCTTGCTAGGTTAGACCAATAGTTCTGGGTAAATAAATATTTTATAGCGATTTTAAAATTTTGGTGCTAACTTCACGCAACACCAAAAATCTTAAAATGACTTTATTTTTTACAGTTCTGAGTAGCACTCAAAGAGTTCTAGAGTTCCTGCTAGGTTAGACCAAGGGCTCTTTCTAAATAAAAGTTTTATATCGAATTTAATGTTTCGGTGCTACCTTCACCCAAAACCAAAAATCATAACATGTCTATATTTATAAGAGTTCTGAGAAGCACTCAAAGAGTTCTAGAGTTCTTGCTAGGTTAGAATAATTATTCTGGGTAAATAAACATTTTATAGCGATTTTAAAGTTTAGTTCCTAACTTCACGCAACACCAAAAATCTTAAAATGTCTATATTTTTTGGAGTTCTGAGTAGTACTCAAAGAGTTCTAGAGTTCTTGCTAGGTTAGACCAATAGTTCTGGGTAAATAAAATTTTTATAGCGATTTTAAATTTCTGGTGCTAACTTCACGCAACACCAAAAATCTTAAAATGTCTATATTTTTTAGTTCTGAGTAGCACTCAAAGAGTTCTAGAGTTTTTGGTAGGTTAGACCAATAGTTCTGTGTAAATAAAGATTTTATAGCGATTTTAAAATTTTGGTGCTAACTAAACGCAACACCAAAACTCTTAAAATCTCTTAATTTTTTAGACTTCTGAGTAGCACTCAAAGTGTTCTAGAGTTCTTCCTAGGTTACACTAAAAGTTCTGGGTAAATAAACATTTTATAGCGTTTTTAAAATTTCGCTGCTAACTTCAAGAAAAACCAAAATTCATAAAAAAGGTATATTTTTTAGTTCTGAGTAGCACTCAAAGAGTTCAACAGTTCTTGCCAGGTTAGACCAATATTTCTGGGTAAATAAAGATTTTATAGCGATTTTAAAATTTCGATCCTAACAACGCAACACCAAAAATCTTAAAATCTCTATATTTTTTTAGAGTTCTGAGTCGCACTCAAGGAGTTCTAAAGTTCTTGCCAGGATAGGCCAATAGTTCTTTGTAAAAAAAAAATTATAGCGATTTTAATGTTTCGGTGGTAGCTTCACGAGACAGCAAAAGTCTTAAAATGACTATATATTTTAGAGTTCTGAGTAGCACTGAAAGAGTTCAAGAGTTCTTGCTAGGTTAGGCTAGTAGTTCGGGTTAAATAAAGATTTTATAGCGATTTTAAAGTTGTGGTGCTAACTTCAAGCATCCCCAAAAATCTTAAAATGTTTCAATTTTTTGAGTTCTGAGTAGTACTCAAAAAGTTCTAGAGTTATTGCTAGATTAGACCAATAGTTCTGGGTAAATAAAGATCTTACAGCGATTTTAAATTTTTGGTGCTAACTTCACGCAACACCAAAAATCTTAAAATGTCTCAATTTTTTGAGTTGTGAGTAGTACTCAAAGAGTTCTAGAGTTATTGCTAGGTTAGACCAATAGTTCTGGTAAATAAAGATTTTATAACGATTCTAATGTTTCGGTGGTAACTTCACGAAACACCAAAAATCTCAAAATGGCTATATTTCTTAGAGTTCTGAGTAGCACTCAAAGAGTTTAACAGTTCTTGGTAGGTTAGACCAATAGTTCTGGATAAATATAGATTTTATAGCGTTTTTAAAATTTCGGTGCTAACTTCACGAAACACCAAAAATCTTAAAATGTCTCAATTTTTTGAGTTCTGAGTAGTAATCAAAGAGTTCTAGAGTTGTTGCTAGGTTAGACCAATAGTTCTGGGTAAATAAAGATTTTATAGCGATTTTAAATTTTGGTGCTAACTTCACGCAACAAAAAATTTTTTAAAATGTCTTAATTTTTTTAGAGTTCTGAGTAGTACTCAAAGAGTTCTAGAGTTCTTGCTAGGTTAGGCCAATAGTTCTGGGTAAATAAACATTTTATAGCGAATTTAAAATTTCGATCCTAACAACGCAACACCAAAAATCTTAAAATCTCTATATTTTTTTAGAGTTCTGAGTCGCACTCAAGGAGTTCTAAAGTTCTTGCCAGGATAGGCCAATAGTTCTTTGTAAAAAAATTTATAGCGATTTTAATGTTTCGGTGGTAGCTTCACGAAACACCAAAAATCTTAAAATGTCTATATATTTTAGAGTTCTGAGAAGCACTGAAAGAGTTCAAGAGTTCTTGCTAGGTTAGGCTAGTAGTTCGGGTTAAATAAAGATTTTATAGCGATTTTAAAGTTGTGGTGCTAACTTCACGCAGCACCAAAAATCTTAAAATGTCTTAATTTTTTGAGAATTCTGAGTAGTACTCAAAGAGTTCCAGAGTTGTTGCTAGGTTAGACCAATAGTTCTGGGTAAATATAGATTTTATAGCGTTTTTAAAATTTCGGTGCTAACTTCGCGCAACACCAAAAATCTTAAAATGTCTCAATTTTTTGAGTTCTGAGTAGTAATCAAAGAGTTCTAGAGTTCTTGCTAGGTTAGACCAATAGTTCTGGGTAAATAAAAATTTTATAGCGATTTTAAAATTTTGGTGCTAACTTCACGCAGCACCAAAAATCTTAATATGTCTTATTTTTTTTAGAGTTCTGAGTAGTACTCAAAGAGATCTAGAGTTCTTGCTAGGTTGGTCCAATAGTTCTGGGTAAATAAAGATTTTATAGCGATTTTAAAATTTGGTTCTAACTTCACACAACACAAAAAATCTTAAATTGTCTTATTTTTTAGAGTTGTGAGATGTACTCAAAGAGTTCTAGAGTTCTTGCTAGGTGAGACCAATAGTTCTGGGTAAATAAAGATTTATAACGATTTTAAAGTTTCAGTGCCAATTTCACGCAACTCCAAAAATCTTAAAATTTCTTTATTTTTTTAGTGTTCTGAGTAGCACTCAAAGAGTTCTAGAGTTCTTGCTAAGTTAGAATAATAATTCTGGGTAAATAAACATTTTATAGCGATTTTAAAGTTTCGAACCTAAGTTCACGCAACACCAAAAATCTTAAAATGTCTATATTTTTTGGAGTTCTGAGTAGAACTCAAAGAGTTCTAGAGTTCTTGCTAGGTTAGACCAATAGTTCTGGGTAAATAAAGATTTTATAGCGATTTTAAAATTTCCGAACTAACTTCACGCAACACCAAAAATCTTGAAATGCCTTTATTTTTTAGAGTTCTGAGTAGCACTCAAAGAGTTCAACAGTTCTTGCTAGGTTAGACCAATATTTCTGTTTAAATAAAGATTTTATAGCGATTTTAAAATTTCGGTACTAACTTCACGCAACATAAAAATCTTAAAATGTCTTAATTTTTTGAGAGTTCTGAGTAGTACTCAATGAGTTCTATAGTTCTTGCTAGGTTAGACCAATTGTTCTGGGTAAATAAAAATTTTATAGCGATTCTAAAGTTTCGGTGGTAACTTCACGAAACACCAAAAATCTTAAAATGTCTATATTTTTTAGAGTTCTGAGTAGCACTCAAAGAGTTCAAGAGTTCTTGGTAGGTTAGACCAATAGTTCTGGATAAATAAAGATTTTATAGCGATTTTAAAATTTCGGTGCTAACTTCACGCAACACCAAAAATTTTAAATTGTCTTTATTTTTTAGAGTTCTGAGAAGAACTCAAAGAGTTCTAGAGTTCTTGCTAGGTTAGACCAATAGTTCTGGGTAAATAAAGATTTTATAGCGATTTTAAAATTTTGGTGCTAACTTCACGCAACACCAATAATCTTAAAATGCCTTTATTTTTTAGAGTTCTGAGTAGCACTCAAAGAGTTCTAGAGTTCTTGCTAGGTTAGACCAATAGTTCTGGATAAATAAAAATTTTATAGCGATTTTAAAGTTACGCTGCTATCTCACGCAAAACCAAAAATCTTATAATGTCTTTATTTTTTAGAGTTCTGAGTAGCACTCAAAGAGTTCTAGAGTTTTTGTAGGTTAGACCAATAGTTCTGGGTAAATAAAGATTTTATAGCGATTCTAAAATTTTGGTGCTAACTAAATGCATCACCAAAACTCTGAAAATCTCTATATTTTTTTGACTTCTGAGTAGCACTCAAAGTGTTCTAGAGTTCTTCCTAGGTTACACTAATAGTTCTGGGTAAATAAACATTTTATAGCGTTTTTAAAGTTTCGCTGCTAATTTCAAGAAAAACCAAAATTCATAAAATAGGTATATTTTTTACAGCTCTGAGTAGCACTCAAAGAGTTCAACAGTTCTTGCTAGGTTAGACCAAGGGTTCTTTCTAAATAAAGGTTTTATATCGAATTTAATGTTTCGGTGCTAGCTTCACCCAAAACCAAAAATCATAACATGTCTATATTTATAAGAGTTCTGAGTAGCACTCAAAGAGTTCTAGAGTTCTTGCTAGGTTAGAATAATAATTCCGGGTAAATAAACATTTTATAGCGATTTAAAAAATTCGGTGCTAACTTCACGCAACACCAAAAATCTTAAAATTTCTTTATTTTTAGAGTTCTGAGTAGAACTCAAGCAGTTCTACAGTTCTTGCTAGGTTAGACCAATAGTTCTGGGTAAATAAAGATTTAATAGCGATTCTAAAGTTTCGGTGGTAACTTCACGAAACACCAAAAATCTTAAAATGTCTATATTTTTTGAGTTCTGAGTAGCACTCAAAGAGTTCAAGAGTTCTTGGTAGGTTAGACCAATATTTCTGGATAAATAAAGATTTTATAGCGATTTTAAAATTTCGGTGCTAACTTCACGCAACAACAAAAATCTTAAAATGTATTTATTTTTTACAGTTCTGAGTAGCACTCAAAGAGTTCTAGAGTTCTTGCTAGGTTAGACCAATAGTTCTGTGTAAATAAAGATTTTATAGCGATTTTAAAGTTTTGCTGCTAACTCACGCAAAACCAAAAACCTTATAATGTCTTTATTTTTTAGAGTTCTGAGTAGCACTCAAAGAGTTCTAGAGTTCCTGCTAGGTTAGACCAAGGGTTCTTTCTAAATAAAAGTTTTATATCGAATTTAATGTTTCGGTGCTACCTTCACCCAAAACCAAAAATCATAACATGTCTATATTTATAAGAGTACTGAGTATCACTCAAAGAGTTCTAGAGTTCTTGCTAGGTTAGAATAATAATTCCGGGTAAATAAACATTTTATAGCGATTTTAAAGTTTCGGTCCTAACTTCATGCAACACCAAAAATCTTAAAATGTCTATATTTCTTAGAGTTCTGAGTAGCACTCAAAGAGTTCTAGAGTTTTTGGTAGGTTAGACCAATAGTAACGTGTAAATAAAGATTTTATTGCGATTTTAAAATTTTGCTGCTAACTAAACGTAACACCAAAATTCTTAAAATCTCTATTTTTTTAGACTTCTAAGTAGCACTCAAAGTGTTCTAGAGTTCTTCCTAGGTTACACTAATAGTTCTGGGTAAATAAACATTTTATAGCGTTTTTAAAGTTTCGCTGCTAATTTCAAGAAAAACCAAAATTCATAAAATAGGTATATTTTTTAGAGTTCTGAGAAGCACTCAAAGAGTTCAACAGTTGTTGCTAGGTTAGACCAATATTTCTAGGTAAATAAAGATTTTATAGCGATTTTAAAATTTCGGTACTAACTTCACGAAACATAAAAGATTTTAAAATGTCTTAATTTTTTGAGAATTCTGAGTAGTACTCAAAGAGTTCTAGAGCTCTTGCTAGGTTAGACCAATAGTTGTGGGTAAATAAAAATTTTATACCGATTTTAAATTTTTGGTGCTAACTTTACGCAACACCAAAAATCTTAAAATGTCTATATTTCTTAGAGTTCTGAGTAGCACTCAAAGATTTCTTGAGTTCTTGGTAGGTTAGACCAATAGTTCTGTGCAAATAAAGATTTTATAGCGATTTTAAAATTTTGGTGCTAACTTCACGCAGCACCTAAACTCTTAAAATCTCTATATTTTTTTAGACTTTTGAGTAGCACCCAAAGTGTTCTAGAGTTCTTCCTATGTTACACTAATAGTTCTGGGTAAATAAACATTTTATAGCGTTTTTAAAGTTTCGCTGCTAACTTCAAGAAAAACCAAAATTCATACAATAGGTATATTTTTTAGAGTTCTGAATAGCACTCAAAGAGTTCAACAGTTCTTGCTAGGTTAGACCAATATTTCTGGGTAAATAAAGATTTTATAGCGATTTTAAAATTTCGGTACTAACTTCACGCAACATAAAAAATCTTAAAAGGTCTTAATTTTTTGAGAGTTCTGAGTAGTACTCAATGAGTTCTAGAGTTCTTGCTAGGTTGCACCAATAGTTCTGGGTAAATAAAGATTTCATAGCGATTCTAAAATGTCGGTGGTAACTTCACGAAACTCCAAAAATCCTAAAATGTCTATATTTTTTAAAGTTCTGAGTAGCACTCAAAGAGTTCTAGAGTTCTTGCTAGGTTAGACCAATAGTTCTGGGAAAATAAAAATTTTATAGCGATTTTAAAATTTCGCTGCTAACTCACGCAAAACCAAAAATCTTATAATGTATTTATTTTTTAGAGTTCTGAGTAGCACTCAAAGAGTTCTAGAGTTTTTGGTAGGTTTGACCAATAGTTCTGTGTAAATAAAAATTTTATAGCGATTTTTAATTTTTGGTGCTAACTTCCCGCAACACCAAAATCTTAAAATATCTATATTTTTTAGAGTTCTGAGTAGCACTCAAAGAGTTCTAGAGTTTTTGGTAGGTTAGACCAATAGTTCTGTGTAAATAAAGATTTTATAGCAATTTTAAAATTTTGGTGCTAACTAAATGCATCACCAAAACTCTCAAAATCTCTATATTTTTTATACATGTGAGTAGCACTCAAAGTGTTCTAGAGTTCTTCCTAGGTTACACTAATAGTTGTGGGTAAATAAACATTTTATAGCGTTCTTAAAATTTCGCTGCTAACTTCAAGAAAAAACAAAATTCATAAAATATGTATATTTTTTAGAGTTCTGAGTAGCACTCAAAGAGTTCAACAGTTCGTGCTAGGTTAGATCAATATTTCTGGGTAAATAAAGATTTTATAGCGATTTTAAAATTTCGGTACTAACTTCACGCAACATAAAAAATCTTAAAATGTCTTAATTTTTTGAGAGTTCTGAGTAGCACTCAAAGAGTTCAAGAGTTCTTGCTAGGTTAGACCAATATTTCTATGTAAATAAAGATTTTATAGCGATTTAAAATTTCGGTGGTAACTTCACGAAACACCAAAAATCTTAAAATGTCTATATTTATTAGAGTTCTGAGTAGCACTCAAAGAGCTCAAGAGTTCTTGGTAGGTTAGACCAATAGTTCTGGAAAAGTAAAGATTTTAAAGCGATTTAAAAATTTCGGTGCTAACTTCACGCAACACCAAAAATCTTAAAATTTCTTTATTTTTAGAGTTCTGAGTAGAACTCAAGCAGTTCTACAGTTCTTGCTAGGTCAGACCAATAGTTCTGGGTAAATAAAGATTTTATAGCGATTCTAAAGTTTCTGTGGTAACTTCACGAAACACCAAAAATCTTAAAATGTCTATATTTTTGAGTTCTGAGTAGCACTCAAAGAGTTCAAGAGTTCTTGGTAGGTTAGACCAATATTTCTGGATAAATAAAGATTTTATAGCGATTTTAAAATTTCGGTGCTAACTTCACCCAACAACAAAAATCTTAAAATGTATTTATTTTTAGAGTTCTGAGTAAAACTCAAAGAGTTCTAGAGTTCTTGCTAGGTTAGACCAATAGTTCTGGGTAAATAAAGATTTTATTGCGATTTTAAATTTTTGGTGCTAACTTCACGCAACACCAGAAATCTTAAAATGCCTTTACTCTTTACAGTTCTGAGTAGCACTCAAAGAGTTCTAGAGTTCTTGCTAGGTTAGACCAATAGTTCTGGGTAAATAAAGATTTTATAGCGATTTTAAAGTTTTGCTGCTAACTCACGCAAAACCAAAAACCTTATAATGTCTTTATTTTTTAGAGTTCTGAGTAGCACTCAAAGAGTTCTAGAGTTCCTGCTAGGTTAGACCAAGGGTTCTTTCTAAATAAAGGTTTTATATCGAATTTAATGTTTCGGTGCTAGCTTCACCCAAAACCAAAAATCATAACATGTCTATATTTATAAGAGTTCTGAGTAGCACTCAAAGAGTTCTAGAGTTCTTGCTAGGTTAGAATAATAATTCCGGGTAAATAAACATTTTATAGCGATTTTAAAGTTTCGGTCCTAACTTCACGCAACACCAAAAATCTTAAAATATCTATATTTCTTAGAGTTCTCAGTAGCACTCAAAGAGTTCTAGAGTTTTTGGTAGGTTAGACCAATAGTTCTGTGTAAATAAAGATTTTATTGCGATTTTAAAATTTTGCTGCTAACTAAACGCAATACCAAAATTCTTAAAATCTCTATATTTTTTAGACTTCTAAGTAGCACTCAAAGTGTTCTAGAGTTCTTCCTAGGTTACACTAATAGTTCTGGGTAAATAAACATTTTATAGCGTTTTTAAAGTTTCGCTGCTAACTTCAAGAAAAACCAAAATTCATAAAATATGTATATTTTTTAGAGTTCTGAGTAGCACTCAAAGAGTTCAACAGTTCTTGCTAGGTTAGATCAATATTTCTGGGTAAATAAAGATTTTATAGCGATTTTAAAATTTCGGTACTAACTTCACGCAACACAAAAAATCTTAAAATGTCTATATTTATTAGAGTTCTGAGTAGCACTCAAGGAGTTCAAGAGTTCTTGGTAGGTTAGACCAATAGTTCTGGATAAATAAAGATTTTATAGCGATTTAGAAATTTCGGAGCTAACTTCACGCAACACCAAAAATCTTAAAATTTCTTTATTTTTAGAGTTCTGAGTAGAACTCAAGCAGTTCTACAGTTCTTGCTAGGTTAGACCAATAGTTCTGGGTAAATAAAGATTTTATAGCGATTCTAAGGTTTCGGTGGTAACTTCACGAAACACCAAAAATCTTATAATGTATTTATTTTTTAGAGTTCTGAGTAGCACTCAAAGAGTTCTAGAGTTTTTGGTAGGTTTGACCAATAGTTCTGTGTAAATAAAAATTTTATAGCGATTTTTAATTTTTGGTGCTAACTTCACGCAACAACAAAAATCTTAAAATGTATTTATTTTTAGAGTTCTGAGTAAAACTCAAAGAGTTCTAGAGTTCTTGCTAGGTTAGATCAATATTTCTGGATAAATAAAGATTTTATAGCGATTTTAAAATTTCGGTGCTAACTTCACATAACAACAAAAATCTTAAAATGTATTTATTTTTAGAGTTCTGAGTAAAACTCAAAGAGTTCTAGAGTTCTTGCTAGGTTAGACCAATAGTTCTGGGTAAATAAAGATTTTATTGCGATTTTAAAATTTTGGTGCTAACTAAATGCATCACCAAAAATCTTAAAATATCTATATTTTTTTAGAGTTCTGAGTAGCACTCAAAGAGTTCTAGAGTTTTTGGTAGGTTAGACCAATAGTTCTGTGTAAATAAAGATTTTATAGCGATTTTAAAATTTTGGTGCTAACTAAATGCATCACCAAAACTCTCAAAATCTCTATATTTTTTATACATCTGAGTAGCACTCAAAGTGTTCTAGAGTTCTTCCTAGGTTACACTAATAGTTCTGGGTAAATAAACATTTTATAGCGTTTTTAAAGTTTCGCTGCTAACTTAAAGAAAAAACAAAATTCATAAAATATGTATATTTTTTAGAGTTCTGAGTAGCACTCAAAGAGTTCAACAGTTCTTGCTAGGTTAGATCAATATTTCTGGGTAAATAAAGATTTTATAGCGATTTTAAAATTTCGGTACTAACTTCACGCAACACAAAAAATCTTAAAATGTCTATATTTATTAGAGTTCTGAGTAGCACTCAAGGAGTTCAAGAGTTCTTGGTAGGTTAGACCAATAGTTCCTGATAAATAAAGATTTTATAGCGATTTAGAAATTTCGGAGCTAACTTCACGCAACACCAAAAATCTTAAAATTTCTTTATTTTTAGAGTTCTGAGTAGAACTCAAGCAGTTCTACAGTTCTTGCTAGGTTAGACCAATAGTTCTGGGTAAATAAAGATTTTATAGCGATTCTAAGGTTTCGGTGGTAACTTCACGAAACACCAAAAATCTTATAATGTATTTATTTTTTAGAGTTCTGAGTAGCACTCAATGAGTTCTAGAGTTTTTGGTAGGTTTGACCAATAGTTCTGTGTAAATAAAAATTTTATAGCGATTTTTAATTTTTGGTGCTAACTTCACGCAACAACAAAAATCTTAAAATGTATTTATTTTTAGAGTTCTGAGTAAAACTCAAAGAGTTCTAGAGTTCTTGCTAGGTTAGACCAATATTTCTGGATAAATAAAGATTTTATAGCGATTTTAAAATTTCGGTGCTAACTTCACCCAACAACAAAAATCTTAAAATGTATTTATTTTTAGAGTTCTGAGTAAAACTCAAAGAGTTCTAGAGTTCTTGCTAGGTTAGACCAATAGTTCTGGGTAAATAAAGATTTTATTGCGATTTTAAAATTTTGGTGCTAACTTCACGCAACACCAGAAATCTTAAAATGCCTTTATTTTTTACAGTTCTGAGTAGCACTCAAAGAGTTCTAGAGTTCTTGCTAGGTTAGACCAATAGTTCTGGGTAAATAAAGATTTTATAGCGATTTTAAAGTTTTGCTGCTAACTCACGCAAAACCAAAAACCTTATAATGTCTTTATTTTTTAGAGTTCTGAGTAGCACTCAAAGTGTTCTAGAGTTCCTGCTAGGTTAGACCAAGGGTTCTTTCTAAATAAAGGTTTTATATCGAATTTAATGTTTCGGTGCTAGCTTCACCCAAAACCAAAAATCATAACATGTCTATATTTATAAGAGTTCTGAGTAGCACTCAAAGAGTTCTAGAGTTCTTGCTAGGTTAGAATAATAATTCCGGGTAAATAAACATTTTATAGCGATTTTAAAGTTTCGGTCCTAACTTCACGCAACACCAAAAATCTTAAAATATCTATATTTCTTAGAGTTCTCAGTAGCACTCAAAGAGTTCTAGAGTTTTTGGTAGGTTAGACCAATAGTTCTGTGTAAATAAATATTTTATTGCGATTTTAAAATTTTGCTGCTAACTAAACGCAATACCAAAATTCTTAAAATCTCTATATTTTTTAGACTTCTAAGTAGCACTCAAAGTGTTCTAGAGTTCTTCCTAGGTTACACTAATAGTTCTGGGTAAATAAACATTTTATAGCGTTTTTAAAGTTTCGCTGCTAATTTCAAGAAAAACCAAAATTCATAAAATAGGTATATTTTTTACAGCTCTGAGTAGCACTCAAAGAGTTCAACAGTTCTTGCTAGGTTACACCAATATTTCTAGGTAAATAAAGATTTTATAGCGATTTTAAAATTTCGGTACTAACTTCACGCAACATAAAAGATCTTCAAATGTCTTAATTTTTTGAGAATTCTGAGTAGTACTCAAAGAGTTCTAGAGCTCTTGCTAGGTTAGACCAATAGTTGTGGGTAAATAAAAATTTTATAGCGATTTTAAATTTTTGGTGCTAACTTTACGCAACACCAAAAATCTTAAAATGTCTATATTTTTTAGAGTTCTGAGTAGCACTCAAAGAGTTCTTGAGTTCTTGGTAGGTCAGACCAATAGTTCTGTGCAAATAAAGATTTTATAGCGATTTTAAAATTTTGGTGCTAACTTCACGCAACACCTAAACTCTTAAAATCTCTATATTTTTTAGACTTCTGAGTAGCACTCAAAGTGTTCTAGAGTTCTTCCTATGTTACACTAATAGTTCTGGGTAAATAAACATTTTATAGCGTTTTTAAAGTTTCGCTGCTAACTTCAAGAAAAACCAAAATTCATACAATAGGTATATTTTTTAGAGTTCTGAGTAGCACTCAAAGAGTTCAACAGTTCTTGCTAGGTTAGACCAATATTTCTGGGTAAATAAAGATTTTATAGCGATTTTAAAATTTCGGTACTAACTTCACGCAACATAAAAAATCTTAAAATATCTTAATTTTTTGAGAGTTCTGAGTAGTACTCAATGAGTTCTAGAGTTCTTGCTAGGTTGGACCAATAGTTCTGGGTAAATAAAGATTTCATAGCGATTCTAAAATTTCGGTGGTAACTTCACGAAACACCAAAAATCTTAAAATGTCTATATTTTTTAGAGTTCTGAGTAGCACTCAAAGAGTTCTAGAGTTCTTGCTAGGTTAGACCAATAGTTCTGGGAAAATAAAAATTTTATAGCGATTTTAAAGTTTCGCTGCTAACTCACGCAAAACCAAAAATCTTATAATGTATTTATTTTTTAGAGTTCTGAGTAGCACTCAAAGAGTTCTAGAGTTTTTGGTAGGTTTGACCAATAGTTCTGTGTAAATAAAAATTTTATAGCGATTTTTAATTTTTGGTGCTAACTTCACGCAACACCAAAAATCTTAAAATATCTATATTTTTTTAGAGTTCTGAGTAGCACTCAAAGAGTTCTAGAGTTTTTGGTAGGTTAGACCAATAGTTCTGTGTAAATAAAGATTTTATAGCGATTTTAAAATTTTGGTGCTAACTAAATGAATCACCAAAACTCTCAAAATCTCTATATTTTTTATACATCTGAGTAGCACTCAAAGTGTTCTAGAGTTCTTCCTAGGTTACACTAATAGTTCTGGGTAAATAAACATTTTATAGCGTTTTTAAAGTTTCGCTGCTAACTTCAAGAAAAACCAAAATTCATAAAATATGTATATTTTTTAGAGTTCTGAGTAGCACTCAAAGAGTTCACCAGTTCTTGCTAGGTTAGATCAATATTTCTGGGTAAATAAAGATTTTATAGCGATTTTAAAATTTCGGTACTAACTTCACGCAACACAAAAATCTTAAAATGTCTATATTTATTAGAGTTCTGAGTAGCACTCAAGGAGTTCAAGAGTTCTTGGTAGGTTAGACCAATAGTTCTGGATAAATAAAGATTTTATAGCGATTTAGAAATTTCGGTGCTAACTTCACGCAACACCAAAAATCTTAAAATTTCTTTATTTTTAGAGTTCTGAGTAGAACTCAAGCAGTTCTACAGTTCTTGCTAGGTTAGACCAATAGTTCTGGGTAAATAAAGATTTTATAGCGATTCTAAGGTTTCGGTGGTAACTTCACGAAACACCAAAAATCTTAAAATGTCTATATTTTTTGAGTTCTGAGTAGCACTCAAAGAGTTCAAGAGTTTTTGGTAGGTTAGACCAATATTTCTGGATAAATAAAGATTTTATAGCGATTTTAAAATTTCGGTGCTAACTTCACGCAACAACAAAAATCTTAAAATGTATTTATTTTTAGAGTTCTGAGTTAAACTCAAAGAGTTCTAGAGTTCTTGCTAGGTTAGACCAATAGTTCTGGGTAAATAAAGATTTTATTGCGATTTTAAAATTTTGGTGCTAACTTCACGCAACACCAGAAATCTTAAAATGTCTTTATTTTTTACAGTTCTGAGTAGCACTCAAAGAGTTCTAGAGTTCTTGCTAGGTTAGACCAATAGTTCTGGGTAAATAAAGATTTTATAGCGATTTTAAAGTTTTGCTGCTAACTCACGCAAAACCAAAAACCTTATAATGTCTTTATTTTTTAGAGTTCTGAGTAGCACTCAAAGAGTTCTAGAGTTCCTGCTACGTTAGACCAAGGGTTCTTTCTAAATAAAGGTTTTATATCGAATTTAATGTTTCGGTGCTACCTTCACCCAAAACCAAAAATCATAACATGTCTATATTTTTTAGACTTCTAAGTAGCACTCAAAGTGTTCTAGAGTTCTTCCTAGGTAAGAATAATAATTCCGGGTAAATAAACATTTTATAGCGATTTTAAAGTTTCGGTCCTAACTTCACGCAACACCAAAAATCTTAAAATATCTATATTTCTTAGAGTTCTGAGTAGCACTCAAAGAGTTCTAGAGTTTTTGGTAGGTTAGACCAATAGTTCTGTGTAAATAAAGATTTTATAGCGTTTTTAAAGTTTCGCTGCTAATTTCAAGAAAAACCAAAATTCATAAAATAGGTATATTTTTTAGAGTTCTGAGTAGCACTCAAAGAGTTCAACAGTTCTTGCTAGGTTACACCAATATTTCTAGGTAAATAAAGATTTTATAGCGATTTTAAAATTTCGGTACTAACTTCACGCAACATAAAAGATCTTAAAATGTCTTAATTTTTTGAAAATTCTGAGTAGTACTCAAAGAGTTCTAAAGCTCTTGCTGGGTTAGACCAATAGTTGTGGATAAATAAAAATTTTATAGCGATTTTAAATTTTTGGTGCTAACTTTACGCAACACCAAAAATCTTAAAATGTCTATATTTTTTAGAGTTCTGAGTAGCACTCAAAGAGTTCTTGAGTTCTTGGTAGGTTAGACCAATAGTTCTGTGCAAATAAAGATTTTATAGCGATTTTAAAATTTTGGTGCTAACTTCACGCAACACCTAAACTCTTAAAATCTCTATATTTTTTAGACTTCTGAGTAGCACTCAAAGTGTTCTAGAGTTCTTCCTATGTTACACTAATAGTTCTGGGTAAATAAACATTTTATAGCGTTTTTAAAGTTTCGCTGCTAACTTCAAGAAAAACCAAAATTCATACAATAGGTATATTTTTTAGAGTTCTGAATAGCACTCAAAGAGTTCAACAGTTCTTGCTAGGTTAGACCAATATTTCTGGGTAAATAAAGATTTTATAGCGATTTTAAAATTTCGGTACTAACTTCACGCAACATAAAAAATCTTAAAATATCTAAATTTTTTGAGAGTTCTGAGTAGTACTCAATGAGTTCTAGAGTTCTTGCTAGGTTGGACCAATAGTTCTGTGTAAATAAAGATTTTATAGCGATTTTAAAATTTCGGTGCTAACTAAATGCTTCACCAAAACTCTCAAAATCTCTATATTTTTTATACATCTGAGTAGCACTCAAAGTGTTCTAGAGTTCTTCCTAGGTTACACTAATAGTTCTGGGTAAATAAACATTTTATAGCGTTTTTAAAGTTTCGCTGCTAACTTCAAGAAAAACAAAAATTCATAAAATATGTATATTTTTTAGAGTTCTGAGTAGCACTCAAAGAGTTCAACAGTTCTTGCTAGGTTAGATCAATATTTCTGGGTAAATAAAGATTTTATAGCGATTTTAAAATTTCGGTACTAACTTAACGTAACATAAAAAATCTTAAAATGTCTTAATTTTTTGAGAGTTCTGAGTAACACTCACAGAGTTCAAGAGTTCTTGCTAGGTTAGACCAATATTTCTGGGTAAATAAAGATATTATAGCGATTTTAAAATTTCGGTGGTAACTTCACGAAACACCAAAAATCTTAAAATGTCTATATTTATTAGAGTTCTGAGTAGCACTCAAAGAGTTCAAGAGTTTTTGGTAGGTTAGACCAATAATTCTGGACAAATAAAGATTTTATAGCGATTTAAAAATTTCGGCGCTAACTTCACGCAACACCAAAAATCTTAAAATGTCTATTTTTAGAGTCCTGAGTAGAACTCAAGCAGTTCTAGAGTTCTTGCTAGGTTCGACCAATAGTTCTGGGTAAATAAAGATTTTATAGCGATTCTAAAGTTTCGGTGGTAACTTCAAGAAACACCAAAAATCTTAAAATGTCTATATTTTTTGAGTTCTGAGTAGCACTGAAAGAGTTCAAGAGTTCTTGGTAGGTTAGACCAATATTTCTGGATAAATAAAGATTTTATAGCGATTTCAAAATTTCGGTGCTAACTTCACGCAACAACAAAAATCTTAAAATGTATTTATTTTTAGAGTTCTGAGTAAAACTCAAAGAGTTCTAGAGTTCTTGCTAGGTTAGACCAATAGTTCTGGGTAAATAAAGATTTTATTGCGATTTTAAAATTTTGGTGCTAACTTCACGCAACACCAGAAATCTTAAAATGCCTTTATTTTTTACAGTTCTGAGTAGCACTCAAAGAGTTCAACAGTTCTTGCTAGGTTAGACCAATATTTCTAGGTAAATAAAGATTTTAAAGCGATTTTAAAATTTCGGTACTAACTTCACGCAACATAAAAAATCTTAAAATGTCTTAATTTTTTGAGAATTCTGAGTAGTACTCAAAGAGTTCTAGAGTTCTTGCTAGGTTAGACCAATAGTTGTGGGTAAATAAAAATTTTATAGCGATTTTAAATTTTTGGTGCTAACTTTACGCAACACCAAAAATCTTAAAATGTCTATATTTTTTAGAGTTCTGAGTAGCACTCAAAGAGTTCTAGAGTTCTTGGTAGGTTAGACCAATAGTTCTGTGCAAATAAAGATTTTATAGCGATTTTAAAATTTTGGTGCTAACTTCACGCAACACCTAAACTCTTAAAATCTCTATATATTTTTTAGACTTCTGAGTAGCACTCAAAGTGTTCTAGAGTTCTTCCTAGGTTACACTAATAGTTCTGGGTAAATAAACATTTTATAGCGTTTTTAAAGTTTCGCTGCTAACTTCAAGAAAAACCAAAATTCATACAATAGGTATATTTTTAGAGTTCTGAATAGCACTCAAAAAGTTCAACAGTTCTTGCTGGGTTAGACCAATATTTCTGGGTAAATAAAGATTTTATAGCGATTTTAAAATTTCGGTACTAACTTCACGCAACATAAAAAATCTTAAAATGTCTTAATTTTTTGAGAGTTCTGAGTAGTACTGAATGAGTTCTAGAGTTCTTGCTAGGTTGGACCAATAGTTCTGGGTAAATAAAGATTTTATAGCGATTCTAAAATTTCGGTGGTAACTTCACGAAACACCAAAAATCTTAAAATGTCTATATTTTTTAGAGTTCTGAGTAGCACTCAAAGAGTTCAAGAGTTCTTGGTAGGTTAGACCATTAGTTCTGGATAAATAAAGATTTTATAGCGATTTTAAAATTTCGGTGCTAACTTCACGCAACACCAAAAATTTTAAATTGTCTATTTTTTAGAGTTCTGAGAAGAACTCAAAGAGTTCTATAGTTCTTGCTAGGTTAGACCAATAGTTCTGGGTAAATAAAGATTTTATAGCGATTTTAAAATTTTGGTGCTAACTTCACGCAACACCAAAAATTTTAAAATGCCTTTATTTTTTACAGTTCTGAGTAGCTCTCAAAGAGTTCTAGAGTTCTTGCTAGGTTAGACCAATAGTTCTGAGTAAATAAAGATTTTATTGCGATTTTAAAGTTTTGGTGCTAACTTCACGCAACACCAAAAATTTTAAAATGCCTTTATTTTTTACAGTTCTGAGTAGCTCTCAAAGAGTTCTAGAGTTCCTGCTAGGTTAGACCAAGGGTTCTTTGTAAATAAAGGTTTTATATAGAATTTAAATTTTCGGTGCTACCTTCACCCAAAAACAAAAATCATAACATGTCTATATTTATAAGAGTTCTGAGTAGCACTCAAAGAGTTCTAGAGTTCTTGCTAGGTTAGAATAATTATTCTGGGTAAATAAACGTTTTATAGCGATTTTAAACTTTCGGTCCTAACTTCACGCAACACTAAAAATCTTAAAATGTCTATATTTCTTGGAGTTCTGAGTAGTACTCAAAGAGTTCTAGAGTTCTTGCTAGGTTAGACCAATAGTTCTGGGTAAATAAAAATTTTATAGCGATTTTAAATTTCTGGTGCTAACTTCACGCAACACCAAAAATCTTAAAATGTCTATATTTTTTAGTTCAGAGTAGCACTCAAAGAGTTCTAGAGTTTTTGGTAAGTTAGGCCAATAGTTCTGTGTAAATAAAGATTTTATAGCGATTTTAAAATTTTGGTGCTAACTAAACGCAACACCAAAACTCTTAAAATCTCTTAATTTTTTAGACTTCTGAGTAGCACTCAAAGTGTTCTAGAGTTCCTTCTAGGTTACACTAATTATTCTGGGTAAATAAACATTTTATAGCGTTTTTAAAATTTCGCTGCTAACTTCAAGAAAAACCAAAATCCATAAAATAGGTATATTCTTAGAGTTCTGAGTAGCACTCAAAGAGTTCAACAGTTCTTGCTAGGTTAGAGCAATATTTCTGGGTAAATAAAGATTTTATAGCGATTTTAAAATTTCCGGACTAACTTCACGCAACATAAATAATCTTAAAATGTCTTAATTTTTTGAGAATTCTGAGTAGTACTCAAAGAGTTCTAGAGTTCTTGCTAGGTTAGACAAATAGTTGTGGGTAAATAAAAATTTTATAGCGATTTTAAATTTTTGGTGCTAACTTCACGCAACACCAAAAATCTTAAAATGTCTATATTTTTTAGAGTTCTGAGTAGCACTCAAAGAGTTCTAGAGTTCTCTGTAGGTTAGACTAATAGTTCTGTGTAAATAAAGATTTTATAGCGATTTTAAAATTTTGGTGCTAACTTCACGCAGCACCTAAACTCTTAAAATCTCTTTATTTTTTAGACTTCTGATTACCACTCAAAGTGTTCTAGAGTTCTTCCTAGGTTACACTAATAGTTCTGGGTAAATAAACATTTTATATCGTTTTTAAAGTTTCGCTGCTAACTTCAAGAAAATCCAAAATTCATACAATAGGTATATTTTTTAGAGTTTGTAACGATTAGAGATTTAAATCTCTATTCCGTAGTTTAAAAAAAAGTCTCTCGAGAGACCGGATAATTTGGTTTAGTTTCCTACCCTGTAGTGCTTTCAGCTACTGTCGAGAGGAAGCTTAGTATCGTTCTCTGTATGCTTGGTTGTCAGCGCCAACGGTCATTTTTGGAACTACTCGTTCTACGTTTGAATAGCTCCGGGTTGGGCTAGATATAATAGTTCGGAATTGCTAAGGTGCAACATCACCTAATAAGTGAAGTAAAAATCGGCGGAGAAAATGTCTTTACTATGTTTGAAAATTCCAAGTATAATTAATCGTGAAGTTATTACCAGAATTGCTATATAGAGTAAATCCTAATATGAAGTTAATATATATATCTTCTTATCGTGAAGTGTGTTTGAGTAAGAAAAAGGATTTCGAAGTAAGTTTCATTTCTAGTGACCATTTTGATTGTGATCAACATGTGATAATCGGTCATTTAAGGTGGTGTATTTCGTTATTGAATTTTGGAAGATCTCCTATTATTCAATTTATATAGTAAATTGGTAAGTTCTTTAAATATATATATATTTAACGTTAATATTTTTGTATCTATTTTGAAGATTGTTGTAATTCTATTCCTATCAGTTGTATCGAAAAGTCACTTGCTTAGATTTTTGTATTCAACTCTATTTGACTATATATAAATCATACAGAAAGAATTACTTTCTTTTCTTATATAATTAATCATTATATAAACCTTAGCACATTTATATTTGACATTTTGAACTTTAGATGAGTAATTATTTACTTTTTCTATGTGATATAAGTTCACGTCATTTTTAAAATAATAATACTAAAAATAATTCTCTCCGATTTTGCTGAGCTAGATTCCTATTCTGAACAATTATCCTGAATTAAAGGACCTGAAGCTAATATTCTATTCTGTGCAACTGCATTTTTGTTTAGGATTTTTTTATTTTCTAATGTGCGTTACACAGTTAAATTCCGAACTATTATCCTTCCTTACAAGCACCAAAGTTTTGGATAGACCTTGTATAAGTGCTATAAGTGTAGTTTTCTTGAATGTATTTAAGAGAATGATCGTAAGGATAAATGATATTAGCAATCAGTGTCCTTGTTAAGATAGAGCAGTCAGAATGTCAGTTAGGAGGTGTTTCTATTTGTATATTTACATACAAGAGACATATTTTTAAATCATGTAAACTTCAAGTTAATACGAGTAATTTAGTGTCTAAGCAAGTGAAAAGTACAAAACGTTGCATTCTACATCATAGTTTTGTTGTTGTTAAGTACGCATCGAATCCAAAAGCTGTGCCTTATTAATTGTAATCCTTCTGATAGCAGGAGTATATTTAAAAAAAAAAACTCAATAAAATGTACAGGAGTTCTTCCAGTAATAGTCGTCCTGAAGGCTTGTGGTTAAACGGGTTTTCCAATGGTGACCATGGCCTCTTTATTAGGAGTCATAGACCACGAACAGAAAGTAACTGTTCGAGTGAATTTTCAACTCCCGATCCTTTCTTGCATACCTATAGCGATTCTTGGTTAGTTACGTCTGGTAGCTATTCTTCATCGCGTGGTGACAGACAAGCAGGAACTAACGTGATGCAAAATGTAAACAATGACGATACGACTCGAGCAGCCGTACAGTGTGTAAGTGCACATAATCCTTTCGTCATGGAACAAAATTCATTGATAAGACAAGAACCAGTTTCTGTTCCGATGGAACCAGGTTTTCATAAGTTTGTAGAAAAAGAAGGAAATAAAAACACAAATCCTTTTATTTCTCTTACCGATAATCAGCCAACAGTATTGGAAAATAGTAGACTTATAAATATTGGAGTACCTTTTCTACCAATATTGACAAGTTAACAGTAGATATAACTAGTAACAACTTCACAGATATATGTAGATCCATACCAATATGTGACGGGAGTGACGACCTATTAATTTTTGAATTTTTGTTATCAGTTTATCGGATTGTCAAGCGAGGCATATATCCGATAGAGGCAATACTCATGGCATCTATTGGGAAAACTCGTGGTGGTTTTCATACTGAATTGTTAAGAGAAATAGGATTATCACATGATTGGATATACATAGCAAATGTTATTTTTACAAATGTAGTCACACCCATAGGCCAGAGACATATTTTTGATAAATATATTTACTGTTTACAACAGACTACAGAAAGTGTGTTGGAATACATAAACAAAGTGATAGACAGTTTTACGATTTGTTATGGCGGTATGCAGGACGATAAATTGAGAGACATATTGTTGCGGGGTTTGAACCCAGTAGTCAGACATGAGGTTTTTCGATATAATACACCCTCATCTTTACCAGTATTTGTACAAGACTTAAAGAAATACAGCATTCACCAGCGTAATGTTGACATGTATAATTCGTTGGTAAGTGCCAGGCGTGAAAGGTCGAACTTTACAACTCGAGGGAAGAAAACAACACCGAGGTGTTTTAAATGTTTAGGTCCGCATCTGGTAGCTCAGTGTGATCTACGACGTAGATTCGTTAGTGTTAATAGAGCTACGATTAATAATAATGATAGACAGAAATATGCGAGTGGGCAAGGTTCTAGCTTCAAAACTGACAGGCCCTCAGTTCGATCCCAATCCTTGAGAATAGAGCCAGAAGTTTGTGCAGAGAACAATATAAGTCAAAAACATAATGCAAATTGTGACCTGACATCACACTCAAGAAAACTAGTGGCGGCTTTTATAACAGGTTACATTTTAGGTGCGCAGAATTGTGGCGCCATCGATTGTTGTGCTTCCGCTTCGCTAGTAAATAAAGAGATCTTTTTAAAATGGAATAGATCTTTGAAAAGACCGGTTAAGATTTTCACAGAAAAATTTATTGGTGTTGGTGTAGGAAATACGAAAATCAAGTTAGACAGTGTGGTATGGTTACCAGTGAGATTATATCAGAAAGTATATAGACTCAAATTTTATTTAGTACCTGAACTTAAACCTATATTTTTGATAGGCATAAATGAATTGAAAGTGTTAAAGGCGCGAGTAGATATTGAAAACAATCAATTATATCTTGGAATAGAAAAAGTGAATATACCTTTACGGTATGAGTATAAGGAAAACTCGTCTTCGGACAATTTACATGACATTAATAGTGTTTCTCAAAGTGCGGAACAAGTAACATTCAGTGACAGTGTTAACATTTCAAATATATTTTTGAATTCTGAGTTAATGAATATTCAAGATCAATATGTGTGTTTAGGGAAGGAAGATGATGTAAGGGGCACCGTTAAGGTAGGTTTCTCTGAGTGCACCCCTACGAGGGAGATGGAGCCGAATGGACAGCAGAAACATATTGCATCCAGAGATCTTCAATCCTCAAATCCCTTTAATAAAGATATTCCTCATCCCTCTAATCTTTATTATGGTCGCGTTGATAGGTCTATGGAGCACAGGGTTGCCACATCAGATAGAGAATCACGAGTGTCTCATATAAAGAAGAAGATCTTGCGTACTCATGATGCGATCAGTGGTCCACCACATCTCCACACCAGTAGTGATCTAACTTCACCAGTGGCCCATCCAGCATCCAACCATCAACAGATGAGAGGACAGCATCCTTCATTAGATGAACCGAGAACATCTTCTAGTAGTTGGGTGTTACCTTCTCCAAGTGGACATAGTGTTCATCAATCAAGGGGATGCACAAGTTTATGGGAGAGAAGAGATGCTACACCTGGAGTTACAGTTCAGAGTGACAGCAGTGTTGCCAGTTCTATAGTGAATACAACATTAGTTGAGAATGGTACAAACAATTTTCGGACTTCTTTTATTCATCGAACTTCTTCGAAGGGTGGGGACTTAGACCATACCTTAGGTTCGGTACACAGTGTTGCCAGACTTAATCCTTTTCTTAGTGACAATGAAAATCCACGTTTACATTTGGAACTTAAACAATCCAGATATGTGAATGAACATGAGTTAACATCCGAACATGATGTTCTCCCATCATGTTCAAAGAGTAACAGTGTTGCCATCTTCATGCAAGAAAACACCAGTGATAATGATTCAAGAGAAGAACATAAAACTTCTTTGTGTAATGAAAATCTGATGGATATTAATCAACTTTCTGCTACTCGGAAGTGTAGTGTTGCCAACTCTAAATATTTGAAGAATTCTTTATTAGATGATGGTGATTTGGAACTTCAACCTCTTATCAAACATGCATCTTTTTCGAACTCAGTATCGTGTATTGACAATAATAATGATCCATTTACTTTAAATCTTCATCATCCGAGATTCCAATTTAGGTCCAATGATAATAGATGTCTCGATCCTACTAATGATAGCAGAACTAGTGGTGGAAATGGAGGAGCGGCTTTCCATGATGGTGCCAGTCCAGTCCAAGGTTCCAGTCAGCTATTTGGAAGTCAGGAAATATGGATGGAGGCTAAGCCAAGCAGTGTTCCCGGTAGTCCAGCCAAGCTGAACTTAGGTACTTGTGCCAGTACAAATGATTCTGAGGGTTCATCCCGAATGTTCCAGATCCTGAAGGACGATGATCGACCACCAGCTATGACAGTGGATCCAATTCTCCTAGAACAAGATCCTAGTTTGGATGAATATATAAAAAAGTTAAGTATAAAGTATCCTAGTGTATTTTGTAATAGAGTAGGAGAAGTTCCTAATTTTCAATATAATATTCAACTTAAAGATTATAAACCAATTAGACATAAGGCATATCCGATGTCCAGGGTTGCACAAAGAGAGTTAGACAAAATATTAGATTCACTATTGGAACAAAATATTATTCAACCTAGTTCAAGTGAGTATGCTTTCCCATGCTTTTTAGTGGGAAATAGGGATGGTTCTAAGAGGCTAGTTGTCAACTATACTGATCTGAATAAAGAACTAATAGTCAATACTCAATATACACCACGTATTGAAGATGTCTTAGCAGAATTATCAGAAGGTGTTGTGCTATCTAGAATAGATATAAAGAAAGCTTATCACACTATAAGATTAGCTCCAGACTCATATAAATATACTGCATTCCTCACGCATAGAGGATTATTTGAGTTTAAGTATGTTCCATTTGGCATTGCCTCTGGATCTTTTCTACTTAGTAAATTGATAACAGATATTTTGTATCCTCTGAAAGATCTAGGAGTAAGTTGGTATGCAGATGATGTAGTAATTGCCAGTTCCGATATTTCATCACATATGAAAACATTAGATTTAGTCCTGAGTAAACTTGCTCAGAGTGGATTAACGTTGTCAGTAGATAAGTGCTGTTTCTTTCAACGACGAATTTCTTATTTAGGTCAAATAATAGAAAATGGTAAAATGTATTTAGATCCAGCTCGATTAGAAGTAATAAGGAAACTACCAAGACCTAAAAATAGGCGCGCTGTAATTGCCTTGTGTAGTTTTGCTCAATATTATAGTAGGTATATACCAGGATTTCAAGAAATTTTAGAGCCTATTAGTCGTCTACGGTCTCCTAAGGTTAACTTTGAGTGGAAAGAAGAACAAGATGTAGCTCTTAAGAGATTGAAAGAATGTTTTGAAAGTCATGTAATATTGAAATTACCGGATCTAAATAAGCCTTTCGTTATTTCAAGTGATGCCTCAAGTCATTCAATTGGAGGCGCTATCTCACAATTAGATGCTGAAAATAGACTAGTTCCTGTAAGTTTTTATTCTAGGAAGCTTAAAAAGTATGATGTAAACAAGCCAATCTTTGTTCTTGAACTCATTGCAGCTTTAGAAACCATGGAACGTTTTCGTACATTTTTGCATCAACCCTTTGAGTTGAGAATCGATAATTTGGGTCTAGCTTATGCTCTTAGAAACTTGAAAAGAGTTAAGAGATATGGTAGTTTATTATATAGGCTTTTTGAATTTAACTTTAGTTAAGAGTGTACCTTCGTCCTTAAATGTACCTGCAGATTTCTTATCACGTTTACACAATATAGAAGATTTCGAAGATTTTAATGAAGACCCCTCATTAGATGAAGAGGTCATTAACTTATTTATGGTTAATATATGCAATATGCCTTATGCACAACTTTCTATTAAGGATCATCAAGAAAAGGATCCCGAATTGAGCCCTATAATTGCTAGGTTGAAAAACAGAGAGGAGGTTCAGGGATATAAACTTGTAAAGGATATCCTATGCAAGCGTACTAAAGCTTTGAAGAACCCTTACAAGATTTGTTTGCCCAGGAGTTTATCAAGAAACATCATTGAATTCTACCACTCTTATATTCTTCCAGGGGCGCACTTGGGTTTTTCCAAATGTGCTTCTAAGATCTGTGCGAGATATACGTGGCCAGAAATGATAGCAGAAATTCGAGATTAGGTGACTTCTTGTATTGAGTGCCAGAAGTCCAAAAGTAAGAATACAAAACCTATGGGACAGTTGATATCAACCTATGAGACGTTTCCAAACGGGAGATGGTCTTGTGACGTCATTGGACCACTCGTACAGTCCAGTTCGGGCCGATTTTGTTTAATTGTTGTAGATTCTTTTACGAAAAGAATTTTCTTAGAACCTTTTAGAACTTTATCTAGCCAGGTTATAATTAACAAGCTATATAAGTTGATGTGTCGTCATGGATTTATCCACGCCTTATGCCATGACAATCACTCTGTGTTCGTATCAGCAAAATTCCAGGATTTCTTGTATGCAAACGGTATCAGGGATATTAGAATCGCACCGTACCACAGTGGAAGTAAAGCAAGTGAACGTTACATACGAGTGATCAAGGACTCTTTGAAAGCATACTTTGCAACGAAGCAACATCATTGGGACAAAGGCATTCATGAAATTGAATTTTCTCTGAATACGTCTGTCCACTCAGAACATAAACACAGTCCGATGGAATTAGTATATACATATCCAGTGTTTGATCCACTAGATGTGAAATGGAATGTTGATTCTCTTGATGTTCGACACAGGGATCCAGATATCTGGTTGAATGCCTTGCGGAATATGGAACGAGCATGGCTGCGTAGAAAGAAGCTATACGACAAAAACAGAGTAATGTCATCATATCGAGTGGGAGATAAATTATTAATTAAGTCCCAATTCCAATCTTCCCTTGCAGATAAGGTTACGAAAAGCTTATGTCATCGATGGCTAGGACCATACACTGTTATTAAGCTGTTAACGAAAAATACAGTCCAGGTACAAAATGATTCGGACGAGCGTGATATTAGGAAATGTCACGTCTCTTTAACAAAGAAATTTAGGGTACCACGATCATAAAGATATGTGTTTACAATTCTGTAAATTGTTATAGTGAGATAACTTAATGTAAAATTGATGGTATCGGTAGATATTTCCATATGAATACATCATAAATTCATAGTTCATTTTTGCATATGTATATAGTAAAATCATTGATATCATTCTTGTATAAATGTTATTTATTTGTATTGTTCCGGAACTCAGTCATTAGGAATTGTAGTATGATTGTTATCATTTGTATGTTCCTAAGTTGTAAAAATTTAAATTAATGTGTGCACATATACTAAAGTACTTTTATTTTCAGGAATAACAAAGACCTTAATGTAAATTGGAAGATGTAAAGTCGCTGATTCGACTATTCCATAATTATGTATTTGGCCTTATTATGTGGATGTTATGGAATGAATGAGCTCATCACTCTCATAATTTATCATCTAGTCATTGAGAAATTGGAAATACCTGAAGAAATCTACCATCAAGATAACTATTAATACTCACACATAGATAGATTTGAAATAAATGAAAGAATTAAATTTGTCAACTGTTAATAAGACAAATATATATGCTTATATTTGAGGTTATATATGATGATAAAATTCTATATATTTATATTCCATATTATTCAGCTTATTATTTATTGTAAAATAGGAGATCAATATATATATATATATATGTATGTATGTATAGAGCAGATTTTGTATAATTTTAGATATGCAGTTTTGGTTATGTACATATAATTTATGAATGTATATTGTTGTCATACAGTAGATTATTTTTATTTTACGTAGTTATTATTTGGGAATTTTCTTTAGTTCTATTCTGTTTAAGTTTTGCATTTAATTTTATTTAATTTCCTTTGTTTTTCTTATTTTGGGTTAGTTTATAGTAGTTAATAGTAATTAACATTTATTCGACAACAATATAACTTCATAATAGCATTTAGCTTACAGGTTGTTATACATTAGTGACATTAGACTTAAGAAACTAGATTATTATTATAAAAAATATTGCATTTTTTAAATGGACGAAGGGATGTGTGTAACGATTAGAGATTTAAATCTCTATTCCGTAGTTTTAAAAAAAAAGTCTCTCGAGAGTCCGGATAATTTGGTTTAGTTTCCTACCCTGTAGTGCTTTCAGCTACTGTCGAGAGGAAGCTTAGTATCGTTCTCTGTATGCTTGGTTGTCAGCGCCAACGGTCACTTTGGAACTACTCGTTCTACGTTTGAATAGCTCCGGGTTGGGCTAGATATAATAGTTCGGAATTGCTAAGGTGCAACATCACCTAATAAGTGAAGTAAAAATCGGTGGAGAAAATGTCTTTACAATGTTTGAAAATTCCAAGTATAATTAATCGTGAAGTTATTACCAGAATTGTTATATAGAGTAAATCCTAATATGAAGTTAATATATATATCTTCTTATCGTGAAGTGTGTTTGAGTAAGAAAAAGGATTTCGAAGTAAGTTTCATTTCTAGTGACCATTTTGATTGTGATCAACATGTGATAATCGGTCATTTAAGGTGGTGTATTTCGTTATTGAATTTTGGAAGATCTCCTATTATTCAATTTATATAGTAAATTGGTAAGTTCTTTAAATATATATATATTTAACGTTAATATTTTTGTATCTATTTTGAAGATTGTTGTAATTCTATTCCTATCAGTTGTATCGAAAAGTCACTTGCTTAGATTTTTGTATTCAACTCTATTTGACTATATATAAATCATACAGAAAGAATTACTTTCTTTTCTTATATAATTAATCATTATATAAACCTTAGCACATTTATATTTGACATTTTGAACTTTAGATGAGTAATTATTTACTTTTTCTATGTGATATAAGTTCACGTCATTTTTAAAATAATAATACTAAAAATAATTCTCTCCGATTTTGCTGAGCTAGATTCCTATTCTGAACAATTATCCTGAATTAAAGGACCTGAAGCTAATTGTTTAGGATTTTTTTATTCTCTAATGTGCGTTACAAGTTCTGAGAAGAACTCAAAGACTTCTATAGTTCTTGCTAGGTTAGACCAATAGTTCTGGGTAAATAAAGATTTTATAGCGATTTTAAAATTTTGGTGCTAACTTCACGCAACACCAATAATCTTAAAATGCCTTTATTTTTTAGAGTTCTGAGTAGCACTCAAAAAGTTCTAGAGTTCCTGCTAGGTTAGACCAAGGGTTCTTTGTAATTAAAGGTTTTATATCGAATTTAATGTTTCGGTGCTACCTTCACCCAAAACCAAAAATCATAACATGTCTATATTTATAAGAGTTCTGAGTAGCACTCAAAGAGTTCTACAGTTCTTGCTAGGTTAGAATAATAATTCTGGGTAAATGAACATTTTACAGCGATTTTAAAGTTTCGGTCTTAACTTCACGCAACACCAAAAATATTAAAATGTCTATATTTTTTGGAGTTCTGAATGGAACTCAAAGAGTTCTAGAGTTCTTGCTAGGTTAGACCAATAGTTCTGGGTAAATAAACATTTTATAGCGATTTTAAAGTTTAGGTCCTAACTTCACGCAACACCAAAAATCTTAAAATGTCTATATTTTTAGAGTTCTGAGTAGAACTCAAAGAGTTCTAGAGTTCCTGCTAGGTTAGACCAATAGTTCTGGGTAAATAAAGATTTTATAGCGATTTTAAAATTTTGGTGCTAACTTCACGCAACACCAAAAATCTTAAAATCTCTTAATTTTATAGAGTTCTGAGCAGTTCTCAAAGAGTTCTAGAGTTCTTGCTAGGTTAGACCAATAGTTCTGGGTAAATAAAAATTTTGTAGCGATTTTAAATTTTTGGTGTTAACTTAACGCAATACCAAAAATATTAAAATGTCTATATTTTTTAGAGTTCTAAGTAGCACTCAAAGAGTTCTAGAGTTTTTGGTAGGTTAGACCAATAGTTCTGTGTAAATAAAGATTTTATAGCGATTTTAAAATTTTGGTGCTAACTAAACGCAACACCAAAACTTGTAAAATCTCTATATTTATTAGACTTCTGAGTAGCACTCAAACTGTTCTACAGTTCTTCCTGGGTTACACTAATAGTTCTGGGTAAATAAACATTTTATAGCGTTTTTAAAGTTTCGCTGCTAACTTCAAGAAAATCCAAAATTCATAAAATAGGTATATTTTTTAGAGTTCTGAGTAGCACTCAAAGAGTTCAACAGTTCTTGCTAGGTTAGACCAATATTTCTGGGTAAATAAAGATTTTATAGCGATTTTAAAATCTCGGTACAAACTTCACGCAACATAAAAAATCTTAAAATGTCTTAATATTTTGAGAGTTCTGAGTAGAACTCAAAGAGTTCTAGAGTTCTTACTAGGTTAGTCCAATAGTTCTGGGTAAATAAAAATGTTATAGCGATTTTAAATTTTTGGTGCTAACTTCACGCAACACCAAAAATTTTAAAATGTCTATATTATTTAGAGTGTTGAGTAGCACTCAAAGAGTTCTAGAGTTCTTGGCAGGTTAGACCAGTAGTTCTGTGTAAATAAAGATTTTATAGCGATTTTAAAATTTTGGTGCTAACTTCACGCAACACCAAAACCCTTAAAATCTCTATATTTTTAGAGCTCTGAGTAGCACTCAAAGAGTTCTAGAATTCTTCCTAGGTTAGACTAATAATTCTGGGTAAATAAACATTTTATAGCGTTTTTAAAGTTTCGCTGCTAACTTCAAGAAAAACCAAAATTCATAAAATATGTATATTCTTTAGAGTTCTGAGTAGCACTCAAAGAGTTCAACAGTTCTTGCTAGGTTAGACCAATAGTTCTGGGTAAATAAACATTTTATAGCGATTTTAAAATTTCGGTACTAACTTCACGCAACATAACAAATCTTAAAATGTCTTAATTTTTTGAGAGTTCTGAGTAGCACTCAAAGAGTTCAAGAGTTCTTGCTAGGTTAGACCAATATTTCTGGATAAATAAAGATTTTATAGCGATTTAAAAATTTCGGTGCTAACTTCACGCAACATCAAAAATCTTAAAATGTCTTTATTTTTTAGACTTCTGAGTAGCACTCAAAGTGTTCTAGAGTTCTTCCAATATTACACTAATAGTTCTGGGTAAATAAACATTTTATAGCGTTTTTAAAGTTTCGCTGCTAACTTCAAGAAAAACCAAAATTCATAAAATATGTATATTCTTTAGAGTTCTGAGTAGCACTCAAAGAGTTCAACAGTTCTTGCTAGGTTAGACCAATATTTCTGGGTAAATAAACATTTTATAGCGATTTTAAAATTTCGGTACTAACTTCACGCAACATAACAAATCTTAAAATGTCTTAATTTTTTGAGAGTTCTGAGTAGCACTCAAAGAGTTCAAGAGTTCTTGCTAGGTTAGACCAATATTTCTGGATAAATAAAGATTTTATAGCGATTTAAAAATTTCGGTGCTAACTTCACGCAACACCAAAAATCTTAAAATGTCTATATTTATTAGAGTTCTGAGTAGCACTCAAAGAGTTCAACAGTTCTTGCTAGGTTAGACCAATAGTTCTGGGTAAATAAAGATTTTATAGCGATTTAAAAATTTCGGTGCTAACTCCACGCAACTCCAAAGATCTTAAAATGTCTTTATTTTTAGAGTTCTTAGTAGCTCTCAAGCAGTTCTAGAGTTCCTGCTAGGTTAGACCAATAGTTCTGTCTAAATAAAGATTTTAGAGCGATTCTAAAGTTTCGGTGGTAACTTCACGAAACACCAAAAATCTTAAAATGTCTATATTTATTAGAGTTCTGAGTAGCACTCAAAGAGTTCTAGAGTTCTTGCTAGGTTAGACCAATAGTTCTGGGTAAATAAAGATTTTATAGCGATTTTAAAATTTTGGTGCTTTGTCGGAACACCAAAAATTTTAAAATGCCTTTATTTTTTACAGATCTGAATAGCACTCAAAGAGTTCTAGTTCTTGCTAGGTTAGACCAATAGTTCTGGGTAAATAAAGATTTTATAGCGATTTCAAATTTTGGTGCTAACTACACGCAACAAATTTTTTTTTAAAATGTCTTAATTTTTTTAGAGTTCTGAGTAGTACTCAAAGAGTTCTAGAGTTCTTGCTAGGTTAGACCAATAATTCTGGGTAAATAAAGATTTTCTTGCGATTTTAAAGTTTCGGACCCAATTTCACGCAACACCAAAAATCTTAAAATCTCTATATTTTTTAGAGGTCTGAGTAGCAATCAAAGAGTTCTAGAGTTCTTGCTAGGTTAGCCCAATAGTTCTGGGTAAATAAACATTTTATAGCGATTTTAAAGTTTCGATCCTAACAAAGCAACACCAAAAATCTTAAAATCTCTATATTTTTTTAGAGTTCTGAGTAGCACTGAAAGAGTTCAAGAGTTCTTGCTAGGTTAGGCTAGAAGTTTAGGGTAAATAAAGTTTTGGTGCTAACTTCAAGCAACCCCAAGAATCTTAAAATGTTTCAATTTTTTTGAGTTGTGAGTAGTACTCAAAGAATTCTAGAGTTATTGCTAGGTTAGACCAATAGTTCTGGGTAAATAAAGATCTTACAGCGATTTAAAATTTTCGGTGCTAACTTCACGCAACACCAAAAATCTTAAAATGTGTCAATTTTTTGAGCTCTGATTAGTACTCAAAGAGTTCTAGAGTTATTGCTAGGTTAGACCAATAGTTCTGGGTAAATAAAGATTTTATAACGATTCTAATGTTTCGGTGGTAACTTCACGAAACACCAAAAATCTTAAAATGTCTATATTTTTTAGAGTTCTGAGTAGCACTCAAAGAGTTCTAGTTCTTGCTAGGTTAGACCAATAGTTCTGGATAAATAAAGATTTTATAGCGTTTTTAAAATTTCGGTGCTAACTCCACGCAACAGAAAAAATCTTAAAATGTATTTATTTTCTGATTTCTGAGTAGTTTTCAAAGAGTTCTAGAGTTATTGCTAGGTTAGACCAATAGTTCTGGGTAAATAAAGATTTTCTAGCGATTTTAAAGTTTCGGAGCCAATTTCACGCAACACAAAAATCTTAAAATCTCTATATTTTTAGAGGTCTGAGTAGCACTCAAAGAGTTCTAAAGTTCTTGCCAGGATAGGCCAATAGTTCTTTGTAAACAAAGATTTTATAACGATTTTAATGTTTCGGTGGTAACTTCACGAAACTCCAAAATTCTTAAAATGTCTATATTTTTTAGAGTTCTGAGTAGCACTGAAAGAGTTCAAGAGTTTTTGCTAGGTTAGGCTAATAGTTCAGGGTAAATAAATATTTTATAGCGATTTTAAAGTTTTGGTGCTAACTTCAAGCATCCCCAAAAATCTTAAAATGTCTCAATTTTTTGATTTCTGAGTAGTTTTGAAAGTGTTCTAGAGTTATTGCTAGGTTAGAACAATAGTTCTGGGTAAATAAAGATCTTACAGCGATTTTAAATTTTTGGTGCTAACTTCACGCAACACCAAAAATCTGAAAATGTCTCAATTTTTTTGAGTTCTGAGTAGTACTCAAAGAGTTCTAGAGTTATTGCTAGGTTAGACAAATAGTTCTGGGTAAATAAAAATCTTATAGCGATTTTAAATTTTTGGTGCTAACTTCACGCAACACCAAAAATCTTAAAATGTCTTAATTTTTAGAGTTCTTAGTAGTAATCAAAGAGTTCTAGAGTTCTTGCTAGGTTAGACCAATAGTTCTGGGTAAATAAAGATTTTATAGCGATTTTCAATTTTTGGTGCTAACTTCATGCAACACCAAAAATCTTAAAATGTTTATATTTTTTAGAGTTCTGAGTAGCACTCAAAGAGTTCTAGAGTTCTTGGTAGGTTAGACAATAGTTCTCTGTAAATAAAGATTTTATAGCGATTTTAAAATTTTGGTGCTAACTTCACGCAACACCAAAACTCTTAAAATCTCTATATTTTTTAGACTTCTGAGTAGCACTCAAAGTGTTCTAGAGTTCTTCCTAGGTTACACTAATAGTTCTGGGTAAATAAACATTTTATAGCGATTTTAAAGTTTCGCTGCTAACTTCAAGAAAAACCAAAATTCATAAAATAGGTATATTTTTAGAGTTCTGAGTAGCACTCAAAGAGTTCAACAGTTCTTGCTAGGTTAGACCAATATTTCTGGGTAAATAAAGATTTTATAGCGATTTTTAAATTTCGGTACTAACTTCACGCAACATAAAAAATCTTAAAATGCCTTAATTTTTTGAGAGTTCTGAGTAGTACTCAAAGAGTTGTAGAGTTCTTGCTAGGTTAGACCAATAGTTCTGGGTAAATAAAGATTTTATAGCGATTTTAAAATTTTGGTGCTAACTTCTCGCAACACCAAAAATCTTAAAATGCCTTTATTTTTTACAGTTCTGAGTAGCACTCAAAGAGTTCTAGTTCTTGCTAGGTTAGACCAATAGTTCTGGGTAAATAAAGATTTCATAGCGATTTTAAATTTTGGTGCTAACTACACGCAACAAAAATTTTATTAAATGTCTTAATTTTTTTAGAGTTCTGAGTAGTACTCAAAGAGTTCTAGAGTTCTTGCTAGGTTAGACCAATAATTCTGGGTAAATAAAGATTTTCTTGCGATTTTAAAGTTTCTGACCCAATTTCATGCAACACCAAAAATATTAAAATGTCTATATTTTTTAGAGGTCTGAGTAGCAATCAAAGAGTTCTAGAGTTCTTGCCAGGATAGACCAATAGTTCTTTGTAAACAAAGATTTTATAACGATTTTAATGTTTCGGTGGTAACTTCACGAAACTCCAAAATTCTTAAAATGTCTATATTTTTTTGAGTTCTGAGTAGCACTGAAAGAGTTCAAGAGTTCTTGCTAGGTTAGGCTAGTAGTTCAGGGTAAATAAAGTTTTGGTGCTAACTTCAAGCAACCCCAAGAATCTTAAAATGTTTCAATTTTTTTGAGTTGTGAGTAGTACTCAAAGAGTTCTAGAGTTATTGCTAGGTTAGACCAATAGTTCTGGGTAAATAAAGATCTTACAGCGATTTAAAATTTTTGGTGCTAACTTCACGCAACACCAAAAATCTTAAAATGTGTCAATTTTTTGAGCTCTGATTAGTACTCAAAGAGTTCTAGAGTTATTGCTAGGTTAGACCAATAGTTCTGGGTAAATAAAGATTTTATAACGATTCTAATGTTTCGGTGGTAACTTCACGAAACACCAAAAATCTTAAAATGTCTATATTTTTTAGAGTTCTGAGTAGCACTCAAAGAGTTCTAGTTCTTGCTAGGTTAGACCAATAGTTCTGGATAAATAAAGATTTTATAGCGTTTTTAAAATTTCGGTGCTAACTCCACGCAACACAAAAAATCTTAAAATGTATTTATTTTTTGATTTCTGAGTAGTTTTCAAAGAGTTCTAGAGTTATTGCTAGGTTAGACCATCAGTTCTGGGTAAATAAAGATCTTACAGCGATTTTAAATTTTTGGTGCTAACTTCACGCAACACAAAAAATCTTAAAATGTCTCAATTTTTTTGAGTTCTGAGTAGTTTTCAAAGAGTTCTAGAGTTATTGCTAGTTTAGACCAACAGTTCTGGGTAAATAAAGATTTTCTAGCGATTTTAAAGTTTCGGAGCCAATTTCACGCAACACAAAAATCTTAAAATCTCTATATTTTTAGAGGTCTGAGTAGCACTCAAAGAGTTCTAAAGTTCTTGCCAGGATAGGCCAATAGTTCTTTGTAAACAAAGATTTTATAACGATTTTAATGTTTCGGTGGTAACTTCACGAAACTCCAAAATTCTTAAAATGTCTATATTTTTTAGAGTTCTGAGTAGCACTGAAAGAGTTCAAGAGTTTTTGCTAGGTTAGGCTAATAGTTCAGGGTAAATAAATATTTTATAGCGATTTTAAAGTTTTGGTGCTAACTTCAAGCATCCCCAAAAATCTTAAAATGTCTCAATTTTTTGATTTCTGAGTAGTTTTGAAAGTGTTCTAGAGTTATTGCTAGGTTAGAACAATAGTTCTGGGTAAATAAAGATCTTACAGCGATTTTAAATTTTTGGTGCTAACTTCACGCAACACCAAAAATCTGAAAATGTCTCAATTTTTTTGAGTTCTGAGTAGTACTCAAAGAGTTCTAGAGTTATTGCTAGGTTAGACAAATAGTTCTGGGTAAATAAAAATCTTATAGCGATTTTAAATTTTTGGTGCTAACTTCACGCAACACCAAAAATCTTAAAATGTCTTAATTTTTAAAGTTCTTAGTAGTAATCAAAGAGTTCTAGAGTTCTTGCTAGGTTAGACCAATAGTTCTGGGTAAATAAAGATTTTATAGCGATTTTCAATTTTTGGTGCTAACTTCATGCAACACCAAAAATCTTAAAATGTTTATATTTTTTAGAGTTCTGAGTAGCACTCAAAGAGTTCTAGAGTTCTTGGTAGGTTAGACAATAGTTCTCTGTAAATAAAGATTTTATAGCGATTTTAAAATTTTGGTGCTAACTTCACGCAACACCAAAACTTAAAATCTCTATATTTTTTAGACTTCTGAGTAGCACTCAAAGTGTTCTAGAGTTCTTCCTAGGTTACACTAATAGTTCTGGGTAAATAAACATTTTATAGCGATTTTAAAGTTTCGCTGCTAACTTCAAGAAAAACCAAAATTCATAAAATAGGTATATTTTTAGAGTTCTGAGTAGCACTCAAAGAGTTCAACAGTTCTTGCTAGGTTAGACCAATATTTCTGGGTAAATAAAGATTTTATAGCGATTTTTAAATTTCGGTACTAACTTCACGCAACATAAAAAATCTTAAAATGCCTTAATTTTTTGAGAGTTCTGAGTAGTACTCAAAGAGTTGTAGAGTTCTTGCTAGGTTAGACCAATAGTTCTGGGTAAATAAAGATTTTATAGCGATTTTAAAATTTTGGTGCTAACTTCTCGCAACACCAAAAATCTTAAAATGCCTTTATTTTTTACAGTTCTGAGTAGCACTCAAAGAGTTCTAGTTCTTGCTAGGTTAGACCAATAGTTCTGGGTAAATAAAGATTTCATAGCGATTTTAAATTTTGGTGCTAACTACACGCAACAAAAATTTTATTAAATGTCTTAATTTTTTTAGAGTTCTGAGTAGTACTCAAAGAGTTCTAGAGTTCTTGCTAGGTTAGACCAATAATTCTGGGTAAATAAAGATTTTCTTGCGATTTTAAAGTTTCTGACCCAATTTCATGCAACACCAAAAATATTAAAATGTCTATATTTTTTAGAGGTCTGAGTAGCAATCAAAGAGTTCTAGAGTTCTTGCCAGGATAGACCAATAGTTCTTTGTAAACAAAGATTTTATAACGATTTTAATGTTTCGGTGGTAACTTCACGAAACTCCAAAATTCTTAAAATGTCTATATTTTTTTGAGTTCTGAGTAGCACTGAAAGAGTTCAAGAGTTCTTGCTAGGTTAGGCTAGTAGTTCAGGGTAAATAAAGTTTTGGTGCTAAATTCAAGCAACCCCAAGAATCTTAAAATGTTTCAATTTTTTGAGTTGTGAGTAGTACTCAAAGAGTTCTAGAGTTATTGCTAGGTTAGACCAATAGTTCTGGGTAAATAAAGATCTTACAGCGATTTAAAATTTTTGGTGCTAACTTCACGAAACACCAAAAATCTTAAAATGTTTATATTTTTTAGAGTTCTGAGTAGCACTCAAAGAGTTCTAGTTCTTGCTAGGTTAGACCAATAGTTCTGGATAAATAAAGATTTTATAGCGTTTTTAAAATTTCGGTGCTAACTTCACGCAACACAAAAAATCTTAAAATGTATTTATTTTTTAGAGTTCTGAGTAGTACTCAAAGAGTTCTAGAGTTCTTGCTAGGTTAGACCAATAGTTCTGGGTAAATAAAGATTTTCCTGCGATTTTAAAGTTTCGGAGCCAATTTCACGCAACACAAAAATCTTAAAATCTCTATATTTTTAGAGGACTGAGTAGCACTCAAAGAGTTCTAAAGTTCTTGCCAGGATAGGCCAATAGTTCTTTGTAAACATAGATTTTATAACGATTTTAATGTTTCGGTGGTAACTTCACGAAACTCCAAAATTCTTAAAATGTCTATATTTTTTAGAGGTCTGAGTAGCACTGAAAGAGTTCAAGAGTTCTTGCTAGGTTAGGCCAATAGTTGAGGGTAAATAAATATTTTATAGCGATTTTAAAGTTTCGGTGCTAACTTCAAGCATCCCCAAAAATCTTAAAATGTCTCAATTTTTTGATTTCTGAGTAGTATTAAAGAGTTCTAGAGTTATTGCTAGGTTAGACAAATAGTTCTGGTAAATAAAGATCTTACAGCGATTTTAAATTTTTGGTGCTAACTTCACGCAACACCAAAAATCTTAAAATGTCTCAATTTTTTTTTGAGTTCTGAGTAGTACTCAAAGAGATCTAAAGTTATTGCTAGGTTAGACAAATAGTTCTGGGTAAAGAAAAATCTTATAGCGATTTTAAATTTTTGGTGCTAACTTCACGCAACACCAAAAATCTTAAAATGTCTTAATTTTTAGAGTTCTGAGTAGTAATCAAAGAGTTCTAGAGTTCTTGCTAGGTTAGACCAATAGTTCTGGGTAAATAAAAATTTTATAGCGATTTTCAATTTTTGGTGCTAACTTCATGCAACACCAAAAATCTTAAATTGTTTATATTTTTTAGAGTTCTGAGTAGCACTCAGAGAGTTCTAGAGTTCTTGGTAGGTTAGACCAATAGTTCTGTGTAAATAAAGATTTTATAGAGATTTTAAAATTTTGGTGCTAACTTCACGCAACACCAAAACTCTTAAAATCTCTATATTTTTTAGACTTCTGAGTAGCACTCAAAGTGTTCTAGAGTTTTTCCTAGGTTACACTAATAGTTCTGGGTAAATAAACATTTTATAGCGATTTTAAAGTTTCGCTGCTAACTTCAAGAAAAACCAAAATTCATAAAATAGGTATATTTTTACAGTTCTGAGAAGCACTCAAAGAGTTCAACAGTTCTTGCTAGGTTAGACCAATATTTCTGGGTAAATAAAGATTTTATAGCGATTTTTTAAATTTCGGTACTAACTTCACGCAACATAAAAAATCTTAAAATGTCTTAATTTTTTGAGAGTTCTGAGTAGTACTCAAAGAGTTCTAGAGTTCTTGCTAGGTTAGACCATTAGTTCTGGGTAAATAAAGATTTTATAGCGATTTTAAAATTTTGGTGCTAACTTCTCGCAACACCAAAAATCTTAAAATGCCTTTATTTTTTACAGTTCTGAGTAGCACTTAAAGAGTTCTAGTTCTTGCTAGGTTAGACCAATAGTTCTGGGTAAATAAAGATTTCATAGCGATTTTAAATTTTGGTGCTAACTACACGCAAGAAAATTTTTTTTAAAATGTCTTAATTTTTTGAGAGTTCTGAGTAGTACTCAAAGAGTTCTAGAGTTCTTGCTAGGTTAGACTAATAGTTCTGGGTAAATAAACATTTTATAGCGATTTTAAAATTTCGGTACTAACTTCACGCAACATAACAAATTCTTAAAATGTTTTAATTTTTTGAGAGTTCTGAGTAGCACTCAAAGAGTTCAAGAGTTCTTGCTAGGTTAGACCAATATTTCTGGATAAATAAAGATTTTATAGCGATTTAAAAATTTCGGTGCTAACTTCACGCAACATCAAAAATCTTAAAATGTCTTTATTTTTTAGACTTCTTAGTAGCACTCAAAGTGTTCTAGAGTTCTTCCAATATTACACTAATAGTTCTGGGTAAATAAACATTTTATAGCGTTTTTAAAGTTTCGCTGCTAACTTCAAGAAAAACCAAAATTCATAAAATATGTATATTCTTTAGTTCTGAGTAGCACTCAAAGAGTTCAACAGTTCTTGCTAGGTTAGACCAATATTTCTGGGTAAATAAACATTTTATAGCGATTTTAAAATTTCGGTACTAACTTCACGCAACATAACAAATCTTAAAATGTCTTAATTTTTTGAGAGTTCTGAGTAGCACTCAAAGAGTTCAAGAGTTCTTGCTAGGTTAGACCAATATTTCTGGATAAATAAAGATTTTATAGCGATTTAAAAATTTCGGTGGTAACTTCACGCAACACCAAAAATCTTAAAATGTCTATATTTATTAGAATTCTGAGTAGCACTCAAAGAGTTCAACAGTTCTTGCTAGGTTAGACCAATAGTTCTGGGTAAATAAAGATTTTATAGCGATTTAAAAATTTCGGTGCTAACTCCACGCAACTCCAAAGATCTTAAAATGTCTTTATTTTTAGAGTTCTTAGTAGCTCTCAAGCAGTTCTAGAGTTCCTGCTAGGTTAGACCAATAGTTCTGTCTAAATAAAGATTTTAGAGCGATTCTAAAGTTTCGTTGGTAACATCACGAAACACCAAAAATCTTAAAATGTCTATATTTTTTGAGTTCTGAGTAGCACTCAAAGAGTTCTAGAGTTCTTGCTAGGTTAGACCAATAGTTCTGGGTAAATAAAGATTTTATAGCGTTTTTAAAATTTTGGCGCTTTTTCGCAACACCAAAAATCTTAAAATGCCTTTATTTTTTACAGTTCTGAGTAGCACTCAAAGAGTTCTAGTTCTTGCTAGGTTAGACCAATAGTTCTGGGTAAATAAAGATTTTATAGCGATTTCAAATTTTGGTGCTAACTACACGCAACAAATTTTTTTTAACATGTCTTAATTTTTTTAGAGTTCTGAGTAGTACTCAAAGAGTTCTAGAGTTCTTGCTAGGTTAGACCAATAATTCTAGGTAAATAAAGATTTTCTTGCGATTTTAAAGTTTCGGACCCAATTTCACGCAACGCCAAAAATCTTAAAATCTCTATATTTTTTAGAGGTCTGAGTAGCAATCAAAGAGTTCTAGAGTTCTTGCTAGGTTAGCCCAATAGTTCTGGGTAAATAAACATTTTATAGCGATTTTAAAGTTTCGATCCTAACAAAGCAACACCAAAAATCTTAAAATCTCTATATTTTTTAGAGTTCTGAGTAGCACTGAAAGAGTTCAAGAGTTCTTGCTAGGTTAGGCTAGAAGTTCAGGGTAAATAAAGTTTTGGTGCTAACTTCAAGCAACCCCAAGAATCTTAAAATGTTTCAATTTTTTTGAGTTGTGAGTAGTACTCAAAGAGTTCTAGAGTTATTGCTAGGTTAGACCAATAGTTCTGGGTAAATAAAGATCTTACAGCGATTTAAAATTTTTGGTGCTAACTTCACGCAACACCAAAAATCTTAAAATGTGTCAATTTTTTGAGCTCTGATTAGTACTCAAAGAGTTCTAGAGTTATTGCTAGGTTAGACCAATAGTTCTGGGTAAACAAAGATTTTATAACGATTCTAATGTTTCGGTGATAACTTCACGAAACACCAAAAATCTTAAAATGTATTTATTTTTTGATTTCTGAGTAGTTTTCAAAGAGTTCTAGAGTTATTGCTAGGTTAGACCAATAGTTCTGGGTAAATAAAGATCTTACAGCGATTTTAAATTTTTGGTGCTAACTTCACGCAACACAAAAAATCTTAAAATGTATTTATTTTTTGATTTCTGAGTAGTTTTCAAAGAGTTCTAGAGTTATTGCTAGTTTAGACCAATAGTTCTGGGTAAATAAAGATTTTCTAGCGATTTTAAAGTTTCGGAGCCAATTTCACGCAACACAAAAATCTTAAAATCTCTATATTTTTAGAGGTCTGAGTAGCACTCAAAGAGTTCTAAAGTTCTTGCCAGGATAGGCCAATAGTTCTTTGTAAACAAAGATTTTATAACGATTTTAATGTTTCGGTGGTAACTTCACGAAACTCCAAAATTCTTAAAATGTCTATATTTTTTAGAGTTCTGAGTAGCACTGAAAGAGTTCAAGAGTTCTTGCTAGGTTAGGCTAATAGTTCAGAGTAAATAAATATTTTATAGCGATTTTAAAGTTTCGGTGCTAACTTCAAGCATCCCCAAAAATCTTAAAATGTCTCAATTTTTTGATTTCTGAGTAGTTTTCAAAGAGTTCTAGAGTTATTGCTAGGTTAGACCAATAGTTCTGGGTAAATAAAGATCTTACAGCGATTTTAAATTTTTGGTGCTAACTTCACGCAACACCAAAAATCTTAAAATGTCTCAATTTTTTTTGAGTTCTGAGTAGTAATCAAAGAGTTCTAGAGTTCTTGCTAGGTTAGACCAATAGTTCTGGGTAAATAAAAATTTTATAGCGATTTTCAATTTTTGGTGCTAACTTCATGCAACACCAAAAATCTTAAAATGTTTATATTTTTTAGAGTTCTGAGTAGCACTCAGAGAGTTCTAGAGTTCTTGGTAGGTTAGACCAATAGTTCTGTGTAAATAAAGATTTTATAGAGATTTTAAAATTTTGGTGCTAACTTCACGCAACACCAAAACTCTTAAAATCTCTATATTTTTTAGACTTCTGAGTAGCACTCAAAGTGTTCTAGAGTTTTTCCTAGGTTACACTAATAGTTCTGGGTAAATAAACATTTTATAGCGATTTTAAAGTTTCGCTGCTAACTTCAAGAAAAACCAAAATTCATAAAATAGGTATATTTTTAGAGTTCTGAGAAGCACTTAAAGAGTTCAACAGTTCTTGCTAGGTTAGACCAATATTTCTGGGTAAATAAAGATTTTATAGCGATTTTTTAAATTTCGGTACTAACTTCACGCAACATAAAAAATCTTAAAATGTCTTAATTTTTTGAGAGTTCTGAGTAGTACTCAAAGAGTTCTAGAGTTCTTGCTAGGTTAGACCATTAGTTCTGGGTAAATAAAGATTTTATAGCGATTTTAAAATTTTGGTGCTAACTTCTCGCAACACCAAAAATCTTAAAATGCCTTTATTTTTTACAGTACTGAGTAGTACTCAAAGAGTTCTAGTTCTTGCTAGGTTAGACCAATAGTTCAGGGTAAATAAAGATTTCATAGCGATTTTAAATTTTGGTGCTAACTACACGCAAGAAATTTTTTTTTAAAATGTCTTAATTTTTTGAGAGTTCTGAGTAGTACTCAAAGAGTTCTAGAGTCCTTGCTAGGTTAGACTAATAGTTGTGGGTAAATAAACATTTTATAGCGATTTTAAAATTTCGGTACTAACTTCACGCAACATAACAAATCTTAAAATGTCTTAATTTTTTGAGAGTTCTGAGTAGCACTCAAAGAGTTCAAGAGTTCTTGCTAGGTTAGACCAATATTTCTGGATAAATAAAGGTTTTATAGCGATTTAAAAATTTCGGTGCTAACTTCACGCAACATCAAAAATCTTAAAATGTCTTTATTTTTTAGACTTCTGAGTAGCACTCAAAGTGTTCTAGAGTTCTTCCAATATTACACTAATAGTTCTGGGTAAATAAACATTTTATAGCGTTTTTAAAGTTTCGCTGCTAACTTCAAGAAAAACCAAAATTCATAAAATATGTATATTCTTTAGAGTTCTGAGTAGCACTCAAAGAGTTCAACAGTTCTTGCTAGGTTAGACCAATATTTCTGGGTAAATAAACATTTTATAGCGATTTTAAAATTTCGGTACTAACTTCACGCAACATAACAAATCTTAAAATGTCTTAATTTTTTGAGAGTTCTGAGTAGCACTCAAAGAGTTCAAGAGTTCTTGCTAGGTTAGACCAATATTTCTGGATAAATAAAGATTTTATAGCGATTTAAAAATTTCGGTGCTAACTTCACGCAACACCAAAAATCTTAAAATGTCTATATTTATTAGAGTTCTGAGTAGCACTCAAAGAGTTCAACAGTTCTTGCTAGGTTAGACCAATAGTTCTGGGTAAATAAAGATTTTATAGCGATTTAAAAATTTCGGTGCTAACTCCACGCAACTCCAAAGATCTTAAAATGTCTTTATTTTTAGAGTTCTTAGTAGCTCTCAAGCAGTTCTAGAGTTCCTGCTAGGTTAGACCAATAGTTCTGTCTAAATAAAGATTTTAGAGCGATTCTAAAGTTTCGTTGGTAACATCACGAAACACCAAAAATCTTAAAATGTCTATATTTTTTGAGTTCTGAGTAGCACTCAAAGAGTTCTAGAGTTCTTGCTAGGTTAGACCAATAGTTCTGGGTAAATAAAGATTTTATAGCGATTTTAAAATTTTGGCGCTTTCTCGCAACACCAAAAATCTTAAAATGCCTTTATTTTTTACAGTTCTGAGTAGCACTCAAAGAGTTCTAGTTCTTGCTAGGTTAGACCAATAGTTCTGGGTAAATAAAGATTTTATAGCGATTTCAAATTTTGGTGCTAACTACACGCAACAAATTTTTTTTTAACATGTCTTAATTTTTTTAGAGTTCTGAGTAGTGCTCAAAGAGTTCTAGAGTTCTTGCTAGGTTAGACCAATAATTCTGGGTAAATAAAGATTTTCTTGCGATTTTAAAGTTTCGGACCCAATTTCACGCAACACCAAAAATCTTAAAATCTCTATATTTTTTAGAGGTCTGAGTAGCAATCAAAGAGTTCTAGAGTTCTTGCTAGGATAGCCCAATAGTTCAGGGTAAATAAACATTTTATAGCGATTTTAAAGTTTCGATCCTAACAAAGCAACACCAAAAATCTTAAAATATCTATATTTTTTAGAGTTCTGAGTAGCACTGAAAGAGTTCAAGAGTTCTTGCTAGGTTAGGCTAGAAGTTCAGGGTAAATAAAGTTTTGGTGCTAACTTCAAGCAACCCCAAGAATCTTAAAATGTTTCAATTTTTTTGAGTTGTGAGTAGTACTCAAAGAGTTCTAGAGTTATTGCTAGGTTAGACCAATAGTTCTGGGTAAATAAAGATCTTACAGCGATTTAAAATTTTTGGTGCTAACTTCACGCAACACCAAAAATCTTAAAATGTGTCAATTTTTTGAGCTCTGATTAGTACTCAAAGAGTTCTAGAGTTATTGCTAGGTTAGACCAATAGTTCTGGGTAAATAAAGATCTTACAGCGATTTTAAATTTTTGGTGCTAACTTCACGCAACACCAAAAATCTTAAAATGTCTCAATTTTTTTGAGTTCTGAGTAGTACTCAAAGAGTTCTAGAGTTATTGCTAGGTTAGACAAATAGTTCTGGGTAAATAAAAATTTTATAGCGATTTTCAATTTTTGGTGCTAACTTCATGCAACACCAAAAATCTTAAAATGTTTATATTTTTTAGAGTTCTGAGTAGCACTCAAAGAGTTCTAGAGTTCTTAGTAGGTTAGACCAATAGTTCTGTGTAAATAAAGATTTTATAGCGATTTTAAAATTTTGGTGCTATCTTCACGCAACACCAAAACTCTTATAATCTCTATATTTTTTAGACTTCTGAGTAGCACTCAAAGTGTTCTAGAGTTCTTCCTAGGTTACACTAATAGTTCTGGGTAAATAAACATTTTATAGCGATTTTGAAGTTTCGCTGCTAACTTCAAGAAAAACCAAAATTCATAAAATAGGTATATTTTTAAAGTTCTGAGTAGCACTCAAAGAGTTCAACAGTTCTTGCTAGGTTAGACCAATATTTCTGGGTAAATAAAGATTTTATAGCGATTTTTAAATTTCGGTACTAAGTTCACGCAACATAAAAAATCTTAAAATGTCTTAATTTTTTGAGAGTTCTGAGTAGTACTCAAAGAGTTCTAGAGTTCTTGCTAGGTTAGACCAATAGTTCTGGGTAAATAAAGATTTTTTAGCGATTTTAAAATTTTGGTGCTAACTTCTCGCAACACCAAAAATCTTAAAATGCCTTTATTTTTTACAGTTCTGAGTAGCACTCAAAGAGTTCTAGTTCTTGCTAGGTTAGACCAATAGTTCTGGGTAAATAAAGATTTCATAGCGATTTTAAATTTTGGTGCTAACTACACGCAACAAAAATTTTTTTAAAATGTCTTAATTTTTTTAGAGTTCTGAGTAGTACTCAAAGAGTTCTAGAGTTGTTGCTAGGTTAGACCAATAATTCTGGGTAAATAAAGATTTTCTTGCGATTTTAAAGTTTCTGACCCAATTTCACGCAACACCAAAAATATTAAAATGTCTATATTTTTTAGAGGTCTGAGTAGCAATCAAAGAGTTCTAGAGTTCTTGCCAGGATAGGCCAAAAGTTCTTTGTAAACAAAGATTTTATAACGATTTTAATGTATCGGTGGTAACTTCACGAAACTCCAAAATTCTTAAAATGTCTATATTTTTTTGAGTTCTGAGTAGCACTGAAAGAGTTCAAGAGTTCTTGCTAGGTTAGGCTAGTAGTTCAGGGTAAATAAAGTTTTGGTGCTAACTTCAAGCAACCCCAAGAATCTTAAAATGTTTCAATTTTTTTGAGTTGTGAGTAGTACTCAAAGAGTTCTAGAGTTATTGCTAGGTTAGACCAATAGTTCTGAGTAAATAAAGATCTTACAGCGATTTTAAATTTTTGGTGCTAACTTCACGCAACACCAAAAATCTTAAAATGTCTCAATTTTTTTTGAGTTCTGAGTAGTACTCAAAGAGATCTAAAGTTATTGCTAGGTTAGACAAATAGTTCTGGGTAATGAAAAATCTTATAGCGATTTTAAATTTTTGGTGCTAACTTCACGCAACACCAAAAATCTTAAAATGTCTTAATTTTTAGAGTTCTGAGTAGTAATCAAAGAGTTCTAGAGTTCTTGCTAGGTTAGACCAATAGTTCTGGGTAAATAAAAATTTTATAGCGATTTTCAATTTTTGGTGCTAACTTCATGCAACACCAAAAATCTTAAAATGTTTATATTTTTTAGAGTTCTGAGTAGCACTCAGAGAGTTCTAGAGTTCTTGGTAGGTTAGACCAATAGTTCTGTGTAAATAAAGATTTTATAGAGATTTTAAAATTTTGGTGCTAACTTCACGCAACACCAAAACTCTTAAAATCTCTATATTTTTTAGACTTCTGAGTAGCACTCAAAGTGTTCTAGAGTTTTTCCTAGGTTACACTAATAGTTCTGGGTAAATAAACATTTTATAGCGATTTTAAAGTTTCGCTGCTAACTTCAAGAAAAACCAAAATTCATAAAATAGGTATATTTTTAGAGTTCTGAGAAGCACTCAAAGAGTTCAACAGTTCTTGCTAGGTTAGACCAATATTTCTGGGTAAATAAAGATTTTATAGCGATTTTTTAAATTTCGGTACTAACTTCACGCAACATAAAAAATCTTAAAATGTCTTAATTTTTTGAGGGTTCTGAGTAGTACTCAAAGAGTTCTAGAGTTCTTGCTAGGTTAGACCATTAGTTCTGGGTAAATAAAGATTTTATAGCGATTTTAAAATTTTGGTGCTAACTTCTCGCAACACCAAAAATCTTAAAATGCCTTTATTTTTTACAGTACTGAGTAGCACTCAAAGAGTTCTAGTTCTTGCTAGGTTAGACCAATAGTTCTGGGTAAATAAAGATTTCATAGCGATTTTAAATTTTGGTGTTAACTACACGCAAGAAATTTTTTTTTAAAATGTCTTAATTTTTTGAGAGTTCTGAGTAGTACTCAAAGAGTTCTAGAGTTCTTGCTAGGTTAGACTAATAGTTGTGGGTAAATAAACATTTTATAGCGATTTTAAAATTTCGGTACTAACTTCACGCAACATAACAAATCTTAAAATGTCTTAATTTTTTGAGAGTTCTGAGTAGCACCCAAAGAGTTCAAGAGTTCTTGCTAGGTTAGACCAATATTTCTGGATAAATAAAGATTTTATAGCGATTTAAAAATTTCGGTGCTAACTTCACGCAACATCAAAAATCTTAAAATGTCTTTATTTTTTAGACTTCTGAGTAGCACTCAAAGTGTTCTAGAGTTCTTCCAATATTACACTAATAGTTCTGGGTAAATAAACATTTTATAGCGTTTTTAAAGTTTCGCTGCTAACTTCAAGAAAAACCAAAATTCATAAAATATGTATATTCTTTAGAGTTCTGAGTAGCACTCAAAGAGTTCAACAGTTCTTGCTAGGTTAGACCAATATTTCTGGGTAAATAAACATTTTATAGCGATTTTAAAATTTCGGTACTAACTTCACGCAACATAACAAATCTTAAAATGTCTTAATTTTTTGAGAGTTCTGAGTAGCACTCAAAGAGTTCAAGAGTTCTTGCTAGGTTAGACCAATATTTCTGGATAAATAAAGATTTTATAGCGATTTAAAAATTTCGGTGCTAACTTCACGCAACACCAAAAATCTTAAAATGTCTATATTTATTAGAGTTCTGAGTAGCACTCAAAGAGTTCAACAGTTCTTGCTAGGTTAGACCAATAGTTCTGGGTAAATAAAGATTTTATAGCGATTTAAAAATTTCGGTGCTAACTCCACGCAACTCCAAAGATCTTAAAATGTCTTTATTTTTAGAGTTCTTAGTAGCTCTCAAGCAGTTCTAGAGTTCCTGCTAGGTTAGACCAATAGTTCTGTCTAAATAAAGATTTTAGAGCGATTCTAAAGTTTCGTTGGTAACATCACGAAACACCAAAAATCTTAAAATGTCTATATTTTTTGAGTTCTGAGTAGCACTCAAAGAGTTCTAGAGTTCTTGCTAGGTTAGACCAATAGTTCTGGGTAAATAAAGATTTTATAGCGATTTTAAAATTTTGGCGCTTTCTCGCAACACCAAAAATCTTAAAATGCCTTTATTTTTTACAGTTCTGAGTAGCACTCAAAGAGTTCTAGTTCTTGCTAGGTTAGACCAATAGTTCTGGGTAAATAAAGATTTTATAGCGATTTCAAATTTTGGTGCTAACTACACGCAACAAATTTTTTTTAACATGTCTTAATTTTTTTAGAGTTCTGAGTAGTGCTCAAAGAGTTCTAGAGTTCTTGCTAGGTTAGACCAATAATTCTGGGTAAATAAAGATTTTCTTGCGATTTTAAAGTTTCGGACCCAATTTCACGCAACACCAAAAATCTTAAAATCTCTATATTTTTTAGAGGTCTGAGTAGCAATCAAAGAGTTCTAGAGTTCTTGCTAGGTTAGCCCAATAGTTCTGGGTAAATAAACATTTTATAGCGATTTTAAAGTTTCGATCCTAACAAAGCAACACCAAAAATCTTAAAATATCTATATTTTTTAGAGTTCTGAGTAGCACTGAAAGAGTTCAAGAGTTCTTGCTAGGTTAGGCTAGAAGTTCAGGGTAAATAAAGTTTTGGTGCTAACTTCAAGCAACCCCAAGAATCTTAAAATGTTTCAATTTTTTTGAGTTGTGAGTAGTACTCAAAGAGTTCTAGAGTTATTGCTAGGTTAGACCAATAGTTCTGGGTAAATAAAGATCTTACAGCGATTTAAAATTTTTGGTGCTAACTTCACGCAACACCAAAAATCTTAAAATGTGTCAATTTTTTGAGCTCTGATTAGTACTCAAAGAGTTCTAGAGTTATTGCTAGGTTAGACCAATAGTTCTGGGTAAATAAAGATCTTACAGCGATTTTAAATTTTTGGTGCTAACTTCACGCAACACCAAAAATCTTAAAATGTCTCAATTTTTTTGAGTTCTGAGTAGTACTCAAAGAGTTCTAGAGTTATTGCTAGGTTAGACAAATTGTTCTGGGTAAATAAAAATCTTATAGCGATTTTAAATTTTTGGTGCTAACTTCACGCAACACCAAAAATCTTAAAATGTCTTAATTTTTAGAGTTCTGAGTAGCACTCAAAGAGTTCTAGAGTTCTTAGTAGGTTAGACCAATAGTTCTGTGTAAATAAAGATTTTATAGCGATTTTAAAATTTTGGTGCTATCTTCACGCAACACCAAAACTCTTATAATCTCTATATTTTTTAGACTTCTGAGTAGCACTCAAAGTGTTCTAGAGTTCTTCCTTGGTTACACTAATAGTTCTGGGTAAATAAACATTTTATAGCGATTTTAAAGTTTCGCTGCTAACTTCAAGAAAAACCAAAATTCATAAAATAGGTATATTTTTAAAGTTCTGAGTAGCACTCAAAGAGTTCAACAGTTCTTGCTAGGTTAGACCAATATTTCTGGGTAAATAAAGATTTTATAGCGATTTTTAAATTTCGGTACTAAGTTCACGCAACATAAAAAATCTTAAAATGTCTTAATTTTTTGAGAGTTCTGAGTAGTACTCAAAGAGTTCTAGAGTTCTTGCTAGGTTAGACCAATAGTTCTGGGTAAATAAAGATTTTATAGCGATTTTAAAATTTTGGTGCTAACTTCTCGCAACACCAAAAATCTTAAAATGCCTTTATTTTTTACAGTTCTGAGTAGCACTCAAAGAGTTCTAGTTCTTGCTAGGTTAGACCAATAGTTCTGGGTAAATAAAGATTTCATAGCGATTTTAAATTTTGGTGCTAACTACACGCAACAAAAATTTTTTTAAAATGTCTTAATTTTTTTAGAGTTCTGAGTAGTACTCAAAGAGTTCTAGAGTTGTTGCTAGGTTAGACCAATAATTCTGGGTAAATAAAGATTTTCTTGCGATTTTAAAGTTTCTGACCCAATTTCACGCAACACCAAAAATATTAAAATGTCTATATTTTTTAGAGGTCTGAGTAGCAATCAAAGAGTTCTAGAGTTCTTGCCAGGATAGGCCAAAAGTTCTTTGTAAACAAAGATTTTATAACGATTTTAATGTATCGGTGGTAACTTCACGAAACTCCAAAATTCTTAAAATGTCTATATTTTTTTGAGTTCTGAGTAGCACTGAAAGAGTTCAAGAGTTCTTGCTAGGTTAGGCTAGTAGTTCAGGGTAAATAAAGTTTTGGTGCTAACTTCAAGCAACCCCAAGAATCTTAAAATGTTTCAATTTTTTTGAGTTGTGAGTAGTACTCAAAGAGTTCTAGAGTTATTGCTAGGTTAGACCAATAGTTCTGAGTAAATAAAGATCTTACAGCGATTTAAAATTTTTGGTGCTAACTTCACGCAACACCAAAAATCTTAAAATGTGTCAAATTTTTGAGCTCTGATTAGTACTCAGAGTTCTAGAGTTATTGCTAGGTTAGACCAATAGTTCTGGGTAAATAAAGATTTTATAACGATTCTAATGTTTCGGTGGTAACTTTACGAAACACCAAAAATCTTAAAATGTTTATATTTTTTAGAGTTCTGAGTAGCACTCAAAGAGTTCTAGTTCTTGCTAGGTTAGACCAATAGTTCTGGATAAATAAAGATTTTATAGCGTTTTTAAAATTTCGGTGCTAACTTCACGCAACACAAAAAATCTTAAAATGTATTTATTTTTTAGAGTTCTGAATAGAACTCAAAGAGTTCTAGAGTTCTTGCTAGGTTGGACCAATAGTTCTGGGTAAATAAAGATTTTATAGATAATTTAAATTATGATGCTAACTTCACGCAACCAAAAATTTTTAAAATGTCTTAATTTTTTTAGAGTTCTGAGTAGTACTCAAAGAGTTCTAGAGTTCTTGCTAGGTTAGACCAATAGTTCTGGGTAAATAAAGATTTTCTTGCGATTTTAAAGTTTCGGAGCCAATTTCACGCAACACAAAAATCTTAAAATCTCTATATTTTTAGAGGTCTGAGTAGCACTCAAAGAGTTCTAAAGTTCTTGCCAGGATAGGCCAATAGTTCTTTGTAAACAAAGATTTTATAACGATTTTAATGTTTCGGTGGTAACTTCACGAAACTCCAAAATTCTTAAAATGTCTATATTTTTTAGAGTTCTGAGTAGCACTGAAAGAGTTCAAGAGTTCTTGCTAGGTTAGGCTAATAGTTCAGGGTAAATAAATATTTTATAGCGATTTTAAAGTTTCGGTGCTAACTTCAAGCATCCCCAAAAATCTTAAAATGTCTCAATTTTTTGATTTCTGAGTAGTATTAAAGAGTTCTAGAGTTATTGCTAGGTTAGACAAATAGTTCTGGGTAAATAAAGATCTTACAGCGATTTTAAATTTTTGGTGCTAACTTCACGCAACACCAAAAATCTTAAAATGTCTCATTTTTTTTGAGTTCTGAGTAGTACTCAAAGAGATCTAGAGTTATTGCTAGGTTAGACAAATAGTTCTGAGTAAAGAAAAATCTTATAGCGATTTTAAATTTTTGGTGCTAACTTCACGCAACACCAAAAATCTTAAAATGTCTTAATTTTTAGAGTTCTGAGTAGTAATCAAAGAGTTGAAGAGTTCTTGCTAGGTTAGACCAATAGTTCTGGGTAAATAAAGATTTTATAGCGATTTTAAAATCTTGGTGCTAACTTCACGCAACACCAAAACTCTTAAAATCTCTATATTTTTTAGACTTCTGAGTAGCACTCAAAGAGTTCTAGTTCTTGCTAGGTTAGACCAATAGTTCTGGATAAATAAAGATTTTATAGCGTTTTTAAAATTTCGGTGCGAACTTCACGCAACACAAAAAATCTTAAAATGTATTTATTTTTTGATTTCTGAGTAGTTTTCAAAGAGTTCTAGAGTTATTGCTATGTTAGACCAATAGTTCTGGGTAAATAAAGATCTTACAGCGATTTTAAATTTTTGGTGCTAACTTCACGCAACACAAAAAATCTTAAAATGCCTCAATTTTTTGAGTTCTGAGTAGTTTTCAAAGAGTTCTAGAGTTATTGCTAGTTTAGACCAATAGTTCTGGGTAAATAAAGATTTTCTAGCGATTTTAAAGTTTCGGAGCCAATTTCACGCAACACAAAAATCTTAAAATCTCTATATTTTTAGAGGTCTGAGTAGCACTCAAAGAGTTCTAAAGTTCTTGCCAGGATAGGCCAATAGTTCTTTGTAAACAAAGATTTTATAACGATTTTAATGTTTCGGTGGTAACTTCACGAAACTCCAAAATTCTTAAAATGTCTATATTTTTTAGAGTTCTGAGTAGCACTGAAAGAGTTCAAGAGTTCTTGCTATGTTAGGCTAATAGTTCAGGGTAAATAAATATTTTATAGCGATTTTAAAGTTTCGGTGCTAACTTCAAGCATCCCCAAAAACCTTAAAATGTCTCAATTTTTTGATTTCTGAGTAGTTTTCAAAGAGTTCTAGAGTTATTACTAGGTTAGACCAATAGTTCTGGGTAAATAAAGATCTTACAGCGATTTTAAATTTTTGGTGCTAACTTCACGCAACACCAAAAATCTGAAAATGTCTCAATTTTTTTGAGTTCTGAGTAGTACTCAAAGAGTTCTAGAGTTATTGCTAGGTTAGACAAATAGTTCTGGGTGAATAAAAATCTTATAGCGATTTTAAGTTTTTGGTGCTAACTTCACGCAACACCAAAAATCTTAAAATGTCTTAATTTTTAGAGTTCTGAGTAGTAATCAAAGAGTTCTAGAGTTCTTGCTAGGTTAGACCAATAGTTCTGGGTAAATAAAGATTTTATAGCGATTTTAAAATTTTGGTGCTAACTTCACGCAACACCAAAAATCTTAAAATGTCATAATTTTTTAGAGTTCTGAGTAGTACTCAAAGAGATCTAGAGTTCTTGCTAGGTTAGACCAATAGTTCTGGGTAAATAAAAATTTTATAGCGATTTTCAATTTTTGGTGCTAACTTCATGCAACACAAAAAATCTTAAAATGTTTATATTTTTTAGAGTTCTGAGTAGCACTCAAAGAGTTCTAGAGTTCTTGGTAGGTTAGACCAATAGTTCTGTGTAAATAAAGATTTTATAGCGATTTTAAAATTTTGGTGCTAACTTCACGCAACACCAAAACTCTTAAAATCTCTATATTTTTTAGACTTCTGAGTAGCACTCAAAGTGTTCTAGAGTTCTTCCTAGGTTACACTAATAGTTCTGGGTAAATAAACATTTTATAGCGATTTTAAAGTTTCGCTGCTAACTTCAAGAAAAACCAAAATTCATAAAATAGGTATATTTTTAAAGTTCTGAGTAGCACTCAAAGAGTTCAACAGTTCTTGCTAGGTTAGACCAATATTTCTGGGTAAATAAAGATTTTATAGCGATTTTTAAATTTCGGTACTAACTTCACGCAACATAAAAAATTTTAAAATGTCTTAATTTTTTGAGAGTTCTGAGTAGTACTCAAAGAGTTCTAGAGTTCTTGCTAGGTTAGACCAATAGTTCTGGGTAAGTAAAGATTTTATAGCGATTTTAAAATTTTGGTGCTAACTTCTCGCAACACCAAAAATCTTAAAATGCCTTTATTTTTTACAGTTCTGAGTAGCACTCAAAGTGTTCTAGTTCTTGCTAGGTTAGACCAATAGTTCTGGGTAAATAAAGATTTCATAGCGATTTTAAATTTTGGTGCTAACTACACGCAACAAATTTTTTTTTAAAATGTCTTAATTTTTTTAGAGTTCTGAGTAGTACTCAAAGAGTTCTAGAGTTGTTGCCAGGTTAGACCAATAATTCTGGGTAAATAAAGATTTTCTTGCGATTTTAAAGTTTCTGACCCAATTTCACGCAACACCAAAAATATTAAAATGTCTATATTTTTTAGAGGTCTGAGTAGCAATCAAAGAGTTCTAGAGTTCTTGCCAGGATAGGCCAATAGTTCTTTGTAAACAAAGATTTTATAACGATTTTAATGTTTCGGTGGTAACTTCACAAAACTCGAAAATTCTTAAAATGTCTATATTTTTTTGAGTTCTGAGTAGCACTGAAAGAGTTCAAGAGTTCTTGCTAGGTTAGGCTAGTAGTTCAGGGTAAATAAAGTTTTGGTGCTAACTTCAAGCAACTAATAGTTCGGAATTGCTAAGGTGCAACATCACCTAATAAGTGAAGTAAAAATCGGCGGAGAAAATGTCTTTACAATGTTTGAAAATTCCAAGTATAATTAATCGTGAAGTTATTACCAGAATTGTTATATAGAGTAAATCCTAATATGAAGTTAATATATATATCTTCTTATCGTGAAGTGTATTTGAGTAAGAAAAAGGATTTCGAAGTAAGTTTCATTTCTAGTGACCATTTTGATTGTGATCAACATGTGATAATCGGTCATTTAAGGTGGTGTATTTCGTTATTGAATTTTGGAAGATCTCCTATTATTCAATTTATATAGTAAATTGGTAAGTTCTTTAAATATATATATATTTAACGTTAATATTTTTGTATCTATTTTGAAGATTGTTGAAATTCTATTCCTATCAGTTGTATTGAAAAGTCACTTGCTTAGATTTTTGTATTCAACTCTATTTGACTATATATAAATCATACAGAAAGAATTACATTCTTTTCTTATATAATTAATCATTATATAAACCTTAGCACATTTATATTTGACATTTTGAACTTTAGATGAGTAATTATTTACTTTTTCTATGTGATATAAGTTCACGTCATTTTTAAAATAATAATACTAAAAATAATTCTCTCCGATTTTGCTGAGCTAGATTCCTATTCTGAACAATTATCCTGAATTAAAGGACCTGAAGCTAATATTCTATTCTGTGCAACTGTATTTTTGTTTAGGATTTTTTTATTCTCTAATGTGCGTTACAAGTTCTGAGAAGAACTCAAAGACTTCTATAGTTCTTGCTAGGTTAGACCAATAGTTCTGGGTAAATAAAGATTTTATAGCGATTTTAAAATTTTGGTGCTAACTTCACGCAACACCAATAATCTTAAAATGCCTTTATTTTTTAGAGTTCTGAGTAGCACTCAAAGAGTTCTAGAGTTCTTCCTAGGTTAGACCAATAGTTCTGGGTAAATAAAAATTTTATAGCGATTTTAAAGTTTCGCTGCTAACTCACGCAAAACCAAAAATCTTATAATATCTTTATTTTTTAGAGTTCTGAGTAGCACTCAAAAAGTTCTAGAGTTCCTGCTAGGTTAGACCAAGGGTTCTTTGTAATTAAAGGTTTTATATCGAATTTAATGTTTCGGTGGTACCTTCACCCAAAACCAAAAATCATAACATGTCTATATTTATAAGAGTTCTGAGTAGCACTCAAAGAGTTCTACAGTTCTTGCTAGGTTAGAATAATAATTCTGGGTAAATGAACATTTTACAGCGATTTTAAAGTTTCGGTCCTAACTTCACGCAACACCAAAAATATTAAAATGTCTATATTTTTTGGAGTTCTGAATGGAACTCAAAGAGTTCTAGAGTTCTTGCTAGGTTAGACCAATAGTTCTGGGTAAATAAACATTTTATAGCGATTTTAAAGTTTCGGTCCTAACTTCACGCAACACCAAAAATCTTAAAATGTCTATATTTTTTAGAGTTCTGAGTAGAACTCAAAGAGTTCTAGAGTTCTTGCTAGGTTAGATCAATAGTTCTGGGTAAATAAAGATTTTATAGCGATTTTAAAATTTTGGTGCTAACTTCACGCAACACCAAAAATCTTAAAATCTCTATATTTTTTAGTTCTGAGCATTTCTCAAAGAGTTCTAGAGTTCTTGCTAGGTTAGACCAATAGTTCTGGGTAAATAAAAATTTTGTAGCGATTTTAAATTTTTGGTGTTAACTTCACGCAATACCAAAAATATTAAAATGTCTATATTTTTTAGAGTTCTAAGTAGCACTCAAAGAGTTCTAGAGTTTTTGGTAGGTTAGACCAATAGTTCTGTGTAAATAAAGATTTTATAGCGATTTTAAAATTTTGGTGCTAACTAAACGCAACACCAAAACTTGTAAAATCTCTATATTTATTAGACTTCTGAGTAGAACTCAAAGTGTTCTACAGTTCTTCCTAGGTTACACTAATAGTTCTGGGTAAATAAACATTTTATAGCGTTTTTAAAGTTTCGCTGCTAACTTCAAGAAAATCCAAAATTCATAAAATAGGTATATTTTTTAGAGTTCTGAGTAGCACTCAAAGAGTTCAACAGTTCTTGCTAGGTTAGACCAATATTTCTGGGTAAATAAAGATTTTATAGCGATTTAAAATCTCGGTACAAACTTCACGCAACATAAAAAATCTTAAAATGTCTTAATATTTTGAAAGTTCTGAGTAGAACTCAAAGAGTTCTAGAGTTCTTACTAGGTTAGTCCAATAGCTCTGGGTAAATAAAAATGTTATAGCGATTTTAAATTTTTGGTGCTAACTTCACGCAACACCAAAAATTTTAAAATGTCTATATTATTTAGAGTTCTGAGTAGCACTCAAAGAGTTCTAGAGTTCTTTGCAGGTTAGACCAGTAGTTCTGTGTAAATAAAGATTTTATAGCGATTTTAAAATTTTGGTGCTAACTTCACGCAACACCAAAACTCTTAAAATCTCTATATTTTTAGAGCTCTGAGTAGCACTCAAAGAGTTCTAGAATTCTTCTTAGGTTAGACTAATAATTCTGGGTAAATAAACATTTTATAGCGTTTTTAAAGTTTCGCTGCTAACTTCAAGAAAAACCAAAATTCATAAAATATGTATATTCTTTAGAGTTCTGAGTAGCACTCAAAGAGCTCAACAGTTCTTTCTAGGTTAGACCAATAGTTCTGGGTAAATAAACATTTTATAGCGATTTTAAAATTTCGGTACTAACTTCACGCAACATAACAAATCTTAAAATGTCTTAATTTTTTGAGAGTTCTGAGTAGCACTCAAAGAGTTCAAGAGTTCTTGCTAGGTTAGACCAATATTTCTGGATAAATAAAGATTTTATAGCGATTTAAAAATTTCGGTGCTAACTTCACGCAACATCAAAAATCTTAAAATGTCTTTATTTTTTAGACTTCTGAGTAGCACTCAAAGTGTTCTAGAGTTCTTCCAATTTTACACTAATAGTTCTGGGTAAATAAACATTTTATAGCGTTTTTAAAGTTTCGCTGCTAACTTCAAGAAAAACCAAAATTCATAAAATATGTATATTCTTTGGAGTTCTGAGTAGCACTCAAAGAGTTCAACAGTTCTTGCTAGGTTAGACCAATATTTCTGGGTAAATAAACATTTTATAGCGATTTTAAAATTTCGGTACTAACTTCACGCAACATAACAAATCTTAAAATGTCTTAATTTTTTGAGAGTTCTGAGTAGCACTCAAAGAGTTCAAGAGTTCTTGCTAGGTTAGACCAATATTTCTGGATAAATAAAGATTTTATAGCGATTTAAAAATTTCGGTGCTAACTACACGCAACAAAATTTTTTTTTAAAATGTCTTAATTTTTTTAGAGTTCTGAGTAGTACTCAAAGAGTTCTAGAGTTCTTGCTAGGTTAGACCAATAATTCTGGGTAAATAAAGATTTTCTTGCGATTTTAAAGTTTCGGACCCAATTTCACGCAACACCAAAAATCTTAAAATCTCTATATTTTTTAGAGGTCTGAGTAGCAATCAAAGAGTTCTAGAGTTCTTGCTAGGTTAGCCCAATAGTTCTGGGTAAATAAACATTTTATAGCGATTTTAAAGTTTCGATCCTAACAAAGCAACACCAAAAATCTTAAAATCTCTATATTTTTTAGAGTTCTGAGTAGCACTGAAAGAGTTCAAGAGTTCTTGCTAGGTTAGGCTAGAAGTTCAGGGTAAATAAAGTTTTGGTGGTAACTTCAAGCAACCCCAAGAATCTTAAAATGTTTCAATTTTTTTGATTTGTGAGTAGCGCTCAAAGAGTTCAACAGTTCTTGCTAGGTTAGACCAATATTTCTGGGTAAATAAACATTTTATAGCGATTTTAAAATTTCGGTACTAACTTCACGCAACATAACAAATCTTAAAATGTCTTAATTTTTTGAGAGTTCTGAGCAGCACTCAAAGAGTTCAAGAGTTCTTGCTAGGTTAGACCAATATTTCTGGATAAATAAAGATTTTATAGCGATTTAAAAATTTCGGTGCTAACTACACGCAACAAAAATTTTTTTTTAAAATGTCTTAATTTTTTTAGAGTTCTGAGTAGTACTCAAAGAGTTCTAGAGTTCTTGCTAGGTTAGACCAATAATTCTGGGTAAATAAAGATTTTCTTGAGATTTTAAAGTTTCGGACCCAATTTCACGCAACACCAAAAATCTTAAAATCTCTATATTTTTTAGAGGTCTGAGTAGCAATCAAAGAGTTCTAGAGTTCTTGCTAGGTTAGCCCAATAGTTCTGGGTAAATAAACATTTTATAGCGATTTTAAAGTTTCGATCCTAACAAAGCAACACCAAAAATCTTAAAATCTCTATATTTTTTTAGAGTTCTGAGTAGCACTGAAAGAGTTCAAGAGTTCTTGCTAGGTTAGGCTAGAAGTTCAGGGTAAATAAAGTTTTGGTGGTAACTTCAAGCAACCCCAAGAATCTTAAAATGTTTCAATTTTTTTGATTTGTGAGTAGTACTCAAAGAGTTCTAGAGTTATTTCTAGGTTAGACCAATAGTTCTGGGTAAATAAAGATCTTACAGCGATTTAAAATTTTCGGTGCTAACTTCACGCAACACCAAAAATCTTAAAATGTCTATATTTTTTAGAGTTCTGAGTAGCACTCAAAGAGTTCTAGTTCTTGCTAGGTTAGACCAATAGTTCTGGATAAATAAAGATTTTATAGCGTTTTTAAAATTTCGGTGCTAACTTCACGCAACACAAAAAATCTTAAAATGTATTTATTTTTTGATTTCTGAGTAGTTTTCAAAGAGTTCTAGAGTTATTGCTAGGTTAGACCAATAGTTCTGGGTAAATAAAGATCTTACAGCGATTTTAAATTTTTGGTGCTAACTTCACGCAACACAAAAAATCTTAAAATGTCTCAATTTTTTTGAGTTCTGAGTAGTTTTCAAAGAGTTCTAGAGTTATTGCTAGTTTAGACCAATAGTTCTGGGTAAATAAAGATTTTCTAGCGATTTTAAAGTTTCGGAGCCAATTTCAGGCAACACAAAAATCTTAAAATCTCTATATTTTTAGAGGTCTGAGTAGCACTCAAAGAGTTCTAAAGTTCTTGCCAGGATAGGCTAATAGTTCTTTGTAAACAAAGATTTTATAACGATTTTAATGTTTCGGTGGTAACTTCACGAAACTCCAAAATTCTTAAAATGTCTATATTTTTTAGAGTTCTGAGTAGCACTGAAAGAGTTCAAGAGTTCTTGCTAGGTTAGGCTAATAGTTCAGGGTAAATAAATATTTTATAGCGATTTTAAAGTTTTGTGCTAACTTCAAGCATCCCCAAAAATCTTAAAATGTCTCAATTTTTTGATTTCTGAGTAGTTTTGAAAGAGTTCTAGAGTTATTGCTAGGTTAGAACAATAGTTCTGGGTAAATAAAGATCTTACAGCGATTTTAAATTTTTGGTGCTAACTTCACGCAACACCAAAATTCTTAAAATGTCTCAATTTTTTTGAGTTCTGAGTAGTACTCAAAGAGTTCTAGAGTTATTGCTAGGTTAGACAAATAGTTCTGGGTAAATAAAAATCTTATAGCGATTTTAAATTTTTGGTGCTAACTTCACGCAACACCAAAAATCTTAAAATGTCTTAATTTTTAGAGTTCTTAGTAGTAATCAAAGAGTTCTAGATTTCTTGCTAGGTTAGACCAATAGTTCTGGGTAAATAAAGATTTTATAGCGATTTTTAATTTTTGGTGCTAACTTCATGCAACACCAAAAATCTTAAAATGTTTATATTTTTTAGAGTTCTGAGTAGCACTCAAAGAGTTCTAGAGTTCTTGGTAGGTTAGACCAATAGTTCTGTGTAAATAAAGATTTTATAGCGATTTGTAAATTTTGGTGCTAACTTCACGCAACACCAAAACTCTTAAAATCTCTATATTTTTTAGACTTCTGAGTAGCACTCAATGTGTTCTAGAGTTCTTCCTAGGTTACACTAATAGTTCTGGGTAAATAAACATTTTATAGCGATTTTAAAGTTTCGCTGCTAACTTCAAGAAAAACCAAAATTCATAAAATAGGTATATTTTTAGAGTTCTGAGTAGCACTCAAAGAGTTCAACAGTTCTTGCTAGGTTAGACCAATATTTCTGGGTAAATAAAGATTTTATAGCGATTTTTAAATTTCGGTACTAACTTCACGCAACATAAAAAATCTTAAAATGCCTTAATTTTTTGAGAGTTCTGAGTAGTACTCAAAGAGTTCTAGAGTTCTTGCTAGGTTAGACCAATAGTTCTGGGTAAATAAAGATTTTATATCGATTTTAAAATTTTGGTGCTAACTTCTCGCAACACCAAAAATCTTAAAATGCTTTTATTTTTTACAGTTCTGAGTAGCACTCAAAGAGTTCTAGTTCTTGCTAGGTTAGACCAATAGTTCTGGGTAAATAAAGATTTCATAGCAATTTTAAATTTTGGTGCTAACTACACGCAACAAAAATTTTATTAAATGTCTTAATTTTTTTAGAGTTCTGAGTAGTACTCAAAGAGTTCTAGAGTTCTTGCTAGGTTAGACCAATAATTCTGGGTAAATAAAGATTTTCTTGCGATTTTAAAGTTTCTGACCCAATTTCACGCAACACCAAAAATATTAAAATGTCTATATTTTTTAGAGGTCTGAGTAGCAATCAAAGAGTTCAAGAGTTCTTGCCAGGATAGACCAATAGTTCTTTGTAAACAAAGATTTTATAACGATTTTAATGTTTCGGTGGTAACTTCACGAAACTCCAAAACTCTTAAAATGTCTATATTTTTTTGAGTTCTGAGTAGCACTGAAAGAGTTCAAGAGTTCTTGCTAGGTTAGGCTAGTAGTTCAGGGTAAATAAAGTTTTGGTGCTAACTTCAAGCAACCCCAAGAATCTTAAAATGTTTCAATTTTTTTGAGTTGTGAGTAGTACTCAAAGAGTTCTAGAGTTATTGCTAGGTTAGACCAATAGTTCTGGGTAAATAAAGATCTTACAGCGATTTAAAATTTTTGGTGCTAACTTCACGCAACACCAAAAATCTTAAAATGTGTCAAATTTTTGAGCTCTGATTAGTACTCAAAGAGTTCTAGAGTTATTGCTAGGTTAGACCAATAGTTCTGGGTAAATAAAGATTTTATAACGATTCTAATGTTTCGGTGGTAACTTGACGAAACACCAAAAATCTTAAAATGTTTATATTCTTTAGAGTTCTGAGTAGCACTCAAAGAGTTCTAGTTCTTGCTAGGTTAGACCAATAGTTCTGGATAAATAAAGATTTTATAGCGTTTTTAAAATTTCGGTGCTAACTCCACGCAACACAAAAAATCTTAAAATGTATTTATTTTTTGATTTCTGAGTAGTTTTCAAAGAGTTCTAGAGTTATTGCTAGGTTAGACCAATAGTTCTGCGTAAATAAAGATTTTACAGCGATTTTAAATTTTTGGTGCTAACTTCACGCAACACAAAAAATCTTAAAATGTCTCAATTTTTTTGAGTTCTGAGTAGTTTTCAAAGAGTTCTAGAGTTATTGCTAGTTTAGACCAATAGTTCTGGGTAAATAAAGATTTTCTAGCGATTTTAAAGTTTCGGAGCCAATTTCACGCAACACAAAAATCTTAAAATCTCTATATTTTTAGAGGTCTGAGTAGCACTCAAAGAGTTCTAAAGTTCTTGCCAGGATAGGCCAATAGTTCTTTGTAAACAAAGATTTTATAACGATTTTAATGTTTCGGTGGTAACTTCACGAAACTCCAAAATTCTTAAAATGTCTATATTTTTTAGAGTTCTGAGTAGCACTGAAAGAGTTCAAGAGTTTTTGCTAGGTTAGGCTAATAGTTCAGGGTAAATAAATATTTTATAGCGATTTTAAAGTTTTGGTGCTAACTTCAAGCATCCCCAAAAATCTTAAAATGTCTCAATTTTTTGATTTCTGAGTAGTTTTGAAAGTGTTCTAGAGTTATTGCTAGGTTAGAACAATAGTTCTGGGTAAATAAAGATCTTACAGCGATTTTAAATTTTTGGTGCTAACTTCACGCAACACCAAAAATCTTAAAATGTCTCAATTTTTTTGAGTTCTGAGTAGTACTCAAAGAGTTCTAGAGTTATTGCTAGGTTAGACAAATAGTTCTGGGTAAATAAAAATCTTATAGCGATTTTAAATTTTTGGTGCTAACTTCACGCAACACCAAAAATCTTAAAATGTCTTAATTTTTAGAGTTCTTAGTAGTAATCAAAGAGTTCTAGAGTTCTTGCTAGGTTAGACCAATAGTTCTGGGTAAATAAAGATTTTATAGCGATTTTTAATTTTTGGTGCTAACTTCATGCAACACCAAAAATCTTAAAATGTTTATATTTTTTAGAGTTCTGAGTAGCACTCAAAGAGTTCCAGAGTTCTTGGTAGGTTAGACAATAGTTCTCTGTAAATAAAGATTTTATAGCGATTTTAAAATTTTGGTGCTAACTTCACGCAACACCAAAACTCTTAAAATCTCTATATTTTTTAGACTTCTGAGTAGCACTCAAAGTGTTCTAGAGTTCTTCCTAGGTTACACTAATAGTTCTGGGTAAATAAACATTTTATAGCGATTTTAAAGTTTCGCTGCTAACTTCAAGAAAAACCAAAATTCATAAAATAGGTATATTTTTAGAGTTCTGAGTAGCACTCAAAGAGTTCAACAGTTCTTGCTAGGTTAGACCAATATTTCTGGGTAAATAAAGATTTTATAGCGATTTTTAAATTTCGGTACTAACTTCACGCAACATAAAAAATCTTAAAATGCCTTAATTTTTTGAGAGTTCTGAGTAGTACTCAAAGAGTTCTAGAGTTCTTGCTAGGTTAGACCAATAGTTCTGGGTAAATAAAGATTTTATAGCGATTTTAAAATTTTGGTGCTAACTTCTCGCAACACCAAAAATCTTAAAATGCCTTTATTTTTTACAGTTCTGAGTAGCACTCAAAGAGTTCTAGTTCTTGCTAGGTTAGACCAATAGTTCTGGGTAAATAAAGATTTCATAGCGATTTTAAATTTTGGTGCTAACTACACGCAACAAAAATTTTATTAAATGTCTTAATTTTTTTAGAGTTCTGAGTAGTACTCAAAGAGTTCTAGAGTTCTTGCTAGGTTAGACCAATAATTCTGGGTAAATAAAAATTTTCTTGCGATTTTAAAGTTTCTGACCCAATTTCACGCAACACCAAAAATATTAAAATGTCTATATTTTTTAGAGGTCTGAGTAGCAATCAAAGAGTTCTAGAGTTCTTGCCAGGATAGACCAATAGTTCTTTGTAAACAAAGATTTTATAACGATTTTAATGTTTCGGTGGTAACTTCACGAAACTCCAAAATTCTTAAAATGTCTATATTTTTTAGAGGTCTGAGTAGCACTGAAAGAGTTCAAGAGTTCTTGCTAGGTTAGGCCAATAGTTGAGGGTAAATAAATATTTTATAGCGATTTTAAAGTTTCGGTGCTAACTTCAAGCATCCCCAAAAATCTTAAAATGTCTCAATTTTTTGATTTCTGAGTAGTATTAAAGAGTTCTAGAGTTATTGCTAGGTTAGACAAATAGTTCTGGTAAATAAAGATCTTACAGCGATTTTAAATTTTTGGTGCTAACTTCACGCAACACCAAAAATCTTAAAATGTCTCAATTTTTTTTTGAGTTCTGAGTAGTACTCAAAGAGATCTAAAGTTATTGCTAGGTTAGACCAATAGTTCTGGGTAAATAAAGATCTTACAGCGATTTAAAATTTTTGGTGCTAACTTCACGCAACACCAAAAATCTTAAAATGTGTCAAATTTTTGAGCTCTGATTAGTACTCAAAGAGTTCTAGAGTTATTGCTAGGTTAGGCCAATAGTTCTGGGTAAATAAAGATTTTATAACGATTCTAATGTTTCGGTGGTAACTTCACGAAACACCAAAAATCTTAAAATGTTTATATTTTTTAGAGTTCTGAGTAGCACTCAAAGAGTTCTAGTTCTTGCTAGGTTAGACCAATAGTTCTGGATAAATAAAGATTTTATAGCGTTTTTAAAATTTCGGTGCTAACTTCACGCAACACAAAAAATCTTAAAATGTATTTATTTTTTAGAGTTCTGAGTAGTACTCAAAGAGTTCTAGAGTTCTTGCTAGGTTAGACCAATAGTTCTGGGTAAATAAAGATTTTCCTGCGATTTTAAAGTTTCGGAGCCAATTTCACGCAACACAAAAATCTTAAAATCTCTATATTTTTAGAGGACTGAGTAGCACTCAAAGAGTTCTAAAGTTCTTGCCAGGATAGGCCAATAGTTCTTTGTAAACAAAGATTTTATAACGATTTTAATGTTTCGGTGGTAACTTCACGAAACTCCAAAATTCTTAAAATGTCTATATTTTTTAGAGGTCTGAGTAGCACTGAAAGAGTTCAAGAGTTCTTGCTAGGTTAGGCCAATAGTTGAGGGTAAATAAATATTTTATAGCGATTTTAAAATTTCGGTGCTAACTTCAAGCATCCCCAAAAATCTTAAAATGTCTCAATTTTTTGATTTCTGAGTAGTATTAAAGAGTTCTAGAGTTATTGCTAGGTTAGACAAATAGTTCTGGTAAATAAAGATCTTACAGCGATTTTAAATTTTTGGTGCTAACTTCACGCAACACCAAAAATCTTAAAATGTCTCAATTTTTTTTTGAGTTCTGAGTAGTACTCAAAGAGATCTAAAGTTATTGCTAGGTTAGACAAATAGTTCTGGGTAAAGAAAAATCTTATAGCGATTTTAAATTTTTGGTGCTAACTTCACGCAACACCAAAAATCTTAAAATGTCTTAATTTTTAGAGTTCTGAGTAGTAATCAAAGAGTTCTAGAGTTCTTGCTAGGTTAGACCAATAGTTCTGGGTAAATAAAAATTTTATAGCGATTTTCAATTTTTGGTGCTAACTTCATGCAACACCAAAAATCTTAAATTGTTTATATTTTTTAGAGTTCTGAGTAGCACTCAGAGAGTTCTAGAGTTCTTGGTAGGTTAGACCAATAGCTCTGGGTAAATAAAAATGTTATAGCGATTTTAAATTTTTGGTGCTAACTTCACGCAACACCAAAAATTTTAAAATGTCTATATTATTTAGAGTTCTGAGTAGCACTCAAAGAGTTCTAGAGTTCTTTGCAGGTTAGACCAGTAGTTCTGTGTAAATAAAGATTTTATAGCGATTTTAAAATTTTGGTGCTAACTTCACGCAACACCAAAACTCTTAAAATCTCTATATTTTTAGAGCTCTGAGTAGCACTCAAAGAGTTCTAGAATTCATCTTAGGTTAGACTAATAATTCTGGGTAAATAAACATTTTATAGCGTTTTTAAAGTTTCGCTGCTAACTTCAAGAAAAACCAAAATTCATAAAATATGTATATTCTTTAGAGTTCTGAGTAGCACTCAAAGAGCTCAACAGTTCTTTCTAGGTTAGACCAATAGTTCTGGGTAAATAAACATTTTATAGCGATTTTAAAATTTCGGTACTAACTTCACGCAACATAACAAATCTTAAAATGTCTTAATTTTTTGAGAGTTCTGAGTAGCACTCAAAGAGTTCAAGAGTTCTTGCTAGGTTAGACCAATATTTCTGGATAAATAAAGATTTTATAGCGATTTAAAAATTTCGGTGCTAACTTCACGCAACATCAAAAATCTTAAAATGTCTTTATTTTTTAGACTTCTGAGTAGCACTCAAAGTGTTCTAGAGTTCTTCCAATTTTACACTAATAGTTCTGGGTAAATAAACATTTTATAGCGTTTTTAAAGTTTCGCTGCTAACTTCAAGAAAAACCAAAATTCATAAAATATGTATATTCTTTGGAGTTCTGAGTAGCACTCAAAGAGTTCAACAGTTCTTGCTAGGTTAGACCAATATTTCTGGGTAAATAAACATTTTATAGCGATTTTAAAATTTCGGTACTAACTTCACGCAACATAACAAATCTTAAAATGTCTTAATTTTTTGAGAGTTCTGAGTAGCACTCAAAGAGTTCAAGAGTTCTTGCTAGGTTAGACCAATATTTCTGGATAAATAAAGATTTTATAGCGATTTAAAAATTTCGGTGCTAACTACACGCAACAAAATTTTTTTTTAAAATGTCTTAATTTTTTTAGAGTTCTGAGTAGTACTCAAAGAGTTCTAGAGTTCTTGCTAGGTTAGACCAATAATTCTGGGTAAATAAAGATTTTCTTGCGATTTTAAAGATTCGGACCCAATTTCACGCAACACCAAAAATCTTAAAATCTCTATATTTTTTAGAGGTCTGAGTAGCAATCAAAGAGTTCTAGAGTTCTTGCTAGGTTAGCCCAATAGTTCTGGGTAAATAAACATTTTATAGCGATTTTAAAGTTTCGATCCTAACAAAGCAACACCAAAAATCTTAAAATCTCTATATTTTTTAGAGTTCTGAGTAGCACTGAAAGAGTTCAAGAGTTCTTGCTAGGTTAGGCTAGAAGTTCAGGGTAAATAAAGTTTTGGTGGTAACTTCAAGCAACCCCAAGAATCTTAAAATGTTTCAATTTTTTTGATTTGTGAGTAGCGCTCAAAGAGTTCAACAGTTCTTGCTAGGTTAGACCAATATTTCTGGGTAAATAAACATTTTATAGCGATTTTAAAATTTCGGTACTAACTTCACGCAACATAACAAATCTTAAAATGTCTTAATTTTTTGAGAGTTCTGAGCAGCACTCAAAGAGTTCAAGAGTTCTTGCTAGGTTAGACCAATATTTCTGGATAAATAAAGATTTTATAGCGATTTAAAAATTTCGGTGCTAACTACACGCAACAAATTTTTTTTTTAAAATGTCTTAATTTTTTTAGAGTTCTGAGTAGTACTCAAAGAGTTCTAGAGTTCTTGCTAGGTTAGACCAATAATTCTGGGTAAATAAAGATTTTCTTGAGATTTTAAAGTTTCGGACCCAATTTCACGCAACACCAAAAATCTTAAAATCTCTATATTTTTTAGAGGTCTGAGTAGCAATCAAAGAGTTCTAGAGTTCTTGCTAGGTTAGCCCAATAGTTCTGGGTAAATAAACATTTTATAGCGATTTTAAAGTTTCGATCCTAACAAAGCAACACCAAAAATCTTAAAATCTCTATATTTTTTTAGAGTTCTGAGTAGCACTGAAAGAGTTCAAGAGTTCTTGCTAGGTTAGGCTAGAAGTTCAGGGTAAATAAAGTTTTGGTGGTAACTTCAAGCAACCCCAAGAATCTTAAAATGTTTCAATTTTTTTGATTTGTGAGTAGTACTCAAAGAGTTCTAGAGTTATTTCTAGGTTAGACCAATAGTTCTGGGTAAATAAAGATCTTACAGCGATTTAAAATTTTCGGTGCTAACTTCACGCAACACCAAAAATCTTAAAATGTGTCAATTTTTTGAGCTCTGATTAGTACTCAAAGAGTTCTAGAGTTATTGCTAGGTTAGACCAATAGTTCTGGTAAATAAAGATTTTTGTAACGATTCTAATGTTTCGGTGGTAACTTCACGAAACACCAAAAATCTTAAAATGTCTATATTTTTCAGAGTTCTGAGTAGCACTCAAAGAGTTCTAGTTCTTGCTAGGTTAGACCAATAGTTCTGGATAAATAAAGATTTTATAGCGTTTTTAAAATTTCGGTGCTAACTTCACGCAACACAAAAAATCTTAAAATGTATTTATTTTTTGATTTCTGAGTAGTTTTCAAAGAGTTCTAGAGTTATTGCTAGGTTAGACCAATAGTTCTGGGTAAATAAAGATCTTACAGCGATTTTAAATTTTTGGTGCTAACTTCACGCAACACAAAAAATCTTAAAATGTCTCAATTTTTTTGAGTTCTGAGTAGTTTTCAAAGAGTTCTAGAGTTATTGCTAGTTTAGACCAATAGTTCTGGGTAAATAAAGATTTTCTAGCGATTTTAAAGTTTCGGAGCCAATTTCAGGCAACACAAAAATCTTAAAATCTCTATATTTTTAGAGGTCTGAGTAGCACTCAAAGAGTTCTAAAGTTCTTGCCAGGATAGGCTAATAGTTCTTTGTAAACAAAGATTTTATAACGATTTTAATGTTTCGGTGGTAACTTCACGAAACTCCAAAATTCTTAAAATGTCTATATTTTTTAGAGTTCTGAGTAGCACTGAAAGAGTTCAAGAGTTCTTGCTAGGTTAGGCTAATAGTTCAGGGTAAATAAATATTTTATAGCGATTTTAAAGTTTTGTGCTAACTTCAAGCATCCCCAAAAATCTTAAAATGTCTCAATTTTTTGATTTCTGAGTAGTTTTGAAAGAGTTCTAGAGTTATTGCTAGGTTAGAACAATAGTTCTGGGTAAATAAAGATCTTACAGCGATTTTAAATTTTTGGTGCTAACTTCACGCAACACCAAAAATCTTAAAATGTCTCAATTTTTTTGAGTTCTGAGTAGTACTCAAAGAGTTCTAGAGTTATTGCTAGGTTAGACAAATAGTTCTGGGTAAATAAAAATCTTATAGCGATTTTAAATTTTTGGTGCTAACTTCACGCAACACCAAAAATCTTAAAATGTCTTAATTTTTAGAGTTCTTAGTAGTAATCAAAGAGTTCTAGATTTCTTGCTAGGTTAGACCAATAGTTCTGGGTAAATAAAGATTTTATAGCGATTTTTAATTTTTGGTGCTAACTTCATGCAACACCAAAAATCTTAAAATGTTTATATTTTTTAGAGTTCTGAGTAGCACTCAAAGAGTTCTAGAGTTCTTGGTAGGTTAGACCAATAGTTCTGTGTAAATAAAAATTTTATAGCGATTTGTAAATTTTGGTGCTAACTTCACGCAACACCAAAACTCTTAAAATCTCTATATTTTTTAGACTTCTGAGTAGCACTCAATTTGTTCTAGAGTTCTTCCTAGGTTACACTAATAGTTCTGGGTAAATAAACATTTTATAGCGATTTTAAAGTTTCGCTGCTAACTTCAAGAAAAACCAAAATTCATAAAATAGGTATATTTTTAGAGTTCTGAGTAGCACTCAAAGAGTTCAACAGTTCTTGCTAGGTTAGACCAAATTTCTGGGTAAATAAAGATTTTATAGCGATTTTTAAATTTCGGTACTAACTTCACGCAACATAAAAAATCTTAAAATGCCTTAATTTTTTGAGAGTTCTGAGTAGTACTCAAAGAGTTCTAGAGTTCTTGCTAGGTTAGACCAATAGTTCTGGGTAAATAAAGATTTTATATCGATTTTAAAATTTTGGTGCTAACTTCTCGCAACACCAAAAATCTTAAAATGCTTTTATTTTTTACAGTTCTGAGTAGCACTCGAAGAGTTCTAGTTCTTGCTAGGTTAGACCAATAGTTCTGGGTAAATAAAGATTTCATAGCAATTTTAAATTTTGGTGCTAACTACACGCAACAAAAATTTTATTAAATGTCTTAATTTTTTTAGAGTTCTGAGTAGTACTCAAAGAGTTCTAGAGTTCTTGCTAGGTTAGACCAATAATTCTGGGTAAATAAAGATTTTCTTGCGATTTTAAAGTTTCTGACCCAATTTCACGCAACACCAAAAATATTAAAATGTCTATATTTTTTAGAGGTCTGAGTAGCAATCAAAGAGTTCAAGAGTTCTTGCCAGGATAGACCAATAGTTCTTTGTAAACAAAGATTTTATAACGATTTTAATGTTTCGGTGGTAACTTCACGAAACTCCAAAACTCTTAAAATGTCTATATTTTTTTGAGTTCTGAGTAGCACTGAAAGAGTTCAAGAGTTCTTGCTAGGTTAGGCTAGTAGTTCAGGGTAAATAAAGTTTTGGTGCTAACTTCAAGCAACCCCAAGAATCTTAAAATGTTTCAATTTTTTTGAGTTGTGAGTAGTACTCAAAGAGTTCTAGAGTTATTGCTAGGTTAGACCAATAGTTCTGGGTAAATAAAGATCTTACAGCGATTTAAAATTTTTGGTGCTAACTTCACGCAACACCAAAAATCTTAAAATGTGTCAAATTTTTGAGCTCTGATTAGTACTCAAAGAGTTCTAGAGTTATTGCTAGGTTAGACCAATAGTTCTGGGTAAATAAAGATTTTATAACGATTCTAATGTTTCGGTGGTAACTTCACGAAACACCAAAAATCTTAAAATGTTTATATTCTTTAGAGTTCTGGGTAGCACTCAAAGAGTTCTAGTTCTTGCTAGGTTAGACCAATAGTTCTGGATAAATAAAGATTTTATAGCGTTTTTAAAATTTCGGTGCTAACTCCACGCAACACAAAAAATCTTAAAATGTATTTATTTTTTGATTTCTGAGTAGTTTTCAAAGAGTTCTAGAGTTATTGCTAGGTTAGACCAATAGTTCTGCGTAAATAAAGATTTTACAGCGATTTTAAATTTTTGGTGCTAACTTCACGCAACACAAAAAATCTTAAAATGTCTCAATTTTTTTGAGTTCTGAGTAGTTTTCAAAGAGTTCTAGAGTTATTGCTAGTTTAGACCAATAGTTCTGGGTAAATAAAGATTTTCTAGCGATTTTAAAGTTTCGGAGCCAATTTCACGCAACACAAAAATCTTAAAATCTCTATATTTTTAGAGGTCTGAGTAGCACTCAAAGAGTTCTAAAGTTCTTGCCAGGATAGGCCAATAGTTCTTTGTAAACAAAGATTTTATAACGATTTTAATGTTTCGGTGGTAACTTCACGAAACTCCAAAATTCTTAAAATGTCTATATTTTTTAGAGTTCTGAGTAGCACTGAAAGAGTTCAAGAGTTTTTGCTAGGTTAGGCTAATAGTTCAGGGTAAATAAATATTTTATAGCGATTTTAAAGTTTTGGTGCTAACTTCAAGCATCCCCAAAAATCTTAAAATGTCTCAATTTTTTGATTTCTGAGTAGTTTTGAAAGTGTTCTAGAGTTATTGCTAGGTTAGAACAATAGTTCTGGGTAAATAAAGATCTTACAGCGATTTTAAATTTTTGGTGCTAACTTCACGCAACACCAAAAATCTTAAAATGTCTCAATTTTTTTGAGTTCTGAGTAGTACTCAAAGAGTTCTAGAGTTATTGCTAGGTTAGACAAATAGTTCTGGGTAAATAAAAATCTTATAGCGATTTTAAATTTTTGGTGCTAACTTCACGCAACACCAAAAATCTTAAAATGTCTTAATTTTTAGAGTTCTTAGTAGTAATCAAAGAGTTCTAGAGTTCTTGCTAGGTTAGACCAATAGTTCTGGGTAAATAAAGATTTTATAGCGATTTTTAATTTTTGGTGCTAACTTCATGCAACACCAAAAATCTTAAAATGTTTATATTTTTTAGAGTTCTGAGTAGCACTCAAAGAGTTCCAGAGTTCTTGGTAGGTTAGACAATAGTTCTCTGTAAATAAAGATTTTATAGCGATTTTAAAATTTTGGTGCTAACTTCACGCAACACCAAAACTCTTAAAATCTCTATATTTTTTAGACTTCTGAGTAGCACTCAAAGTGTTCTAGAGTTCTTCCTAGGTTACACTAATAGTTCTGGGTAAATAAACATTTTATAGCGATTTTAAAGTTTCGCTGCTAACTTCAAGAAAAACCAAAATTCATAAAATAGGTATATTTTTAGAGTTCTGAGTAGCACTCAAAGAGTTCAACAGTTCTTGCTAGGTTAGACCAATATTTCTGGGTAAATAAAGATTTTATAGCGATTTTTAAATTTCGGTACTAACTTCACGCAACATAAAAAATCTTAAAATGCCTTAATTTTTTGAGAGTTCTGAGTAGTACTCAAAGAGTTCTAGAGTTCTTGCTAGGTTAGACCAATAGTTCTGGGTAAATAAAGATTTTATAGCGATTTTAAAATTTTGGTGCTAACTTCTCGCAACACCAAAAATCTTAAAATGCCTTTATTTTTTACAGTTCTGAGTAGCACTCAAAGAGTTCTAGTTCTTGCTAGGTTAGACCAATAGTTCTGGGTAAATAAAGATTTCATAGCGATTTTAAATTTTGGTGCTAACTTCACGCAACAAAAATTTTATTAAATGTCTTAATTTTTTTAGAGTTCTGAGTAGTACTCAAAGAGTTCTAGAGTTCTTGCTAGGTTAGACCAATAATTCTGGGTAAATAAAAATTTTCTTGCGATTTTAAAGTTTCTGACCCAATTTCACGCAACACCAAAAATATTAAAATGTCTATATTTTTTAGAGGTCTGAGTAGCAATCAAAGAGTTCTAGAGTTCTTGCCAGGATAGACCAATAGTTCTTTGTAAACAAAGATTTTATAACGATTTTAATGTTTCGGTGGTAACTTCACGAAACTCCAAAATTCTTAAAATGTCTATATTTTTTAGAGGTCTGAGTAGCACTGAAAGAGTTCAAGAGTTCTTGCTAGGTTAGGCCAATAGTTGAGGGTAAATAAATATTTTATAGCGATTTTAAAGTTTCGGTGCTAACTTCAAGCATCCCCAAAAATCTTAAAATGTCTCAATTTTTTGATTTCTGAGTAGTATTAAAGAGTTCTAGAGTTATTGCTAGGTTAGACAAATAGTTCTGGTAAATAAAGATCTTACAGCGATTTTAAATTTTTGGTGCTAACTTCACGCAACACCAAAAATCTTAAAATGTCTCAATTTTTTTTGAGTTCTGAGTAGTACTCAAAGAGATCTAAAGTTATTGCTAGGTTAGACCAATAGTTCTGGGTAAATAAAGATCTTACAGCGATTTAAAATTTTTGGTGCTAACTTCACGCAACACCAAAAATCTTAAAATGTGTCAAATTTTTGAGCTCTGATTAGTACTCAAAGAGTTCTAGAGTTATTGCTAGGTTAGGCCAATAGTTCTGGGTAAATAAAGATTTTATAACGATTCTAATGTTTCGGTGGTAACTTCACGAAACACCAAAAATCTTAAAATGTTTATATTTTTTAGAGTTCTGAGTAGCACTCAAAGAGTTCTAGTTCTTGCTAGGTTAGACCAATAGTTCTGGATAAATAAAGATTTTATAGCGTTTTTAAAATTTCGGTGCTAACTTCACGCAACACAAAAAATCTTAAAATGTATTTATTTTTTAGAGTTCTGAGTAGTACTCAAAGAGTTCTAGAGTTCTTGCTAGGTTAGACCAATAGTTCTGGGTAAATAAAGATTTTCCTGCGATTTTAAAGTTTCGGAGCCAATTTCACGCAACACAAAAATCTTAAAATCTCTATATTTTTAGAGGACTGAGTAGCACTCAAAGAGTTCTAAAGTTCTTGCCAGGATAGGCCAATAGTTCTTTGTAAACAAAGATTTTATAACGATTTTAATGTTTCGGTGGTAACTTCACGAAACTCCAAAATTCTTAAAATGTCTATATTTTTTAGAGGTCTGAGTAGCACTGAAAGAGTTCAAGAGTTCTTGCTAGGTTAGGCCAATAGTTGAGGGTAAATAAATATTTTATAGCGATTTTAAAATTTCGGTGCTAACTTCAAGCATCCCCAAAAATCTTAAAATGTCTCAATTTTTTGATTTCTGAGTAGTATTAAAGAGTTCTAGAGTTATTGCTAGGTTAGACAAATAGTTCTGGTAAATAAAGATCTTACAGCGATTTTAAATTTTTGGTGCTAACTTCACGCAACACCAAAAATCTTAAAATGTCTCAATTTTTTTTTGAGTTCTGAGTAGTACTCAAAGAGATCTAAAGTTATTGCTAGGTTAGACAAATAGTTCTGGGTAAAGAAAAATCTTATAGCGATTTTAAATTTTTGGTGCTAACTTCACGCAACACCAAAAATCTTAAAATGTCTTAATTTTTAGAGTTCTGAGTAGTAATCAAAGAGTTCTAGAGTTCTTGCTAGGTTAGACCAATAGTTCTGGGTAAATAAAAATTTTATAGCGATTTTCAATTTTTGGTGCTAACTTCATGCAACACCAAAAATCTTAAATTGTTTATATTTTTTAGAGTTCTGAGTAGCACTCAGAGAGTTCTAGAGTTCTTGGTAGGTTAGACCAATAGTTCTGTGTAAATAAAGATTTTATAGAGATTTTAAAATTTTGGTGCTAACTTCACGCAACACCAAAACTCTTAAAATCTCTATATTTTTTAGACTTCTGAGTAGCACTCAAAGTGTTCTAGAGTTCTTCCTAGGTTACACTAATAGTTCTGGGTAAATAAACATTTTATAGCGATTTTAAAGTTTCGCTGCTAACTTCAAGAAAAACCAAAATTCATAAAATAGGTATATTTTTAGAGTTCTGAGAAGCACTCAAAGAGTTCAACAGTTCTTGCTAGGTTAGACCAATATTTCTGGGTAAATAAAGATTTTATAGCGATTTTTTAAATTTCGGTACTAACTTCACGCAACATAAAAAATCTTAAAATGTCTTAATTTTTTGAGAGTTCTGAGTAGTACTCAAAGAGTTCTAGAGTTCTTGCTAGGTTAGACCATTAGTTCTGGGTAAATAAAGATTTTATAGCGATTTTAAAATTTTGGTGCTAACTTCTCGCAACACCAAAAATCTTAAAATGCCTTTATTTTTTACAGTTCTGAGTAGCACTTAAAGAGTTCTAGTTCTTGCTAGGTTAGACCAATAGTTCTGGGTAAATAAAGATTTTATAGCGATTTTAAATTTTGGTGTTAACTACACGCAAGAAATTTTTTTTAAAATGTCTTAATTTTTTGAGAGTTCTGAGTAGTACTCAAAGAGTTCTAGAGTTCTTGCTAGGTTAGACTAATAGTTCTGGGTAAATAAACATTTTATAGCGATTTTAAAATTTCGGTACTAACTTCACGCAACATAACAAATTCTTAAAATGTTTTAATTTGTTGAGAGTTCTGAGTAGCACTCAAAGAGTTCAAGAGTTCTTGCTAGGTTAGACCAATATTTCTGGATAAATAAAGATTTTATAGCGATTTAAAAATTTCGGTGCTAACTTCACGCAACATCAAAAATCTTAAAATGTCTTTATTTTTTAGACTTCTGAGTAGCACTCAAAGTGTTCTAGAGTTCTTCCAATATTACACTAATAGTTCTGGGTAAATAAACATTTTATAGCGTTTTTAAAGTTTCGCTGCTAACTTCAAGAAAAACCAAAATTCATAAAATATGTATTTTCTTTAGTTCTGAGTAGCACTCAAAGAGTTCAACAGTTCTTGCTAGGTTAGACCAATATTTCTGGGTAAATAAACATTTTATAGCGATTTTAAAATTTCGGTACTAACTTCACGCAACATAACAAATCTTAAAATGTCTTAATTTTTTGAGAGTTCTGAGTAGCACTCAAAGAGTTCAAGAGTTCTTGCTAGGTTAGACCAATATTTCTGGATAAATAAAGATTTTATAGCGATTTAAAAATTTCGGTGGTAACTTCACGCAACACCAAAAATCTTAAAATGTCTATATTTATTAGAGTTCTGAGTAGCACTCAAAGAGTTCAACAGTTCTTGCTAGGTTAGACCAATAGTTCTGGGTAAATAAAGATTTTATAGCGATTTAAAAATTTCGGTGCTAACTCCACGCAACTCCAAAGATCTTAAAATGTCTTTATTTTTTTAGTTCTTAGTAGCTCTCAAGCAGTTCAAGAGTTCCTGCTAGGTTAGACCAATAGTTCTGTCTAAATAAAGATTTTAGAGCGATTCTAAAGTTTCGTTGGTAACATCACGAAACACCAAAAATCTTAAAATGTCTATATTTTTTGAGTTCTGAGTAGCACTCAAAGAGTTCTACAGTTCTTGCTAGGTTAGACCAATAGTTCTGGGTAAATAAAGATTTTATAGCGATTTTAAAATTTTGGCGCTTTCTCGCAACACCAAAAATCTTAAAATGCCTTTATTTTTTACAGTTCTGAGTAGCACTCAAAGAGTTCTAGTTCTTGCTAGGTTAGACCAATAGTTCTGGGTAAATAAAGATTTTATAGCGATTTCAAATTTTGGTGCTAACTACACGCAACAAATTTTTTTTAACATGTCTTAATTTTTTTAGAGTTCTGAGTAGTACTCAAAGAGTTCTAGAGTTCTTGCTAGGTTAGACCAATAATTCTAGGTAAATAAAGATTTTCTTGCGATTTTAAAGTTTCGGGCCCAATTTCACGCAACACCAAAAATCTTAAAATCTCTATATTTTTTAGAGGTCTGAGTAGCAATCAAAGAGTTCTAGAGTTCTTGCTAGGTTAGCCCAATAGTTCTGGGTAAATAAACATTTTATAGCGATTTTAAAGTTTCGATCCTAACAAAGCAACACCAAAAATCTTAAAATCTCTATATTTTTTAGAGTTCTGAGTAGCACTGAAAGAGTTCAAGAGTTCTTGCTAGGTTAGGGTAGAAGTTCAGGGTAAATAAAGTTTTGGTGCTAACTTCAAGCAACCCCAAGAATCTTAAAATGTTTCAATTTTTTTGAGATGTGAGTAGTACTCAAAGAGTTCTAGAGTTATTGCTAGGTTAGACCAATAGTTCTGGGTAAATAAAGATCTTACAGCGATTTAAAATTTTTGGTGCTAACTTCACGCAACACCAAAAATCTTAAAATGTGTCAATTTTTTGAGCTCTGATTAGTACTCAAAGAGTTCTAGAGTTATTGCTAGATTAGACCAATAGTTCTGGGTAAATAAAGATTTTATAACGATTCTAATGTTTCGGTGATAACTTCACGAAACACCAAAAATCTTAAAATGTATTTATTTTTTGATTTCTGAGTAGTTTTCAAAGAGTTCTAGAGTTATTGCTAGGTTAGACCAATAGTTCTGGGTAAATAAAGATCTTACAGCGATTTTAAATTTTTCGTGCTAACTTCACGCAACACAAAAAATCTTAAAATGTATTTATTTTTTGATTTCTGAGTAGTTTTCAAAGAGTTCTAGAGTTATTGCTAGTTTAGACCAATAGTTCTGGGTAAATAAAGATTTTCTAGCGATTTTAAAGTTTCGGAGCCAATTTCACGCAACACAAAAATCTTAAAATCTCTATACTTTTAGAGGTCTGAGTAGCACTCAAAGAGTTCTTAAGTTCTTGCCAGGATAGGCCAATAGTTCTTTGTAAACAAAGATTTTATAACGATTTTAATGTTTCGGTGGTAACTTCACGAAACTCCAAAATTCTTAAAATGTCTATATTTTTTAGAGTTCTGAGTAGCACTGAAAGAGTTCAAGAGTTCTTGCTAGGTTAGGCTAATAGTTCAGAGTAAATAAATATTTTATAGCGATTTTAAAGTTTCGGTGCTAACTTCAAGCATCCCCAAAAATCTTAAATTGTCTCAATTTTTTGATTTCTGAGTAGTTTTCAAAGAGTTCTAGAGTTATTGCTAGGCTAGACCAATAGTTCTGGGTAAATAAAGATCTTACAGCGATTTTAAATTTTTGGTGCTAACTTCACGCAACACCAAAAATCTTAAAATGTCTCAATTTTTTTTGAGTTCTGAGTAGTACTCAAAGAGATCTAAAGTTATTGCTAGGTTAGACTAATAGTTCTGGGTAAAGAAAAATCTTATAGCGATTTTAAATTTTTGGTGCTAACTTCACGCAACACCAAAAATCTTAAAATGTCTTAATTTTTAGAGTTCTGAGTAGTAATCAAAGAGTTCTAGAGTTCTTGCTAGGTTAGACCAATAGTTCTGGGTAAATAAAAATTTTATAGCGATTTTCAATTTTTGGTGCTAACTTCATGCAACACCAAAAATCTTAAAATGTTTATATTTTTTAGAGTTCTGAGTAGCACTCAGAGAGTTCTAGAGTTCTTGGTAGGTTAGACCAATAGTTCTGTGTAAATAAAGATTTTATAGAGATTTTAAAATTTTGGTGCTAACTTCTCGCAACACCAAAAATCTTAAAATGCCTTTATTTTTTACAGTACTGAGTAGCACTCAAAGAGTTCTAGTTCTTGCTAGGTTAGACCAATAGTTCTGGGTAAATAAAGATTTCATAGCGATTTTAAATTTTGGTGCTAACTACACGCAAGAAAATTTTTTTTAAAATGTCTTAATTTTTTGAGAGTTCTGAGTAGTACTCAAAGAGTTCTAGAGTTCTTGCTAGGTTAGACTAATAGTTCTGGGTAAATAAACATTTTATAGCGATTTTAAAATTTCGGTACTAACTTCACGCAACATAACAAATCTTAAAATGTCTTAATTTTTTGAGAGTTCTGAGTAGCACTCAAAGAGTTCAAGAGTTCTTGCTAGGTTAGACCAATATTTCTGGATAAATAAAGATTTTATAGCGATTTAAAAATTTCGGTGCTAACTTCACGCAACATCAAAAATCTTAAAATGTCTTTATTTTTTAGACTTCTGAGTAGCACTCAAAGTGTTCTAGAGTTCTTCCAATATTACACTAATAGTTCTGGGTAAATAAACATTTTATAGCGTTTTTAAAGTTTCGCTGCTAACTTCAAGAAAAACCAAAATTCATAAAATATGTATATCCTTTAGAGTTCTGAGTAGCACTCAAAGAGTTCAACAGTTCTTGCTAGGTTAGACCAATATTTCTGGGTAAATAAACATTTTATAGCGATTTTAAAATTTCGGTACTAACTTCACGCAACATAACAAATCTTAAAATGTCTTAATTTTTTGAGAGTTCTGAGTAGCACTCAAAGAGTTCAAGAGTTCTTGCTAGGTTAGACCAATATTTCTGGATAAATAAAGATTTTAAAGCGATTTAAAAATTTCGGTGCTAACTTCACGCAACACCAAAAATCTTAAAATGTCTATATTTATTAGAGTTCTGAGTAGCACTCAAAGAGTTCAACAGTTCTTGCTAGGTTAGACCAATAGTTCTGTGTAAAGAAAGATTTTATAGCGATTTAAAAATTTCGGTGCTAACTCCACGCAACTCCAAAGATCTTAAAATGTCTTTATTTTTAGAGTTCTTAGTAGCTCTCAAGCAGTTCTAGAGTTCCTGCTAGGTTAGACCAATAGTTCTGTCTAAATAAAGATTTTAGAGCGATTCTAAAGTTTCGTTGGTAACATCACGAAACACCAAAAATCTTAAAATGTCTATATTTTTTGAGTTCTGAGTAGCACTCAAAGAGTTCTAGAGTTCTTGCTAGGTTAGACCAATAGTTCTGGGTAAATAAAGATTTTATAGCGATTTTAAAATTTTGGCGCTTTCTCGCAACACCAAAAATCTTAAAATGCCTTTATTTTTTACAGTTCTGAGTAGCACTCAAAGAGTTCTAGTTCTTGCTAGGTTAGACCAATAGTTCTGGGTAAATAAAGATTTTATAGCGATTTCAAATTTTGGTGCTAACTACACGCAACAAATTTTTTTAACATGTCTTAATTTTTTTAGAGTTCTGAGTAGTACTCAAAGAGTTCTAGAGTTCTTGCTAGGTTAGACCAATAATTCTAGGTAAATAAAGATTTTCTTGCGATTTTAAAGTTTCGAACCCAATTTCACGCAACACCAAAAATCTTAAAATCTCTATATTTTTTAGAGGTCTGAGTAGCAATCAAAGAGTTCTAGAGTTCTTGCTAGGTTAGCCCAATAGTTCTGGGTAAATAAACATTTTATAGCGATTTTAAAGTTTCGATCCTAACAAAGCAACACCAAAAATCTTAAAATCTCTATATTTTTTAGAGTTCTGAGTAGCACTGAAAGAGTTCAAGAGTTCTTGCTAGGTTAGGCTAGAAGTTCAGGGTAAATAAAGTTTTGGTGCTAACTTCAAGCAACCCCAAGAATCTTAAAATGTTTCAATTTTTTGAGTTGTGAGTAGTACTCAAAGAGTTCTAGAGTTATTGCTAGGTTAGACCAATAGTTCTGGGTAAATAAAGATCTTACAGCGATTTAAAATTTTTGGTGCTAACTTCACGCAACACCAAAAATCTTAAAATGTGTCAATTTTTTGAGCTCTGATTAGTACTCAAAGAGTTCTAGAGTTATTGCTAGGTTAGACCAATAGTTCTGGGTAAATAAAGATTTTATAACGATTCTAATGTTTCGGTGATAACTTCACGAAACACCAAAAATCTTAAAATGTATTTATTTTTTGATTTCTGAGTAGTTTTCAAAGAGTTCTAGAGTTATTGCTAGGTTAGACCAATAGTTCTGGGTAAATAAAGATCTTACAGCGATTTTAAATTTTTGGTGCTAACTTCACGCAACACAAAAAATCTTAAAATGTATTTATTTTTTGATTTCTGAGTAGTTTTCAAAGAGTTCTAGAGTTATTGCTAGTTTAGACCAATAGTTCTGGGTAAATAAAGATTTTCTAGCGATTTTAAAGTTTCGGAGCGAATTTCACGCAACACAAAAATCTTAAAATCTCTATATTTTTAGAGGTCTGAGTAGCACTCAAAGAGTTCTAAAGTTCTTGCCAGGATAGGCCAATAGTTCTTTGTAAACAAAGATTTTATAACGATTTTAATGTTTCGGTGGTAACTTCACGAAACTCCAAAATTCTTAAAATGTCTATATTTTTTAGAGTTCTGAGTAGCACTGAAAGAGTTCAAGAGTTCTTGCTAGGTTAGGCTAATAGTTCAGAGTAAATAAATATTTTATAGCGATTTTAAAGTTTCGGTGCTAACTTCAAGCATCCCCAAAAATCTTAAAATGTCTCAATTTTTTGATTTCTGAGTAGTTTTCAAAGAGTTCTAGAGTTATTGCTAGGTTAGACCAATAGTTCTGGGTAAATAAAGATCTTACAGCGATTTTAAATTTTTGGTGCTAACTTCACGCAACACCAAAAATCTTAAAATGTCTTAATTTTTAGAGTTCTGAGTAGTAATCAAAGAGTTCTAGAGTTCTTGCTAGGTTAGACCAATAGTTCTGGGTAAATAAAAATTTTATAGCGATTTTCAATTTTTGGTGCTAACTTCATGCAACACCAAAAATCTTAAAATGTTTATATTTTTTAGAGTTCTGAGTAGCACTCAGAGAGTTCTAGAGTTCTTGGTAGGTTAGACCAATAGTTCTGTGTAAATAAAGATTTTATAGAGATTTTAAAATTTTGGTGCTAACTTCACGCAACACCAAAACTCTTAAAATCTCTATATTTTTTAGACTTCTGAGTAGCACTCAAAGTGTTCTAGAGTTTTTCCTAGGTTACACTAATAGTTCTGGGTAAATAAACATTTTATAGCGATTTTAGTTTCGCTGCTAACTTCAAGAAAAACCAAAATTCATAAAATAGGTATATTTTTAGAGTTCTGAGAAGCACTCAAAGAGTTCAACAGTTCTTGCAAGGTTAGACCAATATTTCTGGGTAAATAAAGATTTTATAGCGATTTTTTAAATTTCGGTACTAACTTCACGCAACATAAAAAATCTTAAAATGTCTTAATTTTTTGAGAGTTCTGAGTAGTACTCAAAGAGTTCTAGAGTTCTTGCTAGGTTAGACCATTAGTTCTGGGTAAATAAAGATTTTATAGCGATTTTAAAATTTTGGTGCTAACTTCTCGCAACACCAAAAATCTTAAAATGCCTTTATTTTTTACAGTACTGAGTAGCACTCAAAGAGTTCTAGTTCTTGCTAGGTTAGACCAATAGTTCTGGGTAAATAAAGATTTCATAGCGATTTTAAATTTTGGTGCTAACTACACGCAAGAAAATTTTTTTTAAAATGTCTTAATTTTTTGAGAGTTCTGAGTAGTACTCAAAGAGTTCTAGAGTTCTTGCTAGGTTAGACTAATAGTTCTGGGTAAATAAACATTTTATAGCGATTTTAAAATTTCGGTACTAACTTCACGCAACATAACAAATCTTAAAATGTCTTAATTTTTTGAGAGTTCTGAGTAGCACTCAAAGAGTTCAAGAGTTCTTGCTAGGTTAGACCAATATTTCTGGATAAATAAAGATTTTATAGCGATTTAAAAATTTCGGTGCTAACTTCACGCAACATCAAAAATCTTAAAATGTCTTTATTTTTTAGACTTCTGAGTAGCACTCAAAGTGTTCTAGAGTTCTTCCAATATTACACTAATAGTTCTGGGTAAATAAACATTTTATAGCGTTTTTAAAGTTTCGCTGCTAACTTCAAGAAAAACCAAAATTCATAAAATATGTATATTCTTTAGAGTTCTGAGTAGCACTCAAAGAGTTCAACAGTTCTTGCTAGGTTAGACCAATATTTCTGGGTAAATAAACATTTTATAGCGATTTTAAAATTTCGGTACTAACTTCACGCAACATAACAAATCTTAAAATGTCTTAATTTTTTGAGAGTTCTGAGTAGCACTCAAAGAGTTCAAGAGTTCTTGCTAGGTTAGACCAATATTTCTGGATAAATAAAGATTTTATAGCGATTTAAAAATTTCGGTGCTAACTTCACGCAACACCAAAAATCTTAAAATGTCTATATTTATTAGAGTTCTGAGTAGCACTCAAAGAGTTCAACAGTTCTTGCTAGGTTAGACCAATAGATCTGGGTAAATAAAGATTTTATAGCGATTTAAAAATTTCGGTGCTAACTCCACGCAACTCCAAAGATCTTAAAATGTCTTTATTTTTAGAGTTCTTAGTAGCTCTCAAGCAGTTCTAGAGTTCCTGCTAGGTTAGACCAATAGTTCTGTCTAAATAAAGATTTTAGAGCGATTCTAAAGTTTCGTTGGTAACATCACGAATCACCAAAAATCTTAAAATGTCTATATTTTTTGAGTTCTGAGTAGCACTCAAAGAGTTCTAGAGTTCTTGCTAGGTTAGACAAATAGTTCTGGGTAAATAAAGATTTTATAGCGATTTTAAAATTTTGGCGCTTTCTCGCAACACCAAAAATCTTAAAATGCCTTTATTTTTTACAGTTCTGAGTAGCACTCAAAGAGTTCTAGTTCTTGCTAGGTTAGACCAATAGTTCTGGGTAAATAAAGATTTTATAGCGATTTCAAATTTTGGTGCTAACTACACGCAACACATTTTTTTTAACATGTCTTAATTTTTTTAGAGTTCTGAGTAGTGCTCAAAGAGTTCTAGAGTTCTTGCTAGGTTAGACCAATAATTCTGGGTAAATAAAGATTTTCTTGCGATTTTAAAGTTTCGGACCCAATTTCACGCAACACCAAAAATCTTAAAATCTCTATATTTTTTAGAGGTCTGAGTAGCAATCAAAGAGTTCTAGAGTTCTTGCTAGGTTAGCCCAATAGTTCTGGGTAAATAAACATTTTATAGCGATTTTAAAGTTTCGATCCTAACAAAGCAACACCAAAAATCTTAAAATATCTATATTTTTTAGAGTTCTGAGTAGCACTGAAAGAGTTCAAGAGTTCTTGCTAGGTTAGGCTAGAAGTTCAGGGTAAATAAAGTTTTGGTGCTAACTTCAAGCAACCCCAAGAATCTTAAAATGTTTCAATTTTTTTGAGTTGTGAGTAGTACTCAAAGAGTTCTAGAGTTATTGCTAGGTTAGACCAATAGTTCTGGGTAAATAAAGATCTTACAGCGATTTAAAATTTTTGGTGCTAACTTCACGCAACACCAAAAATCTTAAAATGTGTCAATTTTTTGAGCTCTGATTAGTACTCAAAGAGTTCTAGAGTTATTGCTAGGTTAGACCAATAGTTCTGGGTAAATAAAGATCTTACAGCGATTTTAAATTTTCGGTGCTAACTTCACGCAACACCAAAAATCTTAAAATGTCTCAATTTTTTTGAGTTCTGAGTAGTACTCAAAGAGTTCTAGAGTTATTGCTAGGTTAGACAAATTGTTCTGGGTAAATAAAAATCTTATAGCGATTTTAAATTTTTGGTGCTAACTTCACGCAACACCAAAAATCTTAAAATGTCTTAATTTTTAGAGTTCTGCGTAGTAATCAAAGAGTTCTAGAGTTCTTGCTAGGTTAGACCAATAGTTCTGGGTAAATAAAGATTTTATAGCGATTTTAAAATTTTGGTGCTAACTTCACGCAACACCAAAAATCTTAAAATGTCATAATTTTTTAGAGTTCTGAGTAGTACTCAAAGAGATCTAGAGTTCTTGCTAGGTTAGACCAATAGTTCTGGGTAAATAAAAATTTTATAGCGATTTTCAATTTTTGGTGCTAACTTCATGCAACACCAAAAATCTTAAAATGTTTATATTTTTTAGAGTTCTGAGTAGCACTCAAAGAGTTCTAGAGTTCTTAGTAGGTTAGACCAATAGTTCTGTGTAAATAAAGATTTTATAGCGATTTTAAAATTTTGGTGCTATCTTCACGCAACACCAAAACTCTTATAATCTCTATATTTCTTAGACTTCTGAGTAGCACTCAAAGTGTTCTAGAGTTCTTCCTAGGTTACACTAATAGTTCTGGGTAAATAAACATTTTATAGCGATTTTAAAGTTTCGCTGCTAACTTCAAGAAAAACCAAAATTTATAAAATAGGTATATTTTTAAAGTTCTGAGTAGCACTCAAAGAGTTCAACAGTTCTTGCTAGGTTAGACCAATATTTCTGGGTAAATAAAGATTTTATAGCGATTTTTAAATTTCGGTACTAACTTCACGCAACATAAAAAATCTTAAAATGTCTTAATTTTTTGAGAGTTCTGAGTAGTACTCAAAGAGTTCTAGAGTTCTTGCTAGGTTAGACCAATAGTTCTGGGTAAATAAAGATTTTATAGCGATTTTAAAATTTTGGTGCTAACTTCTCGCAACACCAAAAATCTTAAAATGCCTTTATTTTTTACAGTTCTGAGTAGCACTCAAAGAGTTCTAGTTCTTGCTAGGTTAGACCAATAGTTCTGGGTAAATAAAGATTTCATAGCGATTTTAAATTTTGGTGCTAACTACACGCAACAAAAATTTTTTTAAAATGTCTTAATTTTTTTAGAGTTCTGAGTAGTACTCAAAGAGTTCTAGAGTTGTTGCTAGGTTAGACCAATAATTCTGGGTAAATAAAGATTTTCTTGCGATTTTAAAGTTTCTGACCCAATTTCACGCAACACCAAAAATATTAAAATGTCTATATTTTTTAGAGGTCTGAGTAGCAATCAAAGAGTTCTAGAGTTCTTGCCAGGATAGGCCAAAAGTTCTTTGTAAACAAAGATTTTATAACGATTTTAATGTATCGGTGGTAACTTCACGAAACTCCAAAATTCTTAAAATGTCTATATTTTTTTGAGTTCTGAGTAGCACTGAAAGAGTTCAAGAGTTCTTGCTAGGTTAGGCTAGTAGTTCAGGGTAAATAAAGTTTTGGTGCTAACTTCAAGCAACCCCAAGAATCTTAAAATGTTTCAATTTTTTTGAGTTGTGAGTAGTACTCAAAGAGTTCTAGAGTTATTGCTAGGTTAGACCAATAGTTCTGAGTAAATAAAGATCTTACAGCGATTTAAAATTTTTGGTGCTAACTTCACGCAACACCAAAAATCTTAAAATGTGTCAAATTTTTGAGCTCTGATTAGTACTCAGAGTTCTAGAGTTATTGCTAGGTTAGACCAATAGTTCTGGGTAAATAAAGATTTTATAACGATTCTAATGTTTCGGTGGTAACTTTACGAAACACCAAAAATCTTAAAATGTTTATATTTTTTAGAGTTCTGAGTAGCACTCAAAGAGTTCTAGTTCTTGCTAGGTTAGACCAATAGTTCTGGATAAATAAAGATTTTATAGCGTTTTTAAAATTTCGGTGCTAACTTCACGCAACACAAAAAATCTTAAAATGTATTTATTTTTTAGAGTTCTGAATAGAACTCAAAGAGTTCTAGAGTTCTTGCTAGGTTGGACCAATAGTTCTGGGTAAATAGAGATTTTATAGATAATTTAAATTATGATGCTAACTTCACGCAACCAAAAATTTTTAAAATGTCTTTATTTTTTTAGAGTTCTGAGTAGTACTCAAAGAGTTCTAGAGTTCTTGCTAGGTTAGACCAATAGTTCTGGGTAAATAAAGATTTTCTTGCGATTTTAAAGTTTCTGACCCAATTTCACGCAACACCAAAAATATTAAAATGTCTATATTTTTTAGAGGTCTGAGTAGCAATCAAAGAGTTCAAGAGTTCTTGCCAGGATAGACCAATAGTTCTTTGTAAACAAAGATTTTATAACGATTTTAATGTTTCGGTGGTAACTTCACGAAACTCCAAAACTCTTAAAATGTCTATATTTTTTTGAGTTCTGAGTAGCACTGAAAGAGTTCAAGAGTTCTTGCTAGGTTAGGCTAGTAGTTCAGGGTAAATAAAGTTTTGGTGCTAACTTCAAGCAACCCCAAGAATCTTAAAATGTTTCAATTTTTTTGAGTTGTGAGTAGTACTCAAAGAGTTCTAGAGTTATTGCTAGGTTAGACCAATAGTTCTGGGTAAATAAAGATCTTACAGCGATTTAAAATTTTTGGTGCTAACTTCACGCAACACCAAAAATCTTAAAATGTGTCAAATTTTTGAGCTCTGATTAGTACTCAAAGAGTTCTAGAGTTATTGCTAGGTTAGACCAATAGTTCTGGGTAAATAAAGATTTTATAAGGATTCTAATGTTTCGGTGGTAACTTCACGAAACACCAAAAATCTTAAAATGTTTATATTCTTTAGAGTTCTGAGTAGCACTCAAAGAGTTCTAGTTCTTGCTAGGTTAGACCAATAGTTCTGGATAAATAAAGATTTTATAGCGTTTTTAAAATTTCGGTGCTAACTCCACGCAACACAAAAAATCTTAAAATGTATTTATTTTTTGATTTCTGAGTAGTTTTCAAAGAGTTCTAGAGTTATTGCTAGGTTAGACCAATAGTTCTGCGTAAATAAAGATTTTACAGCGATTTTAAATTTTTGGTGCTAACTTCACGCAACACAAAAAATCTTAAAATGTCTCAATTTTTTTGAGTTCTGAGTAGTTTTCAAAGAGTTCTAGAGTTATTGCTAGTTTAGACCAATAGTTCTGGGTAAATAAAGATTTTCTAGCGATTTTAAAGTTTCGGAGCCAATTTCACGCAACACAAAAATCTTAAAATCTCTATATTTTTAGAGGTCTGAGTAGCACTCAAAGAGTTCTAAAGTTCTTGCCAGGATAGGCCAATAGTTCTTTGTAAACAAAGATTTTATAACGATTTTAATGTTTCGGTGGTAACTTCACGAAACTCCAAAATTCTTAAAATGTCTATATTTTTTAGAGTTCTGAGTAGCACTGAAAGAGTTCAAGAGTTTTTGCTAGGTTAGGCTAATAGTTCAGGGTAAATAAATATTTTATAGCGATTTTAAAGTTTTGGTGCTAACTTCAAGCATCCCCAAAAATCTTAAAATGTCTCAATTTTTTGATTTCTGAGTAGTTTTGAAAGTGTTCTAGAGTTATTGCTAGGTTAGAACAATAGTTCTGGGTAAATAAAGATCTTACAGCGATTTTAAATTTTTGGTGCTAACTTCACGCAACACCAAAAATCTTAAAATGTCTCAATTTTTTTGAGTTCTGAGTAGTACTCAAAGAGTTCTAGAGTTATTGCTAGGTTAGACAAATAGTTCTGGGTAAATAAAAATCTTATAGCGATTTTAAATTTTTGGTGCTAACTTCACGCAACACCAAAAATCTTAAAATGTCTTAATTTTTAGAGTTCTTAGTAGTAATCAAAGAGTTCTAGAGTTCTTGCTAGGTTAGACCAATAGTTCTGGGTAAATAAAGATTTTATAGCGATTTTTAATTTTTGGTGCTAACTTCATGCAACACCAAAAATCTTAAAATGTTTATATTTTTTAGAGTTCTGAGTAGCACTCAAAGAGTTCCAGAGTTCTTGGTAGGTTAGACAATAGTTCTCTGTAAATAAAGATTTTATAGCGATTTTAAAATTTTGGTGCTAACTTCACGCAACACCAAAACTCTTAAAATCTCTATATTTTTTAGACTTCTGAGTAGCACTCAAAGTGTTCTAGAGTTCTTCCTAGGTTACACTAATAGTTCTGGGTAAATAAACATTTTATAGCGATTTTAAAGTTTCGCTGCTAACTTCAAGAAAAACCAAAATTCATAAAATAGGTATATTTTTAGAGTTCTGAGTAGCACTCAAAGAGTTCAACAGTTCTTGCTAGGTTAGACCAATATTTCTGGGTAAATAAAGATTTTATAGCGATTTTTAAATTTCGGTACTAACTTCACGCAACATAAAAAATCTTAAAATGCCTTAATTTTTTGAGAGTTCTGAGTAGTACTCAAAGAGTTCTAGAGTTCTTGCTAGGTTAGACCAATAGTTCTGGGTAAATAAAGATTTTATAGCGATTTTAAAATTTTGGTGCTAACTTCTCGCAACACCAAAAATCTTAAAATGCCTTTATTTTTTACAGTTCTGAGTAGCACTCAAAGAGTTCTAGTTCTTGCTAGGTTAGACCAATAGTTCTGGGTAAATAAAGATTTCATAGCGATTTTAAATTTTGGTGCTAACTACACGCAACAAAAATTTTATTAAATGTCTTAATTTTTTTAGAGTTCTGAGTAGTACTCAAAGAGTTCTAGAGTTCTTGCTAGGTTAGACCAATAATTCTGGGTAAATAAAGATTTTCTTGCGATTTTAAAGTTTCTGACCCAATTTCACGCAACACCAAAAATATTAAAATGTCTATATTTTTTAGAGGTCTGAGTAGCAATCAAAGAGTTCTAGAGTTCTTGCCAGGATAGACCAATAGTTCTTTGTAAACAAAGATTTTATAACGATTTTAATGTTTCGGTGGTAACTTCACGAAACTCCAAAATTCTTAAAATGTCTATATTTTTTAGAGGTCTGAGTAGCACTGAAAGAGTTCAAGAGTTCTTGCTAGGTTAGGCCAATAGTTGAGGGTAAATAAATATTTTATAGCGATTTTAAAGTTTCGGTGCTAACTTCAAGCATCCCCAAAAATCTTAAAATGTCTCAATTTTTTGATTTCTGAGTAGTATTAAAGAGTTCTAGAGTTATTGCTAGGTTAGACAAATAGTTCTGGTAAATAAAGATCTTACAGCGATTTTAAATTTTTGGTGCTAACTTCACGCAACACCAAAAATCTTAAAATGTCTCAATTTTTTTTGAGTTCTGAGTAGTACTCAAAGAGATCTAAAGTTATTGCTAGGTTAGACCAATAGTTCTGGGTAAATAAAGATCTTACAGCGATTTAAAATTTTTGGTGCTAACTTCACGCAACACCAAAAATCTTAAAATGTGTCAAATTTTTGAGCTCTGATTAGTACTCAAAGAGTTCTAGAGTTATTGCTAGGTTAGGCCAATAGTTCTGGGTAAATAAAGATTTTATAACGATTCTAATGTTTCGGTGGTAACTTCACGAAACACCAAAAATCTTAAAATGTTTATATTTTTTAGAGTTCTGAGTAGCACTCAAAGAGTTCTAGTTCTTGCTAGGTTAGACCAATAGTTCTGGATAAATAAAGATTTTATAGCGTTTTTAAAATTTCCGTGCTAACTTCACGCAACACAAAAAATCTTAAAATGTATTTATTTTTTAGAGTTCTGAGTAGTACTCAAAGAGTTCTAGAGTTCTTGCTAGGTTAGACCAATAGTTCTGGGTAAATAAAGATTTTCCTGCGATTTTAAAGTTTCGGAGCCAATTTCACGCAACACAAAAATCTTAAAATCTCTATATTTTTAGAGGACTGAGTAGCACTCAAAGAGTTCTAAAGTTCTTGCCAGGATAGGCCAATAGTTCTTTGTAAACAAAGATTTTATAACGATTTTAATGTTTCGGTGGTAACTTCACGAAACTCCAAAATTCTTAAAATGTCTATATTTTTTAGAGGTCTGAGTAGCACTGAAAGAGTTCAAGAGTTCTTGCTAGGTTAGGCCAATAGTTGAGGGTAAATAAATATTTTATAGCGATTTTAAAATTTCGGTGCTAACTTCAAGCATCCCCAAAAATCTTAAAATGTCTCAATTTTTTGATTTCTGAGTAGTATTAAAGAGTTCTAGAGTTATTGCTAGGTTAGACAAATAGTTCTGGTAAATAAAGATCTTACAGCGATTTTAAATTTTTGGTGCTAACTTCACGCAACACCAAAAATCTTAAAATGTCTCAATTTTTTTTGAGTTCTGAGTAGTACTCAAAGAGATCTAAAGTTATTGCTAGGTTAGACAAATAGTTCTGGGTAAAGAAAAATCTTATAGCGATTTTAAATTTTTGGTGCTAACTTCACGCAACACCAAAAATCTTAAAATGTCTTAATTTTTAGAGTTCTGAGTAGTAATCAAAGAGTTCTAGAGTTCTTGCTAGGTTAGACCAATAGTTCTGGGTAAATAAAAATTTTATAGCGATTTTCAATTTTTGGTGCTAACTTCATGCAACACCAAAAATCTTAAATTGTTATTATTTTTTAGAGTTCTGAGTAGCACTCAGAGAGTTCTAGAGTTCTTGGTAGGTTAGACCAATAGTTCTGTGTAAATAAAGATTTTATAGAGATTTTAAAATTTTGGTGCTAACTTCACGCAACACCAAAACTCTTAAAATCTCTATATTTTTTAGACTTCTGAGTAGCACTCAAAGTGTTCTAGAGTTCTTCCTAGGTTACACTAATAGTTCTGGGTAAATAAACATTTTATAGCGATTTTAAAGTTTCGCTGCTAACTTCAAGAAAAACCAAAATTCATAAAATAGGTATATTTTTAGAGTTCTGAGAAGCACTCAAAGAGTTCAACAGTTCTTGCTAGGTTAGACCAATATTTCTGGGTAAATAAAGATTTTATAGCGATTTTTTAAATTTCGGTACTAACTTCACGCAACATAAAAAATCTTAAAATGTCTTAATTTTTTGAGAGTTCTGAGTAGTACTCAAAGAGTTCTAGAGTTCTTGCTAGGTTAGACCATTAGTTCTGGGTAAATAAAGATTTTATAGCGATTTTAAAATTTTGGTGCTAACTTCTCGCAACACCAAAAATCTTAAAATGCCTTTATTTTTTACAGTTCTGAGTAGCACTTAAAGAGTTCTAGTTCTTGCTAGGTTAGACCAATAGTTCTGGGTAAATAAAGATTTTATAGCGATTTTAAATTTTGGTGTTAACTACACGCAAGAAAATTTTTTTTAAAATGTCTTAATTTTTTGAGAGTTCTGAGTAGTACTCAAAGAGTTCTAGAGTTCTTGCTAGGTTAGACTAATAGTTCTGGGTAAATAAACATTTTATAGCGATTTTAAAATTTCGGTACTAACTTCACGCAACATAACAAATTCTTAAAATGTTTTAATTTTTTGAGAGTTCTGAGTAGCACTCAAAGAGTTCAAGAGTTCTTGCTAGGTTAGACCAATATTTCTGGATAAATAAAGATTTTATAGCGATTTAAAAATTTCGGTGCTAACTTCACGCAACATCAAAAATCTTAAAATGTCTTTATTTTTTAGACTTCTGAGTAGCACTCAAAGTGTTCTAGATTTCTTCCAATATTACACTAATAGTTCTGGGTAAATAAACATTTTATAGCGTTTTTAAAGTTTCGCTGCTAACTTCAAGAAAAACCAAAATTCATAAAATATGTATATTCTTTAGTTCTGAGTAGCACTCAAAGAGTTCAACAGTTCTTGCTAGGTTAGACCAATATTTCTGGGTAAATAAACATTTTATAGCGATTTTAAAATTTCGGTACTAACTTCACGCAACATAACAAATCTTAAAATGTCTTAATTTTTTGAGAGTTCTGAGTAGCACTCAAAGAGTTCAAGAGTTCTTGCTAGGTTAGACCAATATTTCTGGATAAATAAAGATTTTATAGCGATTTAAAAATTTCGGTGGTAACTTCACGCAACACCAAAAATCTTAAAATGTCTATATTTATTAGAGTTCTGAGTAGCACTCAAAGAGTTCAACAGTTCTTGCTAGGTTAGACCAATAGTTCTGGGTAAATAAAGATTTTATAGCGATTTAAAAATTTCGGTGCTAACTCCACGCAACTCCAAAGATCTTAAAATGTCTTTATTTTTTTAGTTCTTAGTAGCTCTCAAGCAGTTCTAGAGTTCCTGCTAGGTTAGACCAATAGTTCTGTCTAAATAAAGATTTTAGAGCGATTCTAAAGTTTCGTTTGTAACATCACGAAACACCAAAAATCTTAAAATGTCTATATTTTTTGAGTTCTGAGTAGCACTCAAAGAGTTCTAGAGTTCTTGCTAGGTTAGACCAATAGTTCTGGGTAAATAAAGATTTTATAGCGATTTTAAAATTTTGGCGCTTTCTCGCAACACCAAAAATCTTAAAATGCCTTTATTTTTTACAGTTCTGAGTAGCACTCAAAGAGTTCTAGTTCTTGCTAGGTTAGACCAATAGTTCTGGGTAAATAAAGATTTTATAGCGATTTCAAATTTTGGTGCTAACTACACGCAACAAATTTTTTTTTAACATGTCTTAATTTTTTTAGAGTTCTGAGAAGTACTCAAAGAGTTCTAGAGTTCTTGCTAGGTTAGACCAATAATTCTAGGTAAATAAAGATTTTCTTGCGATTTTAAAGTTTCGGGCCCAATTTCACGCAACACCAAAAATCTTAAAATCTCTATATTTTTTAGAGGTCTGAGTAGCAATCAAAGAGTTCTAGAGTTCTTGCTAGGTTAGCCCAATAGTTCTGGGTAAATAAACATTTTATAGCGATTTTAAAGTTTCGATCCTAACAAAGCAACACCAAAAATCTTAAAATCTCTATATTTTTTAGAGTTCTGAGTAGCACTGAAAGAGTTCAAGAGTTCTTGCTAGGTTAGGCTAGAAGTTCAGGGTAAATAAAGTTTTGGTGCTAACTTCAAGCAACCCCAAGAATCTTAAAATGTTTCAATTTTTTGAGATGTGAGTAGTACTCAAAGAGTTCTAGAGTTATTGCTAGGTTAGACCAATAGTTCTGGGTAAATAAAGATCTTACAGCGATTTAAAATTTTTGGTGCTAACTTCACGCAACACCAAAAATCTTAAAGTGTGTCAATTTTTTGAGCTCTGATTAGTACTCAAAGAGTTCTAGAGTTATTGCTAGATTAGACCAATAGTTCTGGGTAAATAAAGATTTTATAACGATTCTAATGTTTCGGTGATAACTTCACGAAACACCAAAAATCTTAAAATGTATTTATTTTTTGATTTCTGAGTAGTTTTCAAAGAGTTCTAGAGTTATTGCTAGGTTAGACCAATAGTTCTGGGTAAATAAAGATCTTACAGCGATTTTAAATTTTTGGTGCTAACTTCACGCAACACAAAAAATCTTAAAATGTATTTATTTTTTGATTTCTGAGTAGTTTTCAAAGAGTTCTAGAGTTATTGCTAGTTTAGACCAATAGTTCTGGGTAAATAAAGATTTTCTAGCGATTTTAAAGTTTCGGAGCCAATTTCACGCAACACAAAAATCTTAAAATCTCTATATTTTTAGAGGTCTGAGTAGCACTCAAAGAGTTCTTAAGTTCTTGCCAGGATAGGCCAATAGTTCTTTGTAAACAAAGATTTTATAACGATTTTAATGTTTCGGTGGTAACTTCACGAAACTCCAAAATTCTTAAAATGTCTATATTTTTTAGAGTTCTGAGTAGCACTGAAAGAGTTCAAGAGTTCTTGCTAGGTTAGGCTAATAGTTCAGAGTAAATAAATATTTTATAGCGATTTTAAAGTTTCGGTGCTAACTTCAAGCATCCCCAAAAATCTTAAATTGTCTCAATTTTTTGATTTCTGAGTAGTTTTCAAAGAGTTCTAGAGTTATTGCTAGGCTAGACCAATAGTTCTGGGTAAATAAAGATCTTACAGCGATTTTAAATTTTTGGTGCTAACTTCACGCAACACCAAAAATCTTAAAATGTCTCAATTTTTTTTGAGTTCTGAGTAGTACTCAAAGAGATCTAAAGTTATTGCTAGGTTAGACAAATAGTTCTGGGTAAAGAAAAATTTTATAGCGATTTTAAATTTTTGGTGCTAACTTCACGCAACACCAAAAATCTTAAAATGTCTTAATTTTTAGAGTTCTGAGTAGTAATCAAAGAGTTCTAGAGTTCTTGCTAGGTTAGACCAATAGTTCTGGGTAAATAAAAATTTTATAGCGATTTTCAATTTTTGGTGCTAACTTCATGCAACACCAAAAATCTTAAAATGTTTATATTTTTTAGAGTTCTGAGTAGCACTCAGAGAGTTCTAGAGTTCTTGGTAGGTTAGACCAATAGTTCTGTGTAAATAAAGATTTTATAGAGATTTTAAAATTTTGGTGCTAACTTCTCGCAACACCAAAAATCTTAAAATGCCTTTATTTTTTACAGTACTGAGTAGCACTCAAAGAGTTCTAGTTCTTGCTAGGTTAGACCAATAGTTCTGGGTAAATAAAGATTTCATAGCGATTTTAAATTTTGGTGCTAACTACACGCAAGAAAATTTTTTTTAAAATGTCTTAATTTTTTGAGAGTTCTGAGTAGTACTCAAAGAGTTCTAGAGTTCTTGCTAGGTTAGACTAATAGTTCTGGGTAAATAAACATTTTATAGCGATTTTAAAATTTCGGTACTAACTTCACGCAACATAACAAATCTTAAAATGTCTTAATTTTTTGAGAGTTCTGAGTAGCACTCAAAGAGTTCAAGAGTTCTTGCTAGGTTAGACCAATATTTCTGGATAAATAAAGATTTTATAGCGATTTAAAAATTTCGGTGCTAACTTCACGCAACATCAAAAATCTTAAAATGTCTTTATTTTTTAGACTTCTGAGTAGCACTCAAAGTGTTCTAGAGTTCTTCCAATATTACACTAATAGTTCTGGGTAAATAAACATTTTATAGCGTTTTTAAAGTTTCGCTGCTAACTTCAAGAAAAAACAAAATTCATAAAATATGTATATTCTTTAGAGTTCTGAGTAGCACTCAAAGAGTTCAACAGTTCTTGCTAGGTTAGACCAATATTTCTGGGTAAATAAACATTTTATAGCGATTTTAAAATTTCGGTACTAACTTCACGCAACATAACAAATCTTAAAATGTCTTAATTTTTTGAGAGTTCTGAGTAGCACTCAAAGAGTTCAAGAGTTCTTGCTAGGCTAGACCAATATTTCTGGATAAATAAAGATTTTATAGCGATTTAAAAATTTCGGTGCTAACTTCACGCAACACCAAAAATCTTAAAATGTCTATATTTATTAGAGTTCTGAGTAGCACTCAAAGAGTTCAACAGTTCTTGCTAGGTTAGACCAATAGTTCTGTGTAAATAAAGATTTTATAGCGATTTAAAAATTTAGGTGCTAACTCCACGCAACTCCAAAGATCTTAAAATGTCTTTATTTTTAGAGTTCTTAGTAGCTCTCAAGCAGTTCTAGAGTTCCTGCTAGGTTAGACCAATAGTTCTGTCTAAATAAAGATTTTAGAGCGATTCTAAAGTTTCGTTGGTAACATCACGAAACACCAAAAATCTTAAAATGTCTATATTTTTTGAGTTCTGAGTAGCACTCAAAGAGTTCTAGAGTTCTTGCTAGGTTAGACCAATAGTTCTGGGTAAATAAAGATTTTATAGCGATTTTAAAATTTTGGCGCTTTCTCGCAACACCAAAAATCTTAAAATGCCTTTATTTTTTACAGTTCTGAGTAGCACTCAAAGAGTTCTAGTTCTTGCTAGGTTAGACCAATAGTTCTGGGTAAATAAAGATTTTATAGCGATTTCAAATTTTGGTGCTAACTACACGCAACAAATTTTTTTAACATGTCTTAATTTTTTTAGAGTTCTGAGTAGTACTCAAAGAGTTCTAGAGTTCTTGCTAGGTTAGACCAATAATTCTAGGTAAATAAAGATTTTCTTGCGATTTTAAAGTTTCGGACCCAATTTCACGCAACACCAAAAATTTTAAAATCTCTATATTTTTTAGAGGTCTGAGTAGCAATCAAAGAGTTCTAGAGTTCTTGCTAGGTTAGCCCAATAGTTCTGGGTAAATAAACATTTTATAGCGATTTTAAAGTTTCGATCCTAACAAAGCAACACCAAAAATCTTAAAATCTCTATATTTTTTAGAGTTCTGAGTAGCACTGAAAGAGTTCAAGAGTTCTTGCTAGGTTAGGCTAGAAGTTCAGGGTAAATAAAGTTTTGGTGCTAACTTCAAGCAACCCCAAGAATCTTAAAATGTTTCAATTTTTTGAGTTGTGAGTAGTACTCAAAGAGTTCTAGAGTTATTGCTAGGTTAGACCAATAGTTCTGGGTAAATAAAGATCTTACAGCGATTTAAAATTTTTGGTGCTAACTTCACGCAACACCAAAAATCTTAAAATGTGTCAATTTTTTGAGCTCTGATTAGTACTCAAAGAGTTCTAGAGTTATTGCTAGGTTAGACCAATAGTTCTGGGTAAATAAAGATTTTATAACGATTCTAATGTTTCGGTGATAACTTCACGAAACACCAAAAATCTTAAAATGTATTTATTTTTTGATTTCTGAGTAGTTTTCAAAGAGTTCTAGAGTTATTGCTAGGTTAGACCAATAGTTCTGGGTAAATAAAGATCTTACAGCGATTTTAAATTTTTGGTGCTAACTTCACGCAACACAAAAAATCTTAAAATGTATTTATTTTTTGATTTCTGAGTAGTTTTCAAAGAGTTCTAGAGTTATTGCTAGTTTAGACCAATAGTTCTGGGTAAATAAAGATTTTCTAGCGATTTTAAAGTTTCGGAGCGAATTTCACGCAACACAAAAATCTTAAAATCTCTATATTTTTAGAGGTCTGAGTAGCACTCAAAGAGTTCTAAAGTTCTTGCCAGGATAGGCCAATAGTTCTTTGTAAACAAAGATTTTATAACGATTTTAATGTTTCGGTGGTAACTTCACGAAACTCCAAAATTCTTAAAATGTCTATATTTTTTAGAGTTCTGAGTAGCACTGAAAGAGTTCAAGAGTTCTTGCTAGGTTAGGCTAATAGTTCAGAGTAAATAAATATTTTATAGAGATTTTAAAGTTTCGGTGCTAACTTCAAGCATCCCCAAAAATCTTAAAATGTCTCAATTTTTTGATTTCTGAGTAGTTTTCAAAGAGTTCTAGAGTTATTGCTAGGTTAGACCAATAGTTCTGGGTAAATAAAGATCTTACAGCGATTTTAAATTTTTGGTGCTAACTTCACGCAACACCAAAAATCTTAAAATGTCTTAATTTTTAGAGTTCTGAGTAGTAATCAAAGAGTTCTAGAGTTCTTGCTAGGTTAGACCAATAGTTCTGGGTAAATAAAAATTTTATAGCGATTTTCAATTTTTGGTGCTAACTTCATGCAACACCAAAAATCTTAAAATGTTTATATTTTTTAGAGTTCTGAGTAGCACTCAGAGAGTTCTAGAGTTCTTGGTAGGTTAGACCAATAGTTCTGTGTAAATAAAGATTTTATAGAGATTTTAAAATTTTGGTGCTAACTTCACGCAACACCAAAACTCTTAAAATCTCTATATTTTTTAGACTTCTGAGTAGCACTCAAAGTGTTCTAGAGTTTTTCCTAGGTTACACTAATAGTTCTGGGTAAATAAACATTTTATAGCGATTTTAGTTTCGCTGCTAACTTCAAGAAAAACCAAAATTCATAAAATAGGTATATTTTTAGAGTTCTGAGAAGCACTCAAAGAGTTCAACAGTTCTTGCTAGGTTAGACCAATATTTCTGGGTAAATAAAGATTTTATAGCGATTTTTTAAATTTCGGTACTAACTTCACGCAACATAAAAAATCTTAAAATGTCTTAATTTTTTGAGAGTTCTGAGTAGTACTCAAAGAGTTCTAGAGTTCTTGCTAGGTTAGACCATTAGTTCTGGGTAAATAAAGATTTTATAGCGATTTTAAAATTTTGGTGCTAACTTCTCGCAACACCAAAAATCTTAAAATGCCTTTATTTTTTACAGTACTGAGTAGCACTCAAAGAGTTCTAGTTCTTGCTAGGTTAGACCAATAGTTCTGGGTAAATAAAGATTTCATAGCGATTTTAAATTTTGGTGCTAACTACACGCAAGAAAATTTTTTTTAAAATGTCTTAATTTTTTGAGAGTTCTGAGTAGTACTCAAAGAGTTCTAGAGTTCTTGCTAGGTTAGACTAATAGTTGTGGGTAAATAAACATTTTATAGCGATTTTAAAATTTCGGTACTAACTTCACGCAACATAACAAATCTTAAAATGTCTTAATTTTTTGAGAGTTCTGAGTAGCACTCAAAGAGTTCAAGAGTTCTTGCTAGGTTAGACCAATATTTCTGGATAAATAAAGATTTTATAGCGATTTAAAAATTTCGGTGCTAACTTCACGCAACATCAAAAATCTTAAAATGTCTTTATTTTTTAGACTTCTGAGTAGCACTCAAAGTGTTCTAGAGTTCTTCCAATATTACACTAATAGTTCTGGGTAAATAAACATTTTATAGCGTTTTTAAAGTTTCGCTGCTAACTTCAAGAAAAACCAAAATTCATAAAATATGTATATTCTTTAGAGTTCTGAGTAGCACTCAAAGAGTTCAACAGTTCTTGCTAGGTTAGACCAATATTTCTGGGTAAATAAACATTTTATAGCGATTTTAAAATTTCGGTACTAACTTCACGCAACATAACAAATCTTAAAATGTCTTAATTTTTTGAGAGTTCTGAGTAGCACTCAAAGAGTTCAAGAGTTCTTGCTAGGTTAGACCAATATTTCTGGATAAATAAAGATTTTATAGCGATTTAAAAATTTCGGTGCTAACTTCACGCAACACCAAAAATCTTAAAATGTCTATATTTATTAGAGTTCTGAGTAGCACTCAAAGAGTTCAACAGTTCTTGCTAGGTTAGACCAATAGTTCTGGGTAAATAAAGATTTTATAGCGATTTAAAAATTTCGGTGCTAACTCCACGCAACTCCAAAGATCTTAAAATGTCTTTATTTTTAGAGTTCTTAGTAGCTCTCAAGCAGTTCTAGAGTTCCTGCTAGGTTAGACCAATAGTTCTGTCTAAATAAAGATTTTAGAGCGATTCTAAAGTTTCGTTGGTAACATCACGAAACACCAAAAATCTTAAAATGTCTATATTTTTTGAGTTCTGAGTAGCACTCAAAGAGTTCTAGAGTTCTTGCTAGGTTAGACCAATAGTTCTGGGTAAATAAAGATTTTATAGCGATTTTAAAATTTTGGCGCTTTCTCGCAACACCAAAAATCTTAAAATGCCTTTATTTTTTACAGTTCTGAGTAGCACTCAAAGAGTTCTAGTTCTTGCTAGGTTAGACCAATAGTTCTGGGTAAATAAAGATTTTATAGCGATTTCAAATTTTGGTGCTAACTACACGCAACAAATTTTTTTTTAACATGTCTTAATTTTTTTAGAGTTCTGAGTAGTGCTCAAAGAGTTCTAGAGTTCTTGCTAGGTTAGACCAATAATTCTGGGTAAATAAAGATTTTCTTGCGATTTTAAAGTTTCGGACCCAATTTCACGCAACACCAAAAATCTTAAAATCTCTATATTTTTTAGAGGTCTGAGTAGCAATCAAAGAGTTCTAGAGTTCTTGCTAGGTTAGCCCAATAGTTCTGGGTAAATAAACATTTTATAGCGATTTTAAAGTTTCGATCCTAACAAAGCAACACCAAAAATCTTAAAATATCTATATTTTTTAGAGTTCTGAGTAGCACTGAAAGAGTTCAAGAGTTCTTGCTAGGTTAGGCTAGAAGTTCAGGGTAAATAAAGTTTTGGTGCTAACTTCAAGCAACCCCAAGAATCTTAAAATGTTTCAATTTTTTTGAGTTGTGAGTAGTACTCAAAGAGTTCTAGAGTTATTGCTAGGTTAGACCAATAGTTCTGGGTAAATAAAGATCTTACAGCGATTTAAAATTTTTGGTGCTAACTTCACGCAACACCAAAAATCTTAAAATGTGTCAATTTTTTGAGCTCTGATTAGTACTCAAAGAGTTCTAGAGTTCTTGCTAGGTTAGACCAATAGTTCTGGGTAAATAAAGATTTTATAGCGATTTTAAAATTTTGGTGCTAACTTCACGCAACACCAAAAATCTTAAAATGTCATAATTTTTTAGAGTTCTGAGTAGTACTCAAAGAGATCTAGAGTTCTTGCTAGGTTAGACCAATAGTTCTGGGTAAATAAAAATTTTATAGCGATTTTCAATTTTTGGTGCTAACTTCATGCAACACCAAAAATCTTAAAATGTTTATATTTTTTAGAGTTCTGAGTAGCACTCAAAGAGTTCTAGAGTTCTTAGTAGGTTAGACCAATAGTTCTGTGTAAATAAAGATTTTATAGCGATTTTAAAATTTTGGTGCTATCTTCACGCAACACCAAAACTCTTATAATCTCTATATTTTTTAGACTTCTGAGTAGCACTCAAAGTGTTCTAGAGCTCTTCCTAGGTTACACTAATAGTTCTGGGTAAATAAACATTTTATAGCGATTTTAAAGTTTCGCTGCTAACTTCAAGAAAAACCAAAATTCATAAAATAGGTATATTTTTAAAGTTCTGAGTAGCACTCAAAGAGTTCAACAGTTCTTGCTAGGTTAGACCAATATTTCTGGGTAAATAAAGATTTTATAGCGATTTTTAAATTTCGGTACTAACTTCACGCACGATAAAAAATCTTAAAATGTCTTAATTTTTTGAGAGTTCTGAGTAGTACTCAAAGAGTTCTAGAGTTCTTGCTAGGTTAGACCAATAGTTCTGGGTAAATAAAGATTTTATAGCGATTTTAAAATTTTGGTGCTAACTTCTCGCAACACCAAAAATCTTAAAATGCCTTTATTTTTTACAGTTCTGAGTAGCACTCAAAGAGTTCTAGTTCTTGCTAGGTTAGACCAATAGTTCTGGGTAAATAAAGATTTCATAGCGATTTTAAATTTTGGTGCTAACTACACGCAACAAAAATTTTTTTAAAATGTCTTAATTTTTTTAGAGTTCTGAGTAGTACTCAAAGAGTTCTAGAGTTGTTGCTAGGTTAGACCAATAATTCTGGGTAAATAAAGATTTTCTTGCGATTTTAAAGTTTCTGACCCAATTTCACGCAACACCAAAAATATTAAAATGTCTATATTTTTTAGAGGTCTGAGTAGCAATCAAAGAGTTCTAGAGTTCTTGCCAGGATAGGCCAAAAGTTCTTTGTAAACAAAGATTTTATAACGATTTTAATGTATCGGTGGTAACTTCACGAAACTCCAAAATTCTTAAAATGTCTATATTTTTTTGAGTTCTGAGTAGCACTGAAAGAGTTCAAGAGTTCTTGCTAGGTTAGGCTAGTAGTTCAGGGTAAATAAAGTTTTGGTGCTAACTTCAAGCAACCCCAAGAATCTTAAAATGTTTCAATTTTTTTGAGTTGTGAGTAGTACTCAAAGAGTTCTAGAGTTATTGCTAGGTTAGACCAATAGTTCTGAGTAAATAAAGATCTTACAGCGATTTAAAATTTTTGGTGCTAACTTCACGCAACACCAAAAATCTTAAAATGTGTCAAATTTTTGAGCTCTGATTAGTACTCAGAGTTCTAGAGTTATTGCTAGGTTAGACCAATAGTTCTGGGTAAATAAAGATTTTATAACGATTCTAATGTTTCGGTGGTAACTTTACGAAACACCAAAAATCTTAAAATGTTTATATTTTTTAGAGTTCTGAGTAGCACTCAAAGAGTTCTAGTTCTTGCTAGGTTAGACCAATAGTTCTGGATAAATAAAGATTTTATAGCGTTTTTAAAATTTCGGTGCTAACTTCACGCAACACAAAAAATCTTAAAATGTATTTATTTTTTAGAGTTCTGAATAGAACTCAAAGAGTTCTAGAGTTCTTGCTAGGTTGGACCAATAGTTCTGGGTAAATAGAGATTTTATAGATAATTTAAATTATGATGCTAACTTCACGCAACCAAAAATTTTTAAAATGTCTTTATTTTTTTAGAGTTCTGAGTAGTACTCAAAGAGTTCTAGAGTTCTTGCTAGGTTAGACCAATAGTTCTGGGTAAATAAAGATTTTCTTGCGATTTTAAAGTTTCGGAGCCAATTTCACGCAACACAAAAATCTTAAAATCTCTATATTTTTAGAGGTCTGAGTAGCACTCAAAGAGTTCTAAAGTTCTTGCCAGGATAGGCCAATAGTTCTTTGTAAACAAAGATTTTATAACGATTTTTATGTTTCGGTGGTAACTTCACGAAACTCCAAAATTCTTAAAATGTCTATATTTTTTAGAGTTCTGAGTAGCACTGAAAGAGTTCAAGAGTTCTTGCTATGTTAGGCTAATAGTTCAGGGTAAATAAATATTTTATAGCGATTTTAAAGTTTCGGTGCTAACTTCAAGCATCCCCAAAAATCTTAAAATGTCTCAATTTTTTGATTTCTGAGTAGTTTTCAAAGAGTTCTAGAGTTATTACTAGGTTAGACCAATAGTTCTGGGTAAATAAAGATCTTACAGCGATTTTAAATTTTTGGTGCTAACTTCACGCAACACCAAAAATCTGAAAATGTCTCAATTTTTTTGAGTTCTGAGTAGTACTCAAAGAGTTCTAGAGTTATTGCTAGGTTAGACAAATAGTTCTGGGTGAATAAAAATCTTATAGCGATTTTAAGTTTTTGGTGCTAACTTCACGCAACACCAAAAATCTTAAAATGTCTTAATTTTTAGAGTTCTGAGTAGTAATCAAAGAGTTCTAGAGTTCTTGCTAGGTTAGACCAATAGTTCTGGGTAAATAAAGATTTTATAGCGATTTTAAAATTTTGGTGCTAACTTCACGCAACACCAAAAATCTTAAAATGTCATAATTTTTTAGAGTTCTGAGTAGTACTCAAAGAGATCTAGAGTTCTTGCTAGGTTAGACCAATAGTTCTGGGTAAATAAAAATTTTATAGCGATTTTCAATTTTTGGTGCTAACTTCATGCAACACCAAAAATCTTAAAATGTTTATATTTTTTAGAGTTCTGAGTAGCACTCAAAGAGTTCTAGAGTTCTTGGTAGGTTAGACCAATAGTTCTGTGTAAATAAAGATTTTATAGCGATTTTAAAATTTTGGTGCTAACTTCACGCAACACCAAAACTCTTAAAATCTCTATATTTTTTAGACTTCTGAGTAGCACTCAAAGTGTTCTAGAGTTCTTCCTAGGTTACACTAATAGTTCTGGGTAAATAAAGATTTTATAGTGATTTTAAAGTTTCGCTGCTAACTTCAAGAAAAACCAAAATTCATAAAATAGGTATATTTTTAAAGTTCTGAGTAGCACTCAAAGAGTTCAACAGTTCTTGCTAGGTTAGACCAATATTTCTGGGTAAATAAAGATTTTATAGCGATTTTTAAATTTCGGTACTAACTTCACGCAACATAAAAAATTTTAAAATGTCTTAATTTTTTGAGAGTTCTGAGTAGTACTCAAAGAGTTCTAGAGTTCTTGCTAGGTTAAACCAATAGTTCTGGGTAAGTAAAGATTTTATAGCGATTTTAAAATTTTGGTGCTAACTTCTCGCAACACCAAAAATCTTAAAATGCCTTTATTTTTTACAGTTCTGAGTAGCACTCAAAGAGTTCTAGTTCTTGCTAGGTTAGACCAATAGTTCTGGGTAAATAAAGATTTCATAGCGATTTTAAATTTTGGTGCTAACTACACGCAACAAAATTTTTTTTAAAATGTCTTAATTTTTTTAGAGTTCTGAGTAGTACTCAAAGAGTTCTAGAGTTGTTGCCAGGTTAGACCAATAATTCTGGGTAAATAAAGATTTTCTTGCGATTTTAAAGTTTCTGACCCAATTTCACGCAACACCAAAAATATTAAAATGTCTATATTTTTTAGAGGTCTGAGTAGCAATCAAAGAGTTCTAGAGTTCTTGCCAGGATAGGCCAATAGTTCTTTGTAAACAAAGATTTTATAACGATTTTAATGTTTCGGTGGTAACTTCACAAAACTCGAAAATTCTTAAAATGTCTATATTTTTTTGAGTTCTGAGTAGCACTGAAAGAGTTCAAGAGTTCTTGCTAGGTTAGGCTAGTAGTTCAGGGTAAATAAAGTTTTGGTGCTAACTTCAAGCAACTAATAGTTCGGAATTGCTAAGGTGCAACATCACCTAATAAGTGAAGTAAAAATCGGCGGAGAAAATGTCTTTACAATGTTTGAAAATTCCAAGTATAATTAATCGTGAAGTTATTACCAGAATTGTTATATAGAGTAAATCCTAATATGAAGTTAATATATATATCTTCTTATCGTGAAGTGTATTTGAGTAAGAAAAAGGATTTCGAAGTAAGTTTCATTTCTAGTGACCATTTTGATTGTGATCAACATGTGATAATCGGTCATTTAAGGTGGTGTATTTCGTTATTGAATTTTGGAAGATCTCCTATTATTCAATTTATATAGTAAATTGGTAAGTTCTTTAAATATATATATATTTAACGTTAATATTTTTGTATCTATTTTGAAGATTGTTGTAATTCTATTCCTATCAGTTGTATTGAAAAGTCACTTGCTTAGATTTTTGTATTCAACTCTATTTGACTATATATAAATCATACAGAAAGAATTACTTTCTTTTCTTATATAATTAATCATTATATAAACCTTAGCACATTTATATTTGACATTTTGAACTTTAGATGAGTAATTATTTACTTTTTCTATGTGATATAAGTTCACGTCATTTTTAAAATAATAATACTAAAAATAATTCTCTCCGATTTTGCTGAGCTAGATTCCTATTCTGAACAATTATCCTGAATTAAAGGACCTGAAGCTAATATTCTATTCTGTGCAACTGTATTTTTGTTTAGGATTTTTTTATTCTCTAATGTGCGTTACAAGTTCTGAGAAGAACTCAAAGACTTCTATAGTTCTTGCTAGGTTAGACCAATAGTTCTGGGTAAATAAAGATTTTATAGCGATTTTAAAATTTTGGTGCTAACTTCACGCAACACCAATAATCTTAAAATGCCTTTATTTTTTAGAGTTCTGAGTAGCACTCAAAGAGTTCTAGAGTTCTTCCTAGGTTAGACCAATAGTTCTGGGTAAATAAAAATTTTATAGCGATTTTAAAGTTTCGCTGCTAACTCACGCAAAACCAAAAATCTTATAATATCTTTATTTTTTAGAGTTCTGAGTAGCACTCAAAAAGTTCTAGAGTTCCTGCTAGGTTAGACCAAGGGTTCTTTGTAATTAAAGGTTTTATATCGAATTTAATGTTTCGGTGCTACCTTCACCCAAAACCAAAAATCATAACATGTCTATATTTATAAGAGTTCTGAGTAGCACTCAAAGAGTTCTACAGTTCTTGCTAGGTTAGAATAATAATTCTGGGTAAATGAACATTTTACAGCGATTTTAAAGTTTCGGTCCTAACTTCACGCAACACCAAAAATATTAAAATGTCTATATTTTTTGGAGTTCTGAATGGAACTCAAAGAGTTCTAGAGTTCTTGCTAGGTTAGACCAATAGTTCTGGGTAAATAAACATTTTATAGCGATTTTAAAGTTTCGGTCCTAACTTCACGCAACACCAAAAATCTTAAAATGTCTATATTTTTTAGAGTTCTGAGTAGAACTCAAAGAGTTCTAGAGTTCTTGCTAGGTTAGATCAATAGTTCTGGGTAAATAAAGATTTTATAGCGATTTTAAAATTTTGGTGCTAACTTCACGCAACACCAAAAATCTTAAAATCTCTATATTTTTTAGTTCTGAGCATTTCTCAAAGAGTTCTAGAGTTCTTGCTAGGTTAGACCAATAGTTCTGGGTAAATAAAAATTTTGTAGCGATTTTAAATTTTTGGTGTTAACTTCACGCAATACCAAAAATATTAAAATGTCTATATTTTTTAGAGTTCTAAGTAGCACTCAAAGAGTTCTAGAGTTTTTGGTAGGTTAGACCAATAGTTCTGTGTAAATAAAGATTTTATAGCGATTTTAAAATTTTGGTGCTAACTAAACGCAACACCAAAACTTGTAAAATCTCTATATTTATTAGACTTCTGAGTAGAACTCAAAGTGTTCTACAGTTCTTCCTAGGTTACACTAATAGTTCTGGGTAAATAAACATTTTATAGCGTTTTTAAAGTTTCGCTGCTAACTTCAAGAAAATCCAAAATTCATAAAATAGGTATATTTTTTAGAGTTCTGAGTAGCACTCAAAGAGTTCAACAGTTCTTGCTAGGTTAGACCAATATTTCTGGGTAAATAAAGATTTTATAGCGATTTAAAATCTCGGTACAAACTTCACGCAACATAAAAAATCTTAAAATGTCTTAATATTTTGAAAGTTCTGAGTAGAACTCAAAGAGTTCTAGAGTTCTTACTAGGTTAGTCCAATAGCTCTGGGTAAATAAAAATGTTATAGCGATTTTAAATTTTTGGTGCTAACTTCACGCAACACCAAAAATTTTAAAATGTCTATATTATTTAGAGTTCTGAGTAGCACTCAAAGAGTTCTAGAGTTCTTTGCAGGTTAGACCAGTAGTTCTGTGTAAATAAAGATTTTATAGCGATTTTAAAATTTTGGTGCTAACTTCACGCAACACCAAAACTCTTAAAATCTCTATATTTTTAGAGCTCTGAGTAGCACTCAAAGAGTTCTAGAATTCTTCCTAGGTTAGACTAATAATTCTGGGTAAATAAACATTTTATAGCGTTTTTAAAGTTTCGCTGCTAACTTCAAGAAAAACCAAAATTCATAAAATATGTATATTCTTTAGAGTTCTGAGTAGCACTCAAAGAGTTCAACAGTTCTTTCTAGGTTAGACCAATAGTTCTGGGTAAATAAACATTTTATAGCGATTTTAAAATTTGGGTACTAACTTCACGCAACATAACAAATCTTAAAATGTCTTAATTTTTTGAGAGTTCTGAGTAGCACTCAAAGAGTTCAAGAGTTCTTGCTAGGTTAGACCAATATTTCTGGATAAATAAAGATTTTATAGCGATTTAAAAATTTCGGTGCTAACTTCACGCAACATCAAAAATCTTAAAATGTCTTTATTTTTTAGACTTCTGAGTAGCACTCAAAGTGTTCTAGAGTTCTTCCAATTTTACACTAATAGTTCTGGGTAAATAAACATTTTATAGCGTTTTTAAAGTTTCGCTGCTAACTTCAAGAAAAACCAAAATTCATAAAATATGTATATTCTTTAGAGTTCTGAGTAGCACTTAAAGAGTTCAACAGTTCTTGCTAGGTTAGACCAATATTTCTGGGTAAATAAACATTTTATAGCGATTTTAAAATTTCGGTACTAACTTCACGCAACATAACAAATCTTAAAATGTCTTAATTTTTTGAGAGTTCTGAGTAGCACTCAAAGAGTTCAAGAGTTCTTGCTAGGTTAGACCAATATTTCTGGATAAATAAAGATTTTATAGCGATTTAAAAATTTCGGTGCTAACTTCACGCAACACCAAAAATCTTAAAATGTCTATATTTATTAGAGTTCTGAGTAGCACTCAAAGAGTTCAACAGTTCTTGCTAGGTTAGACCAATAGTTCTGGGTAAATAAAGATTTTATAGCGATTTAAAAATTTCGGTGCTAACTCCACGCAACTCCAAAGATCTTAAAATGTCTTTATTTTTAGAGTTCTTAGTAGCTCTCAAGCAGTTCTAGAGTTCCTGCTAGGTTAGACCAATAGTTCTGTCTAAATAAAGATTTTAGAGCGATTCTAAAGTTTCGGTGGTAACTTCACGAAACACCAAAAATCTTAAAATGTCTATATTTTTTGAGTTCTGAGTAGCACTCAAAGAGTTCAACAGTTCTTGCTAGGTTAGACCAATAGTTCTGGGTAAATAAAGATTTTATAGCGATTTTAAAATTTTGGTGCTTTCTCGCAACACCAAAAATCTTAAAATGCCTTTATTTTTTACAGTTCTGAATAGCACTCAAAGAGTTCTAGTTCTTGCTAGGTTAGACCAATAGTTCTGCGTAAATAAAGATTTTATAGCGATTTCAAATTTTGGTGCTAACTACACGCAACAAAATTTTTTTTTTAAAATGTCTTAATTTTTTTAGAGTTCTGAGTAGTACTCAAAGAGTTCTAGAGTTCTTGCTAGGTTAGACCAATAATTCTGGGTAAATAAAGATTTTCTTGCGATTTTAAAGTTTCGGACCCAATTTCACGCAACACCAAAAATCTTAAAATCTCTATATTTTTTAGAGGTCTGAGTAGCAATCAAAGAGTTCTAGAGTTCTTGCTAGGTTAGCCCAATAGTTCTGGGTAAATAAACATTTTATAGCGATTTTAAAGTTTCGATCCTAACAAAGCAACACCAAAAATCTTAAAATCTCTATATTTTTTAGAGTTCTGAGTAGCACTGAAAGAGTTCAAGAGTTCTTGCTAGGTTAGGCTAGAAGTTCAGGGTAAATAAAGTTTTGGTGGTAACTTCAAGCAACCCCAAGAATCTTAAAATGTTTCAATTTTTTTGAGTTGTGAGTAGTACTCAAAGAGTTCTAGAGTTATTTCTAGGTTAGACCAATAGTTCTGGGTAAATAAAGATCTTACAGCGATTTAAAATTTTCGGTGCTAACTTCACGCAACACCAAAAATCTTAAAATGTGTCAATTTTTTGAGCTCTGATTAGTACTCAAAGAGTTCTAGAGTTATTGCTAGGTTAGACCAATAGTTCTGGTAAATAAAGATTTTATAACGATTCTAATGTTTCGGTGGTAACTTCACGAAACACCAAAAATCTTAAAATGTCTATATTTTTTAGAGTTCTGAGTAGCACTCAAAGAGTTCTAGTTCATGCTAGGTTAGACCAATAGTTCTGGATAAATAAAGATTTTATAGCGTTTTTAAAATTTCGGTGCTAACTTCACGCAACACAAAAAATCTTAAAATGTATTTATTTTTTGATTTCTGAGTAGTTTTCAAAGAGTTCTAGAGTTATTGCTAGGTTAGACCAATAGTTCTGGGTAAATAAAGATCTTACAGCGATTTTAAATTTTTGGTGCTAACTTCACGCAACACAAAAAATCTTAAAATGTCTCAATTTTTTTGAGTTCTGAGTAGTTTTCAAAGAGTTCTAGAGTTATTGCTAGTTTAGACCAATAGTTCTGGGTAAATAAAGATTTTCTAGCGATTTTAAAGTTTCGGAGCCAATTTCAGGCAACACAAAAATCTTAAAATCTCTATATTTTTAGAGGTCTGAGTAGCACTCAAAGAGTTCTAAAGTTCTTGCCAGGATAGGCTAATAGTTCTTTGTAAACAAAGATTTTATAACGATTTTAATGTTTCGGTGGTAACTTCACGAAACACCAAAATTCTTAAAATGTCTCAATTTTTTTGAGCTCTGATTAGTACTCAAAGAGTTCTAGAGTTATTGCTAGGTTAGACCAATAGTTCTGGTAAATAAAGATTTTATAACGATTCTAATGTTTCGGTGGTAACTTCACGAAACACCAAAATTCTTAAAATGTCTATATTTTTTAGAGTTCTGAGTAGTTTTGAAAGAGTTCTAGAGTTATTGCTAGGTTAGAACAATAGTTCTGGGTAAATAAAGATCTTACAGCGATTTTAAATTTTTGGTGCTAACTTCACGCAACACCAAAAATCTTAAAATGTCTCAATTTTTTTGAGTTCTGAGTAGTACTCAAAGAGTTCTAGAGTTATTGCTAGGTTAGACAAATAGTTCTGGGTAAATAAAAATCTTATAGCGATTTTAAATTTTTGGTGCTAACTTCACGCAACACCAAAAATCTTAAAATGTCTTAATTTTTAGAGTTCTTAGTAGTAATCAAAGAGTTCTAGAGTTCTTGCTAGGTTAGACCAATAGTTCTGGGTAAATAAAGATTTTATAGCGATTTTTAATTTTTGGTGCTAACTTCATGCAACACCAAAAATCTTAAAATGTTTATATTTTTTAGAGTTCTGAGTAGCACTCAAAGAGTTCTAGAGTTCTTGGTAGGTTAGACCAATAGTTCTGTGTAAATAAAGATTTTATAGCGATTTGTAAATTTTGGTGCTAACTTCACGCAACACCAAAACTCTTAAAATCTCTATATTTTTTAGACTTCTGAGTAGCACTCAAAGTGTTCTAGAGTTCTTCCTAGGTTACACTAATAGTTCTGGGTAAATAAACATTTTATAGCGATTTTAAAGTTTCGCTGCTAACTTCAAGAAAAACCAAAATTCATAAAATAGGTATATTTTTAGAGTTCTGAGTAGCACTCAAAGAGTTCAACAGTTCTTGCTAGGTTAGACCAATATTTCTGGGTAAATAAAGATTTTATAGCGATTTTAAATTTCGGTACTAACTTCACGCAACATAAAAAAACTTAAAATGCCTTAATTTTTTGAGAGTTCTGAGTAGTACTCAAAGAGTTCTAGAGTTCTTGCTAGGTTAGACCAATAGTTCTGGGTAAATAAAGATTTTATAGCGATTTTAAAATTTTGGTGCTAACTTCTCGCAACACCAAAAATCTTAAAATGCTTTTATTTTTTACAGTTCTGAGTAGCACTCAAAGAGTTCTAGTTCTTGCTAGGTTAGACCAATAGTTCTGGGTAAATAAAGATTTCATAGCAATTTTAAATTTTGGTGCTAACTACACGCAACAAAAATTTTATTAAATGTCTTAATTTTTTTAGAGTTCTGAGTAGTACTCAAAGAGTTCTAGAGTTCTTGCTAGGTTAGACCAATAATTCTGGGTAAATAAAGATTTTCTTGCGATTTTAAAGTTTCTGACCCAATTTCACGCAACACCAAAAATATTAAAATGTCTATATTTTTTAGAGGTCTGAGTAGCAATCAAAGAGTTCAAGAGTTCTTGCCAGGATAGACCAATAGTTCTTTGTAAACAAAGATTTTATAACGATTTTAATGTTTCGGTGGTAACTTCACGAAACTCCAAAACTCTTAAAATGTCTATATTTTTTTGAGTTCTGAGTAGCACTGAAAGAGTTCAAGAGTTCTTACTAGGTTAGGCTAGTAGTTCAGGGTAAATAAAGTTTTGGTGCTAACTTCAAGCAACCCCAAGAATCCTAAAATGTTTCAATTTTTTTGAGTTGTGAGTAGTACTCAAAGAGTTCTAGAGTTATTGCTAGGTTAGACCAATAGTTCTGGGTAAATAAAGATCTTACAGCGATTTAAAATTTTTGGTGCTAACTTCACGCAACACCAAAAATCTTAAAATGTGTCAAATTTTTGAGCTCTGATTAGTACTCAAAGAGTTCTAGAGTTATTGCTTGGTTAGACCAATAGTTCTGGGTAAATAAAGATTTTATAACGATTCTAATGTTTCGGTGGTAACTTCACGAAACACCAAAAATCTTAAAATGTTTATATTTTTTAGAGTTCTGAGTAGCACTCAAAGAGTTCTAGTTCTTGCTAGGTTAGATCAATAGTTCTGGATAAATAAAGATTTTATAGCGTTTTTAAAATTTCGGTGCTAATTTCACGCAACACAAAAAATCTTAAAATGTATTTATTTTTTAGAGTTCTGAATAGAACTCAAAGAGTTCTAGAGTTCTTGCTAGGTTGGACCAATAGTTCTGGATAAATAAAGATTTTATAGATAATTTAAATTATGATGCTAACTGCACGCAACCAAAAATTTTTAAAATGTCTTAATTTTGTTAGAGTTCTGAGTAGTACTCAAAGAGTTCTAGAGTTCTTGCTAGGTTAGACCAATAGTTCTGGGTAAATAAAGATTTTCTAGCGATTTTAAAGTTTCGGAGCCAATTTCACGCAACACAAAAATCTTAAAATCTCTATATTTTTAGAGGTCTGAGTAGCAGTCGAAGAGTTCTAAAGTTCTTGCCAGGATAGGCCAATAGTTCTTTGTAAACAAAGATTTTATAACGATTTTAATGTTTCGGTGGTAACTTCACGAAACTCCAAAATTCTTAAAATGTCTATATTTTTTAGAGTTCTGAGTAGCACTGAAAGAGTTCAAGAGTTCTTGCTAGGTTAGGCTAATAGTTGAGGGTAAATAAATATTTTATAGCGATTTTAAAGTTTCGGTGCTAACTTCAAGCATCCCCAAAAATCTTAAAATGTCTCAATTTTTTGATTTCTGAGTAGTATTAAAGAGTTCTAGAGTTATTGCTAGGTTAGACAAATAGTTCTGGTAAATAAAGATCTTACAGCGATTTTAAATTTTTGGTGCTAACTTCACGCAACACCAAAAATCTTAAAATGTCTCAATTTTTTTTGAGTTGTGAGTAGTACTCAAAGAGATCTAGAGTTATTGCTAGGTTAGACAAATAGTTCTGGGTAAAGAAAAATCTTATAGCGATTTTAAATTTTTGGTGCTAACTTCACGCAACACCAAAAATCTTAAAATGTCTTAATTTTTAGAGTTCTGAGTAGTAATCAAAGAGTTCTAGAGTTCTTGCTAGGTTAGACCAATAGTTCTGGGTAAATAAAGATTTTATAGCGATTTTAAAATTTTGGTGCTAACTTCACGCAACAGCAAAAATCTTAAAATGTCATAATTTTTTAGAGTTCTGAGTAGTACTCAAAGAGATCTAGAGTTCTTGCTAGGTTAGACCAATAGTTCTGGGTAAATAAAAATTTTATAGCGATTTTCAATTTTTGGTGCTAACTTCATGCAACACCAAAAATCTTAAAATGTTTATATTTTTTAGAGTTCTGAGTAGCACTCAAAGAGTTCTCGGTAGGTTAGACCAATAGTTCTGTGTAAATAAAGATTTTATAGAGATTTTAAAATTTTGGTGCTAACTTCACGCAACACCAAAACTCTTAAAATCTCTATATTTTTTAGACTTCTGAGTAGCACTCAAAGTGTTCTAGAGTTCTTTCTAGGTTACACTAATAGTTCTGGGTAAATAAACATTTTATAGCGATTTTAAAGTCTCGCTGCTAACTTCAAGAAAAACCAAAATTCATAAAATAGGTATATTTTTAGAGTTGTGAGTAGCACTCAAAGAGTTCAACAGTTCTTGCTAGGTTAGACCAATATTTCTGGGTAAATAAACATTTTATAGCGATTTTAAAATTTCGGTACTAACTTCACGCAACATAACAAATCTTAAAATGTCTTAATTTTTTGAGAATTCTGAGTAGTACTCAAAGAGTTCTAGAGTTCTTGCTAGGTTAGACCAATAGTTCTGGGTAAATAAAGATTTTATAGCGATTTTAAAATTTTGGTGCTAACTTCTCGCAACACCAAAAATCTTAAAATGCCTTTATTTTTTACAGTTCTGAGTAGCACTCAAAGAGTTCTAGTTCTTGCTAGGTTAGACCAATAGTTCTGGGTAAATAAAGATTTCATAGCGATTTTAAATTTTGGTGCTAACTACACGCAAGAAATTTTTTTTAAAATGTCTTAATTTTTTGAGAGTTCTGAGTAGTACTCAAAGAGTTCTAGAGTTCTTGCTAGGTTAGACTAATAATTCTGGGTAAATAAACATTTTATAGCGATGTTAAAATTTCGGTACTAACTTCACGCAACATAACTAATCTTAAAATGTCTTAATTTTTTGAGAGTTCTGAGTAGCACTCAAAGAGTTCAAGAGTTCTTGCTAGGTTAGACCAATATTTCTGGATAAATAATGATTTTATAGCGATTTAAAAATTTCGGTGCTAACTTCACGCAACATCAAAAATCTTAAAATGTCTTTATTTTTTAGACTTCTGAGTAGCACTCAAGGTGTTCTAGAGTTCTTCCAATATTACACTAATAGTTCTGGGTAAATAAACATTTTATAGCGTTTTTAAAGTTTCGCTGCTAACTTCACGCAACATAACAAATCTTAAAATGTCTTAATTTTTTGAGAGTTCTGAGTAGCACTCAAAGAGTTCAAGAGTTCTTGCTAGGTTAGACCAATATTTCTGGGTAAATAAACATTTTATAGCGATTTTAAGATTTCGGTACTAACTTCACGCAACATAACAAATCTTAAAATGTCTTAATTTTTTGAGAGTTCTGAGTAGCACTCAAAGAGTTCAAGAGTTCTTGCTAGGTTAGACCAATATTTCTGGATAAATAAAAATTTTATAGCGATTTAAAAATTTCGGTGCTAACTTCACGCAACACCAAAAATCTTAAAATGTCTATATTTATTAGAGTTCTGAGTAGCACTCAGAGTTCAACAGTTCTTGCTAGGTTAGACCAATAGTTCTGCGTAAATAAAGATTTTATAGCGATTTAAAAATTTCGGTGCTAACTCCACGCAACTCCAAAGATCTTAAAATGTCTTTATTTTTAGAGTTCTTAGTAGCTCTCCAGCAGTTCTAGAGTTCCTGCTAGGTTAGACCAATAGTTCTGTCTAAATAAAGATTTTAGAGCGATTCTAAAGTTTCGTTGGTAACATCACGAAACACCAAAAATCTTAAAATGTCTATATTTTTTGAGTTCTGAGTAGCACTCAAAGAGTTCTAGAGTTCTTGCTAGGTTAGACCAATAGTTCTGGGTAAATAAAAATTTTATAGCGATTTTAAAATTTTGGTGCTTTCTCGCAACACCAAAAATCTTAAAATGCCTTTATTTTTTACAGTTCTGAGTAGCACTCAAAGAGTTCTAGTTCTTGCTAGGTTAGACCAATAGTTCTGGGTAAATAAAGATTTTATAGCGATTTAAAATTTTGGTGCTAACTACACGCAACAATTTTTTTTTAAAATGTCTTAATTTTTTTAGAGTTCTGAGTAGTACTCAAAGAGTTCTAGAGTTCTTGCTAGGTTAGACCAATAATTCTGGGTAAATAAAGATTTTCTTGCGATTTTAAAGTTTCTGACCCAATTTCACGCAACACCAAAAATCTTAAAATCTCTATATTTTTTAGAGGTCTGAGTAGCAATCAAAGAGTTCTAGAGTTCTTGCTAGGTTAGCCCAATAGTTCTGGGTAAATAAACATTTTATAGCGATTTTAAAGTTTCGATCCTAACAAAGCAACACCAAAAATCTTAAAATCTCTATATTTTTTAGAGTTCTGAGTAGCACTGAAAGAGTTCAAGAGTTCTTGCTAGGTTAGGCTAGAAGTTCAGGGTAAATAAAGTTTTGGTGCTAACTTCAAGCAACCCCAAGAATCTTAAAATGTTTCAAATTTTTTTGAGTTGTGAGTAGTACTCAAAGAGTTCTAGAGTTATTGCTAGGTTAGACCAATAGTTCTGGGTAAATAAAGATCTTACAGCGATTTAAAATTTTTGGTGCTAACTTCACGCAACACCAAAAATCTTAAAATGTGTCAATTTTTTGAGCTCTGATCATTACTCAAAGAGTTCTAGAGTTATTGCTAGGTTAGACCAATAGTTCTGGGTAAATAAAGATTTTATAACGATTCGAATGTTTCGGTGATAACTTCACGAAACACCAAAAATCTTAAAATGTATTTATTTTTTGATTTCTGAGTAGTTTTCAAAGAGTTCTAGAGTTATTGCTAGGTTAGACCAATAGTTCTGGGTAAATAAAGATCTTACAGCGATTTTAAATTTTTGGTGCTAACTTCACGCAACACAAAAAATCTTAAAATGTATTTATTTTTTGAGTTCTGAGTAGTTTTCAAAGAGTTCTAGAGTTATTGCTAGTTTAGACCAATAGTTCTGGGTAAATAAAGATTTTCTAGCGATTTTAAAGTTTCGGAGCCAATTTCACGCAACACAAAAATCTTAAAAACTCTATATTTTTAGAGGTCTGAGTAGCACTCAAAGAGTTCTAAAGTTCTTGCCAGGATAGGCTAATAGTTCTTTGTAAACAAAGATTTTATAACGATTTTAATGTTTCGGTGGTAACTTCACGAAACTCCAAAATTCTTAAAATGTCTATATTTTTTAGAGTTCTGAGTAGCACTGAAAGAGTTCAAGAGTTCTTGCTAGGTTAGGCTAATAGTTCAGGGTAAATAAATATTTTATAGCGATTTTAAAGTTTCGGTGCTAACTTCAAGCATCCCCAAAAATCTTAAAATGTCTCAATTTTTTGATTTCTGAGTAGTTTTCAAAGAGTTCTAGAGTTATTGCTAGGTTAGACCAATAGTTCTGGGTAAATAAAGATCTTACAGCGATTTTAAATTTTTGGTGCTAACTTCACGCAACACCAAAAATCTTAAAATGTCTCAATTTTTTGAGTTCTGAGTAGTACTCAAAGAGTTCTAGAGTTATTGCTAGGTTAGACAAATAGTTCTGGGTAAATAAAAATCTTATAGCGATTTTCAATTTTTGGTGCTAACTTCATCCAACACCAAAAATCTTAAAAATTTTATATTTTTTAGAGTTCTGAGTAGCACTCAAAGAGTTCTAGAGTTCTTGGTAGGTTAGACCAATAGTTCTGTGTAAATAATGATTTTATAGCGATTTTAAAATTTTGGTGCTAACTTCACGCAACACCAAAACTCTTAAAATCTCTATATTTTTTAGACTTCTGAGTAGCACTCAAAGTGTTCTAGAGTTCTTCCTAGGTTACACTAATAGTTCTGGGTAAATAAACATTTTATAGCGATTTTAAAGTTTCGCTGCTAACTTCAAGAAAAACCAAAATTCATAAAATAGGTATATTTTTAAAGTTCTGAGTAGCACTCAAAGAGTTCTAGAGTTCTTGCTAGGTTAGACCAATAGTTCTGGGTAAATAAAGATTTTATAGCGATTTTAAAATTTTGGTGCTAACTTCTCGCAACACCAAAAATCTTAAAATGCCTTTATTTTTTACAGTTCTGAGTAGCACTCAAAGAGTTCTAGTTCTTGCTAGGTTAGACCAATAGTTCTGGGTAAATAAAGATTTCATAGCGATTTTAAATTTTGGTGCTAACTACACGCAACAAAAATTTTTTTAAAATGTCTTAATTTTTTTAGAGTTCTGAGTAGTACTCAAAGAGTTCTAGAGTTGTTGCTAGGTTAGACCAATAATTCTGGGTAAATAAAGATTTTCTTGCGATTTTAAAGTTTCTGACCCAATTTCACGCAACACCAAAAATATTAAAATGTCTATATTTTTTAGAGGTCTGAGTAGCAATCAAAGAGTTCTAGAGTTCTTGCCAGGATAGGCCAATAGTTCTTTGTAAACAAAGATTTTATAACGATTTTAATGTATCGGTGGTAACTTCACGAAACTCCAAAATTCTTAAAATGTCTATATTTTTTTGAGTTCTGAGTAGCACTGAAAGAGTTCAAGAGTTCTTGCTAGGTTAGGCTAGTAGTTCAGGGTAAATAAAGTTTTGGTGCTAACTTCAAGCAACCCCAAGAATCTTAAAATGTTTCAATTTTTTTGAGTTGTGAGTAGTACTCAAAGAGTTCTAGAGTTATTGCTAGGTTAGACCAATAGTTCTGGGTAAATAAAGATCTTACAGCGATTTAAAATTTTTGGTGCTAACTTCACGCAACACCAAAAATCTCAAAATGTCTATATTTTTTAGAGTTCTGAGTAGCACTGAAAGAGTTCAAGAGTTCTTGCTAGGTTAGGCTAATAGTTGAGGGTAAATAAATATTTTATAGCGATTTTAAAGTTTCGGTGCTAACTTCAAGCATCCCCAAAAATCTTAAAATGTCTCAATTTTTTGATTTCTGAGTAGTATTAAAGAGTTCTAGAGTTATTGCTAGGTTAGACAAATAGTTCTGGTAAATAAAGATCTTACAGCGATTTTAAATTTTTGGTGCTAACTTCACGCAACACCAAAAATCTTAAAATGTCTCAATTTTTTTTGAGTTGTGAGTAGTACGCAAAGAGATCTAGAGTTATTGCTAGGTTAGACCAATAGTTCTGGGTAAATAAAAATCTTATAGCGATTTTAAATTTTTGGTGCTAACTTCACGCAACACCAAAAATCTTAAAATGTCTTAATTTTTAGAGTTCTGAGTAGTAATCAAAGAGTTCTAGAGTTCTTGCTAGGTTAGACCAATAGTTCTGGGTAAATAAAGATTTCATAGCGATTTTAAATTTTGGTGCTAACTACACGCAAGAAATTTTTTTTTAAAATGTCTTAATTTTTTGAGAGTTCTGAGTAGTACTCAAAGAGTTCTAGAGTTCTTGCTAGGTTAGACTAATAGTTCTGGGTAAATAAACATTTTATAGCGATGTTAAAATTTCGGTACTAACTTCACGCAACATAACTAATCTTAAAATGTCTTAATTTTTTGAGAGTTCTGAGTAGCACTCAAAGAGTTCAAGAGTTCTTGCTAGGTTAGACCAATATTTCTGGATAAATAATGATTTTATAGCGATTTAAAAATTTCGGTGCTAACTTCACGCAACATCAAAAATCTTAAAATGTCTTTATTTTTTAGACTTCTGAGTAGCACTCAAGGTGTTCTAGAGTTCTTCCAATATTACACTAATAGTTCTGGGTAAATAAACATTTTATAGCGTTTTTAAAGTTTCGCTGCTAACTTCACGCAACATAACAAATCTTAAAATGTCTTAATTTTTTGAGAGTTCTGAGTAGCACTCAAAGAGTTCAAGAGTTCTTGCTAGGTTAGACCAATATTTCTGGGTAAATAAACATTTTATAGCGATTTTAAGATTTCGGTACTAACTTCACGCAACATAACAAATCTTAAAATGTCTTAATTTTTTGAGAGTTCTGAGTAGTACTCAAAGAGTTCTAGAGTTCTTGCTAGGTTAGACCAATAGTTCTGGGTAAATAAAGATTTTATAGCGATTTTAAAATTTTGGTGCTAACTTCTCGCAACACCAAAAATCTTAAAATGCTTTTATTTTTTACAGTTCTGAGTAGCACTCAGAGTTCTAGTTCTTGCTAGGTTAGACCAATAGTTCTGGGTAAATAAAGATTTCATAGCGATTTTAAATTTTGGTGCTAACTACACGCAAGAAATTTTTTTTAAAATGTCTTAATTTTTTGAGAGTTCTGAGTAGTACTCAAAGAGTTCTAGAGTTCTTGCTAGGTTAGACTAATAGTTCTGGGTAAATAAACATTTTATAGCGATGTTAAAATTTCGGTTCTAACTTCACGCAACATAACTAATCTTAAAATGTCTTAATTTTTTGAGAGTTCTGAGTAGCACTCAAAGAGTTCAAGAGTTCTTGCTAGGTTAGACCAATATTTCTGGATAAATAATGATTTTATAGCGATTTAAAAATTTCGGTGCTAACTTCACGCAACATCAAAAATCTTAAAATGTCTTTATTTTTTAGACTTCTGAGTAGCACTCAAGGTGTTCTAGAGTTCTTCCAATATTACACTAATAGTTCTGGGTAAATAAACATTTTATAGCGTTTTTAAAGTTTCGCTGCTAACTTCACGCAACATAACAAATCTTAAAATGTCTTAATTTTTTGAGAGTTCTGAGTAGCACTCAAAGAGTTCAAGAGTTCTTGCTAGGTTAGACCAATATTTCTGGATAAATAAAAATTTTATAGCGATTTAAAAATTTCGGTGCTAACTTCACGCAACACCAAAAATCTTAAAATGTCTATATTTATTAGAGTTCTGAGTAGCACTCAAAGAGTTCAACAGTTCTTGCTAGGTTAGACCAATAGTTCTGCGTAAATAAAGATTTTATAGCGATTTAAAAATTTCGGTGCTAACTCCACGCAACTCCAAAGATCTTAAAATGTCTTTATTTTTAGAGTTCTTAGTAGCTCTCAAGCAGTTCTAGAGTTCCTGCTAGGTTAGACCAATAGTTCTGTCTAAATAAAGATTTTAGAGCGATTCTAAAGTTTCGTTGGTAACATCACGAAACACCAAAAATCTTAAAATGTCTATATTTTTTGAGTTCTGAGTAGCACTCAAAGAGTTCTAGAGTTCTTGCTAGGTTAGACCAATAGTTCTGGGTAAATAAAGATTTTATAGCGATTTTAAAATTTTGGTGCTTTCTCGCAACACCAAAAATCTTAAAATGCCTTTATTTTTTACAGTTCTGAGTAGCACTCAAAGAGTTCTAGTTCTTGCTAGGTTAGACCAATAGTTCTGGGTAAATAAAGATTTTATAGCGATTTAAAATTTTGGTGCTAACTACACGCAAGAAATTTTTTTTTAAAATGTCTTAATTTTTTGAGAGTTCTGAGTAGTACTCAAAGAGTTCTAGAGTTCTTGCTAGGTTAGACTAATAGTTCTGGGTAAATAAACATTTTATAGCGATGTTAAAATTTCGGTACTAACTTCACGCAACATAACTAATCTTAAAATGTCTTAATTTTTTGAGAGTTCTGAGTAGCACTCAAAGAGTTCAAGAGTTCTTGCTAGGTTAGACCAATATTTCTGGATAAATAATGATTTTATAGCGATTTAAAAATTTCGGTGCTAACTTCACGCAACATCAAAAATCTTAAAATGTCTTTATTTTTTAGACTTCTGAGTAGCACTCAAGGTGTTCTAGAGTTCTTCCAATATTACACTAATAGTTCTGGGTAAATAAACATTTTATAGCGTTTTTAAAGTTTCGCTGCTAACTTCACGCAACATAACAAATCTTAAAATGTCTTAATTTTTTGAGAGTTCTGAGTAGCACTCAAAGAGTTCAAGAGTTCTTGCTAGGTTAGACCAATATTTCTGGGTAAATAAACATTTTATAGCGATTTTAAGATTTCGGTACTAACTTCACGCAACATAACAAATCTTAAAATGTCTTAATTTTTTGAGAGTTCTGAGTAGTACTCAAAGAGTTCTAGAGTTCTTGCTAGGTTAGACCAATAGTTCTGGGTAAATAAAGATTTTATAGCGATTTTAAAATTTTGGTGCTAACTTCTCGCAACACCAAAAATCTTAAAATGCTTTTATTTTTTACAGTTCTGAGTAGCACTCAGAGTTCTAGTTCTTGCTAGGTTAGACCAATAGTTCTGGGTAAATAAAGATTTCATAGCGATTTTAAATTTTGGTGCTAACTACACGCAAGAAATTTTTTTTAAAATGTCTTAATTTTTTGAGAGTTCTGAGTAGTACTCAAAGAGTTCTAGAGTTCTTGCTAGGTTAGACTAATAGTTCTGGGTAAATAAACATTTTATAGCGATGTTAAAATTTCGGTTCTAACTTCACGCAACATAACTAATCTTAAAATGTCTTAATTTTTTGAGAGTTCTGAGTAGCACTCAAAGAGTTCAAGAGTTCTTGCTAGGTTAGACCAATATTTCTGGATAAATAATGATTTTATAGCGATTTAAAAATTTCGGTGCTAACTTCACGCAACATCAAAAATCTTAAAATGTCTTTATTTTTTAGACTTCTGAGTAGCACTCAAGGTGTTCTAGAGTTCTTCCAATATTACACTAATAGTTCTGGGTAAATAAACATTTTATAGCGTTTTTAAAGTTTCGCTGCTAACTTCACGCAACATAACAAATCTTAAAATGTCTTAATTTTTTGAGAGTTCTGAGTAGCACTCAAAGAGTTCAAGAGTTCTTGCTAGGTTAGACCAATATTTCTGGATAAATAAAAATTTTATAGCGATTTAAAAATTTCGGTGCTAACTTCACGCAACACCAAAAATCTTAAAATGTCTATATTTATTAGAGTTCTGAGTAGCACTCAAAGAGTTCAACAGTTCTTGCTAGGTTAGACCAATAGTTCTGCGTAAATAAAGATTTTATAGCGATTTAAAAATTTCGGTGCTAACTCCACGCAACTCCAAAGATCTTAAAATGTCTTTATTTTTAGAGTTCTTAGTAGCTCTCAAGCAGTTCTAGAGTTCCTGCTAGGTTAGACCAATAGTTCTGTCTAAATAAAGATTTTAGAGCGATTCTAAAGTTTCGTTGGTAACATCACGAAACACCAAAAATCTTAAAATGTCTATATTTTTTGAGTTCTGAGTAGCACTCAAAGAGTTCTAGAGTTCTTGCTAGGTTAGACCAATAGTTCTGGGTAAATAAAGATTTTATAGCGATTTTAAAATTTTGGTGCTTTCTCGCAACACCAAAAATCTTAAAATGCCTTTATTTTTTACAGTTCTGAGTAGCACTCAAAGAGTTCTAGTTCTTGCTAGGTTAGACCAATAGTTCTGGGTAAATAAAGATTTTATAGCGATTTAAAATTTTGGTGCTAACTACACGCAACAATTTTTTTTTAAAATGTCTTAATTTTTTTAGAGTTCTGAGTAGTACTCAAAGAGTTCTAGAGTTCTTGCTAGGTTAGACCAATAATTCTGGGTAAATAAAGATTTTCTTGCGATTTTAAAGTTTCTGACCCAATTTCACGCAACACCAAAAATCTTAAAATCTCTATATTTTTTAGAGGTCTGAGTAGCAATCAAAGAGTTCTAGAGTTCTTGCTAGGTTAGCCCAATAGTTCTGGGTAAATAAACATTTTATAGCGATTTTAAAGTTTCGATCCTAACAAAGCAACACCAAAAATCTTAAAATCTCTATATTTTTTAGAGTTCTGAGTAGCACTGAAAGAGTTCAAGAGTTCTTGCTAGGTTAGGCTAGAAGTTCAGGGTAAATAAAGTTTTGGTGCTAACTTCAAGCAACCCCAAGACTCTTAAAATGTTTCAAATTTTTTTGAGTTGTGAGTAGTACTCAAAGAGTTCTAGAGTTATTGCTAGGTTAGACCAATAGTTCTGGGTAAATAAAGATCTTACAGCGATTTAAAATTTTTGGTGCTAACTTCACGCAACACCAAAAATCTTAAAATGTGTCAATTTTTTGAGCTCTGATCATTACTCAAAGAGTTCTAGAGTTATTGCTAGGTTAGACCAATAGTTCTGGGTAAATAAAGATTTTATAACGATTCGAATGTTTCGGTGATAACTTCACGAAACACCAAAAATCTTAAAATGTATTTATTTTTTGATTTCTGAGTAGTTTTCAAAGAGTTCTAGAGTTATTGCTAGGTTAGACCAATAGTTCTGGGTAAATAAAGATCTTACAGCGATTTTAAATTTTTGGTGCTAACTTCACGCAACACAAAAAATCTTAAAATGTATTTATTTTTTGAGTTCTGAGTAGTTTTCAAAGAGTTCTAGAGTTATTGCTAGTTTAGACCAATAGTTCTGGGTAAATAAAGATTTTCTAGCGATTTTAAAGTTTCGGAGCCAATTTCACGCAACACAAAAATCTTAAAATCTCTATATTTTTAGAGGTCTGAGTAGCACTCAAAGAGTTCTAAAGTTCTTGCCAGGATAGGCTAATAGTTCTTTGTAAACAAAGATTTTATAACGATTTTAATGTTTCGGTGGTAACTTCACGAAACTCCAAAATTCTTAAAATGTCTATATTTTTTAGAGTTCTGAGTAGCACTGAAAGAGTTCAAGAGTTCTTGCTAGGTTAGGCTAATAGTTCAGGGTAAATAAATATTTTATAGCGATTTTAAAGTTTCGGTGCTAACTTCAAGCATCCCCAAAAATCTTAAAATGTCTCAATTTTTTGATTTCTGAGTAGTTTTCAAAGAGTTCTAGAGTTATTGCTAGGTTAGACCAATAGTTCTGGGTAAATAAAGATCTTACAGCGATTTTAAATTTTTGGTGCTAACTTCACGCAACACCAAAAATCTTAAAATGTCTCAATTTTTTTGAGTTCTGAGTAGTACTCAAAGAGTTCTAGAGTTATTGCTAGGTTAGACAAATAGTTCTGGGTAAATAAAAATCTTATAGCGATTTTAAATTTTTGGTGCTAACTTCACGCAACACCAAAAATCTTAAAATGTCTTAATTTTTAGAGTTCTGAGTAGTAATCAAAGAGTTCTTGAGTTCTTGCTAGGTTAGACCAATAGTTCTGGGTAAATAAAGATTTTATAGCGATTTTAAAATTTTGGTGCTAACTTCACGCAACACCAAAAATCTTAAAATGTCATAATTTTTTAGAGTTCTGAGTAGTACTCAAAGAGATCTAGAGTTCTTGCTAGGTTAGACCAATATTTCTGGATAAATAATGATTTTATAGCGATTTAAAAATTTCGGTGCTAACTTCACGCAACATCAAAAATCTTAAAATGTCTTTATTTTTTAGACTTCTGAGTAGCACTCAAGGTGTTCTAGAGTTCTTCCAATATTACACTAATAGTTCTGGGTAAATAAACATTTTATAGCGTTTTTAAAGTTTCGCTGCTAACTTCACGCAACATAACAAATCTTAAAATGTCTTAATTTTTTGAGAGTTCTGAGTAGCACTCAAAGAGTTCAAGAGTTCTTGCTAGGTTAGACCAATATTTCTGGGTAAATGAACATTTTATAGCGATTTTAAGATTTCGGTACTAACTTCACGCAACATAACAAATCTTAAAATGTCTTAATTTTTTGAGAGTTCTGAGTAGTACTCAAAGAGTTCTAGAGTTCTTGCTAGGTTAGACCAATAGTTCTGGGTAAATAAAGATTTTATAGCGATTTTAAAATTTTGGTGCTAACTTCTCGCAACACCAAAAATCTTAAAATGCTTTTATTTTTTACAGTTCTGAGTAGCACTCAGAGTTCTAGTTCTTGCTAGGTTAGACCAATAGTTCTGGGTAAATAAAGATTTCATAGCGATTTTAAATTTTGGTGCTAACTACACGCAAGAAATTTTTTTTAAAATGTCTTAATTTTTTGAGAGTTCTGAGTAGTACTCAAAGAGTTCTAGAGTTCTTGCTAGGTTAGACTAATAGTTCTGGGTAAATAAACATTTTATAGCGATGTTAAAATTTCGGTACTAACTTCACGCAACATAACTAATCTTAAAATGTCTTAATTTTTTGAGAGTTCTGAGTAGCACTCAAAGAGTTCAAGAGTTCTTGCTAGGTTAGACCAATATTTCTGGATAAATAATGATTTTATAGCGATTTAAAAATTTCGGTGCTAACTTCACGCAACATCAAAAATCTTAAAATGTCTTTATTTTTTAGACTTCTGAGTAGCACTCAAGGTGTTCTAGAGTTCTTCCAATATTACACTAATAGTTCTGGGTAAATAAACATTTTATAGCGTTTTTAAAGTTTCGCTGCTAACTTCACGCAACATAACAAATCTTAAAATGTCTTAATTTTTTGAGAGTTCTGAGTAGCACTCAAAGAGTTCAAGAGTTCTTGCTAGGTTAGACCAATATTTCTGGATAAATAAAAATTTTATAGCGATTTAAAAATTTCGGTGCTAACTTCACGCAACACCAAAAATCTTAAAATGTCTATATTTATTAGAGTTCTGAGTAGCACTCAAAGAGTTCAACAGTTCTTGCTAGGTTAGACCAATAGTTCTGCGTAAATAAAGATTTTATAGCGATTTAAAAATTTCGGTGCTAACTCCACGCAACTCCAAAGATCTTAAAATGTCTTTATTTTTAGAGTTCTTAGTAGCTCTCAAGCAGTTCTAGAGTTCCTGCTAGGTTAGACCAATAGTTCTGTCTAAATAAAGATTTTAGAGCGATTCTAAAGTTTCGTTGGTAACATCACGAAACACCAAAAATCTTAAAATGTCTATATTTTTTGAGTTCTGAGTAGCACTCAAAGAGTTCTAGAGTTCTTGCTAGGTTAGACCAATAGTTCTGGGTAAATAAAGATTTTATAGCGATTTTAAAATTTTGGTGCTTTCTCGCAACACCAAAAATCTTAAAATGCCTTTATTTTTTACAGTTCTGAGTAGCACTCAAAGAGTTCTAGTTCTTGCTAGGTTAGACCAATAGTTCTGGGTAAATAAAGATTTTATAGCGATTTAAAATTTTGGTGCTAACTACACGCAACAATTTTTTTTTAAAATGTCTTAATTTTTTTAGAGTTCTGAGTAGTACTCAAAGAGTTCTAGAGTTCTTGCTAGGTTAGACCAATAATTCTGGGTAAATAAAGATTTTCTTGCGATTTTAAAGTTTCTGACCCAATTTCACGCAACACCAAAAATCTTAAAATCTCTATATTTTTTAGAGGTCTGAGTAGCAATCAAAGAGTTCTAGAGTTCTTGCTAGGTTAGCCCAATAGTTCTGGGTAAATAAACATTTTATAGCGATTTTAAAGTTTCGATCCTAACAAAGCAACACCAAAAATCTTAAAATCTCTATATTTTTTAGAGTTCTGAGTAGCACTGAAAGAGTTCAAGAGTTCTTGCTAGGTTAGGCTAGAAGTTCAGGGTAAATAAAGTTTTGGTGCTAACTTCAAGCAACCCCAAGACTCTTAAAATGTTTCAAATTTTTTTGAGTTGTGAGTAGTACTCAAAGAGTTCTAGAGTTATTGCTAGGTTAGACCAATAGTTCTGGGTAAATAAAGATCTTACAGCGATTTAAAATTTTTGGTGCTAACTTCACGCAACACCAAAAATCTTAAAATGTGTCAATTTTTTGAGCTCTGATCATTACTCAAAGAGTTCTAGAGTTATTGCTAGGTTAGACCAATAGTTCTGGGTAAATAAAGATTTTATAACGATTCGAATGTTTCGGTGATAACTTCACGAAACACCAAAAATCTTAAAATGTATTTATTTTTTGATTTCTGAGTAGTTTTCAAAGAGTTCTAGAGTTATTGCTAGGTTAGACCAATAGTTCTGGGTAAATAAAGATCTTACAGCGATTTTAAATTTTTGGTGCTAACTTCACGCAACACAAAAAATCTTAAAATGTATTTATTTTTTGAGTTCTGAGTAGTTTTCAAAGAGTTCTAGAGTTATTGCTAGTTTAGACCAATAGTTCTGGGTAAATAAAGATTTTCTAGCGATTTTAAAGTTTCGGAGCCAATTTCACGCAACACAAAAATCTTAAAATCTCTATATTTTTAGAGGTCTGAGTAGCACTCAAAGAGTTCTAAAGTTCTTGCCAGGATAGGCTAATAGTTCTTTGTAAACAAAGATTTTATAACGATTTTAATGTTTCGGTGGTAACTTCACGAAACTCCAAAATTCTTAAAATGTCTATATTTTTTAGAGTTCTGAGTAGCACTGAAAGAGTTCAAGAGTTCTTGCTAGGTTAGGCTAATAGTTCAGGGTAAATAAATATTTTATAGCGATTTTAAAGTTTCGGTGCTAACTTCAAGCATCCCCAAAAATCTTAAAATGTCTCAATTTTTTGATTTCTGAGTAGTTTTCAAAGAGTTCTAGAGTTATTGCTAGGTTAGACCAATAGTTCTGGGTAAATAAAGATCTTACAGCGATTTTAAATTTTTGGTGCTAACTTCACGCAACACCAAAAATCTTAAAATGTCTCAATTTTTTTGAGTTCTGAGTAGTACTCAAAGAGTTCTAGAGTTATTGCTAGGTTAGACAAATAGTTCTGGGTAAATAAAAATCTTATAGCGATTTTAAATTTTTGGTGCTAACTTCACGCAACACCAAAAATCTTAAAATGTCTTAATTTTTAGAGTTCTGAGTAGTAATCAAAGAGTTCTTGAGTTCTTGCTAGGTTAGACCAATAGTTCTGGGTAAATAAAGATTTTATAGCGATTTTAAAATTTTGGTGCTAACTTCACGCAACACCAAAAATCTTAAAATGTCATAATTTTTTAGAGTTCTGAGTAGTACTCAAAGAGATCTAGAGTTCTTGCTAGGTTAGACCAATAGTTCTGGGTAAATAAAAATTTTATAGCGATTTTCAATTTTTGGTGCTAACTTCATGCAACACCAAAAATCTTAAAAATTTTATATTTTTTAGAGTTCTGAGTAGCACTCAAAGAGTTCTAGAGTTCTTGGTAGGTTAGACCAATAGTTCTGTGTAAATAATGATTTTATAGCGATTTTAAAATTTTGGTGCTAACTTCACGCAACACCAAAACTCTTAAAATCTCTATATTTTTTAGACTTCTGAGTAGCACTCAAAGTGTTCTAGAGTTCTTCCTAGGTTACACTAATAGTTCTGGGTAAATAAACATTTTATAGCGATTTTAAAGTTTCGCTGCTAACTTCAAGAAAAACCAAAATTCATAAAATAGGTATATTTTTAAAGTTCTGAGTAGCACTCAAAGAGTTCTAGAGTTCTTGCTAGGTTAGACCAATAGTTCTGGGTAAATAAAGATTTTATAGCGATTTTAAAATTTTGGTGCTAACTTCTCGCAACACCAAAAATCTTAAAATGCCTTTATTTTTTACAGTTCTGAGTAGCACTCAAAGAGTTCTAGTTCTTGCTAGGTTAGACCAATAGTTCTGGGTAAATAAAGATTTCATAGCGATTTTAAATTTTGGTGCTAACTACACGCAACAAAATTTTTTTTAAAATGTCTTAATTTTTTTAGAGTTCTGAGTAGTACTCAAAGAGTTCTAGAGTTGTTGCTAGGTTAGACCAATAATTCTGGGTAAATAAAGATTTTCTTGCGATTTTAAAGTTTCTGACCCAATTTCACGCAACACCAAAAATATTAAAATGTCTATATTTTTTAGAGGTCTGAGTAGCAATCAAAGAGTTCTAGAGTTCTTGCCAGGATAGGCCAATAGTTCTTTGTAAACAAAGATTTTATAACGATTTTAATGTATCGGTGGTAACTTCACGAAACTCCAAAATTCTTAAAATGTCTATATTTTTTTGAGTTCTGAGTAGCACTGAAAGAGTTCAAGAGTTCTTGCTAGGTTAGGCTAGTAGTTCAGGGTAAATAAAGTTTTGGTGCTAACTTCAAGCAACCCCAAGAATCTTAAAATGTTTCAATTTTTTGAGTTGTGAGTAGTACTCAAAGAGTTCTAGAGTTATTGCTAGGTTAGACCAATAGTTCTGGGTAAATAAAGATCTTACAGCGATTTAAAATTTTTGGTGCTAACTTCACGCAACACCAAAAATCTTAAAATGTGTCAAATTTTTGAGCTCTGATGAGTACTCAAAGAGTTCTAGAGTTATTGCTAGGTTAGACCAATAGTTCTGGGTAAATAAAGATTTTATAACGATTCTAATGTTTCGGTGGTAACTTTACGAAACACCAAAAATCTTAAAATGTTTATATTTTTTAGAGTTCTGAGTAGCACTCAGAGTTCTAGTTCTTGCTAGGTTAGACCAATAGTTCTGGATAAATAAAGATTTTATAGCGTTTTTAAAATTTCGGTGCTAACTTCACGCAACACAAAAAATCTTAAAATGTATTTATTTTTTAGAGTTCTGAATAGAACTCAAAGAGTTCTAGAGTTCTTGCTAGGTTGGACCAATAGTTCTGGGTAAATAAAGATTTTATAGATAATTTAAATTATGATGCTAACTTCACGCAACCAAAAATTTTTAAAATGTCTTAATTTTTTTAGAGTTCTGAGTAGTACTCAAAGAGTTCTAGAGTTCTTGCTAGGTTAGACCAATAGTTCTGGGTAAATAAAGATTTTCTAGCGATTTTAAAGTTTCGGAGCCAATTTCACGCAACACAAAAATCTTAAATCTCTATATTTTTAGAGGTCTGAGTAGCACTCAAAGAGTTCTAAAGTTCTTGCCAGGATAGGCCAATAGTTCTTTGTAAACAAAGATTTTATAACGATTTTAATGTTTCGGTGGTAACTTCACGAAACTCCAAAATTCTTAAAATGTCTATATTTTTTAGAGTTCTGAGTAGCACTGAAAGAGTTCAAGAGTTCTTGCAAGGTTAGGCTAATAGTTCAGGGTAAATAAATATTTTATAGCGATTTTAAAGTTTCGGTGCCAACTTCATGCATCCCCAAAAATCTTAAAATGTCTCAATTTTTTGATTTCTGAGTAGTATTAAAGAGTTCTAGAGTTATTCCTAGGTTAGACAAATAGTTCTGGGTAAATAATGATCTTACAGCGATTTTAAATTTTTGGTGCTAACTTCACGCAACACCAAAAATCTTAAAATGTCTCAATTTTTTTTTAGTTCTGAGTAGTACTCAAAGAGATCTAGAGTTATTGCTAGGTTAGACAAATAGTTCTGGGTAAAGAAAAATCTTATAGCGATTTTAAATTTTTGGTGCTAACTTCACGCAACACCAAAAATCTTAAAATGTCTTAATTTTTAGAGTTCTGAGTAGTAATCAAAGAGTTGTAGAGTTCTTGCTAGGTTAGACCAATAGTTCTGGGTAAATAAAGATTTTATAGCGATTTTAAAATCTTGGTGCTAACTTCACGCAACACCAAAACTCTTAAAATCTCTATATTTTTTAGACTTCTGAGTAGCACTCAAAGAGTTCTAGTTCTTGCTAGGTTAGACCAATAGTTCTGGATAAATAAAGATTTTATAGCGTTTTTAAAATTTCGGTGCTAACTTCACGCAACACAAAAAATTTAAAATGTATTTATTTTTTGATTTCTGAGTAGTTTTCAAAGAGTTCTAGAGTTATTGCTAGGTTAGACCAATAGTTCTGGGTAAATAAAGATCTTACAGCGATTTTAAATTTTTGGTGCTAACTTCACGCAACACAAAAAATCTTAAAATGTCTCAATTTTATTGAGTTCTGAGTAGTTTTCAAAGAGTTCTAGAGTTATTGCTAGTTTAGATCAATAGTTCTGGGTAAATAAAGATTTTCTAGCGATTTTAAAGTTTCGGAGCCAATTTCACGCAACACAAAAATCTTAAAATCTCTATATTTTTAGAGGTCTGAGTAGCACTCAAAGAGTTCTAAAGTTCTTGCCAGGATAGGCCAATAGCTCTTTGTAAACAAAGATTTTATAACGATTTTAATGTTTCGGTGGTAACTTCACGAAACTCCAAAATTCTTGAAATGTCTATATTTTTTAGAGTTCTGAGTAGCACTGAAAGAGTTCAAGAGTTCTTGCTAGGTTAGGCTAATAGTTCAGGGTAAATAAATATTTTATAGCGATTTTAAAGTTTCGGTGCTAACTTCAAGCATCCCCAAAAATCTTAAAATGTCTCAATTTTTTGATTTCTGAGTAGTTTTCAAAGAGTTCTAGAGTTATTGCTAGGTTAGACCAATAGTTCTGGGTAAATAAACATTTTATAGCGATTTTAAAGTTTCGATCCTAACAAAGCAACACCAAAAATCTTAAAATCTCTATATTTTTTAGAGTTCTGAGTAGCACTGAAAGAGTTCAAGAGTTCTTGCTAGGTTAGGCTAGAAGTTCAGGGTAAATAAAGTTTTGGTGCTAACTTCAAGCAACCCCAAGAATCTTAAAATGTTTCAAATTTTTTTGAGTTGTGAGTAGTACTCAAAGAGTTCTAGAGTTATTGCTAGGTTAGACCAATAGTTCTGGGTAAATAAAGATCTTACAGCGATTTAAAATTTTTGGTGCTAACTTCACGCAACACCAAAAATCTTAAAATGTGTCAATTTTTTGAGCTCTGATCATTACTCAAAGAGTTCTAGAGTTATTGCTAGGTTAGACCAATAGTTCTGGGTAAATAAAGATTTTATAACGATTCTAATGTTTCGGTGATAACTTCACGAAACACCAAAAATCTTAAAATGTATTTATTTTTTGATTTCTGAGTAGTTTTCAAAGAGTTCTAGAGTTATTGCTAGGTTAGACCAATAGTTCTGGGTAAATAAAAATCTTACAGCGATTTTAAATTTTTGGTGCTAACTTCACGCAACACAAAAAATCTTAAAATGTATTTATTTTTTGAGTTCTGAGTAGTTTTCAAAGAGTTCTAGAGTTATTGCTAGTTTAGACCAATAGTTCTGGGTAAATAAAGATTTTCTAGCGATTTTAAAGTTTCGGAGCCAATTTCACGCAACACAAAAATCTTAAAATCTCTATATTTTTAGAGGTCTGAGTAGCACTCAAAGAGTTCTAAAGTTCTTGCCAGGATAGGCCAATAGTTCTTTGTAAACAAAGATTTTATAACGATTTTAATGTTTCGGTGGTAACTTCACGAAACTCCAAAATTCTTAAAATGTCTATATTTTTTAGAGTTCTGAGTAGCACTGAAAGAGTTCAAGAGTTCTTGCTAGGTTAGGCTAATAGTTCAGGGTAAATAAATATTTTATAGCGATTTTAAAGTTTCGGTGCTAACTTCAAGCATCCCCAAAAATCTTAAAAAGTCTCAATTTTTTGATTTCTGAGTAGTTTTCAAAGAGTTCTAGAGTTATTGCTAGGTTAGACCAATAGTTCTGGGTAAATAAAGATCTTACAGCGATTTTAAATTTTTGGTGCTAACTTCACGCAACACCAAAAATCTTAAAATGTCTCAATTTTTTTGAGTTCTGAGTAGTACTCAAAGAGTTCTAGAGTTATTGCTAGGTTAGACAAATAGTTCTGGGTAAATAAAAATCTTATAGCGATTTTAAATTTTTGGTGCTAACTTCACGCAACACCAAAAATCTTAAAATGTCTTAATTTTTAGAGTTCTGAGTAGTAATCAAAGAGTTCTAGAGTTCTCGCTAGGTTAGACCAATAGTTCTGGGTAAATAAAGATTTTATAGCGATTTTAAAATTTTGGTGCTAACTTCACGCAACACCAAAAATCTTAAAATGTCATAATTTTTTAGAGTTCTGAGTAGTACTCAAAGAGATCTAGAGTTCTTGCTAGGTTAGACCAATAGTTCTGGGTAAATAAAAATTTTATAGCGATTTTCAATTTTTGGTGCTAACTTCATGCAACACCAAAAATCTTAAAAATTTTATATTTTTTAGAGTTCTGAGTAGCACTCAAAGAGTTCTAGAGTTCTTTTTATGTTAGACCAATAGTTCTGTGTAAATAAAGATTTTATAGCGATTTTAAAATTTTGGTGCTAACTTCACGCAACACCAAAACTCTTAAAATCTCTATATTTTTTAGACTTCTGAGTAGCACTCAAAGTGTTCTAGAGTTCTTCCTAGGTTACACTAATAGTTCTGGGTAAATAAACATTTTATAGCGATTTTAAAGTTTCGTTGCTAACTACAAGAAAAACCAAAATTCATAAAATAGGTATATTTTTAAAGTTCTGAGTAGCACTCAAAGAGTTCTAGAGTTCTTGCTAGGTTAGACCAATAGTTCTGGGTAAATAAAGATTTTATAGCGATTTTAAAATTTTGGTGCTAACTTCTCGCAACACCAAAAATCTTAAAATGCCTTTATTTTTTACAGTTCTGAGTAGCACTCAAAGAGTTCTAGTTCTTGCTAGGTTAGACCAATAGTTCTGGGTAAATAAAGATTTCATAGCGATTTTAAATTTTGGTGCTAACTACACGCAACAAAAATTTTTTTAAAATGTCTTAATTTTTTTAGAGTTCTGAGTAGTACTCAAAGAGTTCTAGAGTTGTTGCTAGGTTAGACCAATAATTCTGGGTAAATAAAGATTTTCTTGCGATTTTAAAGTTTCTGACCCAATTTCACGCAACACCAAAAATATTAAAATGTCTATATTTTTTAGAGGTCTGAGTAGCAATCAAAGAGTTCTAGAGTTCTTGCCAGGATAGGCCAATAGTTCTTTGTAAACAAAGATTTTATAACGATTTTAATGTATCGGTGGTAACTTCACGAAACTCCAAAATTCTTAAAATGTCTATATTTTTTTGAGTTCTGAGTAGCACTGAAAGAGTTCAAGAGTTCTTGCTAGGTTAGGCTAGTAGTTCAGGGTAAATAAAGTTTTGGTGCTAACTTCAAGCAACCCCAAGAATCTTAAAATGTTTCAATTTTTTTGAGTTGTGAGTAGTACTCAAAGAGTTCTAGATTTATTGCTAGGTTAGACCAATAGTTCTGGGTAAATAAAGATCTTACAGCGATTTAAAATTTTTGGTGCTAACTTCACGCAACACCAAAAATCTTAAAATGTGTCAAATTTTTGAGCTCTGATTAGTACTCAAAGAGTTCTAGAGTTATTGCTAGGTTAGACCAATAGTTCTGGGTAAATAAAGATTTTATAACGATTCTAATGTTTCGGTGGTAACTTTACGAAACACCAAAAATCTTAAAATGTTTATATTTTTTAGAGTTCTGAGTAGCACTCAAAGAGTTCTAGTTCTTGCTAGGTTAGACCAATAGTTCTGGATAAATAAAGATTTTATAGCGTTTTTAAAATTTCGGTGCTAACTTCACGCAACACAAAAAATCTTAAAATGTATTTATTTTTTAGTTCTGAATAGAACTCAAAGAGTTCTAGAGTTCTTGCTAGGTTGGACCAATAGCTCTGGGTAAATAAAGATTTTATAGATAATTTAAATTATGATGCTAACTTCACGCAACCAAAAATTTTTAAAATGTCTTAATTTTTTTAGAGTTCTGAGTAGTACTCAAAGAGTTCTAGAGTTCTTGCTAGGTTAGACCAATAGTTCTGGGTAAATAAAGATTTTATAGCGATTTTAAAATCTTGGTGCTAACTTCACGCAACACCAAAACTCTTAAAATCTTTATATTTTTTAGATTTCTGAGTAGCACTCAAAGAGTTCTAGTTCTTGCTAGGTTAGACCAATAGTTCTGGATAAATAAAGATTTTATAGCGTTTTTAAAATTTCGGTGCTAACTTCACGCAACACAAAAAATCTTAAAATGTATTTATTTTTTGATTTCTGAGTAGTTTTCAAAGAGTTCTAGAGTTATTGCTAGGTTAGACCAATAGTTCTGGGTAAATAAAGATCTTACAGCGATTTTAAATTTTTGGTGCTAACTTCACGCAACACAAAAAATCTTAAAATGTCTCAATTTTTTTGAGTTCTGAGTAGTTTTCAAAGAGTTCTAGAGTTATTGCTAGTTTAGACCAATAGTTCTGGGTAAATAAAGTTTTCTAGCGATTTTAAAGTTTCGGAGCCAATTTCACGCAACACAAAAATCTTAAAATCTCTATATTTTTAGAGGTCTGAGTAGCACTCAAAGAGTTCTAAAGTTCTTGCCAGGATAGGCCAATAGCTCTTTGTAAACAAAGATTTTATAACGATTTTAATGTTTCGGTGGTAACTTCACGAAACTCCAAAATTCTTGAAATGTCTATATTTTTTAGAGTTCTGAGTAGCACTGAAAGAGTTCAAGAGTTCTTGCTAGGTTAGGCTAATAGTTCAGGGTAAATAAATATTTTATAGCGATTTTAAAGTTTCGGTGCTAACTTCATGCATCCCCAAAAATCTTAAAATGTCTCAATTTTTTCATTTCTGAGTAGTATTAAAGAGTTCTAGAGTTATTCCTAGGTTAGACAAATAGTTCTGGGTAAATAAAGATCTTACAGCGATTTTAAATTTTTGGTGCTAACTTCATGCATCCCCAAAAATCTTAAAATGTCTCAATTTTTTGATTTCTGAGTAGTATTAAAGAGTTCTAGAGTTATTCCTAGGTTAGACAAATAGTTCTGGGTAAATAAAGATCTTACAGCGATTTTAAATTTTTGGTGCTAACTTCACGCAACACAAAAAATCTTAAAATGTCTCAATTTTTTTGAGTTCTGAGTAGTTTTCAAAGAGTTCTAGAGTTATTGCTAGTTTAGACCAATAGTTCTGGGTAAATAAAGATTTTCTAGCGATTTTAAAGTTTCGGAGCCAATTTCACGCAACACAAAAATCTTAAAATCTCTATATTTTTAGAGGTCTGAGTAGCACTCAAAGAGTTCTAAAGTTCTTGCCAGGATAGGCCAATAGCTCTTTGTAAACAAAGATTTTATAACGATTTTAATGTTTCGGTGGTAACTTCACGAAACTCCAAAATTCTTGAAATGTCTATATTTTTTACAGTTCTGAGTAGCACTGAAAGAGTTCAAGAGTTCTTGCTAGGTTAGGCTAATAGTTCAGGGTAAATAAATATTTTATAGCGATTTTAAAGTTTCGGTGCTAACTTCATGCATCCCCAAAAATCTTAAAATGTCTCAATTTTTTGATTTCTGAGTAGTATTAAAGAGTTCTAGAGTTATTCCTAGGTTAGACAAATAGTTCTGGGTAAATAAAGATCTTACAGCGATTTTAAATTTTTGGTGCTAACTTCACGCAACACCAAAAATCTTAAAATGTCTCAATTTTTTTTGAGTTCTGAGTAGTACTCAAAGAGATCTAGAGTTATTGCTAGGTTAGACAAATAGTTCTGGGTAAAGAAAAACCTTATAGCGATTTTAAATTTTTGGTGCTAACTTCACGCAACACCAAAAATCTTAAAATGTCTTAATTTTTAGAGTTCTGAGTAGTAATCAAAGAGTTGTAGAGTTCTTGCTAGGTTAGACCAATAGTTCTGGGTAAATAAAGATTTTATAGCGATTTTAAAATCTTGGTGCTAACTTCACGCAACACCAAAACTCTTAAAATCTTTATATTTTTTAGATTTCTGAGTAGCACTCAAAGAGTTCTAGTTCTTGCTAGGTTAGACCAATAGTTCTGGATAAATAAAGATTTTATAGCGTTTTTAAAATTTCGGTGCTAACTTCACGCAACACAAAAAATCTTAAAATGTATTTATTTTTTGATTTCTGAGTAGTTTTCAAAGAGTTCTAGAGTTATTGCTAGGTTAGACCAATAGTTCTGGGTAAATAAAGATCTTACAGCGATTTTAAATTTTTGGTGCTAACTTCACGCAACACAAAAAATCTTAAAATGTCTCAATTTTTTTGAGTTCTGAGTAGTTTTCAAAGAGTTCTAGAGTTATTGCTAGTTTAGACCAATAGTTCTGGGTAAATAAAGTTTTCTAGCGATTTTAAAGTTTCGGAGCCAATTTCACGCAACACAAAAATCTTAAAATCTCTATATTTTTAGAGGTCTGAGTAGCACTCAAAGAGTTCTAAAGTTCTTGCCAGGATAGGCCAATAGCTCTTTGTAAACAAAGATTTTATAACGATTTTAATGTTTCGGTGGTAACTTCACGAAACTCCAAAATTCTTGAAATGTCTATATTTTTTAGAGTTCTGAGTAGCACTGAAAGAGTTCAAGAGTTCTTGCTAGGTTAGGCTAATAGTTCAGGGTAAATAAATATTTTATAGCGATTTTAAAGTTTCGGTGCTAACTTCAAGCATCCCTAAAAATCTTAAAATGTCTCAATTTTTTGATTTCTGAGTAGTTTTCAAAGAGTTCTAGAGTTATTGCTAGGTTAGACCAATAGTTCTGGGTAAATAAAGATCTTACAGCGATTTTAAATTTTTGGTGCTAACTTCACGCAACACCAAAAATCTTAAAATGTCTCAATTTTTTTGAGTTCTGAGTAGTAATCAAAGAGTTCTAGAGTTCTTGCTAGGTTAGACCAATAGTTCTGGGTAAATAAAGATTTTATAGCGATTTTAAAATTTTGGTGCTAACTTCACGCAACACCAAAAATCTTAAAATGTCATATTTTTTTAGAGTTCTGAGTAGTACTCAAAGAGATCTAGAGTTCTTGCTAGGTTAGACCAATAGTTCTGGGTAAATAAAAATTTTATAGCGATTTTCAATTTTTGGTGCTAACTTCATGCAACACCAAAAATCTTAAAATATTTATATTTTTTAGAGTTCTGAGTAGCACTCAAAGAGTTCTAGAGTTCTTGGTAGGTTAGACCAATAGTTCTGTGTAAATAAAGATTTTATAGCGATTTTAAAATTTTGGTGCTAACTTCACGCAACACCAAAACTCTTAAAATCTCTATATTTTTTAGACTTCTGAGTAGCACTCAAAGTGTTCTAGAGTTCTTCCTAGGTTACACTAATAGTTCTGGGTAAATAAACATTTTAAAGCGATTTTAAAGTTTCGCTGCTAACTTCAAGAAAAACCAAAATTCATAAAATAGGTATATTTTTAAAGTTCTGAGTAGCACTCAAAGAGTTCAACAGTTCTTGCTAGGCTAGACCAATATTTCTGGCTAAATAAAGATTTTATAGCGATTTTTAAATTTCGGTACTAACTTCACGCAACATAAAAAATCTTAAAATGTCTTAATTTTTTGAGAGTTCTGAGTAGTACTCAAAGAGTTCTAGAGTTCTTGCTAGGTTAGACCAATAGTTCTGGGTAAATAAAGATTTTATAGCGATTTTAAAATTTTGGTGCTAACTTCTCGCAACACCAAAAATCTTAAAATGCCTTTATTTTTTACAGTTCTGAGTAGCACTCAAAGAGTTCTAGTTCTTGCTAGGTTAGACCAATAGTTCTGGGTAAATAAAGATTTCATAGCGATTTTAAATTTTGGTGCTAACTACACGCAACAAAAATTTTTTTAAAATGTCTTAATTTTTTTAGAGTTCTGAGTAGTGCTCAAAGAGTTCTAGAGTTCTTGCTAGGTTAGACCAATAATTCTGGGTAAATAAAGATTTTCTTGCGATTTTAAAGTTTCTGACCCAATTTCACGCAACACCAAAAATATTAAAATGTCTATATTTTTTAGAGGTCTGAGTAGCAATCAAAGAGTTCTAGAGTTCTTGCCAGGATAGGCCAATAGTTCTTTGTAAACAAAGATTTTATAACGATTTTAATGTTTCGGTGGTAACTTCACAAAACTCGAAAATTCTTAAAATGTCTCTATTTTTTTGAGTTCTGAGTAGCACTGAAAGAGTTCAAGAGTTCTTGCTAGGTTAGGCTAGTAGTTCAGGGTAAATAAAGTTTTGGTGCTAACTTCAAGCAACCCCAAGAATCTCAAAATGTTTCAATTTTTTGAGTTGTGAGTAGTACTCAAAGAGTTCTAGAGTTATTGCTAGGTTAGACCAATAGTTCTGGGTAAATAAAGATCTTAAAGCGATTTAAAATTTTTGGTGCTAACTTCACGCAACACCAAAAATCTTAAAATGTGTCAAATTTTTGAGCTCTGATTAGTACTCAAAGAGTTCTAAGGTTATTGCTAGGTTATACCAATAGTTCCGGGTAAATAAAGATTTTATAACGATTCTAATGTTTCGGTGGTAACTTCACGAAACACCAAAAATCTTAAAATGTTTATATTTTTTAGAGTTCTGAGTAGCACTCAAAGAGTTCTAGTTCTTGCTAGGTTAGACCAATAGTTCTGGGCAAATAAAGATTTTCTAGCGATTTTAAAGTTTCGGAGCCAATTTCACGCAACACAAAAATCTTAAAATCTCTATATTTTTAGAGGTCTGAGTAGCACTCAAAGAGTTCTAAAGTTCTTGCCAGGATAGGCCAATAGTTCTTTGTAAACAAAGATTTTATAACGATTTTAATGTTTCGGTGGTAACTTCACGAAACTCCAAAATTCTTAAAATGTCTATATTTTTTAGAGTTCTGAGTAGCACTGAAAGAGTTCAAGAGTTCTTGCTAGGTTAGGCTAATAGTTCAGGGTAAATAAATATTTTATAGCGATTTTAAAGTTTCGGTGCTAACTTCAAGCATCCCCAAAAATCTTAAAATGTCTCAATTTTTTGATTTCTGAGCAGTATTAAAGAGTTCTAGAGTTATTGCTAGGTTAGACAAAAATTTCTGGGTAAATAAAGATCTTACAGCGATTTTAAATTTTTGGTGCTAACTTCACGCAACACCAAAAATCTTAAAATGTCTCAATTTTTTTTGAGTTCTGAGTAGTACTCAAAGAGATCTAGAGTTATTGCTAGGTTAGACAAATAGTTCTGGGTAAAGAAAAATCTTATAGCGATTTTAAATTTTTGGTGCTAACTTCACGCAACACCAAAAATCTTAAAATGTCTTAATTTTTAGAGTTCTGAGTAGTAATCAAAGAGTTGTAGAGTTCTTGCTAGGTTAGACCAATAGTTCTGGGTAAATAAAGATTTTATAGCGATTTTAAAATCTTGGTGCTAACTTCACGCAACACCAAAACTCTTAAAATCTATATTTTTTAGACTCCTGAGTAGCACTCAAAGAGTTCTAGTTCTTGCTAGGTTAGACCAATAGTTCTGGATAAATAAAGATTTTATAGCGTTTTTAAAATTTCGGTGCTAACTTCACGCAACACAAAAAATCTTAAAATGTATTTATTTTTTGATTTCTGAGTAGTTTTCAAAGGGTTCTAGAGTTATTGCTAGGTTAGACCAATAGTTCTGTGTAAATAAAGATTTTATAGCGATTTTAAAATTTTGGTGCTAACTTCACGCAACATCAAAACTCTTAAAATCTCTATATTTTTTAGACTTCTGAGTAGCACTCAAAGTGTTCTAGAGTTCTTCCTAGGTTACACTAATAGTTCTGGGTAAATAAACATTTTATAGCGATTTTAAAGTTTCGCTGCTAACTTCAACAAAAAACAAAATTCATAAAATAGGTATATTTTTAAAGTTCTGAGTAGCACTCAAAGAGTTCAACAGTTCTTGCTAGGTTAGACCAATATTTCTGGGTAAATAAAGATTTTATAGCGATTTTTAAATTTCGGTACTAACTTCACGCAACATAAAAAATCTTAAAATGTCTTAATTTTTTGAGAGTTCTGAGTAGTACTCAAAGAGTTCTAGAGTTCTTGCTAGGATAGACCAATAGTTCTTGTGTAAATAAAGATTTTATAGCGATTCTAAAGTTTCGGTGGTAGCTTCACGAAACACCAAAAATCTTAAAATGTCTATATTTTTAGAGTTCTTTTTAGAGTTCTGTGTACCACTCAAAGAGTTCAAGAGTTCTTGGTAGGTTAGAGCATTTGTTCTGGACAAAAATAAGTATTTTATAGCGATTTTAAAATTTCGGTGCTAACTTCAGGCAACACCAAAAATTTTAAATTATATATATTTTTTAGAGTTCTGAGAAGAACTCAAAGAATTCTAGAGTTCTTGCTAGGTTACACTAATAGTTCCGGGTAAATAAACATTTTATAGCGTTTTTAAAGTTTCGCTGCTAACTTCAAGAAAAACCAAAATTCATAAAATAGGTATATTTTTTAGAGTTCTGAGTAGCACTCAAAGAGTTCAACAGTTCTTGCTAGATTAGACGAATAGTTCTGGGTAAATAAAGATTTTATTGCGATTTTAAAATTTTGGTGCTAACGTCACGCAACACCAAAAATCTTAAAATGTCTTTATTTTTTTAGGGTTCTGAGTAGCACTCAAAGAGTTCTAGAGTTTTTGATGGGGTAGAATAATAGTTCTGGGTAAACAAAGATTTTATAGCGATTTTAATGTTTCGGTGGTAACTTCACGAAACACCAAAATTCTTAAAATGTCTATATTTTTTAGAGTTCTGAGTAGCACTGAAAGTGTTCTAGAGTTCTTCCTAGGTTACACTAATAGTTCCGGGTAAATAAACATTTTATAGCGTTTTTAAAGTTTCGCTGCTAACTTCAAGAAAAACCAAAATTCATAAAATAGGTATATTTTTTGGGGTTCTGAGTAGCACTCAAAGAGTTCAACAGTTCTTGCTAGATTAGACGAATAGTTCTGGGTAAATAAAGATTTTATTGCGATTTTAAAATTTTGGTGCTAACGTCACGCAACACCAAAAATCTTAAAATGCCTTTATTTTTTAGAGTTCTGAGCAGCACTCAAAGAGTTCTAGAGTTCTTCCTAGGTTAAGCCAATAGTTCTGGGTAAATAAACATTTTATAGCGATTTTAAAGTTTCGATAATAACCACGCAACACCAAATATCTTAAAATCTCTATATTTTTTTAGAGTTCTGAGTAGCACTCAAAGAGTTCTAGAGTTCTTGCTAGGTTAGACCATTAGTTCTGGGTAAAAAAAGATTTTATAGCGATTCTAAATTTTTGGTGTTAACTTCACGCAACACCAGAAATCTTAAAATGCCTTTATTTTTTACAGTTCTGAGTAGCACTCAAAGAGTTCTAGAGTTCTTTCTAGGTTAGACCAATAGTTCTGGGTAAATAAAGATTTTGTAGCGATTTTAAAGTTTTGCTGCTAACTCACGCAAAACCAAAAACCTTATAATGTCTTTATTTTTTAGAGTTCTGAGTAGCACTCAAAGAGTTCAAGAGTTCTTTGTAGGTTAGACCAATATTTCTGGATAAATAAAAATTTTATAGCGATTTTAAAATTTCGGTGCTAACTTCACGCAACATCAAAAATCTTAAAATGTATTTATTTTTAGAGTTCTGAGTAAAACTCAAAGAGTTCCAGAGTTCTTGCTAGGTTAGACCAATAGTTCTGGGTAAATAAATATTTTATTGCGATTTTAAAATTTTGGTGCTAACTTCACGCAACACCAAAAATCTTAAAATGTCTCAATTTTTTGAGTTCTGAGTAGTACTCAAAGAGTACTAGAGTTATTGCTAGGTTAGACCAATAGTTCTGGGTAAATAAAGATTTTATAACGATTCTAATGTTTCGGTGGTATTTTCACGAAACACCAAAAATCTTAAACTGGCTATATTTCTTAGAGTTCTGAGTAGCACTCAAAGAGTTCAACAGTTCTTGGTAGGTTAGACCAATAGTTCTGGATAAATATAGATTTTATAGCGTTTTTAAAATTTCGGTGCTAACTTCACGCAACACCAAAAATCTTAAAATGTCTCAATTTTTTGAGTTCTGAGTAGTACTCAAAGAGTTCTAGAGTTTTTGCTAGGTTAGACCAATAGTTCTGGGTAAATAAACATTTTATAGCGGTACTAAAGTTTCGGTGGTAACTTCGCGAAACACCAAAAATCTTAAAATGTCTTAATTTTTTTAGAGTTCTGAGTAGTACTCAAAGAGATCTAGAGTTCTTGCTAGGTTGGTCCAATAGTTCTGGGTAAATAAAGATTTTCTATCGATTTTAAAGTTTTGGTGCTAACTTCACGCAACAACAAAAATCTTAAAATGTCTCAATTTTTTTGAGTTCTGAGTAGCACTCAAAGTGTTCTAGAGTTCTTGCTAGGTTACACTAATAGTTCTGGGTAAATAAACATTTTATAGCGTTTTTAAAGTTTCGCTGCTAACTTCAAGAAAAACCAAAATTCATAAAATATGTATATTTTTAGAGTTCTGAGTAGCACTCAAAGAGTTCAACAGTTCTTGCTAGGTTAGATCAATATTTCTGGGTAAATAAAGATTTTATAGCGATTTTAAAATTTCGGTACTAACTTCACGCAACATAAAAAATCTTAAAATGTCTTTATTTTTTTAGGGTTCTGAGTAGCACTCAAAGAGTTCTAGAGTTCTTGCTGGGTTAAACCAATAGTTCTGGGTAAATAAAGATTTTATAGCGATTTTAAAATTTTGGTGCTAACTTCACTCAACAAGAAAAATCTCAAAATGCCTTTATTTTTAGAGTTCTGGGTAGCACTCAAAGAGTTCTAGAATTCTTGCTAGGTTAGACCAATATTTCTGGGTAAATAAAGATTTTATAGCGATTTTAAATTTTCGGTACTAACTTCACGCAACATAAAAAATCTTAAAATGTCTTAATTTTTTTAGAGTTCTGAGTAGTACTCAAAGAGTTCTAGAGTTATTGCTAGGTTAGACCAATAGTTCTGGGTAAATAAAGATTTTATAGCGATTCTAAAGTTTCGGTGGTAACTTCACGAAACACCAAAAATCTTAAAATGTCTATATTTTTTAGAGTTCTGAGTAGCACTCAAAGTGTTCTAGAGTTCTTGCTAGGTTACACTAATAGTTCTGGGTAAATAAACATTTTATAGCGTTTTTAAAGTTTCGCTGCTAACTTCAAGAAAAACCAAAATTCATAAAATATGTATATTTTTAGAGTTCTGAGTAGCACTCAAAGAGTTCAACAGTTCTTGCTAGGTTAGATCAATATTTCTGGGTAAATAAAGATTTTATAGCGATTTTAAAATTTCGGTACTAACTTCACGCAACATAAAAAATCTTAAAATGTCTTAATTTTTTGAGAGTTTTGAGTAGCACTCAAAGAGTTCAAGAGTTCTTGCTAGGTTAGACCAATATTTCTGGGTAAATAAAGATTTTATAGCGATTTTAAAATTTCGGTGGTAACTTCACGAAACACCAAAAATCTTAAAATGTCTATATTTATTAGAGTTCTGAGTAGCACTCAAAGAGTTCAAGAGTTCTTGGTAGGTTAGACCAATAGTTCTGGATAAATAAAGATTTTATAGCGATTTAAAAATTTCGGTGCTGACTTCACGCAACACCAAAAATCTTAAAATTTATTTATTTTTAGAGTTCTGAGTAGAACTCAAGCAGTTCTAGAGTTCTTGCTAGGTGAGACCAATAGTTCTGGGTAAATAAAGATTTTATAGCGATTCTAAAGTTTCGGTGGTAACTTCACGAAACACCAAAAATCTTAAAATGTCTATATTTTTTGAGTTCTGAGTAGCACTCAAAGAGTTCAAGAGTTCTTGGTAGGTTAGACCAATATTTATGGATAAATAAAGATTTTATAGCGATTTTAAAATTTCGGTGCTAACTTCACGCAACAACAAAAATTCTTAAAATAAATTTATTTTTAGAGTTCTGAGTAAAACTCAAAGAGTTCTAGAGTTCTTGCTAGGTTAGACCAATAGTTCTGGGTAAATAAAGATTTTATTGCGATTTTAAAATTTTGGTGCTAACTTCACGCAACACCAGAAATCCTTAAATGCCTTTATTTTTTACAGTTCTGAGTAGCACTCAAAGAGTTCTATAGTTCTTGCTAGGTTAGACCAATAGTTCTGGGTAAATAAAAATTTTATAGCGATTTTAAAGTTTTGCTGCTAACTCACGCAAAACCAAAAATCTTATTATGTCTTTATTTTTTAGAGTTCTGAGTAGCACTCAAAGAGTTCTAGAGTTCCTGCTAGGTTAGACCAAGGGTTCCTTGTAAATAAAGGTTTTATATCGAATTTAATGTTTCGGTGCTACCTTCACCCAAAACCAAAAATCATAACATGTCTAAATTTATAAGAGTTCTGAGTAGCACTCAAAGAGTTCAACAGTTCTTGCTAGGTTAGACCAATATTTCTAGGTAAATAAAGATTTTATAGCGATTTTAAAATTTCGGTACTAACTTCACGCAACATAAAAAATCTTAAAAAGTCTTAATTTTTTGAGAATTCTGAGTAGTGCTCAAAGAATTCTAGAGTTCTTGCTAGGTTAGACCAATAGTTGTGGGTAAATAAAAATTTTATAGCGATTTTAAATTTTTGGTGCTAACTTTACGCAACACCAAAAATCTTAAAATGTCTATATTTTTAGAGTTCTGAGTAGCACTCAAAGAGTTCAGGAGTTCTTGGTAGGTTAGACCAATAGTTCTGTGCAAATAAAGATTTTATAGCGATTTTAAAATTTTGGTGCTAACTTCACGCAACACCTAAACTCTTACAATCTCTATATTTTTTAGACTTCTGAGTAGCACTCAAAGTGTTCTAGAGTTCTTCCTAGGTTACACTAATAGTTCTAGGTAAATAAACATTTTTTAGCGTTTTTAAAGTTTCGCTGCTAACTTCAAGAAAAACCGAAATTCATACAATAGGTATATTTTTTAGAGTTCTGAATAGCACTCAAAGAGTTCAACAGTTCTTGCTAGGTTAGACCAATATTTCTGGGTAAATAAAGATTTTATAGCGATTTTAAAATTTCGGTACTAACTTCACGCAACATAAAAAATCTTAAAATGTCTTAATTTTTTGAGAGTTCTGAGTAGTACTCAATGAGTTCTAGAGTTCTTGCTAGGTTGGACCAATATTTCTGGGTAAATAAAGATTTTATAGCGATTCTAAAATTTCGGTGATAGCTTCACGAAACACCAAAAATCTTAAAATGTCTATATTTTTTAGAGTTCTGAGTAGCACTCAAAGATTTCAAGAGTTCTTGGAAGGTTAGACCATTAGTTCTGGATAAATAAAGATTTTATAGCGATTTTAAAATTTCGGTGCTAACTTCACGCAACACCAAAAATTTTAAATAGTCTTTATTTTTTAGAGTTCTGAGAAGAACTCAAAGAGTTCTATAGTTCTTGCTAGGTTAGACCAATAGTTCTGGGTAAATAAAGATTTTATAGCGATTTTAAAATTTTGGTGCTAACTTCACGCAACACCAAAAATATTAAAATGTCTATATTTTTTGGAGTTCTGAGTAGAACTCAAAGAGTTCTAGAGTTCTTGCTAGGTTAGACCAATAGTTCTGGGTAAATAAAGATTTTATTGCGATTTTAAAGTTTTTGTGCTAACTTCACGCAACACCAAAAATCTTAAAATGCCTTTATTGTTTACAGTTCTGAGTAGCACTCAAAGAGTTCTAGAGTTCTTGGTAGGTTAGACCATTAGTTCTGGATAAATAAAGATTTTATAGCGATTTTAAAATTTCGGTGCTAACTTCACGCAACACCAAAAATATTAAAATGTCTATATTTTTTGGAGTTCTGAGTAGAACTCAAAGAGTTCTAGAGTTCTTGCTAGCTTAGACCAATAGTTCTGGGTAAATAAAGATTTTATTGCGATTTTGAAGTTTTTGTGCTAACTTCACGCAACACCAAAAATCTTAAAATGCCTTTATTGTTTACAGTTCTGAGTAGCACTCAAAGAGTTCTAGAGTTCCTGCTAGGTTAGACCAAGGGTTCTTTGTAAATAAAGGTTTTATATCGAATTTAATGTTTCGGTGCTACCTTCACACAAAACCAAAAATCATAACATGTCTATATTTATAAGAGTTCTGAGTAGCACTCAAAGAGTTCTAGAGTTCTTGCTAGGTTAGGCTAGTAGTTCAGGGTAAATAAAGTTTTGGTGCTAACTTCAAGCAACCCCAAGAATCTTATAATGTTTCAATTTTTTTTAGTTCTGAGTAGTACTCAAAGAGTTCTAGAGTTATTGCTAGGTTAGATCAATAGTTCTGGGTAAATAAAGATCTTACAGCGATTTAAAATTTTTGGTGCTAACTTCACGCAACACCAAAAATCTTAAAATGTCTCAATTTTTTGAGCTCTGATTAGTACTCAAAGAGTTCTAGAGTTCTTGCTAGGTTAAGCTAATAGTTCAGGGTAAATAAATATTTTATAGCGATTTTAAAGTTTCGGTGCTAACTTCAAGCATCCCCAAAAATCTTAAAATGTCTCAATTTTTTGAGTTCTGAGTAGTATTCAAAGAGTTTTAGAGTTATTGCTAGGTTAGACCAATAGTTCTGGGTAAATAAAGATCTTACAGCGATTTTAAATTTTTGGTGCTAACTTCACGCAACACCAAAAATCTTAAAATGTCTAAATTTTTTTGAGTTCTGAGTAGTACTCAAAGAGTTCTAGAGTTATTGCTAGGTTACACAAATAGTTCTGGGTAAATAAAAATCTTATAGCGATTTTAAATTTTTGGTGCTAACTTCACGCAACACCAAAAATCTTAAAATGTCTTAATTTTTAGAGTTCTGAGTAGTAATCAAGGAGTTCTAGAGTTCTTGCTAGGTTAGTCCAATAGTTCTGGGTAAATAAAAATTTTATAGCGATTTTAAAATTTTGGTGCTAACTTCACGCAACACCAATAATCTTAAAATGTCATAATTTTTTAGAGTTCTGAGTAGTACTCAAAGATATCTAGAGTTCTTGCTAGGTTAGACCAATAGTTCTGGGTAAATAAAGATTTTATAGCGATTTTAAAATTTTGGTTCTAACTTCACACAACAACAAAAATCTTTAAATGTCTCTTTTTTTAGAGTTGTGAGAAGTACTCAAAGAGTTCTATAGTTCTTGCTAGGTGAGGCCAATAGTTCTGTGTAAATAAAGATTTATAGCGATTTTAAAGTTTCAGTGCCAATTTCAACAACACCAAAAATCTTAAAATTTCTTTATTTTTTTAGGGTTCTGAGTAGCACTCAAAGAGTTCTAGAGTTCTTGCTGGGTTAGAATAATAATTCTGGGTAAATAAACATTTTATAGCGATTTTAAACTTTCGGTCCTAACTTCACGCAACACCAAAAATCTTAAAATATCTATATTTTTTAGAGTTCTGAGTAGTACTCAAAGAGTTATAGAGTTCTTGCTAGGTTAGACCAATAGTTCTGGGTAAATAAAAATTTTATAGCGATTTTACATTTTTGGTGCTAACTTCACGCAACACCAAAATTCTTAAAATATCTATATTTTTTAAAGTTCTGAGTAGCACTCAAATAGTTCTAGAGTTCTTGGTAGGTTAGACCAATAATTCTGTGTAAATAAAGATTTTATAGAGATTTTAAAATTTTGGTGCCAACTTCACGCAACACCAAAACTCTTAAAATCTCTATATTTTTTAGACTTCTGAGTAGCACTCAAAGTGTTCTAGAGTTCTTCCTAGGTTACACTAATAGTTCTGGGTAAACATTTTATAGCGTTTTTAAAGTTTCGCTGCTAACTTCAAGAAAAACCAAAATTCATAAAATAAGTATATTTTAAAGAGTTCTGAGTAGCACTCAAAGAGTTCAACAGTTCTTGCTAGGTTAGACCAATATTTCTGGGTAAATAAAGATTTTATAGCGATTTTAAAATTTCGGTTCTAACTTCACGCAACATAAAAAATCTTAAAATGTCTTACTTTTTTGAGAGTTCTGAGTAGTACACAAAGAGTTCTAGAGTTCTTGCTAGGTTAGACCAATAGTTCTAGGTAAATAAAGATTTTATAGCGATTCGAATGTTTCGGTGGTAACTTCACGAAACACCAAAAATCTTAAAATGTCTATATTTTTTAGAGTTCTGAGTAGCACTCAAAGAGTTCAAGTGTTCTTGGTAGGTTAGACCAATAGTTCTGGATAAATAAAGATTTTATAGCGATTTTAAAATTTCGGTGCTAACTTCACGCAACACCAAAAATTTTAAATTATTTTTATTTTTTAGAGTTCTGAGAAGAACTCAAAGAGTTCTAGAGTTCTTGCTAGGTTAGACCAATAGTTCTGGTAAATAAAGATTTTATAGCGATTTTAAAATTTTGGTGCTAGCTTCACGCAACACCAATAATCTTAAAATGCCTTTATTTTTTAGAGTTCTGAGTAGCACTCAAAGAGTTCAAGAGTTCTTGGTAGGTTAGGAAATAGTTCTTGGTAAATAAGGATTTTAAAGCGATTTTAAAGTTTCGCTGGTAACTCAGGCAAAACAAAAATCTTATAATGTCTTTATTTTTTAGAGTTCTGAGTAGCACTCAAAGAGTTCTAGTGTTCCTGCTAGGTTAGACCAAGGGTTCTTTGTAAATAAAAATTTTATATCGATTTTAATCTTTCGGTGCTACCTTCACCCAAAACCAAAAATCATAACATGTCTATATTTATAAGAGTTCTGAGTAGCACTCAAAGAGTTCTAGATTTCTTGCTCGGTTAGACCATGAGTTCTGGGTAAATAAAGATTTTATAGCGATTTTTAAGTTTCCGTGCTAACTTCACGCAACACCAAAAATCTTAAAATCTCTATATTTTTTAGTGTTCAGAGTAGCACTCAAAGTGTTTTAGAGTTCTTACTAGGTTAAAGCAACAGTTCTAGGAAAATAAAAATTTTATCGTGACTTTAGAGTTTCGGTGCTAACTTCACGTAGAACCAAAAATATTAAAATGTCTATATTTTTTGGAGTTCTCGGTAGCACCCAAAGATTTCTAGAGTTATTGTCCGGTTAGGCCAAGAGTTTTGGATAAATAAAAATTCTATAGCGATTATAAAGTTTCGCTACTAACCAGGCAAAAGAAAAAATATAAAAACGTATATTTTTTTAGAGTTCTGAGTAGCACTCAAAGAGTTCTAGAGTTCTTGCTAGGTTAGACCAATAGTTCTGGGTAAATAAATATTTTATTTCGATCTTAATGTTTCGGTGCTACTTTCACGCAAAACCAAAAATCATAACACATATTTAGTTCCTAGAGATCTGAGTAGCACCCAATGAGTTCTAGAGTTCTTGCTAGGATTGACCAATAGTTCTGTATAAATAAAGATTTTATAATGATTTAAAGTTTCGGTGCTAACTTCAAGCAAACCAAAACTCATAAAATGGCTATATTTCTTAGAGTTCTGAGTAGCACGCACAGAGTTCTAGAGTTCCTGTTAAGATAGACAAATAGTTCTGGTTAAATAAAGATTTTATGATGATTTAAAGTTTCGGTGCTACCTTCACGCAAAACAAAAATCATAAAATGTCTATATTTTTAATGTTCTGAGTAGCACTCAAAGAGTTCTAGAGTTCCTGATAGATTAGACCAATATTTCTGGGTAAATAGAGATTTTATAGGGATTTTAAAGTTTCGCTGCTAACTTCAAGAAAAACCAAAAATCATAAAATGTCTATATTTTTTACAGTTCTGAGTAGCACTCAAAAAGTTGTAGAGTTCCTGATAGATTAGACCAATCTTTCTAGGTAAATTGATATTTTATAGCGATTTTAAAGTTTCGCTTGTAACCTCAAGAAAAAACAAAAATCATAAAATGTCTATATTTTTTATAGTTCTGATTAGCACTCAAAGAGTTCTAGAGTTCATGCTAAGTTAGACCAATAGTTCTAACTAAATAAAGATTTTATATCGATTTTAATTATTCGGTGCTAGCTTCACCCAAAACCAAAAATTATAAAATTTCTATATTTTTAGTTTTGAGTAGCACTCAAAGAGTTCTAGAGTTCTTGCAAGGTTGGACCAATAGTTCTGGGTAAATAAAGATTTTATAGCGATTTTAAATTTTTGGTGCTAACTTCACGCAACACCAAAAATCTTAAAATGTCTGAATTTTTTAGAGTTCTGAGTAGTAATCAAAGAGTTCTAAAGTTCTTGCTAGGTTAGACCACTCGTTCTGGGTAAACAAAGATTTTATAGCGATTTTAAAATGTTGGTTCTAACTTCACACTACACCAAAAATCCTAAAATTTCTTTATTTATTTAGGGTTCAGAGTAGCACTCAAAGAGTTCTAGAGTTCTTGCAAGGTTAGACCATTAGTTCTGCGTAAATACAGATTTTATAGCGATTTGAAATTTTGGTGCTAACTTCACGCAACAAAAAAATTTTTAAAATGTCTTAATTTTTTTAGAGTTCTGAGTAGTACTCAAAGAGTTCTAGATTTCTTGCTAGGTTAAACCAATAGTTCTGGGTAAATAAAGATTTTCTAGCGATTTTAAAGTTTCGGAGAAAATTTCACGCAACACCAAAAATCTTAAAATCTCTATATTTTTTAGAGTTCTGAGTAGCACTCAAAGAGTTCTAAAGTTCATGCCAGGATAGGAAAATAGTTCTTTGTAAACAAAGATTTTATAGCGATTTTAATGTTTCGGTGGTAACTACACGAAACAACAAAAATCTTAAAATGTATATATTTCTTAGAGTTCTGAGTAGCACTGAAAGAGTTCAAGAGTTCTTGCTAGGTTAGGCTAATAGTTCTGGGTAAATAAAGATTTTATAGCGATTTTAAAGTTTCGGTGCTAACTTCAAGCAACCCCAAAAATCTTAAAATGTCTCAATTTCTATAGTTCTATAGTTCTTGCTAGGTGAGATCAATAGTCCTGTGTAAATAAAGATTTATAGCGATTTTAAAGTTTCAGTGCCAATTTCAACAACACCAAAAATCTTAAAATTTCTTTATTTTTTTAGGGTTCTGAGTAGCACTCACAGAGTTCTAGAGTTCTTGCTGGGTTAGAATAATAATTCTGGGTAAATAAACATTTTATAGCGATTTTAAAGTTTCGGTCCTAACTTCACGCAACACCAAAAATCTTAAAATCTCTATATTTTTTAGAGTTCTGAGTAGTACTCAAAGAGTTATAGAGTTCTTGCTAGGTTAGACCAATAGTTCTGCGTAAATAAAAATTTTATAGCGATTTTACATTTTTGGTGCTAACTTCACGCAACACCAAAATTCTTAAAATATCTATATTTTTTAGAGTTCTGAGTAGCACTCAAATAGTTGTAGAGTTCTTGGTAGGTTAGACCAATAGTTCTGTGTAAATAAAGATTTTATAGAGATTTTAAAATTTTGGTGCTAACTTCACGCAACACCAAAACTCTTAAAATCTCTATATTTTTTAGACTTCTGAGTAGCACTCAAAGTGTTCTAGGGTTCTTCCTAGGTTACACTAATAGTTCTGGGTAAATAAACATTTTATAGCGTTTTTAAGGTTTCGCTGCTAACTTCAAGAAAAACCAAAATTCATAAAATAAGTATATTTTTTAGAGTTCTGAGTAGCACTCAAAGAGTTCAACAGTTCTTGCTAGGTTAGACCAATATTTCTGGGTAAATAAAGATTTTATAGCGATTTTAAAATTTCGGTACTAACTTCACGCAACATAAAAAATCTTAAAATGTCTTACTTTTTTGAGAGTTCTGAGTAGCACACAAGAAGTTCTAGAGTTCTTGCTAGGTTAGACCAATAGTTCTGGGTGAATAAAGATTTTATAGCGATTCGAATGTTTCGGTGGTAACTTCACGAAACACCAAAAATCTTAAAATGTCTATATTTTTTAGAGTTCTGAGTAGCACTCAAAGAGTTCAAGTGTTGTTGGTAGGTTAGACCAATAGTTCTGGATAAATAGAGATTTTATAGCGATTTTAAAATTTCGGTGCTAACTTCACGCAACACCAAAAATTTTAAATTGTTTTTATTTTTTAGAGTTCTGAGAAGAACTCAAAGAGTTCTAGAGTTCTTGCTAGGTTAGACCAATAGTTCTGGGTAAATAAAGATTTTATAGCGATTTTAAAATTTTGGTGCTAACTTCACGCAACACCAATAATCTTAAAATGCCTTTATTTTTTAGAGTTCTGAGTAGCACTCAAAGAGTTCAAGAGTTCTTGGTAGGTTAGACAAATAGGTCTTGGTAAATAAAGATTTTATAGCGATTTTAAAGTTTCGCTGGTCTCAGGCAAAACCAAAAATCCTATAATGTCTTTATTTTTTTAGAGTTCTGAGTAGCACTCAAAGAGTTCGTGTTCCTGCTAGGTTAGACCAAGAGTTCTTTGTAAATGAAATTTTATATCGATTTTAATCTTTCGGTGCTACCTTCACCCAAAACCAAAAAGCATAACATGTCTATATTTATAAGAGTTCTGAGTAGCACACAAAGAGTTCTAGATTTCTTGCTCGGTTAGACCATGAGTTCTGGGTAAGTATAGATTTTATAGCGATTTTTAAGTTTCCGTGCTAACTTCACGCAACACCAAAAATCATAAAATCTCTATATTTTTTAGTGTTCGGAGTAGCACTCAAAGAGTTTTAGAGTTCTTACTAGGTTAAAGCAACAGTTCTAGGAAAATAAAGATTTTATCGTGACTTTAGAGTTTCGGTGCTAACTTCACGTAGAACCAAAAATATTAAAATGTCTATATTTTTTGGAGTTCTCGGTAGCACCCAAATATTTCGAGAGTTATTGTCCGGTTAGGCCAAGAGTTTTGGATAAATAAAAATTCTATAGCGATTTTAAAGTTTCGCTACTAACCAGACAAAAGAAAAAATATAAAAACGTATATTTTTTTAGAGTTCTGAGTAGCACTCAAAGAGTTCTAGTGTTCCTGCTAGGTTAGACCAATAGTTCTGGGTAAATAAATATTTTATTTCGATCTTAATGTTTCGGTGCTACTTTCACGCAAAACCAAAAATCATAACACATATTTAGTTCTTAGAGATCTGAGTAGCACCCAAAGAGTTCTAGAGTTCTTGCTAGGATTGACCAATAGTTCTGTATAAATAAAGATTTTATAATGATTTAAAGTTTCGGTGCTAACTTCACGCAAAACAAAAATCATAAAATGTCTATATTTTTAATGTTCTGAGTAGCACTCAAAGAGTTCTAGAGTTCCTGATAGATTAGACCAATATTTCTGGGTAAATAGATATTTTATAGGGATTTTAAATTTCGCTGCTAACTTCAAGAAAAACCAAAAATCATAAAATGTCTATATTTTTTACAGTTCTGAGTAGCACTCAAAAAGTTGTAAAGTTCCTGATAGATTAGGCCAATCTTTCTAGGTAAATTGATATTTTATAGCGATTTTAAAGTTTCGCTTCTAACTTCAAGAAAAAACAAAAATCATAAAATGTCTATATTTTTTATAGTTCTGATTAGCACTCAAAGAGTTCTAGAGTTCATGCTAAGTTAGACCAATAGTTCTAAGTAAATAAAGATTTTATATCGATTTTAATTATTCGATGCTAGCTTCACCCAAAACCAAAAATTATAAAATTTCTATATTTTTAGAGTTTTGAGTAGCACTCAAAGAGTTCTAGAGTTCTTGCAAAGTTGGACCAATAGTTCTGGGTAAATAAAGATTTTATAGCGATTTTAAATTATGGTGCTAACTTCACGCAAACAAAAAATTTTTAAAATGTCTTAATTTTTTTAGAGTTCTGAGTAGTAATCAAAGAGTTCTAGAGTTCTTGCCAGGATAGGAAAATAGTTCTTTGTAAACAAAGATTTTATAGCGAATTTAATATTTCGGTGGTAGCTACACGAAACACCAAAAATCTGAAAGTGTCTATATTTCTTAGAGTTCTGAGCAGCACTGAAAGAGTTCAAGAGTTCTTGCTAGGTTAGGCTAATAGTTCGGGGTAAATAAAGATTTTATAGCGATTTTAAAGTTTCGGTGGTAACTTCGCGCAACAAAAAATTTTTAGAATGTCTTAATTTTTCTAGAGTTCTGAGTAGTACTCAAAGAGTTCTAGAGTTCTTGCTAGGTTAGAAAATTATTTCTATGTAAATAAAGATTTTATAGCGATTTTAAATTTTGGTGCTAACTTCACGCAACAAAAAAATTTTTAGAATGTCTTAATTTTTTTAGAGTTCTGAGTAGTACTCAAAGAGTTCTAGAGTTCTTGCTAATTTAGACCAATAGTTCTGGGTAAATAAAGATTTTCTAGCGATTTTAAAGTTTCGGAGCCAATTTCACGCAACACCAAAAATCTTAAAATCTCTATATTTTTAGAGGGCTGAGTAGCACTCAAAGAGTTCTAGAGTTCTTGCTAGGTTAGGCCAATTGTTCTGGGTAAATAAACATTTTATAGCGTTTTTAAAGTTTCGATCCTAACCACGCAACACGAAAAATCTTACGTAAAATCTCTATATTTTTTTAGAGTTCTGAGTAGCACTCAAAGAGTTCTAAAGTTCTTGCCAAGATAGAAAAATAGTTCTTTGCAAACAAAGATTTTATATCGATTTTAATGTTTCGGTGGTACCTACACGAAACACCAAAAATCTTAAAATGTCTATATTTCTTAGATTTCTGAGTAGCACTGAAAGAGTTCTAGAGTTCTTGCTACGTTAGGCTAATAGTTCTGGGTAAATAAACATTTTATAGAGATTTTAAAATTTTGGTGCTAACTTCACGCAACACCAAAAATCTTAAAATCTCTATATTTTTAGAGTTCTGAGTAGAACTCAAAGAGTTCTAGAGTTCTTGCTAGGTTAGACCATTAGGTCTGGGTAAATAAAGATTTTATAGCGATTTTAAAGTTTCGGTTCTAACTTCACGCAACAAAAAAATTTTTAGAATGTCTTAATTTTTTTAGAGTTCTGAGTAGTACTCAAAGAGTTCTAGAGTTCTTGCTAGGTTAGGCCAATTGTTCTGGGTAAATAAACCTTTTATAGCGTTTTTAAAGTTTCGATCCTAAGCACGCAACACCAAAAATCTTAAAATCTCTATATTTTTTAGAGTTCTGAGTAGCACTCAAAGAGTTCTAAAGTTCTTGCCAGAATAGGAAAATAGTTCTTTGTTAACAAAGATTTTATAGCGAATTTAATGTTTCGGTGGTAGCTACACAAAACACCAAAAATCTTAAAATGTCTATATTTCTTAGAGTTCTGAGTAGCACTGAAAGAGTTCAAGAGTTCTTCCTAGGTTAGGCTAATAGTTCTGGGTAAATAAAGATTTTATGGCGATTTTAAAGTTTCGGAGCTAACTTCCCGCAACAAAAAAATTTTTAGAATGTCTTAATTTTTTTAGAGTTCTGAGTAGTACTCGAAGAGTTCTAGAGTTCTTGCTAGGTTAGACCATTAGTTCTGGGTAAATAAAGATTTTATAGCGATTTTAAATTTTGTTGCGTTGCAACTTCACGCAACAAAAAATTTTTAGAATGTCTTAATTTTTTTAGAGCTCTGAGTAATACTCAAAGAGTTCTAGAGTTCTTACTAGGTTAGACCAATAGTTCTCGGTAAATAAAGATTTTATAGCGATTATAAATTTTTGGTGCTAACTTCACGCAACACCAACAATCTTAAAATGTCTGAATTTTTTAGAGTTCTGAGTAGTAATCAAAGAGTTCTAGAGTTCTTGCCAGGATAGGAAAATAGTTCTTTGTAAACAAAGATTTTATAGCGAATTTAATATTTCGGTGGTAGCTACACGAAACACCAAAAATCTTAAAGTGTCTATATTTCTTAGAGTTCTGAGTAGCATTGAAAGAGTTCAAGAGTTCTTGCTAGGTTAGGCTAATAGTTCTGGGTAAATAAAGATTTTATAGCGATTTTAAAGTTTCGGAGCTAACTTCCCGCAACAAAAAAATTTTTAGAATGTCTTAATTTTTTTAGAGTTCTGAGTAGTACTCAAAGAGTTCTAGAGTTCTTGCTAGGTTAGACCAATAGTTCTGGGTAAATAAAAATTTTATAGCGATTTTAAAGTTTTGCTGCTAACTCACGCAAAACCAAAAATCTTATTATGTCTTTATTTTTTAGAGTTCTGAGTAGCACTCAAAGAGTTCTAGAGTTCCTGCTAGGTTAGACCAAGGGTTCCTTGTAAATAAAGGTTTTATATCGAATTTAATGTTTCGGTGCTACCTTCACCCAAAACCAAAAATCATAACATGTCTAAATTTATAAGAGTTCTGAGTAGCACTCAAAGAGTTCAACAGTTCTTGCTAGGTTAGACCAATATTTCTAGGTAAATAAAGATTTTATAGCGATTTTAAAATTTCGGTACTAACTTCACGCAACATAAAAAATCTTAAAAAGTCTTAATTTTTTGAGAATTCTGAGTAGTGCTCAAAGAATTCTAGAGTTCTTGCTAGGTTAGACCAATAGTTGTGGGTAAATAAAAATTTTATAGCGATTTTAAATTTTTGGTGCTAACTTTACGCAACACCAAAAATCTTAAAATGTCTATATTTTTAGAGTTCTGAGTAGCACTCAAAGTGTTCTAGAGTTCTTCCTAGGTTACACTAATAGTTCTAGGTAAATAAACATTTTTTAGCGTTTTTAAAGTTTCGCTGCTAACTTCAAGAAAAACCGAAATTCATACAATAGGTATATTTTTTAGAGTTCTGAATAGCACTCAAAGAGTTCAACAGTTCTTGCTAGGTTAGACCAATATTTCTGGGTAAATAAAGATTTTATAGCGATTTTAAAATTTCGGTACTAACTTCACGCAACATAAAAAATCTTAAAATGTCTTAATTTTTTGAGAGTTCTGAGTAGTACTCAATGAGTTCTAGAGTTCTTGCTAGGTTGGACCAATATTTCTGGGTAAATAAAGATTTTATAGCGATTCTAAAATTTCGGTGATAGCTTCACGAAACACCAAAAATCTTAAAATGTCTATATTTTTTAGAGTTCTGAGTAGCACTCAAAGATTTCAAGAGTTCTTGGAAGGTTAGACCATTAGTTCTGGATAAATAAAGATTTTATAGCGATTTTAAAATTTCGGTGCTAACTTCACGCAACACCAAAAATTTTAAATAGTCTTTATTTTTTAGAGTTCTGAGAAGAACTCAAAGAGTTCTATAGTTCTTGCTAGGTTAGACCAATAGTTCTGGGTAAATAAAGATTTTATAGCGATTTTAAAATTTTGGTGCTAACTTCACGCAACACCAAAAATATTAAAATGTCTATATTTTTTGGAGTTCTGAGTAGAACTCAAAGAGTTCTAGAGTTCTTGCTAGGTTAGACCAATAGTTCTGGGTAAATAAAGATTTTATTGCGATTTTAAAGTTTTTGTGCTAACTTCACGCAACACCAAAAATCTTAAAATGCCTTTATTGTTTACAGTTCTGAGTAGCACTCAAAGAGTTCTAGAGTTCTTGGTAGGTTAGACCATTAGTTCTGGATAAATAAAGATTTTATAGCGATTTTAAAATTTCGGTGCTAACTTCACGCAACACCAAAAATATTAAAATGTCTATATTTTTTGGAGTTCTGAGTAGAACTCAAAGAGTTCTAGAGTTCTTGCTAGCTTAGACCAATAGTTCTGGGTAAATAAAGATTTTATTGCGATTTTGAAGTTTTTGTGCTAACTTCACGCAACACCAAAAATCTTAAAATGCCTTTATTGTTTACAGTTCTGAGTAGCACTCAAAGAGTTCTAGAGTTCCTGCTAGGTTAGACCAAGGGTTCTTTGTAAATAAAGGTTTTATATCGAATTTAATGTTTCGGTGCTACCTTCACACAAAACCAAAAATCATAACATGTCTATATTTATAAGAGTTCTGAGTAGCACTCAAAGAGTTCTAGAGTTCTTGCTAGGTTAGGCTAGTAGTTCAGGGTAAATAAAGTTTTGGTGCTAACTTCAAGCAACCGCAAGAATCTTATAATGTTTCAATTTTTTTTAGTTCTGAGTAGTACTCAAAGAGTTCTAGAGTTATTGCTAGGTTAGATCAATAGTTCTGGTTAAATAAAGATCTTACAGCGATTTAAAATTTTTGGTGCTAACTTCACGCAACACCAAAAATCTTAAAATGTCTCAATTTTTTGAGCTCTGATTAGTACTCAAAGAGTTCTAGAGTTCTTGCTAGGTTAAGCTAATAGTTCAGGGTAAATAAATATTTTATAGCGATTTTAAAGTTTCGGTGCTAACTTCAAGCATCCCCAAAAATCTTAAAATGTCTCAATTTTTTGAGTTCTGAGTAGTATTCAAAGAGTTTTAGAGTTATTGCTAGGTTAGACCAATAGTTCTGGGTAAATAAAGATCTTACAGCGATTTTAAATTTTTGGTGCTAACTTCACGCAACACCAAAAATCTTAAAATGTCTAAATTTTTTTGAGTTCTGAGTAGTACTCAAAGAGTTCTAGAGTTATTGCTAGGTTAGACAAATAGTTCTGGGTAAATAAAAATCTTATAGCGATTTTAAATTTTTGGTGCTAACTTCACGCAACACCAAAAATCTTAAAATGTCTTAATTTTTAGAGTTCTGAGTAGTAATCAAGGAGTTCTAGAGTTCTTGCTAGGTTAGTCCAATAGTTCTGGGTAAATAAAAATTTTATAGCGATTTTAAAATTTTGGTGCTAACTTCACGCAACACCAATAATCTTAAAATGTCATAATTTTTTAGAGTTCTGAGTAGTACTCAAAGATATCTAGAGTTCTTGCTAGGTTAGACCAATAGTTCTGGGTAAATAAAGATTTTATAGCGATTTTAAAATTTTGGTTCTAACTTCACACAACAACAAAAATCTTTAAATGTCTCTTTTTTTAGAGTTGTGAGAAGTACTCAAAGAGTTCTATAGTTCTTGCTAGGTGAGGCCAATAGTTCTGTGTAAATAAAGATTTATAGCGATTTTAAAGTTTCAGTGCCAATTTCAACAACACCAAAAATCTTAAAATTTCTTTATTTTTTTAGGGTTCTGAGTAGCACTCAAAGAGTTCTAGAGTTCTTGCTGGGTTAGAATAATAATTCTGGGTAAATAAACATTTTATAGCGATTTTAAACTTTCGGTCCTAACTTCACGCAACACCAAAAATCTTAAAATATCTATATTTTTTAGAGTTCTGAGTAGTACTCAAAGAGTTATAGAGTTCTTGCTAGGTTAGACCAATAGTTCTGGGTAAATAAAAATTTTATAGCGATTTTACATTTTTGGTGCTAACTTCACGCAACACCAAAATTCTTAAAATATCTATATTTTTTAAAGTTCTGAGTAGCACTCAAATAGTTCTAGAGTTCTTGGTAGGTTAGACCAATAATTCTGTGTAAATAAAGATTTTATAGAGATTTTAAAATTTTGGTGCCAACTTCACGCAACACCAAAACTCTTAAAATCTCTATATTTTTTAGACTTCTGAGTAGCACTCAAAGTGTTCTAGAGTTCTTCCTAGGTTACACTAATAGTTCTGGGTAAACATTTTATAGCGTTTTTAAAGTTTCGCTGCTAACTTCAAGAAAAACCAAAATTCATAAAATAAGTATATTTTTAAGAGTTCTGAGTAGCACTCAAAGAGTTCAACAGTTCTTGCTAGGTTAGACCAATATTTCTGGGTAAATAAAGATTTTATAGCGATTTTAAAATTTCGGTTCTAACTTCACGCAACATAAAAAATCTTAAAATGTCTTACTTTTTTGAGAGTTCTGAGTAGTACACAAAGAGTTCTAGAGTTCTTGCTAGGTTAGACCAATAGTTCTAGGTAAATAAAGATTTTATAGCGATTCGAATGTTTCGGTGGTAACTTCACGAAACACCAAAAATCTTAAAATATCTATATTTTTTAGAGTTCTGAGTAGCACTCAAAGAGTTCAAGTGTTCTTGGTAGGTTAGACCAATAGTTCTGGATAAATAAAGATTTTATAGCGATTTTAAAATTTCGGTGCTAACTTCACGCAACACCAAAAATTTTAAATTATTTTTATTTTTTAGAGTTCTGAGAAGAACTCAAAGAGTTCTAGAGTTCTTGCTAGGTTAGACCAATAGTTCTGGTAAATAAAGATTTTATAGCGATTTTAAAATTTTGGTGCTAGCTTCACGCAACACCAATAATCTTAAAATGCCTTTATTTTTTAGAGTTCTGAGTAGCACTCAAAGAGTTCAAGAGTTCTTGGTAGGTTAGGAAATAGTTCTTGGTAAATAAGGATTTTAAAGCGATTTTAAAGTTTCGCTGGTAACTCAGGCAAAACAAAAATCTTATAATGTCTTTATTTTTTAGAGTTCTGAGTAGCACTCAAAGAGTTCTAGTGTTCCTGCTAGGTTAGACCAAGGGTTCTTTGTAAATAAAAATTTTATATCGATTTTAATCTTTCGGTGCTACCTTCACCCAAAACCAAAAATCATAACATGTCTATATTTATAAGAGTTCTGAGTAGCACTCAAAGAGTTCTAGATTTCTTGCTCGGTTAGACCATGAGTTCTGGGTAAATAAAGATTTTATAGCGATTTTTAAGTTTCCGTGCTAACTTCACGCAACACCAAAAATCTTAAAATCTCTATATTTTTTAGTGTTCAGAGTAGCACTCAAAGTGTTTTAGAGTTCTTACTAGGTTAAAGCAACAGTTCTAGGAAAATAAAAATTTTATCGTGACTTTAGAGTTTCGGTGCTAACTTCACGTAGAACCAAAAATATTAAAATATCTATATTTTTTGGAGTTCTCGGTAGCACCCAAAGATTTCTAGAGTTATTGTCCGGTTAGGCCAAGAGTTTTGGATAAATAAAAATTCTATAGCGATTATAAAGTTTCGCTACTAACCAGGCAAAAGAAAAAATATAAAAACGTATATTTTTTTAGAGTTCTGAGTAGCACTCAAAGAGTTCTAGAGTTCTTGCTAGGTTAGACCAATAGTTCTGGGTAAATAAATATTTTATTTCGATCTTAATGTTTCGGTGCTACTTTCACGCAAAACCAAAAATCATAACACATATTTAGTTCCTAGAGATCTGAGTAGCACCCAATGAGTTCTAGAGTTCTTGCTAGGATTGACCAATAGTTCTGTATAAATAAAGATTTTATAATGATTTAAAGTTTCGGTGCTAACTTCAAGCAAACCAAAACTCATAAAATGGCTATATTTCTTAGAGTTCTGAGTAGCACGCACAGAGTTCTAGAGTTCCTGTTAGGATAGACAAATAGTTCTGGTTAAATAAAGATTTTATGATGATTTAAAGTTTCGGTGCTACCTTCACGCAAAACAAAAATCATAAAATGTCTATATTTTTAATGTTCTGAGTAGCACTCAAAGAGTTCTAGAGTTCCTGATAGATTAGACCAATATTTCTGGGTAAATAGAGATTTTATAGGGATTTTAAAGTTTCGCTGCTAACTTCAAGAAAAAACAAAAATCATAAAATGTCTATATTTTTTACAGTTCTGAGTAGCACTCAAAAAGTTGTAGAGTTCCTGATAGATTAGACCAATCTTTCTAGGTAAATTGATATTTTATAGCGATTTTAAAGTTTCGCTTGTAACCTCAAGAAAAAACAAAAATCATAAAATGTCTATATTTTTTATAGTTCTGATTAGCACTCAAAGAGTTCTAGAGTTCATGCTAAGTTAGACCAATAGTTCTAACTAAATAAAGATTTTATATCGATTTTAATTATTCGGTGCTAGCTTCACCCAAAACCAAAAATTATAAAATTTCTATATTTTTAGTTTTGAGTAGCACTCAAAGAGTTCTAGAGTTCTTGCAAGGTTGGACCAATAGTTCTGGGTAAATAAAGATTTTATAGCGATTTTAAATTTTTGGTGCTAACTTCACGCAACACCAAAAATCTTAAAATGTCTGAATTTTTTAGAGTTCTGAGTAGTAATCAAAGAGTTCTAAAGTTCTTGCTAGGTTAGACCACTCGTTCTGGGTAAACAAAGATTTTATAGCGATTTTAAAATGTTGGTTCTAACTTCACACTACACCAAAAATCCTAAAATTTCTTTATTTATTTAGGGTTCAGAGTAGCACTCAAAGAGTTCTAGAGTTCTTGCAAGGTTAGACCATTAGTTCTGCGTAAATACAGATTTTATAGCGATTTGAAATTTTGGTGCTAACTTCACGCAACAAAAAAATTTTTAAAATGTCTTAATTTTTTTAGAGTTCTGAGTAGTACTCAAAGAGTTCTAGATTTCTTGCTAGGTTAGACCAATAGTTCTGGGTAAATAAAGATTTTCTAGCGATTTTAAAGTTTCGGAGAAAATTTCACGCAACACCAAAAATCTTAAAATCTCTATATTTTTTAGAGTTCTGAGTAGCACTCAAAGAGTTCTAAAGTTCATGCCAGGATAGGAAAATAGTTCTTTGTAAACAAAGATTTTATAGCGATTTTAATGTTTCGGTGGTAACTACACGAAACAACAAAAATCTTAAAATGTATATATTTCTTAGAGTTCTGAGTAGCACTGAAAGAGTTCAAGAGTTCTTGCTAGGTTAGGCTAATAGTTCTGGGTAAATAAAGATTTTATAGCGATTTTAAAGTTTCGGTGCTAACTTCAAGCAACCCCAAAAATCTTAAAATGTCTCAATTTCTATAGTTCTATAGTTCTTGCTAGGTGAGATCAATAGTCCTGTGTAAATAAAGATTTATAGCGATTTTAAAGTTTCAGTGCCAATTTCAACAACACCAAAAATCTTAAAATTTCTTTATTTTTTTAGGGTTCTGAGTAGCACTCACAGAGTTCTAGAGTTCTTGCTGGGTTAGAATAATAAGTCTGGGTAAATAAACATTTTATAGCGATTTTAAAGTTTCGGTCCTAACTTCACGCAACACCAAAAATCTTAAAATCTCTATATTTTTTAGAGTTCTGAGTAGTACTCAAAGAGTTATAGAGTTCTTGCTAGGTTAGACCAATAGTTCTGCGTAAATAAAAATTTTATAGCGATTTTACATTTTTGGTGCTAACTTCACGCAACACCAAAATTCTTAAAATATCTATATTTTTTAGAGTTCTGAGTAGCACTCAAATAGTTGTAGAGTTCTTGGTAGGTTAGACCAATAGTTCTGTGTAAATAAAGATTTTATAGAGATTTTAAAATTTTGGTGCTAACTTCACGCAACACCAAAACTCTTAAAATCTCTATATTTTTTAGACTTCTGAGTAGCACTCAAAGTGTTCTAGGGTTCTTCCTAGGTTACACTAATAGTTCTGGGTAAATAAACATTTTATAGCGTTTTTAAGGTTTCGCTGCTAACTTCAAGAAAAACCAAAATTCATAAAATAAGTATATTTTTTAGAGTTCTGAGTAGCACTCAAAGAGTTCAACAGTTCTTGCTAGGTTAGACCAATATTTCTGGGTAAATAAAGATTTTATAGCGATTTTAAAATTTCGGTACTAACTTCACGCAACATAAAAAATCTTAAAATGTCTTACTTTTTTGAGAGTTCTGAGTAGCACACAAGAAGTTCTAGAGTTCTTGCTAGGTTAGACCAATAGTTCTGGGTGAATAAAGATTTTATAGCGATTCGAATGTTTCGGTGGTAACTTCACGAAACACCAAAAATCTTAAAATGTCTATATTTTTTAGAGTTCTGATTAGCACTCAAAGAGTTCTAGAGTTCATGCTAAGTTAGACCAATAGTTCTAAGTAAATAAAGATTTTATATCGATTTTAATTATTCGATGCTAGCTTCACCCAAAACCAAAAATTATAAAATTTCTATATTTTTAGAGTTTTGAGTAGCACTCAAAGAGTTCTAGAGTTCTTGCAAAGTTGGACCAATAGTTCTGGGTAAATAAAGATTTTATAGCGATTTTAAATTATGGTGCTAACTTCACGCAAACAAAAAATTTTTAAAATGTCTTAATTTTTTTAGAGTTCTGAGTAGTAATCAAAGAGTTCTAGAGTTCTTGCCAGGATAGGAAAATAGTTCTTTGTAAACAAAGATTTTATAGCGAATTTAATATTTCGGTGGTAGCTACACGAAACACCAAAAATCTGAAAGTGTCTATATTTCTTAGAGTTCTGAGCAGCACTGAAAGAGTTCAAGAGTTCTTGCTAGGTTAGGCTAATAGTTCGGGGTAAATAAAGATTTTATAGCGATTTTAAATTTTGGTGCTAACTTCACGCAGCAAAAAAATTTTTAGAATGTCTTAATTTTTTTAGAGTTCTGAGTAGTTATCAAAGAGTTCTAGAGTTTTTGCTAGGTTAGACCAATCGTTCTGGGTAAATAAAGATTTTATAGCGATTTTAAAATTTTGTTTCTAACTTTACACTACACCAAAAATCTTAAAATTTCTTTATTTTTTTAGGGTTCTGAGTAGCACTCAAAGAGTTCTAGAGTTCTTGCTGGGTTAGAATAATAATTCTGGGTAAATAAACATTTTATAGAGATTTTAAAATTTTGGTGCTAACTGCACGCAACACCAAAAATCATAAAATGCCTTTATTTTTTAGAGATCTGAGTAGCACTCAAAGAGTTCTAGAGTTCTTGCTAGGTTAGAAAATTATTTCTATGTAAATAAAGATTTTATAGCGATTTTAAATTTTGGTGCTAACTTCACGCAACAAAAAAATTTTTAGAATGTCTTAATTTTTTTAGAGTTCTGAGTAGTACTCAAAGAGTTCTAGAGTTCTTGCTAGGTTAGACCAATAGTTCTGGGTAAATAAAGATTTTCTAGCGATTTTAAAGTTTCGGAGCCAATTTCACGCAACACCAAAAATCTTAAAATCTCTATATTTTTAGAGGGCTGAGTAGCACTCAAAGAGTTCTAGAGTTCTTGCTAGGTTAGGCCAATTGTTCTGGGTAAATAAACATTTTATAGCGTTTTTAAAGTTTCGATCCTAACCACGCAACACGAAAAATCTTACGTAAAATCTCTATATTTTTTTAGAGTTCTGAGTAGCACTCAAAGAGTTCTAAAGTTCTTGCCAAGATAGAAAAATAGTTCTTTGCAAACAAAGATTTTATATCGATTTTAATGTTTCGGTGGTACCTACACGAAACACCAAAAATCTTAAAATGTCTATATTTCTTAGATTTCTGAGTAGCACTGAAAGAGTTCTAGAGTTCTTGCTACGTTAGGCTAATAGTTCTGGGTAAATAAACATTTTATAGAGATTTTAAAATTTTGGTGCTAACTTCACGCAACACCAAAAATCTTAAAATCTCTATATTTTTAGAGTTCTGAGTAGAACTCAAAGAGCTCTAGAGTTCTTGCTAGGTTAGAGCAATAGTTCTGGGTAAATAAAAATTTTATAGCGATTTTAAAATTTTGGTGCTAACTTCACGCAGCACCAAAAATCTTAAAATGCCTTAATTTTTTAGAGTTCTGAGTAGCACTCAAAGAGTTCTAGAGTTCTTGCTAGGTTAGACCATTAGGTCTGGGTAAATAAAGATTTTATAGCGATTTTAAAGTTTCGGTTCTAACTTCACGCAACAAAAAAATTTTTAGAATGTCTTAATTTTTTTAGAGTTCTGAGTAGTACTCAAAGAGTTCTAGAGTTCTTGCTAGGTTAGGCCAATTGTTCTGGGTAAATAAACCTTTTATAGCGTTTTTAAAGTTTCGATCCTAAGCACGCAACACCAAAAATCTTAAAATCTCTATATTTTTTAGAATTCTGAGTAGCACTCAAAGAGTTCTAAAGTTCTTGCCAGAATAGGAAAATAGTTCTTTGTTAACAAAGATTTTATAGCGAATTTAATGTTTCGGTGGTAGCTACACAAAACACCAAAAATCTTAAAATGTCTATATTTCTTAGAGTTCTGAGTAGCACTGAAAGAGTTCAAGAGTTCTTCCTAGGTTAGGCTAATAGTTCTGGGTAAATAAAGATTTTATGGCGATTTTAAAGTTTCGGAGCTAACTTCCCGCAACAAAAAAATTTTTAGAATGTCTTAATTTTTTTAGAGTTCTGAGTAGTACTCGAAGAGTTCTAGAGTTCTTGCTAGGTTAGACCATTAGTTCTGGGTAAATAAAGATTTTATAGCGATTTTAAATTTTGTTGCGTTGCAACTTCACGCAACAAAAAATTTTTAGAATGTCTTAATTTTTTTAGAGCTCTGAGTAATACTCAAAGAGTTCTAGAGTTCTTACTAGGTTAGACCAATAGTTCTCGGTAAATAAAGATCTTATAGCGATTATAAATTTTTGGTGCTAACTTCACGCAACACCAACAATCTTAAAATGTCTGAATTTTTTAGAGTTCTGAGTAGTAATCAAAGAGTTCTAGAGTTCTTGCCAGGATAGGAAAATAGTTCTTTGTAAACAAAGATTTTATAGCGAATTTAATATTTCGGTGGTAGCTACACGAAACACCAAAAATCTTAAAGTGTCTATATTTCTTAGAGTTCTGAGTAGCATTGAAAGAGTTCAAGAGTTCTTGCTAGGTTAGGCTAATAGTTCTGGGTAAATAAAGATTTTATAGCGATTTTAAAGTTTCGGAGCTAACTTCCCGCAACAAAAAAATTTTTAGAATGTCTTAATTTTTTTAGAGTTCTGAGTAGTACTCAAGGAGTTCTAGAGTTCTTGCTAGGTTAGACCATTAGTTCTGGGTAAATAAAGATTTTATAGCGATTTTAAATTTTGGTGCAAACTTCACGTAACAAAAAAATTTTCAGAATGTCTTAATTTTTTTAGAGTTCTGAGTAGTACTCAAAGAGTTCTAGAGTTCTTGCTAGGTTAGACCAATACTTCTGGGTAAATAAAGATTTTCTAGCGATTTTAAAGTTTCGGACCCAATTTCACGCATCACCAAAAATCTTAAAATCTCTATATTTTTAGAGGTCTGAGTAGCACTCAAAGAGTTCTAGAGTTCTTGCTATTTTAGGCCAATTGTTCTGGGTAAATAAACATTTTATAGCGTTTTTAAAGTTTCGATCCTAACCAAGCAACACCAAAAATCTTACGTAAAATTTCTATATTTTTTTAGAGTTCTGAGTAGCACTCAAAGAGTTCTAAAGTTCTTGCCAGGATAGAAAAATAGATCTTTGTGAACAAAGATTTTATAGCGATTTTAATGTTTCGGTGGTAACTACACGAAACACCAAAAAATCTTAAAATGTCTATATTTCTTAGATTTCTGAGTAGCACTGAAAGAGTTCAAGAGTTCTTGCTAGGTTAGGTTAACAGTTCTGGGTAAATAAAGATTTTATAGCGATTTTAAAGTTTCGGTGCTAAATTCAAGCATCACCAAAAATCTTAAAATGTTTCAATTTTTTGAGTTCTGAGTAGAATTTAAAGTGTTCTAGAGTTCTTGCTAGGTTAGACCAATCGTTCTGGTTAAATAAATATTTTATAGCGATTTTAAAATTTTGGTTCTAACTTCACACTACACCTAAAATCTTAAAATTTCTTTATTTTTTTAGGGTTCTGAGTAGCACTCAAAGTGTTCTAGAGTTCTTGCTGGGTTAGAATAATAATTCTGGGTAAATAAACATTTTGTAGAGATTTTAAAATGTTGGTGCTAACTTCACGGAACACCAAAAATCTTAAAATGTCTCAATTTTTTGAGTTCTGAGTAGTACCCAAGGAGTTCTAGAGTTATTGCTAGGTTAGACCAATAGTTCTGGGTAAATAAAGATCTTATAGCGATTTTAAATTTTTGGTGCTAACTTCACGCAACACCAAAAATCTTGGAATATCTTAATTTTTTAGAGTTCTGAGTAGCACTCAAAGAGTTCTAGAGTTCTTGCTAGGTTAGACCATTAGTTCTGGGTAAATAAAGATTTTATGGCGATTTTAAATTTTGGTGCTAACTTCAAGAAACAAAAAATTTTTAAAATGTCTTAATTTTTTTAGAGTTCTGAGTAGTACTCAAAGAGTTCTAGAGTTTTTGCTAGGTTAGACCAATAGTGCTGGGTAAATAAAGATTTTCTAGCGATTTTAAAGTTTCGGAGCCAATTTCACGCACACAAAAAATCGTAAAATCTCTATATTTTTAGAGGTCTGAGTAGCACTCAAAGAGTTCTTGAGTTCTTGCTATGTTAGGCCAATTGTTCTGGGTAAATAAACATTTTATAGCGTTTTTGAAGTTTCGATCCTAACCACGCAACACCAAAAATTTTGAAATCTCTATATTTTTTATAGAGTTCTGAGCAGTACTCAAAGAGTTCTAAAGTTCTTGTCAGGATAGGAAAATAGTTCTTTGTAAACAAAGATTTTATAGCGATTTTAATGTTTCGGTGGTAGCCACACGAAACACCAAAAATCTTAAAATGTCTATATTTCTTAGAGTTCTGAGTAGCACTGAAAGAGTTCAAGAGTTCTTGCTATGTTAGGCTAATAGTTCTGGGTAAATAAAGATTTTTTAGCGATTTTAAAGTTTCGGAACTAACTTCCCGCAACAAAAAAAATTTTAGAATGTCTTAATTTTTTTAGAGTTCTGAGTAGTACTCAAAGAGTTCTAGAGTTCTTACTAGGTTAGACTAATAGTTCTCGGTAAATAAAGATCTTATAGCGATTATAAATTTTTGGTGCTAACTTCACGCAACACCAACAATCTTAAAATGTCTGAATTTTTTAGAGTTCTGAGTAGAAATCAAAGAGTTCTAGAGTTCTTGCTAGGTTAGACCAATCGTTCTGGGTAAATAAAGATTTTATAGCGATTTTAAAATTTTGGTTCTAACTTCACACTACACCAAAAATCTTAAAATTTCTTTATTTTTTTAGGGTTCTGAGTAGCACTCAAAGAGTTCTAGAGTTCTTGCTGGGTTAGAATAATAATTCTGGGTAAATAAACATTTTATAGAGATTTTAAAATTTTGGTGCTAACTTCACGCAACACCAAAAATCTTAAAATGCCTTTATTTTTTAGAGTTCTGAGTAGCACTCAAAGAGTTCTAGAGTTCTTGCTAGGTTAGAAAATTAGTTCTGGGTAAATAAAAATTTTATAGCGATTTTAAATTTTGGTTCAAACTTCACGCAACAAAAAAATTTTTAGAATGTCTTAATTTTTTTAGAGTTCTGAGTAGTACTTAAAGAGTTCTAGAGTTCTTGCTAGGTTAGACCAATAGTTCTGGGTAAATAAAGATTTTCTAGCGATTTTAAAGTTTCGGACCCAAATTCGCGCAACACCAAAAATCTAAAAATCTCTATATTTTTAGAGGTCTGAGTAGCACTCAAAGAGTTCTAGAGTTCTTGCTATTTTAGGCCAATTGTTCTGGGTAAATAAACATTATATAGCGTTTTTAAATTTTCGATCCTAACCACGCAACACCAAAAATCTTACGTAAAATTTCTATATTTTTTTAGAGTTCTGAGTAGCACTCAAAGAGTTCTAAAGTTCTTGCCAGGATAGAAAAATAGTTCTTTGTAAAAAAAGATTTTATAGCCATTTTAATGTTTCGGTGGTAACTACACGAAACACCAAAAATCTTAAAATATCTATATTTCTTAGATTTCTGAGTAGCACTGAAAGAGTTCAAGAGTTCTTGCTAGGTTAGGTTAATAGTTCTGGGTAAATAAATATTTTATAGCGATTTTAAAGTTTCGGTGCTAAATTCAAGCATCACCAAAAATCTTAAAATGTCTCAATTTTTTGAGTTCTGAGTAGTATTTAAAGAGTTCTAGAGTTCTTGCTAGGTTAGACCAATCGTTCTGGTTAAATAAAGATTTTATAGCGATTTTAAAATTTTGGTTCTAACTTCACACTACACCTAAAATCTTAAAATTTCTTTATTTTTTTAGGGTTCTGAGTAGCACTCAAAGTGTTCTAGAGTTCTTGCTGGGTTAGAATAATAATTCTGGGTAAATAAACATTTTATAGAGATTTTAAAATGTTGGTGCTAACTTCACGCAACACCAAAAATCTTAAAATCTCTATATTTTTAGAGTTCTGAGTAGCACTCAAAGAGTTCTAGCTCTTCTTAGATTAGACTAATAGTTATGGGTAAATAAACATTTTATAGCCTTTTTAAAGTTTCGCTGCTAACTTCAAGAAAAAAATCATAAAATAGGTATATTTTTTAGAGTTCTGAGTAGCATTCAAAGAGTTCAAGAGTTCTTGGTAGGTTAACCAATAGTTCTGGATAAATAAATATTTTATAGCGATTTTAAAATTTCGGTGCTAACTTCACGCAACACCAAAAATCTTAAAATGTCTTTATTTTTAGAGTTCTGAGTAGAACTCAAAGAGCTCTAGAGTTCTTGCTAGGTTAGAGCAATAGTTCTGGGTAAATAAAAATTTTATAGCGATTTTAAAATTTTGGTGCTAACTTCACGGAACACCAAAAATCTTAAAATGTCTTAATGTTTTAGAGTTCTGAGTAGCACTCAAAGAGTTCTAGAGTTCTTGCTAGGTTAGACCATTAGTTCTGGGTAAATAAAGATTTTATAGCGATTTTAAATTTTGGTACTAACTTCACGAAACAAAAAAATTTTTAGAATGTCTTAATTTTTTTAGAGTTCTGAGTAGTACTCAAAGAGTTCTAGAGTTCTTGCTAGGTTAGACCAATAGTTCTGGGTAAATAAAGATTTTCTAGCGATTTTAAAGTTTCGGAGCCAATTTCACGCAACACAAAAAATCGTAAAATCTCTATATTTTTAGAGGTCTGAGTAGCACTTAAAGAGTTCTTGAGTTCTTGCTATGTTAGGCCAATTGTTCTGGGTAAATAAACATTTTATAGCGTTTTTAAAGTTTCGATCCTAACCACGCAACACCAAAAATCTTACGTAAAATTTCTATATTTTTTTAGAGTTCTGAGTAGCACTCAAAGAGTTCTAAAGTTCTTGCCAGGATAGAAAAATAGATCTTTGTAAACAAAGATTTTATAGCGATTTTAATGTTTCGGTGGTAACTACACGAAACACCAAAAATCTTAAAATGTCTATATTTCTTAGATTTCTGAGTAGCACTGAAAGTGTTCAAGAGTTCTTGCTAGGTTAGGTTAATAGTTCTGGGTAAATAAATATTTTATAGCGATTTTAAAGTTTCGGTGCTAAATTCAAGCATCACCAAAAATCTTAAAATGTTTCAATTTTTTGAGTTCTGAGTAGAATTTAAAGTGTTCTAGAGTTCTTGCTAGGTTAGACCAATCGTTCTGGTTAAATAAATATTTTATAGCGATTTTAAAATTTTGGTTTTAACTTCACACTACACCTAAAATCTTAAAATTTCTTTATTTTTTTAGGGTTCTGAGTAGCACTCAAAGTGTTCTAGAGTTCTTGCTGGGTTAGAATAATAATTCTGGGTAAATAAACATTTTATAGAGATTTTAAAATGTTGGTGCTAACTTCACGGAACACCAAAAATCTTAAAATGTCTCAATTTTTTGAGTTCTGAGTAGTACCCAAGGAGTTCTAGAGTTATTGCTAGGTTAGACCAATAGTTCTGGGTAAATAAAGATCTTATAGCGATTTTAAATTTTTGGTGCTAACTTCACGCAACACCAAAAATCTTGGAATATCTTAATTTTTTAGAGTTCTGAGTAGCACTCAAAGAGTTCTAGACTTCTTGCTAGGTTAGACCAATAGTTCTGGGTAAATAAAGATTTTCTAGCGATTTTAAAGTTTCGGAGCCAATTTCACGCACACAAAAAATCGTAAAATCTCTATACTTTTAGAGGTCTGAGTAGCACTCAAAGAGTTCTTGAGTTCTTGCTATGTTAGGCCAATTGTTCTGGGTAAATAAACATTTTATAGCGTTTTTAAAGTTTCGATTCTAACCACGCAACACCAAAAATCTTAAAATGTCTATATGTTTTAGAGTTCTGAGTAGTACTCGAAGAGTTCTAGAGTTCTTGCTAGGTTAGACCATTAGTTTTGGGTTAATAAAGATTTTATAGCGATTTTAAATTTTGTTGCTAACTTCACGCAACAAAAAATTTTTAGAATATCTTAATTTTTTTAGAGCTCTGAGTAGTACTCAAAGAGTTCTAGAGTTCTTACTAGGTTAGACCAATAGTTCTCGGTAAATAAAGATCTTATAGCGATTATAAATTTTTGGTGCTAACTTCACGCAACACCAACAATCTTAAAATGTCTGAATTTTTTAGAGTTCTGAGTAGTAATCCAAGAGTTCTAGAGTTCTTGCCAGGATAGGAAAATAGTTCTTTGTAAACAAAGATTTTATAGCGAATTTAATATTTCGGTGGTAGCTACACGAAACACCATAAATCTTAAAGTGTCTATATTTCATAGAGTTCTGAGTAGCACTGAAAGAGTTCAAGAGTTCTTGCTAGGTTAGGCTAATAGTTCGGGGTAAATAAAGATTTTATAGCGATTTTAAAGTTTCGGTGGTATCTTCACGCAACAAAAAATTTTTAGAATGTCTTAATTTTTCTAGAGTTCTGAGTAGTACTCAAAGAGTTCTAGAGTTCTTGCTAGGTTAGACCATTAGTTCTTGGTAAATAAAGATTTTATAGCGATTTTAAATTTTGGTGCTAACTTCACGCAGCAAAAAAATTTTTAGAATGTCTTAATTTTTTTAGAGTTCTGAGTAGTTATCAAAGAGTTCTAGAGTTTTTGCTAGGTTAGACCAATCGTTCTGGGTAAATAAAGATTTTATAGCGATTTTAAAATTTTGTTTCTAACTTTACACTACACCAAAAATCTTAAAATTTCTTTATTTTTTTAGGGTTCTGAGTAGCACTCAAAGAGTTCTAGAGTTCTTGCTGGGTTAGAATAATAATTCTGGGTAAATAAACATTTTATAGAGATTTTAAAATTTTGGTGCTAACTGCACGCAACACCAAAAATCATAAAATGCCTTTATTTTTTAGAGATCTGAGTAGCACTCAAAGAGTTCTAGAGTTCTTGCTAGGTTAGAAAATTAGTTCTATGTAAATAAAGATTTTATAGCGATTTTAAATTTTAGTGCTAACTTCACGCAACAAAAAAATTTTTAGAATGTCTTAATTTTTTTAGAGTTCTGAGTAGTACTCAAAGAGTTCTAGAGTTCTTGCTAGGTTAGACCAATAGTTCTGGGTAAATAAAGATTTTCTAGCGATTTTAAAGTTTCGGAGCCAATTTCACGCAACACCAAAAATCTTAAAATCTCTATATTTTTAGAGGGCTGGGTAGCACTCAAAGAGTTCTAGAGTTCTTGCTAGGTTAGGCCAATTGTTCTGGTTAAATAAAGATTTTATAGCGATTTTAAAGCTTCGGTACTAAATTTAAGCATCACAAAAAATCTTAAAATGTCTCAATTTTTTGAGTTCTGAGTAGTATTCAAAGAGTTCTAGAGTTCTTGCTAGGTTAGACCAATCGTTCTGGTTAAATAAAGATTTTATAGCGATTTTAAAATTTTGGTTCTAACTTCACACTACAGCAAAAATCTTAAAATTTCTTTATTTTTTTAGGGTTCTGAGTAGCACTCAAAGTGTTCTAGAGTTCTTGCTACGTTAGGCTAATAGTTCTGGGTAAATAAAGATTTTATAGCGATTTTAAAGCTTCGGTACTAAATTTAAGCATCACAAAAAATCTTAAAATGTCTCAATTTTTTGAGTTCTGAGTAGTATTCAAAGAGTTCTAGAGTTCTTGCTAGGTTAGACCAATCGTTCTGGTTAAATAAAGATTTTATAGTGATTTTAAAATTTTGGTTCTAACTTCACACTACAGCAAAAATCTTAAAATTTCTTTATTTTTTTAGGGTTCTGAGTAGCACTCAAAGTGTTCTAGAGTTCTTGCTGGGTTAGAATAATAATTCTGGGTAAATAAGCATTTTATAGAGATTTTAAAATTATGGTGCTAACTTCACGCAACACCAAAAATCTTAAAATCTCTATATTTTTAGAGTTCTGAGTAGAACTCAAAGAGCTCTAGAGTTCTTGCTAGGTTAGAGCAATAGTTCTGGGTAAATAAAAATTTTATAGCGATTTTAAAATTTTGGTGCTAACTTCACGCAACACCAAAAATCTTAAAATGCCTTAATTTTTTAGAGTTCTGAGTAGCACTCAAAGAGTTCTTGCTAGGTTAGACCATTAGTTCTGGGTAAATAAATATTTTATAGCGATTTTAAAGTTTCGGTTCTAACTTCACGCAACAAAAAAATTTTTAGAATGTCTTAATTTTTTTAGAGTTCTGAGTAGTACTCAAAGAGTTCTAGAGTTCTTGCTAGGTTAGACCAATAGTTCTGGGTAAATAAAGATTTTCTAGCGATTTTAAAGTTTCGGAGCCAATTTCACGCACACAAAAAATCGTAAAATCTCTATATTTTTAGAGGTCTGAGTAGCACTCAAAGAGTTCTTGAGTTCTTGCTATGTTAGGCCAATTGTTCTGGGTAAATAAACATTTTATAGCGTTTTTAAAGTTTCGATCCTAACCACGCAACACCAAAAATCTTGAAATCTCTATATTTTTTATAGAGTTCTGAGCAGCACTCAAAGAGTTCTAAAGTTCTTGTCAGGATAGGAAAATAGTTCTTTGTAAACAAAGATTTTATAGCGATTTTAATGTTTCGGTGGTAGCCACACGAAACACCAAAAATCTTAAAATGTCTATATTTCCTAGAGTTCAGAGTAGCACTGAAAGAGTTCAAGAGTTCTTGCTATGTTAGGCTAATAGTTCTGGGTTAATAAAGATTTTTTAGCGATTTTAAAGTTTCGGAACTAACTTCCCGCAACAAAAAAATTTTTAGAATGTCTTAATTTTTTTAGAGTTCTGAGTAGTACTCAATGAGTTCTAGAGTTCTTACTAGGTTAGACTAATAGTTCTCGGTAAATAAAGATCTTATAGCGATTATAAATTTTTGGTGCTAACTTCACGCAACACCAAAAATCTTAAAATGTCTGAATTTTTTAGAGTTCTGAGTAGTAATCAAAGAGTTCTAGAGTTCTTGCTAGGTTAGACCAATCGTTCTGGGTAAATAAAGATTTTATAGCGATTTTAAAATTTTGGTTCTAACTTCACCCTACACCAAAAATCTTAAAATTTCTTTATTTTTTTTTGGGTTCTGAATAGCACTCAAAGAGTTCTAGAGTTCTTGCTGGGTTAGAATAATAATTCTGGGTAAATAAACATTTTATAGAGATTTTAAAATTTTGGTGCTAACTTCACGCAACACCAAAAATCTTAAAATGCCTTTATTTTTTAGAGTTCTGAGTAGCACTCAAAGAGTTCTAGAGTTCTTGCTAGGTTAGAAAATTAGTTCTGGGTAAATAAAATTTTATAGCGATTTTAAATTTTGGTGCAAACTTCACGCAACAAAAAAATTTTTAGAATGTCTTAATTTTGTTAGAGTTCTGAGTAGTACTCAAAGAGTTCTAGAGTTCTTGCTAGGTTAGACCAATAGTTCTGGGTAAATAAAGATTTTCTAGCGATTTTAAAGTTTCGGACCCAATTTCGCGCAACACCAAAAATCTAAAAATCTCTATATTTTTAGAGGCCTGAGTAGCACTCAAAGAGTTCTAGAGTTCTTGCTATTTTAGGCCAATTGTTCTGGGTAAATAAACATTTTATAGCGTTTTTAAATTTTCGATCCTAACCACGCAACACCAAAAATCTTACGTAAAATTTCTATATTTTTTTAGAGTTCTGAGTAGCACTCAAAGAGTTCTAAAGTTCTTGCCAGGATAGAAAAATAGTTCTTTGTAAACAAAGATTTTATAGCCATTTTAATGTTTCGGTGGTAACTACACGAAACACCAAAAATCTTAAAATATCTATATTTCTTAGATTTCTGAGTAGCACTGAAAGAGTTCAAGAGTTCTTGCTAGGTTAGGTTAATAGTTCTGGGTAAATAAATATTTTATAGCGATTTTAAAGTTTCGGTGCTAAATTCAAGCATCACCAAAAATCTTGAAATGTCTCAATTTTTTGAGTTCTGAGTAGTATTTAAAGAGTTCTAGAGTTCTTGCTAGGTTAGACCAATCGTTCTGGTTAAATAAAGATTTTATAGCGATTTTAAAATTTTGGTTCTAACTTCTCACTACACCTAAAATCTTAAAATTTCTTTATTTTTTTAGGGTTCTGAGTAGCACTCAAAGTGTTCTATAGTTCTTGGTGGGTTAGAATAATAATTCTGGGTAAATAAACATTTTATAGAGATTTTAAAATGTTGGTGCTAACTTCACGCAACACCAAAAATCTTAAAATCTCTATATTTTTAGAGTTCTTAGTAGCACTCAAAGAGTTCTAGCTGTTCTTAGATTAGACTAATAGTTATGGGTAAATAAACATTTTATAGCCTTTTTAAAGTTTTGCTGCTAACTTCAAGAAAAAAAATCATAAAATAGGTATATTTTTTAGAGTTCTGAGTAGCATTCAAAGAGTTCAAGAGTTCTTGCTAGGTTAGACCAATATTTCTGGGTAAATAAAGATTTTATAGCGATTTTAAAATTTTGGTGCTAACTTCACGGAACACCAAAAATCTTAAAATGTCTTAATGTTTTAGAGTTCTGAGTAGCACTCAAAGAGTTCTAGAGTTCTTGCTAGGTTAGACCATTAGTTCTGGGTAAATAAAGATTTTATAGCGATTTTAAATTTTGGTGCTAACTTCACGAAACAAAAAAATTTTTAGAATGTCTTAATTTTTTTAGAGTTCTGAGTAGTACTCAAAGAGTTCTAGAGTTCTTGCTAGGTTAGACCAATAGTTCTGGGTAAATAAAGATTTTCTAGCGATTTTAAAGTTTCGGAGCCAATTTCACGCAACACAAAAAATCGTAAAATCTCTATATTTTTAGAGGTCTGAGTAGCACTTAAAGAGTTCTTGAGTTCTTGCTATGTTAGGCCAATTGTTCTGGGTAAATAAACATTTTATAGCGTTTTTAAAGTTTCGATCCTAACCACGCAACACCAAAAACCTTAAAATCTCTATATTTTTTTATAGTTCTGAGTAGCACTCAAAGAGTTCTAAAGTTCGTGCCAGGATAGGAAAATAGTTCTTTGTAAACAAAGATTTTATAGCGATTTTAATTTTTCGGTGGTGGCCACACGAAACACCAAAAATCTTAAAATGTCTATATTTCTTAGATTTCTGAGTAGCACTGAAAGAGTTCAAGAGTTCTTGCTAGGTTAGGCTAATAGTTCTGGTAAATAAAGATTTTATAGAGATTTTAAAGTTTCGGTGCTAACTTCACGCAACAAAAAATTTTTAGAATGTCTTAATTTTTTTAGAGTTCTGAGTAGTACTTAAAGAGTTCTAGAGTTCTTGCTAGGTTAGACCATTAGTTCTGGGTAAATAAAGATTTTATAGAGATTTTAAATTTTGGTGCTAACTTCACGCAGCAAAACAATTTTAGGAATGTCTTAATTTTTTTAGTCCTGAGTAATACTCAAAGAGTTCATGAGTTCTTGCTAGGTTAGACCAATAGTTCTGAGTAAATAAAGATCATACAGCGATTATAAATTTTTGGTGCTAACTTCACGCAACACCAAAAATCTTCAAATGTCTGAATTTTTTAGAGTTCTGAGTAGTAATCAAAGAGTTCTAGAGTTCTTGCTAGGTTAGACCAATCGTTCTGGGTAAATAAAGATTTTATAGCGATTTTGAAATTTTGGTTCTAACTTCACACTACACCAAAAATCTTAAAAATTCTTTATTTTTTTATGGTTCTGAGTAGCACTCAAAGAGTTCTAGAGTTCTTGCTAGGTTAGAATAATAATTGTGGGAAAATAAACATTTTATAGAGATTTTAAAATTTTGGTGCGAACTTCACGCAACACCAAGAATCTTAAAATCTCTATATTTTTAGAGTTCTGAGTAGCACTCAAAGAGTTCTAGCTCTTCTTAGATTAGACTAATAGTTATGGGTAAATAAACATTTTATAGCGTTTTTAAAATTTCGCTGCTAACTTCAAGAAAAAAAATCATAAAATAGGTATATTTTTTAGAGTACTGAGTAGCATTGAAAGAGTTCAAGAGTTCTTGCTAGGTTAGACCAATATTTCTAGGTAAAAAAAGATTTTATAGCGATTTTAAAATTTCGGTGGTAACTTCACGAGACACCAAAAATCTTAAAATGTCTATGTTTATTAGAGTTCTGAGTAGCACTCAAACAGTTCAAGAGTTCTTGGTAGGTTAACCAATAGTTCTGGATAAATAAAGATTTTATATCGATTTTAAAATTTCGGTGCTAACTTCACGCAACACCAAAAATCTTAAAATGTCTTTATTTTTAGAGTTCTAAGTAGAACTCAAAGAGCTCTAGAGTTCTTGCTAGGTTAGAGCAATAGTTCTGGGTAAATAAAAATTTTATAGCGATTTTAAAATTTTGGTGCTAACTTCACGGAACACCGAAAATCTTAAAATGTCTTTAATTTTTAGAGTTCTGAGTAGCACTCAAAGAGTTCTAGAGTTCTTGCTAGGTTAGACCATTAGTTCTGGGTAAATAAAGATTTTATAGCGATTTTAAATTTTGGTGCTAACTTCACGAAACAAAAAAATTTTTAGACTGTCTTGATTTTTTTAGAGTTCTGAGTAGTACTCAAGGAGTTCTAGAGTTCTTGCTAGGTTAGACCAATAGTTCTGCGTAAATAAATATTTTCTAGCGATTTTAAAGTTTCGGAGCCAATTTCACGCAACACCAAAAATCTTAAAATCTCTATATTTTTAGAGGTCTGAGTAGCACTCAATGAGTTCTAGAGTTCTTGCTAGGTTAGGCCAATTGTTCTGGGTAAATAAATATTTTATAGCGTTTTTAAAGTTTCGATCTTAACCACGCAACACCAAAAACCTTAAAATCTCTATATTTTTTTAGAGTTCTGAGTAGTACTCAAAGAGTTCTAAAGTTCTTGCCAGGATAGGAAAATATTCCTTTGTAAACAAAGATTTAATAGCGATTTTACTGTTTCGGTGGTAACTACACGAAACACCAATAATCTTAAAATGTCTATATTTCTTAAAGTTCTGAGTAGCACTGAAAGAGATCAAGAGTTCTTGCTAGGTTAGGCTAATAGTTCTGGGTAAATAAAGATTTTATAGCGATATTATAGTTTCGGTGCTAACTTCAAGCAAACCCAAAAATCTTAAAATATCTCAACTTTTTGAGTTCTGGGTAGTACTCAAAGAGTTCTAGAGTTATTGCTAGCTTAGACCAATAGTTCTGGGTAAATAAAGATCTTACAGCGATTTTAAATTTTTGGTGCTAACTTCACGCAAAACCAAAAATCTTAAAATGTCTCAAATTTTTGAGTTCTGAGTAGTACTCAAAGAGTTCTAGAGTTATTGCTAGGTTAGACCAATAGTTCTGTGTAAATAAAAATCATAGCGATTTTAAATTTTTGGTGCTAACTTGAAGCAACACCAAAAAACTTAAAATGTCTTAATTTTTTAGAGTTCTGAGTAGTACTCAAAGATTTCTAGAGTTCTTGCTAGGTTAGACCAATAGTTCTGTGTAAATAAAGATTTTATAGCGATTTTAAAATTTTGGTGCTAACTTCACGCAACACCAAAAATCTTAAAATGTCTTAATTTTTTTGAGTTCTAAATAGTACTCAAAGAGATCTAGAGTTCTTGCTAGGTTAGACCAATAATTCTGGGTAAATAAAGATTTTAATGCGATTTTAAAATTGTGGTTCTAACTTCACACAACACAAAAATCTCAAAATGTCTTAATTTTTTTAGAGTTCTCAGATGTATTGAAAGAGTTCTAGAGTTGTTGCTAGGGGAGACCAATAGTTCTGGGTAAATAAACATTTTATAGCTATTTTAAAGTTTCGGTGGTAACTTCACGAAACACAAAAAATCTTTAAATGTCTATATTTTTTAAAGTTCTGAGTAGCACTCAAAGAATTCAAGAGTTCTTGCTAGGTTAGACCAATAGTTCTGGATAAATAAAGATTTTATAGCGATTCTAAAATTTTGGTGCAAACTTCACGCAACACCAAAAAACTTAAAATCTCTATATTTTTAGAGTTCTGAGTAGCACTCAAAGAGTTCTAGCTCTTCCTAGGTTAGACTAATAGTTCTGGGTAAATAAACATTTTATAGCGTTTTTAAAGTTTCGCTGCTAACTTCAAGAAAAAAATTCATAAAATAGTTATATTTTTTAGAGTTCTGAGTAGCACTCAAAGAGTACAAGAGTTCTTGCTAGGTTAGATCAATATTTCTGGGTAAATAAAGATTTTATAGCGATTTTAAAATTTCGGTGGTAACTTCACGCAATACCAAAAAACTTAAAATGTCTTAATTTTTTAGAGTTCTGAGTAGTACTCAAAGATTTCTAGAGTTCTTGCTAGGTTAGACCAATAGTTCTGTGTAAATAAAGATTTTATAGCGATTTTAAAATTTTGGTGCTAACTTCACGCAACACCAAAAATCTTAAAATGTCTTAATTTTTTTGAGTTCTAAATAGTACTCAAAGAGATCTAGAGTTCTTGCTAGGTTAGACCAATAATTCTGGGTAAATAAAGATTTTATAGCGATTTTAAAATTGTGGTTCTAACTTCACACAACACAAAAATCTCAAAATGTCTTAATTTTTTTAGAGTTCTCAGATGTATTGAAAGAGTTCTAGAGTTGTTGCTAGGGGAGACCAATAGTTCTGGGTAAATAAACATTTTATAGCTATTTTAAAGTTTCGGTCCTAACTTAACGCAACACCAAAAATCTTAAAATGTCTAAATTTTTTGAGTTCTGAGTAGAACTCAAAGTGTTCTAGAGATCTTGGTAGGTAAGACCAATAGTTCTGTGTAAATATTTTATAGCGATTTTAAAATTTTGGTGCTAACTTCACGCAACACCAAAAATCTTAAAATGTCTTTATTTTTTAGAGTTCTGAGTAGAACTCAAAGAGTTCTAGTCCTTGCTAGGTTAGACCAATAGTTCTGTGTAAATAAAGATTTTATAACGATTTTAAAATTTTGGTACCAACTTCACGCAACACCAAAAATCTTAAAATGTCTTAATTTTTTTAGAGTTCTGAGCAGAACTCTAAGAGTTCCAGAGATCTTGCTAGGTTAAACCAATAGTTCTGGGTAAATAAAGATTTTATAGCGATTTTAAAGTTTCGGTGGTAACTTCACGAAACACAAAAAATCTTTAAATGTCTATATTTTTTAAAGTTCTGAGTAGCACTCAAAGAATTCAAGAGTTCTTGCTAGGTTAGACCAATAGTTCTGGATAAATAAAGATTTTATAGCGATTCTAAAATTTTGGTGCAAACTTCACGCAACACCAAAAAACTTAAAATCTCTATATTTTTAGAGTTCTGAGTAGCACTCAAAGAGTTCTAGCTCTTCCTAGGTTAGACTAATAGTTCTGGGTAAATAAACATTTTATAGCGTTTTTAAAGTTTCGCTGCTAACTTCAAGAAAAAAATTCATAAAATAGTTATATTTTTTAGAGTTCTGAGTAGCACTCAAAGAGTTCAAGAGTTCTTGCTAGGTTAGATCAATATTTCTGGGTAAATAAAGATAATATAGCGATTTTAAAATTTCGGTGGTAACTTCACGCAACACCAAAAATCTTAAAATGTCTTTATTTTTTAGAGTTCTGATTAGCACTCAAAAAGTTCTAGAATTCTTGCTAGGTTAGAATATTAGTTCTGGGTAAATAAAGATTTTATAGCGATTTTAAAATTTCGGTGCTAACTTCACGCAACACCAAAAATCTTAAAATGCCTTTATTTTTAGAGTTCTGAGTAGAACTCAAGGAGTTCTAGAGTTCTTGCTAGGTTAGACCAATAGTTCTGGTTAAAAAAGATTTTATAGCGATTTTAAAATTCTTGTTCTAACTTCACGCAACACCTAAGATCTTAAAACGTCTTTATTTTTAGAGTTCTGAGTAGAACTCCAAGAGTTCTAGAGTTCTTGCTAGGTTAGACCAATAGTTCTGGTAAAATAAGGATTTTATAGCGATTTTAAAATATTGGTGCTAACTTCACGCAACACCAAAAATCTTAAAATGCCTTTATTTTTTAGAGTTCTGAGTAGCACTCAAAGAGTTCTAGAGTTCTTGCTAGGTTAGGCTAATAGTTCTGGGCAAATAAACATTTTATAGCGATTTTAAAGTTTCGATCCTAACCACGCAACACCAAAAATATTACAATCTCTATATTTTTTTAGAGTTCTGAGTAGCACTCAAAGAGTTCTAAAGTTCTTGCCAGGATAGGAAAATAGTTCTTTGTAAACAATGATTTTATAGCGATTTTAATGTTTCGGTGGTAGCTACACGAAACACCAAAAATCTTAAAATGTCTATATTTCTTAGAGTTCTGAGTAGCACTGAAAGAGTTCAAGAGTTCTTGCTAGGTTAGGCTAATAGTTCTGGGTAAATAAAGATTTTATAGCGATTTTAAAGTTTCGGTGCTAACTTCACGCAACAAAAAAATTTTTAGAATGTCTTAATTTTTTTTAGAGTTCTGAGTAGTACTTAAAGAGTTCTACAGTTCTTGCTAGGTTAGACCATTAGTTCTGGGTAAATAAAGATTTTATAGCGATTTTAAATTTTTGTGCTAACTTCACGCAGCAAAACAATTTTTAGAATGTCTTAATTTTTTTAGAGTCCTGAGTAGTACTCAAAGAGTTCTAGAGTTCTTGCTAGGTTAGACCAATAGTTCTGGGTAAATAAAGATCATACAGCGATTATAAATTTTTGGTGCTAACTTCACGCAACACCAAAAATCTTCAAATGTCGGAATTTTTTAGAGTTCTGAGTAGTAATCAAAGAGTTCTAGAGTTCTTGCTAGATTAGACCAATCGTTCTGGGTAAATAAAGATTTTATAGCGATTTTAAAATTTTGGTTCTAACTTCACACTACACCAAAAATCTTAAAATTTCTTTATTTTTTAAGGTTCTGAGTAGCACTCAAAGAGTTCTAGAGTTCTTGCTGGGTTAGGATAATAATTGTGGGAAAATAAACAAATTATAGAGATTTTAAAATTTTGGTGCGCACTTCACGTAACACCAAGAATCTTAAAATCTCTATATTTTTAGAGTTCTGAGTAGCACTCAAAGGGTTCTAGCTCTTCTTTGATTAGACTAATAGTTATGGGTAAATAAACATTTTATAGAGTTTTTTAAGTTTCGCTGCTAACTTCAAGAAAAAAAATCATAAAATAGGTATATTTTTTAGAGTTCTGAGTAGCATTCAAAGAGTTCAAGAGTTCTTGCTAGGTTAGACCAATATTTCTGGGTAAATAAAGATTTTATAGCGATTTTAAAATTTCGGTGGTAACTTCACGAGACACCAAAAATGTTAAAATGTCTATGTTTATTAGAGTTCTGAGTAGCACTCAAACAGTTCAAGAGTTCTTGGTAGGTTAACCAATAGTTCTGGATAAATAAAGATTTTATAGCGATTTTAAAATTTCGGTGCTAACTTCACGCAACACCAAAAATCTTAAAATGTCTTTATTTTTAGAGTTCTGAGTACAACTCAAAGAGCTCTAGAGTTCTTGCTAGGTTAGAGCAATAGTTCTGGGTAAATAAAAATTTTATAACGATTTTAAAATTTTGGTGCTAACTTCACGGAACACCAAAAATCTTAAAATGTCTTTATGTTTTAGAGTTCTGAGTAGCACTCAAAGAGTTCTAGAGTTCTTGCTAGGTTAGACCATTAGTTCTGGGTAAATAAAGATTTTATAGCGATTTTAAATTTTGGTGCTAACTTCACGAAAAAAAAATTTTTTAGAATGTCTTAATTTTTTTAGAGTTCTGAGTAGTACTCAAAGAGTTCTAGAGTTCTTGATAGGTTAGACCAATAGTTCTGGGTAAATAAAGATTTTCTAGCGATTTTAAAGTTTCGGAGCCAATTTCACGCAACACCAAAAATCTTAAAATCTCTATATTTTTAGAGGTCTGAGTAGCACTCAATGAGTTCTAGAGTTCTTGCTAGGTTAGGCCAATTGTTCTGGGTAAATAAACATTTTATAGCGTTTTTAAAGTTTCGATCCTAACCACGCAACACCAAAAACCTTAAAATCTCTATATTTTTTAGAGTTCTGAGTAGCACTCAAAGAGTTCTAAAGTTCTTGCCAGGATAGGAAAATATTCCTTTGTAAACAATGATTTAATAGCGATTTTACTGTTTCGGTGGTAACTACACGAAACACCAAAAATCTTAAAATGTCTATATTTCTTAAAGTTCTGAGTAGCACTGAAAGAGATCAAGAGTTCTTGCTAGGTTAGGCTAATAGTTCTGGGTAAATAAAGATTTTATAGCGATATTATAGTTTCGGTGCTAACTTCAAGCAACCCCAAAAATCTTAAAATGTCTCAATTTTTGAGTTCTGGGTAGTACTCAAAGAGTTCTAGAGTTATTGCTAGCTTAGACCAATAGTTCTGGGTAAATAAAGATCTTACAGCGATTTTAAATTTTTGGTGCTAACTTCACGCAAAACCAAAAATCTTAAAATGTCTCAAATTTTTGAGTTCTGAGTAGTACTCAAAGAGTTCTAGAGTTATTGCTAGGTTAGACCAATAGCTCTGTGTAAATAAAAATCTTATAGCGATTTTAAATTTTTGGTGCTAACTTGAAGCAACACCAAAAATCTTAAAATGTCTTAATTCTTTAGAGTTCTGAGTAGTACTCAAAGATTTCTAGAGTTCTTGCTAGGTTAGACCAATAGTTCTGTGTAAATAAAGATTTTATAGCGATTTTAAAATTTTGGTGCTAACTTCACGCAACACCAAAAATCTTAAAATGTCTTAATTTTTTTGAGTTCTAAATAGTACTCAAAGAGATCTAGAGTTCTTGCTAGGTTAGACCAATAGTTCTGGGTAAATAAAGATTTTATAGCGATTTTAAAATTGTGGTTCTAACTTCACACAACACCAAAAATCTAAAAATGTCTTAATTTTTTTAGAGTTCTCAGATGTATTCAAAGAGTTCTAGAGTTGTTGCTAGGGGAGACCAATAGTTCTGGGTAAATAAACATTTTATAGCTATTTTAAAGTTTCGGTCCTAACTTCACGCAACACCAAAAATCTTCAAATGTCTAAATTTTTTGAGTTCTGAGTAGAACACAAAGTGTTCTAGAGTTCTTGGTAAGTTAGACCAATAGTTCTGTGTAAATAAAGATTTTATAGCGATTTTAAAATTTTGGTGCTAACTTCACGCAACACCAAAAATCTTAAAATGTCTTTATTTTTTAGAGTTCTGAGTAGAACACAAAGAGTTCTAGAGTTCTTGCTAGGTTAGACCAATAGCTCTGTGTAAATAAAGATTTTATAACGATTTTAAAATTTTGGTACCACTTCACGCAACACCAAAAATCTTAAAATGTCTTAATTTTTTTAGAGTTCTGAGCAGAACTCTAAGAGTTCCAGAGATCTTGCTAGGTTAAACCAATAGTTCTGGTTAAATAAAGATTTTATAGAGATTTTAAAGTTTCGGTGGTAACTTCACGAAACACAAAAAATCTTTAAATGTCTATATTTTTTAAAGTTCTGAGTAGCACTCAAAGAATTCAAGAGTTCTTGCTAGGTTAGACCAATAGTTCTGGATAAATAAAGATTTTATAGCGATTCTAAAATTTTGGTGCTAACTTCACGCAACACCAAAAAACTTAAAATCTCTATATTTTTAGAGTTCTGAGTAGCACTCAAAGAGTTCTAGCTCTTCCTAGGTTAGACTAATAGTTCTGGGTAAATAAATATTTTATAGCGTTTTTAAAGTTTCGCTGCTAACTTCAAGAAAAAAATTCATAAAATAGGTATATTTTTTAGAGTTCTGAGTAGCACTCAAAGAGTTCAAGAGTTCTTGCTAGGTTAGATCAATATTTCTGGGTAAATATAGATTTTATAGCGTTTTTAAAATTTCGGTGGTAACTTCACGAAACACCAAAAAAATTAAAATGCCTATGTTTATTAGAGTTCTGAGTAGCACTCAAAGAGTTCAAGAGTTCTTGGTAGGTTAGACCAATAGTTCTGGATAAATAAAGATTTTATAGCGATTTTAAAATTTCGGTGCTAACTTTACGCAACACCAAAAATCTTAAAATGTCTTTATTTTTAGGGTTCTGAGTAGAACTCAAAGAGTTCTTCAGTTCTTGCTAGGTTAGACCAATAGTTCTGGGTAAATAAAGATTTTTTAGCGATTTTAAAATTTCTGTGCTAACTTCACGCAACACCAAAAATCTTAAAATGTCTATATTTTAGTGTTCTGATTAGCACTCAAAGAGTTCTAGAATTCTTGCTAGGTTAGACCATTAGTTCTGGGTAAATAAAGATTTTATAGCGATTTTAAAATTTCTGTGCTAACTTCACGCAACACCAAAAATCTTAAAATGTCTTTATTTTAGAGTTCTGAGTAGAACTCAAAGAGTTCTAGAGTTCTTGCTAGGTTAGACCAATAGTTCTGGTTAAATAAAGATTTTATAGCGATTTTAAAATTCTTGTGCTAACTTCACGCAACACCTAAGATCTTAAAACGTCTTTATTTTTAGAGTTCTGAGTAGAACTCCAAGAGTTCTAGAGTTCTTGCTAGGTTAGACCAATACTTCTGGTTAAATAAGGATTTTAAAGCGATTTTAAAATTTTGATGCTAACTTCACGCAACACCAAAAATCTTAAAATGTCTTAATTTTTTTGAGTTCTAAATAGTACTCAAAGAGATCTAGAGTTCTTGCTAGGTTAGACCAATAGTTCTGGGTAAATAAAGATTTTATAGCGATTTTAAAATTGTGGTTCTAACTTCACACAACACCAAAAATCTAAAAATGTCTTAATTTTTTTAGAGTTCTCAGATGTATTCAAAGAGTTCTAGAGTTGTTGCTAGGGGAGACCAATAGTTCTGGGTAAATAAACATTTTATAGCTATTTTAAAGTTTCGGTCCTAACTTCACGCAACACCAAAAATCTTCAAATGTCTAAATTTTTTGAGTTCTGAGTAGAACACAAAGTGTTCTAGAGTTCTTGGTAAGTTAGACCAATAGTTCTGTGTAAATAAAGATTTTATAGCGATTTTAAAATTTTGGTGCTAACTTCACGCAACACCAAAAATCTTAAAATGTCTTTATTTTTTAGAGTTCTGAGTAGAACTCAAAGAGTTCTAGAGTTCTTGCTAGGTTAGACCAATAGCTCTGTGTAAATAAAGATTTTATAACGATTTTAAAATTTTGGTACCACTTCACGCAACACCAAAAATCTTAAAATGTCTTAATTTTTTTAGAGTTCTGAGCAGAACTCTAAGAGTTCCAGAGATCTTGCTAGGTTAAACCAATAGTTCTGGTTAAATAAAGATTTTATAGAGATTTTAAAGTTTCGGTGGTAACTTCACGAAACACAAAAAATCTTTAAATGTCTATATTTTTTAAAGTTCTGAGTAGCACTCAAAGAATTCAAGAGTTCTTGCTAGGTTAGACCAATAGTTCTGGATAAATAAAGATTTTATAGCGATTCTAAAATTTTGGTGCTAACTTCACGCAACACCAAAAAACTTAAAATCTCTATATTTTTAGAGTTCTGAGTAGCACTAAAAGAGTTCTAGCTCTTCCTAGGTTAGACTAATAGTTCTGGGTAAATAAATATTTTATAGCGTTTTTAAAGTTTCGCTGCTAACTTCAAGAAAAAAATTCATAAAATAGGTATATTTTTTAGAGTTCTGAGTAGCACTCAAAGAGTTCAAGAGTTCTTGCTAGGTTAGATCAATATTTCTGGGTAAATATAGATTTTATAGCGTTTTTAAAATTTCGGTGGTAACTTCACGAAACACCAAAAAAATTAAAATGCCTATGTTTATTAGAGTTCTGAGTAGCACTCAAAGAGTTCAAGAGTTCTTGGTAGGTTAGACCAATAGTTCTGGATAAATAAAGATTTTATAGCGATTTTAAAATTTCGGTGCTAACTTTACGCAACACCAAAAATCTTAAAATGTCTTTATTTTTAGGGTTCTGAGTAGAACTCAAAGAGTTCTTCAGTTCTTGCTAGGTTAGACCAATAGTTCTGGGTAAATAAAGATTTTTTAGCGATTTTAAAATTTCTGTGCTAACTTCACACAACACCAAAAATCTTAAAATGTCTATATTTTAGTGTTCTGATTAGCACTCAAAGAGTTCTAGAATTCTTGCTAGGTTAGACCATTAGTTCTGGGTAAATAAAGATTTTATAGCGATTTTAAAATTTCTGTGCTAACTTCACGCAACACCAAAAATCTTAAAATGTCTTTATTTTAGAGTTCTGAGTAGAACTCAAAGAGTTCTAGAGTTCTTGCTAGGTTAGACCAATAGTTCTGGTTAAATAAAGATTTTATAGCGATTTTAAAATTCTTGTGCTAACTTCACGCAACACCTAAGATCTTAAAACGTCTTTATTTTTAGAGTTCTGAGTAGAACTCCAAGAGTTCTAGAGTTCTTGCTAGGTTAGACCAATACTTCTGGTTAAATAAGGATTTTAAAGCGATTTTAAAATTTTGGTGCTAACTTCACGCAACACCAAAAATCTTAAAAAGCTTTTTATTTTTTAGAGTTCTGAGTAGTACTTAAAGAGTTCTAGAGTTCTTGCTAGGTTAGACCAATAGTTCTGGGTAAATAAAGATCATACAGCGATTATAAATTTTTGGTGCTAAATTCACGCAACACCAAAAATCTTAAAATGTCTGAATTTTTTAGAGTTCTGAGTAGTAATCAAAGAGTTCTAGAGTTCTTGCTAGGTTAGACCAATCGTTCTGGGTATTTAAATATTTTATAGCGATTTTAAAATTTTGGTTCTAACTTCACACTACACTAAAAATTTTAAAATTTCTTTATTTTTTTAGGGTTCTGAGTAGCACTCAAAGAGTTCTAGAGTTCTTGCTGGGTTGGAATAATAATTGTGGGAAAATAAACATTTTATAGAGATTTTAAAATTTTGCTGCCAACTTCACGCAACACCAAGAATCTTAAAATCTCTATATTTTTAGAGTTCTGAGTAGCACTCAAAGAGTTGTAGCTCTTCCTAGATTAGACTAATAGTTCTGGGTAAATAAACATTTTATAGCGTTTTTAAAGTTTCGCTGCTAACTTCAAGAAAAAAATCATAAAATAGGTATATTTTTTAGAGTTCTGAGTAGCATTCAAAGAGTTCAAGAGTTCTTGCTAGGTTAGACCAATATTTCTGGGTAAATAAAGATTTTATAGCGATTTTAAAATTTCGGTGGTAACTTCACGAGACACCAAAAATGTTAAAATGTCTATGTTTATTAGAGTTCTGAGTAGCACTCAAACAGTTCAAGAGTTCTTGGTAGGTTAACCAATAGTTCTGGATAAATAAAGATTTTATAGCGATTTTAAAATTTCGGTGCTAACTTCACGCAACACCAAAAATCTTAAAATGTCTTTATTTTTAGAGTTCTGAGTAGAACTCAAAGAGCTCTAGAGTTCTTGCTAGGTTAGAGCAATAGTTCTGGGTAAATAAAAATTTTATAGCGATTTTAAAATTTTGGTGCTAACTTCACGGAACACCAAAAAAATTAAAATGTCTTAAATTTTTAGAGTTCTGAGTAGCACTCAAAGAGTTCTAGAGTTCTTGATAGGTTAGACTATTAGTTCTTGGTAAATAAAGATTTTATAGCGATTTTAAATTTTGGTCCTAACTTCACGAAACAAAAAAATTTTTAGAATGTCTTAATTTTTTAGAGTTCTGAGTAGTACTCAAAGAGTTCTAGAGTTCTTGCTAGGTTAGACCAATAGTTCTGGGTAAATAAAGATTTTCTAGCGATTTTTAAGTTTCAGAGCCAATTTCACGCAACACCAAAAATCTAAAAATCTCTATATTTTTAGAGGTCTGAATAGCACTCAATGAGTTCTAGAGTTCTTGCTAGGTTAGGCCAATTGTTCTGGGTAAATAAACACTTTATAGCGTTTTTAAAGTTTCGATCCTAACCACGCAACACCAAAAACCTTAAAATCTCTATATTTTTTTAGAGTTCTGAGTAGCACTCAAGGAGTTCTAAAGTTCTTGCCAGGATAGGAAAATATTCCTTTGTAAACAAAGATTTAATAGCGATTTTACTGTTTCGGTGGTAACTACACGAAACACCAAAAATCTTAAAATGTCTCTATTTCTTAAAGTTCTGAGTAGCATTGAAAGAGTTCAAGAGTTCTTGCTAGGTTAGGCTAATAGTTCTGGGTAAATAAAGATTTTATAGCGATATTATAGTTTCGGTGCTAACTTCAAGCAACCCCAAAAATCTTAAAATGTCTCAATTTTTTGAGTTCTGGGTAGTACTCAAAGAGTTCTAGAGTTACTGCTAGCTTAGACCAATAGTTCTGGGTAAATAAAGATCTTACAGCGATTTTAAATTTTTGGTGCTAACTTCACGCAAAACCAAAAATCTTAAAATGTCTCAAATTTTTGAGTTCTGGGTAGTACTCAAAGAGTTCTAGAGTTATTGCTAGGTTAGACCAATAGCTCTGTGTAAATAAAAATCTTATAGCGATTTTAAATTTTTGGTGCTAACTTGAAGCAACACCAAAAATCTTAAAATGTCTTAATTTTTTAGAGTTCTGAGTAGTACTCAAAGATTTCTAGAGTTCTTGCTAGGTTAGACCAATAGTTCTGTGTAAATAAAGATTTTATAGCGATTTTAAAATTTTGGTGCTAACTTCACGCAACACCAAAAATCTTAAAATGTCTTAATTTTTTTGAGTTCTAAATAGTACTCAAAGACATCTAGAGTTCTTGCTAGGTTAGACTAATAGTTCTGGGTAAATAAAGATTTTATAGCGATTTTAAAATTTTGGTTCTAACTTCACACAACACCAAAAATCTTAAAATGTCTTAATTTTTTTAGAGTTCTCAGATGTATTCAAAGAGTTCTAGAGTTGTTGCTAGGGGAGACCAATAGTTCTGGGTAAATAAACATTTTATAGCTATTTTAAAGTTTCGGTCCTAACTTCACGCAACACCAAAAATATTAAAATGTCTAAATTTCTTGAGTTCTGAGTAGAACTCAAAGTGTTCTAGAGTTCTTGGTAGGTTAGACCAATAGTTCTGTGTAAATAAAGATTTTATAGCGATTTTAAAATTTTTGTGCTAACTTCACGCAACACCAAAAATCTTAAAATGTCTTAATTTTTTTACAGTTCTGAGCAGAACTCTAAGAGTTCCAGAGATCTTGCTAGGTTAAACCAATAGTTCTGGGTAAATAAAGATTTTATAGCGATTTTAAAGTTTCGGTGGTAACTTCACGAAACACAAAAAATCTTTAAATGTCTATATTTTTTAAAGTTCTGAGTAGCACTCAAAGAATTCAAGAGTTCTTGCTAGGTTAGACCAATAGTTCTGGATAAATAAAGATTTTATGGCGATTCTAAAATTTTGGTGCTAACTTCACGCAACACCAAAAAACTTAAAATCTCTATATTTTTAGAGTTCTGAGTAGCACTCAAAGAATTCTAGCTCTTCCTAGGTTAGACTAATAGTTCTGGGTAAATAAACATTTTATAGCGTTTTTAAAGTTTCGCTGCTAACTTCAAGAAAAAAAATTCATAAAATAGGTATATTTTTTAGAGTTCTGAGTAGCACTCAAAGAGTTCAAGAGTTCTTGCTAGGTTAGATCAATATTTCTGGGTAAATAAAGATTTTATAGCGATTTTAAAATTTCGGTGGTAACTTCACGAAACACCAAAAAAATTAAAATGCCTATGTTTATTAGAGTTCTGAGTAGCACTCAAAGAGTTCAAGAGTTCTTGGTAGGTTAGCCCAATAGTTCTGGATAAATAAAGATTTTATAGCGTTTTTAAAATTTCGGTGCTAACTTTACGCAACACCAAAAATCTTAAAATGTCTTTATTTTTAGAGTTCTGAGTAGAACTCAAAGAGTTCTTGAGTTCTTGCTAGGTTAGACCAATAGTTCTGGGTAAATAAAGATTTTATAGCGATTTTAAAATTTCTGTGCTAACTTCACGCAACACCAAAAATCTTAAAATGTCTTTATTTTTTAGAGTTCTGATTAGCACTCAAAGAGCTCTAGAATTCTTGCTAGGTTAGACCATTAGTTCTGGGTAAATAAAGATTTTATAGCGATTTTAAAATTTCTGTGCTAACTTCACGCAACACCAAAAATCTTAAAATGTCTTTATTTTTAGAGTTCTGAGTAGAACTCAAAGAGTTCTAGAGTTCTTGCTAGGTTAGACCAATAGTTCTGGTTAAATAAAGATTTTATAGCGATTTTAAAATTTCTGTGCTAACTTCACGCAACACCAAAAATCTTAAAATGTCTTTATTTTTAGAGTTCTGAGTAGAAATCCAAGAGTTCTAGAGTTCTTGCTAGGTTAGACCAATAGTTCTGGTTAAATAAAGATTTTATAGCGATTTTAAAATTTTGGTGCTAACTTCACGCAACACCAAAAATCTTAAAATGCCTTTATTTTTTAGAGTTCTGAGTAGCACTCAAAGAGTTCTAGAGTTCTTGCTAGGTTAGACCATTAGTTCTGGGTAAATAAAGCTTTTCTAGCTATTTTAAAGTATCGGAGCCAATTTCACGCAACACCAAAAATCTTAAAATCTCTATATTTTTAGAGGTCTGAGTAGCACTCAAAGAGTTCTAGAGTTCTTGCTAGGTAAGGCCAATAGTTCTGGGTAAATAAACATTTTATAGCGATTTTAAAGTTTCGATCATAACCACGCAACACCAAAAATCTTACAATCTCTATATTTTTTTAGAGTTCTGAGTAGCACTCAAGGAGTTCTAAAGTTCTTGCCAGGATAGGAAAATAGTTCTTTGTAAACAATGATTTTATAGCGATTTTAAAATTTCGGTGGTAACTTCACGAAACACAAAAAAAAATTAAAATGCCTATGTTTATTTGAGTTCTGAGTAGCACTCAAAGAGTTCAAGAGTTCTTGGTAGGTTAGCCCAATAGTTCTGGATAAATAAAGATTTTATAGCGTTTTTAAAATTTCGGTGCTAACTTTACGCAACACCAAAAATCTTAAAATGTCTTTATTTTTAGAGTTCTGAGTAGAACTCAAAGAGTTCTTGAGTTCTTCCTAGGTTAGACCAATAGTTCTGGGTAAATAAAGATTTTATAGCGATTTTAAAATTTCTGTGCTAACTTCACGCAACACCAAAAATCTTAAAATGTTTTTATTTTTTAGAGTTCTGATTAGCACTCAAAGAGCTCTAGAATTCTTGCTAGGTTAGACCATTAGTTCTGGGTAAATAAAGATTTTATAGCGATTTTAAAATTTCTGTGCTAACTTCACGCAACACCAAAAATCTTAAAATGTCTTTATTTTTAGAGTTCTGAGTAGAACTCAAAGAGTTCTAGAGTTCTTGCTAGGTTAGACTAATAGTTCTGGTTAAATAAAGATTTTATAGCGATTTTAAAATTCTTGTGCTAACTTCACGCAACACCTAAGATCTTAAAACTTCTTTATTTTTAGAGTTCTGAGTAGAACTCCAAGAGTTCTAGAGTTCTTGCTAGGTTAGACTAATAGTTCTGGTTAAATAAAGATTTTATAGCGATTTTAAAATTTTGGTGCTAACTTCACGCAACACCAAAAATCTTAAAATGCCTTTATTTTTTAGAGTTCTGAGTAGCACTCAAAGAGTTCTAGAGTTCTTGCTAGGTTAGACCATTAGTTCCGGGTAAATAAAGCTTTTCTAGCTATTTTAAAGTATCGGAGCCAATTTCACGCAACACCAAAAATCTTAAAATCTCTATATTTTTAGAGGTCTGAGTAGCAGTCAAAGAGTTCTAGAGTTCTTGCTATGTTAGGCCAATAGTTCTGGGTAAATAAACATTTTATAGCGATTTTAAAGTTTCGATCCTAACCACGTAACACCAAAAATCTTACAATCTCTATATTTTTTTAGAGTTCTGAGTAGCACTCAAAGAGTTCTAGAGTTCTTGCCAGGATAGGAAAATAGTTCTTTGTAAACAATGATTTTATAGCGATTTTAATGTTCCGGTGGTAGCTACACGAAACACCAAAAATCTTAAAATGTCTATATTTCTTAGAGTTCTGAGTAGCACTGAAAGGGTTCAAGAGTTCTTGCTAGGTTAGGCTAATAGTTCTGGGTAAATAAAAATTTTATAGCGATTTTAAAATTTCGGTGCTAACTTCACGCAACAAAAAATTTTTACAATGTCTTAATTTTTTTAGAGTTCTGAGTAGTACTCAAAGAGTTCTAGAGTTCTTGCTAGGTTAGACCAATATTTCTGGGTAAATAAAGATTTTATAGCGTTTTTAAAATTTCGGTGGTAACTTCAGGAAACACCAAAAATCTTAAAATGTCTATGTTTATTAGAGTTCTGAATAGCACTCAAAGAGTTCAAGAGTTCTTCGTAGGTTAGACCAATAGTTCTGGATAAATAAAGATTTTTTTAGGGATTTTAAAATTTCTGTGCTAACTTCACGCAACATAAAAAATCTTAAAATATCTTTATTTTTAGAGTTCTGAGTAGAACTCCAAGAGTTCTAGAGTTCTTGCTAGGTTAGACCAATAGTTCTGGTTAAATAAAGATTTTATAGCCATTTTAAAATTTTGGTGCTAACTTCACGCAACACCAAAAATCTTAAAATGCCTTTATTTTTTAGAGTTCTGAGTAGCACTCAAAGAGTTCTAGAGTTCTTGCTAGGTTAGACCATTAGTTCTGGGTAAATAAAGCTTTTCTAGCTATTTTAAAGTATCGGAGCCAATTTCACGCAACACCAAAAATCTTAAAATCTCTATATTTTTAGAGGTCTGAGTAGCACTCAAAGAGTTCTAGAGTTCTTGCTAGGTAAGGCCAATAGTTCTGGGTAAATAAACATTTTATAGCGATTTTAAAGTTTCGATCATAACCACGCAACACCAAAAATCTTACAATCTCTATATTTTTTTAGAGTTCTGAGTAGCACTCAAGGAGTTCTAAAGTTCTTGCCAGGATAGGAAAATAGTTCTTTGTAAACAATGATTTTATAGCGATTTTAAAATTTCGGTGGTAACTTCACGAAACACAAAAAAAAATTAAAATGCCTATGTTTATTTGAGTTCTGAGTAGCACTCAAAGAGTTCAAGAGTTCTTGGTAGGTTAGCCCAAAAGTTCTGGATAAATAAAGATTTTATAGCGTTTTTAAAATTTCGGTGCTAACTTTACGCAACACCAAAAATCTTAAAATGTCTTTATTTTTAGAGTTCTGAGTAGAACTCAAAGAGTTCTTGAGTTCTTCCTAGGTTAGACCAATAGTTCTGGGTAAATAAAGATTTTATAGCGATTTTAAAATTTCTGTGCTAACTTCACGCAACACCAAAAATCTTAAAATGTTTTTATTTTTTAGAGTTCTGATTAGCACTCAAAGAGCTCTAGAATTCTTGCTAGGTTAGACCATTAGTTCTGGGTAAATAAAGATTTTATAGCGATTTTAAAATTTCTGTGCTAACTTCACGCAACACCAAAAATCTTAAAATGTCTTTATTTTTAGAGTTCTGAGTAGAACTCAAAGAGTTCTAGAGTTCTTGCTAGGTTAGACCAATAGTTCTGGTTAAATAAAGATTTTATAGCGATTTTAAAATTCTTGTGCTAACTTCACGCAACACCTAAGATCTTAAAACTTCTTTATTTTTAGAGTTCTGAGTAGAACTCCAAGAGTTCTAGAGTTCTTGCTAGGTTAGACTAATAGTTCTGGTTAAATAAAGATTTTATAGCGATTTTAAAATTTTGGTGCTAACTTCACGCAACACCAAAAATCTTAAAATGCCTTTATTTTTTAGAGTTCTGAGTAGCACTCAAAGAGTTCTAGAGTTCTTGCTAGGTTAGACCATTAGTTCCGGGTAAATAAAGCTTTTCTAGCTATTTTAAAGTATCGGAGCCAATTTCACGCAACACCAAAAATCTTAAAATCTCTATATTTTTAGAGGTCTGAGTAGCACTCAAAGAGTTCTAGAGTTCTTGCTATGTTAGGCCAATAGTTCTGGGTAAATAAACATTTTATAGCGATTTTAAAGTTTCGATCCTAACCACGTAACACCAAAAATCTTACAATCTCTATATTTTTTTAGAGTTCTGAGTAGCACTCAAAGAGTTCTAGAGTTCTTGCCAGGATAGGAAAATAGTTCTTTGTAAACAATGATTTTATAGCGATTTTAATGTTCCGGTGGTAGCTACACGAAACACCAAAAATCTTAAAATGTCTATATTTCTTAGAGTTCTGAGTAGCACTGAAAGGGTTCAAGAGTTCTTGCTAGGTTAGGCTAATAGTTCTGGGTAAATAAAAATTTTATAGCGATTTTAAAATTTCGGTGCTAACTTCACGCAACAAAAAATTTTTACAATGTCTTAATTTTTTTAGAGTTCTGAGTAGTACTCAAAGAGTTCTAGAGTTCTTGCTAGGTTAGACCAATATTTCTGGGTAAATAAAGATTTTATAGCGTTTTTAAAATTTCGGTGGTAACTTCAGGAAACACCAAAAATCTTAAAATGTCTATGTTTATTAGAGTTCTGAATAGCACTCAAAGAGTTCAAGAGTTCTTCGTAGGTTAGACCAATAGTTCTGGATAAATAAAGATTTTTTTAGGGATTTTAAAATTTCTGTGCTAACTTCACGCAACATAAAAAATCTTAAAATATCTTTATTTTTAGAGTTCTGAGTAGAACTCCAAGAGCTCTAGAGTTCTTGCTAGGTTAGAGCAATAGTTCTGGGTAAATAAAAATTTTATAGCGATTTTAAAATTTTGGTGCTAACTTCACGGAACACAAAAAAAATAAAAATACTTTTATTTTTTAGAGTTCTGAGTAGCACTCAAAGAGTTCTAGCTCTTCTTAGATTAGACTAATAGTTATGGGTAAATAAATATTTTATAGCGTTTTTAAAGCTTCTCTGCTAACTTCAAGAAAAAAAATCATAAAATAGGTATATTTTTTAGAGTTCTGAGTAGCACTCAAAGAGTTCAAGAGTTCTTGCTAGGTTAGACCAATATTTCTGGGTAAATAAAGATTTTATAGCGATTTTAAAAGTTCGGTGGTAACTTCAGGAAACACCAAAAATCTTAAAATGTCTATGTTTATTAGAGTTCTGAATAGCACTCAAAGAGTTCAAGAGTTCTTGGTAGGTTAGACCAATAGTTCTGGATAAATAAAGATTTTTTTAGGGATTTTAAAATTTCTGTGCTAACTTCACGCAACACCAAAAATCTTAAAATATCTTTATTTTTTGAGTTCTGAGTAGAACTCAAAGAGCTCTAGAGTTCTTGCTAGGTTAGAGCAATAGTTCTGGGTAAATAAAAATTTTATAGCGATTTTAAAATTTTGGTGCTAACTTCACGGAACACAAAAAATATTAAAATACTTTTATTTTTTAGAGTTCTGAGTAGCACTCAAAGAGTTCTAGAGTTCTTGCTAGGTTAGACCATTAGTTCTGGGTAAATGAAGATTTTATAGCGATTTTAAATTTTGGTGCTAACTTCACGAAACAAAAAAAATTTAGAATGTCTTAATTTTTTTTAGAGTTCTGAGTAGTACTCAAAGAGTTCTAGAGTTCTTGCTAGGTTAGACCAATAGTTCTGGGTAAATAAAGATTTTCTAGCGGATTTAAAGTTTCGGAGCCAATTTCACGCAACACCAAAAATCTTAAAATCTCTATATTTTTAGAGGTCTGAGTAGCACTCAAAGAGTTCTAGAGTTCTTGCTAGGTTAGGCCAATTGTTCTGGGTAAATAAACATTTTATAGCGTTTTTAAAGTTTCGACCCTAACCACGCGACACCAAAAATCTTAAAATCCCTATATATTTTTAGAGTTCTGAGTAGCACTCAAAAAGTTCTAAAGTTCTTGCCAAAATAGGAAAATAGTTCTTTGTAAACAAAGATTTTAAAGCGATTTTAATGTTTCGGTGGTAGGTACACGAAACACCAAAAATCTTAAAATGTCTATATTTTTTAGAGTTCTGAGTAGCACTGAAAGAGTTCAAGAGTTCTTGCTAGGTTAGGCTAATAGTTCTGGGTAAATAAAGATTTTATAGCGATTTTAAAGTTTCGGTGCTAACTTCACGCAACAAAAAAATTTTTTCAATGTCTTAATTTTTTTAGAGTTCTGAGTAGTACTCAAAGAGTTCTAGAGTTCTTGCTAGGTTAGACCATTAGTTCTGGGTAAATAAAGATTTTATAGCGATTTTAAATTTTGGTGCTAACTTCACGCAACAAAAAAATTTTTAGAATTTCTTAATTTTTTTAAAGTTCTGAGTAGTACTCAAAGAGTTCTAGAGTTCTTGCTAGGTTAGACCAATAGTTCTGGGTAAATAAAGATCTTATAGCGATTATAAATTTTTGGTGCTAACGTCACGCAACACCAAAAATTTTAAAATGTCTTAATTTTTTAGAGTTCTGAGTAGTAATCAAAGAGTTCTAGAGTTCTTGCTAGGTTAGACCAATCGTTCTCGGTAAATAAAGATTTTAATAGCGATTTTAAAATTTTGGTTCTAACTTCACACTACACCAAAAATCTTAAAATTTCTTTATTTTTTTAGTGTTCTGAGTAGCACTCAAAGAGTTCTAGAGTTCTTGCTGGGTTAGAATAATAATTGTGGGAAAATAAACATTTTATAGAGATTTTAAAATTTTGGTGCGAACTTCACGCAACACCAAGAATCTTAAAATCGCTATATTTTTAGAGTTCTGAGTAGCACTCAAAGAGTTCTAGCTCTTCTTAGATTAGACTAATAGTTATGGGTAAATAAACATTATATAGCGTTTTTAAAGTTTCGCGGCTAACTTCAAGGAAAAAAATCATAAAATAGGTATATTTTTTTGAGTACTGACTAGCATTAAAAGAGTTCAAGAGTTCTTGCTAGGTTAGACCAATATTTCTGGGTAAATAAAGATTTTATAGCGATTTTAAAATTTCGGTGGTAACTTCACGAGACACCAAAAATCTTAAAATGTCTATGTTTATTAGAGTTCTGAGTAGCACTCAAACAGTTCAAGAGTTCTTGGTAGGTTAACCAATAGTTCTGGATAAATAAAGATTTTATAGCGATTTTAAAATTTCGGTGCTAACTTCACGCAACACCAAAAATCTTAAAATGTCTTTAATCTTTAGAGTTCTGAGTGCACTCAGAGTTCTAGAGTTCTTGCTAGGTTAGACCATTAGTTCTGGGTAAATAAAGATTTTATAGCGATTTTAAATTTTGGTGCTAACTTCACGAAACAAAAAAATTTTAGAATGTCTTAATTTTTTTAGAGTTCTGAGTAGTACTCAAAGAGTTCTAGAGTTCTTGCTAGGTTAGACCAATAGTTCTGGGTAAATAAAGATTTTCTAGCGATTTTAAAGTTTCGGAGCCAATTTCACGCAACACCAAAAATCTTAAAATCTCTATATTTTTAGAGGTCTGAGTAGCACTCAATGAGTTCTAGAGTTCTTGCTAGGTTAGGCCAATTGTTCTGGGTAAATAAACATTTTATAGCGTTTTTAAAGTTTCGATCCTAACCACGCAACACCAAAAACCTTAAAATCTCTATATTTTTTTAGAGTTCTGAGTAGCACTCAAAGAGTTCTAAAGTTCTTGCCAGGATAGGAAAATATTCCTATGTAAACAAAGATTTAATAGCGATTTTACTGTTTCGGTGGTAACTACACGAAGCAACAAAAATCTTAAAATGTCTATATTTCTTAAAGTTCTGAGTAGCACTGAAAGAGATCAAGAGTTCTTGCTAGGTTAGCCTAATAGTTCTGGGTAAATAAAGATCTTACAGCGATTTCAAATTTTTGGTGCTAACTTCATGCAAAACCAAAAATCTTAAAATGTCTCAAATTTTTGAGTTGTGAGTAGTACTCAAAGAGTTCTAGAGTTATTGCTAGGTTAGACCAATAGCTCTGTGTAAATAAAAATCTTATAGCGATTTTAAATTTTTGGTGCTAACTTGAAGCAACACCAAAAATTATAAAATGTCTTAATTTTTTAGAGTTCTGAGTAGTACTCAAAGTGTTCTAGAGTTCTTGCTAGGTTAGACCAATAGTTCTGGGTAAATAAAGATTTTATAGCGATTTTAAAATTGTGGTTCTAACTTCACACAACACCAAAAATCTTAAAATTTCTTTATTTTTTTAGGGTTCTGAGTAGCACTCAAAGAGTTCTAGAGTTCTTGCTAGGGGAGACCAATAGTTCTGGGTAAATAAACATTTTATAGCTATTTTAAAGTTTCGGTCCTAACTTCACGCAACACCAAAAATCTTAAAATGTCTAAATTTTTTGAGTTCTGAGTAGAACTCAAAGTGTTCTAGAGTTCTTGGTAGGTTAGACCAATAGTTCTGTGTAAATAAATATTTTATAGCGATTTTAAAATTTTGGTGCTAACTTCACGCAACACCAAAAATCTTAAAATGTATTTATTTTTTAGAGTTCTGAATAGAACTCAAAGAGTTCTAGAGTTCTTGCTAGGTTAGACCAATAGTTCTGTGTAAATAAAGATTTTATAACGATTTTAAAATTTTGGTACCAACTTCACGCAACACCAAAAAACTTAAAATATCTATATTTTTAGAGTTCTGAGTAGCACTTAAAGAGTTCTAGCTCTTCCTAAGTTAGACTAATAGTTCTGGGTAAATAAACATTTTATAGCGTTTTTAAAGTTTCGCTGCTAACTTCAAGAAAGAATTTCATAAAATAGGTATATTTTTTAGAGTTCTGAGTAGCACTCAAGGAGTTCAAGAGTTCTTGCTAGGTTGGATCAATATTTCTGGGTAAATAAAGATTTTATAGCGTTTTTATAATTTCGGTGGTAACTTCACGAAATACCAAAAAAATTAAAATGCCTATGTTTATTATAGTTCTGAGTAGCACTCAAAGAGTTCAAGAGTTCCTGGTAGGTTAGACCAATAGTTCTGGATAAATAAAGATTTTATAGCGACTTTAAAGTTTCGGTGCTAACTTTACGCAACACCAAAAATCTTAAAATGTCTTTATTTTTAGAGTTCTGAGTAGAACTCAAAGAGTTCTTCAGTTCTTGCTAGGTTAGAGCAATAGTTCGGGGTAAATAAAGATTTTTTAGCGATTTTAAAATTTCTGTGCTAACTTCACGCAACACCAAAAATCTTAAAATGTCTATTTTTTAGAGTTCTGATTAGCACTCAAAGAGTTCTAGAATTCTTGCTAGGTTAGACCATTAGTTCTGGGTAAATAAAGATTTTATAGCGATTTTAAAATTTCTGTGCTAACTTCACGCAACACCAAAAATCTTAAAATGTCTTTATTTTTAGAGTTCTGAGTAGAACTCAAAGAGTTCTAGAGTTCTTGCTAGGTTAGACCAATAGTTCTGGTTAAATAAAGATTTTATAGCGATTTTAAAATTCTTGTGCTAACTTCACGCAACACCTAAGATCTTAAAACGTCTTTATTTTTAGAGTTCTGAGTAGAACTCCAAGAGTTCTAGAGTTCTTGCTAGGTTAGACCAATAGTTCTGGTTAAATAAGGATTTTAAAGCGATTTTTAAATTTTGGTGCTAACTTCACGCAACACAAAAAATCTTAAAAATCCTTTATTTTTTAGAGTTCTGAGTAGTACTTAAAGAGTTCTAGAGTTCTTGCTAGGTTAGACCATTAGTTCTGGGTAAATAAAGTTTTTATAGCGATTTTAAATTTTGGTGCTAACTTCACGCAGCAAAACAATTTTTAGAATGTCTTAATTTATTTAGAGTCCTGAGTAGTACTCAAAGAGTTCTAGAGTTCTTGCTAGGTTAGACCAATCGTTCTGGGTAAATAAAGATTTTATAGCGATTGTAAAATTTTGGTTCTAACTTCACACTACACCAAAAATCTTAAAATGCCTTTATTTTTTAGAGTTCTGAGTAGCACTCAAAGAGTTCTAGAGTTCTTGCTAGGTTAGACCATTAGTTCTGGGTAAATAAAGCTTTTCTAGCTATTTTAAAGTATCGGAGCCAATTTCACGCAACACCAAAAATCTTAAAATCTCTATATTTTTAGAGGTCTGAGTAGCACTCAAAGAGTTCTAGAGTTCTTGCTAGGTTAGGCCATTAGTTCTGGGTAAATAAACATTTTATAGCGATTTTAAAGTTTCGATCCTAACCACGCAACACCAAAAATCTTACAATCTCTATATTTTTTTAGAGTTCTGAGTAGCACTCAAAGAGTTCTAGAGTTATTGCTAAGTTAGACCAATAGTTCTGGGTAAATAAAGATCTTACAGCGATTTTAAATTTTTGGTGCTAACTTAACGCAAAACCAAAAATCTTAAAATGTCTCAAATTTTTGAGTTCTGAGTAGTACTCAGAGAGTTCTAGAGTTATTGCTAGGTTAGACCAATAGTTCTGTGTAAATAAAAATCTTATAGCGATTTTAAATTTTTCGTGCTAACTTCACGCAAGACCAAAAATCTTAAAATGTCTTAATTTTTTAGAGTTCTGAGTAGTACTCAAAGATTTCTAGAGTTCTTGCTAGGTTAGACCAATTGTTCTGTGTAAATAAAGATTTTATAGCGATTTTAAAATTTTGGTGCTAACTTCACGCAACACCAAAAATATTAAAATGTCTTAATTTTTTTAGAGTTCTAAATAGTACTCAAAGAGATCTAAAGTTCTTGCTAGGTTAGACCAATATTTCTGGGTAAATAAAGATCTTACAGCGATTTTAAATTTTTGGTGCTAACTTAACGCAAAACCAAAAATCTTAAAATGTCTCAAATTTTTGAGTTCTGAGTAGTACTCAGAGAGTTCTAGAGTTATTGCTAGGTTAGACCAATAGTTCTGTGTAAATAAAAATCTTATAGCGATTTTAATGTTCCGGTGGTAACTTCACAAAACACCAAAAATCTTAAAATGTCTATATTTCTTAGAGTTCTGAGTAGCACTGAAAGTGTTCAAGAGTTTTTACTAGGTTAGGCTAATAGTTCTGGGTAAATAAAAATTTTATAGCGATTTTAAAGTTTCGGTGCTTACTTCAAGCAACCCAAAAAATCTTAAAATGTGTCAATTTTTTGAGTTCTGAGTAGTACTCAAAGAGTTCTAGAGTTATTGCTAAGTTAGACCAATAGTTCTGGGTAAATAAAGATCTTACAGCGATTTTAAATTTTTGATGCTAACTTAACGCAAAACCAAAAATCTTAAAATGTCTCAAATTTTTGAGTTCTGAGTAGTACTCAGAGAGTTCTAGAGTTATTGCTAGGTTAGACCAATAGTTCTGTGTAAATAAAAATCTTATAGCGATTTTAAATTTTTCGTGCTAACTTCACGCAAGACCAAAAATCTTAAAATGTCTTAATTTTTTAGAGTTCTGAGTAGTACTCAAAGATTTCTAGAGTTCTTGCTAGGTTAGACCAATTGTTCTGTGTAAATAAAGATTTTATAGCGATTTTAAAATTTTGGTGCTAACTTCACGCAACACCAAAAATATTAAAATGTCTTAATTTTTTTAGAGTTCTAAATAGTACTCAAAGAGATCTACAGTTCTTGCTAGGTTAGACCAATATTTTTGGGTAAATAAAGATTTTATAGCTATTTTAAAATTTTGGTTCTAATTTCACACAACACCAAAAATCTTAAAATGTTTTAATTTTTTTAGAGTTCTCAGAAGCACTGAAAGAGTTCTAGAGTTCTTGCTAGGGGAGACCAATAGTTCTGGGTAAATAAAGATTTATAGTGATTTTAAAGTTTGCCAATTTCACGCAACAACAAAAATCTTAAAATTTTTTTAATTTTTATAGGGTTCTGAGTAGCACTTAAAGAGTTCTAGAGTTCTTGCTGGGTTAGAATAATAATTCTGGGTAAATAAACATTTTATAGCGATTTTAAAGTTTCGGTCCTAACTTCACGCAACACAAAAAATCTTTAAATGTCTATATTTTTTAGAGTTCTGAGTAGCACTCAAAGAATTCAAGATTTCTTGGTAGGTTAGACCAATAGTTCTGTGTAAATAAAGATTTTATAGCGATTTTAAAATTTTGGTTCTAACTTCACGCAACACCAAAAATCTTAAAATGTCTTTATTTTTTAGAGTTCTGAGTAGAACTCAAAGAGTTCTAGAGTTCTTGCTAGGTTAGACCAATAGTTCTGTGTAAATAAAGATTTTATAGCGATTTTAAAATTTCGGTGGTAACTTCAAGAAACACCAAAAAAAAATGCCTATGTTTATTAGAGTTCTGAGTAGCACTCAAAGAGTTCAAGAGTTCTTGGTAGTTTAGCCCAATAGTTCTGGATAAATAAAGATTTTATAGCGATTTTAAAATTTCGGTGCTAACTTTACGCAACACCAAAAATCTTAAAATGTCTTTATTTTTAGAGTTCTGAGTAGAACTCAAAGAGTTCTTGAGTTCTTGCTAGGTTAGACCAATAGTTCTGGGTAAATAAAGATTTTATAGCGATTTTAAAATTTCTGTGCTAACTTCACGCAACACCAAAAATCTTAAAATGTCTTTATTTTTTAGAGTTCTGATTAGCACTCAAAGAGCTCTAGAATTATTGCTAGGTTAGACCATTAGTTCTGGGTAAATAAAGATTTTATAGCGATTTTAAAATTTCTGTGCTAACTTCACGCAACACCAAAAATCTTAAAATGTCTTTATTTTTAGAATTCTGAGTAGAACTCAAAGAGTTCTAGAGTTCTTGCTAGGTTAGACCAATAGTTCTGGTTAAATAAAGATTTTATAGCGATTTTAAAATTCTTGTGCTAACTTCACGCAACACCTAAGATCTTAAAACGTCTTTATTTTTAGAGTTCTGAGTAGAACTCCAAGAGTTCTAGAGTTCTTGCTAGGTTAGACCAATAGCTCTGGTTAAATAAAGATTTTATAGCGATTTTAAAATTTTGGTGCTAACTTCACGCAACACCAAAAATCTTAAAATGCCTTTATTTTTTAGAGTTCTGAGTAGCACTCAAAGAGTTCTAGAGTTCTTGCTAGGTTAGACCATTAGTTCTGGGTAAATAAAGCTTTTCTAGCTATTTTAAAGTATCGGAGCCAATTTCACGCAACACCAAAAATCTTAAAATCTCTATATTTTTAGAGGTCTGAGTAGCACTCAAAGAGTTCTAGAGTTCTTGCTAGGTTAGGCCAATAGTTCTGGGTAAATAAACATTTTATAGCGATTTTAAAGTTTCGATCCTAACCACGCAACACCAAAAATCTTACAATCTCTATATTTTTTTAGAGTTCTGAGTAGCACTCAAAGAGTTCTAGAGTTATTGCTAAGTTAGACCAATAGTTCTGGGTAAATAAAGATCTTACAGCGATTTTAAATTTTTGGTGCTAACTTAACGCAAAACCAAAAATCTTACAATGTCTCAAATTTTTGAGTTCTGAGTAGTACTCAGAGAGTTCTAGAGTTATTGCTAGGTTAGACCAATAGTTCTGTGTAAATAAAAATCTTATAGCGATTTTAAATTTTTCGTGCTAACTTCACGCAAGACCAAAAATCTTAAAATGTCTTAATTTTTTAGAGTTCTGAGTAGTACTCAAAGATTTCTAGAGTTCTTGCTAGGTTAGACCAATTGTTCTGTGTAAATAAAGATTTTATAGCGATTTTAAAATTTTGGTGCTAACTTCACGCAACACCAAAAATATTAAAATGTCTTAATTTTTTTAGAGTTCTAAATAGTACTCAAAGAGATCTACAGTTCTATCTAGGTTAGACCAATATTTCTGGGTAAATAAAGATCTTACAGCGATTTTAAATTTTTGGTGCTAACTTAACGCAAAACCAAAAATCTTAAAATGTCTCAAATTTTTGAGTTCTGAGTAGTACTCAGAGAGTTCTAGAGTTATTGCTAGGATAGACCAATAGTTCTGTGTAAATAAAAATCTTATAGCGATTTTAATGTTCCGGTGGTAACTTCACAAAACACCAAAAATCTTAAAATGTCTATATTTCTTTGAGTTCTGAGTAGCACTGAAAGTGTTCAAGAGTTCTTACTAGGTTAGGCTAATAGTTCTGGGTAAATAAAAATTTTATAGCGATTTTAAAGTTTCGGTGCTTACTTCAAGCAACCCCAAAAATCTTAAAATGTGTCAATTTTTTGAGTTCTGAGTAGTACTCAAAGAGTTCTAGAGTTATTGCTAAGTTAGACCAATAGTTCTGGGTAAATAAAGATCTTACAGCGATTTTAAATTTTTGATGCTAACTTAGCGCAAAACCAAAAATCTTAAAATGTCTCAAATTTTTGAGTTCTGAGTAGTACTCAGAGAGTTCTAGAGTTATTGCTAGGTTAGACCAATAGTTCTGTGTAAATAAAAATCTTATAGCGATTTTAAATTTTTCGTGCTAACTTCACGCAAGACCAAAAATCTTAAAATGTCTTAATTTTTTAGAGTTCTGAGTAGTACTCAAAGATTTCTAGAGTTCTTGCTAGGTTAGACCAATTGTTCTGTGTAAATAAAGATTTTATAGCGATTTTAAAATTTTGGTGCTAACTTCACGCAACACCAAAAATATTAAAATGTCTTAATTTTTTTAGAGTTCTAAATAGTACTCAAAGAGATCTACAGTTCTTGCTAGGTTAGACCAATATTTCTGGGTAAATAAAGATTTTATAGCGATTTTAAAATTTTGGTTCTAATTTCACACAACACCAAAAATCTTAAAATGTTTTAATTTTTTTAGAGTTCTCAGAAGTACTGAAAGAGTTCTAGAGTTCTTGCTAGGGGAGACCAATAGTTCTGGGTAAATAAAAATTTATAGTGATTTTAAAGTTTGCCAATTTCACGCAACAACAAAAATCTTAAAATTTTTTTAATTTTTATAGGGTTCTGAGTAGCACTTAAAGAGTTCTAGAGTTCTTGCTGGGTTAGAATAATAATTCTGGCTAAATAAACATTTTATAGCGATTTTAAAGTTTCGGTCCTAACTTCACGCATCACAAAAAATCTTTAAATGTCTATATTTTTTAGAGTTCTGAGTAGCACTCAAAGAATTCAAGAGTTCTTGGTAGGTTAGACCAATAGTTCTGTGTAAATAAAGATTTTATAGCGATTTTAAAATTTTGGTTCTAACTTCACGCAACACCAAAAATCTTAAAATGTCTTTATTTTTTAGAGTTCTGAGTAGAACTCAAAGAGTTCTAGAGTTCTTGCTAGGTTAGACCAATAGTTCTGTGTAAATAAAGATTTTATAGCGATTTTAAAATTTTGATTCCAACTTCACGCAACACCAAAAATCTTAAAATGTCTTAATTTTTTTAGAGTTCTGAGCAGAACTTTAAGAGTTTCAGAGATCTTGCTAGGTTAAACCAATAGTTCTGGGTAAATAAAGATTTTATAGCGATTTTAAAGTTTCAATGGTAACTTCACGAAACACAAAAAATCTTTAAATGTCTATTTTTTTTAGAGTTCTGAGTAGCACTCAAAGAAATCAAGAGTTCTTGGTAGGTTAGACTAATAGTTCTGGATAAATAAAGATTTTATAGCGATTTTAAAATTTCGGTGCTAACTTGACGCAACACCAAAAATCTTAAAATGTCTTTATTTTTTAGAGTTCTGAGTAGAATTCAAAGAGTTCTAGAGTTCTTGCTAGGTTAGACCAATAGTTCTGGGTAAATAAAGAATTTATAGCGATTTTAAAATTTTGGTGCTAACTTCACGCAACACCAAAAATCTTAAAATCTCTATATTTTTAGAGTTCTGAGTAGCACTCAAAGAGTTCTAGCTCTTCCTAGGTTAGACTAATAGTTCTGGGTAAATAAACATTTTATAGCGTTTTTTAAAGTTTCGCTGCTAGCTTCAAGAAAAAATTCATAAAATAGGTATATTTTTTAGCGTTCTGAGTAGCACTCAAAGAGTTCAAGAGTTCTTCCTAGGTTAGATCAATATTTCTGGGTAAATAAAGATTTTATAGCGATTTTAAAACTTCGGTGGTAACATCACGAAACACCAAAAAGCTTAAAATGTCTATGTTTATTAGAGTTCTGAGTAGCACTCAAAGAGTTCTGGAGTTCTTGCTAGGTTAGACCAATAGTTCTGGGTAAATAAAGATTTTATAGCGATTTGAAAATTTTGGTGCTAACTTCATGCATCACCAAAAATCTTAAAATATCTATATTTTTCAGAGTTCTGAGCAGCACTCAAAGAGTTCTAGTGTTCTTGGTAGGTAAGACCAATAGTTCTGGGTAAATAAAGATTTTATAGCGATTTTAAAATTTCGGTACTAACTTCACTCAACATGAAAAATCTTAAAATGTCTTAATTTTTTGTGAATTATGAGTAGTACTCAAAGAGTTCTAGAATTCTTGCTAGGCTAGACCAATAGTTCTGGGTAAATAAACATTTTATAGCGATTTTAAATTTTTGGTGCTAACTTCACGCAACAACAAAAATCTTAAAATGTTTATATTTTTTAGAGTTCTGAGTAGCACTCAAAGAGTTCAATAGTTCTTGCTAGGTTAGACCAATATTTCTGTGTAAATAAAGATTTTATAGCGATTTCAAAATTTCGGTACTAACTTCACTCAACATAAAAAATCTTAAAATGTCTTAATTTTTTGAGAATTCTGAGTAGTACTCAAAGAGTTCTAGAGTTCTTGCTAGGTTAGACCAATAGTTCTAGGTAAATAAAAATTTTATAGCAATATTAAATTTTTGGTGCTAACTTCACGCAACACCAACAATCTTAAAATGTCTTTATTTTTTAGAGTTCTGAGTAGAACTCAAAGAGTTCTAGAGTTCTTGGTAGGTTAGACCAATAGTTCTGGGTAAATATAGATTTTATAGCGAGTTTAAAATTTTGCTGCTAACTTCACGCAACACCAAAAATCTTAAAATATCTATACTTTTTAGAGTTCTGAGCAGCACTCAAAGAGTTCTAGAGTTCTTTGTAGGTTAGACCAATTGATCTGTGTAAATAAAGATTTTAGGTGATTTTAAAATTTTGGTGCCAACTTCACGCAACACCAAAAGTCTTAAAATGTCTTACTTTTTTTACAGCTCGAAGTAGAACTCTAAGATTTCTAGAGATCTTGCTAGGTTAAACCAATAGTTCTGGGTAAATAAAAATTTTGTAGCGATTTTAAAGTTTCAGTGGTAACTTCACGACACAAAAAATCTTCAAATGTCTATATTTTTAGAGTTCTGAGTAGCACTCAAAGAGTTGAAGAGTTCTTGGTAGGTTAGACCAATAGTTCTGGATAAATAAAGATTTTATAGCGATTTTAAATTTTGGTGCTAACTTGATGTAACACCAAAAAACTTAAAATGTCTTTATTTTTCAGAGTTCTGAGTAGAACTCAAAGAGTTCTAGAGTTCTTGCTAGGTTAGACCAATAGCTCTGGGTAAATAAAGATTTTATAGCGATTTTAAAATTTTGGTGCTAACCTCATGCAACACCAAAAATCTTAAAATCTCTATATTTTTAGAGTTCTGAGTAGCACTCAAAGAGTTCTAGCTCTTCCTAGGTTAGACTAATAGTTCTGGGTAAATAAACATTTTATACCGTTTTTAAAGTTTCGCTGCTAACTTCAAGAAAAAAATCATAAAATAGGTATATTTTTAGAGTTCTGAGTACCACTCAATGAGTTCAAGAGTTCTTGCTAGGTTAGAACAATATTTCTGGGTAAATAAAAATTTTATAGCGATTTGAAAATTTTGGTGCTAACTTCACGCAACACCAAAAATCCTAAAATGTCTTTATTTTTTGAGTTCTGAGTAGATCTCAAAGAGTTCTAGAGTTCTTGCAAGGTTAGAGCAATAGTTCTAAGTAAATAAAAATTTTATAGCGATTTTAAATTTTTGGTGATAACTTCACGCAACAACAAAAATCTTAAAATGTTTATATTTTTTAGAGTTCTGAGTAGCACTCAAAGAGTTCAACAGTTCTTGCTAGGTTAGACCAATATTCCTGGGTAAATAAAAATTTTATAGCGATTTTAAAATTTCGGTACTAACTTCACTCAACATAAAAAATCTTAAAATGTCTTAATTTTTTGAGAGTTCTGAGTAGTACTCAAAGAGTTCTAGAGTTCTTCCTAGGTTAGACCAATAGTTCTGGGTAAATAAAAATTTTATAGCGATTTTAAAATTTTGGTGCTAACTTCACGCAACACCAAAACTCTTAAAATCTCTATATTTTTTAGACTTCTGAGTAGCACTCAAAGTGTTCTAGTGTTCTTCCTACGTTACACTAATAGTTCTGGGTAAATAAACATTTTATAGCGTTTTTAAAGTTTCGCTGCTAACTTCAAGAAAAACCAAAATTCATAAAATAGGTATATTTTTTAGAGTTCAGAGTAGCACTCAAAGAGTTCAACAGTTCTTGCTAGTTTAGACCAATATTTCTGGGTAAATAAAGATTTTAAGCGATTTTAAAATTTCGGTACTAACTTCACTCAAAATAGAAAATCTTAAAATGTCTTAATTTTTTGAGAGTTCTGAGTAGTACTCAAAGAGTTCTAGAGTTCTTGCTAGGATAGACCAATAGTTCTGGGTAAATAAAGATTTTATAGCGATTCTACAGTTTCGGTGGTAACTTCACGAAACACCAAAAATCTTAAAATGTCTATATTTTTTGAGTTCTGAGTAGCACTCAAAGAGTTCAAGAGTTCTTGGTAGGTTAGAGCAATAGTTGTGGATAAATAAATATTTTATAGCGATTTTAAAATTGCGGTGCTAACTTCACGCAACACCAAAAATTTTAAATTGTTTTTATTTTTTAGAGTTCTGAGATGAACTCAAAGAGTTCTAGAGTTCTTGCTAGGTTAGACCAATAGTTCTGGGTAAATAAAAATTGTATAGCGATTTTAAAATTTCGCTGCTAACTCACGCAAAACCAAAAATCTTAAAATGCCTTTATTTTTTAGAGTTCTGAGTAGCACTCAAAGAGTTCTAGAGTTCTTGCTAGGTTAGACCAATAATTCTGGGTAAATAAAAATTGCATAGCGATTTTAAAGTTTCGCTGCTAACTCACGCAAAACCAAAAATCTTATGTCTTTATTTTTTAAAGTTCTGAGTAGCACCCAAAGTGTTCTAGAGTTCTTGCTAGGTTAGACCAAGGGTTCTTTGTAAATAAAGGTTTTATATCGAATTTAATGTTTCGGTGCTACCTTCACCAAAAACCAAAAATCATAACATGTCAATATTTATAAGAGTTCTGAGTAGCACTCAAAGAGTTCTAGAGTTCTTGCTATGTTAGACCAATAGTTCTGGGTAAATAAATATTTTATAGCGATTCTAAAGTTTCGGTGGTAACTTCACGAAACACCAAAAATCTTAAAATGTCTATATGTTTTGGAGTTCTGAGTAGAACTCAAAGAGTTATAGAGTTCTTGCTAGGTTAGACCAATAGTTCTGTGTAAATAAAGATTTTATTACGATTTTAAAATTTCGGTTCTAACTTCACGCAACACCAATAATCTTAAAATGCCTTTATTTTTTAGATTTCTGAGTAGCACGCAAAGAGTTCTAGAGTTCTTGCTAGGTTAGAATAATAATTCTGGGTAAATAAACATTTTGGAGCGATTTTAAAGTTTCGGTCCTAGCTTCACGCAACACCAAAAATATTAAAATGTCTATATTTTTTGGAGTTCTGAGTAGAACTCAAAGAGTTCTAGAGTTCTTGCTAGGTTAGACCAATAGTTCTGTGTAAATAAACATTTTATAGCGATTTTAAAATTTTGGTGCCAACTAAACGCAACACCAAAACTCTTAAAATCTCTATATTTTTTAGACTTCTGAGTATCACTAAAAGTGTTCTAGAGTTCTTCCTAGGTTACACTAATAGTTCTTGGTAAATAAACATTTTACAGCGTTTTTAATGTTTCGCTGCTAACTTCAAGAAAAACCAAAATTCATAAAATAGGTATATTTTTTAGAGTTCTGAGTAGCACTCAAAGAGTTCAACAGTTCTGGTTAGGTTAGACCAATATTTCTGGGTAAATAAAGATTTTATAGCGATTTTAAAATTTCGGTGCTAACTTCACACAACAAAAATCTTAAAATGTATTTATCTTTAGAGTTCTGAGTAGCACTCAAAGAGTTCTAGAGTTCTTGCTTGGTTAGACCAATAGTTCTGGGTAAGTAAAGATTTTATTGCGATTTTAAAATTTTGGTGCTAACTTCACGCAACACCAAAAATCTTAAAATGCCTTTATTTTTTACAGTTCTGAGTAGCACTCAAAGATTTCTAGAGTTCTTGCTAGATTAGGCAAATAATTCTGGGTAGATAAACATTTTATAGCGATTTTAAAGTTTCGATCCTAACAACGCAACACCAAAAATCTTAAAACATCTATATTTTTTATAGTTCTGAGTAGCACTGAAAGAGTTCTAAAGTTCTTGCCAGGATAGGCCAATAGTTCTTTGTAAACAAAGATTTTATAGCGATTTTAATGTTTCGGTGGTAACTTCACGAAACACCAAAAATTTTAAAATGTCTATATTTTTTAGAGTTCTGAGTAGAACTCAAAGAGTTCTAGAGTTCTTGGTAGGATAGACCAATAGTTCTGTGTAAATAAAGATTTTATAGCGATTTTAAAATTTTGGTGCTACCTTCACGCAAAACCAACAATCTTGAAATGTCTTTATTTTTTACAGTTCTGAGTAGAACTCAAAGAGTTCTAGACTTCTTGGTAGGTTAGACCAATAGTTCTGGGTAAATATAGATTTTATAGCGAGTTTAAAATTTTGCTGCTAACTTCACGCAACACCAAAAATCTTAAAATCTCTTTATTTTTTTAGAGTTCTGAGTAGTACTCAAAGTGTTCTAGAGTTCTTGCTAGGTTAGACCAATAGTTATGGGTAAATAAAGATTTTATAGCGATTTGAATATTTTGGTGCTAACTTCATGCATCACCAAAAATCTTAAAATATCTATATTTTTTAGAGTTCTGAGCAGCACTCAAAGAGTTCTAGAGTTCTTGGTAGGTTAGATAAATTGTTCTGTATAAATAAAGATTTTAGACCGATTTTAAATTTTTGGTGCCAACTTGACGGAAAACCAAAAATCTAAAAATGTCTTAATATTTTTACAGTTCGGAGTAGAACTCTAAGAATTCTAGAGATCTTGCTAAGTTAAACCTATAGTTCTGGGTAGATAAAAATTTTGTAGCGATTTTAAAGTTTCAGTGGTAACTTCACGACACACAAAAAATCTTCAAATGTCTATATTTTTAGAGTTCTGAGTAGCTCTGAAAGAGTTCAAGAGTTCTTGATAGGCTAGACCAATAGTTCTGGATAAATAAAGATTTTATAGCGATTTTAAAATTTCGGTGCTAACTTGAAGTAACACCAAAAATCTTAAAATGTCTTTTTTTTTAAAGTTCCAAGTAGAACTCAAAGAGTTCTAGAGTTCTTGCTAGGTTAGACCAATAGCTCTAAGTAAATAAAGTTTTTATAGCGATTTTAGAATTTTGGTGCTAACTTCACGCAACACCAAAAATCTTAAAATCTCTTATTTTTTAGAGTTCTGAGTAGCACTCAAAGAGTTCTAGCTCTTCCTAGGTTAGACTAATAGTTCTGAGTAAATAAACATTTTATAACGTTTTTAAAGTTTCGCTGCTAACTTCAAGAAAAAAATTCATAAAATAGGTATATTTTTTAGAGTTCTGAGTAGCACTCAATGAGTTCAAGAGTTCTTGCTAGGTTAGACCAATATTTCTGGATAATTAAAGATTTTATAGCGATTTGTCAATTTTGGTGCTAACTTCACGCAACACCAAAAATCTTAAAATGTCTTTATTTTTAGAGTTCTGAGTAGAACTCAAGGAGTTCTAGAGTTCTTGCAAGGTTAGACCAATAGTTCTGGGTAAATAAAGATTTTATAGCGATTTGAAATTTTGGTGCTAACTTCACGCAACAAAAAAATTTTTAAAATGTCTTAATTTTTTTAGAGTTCTGAGTAGTACTCAAAGAGTTCAAGAGTTCTTGGTAGGTTAGACCAATATTTCTGGATAAATAATGATTTTATAGCGATTTTAAAATTTCGGTACTATCTTCACTCAACATAAAAAACCTTAAAATGTCTTAATTTTTTGATAATTCTGAGTAGTACTTAAAGAGTTCTAGAATTCTTGCTAGGTTAGACCAATAGTTCTGGGTAAATAAAAATTTTATAGCGATTTTAAATTTTTGGTGCTTTCACGTAACAACAAAAATCTTAAAATGTTTATATTTTTTAGTTCTGAGTAGCACTCAAAGAGTTCAACAGTTCTTGCTAGATTAGACCAATAGTTCTGGGTAAATAAATATTTTATAGCGATTCTACAGTTTCGGTGGTAACTTCACGAAACACCAAAAATCTTAAAATGTCTATATTTTTTAGAGTTCTGAGTAGCACTCAAAGAGTTCAAGAGTTCTTGGTAGGTTAGAGCAATAGTTCTGGATAAATAAATATTTTATAGCGATTTTACAATTTCGGTGCTAACTTCACGCAACACCAAAAATTTTAAATTGTTTTTATTTTTTAGAGTTCTGAGATGAACTCAAAGAGTTCTAGAGTTCTTGCTAGGTTAGACCAATAGTTCTGGGTAAATAAAAATTGTATAGCGATTTTAAAGTTTCGCTGCTAACTCACGCAAAACCAAAAATCTTAAAATGCCTTTATTTTTTAGAGTTCTGAGTAGCACTCAAAGAGTTCTAGAGTTCTTGCTAGGTTAGACCAATAGTTCTAGGTAAATAAAAATTGTATAGCGATTTTAAAGTTTCGCTGCTAACTCACGCAAAACCAAAAATCTTATGTCTTTATTTTTTAAAGTTCTGAGTAGCACTCAAAGCGTTCTAGAGTTCTTGCTAGGTTAGACCAAGGGTTCTTTGTAAATAAAGGTTTTATATCGAATTTAATGTTTCGGTGCTACCTTCACCAAAAACCAAAAATCATAACATGTCTATATTTATAAGAGTTCTGAGTAGCACTCAAAGAGTTCTAGAGTTCTTGCTATGTTAGACCAATAGTTCTGGATAAATAAATATTTTATAGCGATTCTAAAGTTTCGGTGGTAACGGCACGAAACACCAAAAATCTTAAAATGTCTATATGTTTTGGAGTTCTGAGTAGAACTCAAAGAGTTCTAGAGTTCTTGCTAGGTTAGACCAATAGTTCTGTGTAAATAAAGATTTTATTGCGATTTTAAAATTTCGGTTCTAACTTCACGCAACACCAATAATCTTAAAATGCCTTTATTTTTTAGAGTTCTGAGTAGCACGCAAAGAGTTCTAGAGTTCTTGCTAGGTTAGAATAATAATTCTGGGTAAATAAACATTTTAGAGCGATTTTAAAGTTTCGGTCCTAACTTCACGCAACACCAAAAATATTAAAATGTCTAAATTTTTTGGAGTTCTGAGTAGAACTCAAAGAGTTCTAGAGTTCTTGCTAGGTTAGACCAATAGTTCTGTGTAATTAAACATTTTATAGCGATTTTAAAATTTTGGTGCCAACTAAACGCAACACCAAAACTCTTAAAATCTCTATATTTTTTAGACTTCTGAGTATCACTAAAAGTGTTCTAGAGTTCTTCCTAGGTTACACTAATAGTTCTTGGTAAATAAACATTTTACAGCGTTTTTAATGTTTCGCTGCTAACTTCAAGAAAAACCAAAATTCATAAAATAGGTATATTTTTTAGTGTTCTGAGTAGCACTCAAAGAGTTCAACAGTTCTTGTTAGGTTAGACCAATATTTCTGGGTAAATAAAGATTTTATAGCGATTTTAAAATTTCGGTACTAACTTCACGCAACATAAAAAATCTTAAAATGTCTTAATTTTTTGAGAGTTCTGAGTAGAACTCAAAGAGTTCTAGAGTTCTTGCTAGGTTAGACCAATAGTTCTGGGTAAATAAAAATGTTATAGCGATTTTAAATTTTTGGTGCTAACTTCACGCAACACCAAAAATCTTAAAATGTCTATATTTTTTAGAGTTCTGAGTAGCACTCAAAGAGTTCTAGAGTTCTTGCTAGGTTAGACCAATAGTTCTGCGTAAATAAAGATTTTATAGCGATTTTAAAATTTTGGTGCTAACTTCACGCAAAACCAAAAGTCTTAAAATCTCTATACTTTTTAGACTTCTGAGTAGCATTCAAAGTGTTCTAGAGATCTTCCTAGGTTACACTAATAGTTCTGGGTAAATAAACATTTTATAGCGTTTTTAAAGTTTCGCTGCTAACTTCAAGAAAAACCAAAATTCATAAAATGTGTATATTTTTAGAGTTCTGAGTAGCACTCAAAGAGTTCAACGGTTCTTGCTAGGTTAGACCAATATTTCTGGGTAAATAAAGATTTTATAGCGATTTTAAAATTTCGGTACTAACTTCACGCAACATAAAAAATCTTAAAATGTCTTAATTTTTTGAGAGTTCTGAGTAGCACTCAAAGAGTTCAAGAGTTCTTGCTAGGTTAGACCAATATTTCTGCGTAAATAAAGATTTTATAGCGATTTTAAAATTTCGGTGGTAACCACGAAACACCAAAAATCTTAAAATGTCTATATTTATTAGAGTTGTGAGTAGCACTCAAAGAGTTCAAGAGTTCTTGGTATGTTAGAACAATAGTTCTGGATAAATAAAGATTTTATAGCGATTTAAAAATTTCGGTGCTAACTTCACTCAACATAAAAAATCTTAAAATGTCTTTATTTTTAGAGTTCTGAGTAGAACTCAAAGAGTTCAAGAGTTCTTGGTAGGTTAGACCAATATTTCTGGATAAATAAAGATTTTATAGCGATTTTAAAATTTCGGTGCTAACTTCACACAACAAAAATCTTAAAATGTATTTATCTTTAGAGTTCTGAGTAGCACTCAAAGAGTTCTAGAGTTCTTGCTTGGTTAGACCAATAGTTCTGGGTAAATAAAGATTTTATTGCGATTTTAAAATTTTGGTGCTAACTTCACGCAACACCAAAAATCTTAAAATGCCTTTATTTTTTACAGTTCTGAGTAGCACTCAAAGAGTTCTAGCGTTCTTGCTAGGTTAAACCAATAGTTCTGGATAAATAAAAATTTTTTAGCGATTTTAAATTTTGGTGCTAACTTCACGCAACAAAAATTTTTTTAAAATGTCTTAATTTTTTTAGAGTTCTGAGTAGTACTTAAAGAGTTCTAGAGTTCTTGCTAGGTTAGACCAATAGTTCTGTGTAAATAAAGATTTTCTAGCGATTTTAAAGTTTCGGACCCAATTTCACGCAACACCAAAAATCTTAAAATCTCTATATTTTTAGAGGTCTGAGTAGCACTCAAAGATTTCTAGAGTTCTTGCTAGTTTAGGCAAATAATTCTGGGTAGAAAAACATTTTATAGCGATTTTAAAGTTTCGATCCTAACAACGCAACACCAAAAATCTTAAAACATCTATATTTTTTATAGTTCTGAGTAGCACTGAAAGAGTTCTAAAGTTCTTGCCAGGATAGGCCAATAGTTCTTTGTAAACAAAGATTTTATAGCGATTTTAATGTTTCGGTGGTAACTTCACGAAACACCAAAAATCTTAAAATGTCTATATTTTTTAGAGTTCTGAGTAGAACTCAAAGAGTTCTAGAGTTCTTGGTAGGTTAGACCAATAGTTCTGTGTAAATAAAGATTTTATAGCGATTTTAAAATTTTGGTGCTAACTTCACGCAAAACCAACAATCTTAAAATGTCTTTATTTTTTAGAGTTCTGAGTAGAACTCAAAGAGTTCTAGACTTCTTCGTAGGTTAGACCAATAGTTCTGGGTAAATATAGATTTTATAGCGAGTTTAAAATTTTGCTGCTAACTTGAAGCAAAACCAAAAATCTTAAAATGTCTTAATATTTTTACAGTTCGGAGTAGAACTCTAAGAATTCTAGAGATCTTGCTAAGTTAAACCAATAGTTCTGGGTATATAAAAATTTTGTAGCGATTTTAAAGTTTCAGTGGTAACTTCACGACACACAAAAAATCTTAAAATCTCTATATTTTTAGAGTTCTGAGTAGCACTCAAAGAGTTCTAGCTCTTCCTAGGTTAGACTAATAGTTCTGAGTAAATAAACATTTTATAACGTTTTTAAAGTTTCGCTGCTAACTTCAAGAAAAAAAATTCATAAAAAAGGTATATTTTTTAGAGTTCTGAGTAGCACTCAATGAGTTCAAGAGTTCTTGCTAGGTTAGACCAATATTTCTGGATAATTAAAGATTTTATAGCGATTTGAAAATTTTGGTGCTAACTTCACGCAACACCAAAAATCTTAAAATGTCTTTATTTTTAGAGTTCTGAGTAGAACTCAAGGAGTTCTAGAGTTCTCGCAAGGTTAGACCAATAGTTCCGGGTAAATAAAGATTTTATAGCGATTTGAAATTATGGTGCTAACTTCACGCAACAAAAAAATTTTTAAAATGTCTTAATTTTTTTAGAGTTCTGAGTAGTACTCAAAGAGTTCAAGAGTTCTTGGTAGGTTAGACCAATATTTCTGGATAAATAATGATTTTATAGCGATTTTAAAATTTCGGTACTATCTTCACTCAACAAAAAAACCTTAAAATGTCTTAATTTTTTGATAATTCTGAGTAGTACTTAAAGAGTTCTAGAATTCTTGCTAGGTTAGACCAGTAGTTCTGGGTAAATAAAAATTTTATAGCGATTTTAAATTTTTGGTGCTTTCACGCAACAACAAAAATCTTAAAATGTTTATATTTTTTAGTTCTGAGTAGCACTCAAAGAGTTCAACAGTTCTTGCTAGATTAGACCAATAGTTCTGGGTAAAAATAGATCTTATAGCGAGTTTAAAATTTTGCTGCTAACTTCACGCAACACCAAAAATCTTAAAATCTCTATATTTTTAGAGTTCTGAGCAGCACTCAAAGAGTTCTAGTGTTCTTGGTAGGTTAGACCAATAGTTCTGGGTAAATAAAGATTTTATAGCGATTTTAAAATTTCGGCACTAACTTCACTCAACATAAAAATCTTAAAATGTCTTAATTTTTTGAGAGTTCTCAGTAGTACTCAAAGAGTTCAAGAGTTCTTGCTAGGTTAGACCAATATTTCTGGGTAAATAAAGATTTTGTAGCGATTTAAAAATTTCGGTGCTATCTTCACGCAACACCAAAAATCTTAAAATGTCTTTATTTTTAGAGTTCTGAGTAGAACTCAAAGAGTTCAAGAGTTCTTGGTAGGTTGGACCAATATTTCTGGATAAATAAAGATTTTATAGCGATTTTAAAATTTCGGTGCTAACTTCACACAACAACAAAAATCTTAAAATGTATTTATTTTTAGAGTTCTGAGTAAAACTCAAAGAGTTCTTGATTTCTTGCTAGGTTAGACCAATATTTTTGGATAAATAAAGATTTTATAGCGATTTTAAAATTTCGGTGCTAACTTCACACAACAAAAATCTTAAAATGTATATATTTTTAGAGTTCTGAGTAAAACTCAAAGAGTTCTTGAGTTCTTGCTAGGTTAGACCAATATTTCTGGATAAATAAAGATTTTATAGCGATTTTAAAATTTCGGTGCTAACTTCACACAACAACAAAAATCTTAAAATGTATTTATTTTTAGAGTTCTGAGTAAAACTCAAAGAGTTCTTGAGTTCTTGCTAGTTTAGACCAATATTTCCGGGTAAATAAAGATTTTATAGCGATTTTAAAATTTCGGTACTAACTTCACGCAAAATAAAAAATCTTAAAATGTCTTAATTTTTTGAGAGTTCTGAGTAGTGCTCAAAGAGTTCTAGAGTTCTTGCTAGGATAGACCAATAGTTCTGGGTAAATAAAGATTTTATAGCGATTCTACAGTTTCGGTGGTAACTTCACGAAACACCAAAAATCTTAAAATGTCTATATTTTTTAGAGTTCTGAGTAGCACTCAAAGTGTTCAAGAGTACTTGGTAGGTTAGAGCAATAGTTCTGGATAAATAAATATTTTATAGCGATTTTAAAATTTCGGTGCTAACTTCACGCAACACTAAAAATTTTAAATTGTTTTTATTTTTTAGAGTTCTGAGATGAACTCAAAGAGTTCTAGAGTTCTTGCTAGGTTAGACCAATATTTCTGGTAAATAAAAATTGTATAGCGATTTTAAAGTTTCGCTGCTAACTCACGCAAAACCAAAAATCTTAAAATGCCTTTATTTTTTAGAGTTCTGAGTAGCACTCAAAGAGTTCTAGAGTTCTTGCTAGGTTAGACCAATAGTTCTGGGTAAATAAAAATTGTATAGCGATTTTAAAGTTTCGCTGCTAACTCACGCAAAACCAAAAATCTTATGTCTTTATTTTTTAAAGTTCTGAGTAGCACTCAAAGTGTTCTAGAGTTCTTGCTAGGATAAACCAAGGGTTCTTTGTAAATAAAGGTTTTATATCGAATTTAATGTTTCGGTGCTACCTTCACCAAAAACCAAAAATCATAACATGTCTATATTTATAAGAGTTCTGAGTAGCACTCAAAGAGTTCTAGAGTTCTTGCTATGTTAGACCAATAGTTCTGGGTAAATAAATATTTTATAGCGATTTTTAAGTTTCCGTGCTAACTTCACGCAACACCAAATATCTTAAAATGTCTATATGTTTTGGAGTTCTGAGTAGCATTCAAAGTGATCTAGAGATCTTCCTAGGTTACACTAATAGTTCTGGGTAAATAAACATTTTATAGCGTTTTTAAAGTTTCGCTGCTAACTTCAAGAAAAACCAAAATTCATAAAATGTGTATATTTTTAGAGTTCTGAGTAGCACTCAAAGAGTTCAACGGTTCTTGTTAGGTTAGACCAATATTTCTGGGTAAATAAAGATTTTATAGCGATTTTAAAATTTCGGTACTAATTTCACGCAACATAAAAAATCTTAAAATGTCTTAATTTTTTGAGAGTTCTGAGTAGCACTCAAAGAGTTCAAGAGTTCTTGCTAGGTTAGACCAATATTTCTGCGTAAATAAAGATTTTATAGCGATTTTAAAATTTCGGTGGTAACCACGAAACACCAAAAATCTTAAAATGTCTATATTTATTAGAGTTCTGAGTAGCACTCAAAGAGTTCAAGAGTTCTTGGTAGGTTAGCACAATAGTTCTGGATAAATAAAGATTTTATAGCGATTTAAAAATTTCGCTGCTAACTTCACTCAACATAAAAAATCTTAAAATGTCTATATTTTTAGAGTTCTGAGTAGAATTCAAAGAGTTCAAGAGTTCTTGGTAGGTTAGACCAATATTTCTGGATAAATAAAGATTTTATAGCGATTTTAAAATTTCGGTGCTAATTTCACACAACAAAAATCTTAAAATGTATTTATCTTTAGAGTTCTGAGTAGCACTCAAAGAGTTCTAGAGTTCTTGCTTGGTTAGACCAATAGTTCTGGGTAAATAAAGATTTTATTGCGATTTTAAAATTTTGGTACTAACTTCACGCAACACCAAAAATCTTAAAATGCCTTTATTTTTTACAGTTCTGAGTAGCACTCAAAGAGTTCTAGCGTTCTTGCTAGGTTAAACCAATAGTTATGGATAAATAAAAAATTTATAGCGATTTTAAATTTTGGTGCTAACTTCACGCAACAAAAAATTTTTTAAAATATCTTAATTTTTTTAGAGTTCTGAGTAGTACTTAAAGAGTTCTAGAGTTCTTGCTAGGTTAGACCAATAGTTCTGTGTAAATAAAGATTTTCTAGCGATTTTAAAGTTTCGGACCCAATTTCAGGCAACACCAAAAATCTTAAAATCTCTATATTTTTTAGAGGTCTGAGTAGCACTCAAAGATATCTAGATTTCTTGCTTGTTTAGGCAAATAATTCTGGGTAGATAAACATTTTATAGCGATTTTAAAGTTTCGATCCTAACAACGCAACACCAAAAATCTTAAAACATCTATATTTTTTATAGTTCTGAGTAGCACTGAAAGAGTTCTAAAGTTCTTGCCAGGATAGGCCAATAGTTCTTTGTAAACAAAGATTTTAAAGCGATTTTAATGTTTCGGTGGTAACTTCACGAAACACCAAAAATCTTAAAATGTCTATATTTTTTAGAGTTCTGAGTAGAACTCAAAGAGTTCTAGACTTCTTGGTAGGTTAGACCAATAGTTCTGGGTAAATATAGATTTTATAGCGAGTTTAAAATTTTGCTGTTAACTTCACGCAACACCAAAAATCTTAAAATCTCTATATTTTTTAGAGTTCTGAGTAGTACTCAAAGAGTTCTAGAGTTCTTGCTAGGTTAGACCAATAGTTCTGGGTAAATAAAGATTTTATAGCGATTTGAAAATTTTGGTACTAACTTCATGCATCACCAAAAATCTTAAAATATCTATATTTTTTAGAGTTCTGAGCAGCACTCAAAGAGTTCTAGAGTTCTTGGTAGGTTAGATAAATTGTTCTGTATAAATAAAGATTTTAGACCGATTTTAAAATTTTGGTGCCAACTTGACGCAAAACCAAAAATCTTAAAATGTCTTAATATTTTTACAGTTCGGAGTAGAACTTTAAGAATTCTAGAGATCTTGCTAAGTTAAACCAATAGTTCTGGGCAATAAAAATTTTGTAGCGATTTTAAAGTTTCAGTGGTAACTTCACGACACACAAAAAATCTTCAAATGTCTATATTTTTAGAGTTCTGAGTAGCTCTGAAAGAGTTCAAGAGTTCTTGGTAGGCTAGACCAATAGTTCTGGATAAATAAAGATTTTATAGCGATTTTAAAATTTCGGGGCTAACTTGACGTAACACCAAAAATCTTAAAATGTCTTTTTTTTTAAAGTTCCAAGTATAACTCAAAGAGTTCTAGAGTTCTTGCTAGGTTAGACCAATAGCTCTAAGTAAATAAAGATTTTATAGCGATTTTAGAATTTTGGTGCTAACTTCACGCAACACCAAAAATCTTAAAATCTCTATATTTTTAGAGTTCTGAGTAGCACTCAAAGAGTTCTAGCTCTTCCTAGGTTAGACTAATAGTTCTGAGTAAATAAACATTTTATAACGTTTTTAAAGTTTCGCTGTTAACTTCAAGAAAAAAAATTCATAAAATAGGTATATTTTTTAGAGTTCTGAGTAGCACTCAATCAGTTCAAGAGTTCTTGCTAGGTTAGACCAATATTTCTGGATAATTAAAGATTTTATAGCGATTTGAAAATCTTGGTGCTAACTTCACGCAACACCAAAAATCTTAAAATGTCTTTATTTTTAGAGTTCTGAGTAGAACTCAAGGAGTTTTAGAGTTCTTGCAAGGTTAGACCAATAGTTCTGGGTAAATAAAGATTTTATAGCGATTTGAAATTTTGGTGCTAACTTCACGCAACAAAAAAATTTTTAAAATGTCTTAATTTTTTAGAGTTCTGAGTAGTACTCAAAGAGTTCAAGAGTTCTTGGTAGGTTAGACCAATAATTCTGGATAAATAATGATTTTATAGCGATTTTAAAATTTCGGTACTATCTTCACTCAACATAAAAAACCTTAAAATGTCTAAATTTTTTGAGAATTCTGAGTAGTACTTAAAGAGTTCTAGAATTCTTGCTAGGTTAGACCAATAGTTCTGGGTAAATAAAAATTTTATAGCGATTTTAAATTTTTGGTGCTTTCACGCAACAACAAAAATCCTAAAATGTTTATATTTTTTAGAGTTCTGAGTAGCACTCAAAGAGTTCAACAGTTCTTGCTAGATTAGACCAATAGTTCTGGGTAAAAATAGATCTTATAGCGAGTTTAAAATTTTGCTGCTAACTTCACGCAACATCAAAAATCTTAAAATCTCTATATTTTTAGAGTTCTGAGTAGTACTCAAAGAGTTCTAGAGTTCTTGCTAGGTTATACCAATAGTTCTGGGTAAATAAAGATTTTATAGCGATTTGAAAATTTTGGTGCTAACTTCATCCATCACCAAAAATCTTAAAACATCTATATTTTTTAGAGTTCTGAGCAGCACTCAAAGAGTTCTAGTGTTCTTGGTAGGTTAGACCAATAGTTCTGGGTAAATAAAGATTTTATAGCGATTTTAAAATTTCGGTACTAACTTCACTCAACATAAAAAATCTTAAAACATCTATATTTTTTAGAGTTCTGAGCAGCACTCAAAGAGTTCTAGTGTTCTTGGTAGGTTAGACCAATAGTTCTGGGTAAATAAAGATTTTATAGCGATTTTAAAACTTCGGTACTAACTTCACTCAACATAAAAAATCTTAAAATGTCTTAATTTTTTGAGAGTTCTCAGTAGCACTCAAAGAGTTGAAGAGTACTTGCTAGGTTGGACCAATATTTCTGGATAAATATAGATTTTATAGCGATTTTAAAATTTCGGTGCTAATTTCACACAACAACAAAAATCTTAAAATGTATTTATTTTTAGAGTTCTGAGTAAAACTCAAAGAGTTCTTGAGTTCTTGCTAGGTTAGACCAATATTTCTGGATAAATAAAGATTTTATAGCGATTTTAAAATTTCGGTGCTAACTTCACACAACAACAAAAATCTTAAAATGTATTTATTTTTAGAGTTCTGAGTAAAACTCAAAGAGTTCTTGAGTTCTTGCTAGGTTAGACCAATAGTTCTGCGTAAATAAAGATTTTATTGCGATTTTAAAATGTTGGTGCTAACTTCACGCAACACCAAAAATCTTAAAATCTCTATATTTTTAGAGTTCTGAGTAGCACTCAAAGAGTTCTAGCTCTTTCTAGGTTAGACTAATAGTTCTGAGTAAATAAACATTTTATAACGTTTTTAAAGTTTCGCTGCTAACTTCAAGAAAAAAAATTCATAAAATAGGTATATTTTTTAGAGTTCTGAGTAGCACTCAAAGAGTTCAACAGTTCTTGCTAGATTATACCAATAGCTCTGGGTAAAAATAGATCTTATAGCGAGTTTAAAATTTTGCTGCTAACTTCACGCAACACCAAAAATCTTATAATCTCTATATTTTTAGAGTTCTGAGTAGTACTCAAAGAGTTCTAGAGTTCTTGCTAGGTTAGACCAATAGTTCTGGGTAAATAAAGATTTTATAGCGATTTGAAAATTTTGGTGCTAACTTCATCCATCACCAAAAATCTTAAAATATCTATATTTTTTAGAGTTCTGAGCAGCACTCAAAGAGTTCTAGTGTTCTTGGTCGGTTAGACCAATAGTTCTGGGTAAATAAAGATTTTATAGCGATTTTAAAATTTCGGTACTAACTTCACTCAACATAAAAAATCTTAAAATGTCTTAATTTTTTGAGAGTTCTCAGTAGCACTCAAAGAGTTCAAGAGTTCTTGCTAGGTTAGACCAATATTTCTGGGTAAATAAAGATTTTATAGCGATTTTAAAATTTCGGTGGTAACCACGAAACACCAAAAATCTTAAAATGTCTATATTTATTAGAGTTCTGAGTAGCACTCAAGGAGTTCAAGAGTTCTTGGTAGGTTAGAATAATAGTTCTGCATAAATAAAGATTTTATAGCGATTTAAAAATTTCGGTGCTATCTTCACGCAACACCAAAAATCTTAAAATATCTTTATTTTTAGAGTTCTGAGTAGAACTCAAAGAGTTCAAGAGTTCTTGGTAGGTTGGACCAATATTTCTGGATAAATAAAGATTTTATAGTGATTTTAAAATTTCGGTGCTAACTTCACACAACAACAAAAATCTTAAAATGTATTTATTTTTAGAGTTCTGAGTAAAACTCAAAGAGTTCTTGAGTTCTTGCTAGGTAAAACCAATAGTTCTGGGTAAATAAAGATTTTATTGCGATTTTAAAATTTTGGTGCTAACTTCACGCAACACCAAAAATCTTAAAATGCCTTTATTTTTTACAGTTTTGGGTAGCACTCAAAGAGTTCTAGAGTTCTTGCTAGGTTAAACCAATAGTTCTGGGTAAATAAAGATTTTATAGCGATTTTAAATTTTGCTGCTAACTTCACGCAACAAAAAATTTTTTAAAATGTCTTAATTTTTTTAGAGTTCTGAGTAGTACTTAAAGAGTTCTAGAGTTCTTGCTAGGTTAGACCAATAGTTCTGTGTAAATAAAGATTTTCTTGCGATTTTAAAGTTTCGGACCCAATTTCACGCAACACCAAAAATCTTAAAATCTCTACATTATTTAGAGGTCTGAGTAGCACTCAAAGAGTTCTAGAGTTCTTGCTAGGTTAGGCAAATAGTTCTGGGTAGATAAACATTTTATAGCGATTTTAAAGTTTCGATCCTAACAACGCAACACCAAAAATCTTAAAACATCTATATTTTTTTAGAGTTCTGAGTAGCACTCAAAGAGTTCTAAAGTTCTTGCCAGGATAGGCCAATAATTCTTTGTAAACAAAGATTTTATAGCGATTTTAATGTTTCGGTGGTAACTTCACGAAACACCAAAAATCTTAAAATGTCTATATTTTTTAGAGTTCTGAGTAGCACTCAAAGTGTTCCAGAGTTCTTGCTAGGTTAGACCAAGGGTTCTTTGTAAATAAAAGTTTTACATCGAATTTAATTTTTCGGTGCTACCTTCACCCAAAACCAAAAATCATAACATGTCTATATTTATAAGAGTTCTGAGTAGCCCTCAAAGAGTTCTAGAGTTCTTGCAAGGTTAGAATAATAATTCTGGGTAAATAAACATTTTAGAGCGATTTTTAAGTTTCGGTCCTAACTTCACGCAACACCAAAAATATTAAAATGTCTATATTTTTGGAGTTCTGAGTAGAACTCAAAGAGTTCTAGAGTTCTTGCTAGGTTAGACCAATAGTTCTGGGTAAATAAAGATTTTATAGCGATTTTAATTTTTTGGTGCTAACTTCACGCAACACCAAAAATCTTAAAATGTCTATATTTTTTAGAGTTCTGAGTAGCATTCAAAGAGTTCTAGAGTTTTTGGTAGGTTAGACCAATAGTTCTGTGTAAATAAAGATTTTATAGCGATTTTAAAATTTTGGTGCTAACTAATCGCAACAACAAAACTCTTAAAATCTCTATATTTTTTAGACTTCTGAGTAGCACTAAAAGTGTTCTAGAGTTCTTCCTAGGTTACACTAATAGTTCTTGGTAAAAAAACATTTTATAGCGTTTTTAAAGTTTCGCTGCTAACTTCAAGAAAAAACAAAATTCATAAAATGTCTATATTTTTTAGAGTTCTGAGTAGCACTCAGAGAGTTCAACAGTTCTTGCTAGGTTAGACCAATATTTCTGGGTAAATAAAGATTTTATAGCGATTTTAAAATTTCGGTACTAACTTCACGCAACATAAAAAATCTTAAAATGTCTTAATTTTTTGAGAATTCTGAGTAGCACTCAAAGAGTACTAGAGTTCCTGCTAGGTTAGACCAAGGGTTCTTTGTAAATAAAGGTTTTATATCGAATTTAATTTTTCGGTGCTACCTTCACCCAAAACCAAAAATCATAAGATGTCTATATTTATAAGAGTTCTGAGTAGCACTCAAAGAGTTCTAGAGTTCTTGCTAGGTTAGAATAATAATTCTGGGTAAATAAACATTTTAGAGCGATTTTAAAGTTTCGGTCCTAACTTCACGCAACAACAAAAATATTAAAATGTCCATATTTTTGGAGTTTTGAGTAGAACTCAAAGAGTTCTAGAGTTCTTGCTAGGTTAGACCAATAGTTCTGGGTAAATAAAGATTTTATAGCGATTTTAAAATTTTTGGTGCTAACTTCACGCAACACCAAAAATTTTAAAATGTCTATATTTTTTAGAGTTCTGAGTAGCACTCAAAGAGTTCTAGAGTTTTTGGTAGGTTAGACCAATAGTTCTCTGTAAATAAAGATTTTATAGCGATTTTAAAATTTTGGTGCCAACTAATCGCAACACAAAGCTCTTAAAATCTCTATATTTTTTAGACTTCTGAGTAGCACTAAAAGTGTTCTAGAGTTCTTCCTAGGTTACACTAATAGTTCTTGGTAAATAAACATTTTATAGCGTTTTTAAAGTTTCGCTGCTAACTTCAAGAAAAACCAAAATTCATAAAATAAATATTTTTTGAGTTCTGAGTAGCACTCAAGGAGATCAACAGTGCTTGCTATGTTGGACCAATATTTCTGGGTAAATAAAGATTTTATAGCGATTTTAAAATTTCGGTACTATCTTCACGCAACAAAAAATTATAAAATGTGTTAATTTTTTGAGAATTCTGAGTAGAACTCAAAGAGTTCTAGAGTTCTTGCTAGGTTAGACCAATAGTTCTGGGTAAATAAAAATTTTATAGCGATTTTAAATTTTTGGTGCTAACTTCACGCAACACCAAAAATCTTAAAATGTCTATATTTTTTAGAGTTCTGAGTAGCACTCAAAGAGTTCTAGAGTTCTTGGAGGTTAGACCAATAGTTCTATGTAAATAAAGATTTTATAGCGATTTTAAAATTTTGGTGCTAACTTCACGCAACACCAAAAGTCTTAAAATCTCTATATTTTTTAGACTTCTGAGTAGCACTCAAAGTGTTCTAGAGATCTTCCTAGGTTACACTAATAGTTCTGGGTAAATAAACATTTTATAGCATTTTTAAAGTTTCGCTGCTAACTTCAAGAAAAACCAAAATTCATAAAATGTGTATATTTTTTAGAGTTCTGAGTAGCACTCAAAGAGTTCAACAGTTCTTTCTAGGTTAGACCAATATTTCTGGGTAAATAAAGATTTTATAGCGATTTTAAAATTTCGGTACTAACTTCACGCAACATAAAAAATCTTAAAATGTCTTAATTTTTTGAGAGTTCTGAGTAGCACTCAAAGAGTTCAAGAGTTCTTGCTAGGTTAGACCAATATTTCTGGGTAAATAAAGATTTTATAGCGCTTTTAAAATTTCGGTGGTAGCCACGAAACACCAAAAATCTTAAAATGTCTATATTTATTAGAGATCTGAGTAGCACTCAAAGAGTTCAAGAGTTCTTGGTAGGATAGAACAATAGTTCTGGATAAATAAAGATTTTATACCGATTTAAAAATTTCGGTGCTAACTTCACGCAACACCAAAAATCTTAAAATGTCTTTATTTTTAGAGTTCTGAGTAGAACTCAGAGTTCAAGAGCTCTTGGTAGGTTCGACCAATATTTCTGGATAAATAAAGATTTTATAGCGATTTTAAAATTCCGGCGCTAACTTCACACAACAACAAAAATCTTAAAATGTATTTATTTTTAGAGTTCTGAGTAAAACTCAAAGAGTTCTAGAGTTCTTGTTAGGTTAGACCAATTGTTCTGGGTAAATAAAGATTTTATAGCGATTTTAAAATTTTGGTGCTAACTTCACGCAACACCAATAATCTTAAAATGCCTTTATTTTTTAGAGTTCTGAGTAGCACTCAAAGAGATCTAGAGTTCTTGCTAGGTTAGACCAATAGTTCTGGATAAATAAAAATTTTAAAGCGATTTTAAAGTTTCGCAGCTAACTCACGCAAAACCAAAAATCTTATAATGTCTTTATTTTTTAAAGTTATGAGTAGAACTCAAAGAGTTCTAGAGTTCTTGCTAGGTTAAACCAATAGTTCTGGGTAAATAAAGATTTTATAGCGATTTTAAATTTTGCTGCTAACTTCACGCAACACCAAAAGTCTTAAAATCTCTATATTTTTTAGACTTCTGAGTAGCACTCAAAGTGTTCTAGAGATCTTCCTAGGTTACACTAATAGTTCTGGGTAAATAAACATTTTATAGCATTTTTAAAGTTTCGCTGCTAACTTCAAGAAAAACCAAAATTCATAAAATGTGTATATTTTTTAGAGTTCTGAGTAGTACTTAAAGAGTTCTAGACTTCTTGCTAGGTTAGACCAATAGTTCTGTGTAAATAAAGATTTTCTTGCGATTTTAAAGTTTCGGACCCAATTTCACGCAACACCAAAAATCTTAAAATCTCTACATTATTTAGAGGTCTGAGTAGCACTCAAAGAGTTCTAGAGTTCTTCCTAGGTTAGGCAAATAGTTCTGGGTAGATAAACATTTTATAGCGATTTTAAAGTTTCGATCCTAACAACGCAACACCAAAAATCTTAAAACATCTATATTTTTTTAGAGTTCTGAGTAGCACTCAAAGAGTTCTAAAGTTCTTGCCAGGATAGGCCAATAATTCTTTGTAAACAAAGATTTTATAGCGATTTTAATGTTTCGGTGGTAACTTCACGAAACACCAAAAATCTTAAAATGTCTATATTTTTTAGAGTTCTGAGTAGCACTCAAAGTGTTCCAGAGTTCTTGCTAGGTTAGACCAAGGGTTCTTTGTAAATAAAAGTTTTATATCGAATTTAATTTTTCGGTGCTACCTTCACCCAAAACCAAAAATCATAACATGTCTATATTTATAAGAGTTCTGAGTAGCCCTCAAAGAGTTCTAGAGTTCTTGATACTTTAGAATAATAATTCTGGGTAAATAAACCTTTTAGAGCGATTTTAAAGTTTCGGTCCTAACTTCACGCAACACCAAAAATATTAAAATGTCTATATTTTTGGAGTTCTGAGTAGCATTCAAAGAGTTCTAGAGTTTTTGGTAGGTTAGACCAATATTTCTGTGTAAATAAAGATTTTATAGCGATTTTAAAATTTTGGTGCTAACTAATCGCAACAACAAAACTCTTAAAATCTCTATATTTTTTAGACTTCTGAGTAGCACTAAAAGTGTTCTAGAGTTCTTCCTAGGTTACACTAATAGTTCTTGGTAAAAAGACATTTTAAAGCGTTTTTAAAGTTTCGCTGCTAACTTCAAGAAAAACCAAAATTCATAAAATAGGTATATTTTTCAGAGTTCTGAGTAGCACTCAAAGAGTTCAACAGTTCTTGCTAGGTTAGACCAATATTTCTGGGTAAATATAGATTTTATAGCGATTTTAAAATTTCGGTACTAACTTCACGCAACATAAAAAATCTTAAAATGTCTTAATTTTTTGAGAATTCTGAGTAGCACTCAAAGAGTACTAGAGTTCCTGCTAGGTTAGACCAAGGGTTCTTTGTAAATAAAGGTTTTATATCGAATTTAATTTTTCGGTGCTACCTTCACCCAAAACCAAAAATCATAACATGTCTATATTTATAAGAGTTCTGAGTAGCACCCAAAGAGTTCTAGAGTTCTTGCTAGGTTAGAATAATAATTCTGGGTAAATAAACATTTTAGAGCGATTTTAAAGTTTCGGTCCTAACTTCACGCAACACCAAAAATATTAAAATGTCTATATTTTTGGAGTTCTGAGTAGCATTCAAAGAGTTCTAGAGTTTTTGGTAGGTTAGACCAATAGTTCTGTGTAAATAAAGATTTTATAGCGATTTTAAAATTTTGGTGCTAACTAATCGCAACACCAAAAATCTTAAAATGTCTATATTTTTTAGACTTCTGAGTAGCACTAAAAGTGTTCTAGAGTTCTTCCTAGGTTACACTAATAGTTCTTGGTAAATAAAGATTTTATAGCGTTTTTAAAGTTTCGCTGCTAACTTCAAGAAAAACCAAAATTCATAAAATAAATATTTTTTTGAGTTCTGAGTAGCACTCAAAGAGATCAACAGTTCTTGCTATGTTGGACCAATATTTCTGGGTAAATGAAGATTTTATAGCGATTTTAAAATTTCGGTACTATCTTCACGCAACAAAAAATTATAAAATGTGTTAATTTTTTGAGAATTCTGAGTAGAACTCAAAGAGTTCTAGAGTTCTTGCTAGGTTAGACCAATAGTTCTGGGTAAATAAAAATTTTATAGCGATTTTAAATTTTTGTTGCTAACTTCACGCAACACCAAAAATCTTAAAATGTATTTATCTTTAGAGTTATGAGTAGAACTCAAAGAGTTCTAGAGTTCTTGGAGGTTAGACCAATAGTTCTATGTAAATAAATATTTTATAGCGATTTTAAAATTTTGGTGCTAACTTCACGCAACACCAAAAGTCTTAAAATCTCTATATTTTTTAGACTTCTGAGTAGCACTCAAAGTGTTCTAGAGATCTTCCTAGGTTACACTAATAGTTCTGGGTAAATAAACATTTTATAGCATTTTTAAAGTTTCGCTGCTAACTTCAAGAAAAACCAAAATTCATAAAATGTGTATATTTTTTAGAGTTCTGAGTAGCACTCAAAGAGTTCAACAGTCCTTTCTAGGTTAGACCAATATATCTGGGTAAATAAAGATTTTATAGCGATTTTAAAATTTCGGTACTAACTTCACGCAACATAAAAAATCTTAAAATGTCTTAATTTTTTGAGAGTTCTGAGTAGCACTCAAACAGTTCAAGAGTTCTTGCTAGGTTAGACCAATATTTCTGGGTAAATAAAGATTTTATAGCGATTTTAAAATTTCGGTGGTAGCCACGAAACACCAAAAATCTTAAAATGTCTATATTTATTAGAGATCTGAGTAGCACTCAAAGAGTTCAAGAGTTCTTGGTAGGATAGAACAACAGTTCTGGATAAATAAAGATTTTATAGCGATTTTAAAATTTCGGCGCTAACTTCACACAACAACAAAAATCTTAAAATGTATTTATTTTTAGAGTTCTGGGTAAAACTCAAAGAGTTCTAGAGTTCTTGCTAGGTTAGACCAATAGTTCTGGGTAAATAAAGATTTTATAGCGATTTTAAAATTTTGGTGCTAACTTCACGCAACACCAATAATCTTAAAATGCCTTTACTTTTTTGAGTTCTGAGTAGCACTCAAAGAGATCTAGAGTTCTTGCTAGGTTAGACCAATAGTTCTGGGTAAATAAAAATTTTAAAGCGATTTTAAAGTTTCGCAGCTAACTCACGCAAAACCAAAAATCTTATAATGTCTTTATTTTTTAGAGTTATGAGTAGCACTCAAAGAGTTCTAGATTTCCTGCTAGGTTAGACCAAGGGTTCTTTTTAAATAAATTTTTTATATCGAATTTAATGTTTCGGTGCTACCTTCACCCACAACCAAAAATCATAACATGTCTATATTTATAAGAGTTCTGAGTAGCACTCAAAGAGTTCTAGAGTTCTTGCTAGGTTAGAATAATAATTCTGGGTAAATAAACATTTTAGAGCGATTTTAAAGTTTCGGTACTAACTTCACGCAACACCAAAAATATTAAAATGTCTATATTTTTGGAGTTCTGAGTAGAACTCAAAGAGTTCTAGAGTTCTTGCTAGGTTAGACCAATAGTTCTGGGTAAATAAAAATTTTAAAGCGATTTTAAAGTTTCGCAGCTAACTCACGCAACACCAAAATCTTAAAATGTCTATATTTTTTAGAGTTCTGTGTAGCACTCAAAGAGTTCTAGAGTTTTTGGTAGGTTAGACCAATAGTTCTCTGTAAATAAACTTTTTATAGCGATTTTAAAATTTTTCTGCTAACTTCACGCAACACCAAAAGTCTTAAAATCTCTATATTTTTTAGACTTCTGAGTAGCACTCAAAGTGTTCTAGAGATCTTCCTAGGTTACACTAATAGTTCTGGGTAAATAAACATTTTATAGCGTTTTTAAAGTTTCGCTGCTAACTTCAAGAAAAACCAAAATTCGTAAAATGTGTATATTTTTTAGTTCTGAGTAGCACTCAAAGAGTTCAACAGTTCTTTCTAGGTTAGACCAATATTTCTGGGTAAATAAAGATTTTATAGCGATTTTATAATTTCGGTACTAACTTCACGCAACATAAAAAATCTTAAAATGTCTTAAATTTTTGATTGTTCTGAGTAGCACTCAAAAAGCTCAAGAGTTCTTGCTAGGTTAGACCAATATTTATGGGTAAATAAAGATTTTATAGCGATTTTAAAATTTCGGTGGTAACCGCGAAACACCAAAAATCTTAAAATGTCAATATTTATTAGAGTTGTGAGTAGCACTCAAAGAGTTCAAGAGTTCTTGCTAGGTTAAACCAATAGTTCTGGGTAAATAAAGATTTTATAGCGATTTTAAATTTTGGTGTTAACTTCACGCAACAAAAAATTTTTTAAAATGTCTTAATTTTTTTAGAGTTCTGAGTAGTACTTAAAGAGTGCTAGAGTTCTTGCTAGGTTAGACCAATAGTTCTGTGTAAATAAAGATTTTCTAGCGATTTTAAAGTTTCGGACCCAATTTCACGCCACACCAAAAATCTTAAAATCTCTATATTTTTTAGAGGTCTGAGTAGCACTCAAAGAGTTCTAGAGTTCTTGCTAGATTAGGCAAAAAGTTCTGGGTAGATAAACATTTTATAGCGATTTTAAAGTTTGGATCCTAACAACGCAACACCAAAAATCTTAAAACATCTATATTTTTTTAGAGTTCTGAGTAGCACTCAAAGAGTTCTAAAGTTCTTGCCAGGATAGGCCAATAGTTCTTTGTAAAAAAAGATTTTATAGCGATTTTAATGTTTCGGTGGTAACTTCACGAAACACCAAAAATCTTAAAATGTCTATATTTTTTAGAGTTCTGAGTAGCACTGAAAGAGTTCAAGAGTTTTTGCTACGTTAGGCTAGTAGTTCAGGGTAAAAAAAGATTTTATAGCGATTTTAAAGTTTTGGTGCTAACTTCAAGCAACCCCAAAAATCTTAAAATGTTTCAATTTTTTTGAGTTCTGAGTAGTACTCAAAGAGTTCTAGAGTTCTTGCTAGGTTAGACCAATAGTTCTGGGTAAATAAAAATTTTATAGCGATTTTAAAGTTTCGCTGCTAACTCACGCAAAACCAAAAATCTTATAATGTCTTTATTTTTTAGAGTTCTGACTAGCACTCAAAGTGTTCTAGAGTTCTTGCTAGGTTAGACCAATGGTTCTTTGTAAATAAAGGTTTTATATCGAATTTAATGTTTCGGTGCTACCTTCACCAAAAAAACAAAAATCATAACATGTCTATATTTATAAGAGTTCTGAGTAGCACTCAAAGAGTTCTAGAGTTCTTGGTAGGTGAGACCAATAGTTCTGGATAAATAAAGATTTTATAGCGATTTTAAAATTTCGGTTCTAACTTCACGCAACATCAAAAATTTTAAATTGTCTTTATTTTTTAGTGTTCTCAGAAGAACTCAAAGAGTTCTAGAGTTTTTGCTGGGTTAGACCAATAGTTCTGGGTAAATAAAGATTTTATAGCGATTTTAAAATTTTGGTGCTAACTTCACGCAACACCAATAATCTTAAAATGCCTTTATTTTTTAGAGTTCTGAGTAGCACTCAAAAAGATCTAGAGTTCTTGCTAGGTTAGACCAATAGCTCTGGGTAAATAAAAATTTTATTGCGATTTTAAAGTTTCGCAGCTAACTCACGCAAAACCAAAAATCTTATAATGTCTTTATTTTTTAGAGTTCTGAGTAGCACTCAAAGAGTTCTAGAGTTCCTGCTAGGTTAGACCAAGGGTTCTTTGTAAATAAAGGTTTTATATCGAATTTAATGTTTCGGTGCTACCTTCACCCAAAACCAAAAATCATAAGATGTCTATATTTATAAGAGTTCTGAGTAGGACTCAAAGAGTTCTAGAGTTCTTGCTAGGTTAGAATAATAATTCTGTGTAAATAAACATTTTAGAGCGATTTTAAAGTTTCGGTCCTAACTTCACGCAACACCAAAAATATTAAAATGTCCATATTTTTGGAGTTCTGAGTAGAACTCAAAGAGTTCTAGAGTTCTTGCTAGGTTAGACCAATAGTTCTGGCTAAATAAAGATTTTATAGAGATTTTAAAATTTTTGGTGCTAACTTCACGCAACACCAAAAATCTTAAAATGTCTATATTTTTTAGAGTTCTGAGTAGCACTCAAAGAGTTCTAGAGTTTTTGGTAGGTTAGACCAATAGTTCTCTGTAAATAAAGATTTTATAGCGATTTTAAAATTTTGGTGCTAACTAATCGCAACACCAAAAGTCTTAAAATCTCTATATTTTTTAGACTTCTGAATAGCACTAAAAGTGTTCTAGAGTTCTTCCTAGGTTACACTAATAGTTCTGGGTAAATAAACATTTTATAGCATTTTTAAAGTTTCGCTGCTCACTTCAGGAAAAACCAAAATTCATAAAATGTGTATATTTTTTAGAGTTCTGAGTAGCACTCAAAGAGTTCAACAGTTCTTTCTAGGTTAGACCAATATTTCTGGGTAAATAAAGATTTTATAGCGATTTTAAAATTTCGGTACTAACTTCACGCAACATAAAAAATCTTAAAATGTCTTAATTTTTTGAGAGTTCTGAGTAGCACTCAAAGAGTTCTAAAGTTCTTGCCAGGATAGGCCAATAGTTCTTTGTAAAAAAAGATTTTATAGCGATTTTAATGTTTCGGTGGTAACTTCACGAAACACCAAAAATCTTAAAATGTCTATATTTTTTAGAGTTCTGAGTAGCACTGAAAGAGTTCAAGAGTTTTTGCTACGTTAGGCTAGTAGTTCAGGGTAAAAAAAGATTTTATAGCGATTTTAAAGTTTTGGTGCTAACTTCAAGCAACCCCAAAAATCTTAAAATGTTTCAATTTTTTTGAGTTCTGAGTAGTACTCAAAGAGTTCTAGAGTTCTTGCTAGGTTAGACCAATAGTTCTGGGTAAATAAAAATTTTATAGCGATTTTAAAGTTTCGCTTCTAACTCACGCAAAACCAAAAATCTTATAATGTCTTTATTTTTTAGAGTTCTGACTAGCACTCAAAGTGTTCTAGAGTTCTTGCTAGGTTAGACCAATGGTTCTTTGTAAATAAAGGTTTTATATCGAATTTAATGTTTCGGTGCTACCTTCACCAAAAAAACAAAAATCATAACATGTCTATATTTATAAGAGTTCTGAGTAGCACTCAAAGAGTTCTAGAGTTCTTGGTAGGTGAGACCAATAGTTCTGGATAAATAAAGATTTTATAGCGATTTTAAAATTTCGGTTCTAACTTCACGCAACATCAAAAATTTTAAATTGTCTTTATTTTTTAGTGTTCTCAGAAGAACTCAAAGAGTTCTAGAGTTTTTGCTGGGTTAGACCAATAGTTCTGGGTAAATAAAGATTTTATAGCGATTTTAAAATTTTGGTGCTAACTTCACGCAACACCAATAATCTTAAAATGCCTTTATTTTTTAGAGTTCTGAGTAGCACTCAAAAAGATCTAGAGTTCTTGCTAGGTTAGACCAATAGCTCTGGGTAAATAAAAATTTTATTGCGATTTTAAAGTTTCGCAGCTAACTCACGCAAAACCAAAAATCTTATAATGTCTTTATTTTTTAGAGTTCTGAGTAGCACTCAAAGAGTTCTAGAGTTCCTGCTAGGTTAGACCAAGGGTTCTTTGTAAATAAAGGTTTTATATCGAATTTAATGTTTCGGTGCTACCTTCACCCAAAACCAAAAATCATAAGATGTCTATATTTATAAGAGTTCTGAGTAGCACTCAAAGAGTTCTAGAGTTCTTGCTAGGTTAGAATAATAATTCTGTGTAAATAAACATTTTAGAGCGATTTTAAAGTTTCGGTCCTAACTTCACGCAACACCAAAAATATTAAAATGTCCATATTTTTGGAGTTCTGAGTAGAACTCAAAGAGTTCTAGAGTTCTTGCTAGGTTAGACCAATAGTTCTGGGTAAATAAAGATTTTATAGAGATTTTAAAATTTTTGGTGCTAACTTCACGCAACACCAAAAATCTTAAAATGTCTATATTTTTTAGAGTTCTGAGTAGCACTCAAAGAGTTCTAGAGTTTTTGGTAGGTTAGACCAATAGTTCTCTGTAAATAAAGATTTTATAGCGATTTTAAAATTTTGGTGCTAACTAATCGCAACACCAAAAGTCTTAAAATCTCTATATTTTTTAGACTTCTGAATAGCACTAAAAGTGTTCTAGAGTTCTTCCTAGGTTACACTAATAGTTCTGGGTAAATAAACATTTTATAGCATTTTTAAAGTTTCGCTGCTCACTTCAGGAAAAACCAAAATTCATAAAATGTGTATATTTTTTAGAGTTCTGAGTAGCACTCAAAGAGTTCAACAGTTCTTTCTAGGTTAGACCAATATTTCTGGGTAAATAAAGATTTTATAGCGATTTTAAAATTTCGGTACTAACTTCACGCAACATAAAAAATCTTAAAATGTCTTAATTTTTTGAGAGTTCTGAGTAGCACTCAAAGAGTTCAAGAGTTCTTGCTAGGTTAGACCAATATTTCTGGGTAAATAAAGATTTTATAGCGATTTTAAAATTTCGGTGATAGCCACGAAACACCAAAAATCTTAAAATGTCTATATTTATTAGAGATCTGAGTAGCACTCAAAGAGTTCAAGAGTTCTTGGTAGGATAGAACAATAGTTCTGGATAAATAAAGATTTTATAGCGATTTTAAAATTTCGGCGCTAACTTCACACAACAACAAAAATCTTAAAATGTATTTATTTTTAGAGTTCTGAGTAAAACTCAAAGAGTTCCAGAGTTCTTGCTAGGTTAGACCAATAGTTCTGGGTAAATAAAGATTTTATAGCGATTTTAAAATTTTGGTGCTAACTTCACGCAACACCAATAATCTTAAAATGCCTTTACTTTTTTGAGTTCTGAGTAGCACTCAAAGAGATCTAGAGTTCTTGCTAGGTTAGACCAATAGTTCTGGGTAAATAAAAATTTTAAAGCGATTTTAAAGTTTCGCAGCTAACTCACGCAAAACCAAAAATCTTATAATGTCTTTATTTTTTAGAGTTATGAGTAGCACTCAAAGAGTTCTAGATTTCCTGCTAGGTTAGACCAAGGGTTCTTTTTAAATAAATTTTTTATATCGAATTTAATGTTTCGGTGCTACCTTCACCCACAACCAAAAATCATAACATGTCTATATTTATAAGAGTTCTGAGTAGCACTCAAAGAGTTCTAGAGTTCTTGCTAGGTTAGAATAATAATTCTGGGTAAATAAACATTTTAGAGCGATTTTAAAGTTTCGGTACTAACTTCACGCAACACCAAAAATATTAAAATGTCTATATTTTTGGAGTTCTGAGTAGAACTCAAAGAGTTCTAGAGTTCTTGCTAGGTTAGACCAATAGTTCTGGGTAAATAAAAATTTTAAAGCGATTTTAAAGTTTCGCAGCTAACTCACGCAACACCAAAATCTTAAAATGTCTATATTTTTTAGAGTTCTGTGTAGCACTCAAAGAGTTCTAGAGTTTTTGGTAGGTTAGACCAATAGTTCTCTGTAAATAAACTTTTTATAGCGATTTTAAAATTTTTCTGCTAACTTCACGCAACACCAAAAGTCTTAAAATCTCTATATTTTTTAGACTTCTGAGTAGCACTCAAAGTGTTCTAGAGATCTTCCTAGGTTACACTAATAGTTCTGGGTAAATAAACATTTTATAGCGTTTTTAAAGTTTCGCTGCTAACTTCAAGAAAAACCAAAATTCGTAAAATGTGTATATTTTTTAGTTCTGAGTAGCACTCAAAGAGTTCAACAGTTCTTTCTAGGTTAGACCAATATTTCTGGGTAAATAAAGATTTTATAGCGATTTTATAATTTCGGTACTAACTTCACGCAACATAAAAAATCTTAAAATGTCTTAAATTTTTGATTGTTCTGAGTAGCACTCAAAAAGCTCAAGAGTTCTTGCTAGGTTAGACCAATATTTATGGGTAAATAAAGATTTTATAGCGATTTTAAAATTTCGGTGGTAACCGCGAAACACCAAAAATCTTAAAATGTCAATATTTATTAGAGTTGTGAGTAGCACTCAAAGAGTTCAAGAGTTCTTGCTAGGTTAAACCAATAGTTCTGGGTAAATAAAGATTTTATAGCGATTTTAAATTTTGGTGTTAACTTCACGCAACAAAAAATTTTTTAAAATGTCTTAATTTTTTTAGAGTTCTGAGTAGTACTTAAAGAGTTCTAGAGTTCTTGCTAGGTTAGACCAATAGTTCTGTGTAAATAAAGATTTTCTAGCGATTTTAAAGTTTCGGACCCAATTTCACGCCACACCAAAAATCTTAAAATCTCTATATTTTTTAGAGGTCTGAGTAGCACTCAAAGAGTTCTAGAGTTCTTGCTAGATTAGGCAAAAAGTTCTGGGTAGATAAACATTTTATAGCGATTTTAAAGTTTGGATCCTAACAACGCAACACCAAAAATCTTAAAACATCTATATTTTTTTAGAGTTCTGAGTAGCACTCAAAGAGTTCTAAAGTTCTTGCCAGGATAGGCCAATAGTTCTTTGTAAAAAAAGATTTTATAGCGATTTTAATGTTTCGGTGGTAACTTCACGAAACACCAAAAATCTTAAAATGTCTATATTTTTTAGAGTTCTGAGTAGCACTGAAAGAGTTCAAGAGTTTTTGCTACGTTAGGCTAGTAGTTCAGGGTAAAAAAAGATTTTATAGCGATTTTAAAGTTTTGGTGCTAACTTCAAGCAACCCCAAAAATCTTAAAATGTTTCAATTTTTTTGAGTTCTGAGTAGTACTCAAAGAGTTCTAGAGTTCTTGCTAGGTTAGACCAATAGTTCTGGGTAAATAAAAATTTTATAGCGATTTTAAAGTTTCGCTGCTAACTCACGCAAAACCAAAAATCTTATAATGTCTTTATTTTTTAGAGTTCTGACTAGCACTCAAAGTGTTCTAGAGTTCTTGCTAGGTTAGACCAATGGTTCTTTGTAAATAAAGGTTTTATATCGAATTTAATGTTTCGGTGCTACCTTCACCAAAAAAACAAAAATCATAACATGTCTATATTTATAAGAGTTCTGAGTAGCACTCAAAGAGTTCTAGAGTTCTTGGTAGGTGAGACCAATAGTTCTGGATAAATAAAGATTTTATAGCGATTTTAAAATTTCGGTTCTAACTTCACGCAACATCAAAAATTTTAAATTGTCTTTATTTTTTAGTGTTCTCAGAAGAACTCAAAGAGTTCTAGAGTTTTTGCTGGGTTAGACCAATAGTTCTGGGTAAATAAAGATTTTATAGCGATTTTAAAATTTTGGTGCTAACTTCACGCAACACCAATAATCTTAAAATGCCTTTATTTTTTAGAGTTCTGAGTAGCACTCAAAAAGATCTAGAGTTCTTGCTAGGTTAGACCAATAGCTCTGGGTAAATAAAAATTTTATTGCGATTTTAAAGTTTCGCAGCTAACTCACGCAAAACCAAAAATCTTATAATGTCTTTATTTTTTAGAGTTCTGAGTAGCACTCAAAGAGTTCTAGAGTTCCTGCTAGGTTAGACCAAGGGTTCTTTGTAAATAAAGGTTTTATATCGAATTTAATGTTTCGGTGCTACCTTCACCCAAAACCAAAAATCATAAGATGTCTATATTTATAAGAGTTCTGAGTAGGACTCAAAGAGTTCTAGAGTTCTTGCTAGGTTAGAATAATAATTCTGTGTAAATAAACATTTTAGAGCGATTTTAAAGTTTCGGTCCTAACTTCACGCAACACCAAAAATATTAAAATGTCCATATTTTTGGAGTTCTGAGTAGAACTCAAAGAGTTCTAGAGTTCTTGCTAGGTTAGACCAATAGTTCTGGCTAAATAAAGATTTTATAGAGATTTTAAAATTTTTGGTGCTAACTTCACGCAACACCAAAAATCTTAAAATGTCTATATTTTTTAGAGTTCTGAGTAGCACTCAAAGAGTTCTAGAGTTTTTGGTAGGTTAGACCAATAGTTCTCTGTAAATAAAGATTTTATAGCGATTTTAAAATTTTGGTGCTAACTAATCGCAACACCAAAAGTCTTAAAATCTCTATATTTTTTAGACTTCTGAATAGCACTAAAAGTGTTCTAGAGTTCTTCCTAGGTTACACTAATAGTTCTGGGTAAATAAACATTTTATAGCATTTTTAAAGTTTCGCTGCTCACTTCAGGAAAAACCAAAATTCATAAAATGTGTATATTTTTTAGAGTTCTGAGTAGCACTCAAAGAGTTCAACAGTTCTTTCTAGGTTAGACCAATATTTCTGGGTAAATAAAGATTTTATAGCGATTTTAAAATTTCGGTACTAACTTCACGCAACATAAAAAATCTTAAAATGTCTTAATTTTTTGAGAGTTCTGAGTAGCACTCAAAGAGTTCTAAAGTTCTTGCCAGGATAGGCCAATAGTTCTTTGTAAAAAAAGATTTTATAGCGATTTTAATGTTTCGGTGGTAACTTCACGAAACACCAAAAATCTTAAAATGTCTATATTTTTTAGAGTTCTGAGTAGCACTGAAAGAGTTCAAGAGTTTTTGCTACGTTAGGCTAGTAGTTCAGGGTAAAAAAAGATTTTATAGCGATTTTAAAGTTTTGGTGCTAACTTCAAGCAACCCCAAAAATCTTAAAATGTTTCAATTTTTTTGAGTTCTGAGTAGTACTCAAAGAGTTCTAGAGTTCTTGCTAGGTTAGACCAATAGTTCTGGGTAAATAAAAATTTTATAGCGATTTTAAAGTTTCGCTTCTAACTCACGCAAAACCAAAAATCTTATAATGTCTTTATTTTTTAGAGTTCTGACTAGCACTCAAAGTGTTCTAGAGTTCTTGCTAGGTTAGACCAATGGTTCTTTGTAAATAAAGGTTTTATATCGAATTTAATGTTTCGGTGCTACCTTCACCAAAAAAACAAAAATCATAACATGTCTATATTTATAAGAGTTCTGAGTAGCACTCAAAGAGTTCTAGAGTTCTTGGTAGGTGAGACCAATAGTTCTGGATAAATAAAGATTTTATAGCGATTTTAAAATTTCGGTTCTAACTTCACGCAACATCAAAAATTTTAAATTGTCTTTATTTTTTAGTGTTCTCAGAAGAACTCAAAGAGTTCTAGAGTTTTTGCTGGGTTAGACCAATAGTTCTGGGTAAATAAAGATTTTATAGCGATTTTAAAATTTTGGTGCTAACTTCACGCAACACCAATAATCTTAAAATGCCTTTATTTTTTAGAGTTCTGAGTAGCACTCAAAAAGATCTAGAGTTCTTGCTAGGTTAGACCAATAGCTCTGGGTAAATAAAAATTTTATTGCGATTTTAAAGTTTCGCAGCTAACTCACGCAAAACCAAAAATCTTATAATGTCTTTATTTTTTAGAGTTCTGAGTAGCACTCAAAGAGTTCTAGAGTTCCTGCTAGGTTAGACCAAGGGTTCTTTGTAAATAAAGGTTTTATATCGAATTTAATGTTTCGGTGCTACCTTCACCCAAAACCAAAAATCATAAGATGTCTATATTTATAAGAGTTCTGAGTAGCACTCAAAGAGTTCTAGAGTTCTTGCTAGGTTAGAATAATAATTCTGTGTAAATAAACATTTTAGAGCGATTTTAAAGTTTCGGTCCTAACTTCACGCAACACCAAAAATATTAAAATGTCCATATTTTTGGAGTTCTGAGTAGAACTCAAAGAGTTCTAGAGTTCTTGCTAGGTTAGACCAATAGTTCTGGGTAAATAAAGATTTTATAGAGATTTTAAAATTTTTGGTGCTAACTTCACGCAACACCAAAAATCTTAAAATGTCTATATTTTTTAGAGTTCTGAGTAGCACTCAAAGAGTTCTAGAGTTTTTGGTAGGTTAGACCAATAGTTCTCTGTAAATAAAGATTTTATAGCGATTTTAAAATTTTGGTGCTAACTAATCGCAACACCAAAAGTCTTAAAATCTCTATATTTTTTAGACTTCTGAATAGCACTAAAAGTGTTCTAGAGTTCTTCCTAGGTTACACTAATAGTTCTGGGTAAATAAACATTTTATAGCATTTTTAAAGTTTCGCTGCTCACTTCAGGAAAAACCAAAATTCATAAAATGTGTATATTTTTTAGAGTTCTGAGTAGCACTCAAAGAGTTCAACAGTTCTTTCTAGGTTAGACCAATATTTCTGGGTAAATAAAGATTTTATAGCGATTTTAAAATTTCGGTACTAACTTCACGCAACATAAAAAATCTTAAAATGTCTTAATTTTTTGAGAGTTCTGAGTAGCACTCAAAGAGTTCAAGAGTTCTTGCTAGGTTAGACCAATATTTCTGGGTAAATAAAGATTTTATAGCGATTTTAAAATTTCGGTGATAGCCACGAAACACCAAAAATCTTAAAATGTCTATATTTATTAGAGATCTGAGTAGCACTCAAAGAGTTCAAGAGTTCTTGGTAGGATAGAACAATAGTTCTGGATAAATAAAGATTTTATAGCGATTTTAAAATTTCGGCGCTAACTTCACACAACAACAAAAATCTTAAAATGTATTTATTTTTAGAGTTCTGAGTAAAACTCAAAGAGTTCCAGAGTTCTTGCTAGGTTAGACCAATAGTTCTGGGTAAATAAAGATTTTATAGCGATTTTAAAATTTTGGTGCTAACTTCACGGAACACCAATAATCTTAAAATGCCTTTATTTTTTAGAGTTCTGAGGAGCACTCAAAGAGATCTAGAGTTCTTGCTAGGTTAGACCAATAGTTCTGGGTAAATAAAAATTTTAAAGCGATTTTAAAGTTTCGCAGCTAACTCACGCAAAACCAAAAATCTTATAATGTCTTTATTTTTTAGAGTTATGAGTAGCAGTCAAAGAGTTCTAGATTTCCTGCTAGGTTAGACCAAGGGTTCTTTGTAAATAAAGGTTTTATATCGAATTTAATGTTTCGGTGCTACCTTCACCCAAAACCAAAAATCATAACATGTCTATATTTATAAGAGTTCTGAGTAGCACTCAAAGAGTTCTAGAGTTCTTGCTAGGTTAGAATAATAATTCTGGGTAAATAAAAATTTTAGAGCGATTTTAAAGTTTCGGTACTAACTTCACGCAACACCAAAAATATTAAAATGTCTATATTTTTGGAGTTCTGAGTAGAACTCAAAGAGTTCTAGAGTTCTTGCTAGGTTAGACCAATAGTTCTCGGTAAATAAAAATTTTAAAGCGATTTTAAAGTTTCGCAGCTAACTCACGCAACACCAAAATCTTAAAATGTCTATATTTTTTAGAGTTCTGAGTAGCACTCAAAGAGTTCTAGAGTTTTTGGTAGGTTAGACCAATAGTTCTCTGTAAATAAAGTTTTTATAGCGATTTTAAAATTTTTCTGCTAACTTCACGCAACACCAAAATTCTTAAAATCTCTATATTTTTTAGACTTCTGAGTAGCACTCAAAGTGTTCTAGAGATCTTCCTAGGTTACACTAATAGTTCTGGGTAAATAAACATTTTATAGCGTTTTTAAAGTTTTGCTGCTAACTTCAAGAAAAACCAAAATTCATAAAATGTGTATATTTTTTAGAGTTCTGAGTAGCACTCAAAGAGTTCAACAGTTCTTTCTAGGTTAGACCAATATTTCTGGGTAAATAAAGATTTTATAGCGATTTTATAATTTCGGTACTAACTTCACGCAACGTAAAAAATCTTAAAATGTCTTAAATTTTTGATTGTTCTGAGTAGCACTCAAAAAGCTCAAGAGTTCTTGCTAGGTTAGACCAATATTTATGGGTAAATAAAGATTTTATAGCGATTTTAAAATTTCGGTGGTAACCACGAAACACCAAAAATCTTAAAATGTCTATATTTTTTAGAGTTCTGAGTAGCACTCAAAGAGTTCAAGAGTTCTTGCTAGGTTAAACCAATAGTTCTGGGTAAATAAAGATTTTATACCGATTTTAAATTTTGGTGCTAACTTCACGCAACAAAAAATTTTTTAAAATGTCTTAATTTTTTTAGAGTTCTGAGTAGTACTTAAAGAGTTCTAGAGTTCCTGCTAGGTTAGACCAATAGTTCTGTGTAAATAAAGATTTTCTAGCGATTTTAAAGTTTCGGACCCAATTTCACGCCACACCAAAAATCTTAAAATCTCTATATTTTTTAGAGGTCTGAGTAGCACTCAAAGAGTTCTAGAGTTCTTGCTAGGTTAGGCAAAAAGTTCTGGGTAGATAAACATTTTATAGCGATTTTAAAGTTTGGATCCTAACAACGCAACACCAAAAATCTTAAAACATCTATATTTTTTAGAGTTCTGAGTAGCACTCAAAGAGTTCTAAAGTTCTTGCCAGGATAGGCCAATAGTTCTTTGTAAACAAAGATTTTATAGCGATTTTAATGTCTCGGTGGTAACTTCACGAAACACCAAAAGTCTTAAAATGTCTATATTTTTTAGAGTTCTGAGTAGCACTGAAAGAGTTCAAGAGTTTTTGCTACGTTAGGCTAGTAGTTCAGGGTAAAAAAAGATTTTATAGCGATTTTAAAGTTTTGGTGCTAACTTCAAGCAACCCCAAAAATCTTAAAATGTTTCTATTTTTTTGAGTTCTGAGTAGTACTCAAAGAGTTCTAGAGTTATTGCTAGGTTAGACCAATAGTTCTGGGTAAATAAAAATTTTATAGCGATTTTAAAATTTCGGTTCTAACTTCACGCAACATCAAAAATTTTAAATTGTCTTTATTTTTTAGTGTTCTCAGAAGAACTCAAAGAGTTCTAGAGTTTTTGCTGGGTTAGACCAATAGTTCTGGGTAAATAAAGATTTTATAGCGATTTTAAAATTTTGGTGCTAACTTCAAGCAACACCAATAATCTTAAAATGCCTTTATTTTTTAGAGTTCTGAGTAGCACTCAAAGAGATCTAGAGTTCTCTCTAGGTTAGACCAATAGCTCTGGGTAAATAAAAATTTTATTGCGATTTTAAAGTTTCGCAGCTAACTCACGCAAAACCAAAAATCTTATAATGTCTTTATTTTTTAGAGTTCTGAGTAGCACTCAAAGAGTTCTAGAGTTCCTGCTAGGTTAGACCAAGGGTTCTTTGTAAATAAAGGTTTTATATCGAATTTAATGTTTCGGTGCTACCTTCACCCAAAACCAAAAATCATAAGATGTCTATATTTATAAGAGTTCTGAGTAGCACTCAAAGTGTTCTAGAGTTCTTGCTAGGTTAGAATAATAATTCTGGGTAAATAAACATTTTAGAGCGATTTTAAAGTTTCGGTCCTAACTTCACGTGACACCAAAAATATTAAAATGTCCATATTTTTGGAGTTCTGAGTAGAACTCAAAGAGTTCTAGAGTTTTTGCTAGGTTAGACCAATAGTTCTGGGTAAATAAAGATTTTATAGAGATTTTAAAATTTTTGGTGCTAACTTCACGCAACACCAAAAATCTTAAAATGTCTATATTTTTAGAGTTCTGAGTAGCACTCAAAGAGTTCTAGAGTTTTTGGTAGGTTAGACCAATAGTTCTCTGTAAATAAAGATTTTATAGCGATTTTAAAATTTTGGTGCTAACTAATCGCAACACCAAAACTCTTAAAATCTCTATATTTTTTAGACCTCTGAGTAGGACTCAAAGTGTTCTAGAGATCTTCCTAGGTTACACTAATAGTTCTGGGTAAATAAACATTTTATAGCATTTTTAAAGTTTCGCTGCTCACTTCAAGAAAAACCAAAATTCATAAAATGTGTATATTTTTTAGAGTTCTGAGTAGCACTCAAAGAGTTCAACAGTTCTTTCTAGGTTAGACCAATATTTCTGGGTAAATAAAGATTTTATAGAGATTTTAAAATTTCGGTACTAACTTCACGCAACATAAAAAATCTTAAAATGTCTTAATTTTTTGAGAGTTCTGAGTAGCACTCAAAGAGTTCAAGAGTTCTTGCTAGGTTAGACCAATATTTCTGGGTAAATAAAGATTTTATAGCGATTTTAAAATTTCGGTGGTAGCCACGAAACACCAAAAATCTTAAAATGTCTATATTTATTAGAGATCTGAGTAGCACTCAAAGAGTTCAAGAGTTCTTGGTAGGATAGAACAATAGTTCTGGATAAATAAAGATTCTATAGCGATTTTAAAATTTCGGCGCTAACTTCACACAACAACAAAAATCTTAAAATTTATTTATTTTTAGAGTACTGAGTAAAACTCAAAGAGTTCTAGAGTTCTTGCTAGGTTAGACCAATAGTTCTGGGTAAATATAGATTTTATAACGATTTTAAAATTTTGGTGCTAACTTCACGCAAAACCAATAATCTTAAAATGCCTTTACTTTTTAGAGTTCTGAGTAGCACTCAAAGAGATCTCGAGTTCTTTCTAGGTTAGACCAATAGTTCTGGGTAAATAAAAATTTTAAAGCGATTTTAAAGTTTCGCAGCTAACTCACGCAAAACCAAAAATCTTATAATGTCTTTATTTTTTAGAGTTCTGAGTAGCACTCAAAGAGTTCTAGAGTTCCTGCTAGGTTAGACCAAGGGTTCTTTGTAAATAAAGGTTTTATATCGAATTTAATGTTTCGGTGCTACCTTCACCCAAAACCAAAAATCATAACATGTCTATATTTATAAGAGTTCTGAGTAGCACTCAAAGAGTTCTAGAGTTCTTGCTAGGTTAGAATAATAATTCTGTGTAAATAAACGTTTTAGAGCGATTTTAAAGTTTCGGTCCTAACTTCACGCAACACCAAAAATATTAAAATGTCCATATTTTTGGAGTTCTGAGTAGAACTCAAAGAGTTCTAGAGTTCTTGCTAGGTTAGACCAATAGTTCTGGGTAAATAAAGATTTTATAGAGATTTTAAAATTTTTGGTGCTAACTTCACGCAACACCAAAAATCTTAAAATGTCTATATTTTTTAGAGTTCTGAGTAGCACTCAAAGAGTTCTAGAGTTTTTGGTAGGTTAGACCAATAGTTCTCTGTAAATAAAGATTTTATAGCGATTTTAAAATTTTGGTGCTAACTAATCGCAACACCAAAAGTCTTTAAATCTCTATATTTTTTAGACTTCTGAATAGCACTAAAAGTGTTCTAGAGTTCTTCCTAGGTTACACTAATAGTTCTGGGTAAATAAACATTTTATAGCATTTTTAAAGTTTCGCTGCTCACTTCAGGAAAAACCAAAATTCATAAAATGTGTATATTTTTTAGAGTTCTGAGTAGCACTCAAAGAGTTCAACAGTTCTTTCTAGGTTAGACCAATATTTCTGGGTAAATAAAGATTTTATAGCGATTTTAAAATTTCGGTACTAACTTCACGCAACATAAAAAATCTTAAAATGTCTTAATTTTTTGAGAGTTCTGAGTAGCACTCAAAGAGTTCTAAAGTTCTTGCCAGGATAGGCCAATAGTTCTTTGTAAAAAAAGATTTTATAGCGATTTTAATGTTTCGGTGGTAACTTCACGAAACACCAAAAATCTTAAAATGTCTATATTTTTTAGAGTTCTGAGTAGCACTGAAAGAGTTCAAGAGTTTTTGCTACGTTAGGCTAGTAGTTCAGGGTAAAAAAAGATTTTATAGCGATTTTAAAGTTTTGGTGCTAACTTCAAGCAACCCCAAAAATCTTAAAATGTTTCAATTTTTTTGAGTTCTGAGTAGTACTCAAAGAGTTCTAGAGTTCTTGCTAGGTTAGACCAATAGTTCTGGGTAAATAAAAATTTTATAGCGATTTTAAAGTTTCGCTGCTAACTCACGCAAAACCAAAAATCTTATAATGTCTTTATTTTTTAGAGTTCTGACTAGCACTCAAAGTGTTCTAGAGTTCTTGCTAGGTTAGACCAATGGTTCTTTGTAAATAAAGGTTTTATATCGAATTTAATGTTTCGGTGCTACCTTCACCAAAAAAACAAAAATCATAACATGTCTATATTTATAAGAGTTCTGAGTAGCACTCAAAGAGTTCTAGAGTTCTTGGTAGGTGAGACCAATAGTTCTGGATAAATAAAGATTTTATAGCGATTTTAAAATTTCGGTTCTAACTTCACGCAACATCAAAAATTTTAAATTGTCTTTATTTTTTAGTGTTCTCAGAAGAACTCAAAGAGTTCTAGAGTTTTTGCTGGGTTAGACCAATAGTTCTGGGTAAATAAAGATTTTATAGCGATTTTAAAATTTTGGTGCTAACTTCACGCAACACCAATAATCTTAAAATGCCTTTATTTTTTAGAGTTCTGAGTAGCACTCAAAAAGATCTAGAGTTCTTGCTAGGTTAGACCAATAGCTCTGGGTAAATAAAAATTTTATTGCGATTTTAAAGTTTCGCAGCTAACTCACGCAAAACCAAAAATCTTATAATGTCTTTATTTTTTAGAGTTCTGAGTAGCACTCAAAGAGTTCTAGAGTTCCAGCTAGGTTAGACCAAGGGTTCTTTGTAAATAAAGGTTTTATATCGAATTTAATGTTTCGGTGCTACCTTCACCCAAAACCAAAAATCATAAGATGTCTATATTTATAAGAGTTCTGAGTAGCACTCAAAGAGTTCTAGAGTTCTTGCTAGGTTAGAATAATAATTCTGTGTAAATAAACATTTTAGAGCGATTTTAAAGTTTCGGTCCTAACTTCACGCAACACCAAAAATATTAAAATGTCCATATTTTTGGAGTTCTGAGTAGAACTCAAAGAGTTCTAGAGTTCTTGCTAGGTTAGACCAATAGTTCTGGGTAAATAAAGATTTTATAGAGATTTTAAAATTTTTGGTGCTAACTTCATGCAACACCAAAAATCTTAAAATGTCTATATTTTTTAGAGTTCTGAGTAGCACTCAAAGAGTTCTAGAGTTTTTGGTAGGTTAGACCAATAGTTCTCTGTAAATAAAGATTTTATAGCGATTTTAAAATTTTGGTGCTAACTAATCGCAACACCAAAAGTCTTAAAATCTCTATATTTTTTAGACTTCTGAATAGCACTAAAAGTATTCTAGAGTTCTTCCTAGGTTACACTAATAGTTCTGGGTAAATAAACATTTTATAGCATTTTTAAAGTTTCGCTGCTCACTTCAGGAAAAACCAAAATTCATAAAATGTGTATATTTTTTAGAGTTCTGAGTAGCACTCAAAGAGTTCAACAGTTCTTTCTAGGTTAGACCAATATTTCTGGGTAAATAAAGATTTTATAGCGATTTTAAAATTTCGGTACTAACTTCACGCAACATAAAAAATCTTAAAATGTCTTAATTTTTTGAGAGTTCTGAGTAGCACTCAAAGAGTTCAAGAGTTCTTGCTAGGTTAGACCAATATTTCTGGGTAAATAAAGATTTTATAGCGATTTTAAAATTTCGGTGATAGCCACGAAACACCAAAAATCTTAAAATGTCTATATTTATTAGAGATCTGAGTAGCACTCAAAGAGTTCAAGAGTTCTTGGTAGGATAGAACAATAGTTCTGGATAAATAAAGATTTTATAGCGATTTTAAAATTTCGGCGCTAACTTCACACAACAACAAAAATCTTAAAATGTATTTATTTTTAGAGTTCTGAGTAAAACTCAAAGAGTTCCAGAGTTCTTGCTAGGTTAGACCAATAGTTCTGGGTAAATAAAGATTTTATAGCGATTTTAAAATTTTGGTGCTAACTTCACGGAACACCAATAATCTTAAAATGCCTTTATTTTTTAGAGTTCTGAGGAGCACTCAAAGAGATCTAGAGTTCTTGCTAGGTTAGACCAATAGTTCTGGGTAAATAAAAATTTTAAAGCGATTTTAAAGTTTCGCAGCTAACTCACGCAAAACCAAAAATCTTATAATGTCTTTATTTTTTAGAGTTATGAGTAGCAGTCAAAGAGTTCTAGATTTCCTGCTAGGTTAGACCAAGGGTTCTTTGTAAATAAAGGTTTTATATCGAATTTAATGTTTCGGTGCTACCTTCACCCAAAACCAAAAATCATAACATGTCTATATTTATAAGAGTTCTGAGTAGCACTCAAAGAGTTCTAGAGTTCTTGCTAGGTTAGAATAATAATTCTGGGTAAATAAAAATTTTAGAGCGATTTTAAAGTTTCGGTACTAACTTCACGCAACACCAAAAATATTAAAATGTCTATATTTTTGGAGTTCTGAGTAGAACTCAAAGAGTTCTAGAGTTCTTGCTAGGTTAGACCAATAGTTCTCGGTAAATAAAAATTTTAAAGCGATTTTAAAGTTTCGCAGCTAACTCACGCAACACCAAAATCTTAAAATGTCTATATTTTTTAGAGTTCTGAGTAGCACTCAAAGAGTTCTAGAGTTTTTGGTAGGTTAGACCAATAGTTCTCTGTAAATAAAGTTTTTATAGCGATTTTAAAATTTTTCTGCTAACTTCACGCAACACCAAAATTCTTAAAATCTCTATATTTTTTAGACTTCTGAGTAGCACTCAAAGTGTTCTAGAGATCTTCCTAGGTTACACTAATAGTTCTGGGTAAATAAACATTTTATAGCGTTTTTAAAGTTTTGCTGCTAACTTCAAGAAAAACCAAAATTCATAAAATGTGTATATTTTTTAGAGTTCTGAGTAGCACTCAAAGAGTTCAACAGTTCTTTCTAGGTTAGACCAATATTTCTGGGTAAATAAAGATTTTATAGCGATTTTATAATTTCGGTACTAACTTCACGCAACGTAAAAAATCTTAAAATGTCTTAAATTTTTGATTGTTCTGAGTAGCACTCAAAAAGCTCAAGAGTTCTTGCTAGGTTAGACCAATATTTATGGGTAAATAAAGATTTTATAGCGATTTTAAAATTTCGGTGGTAACCACGAAACACCAAAAATCTTAAAATGTCTATATTTTTTAGAGTTCTGAGTAGCACTCAAAGAGTTCAAGAGTTCTTGCTAGGTTAAACCAATAGTTCTGGGTAAATAAAGATTTTATACCGATTTTAAATTTTGGTGCTAACTTCACGCAACAAAAAATTTTTTAAAATGTCTTAATTTTTTTAGAGTTCTGAGTAGTACTTAAAGAGTTCTAGAGTTCCTGCTAGGTTAGACCAATAGTTCTGTGTAAATAAAGATTTTCTAGCGATTTTAAAGTTTCGGACCCAATTTCACGCCACACCAAAAATCTTAAAATCTCTATATTTTTTAGAGGTCTGAGTAGCACTCAAAGAGTTCTAGAGTTCTTGCTAGGTTAGGCAAAAAGTTCTGGGTAGATAAACATTTTATAGCGATTTTAAAGTTTGGATCCTAACAACGCAACACCAAAAATCTTAAAACATCTATATTTTTTAGAGTTCTGAGTAGCACTCAAAGAGTTCTAAAGTTCTTGCCAGGATAGGCCAATAGTTCTTTGTAAACAAAGATTTTATAGCGATTTTAATGTCTCGGTGGTAACTTCACGAAACACCAAAAGTCTTAAAATGTCTATATTTTTTAGAGTTCTGAGTAGCACTGAAAGAGTTCAAGAGTTTTTGCTACGTTAGGCTAGTAGTTCAGGGTAAAAAAAGATTTTATAGCGATTTTAAAGTTTTGGTGCTAACTTCAAGCAACCCCAAAAATCTTAAAATGTTTCTATTTTTTTGAGTTCTGAGTAGTACTCAAAGAGTTCTAGAGTTATTGCTAGGTTAGACCAATAGTTCTGGGTAAATAAAAATTTTATAGCGATTTTAAAATTTCGGTTCTAACTTCACGCAACATCAAAAATTTTAAATTGTCTTTATTTTTTAGTGTTCTCAGAAGAACTCAAAGAGTTCTAGAGTTTTTGCTGGGTTAGATCAATAGTTCTGGGTAAATAAAGATTTTATAGCGATTTTAAAATTTTGGTGCTAACTTCAAGCAACACCAATAATCTTAAAATGCCTTTATTTTTTAGAGTTCTGAGTAGCACTCAAAGAGATCTAGAGTTCTCTCTAGGTTAGACCAATAGCTCTGGGTAAATAAAAATTTTATTGCGATTTTAAAGTTTCGCAGCTAACTCACGCAAAACCAAAAATCTTATAATGTCTTTATTTTTTAGAGTTCTGAGTAGCACTCAAAGAGTTCTAGAGTTCCTGCTAGGTTAGACCAAGGGTTCTTTGTAAATAAAGGTTTTATATCGAATTTAATGTTTCGGTGCTACCTTCACCCAAAACCAAAAATCATAAGATGTCTATATTTATAAGAGTTCTGAGTAGCACTCAAAGTGTTCTAGAGTTCTTGCTAGGTTAGAATAATAATTCTGGGTAAATAAACATTTTAGAGCGATTTTAAAGTTTCGGTCCTAACTTCACGCGACACCAAAAATATTAAAATGTCCATATTTTTGGAGTTCTGAGTAGAACTCAAAGAGTTCTAGAGTTTTTGCTAGGTTAGACCAATAGTTCTGGGTAAATAAAGATTTTATAGAGATTTTAAAATTTTTGGTGCTAACTTCACGCAACACCAAAAATCTTAAAATGTCTATATTTTTAGAGTTCTGAGTAGCACTCAAAGAGTTCTAGAGTTTTTGGTAGGTTAGACCAATAGTTCTCTGTAAATAAAGATTTTATAGCGATTTTAAAATTTTGGTGCTAACTAATCGCAACACCAAAACTCTTAAAATCTCTATATTTTTTAGACCTCTGAGTAGGACTCAAAGTGTTCTAGAGATCTTCCTAGGTTACACTAATAGTTCTGGGTAAATAAACATTTTATAGCATTTTTAAAGTTTCGCTGCTCACTTCAAGAAAAACCAAAATTCATAAAATGTGTATATTTTTTAGAGTTCTGAGTAGCACTCAAAGAGTTCAACAGTTCTTTCTAGGTTAGACCAATATTTCTGGGTAAATAAAGATTTTATAGAGATTTTAAAATTTCGGTACTAACTTCACGCAACATAAAAAATCTTAAAATGTCTTAATTTTTTGAGAGTTCTGAGTAGCACTCAAAGAGTTCAAGAGTTCTTGCTAGGTTAGACCAATATTTCTGGGTAAATAAAGATTTTATAGCGATTTTAAAATTTCGGTGGTAGCCACGAAACACCAAAAATCTTAAAATGTCTATATTTATTAGAGATCTGAGTAGCACTCAAAGAGTTCAAGAGTTCTTGGTAGGATAGAACAATAGTTCTGGATAAATAAAGATTCTATAGCGATTTTAAAATTTCGGCGCTAACTTCACACAACAACAAAAATCTTAAAATTTATTTATTTTTAGAGTACTGAGTAAAACTCAAAGAGTTCTAGAGTTCTTGCTAGGTTAGACCAATAGTTCTGGGTAAATAAAGATTTTATAACGATTTTAAAATTTTGGTGCTAACTTCACGCAAAACCAATAATCTTAAAATGCCTTTACTTTTTAGAGTTCTGAGTAGCACTCAAAGAGATCTCGAGTTCTTGCTAGGTTAGACCAATAGTTCTGGGTAAATAAAAATTTTAAAGCGATTTTAAAGTTTCGCAGCTAACTCACGCAAAACCAAAAATCTTATAATGTCTTTATTTTTTAGAGTTCTGAGTAGCACTCAAAGAGTTCTAGAGTTCCTGCTAGGTTAGACCAAGGGTTCTTTGTAAATAAAGGTTTTATATCGAATTTAATGTTTCGGTGCTACCTTCACCCAAAACCAAAAATCATAACATGTCTATATTTATAAGAGTTCTGAGTAGCACTCAAAGAGTTCTAGAGTTCTTGCTAGGTTAGAATAATAATTCTGGGTAAATAAACATTTTAGAGCGATTTTAAAGTTTCGGTCCTAACTTCACGCAACACCAAAAATATTAAAATGTCTATATTTTTGGAGTTCTGAGTAGAACTCAAAGAGTTCTAGAGTTCTTGCTAGGTTAGACCAATAGTTCTGGGTAAATAAAGATTTTATAGCGATTTTAAATTTTTGGTGCTAACTTCACGCAACACCAAAATCTTAAAATGTCTATATTTTTTAGAGTTCTGAGTAGCACTCAAAGAGTTCTAGAGTTTTTGGTAGGTTAGGCCAATAGTTCTCTGTAAATAAAGTTCTTATAGCGATTTTAAAATTTTGGTGCTAACTAATCGCAACATCAAAACTCTTAAAATCTCTATATTTTTAGACTTCTGAGTAGCACTAAAAGTGTTCTAGAGTTCTTCCTAGGTTACACTAATAGTTCTTGGTAAATAAACATTTTATAGCGTTTTTAAAGTTTCACTGCTAACTTCAAGAAAAACCAAAATTCATAAAATAGGTATATTTTTTTGAGTTCTGGGTAGCACTCAAAGAGTTCAACAGTTCTTGCTAAGTTAGACCAATATTTCTGGGTAAATAAAGATTTTATAGCGATTTTAAAATTTTGGTACTAACTTCACGCAACATAAAAAATCTTAAAATGTCTTAATTTTTTGAGAATTCTGAGTAGAACTCAAAGAGTTCTAGAGTTCTTGCTAGGTTAGACCAATAGTTCTGGGTAAGTAAAAATTTTATAGCGATTTTAAATTTTTGGTGCTAACTTCACGCAACACCAAAATCTTAAAATGTCTATATTTTTTAGAGTTCTGAGTAGCACTCAAAGAGTTCTAGAGTTCTTGGTAGGTTAGACCAATAGTTCTGTGTAAATAAAGATTTTATAGCGATTTTTAAATTTTGGTTCTAACTTCACGCAACACCAAAATTCTTAAAATCTTTATATTTTTTAGACTTCTGAGTAGCACTCAAAGTGTTCTAGAGATCTTCCTAGGTTACACTAATAGTTCTGGGTAAATAAACATTTTATAGCGTTTTTAAAGTTTCGCTGCTAACTTCAAGAAAAACCAAAATTCATAAAATGTGTATATTTTTTAGAGTTCTGAGTAGCACTCAAAGAGTTCAACAGTTCTTTCTAAATTAGACCAATATTTCTGGGTAAATAAAGATTTTATAGCGATTTTAAAATTACGGTACTAACTTCACGCAACATAAAAAATCTTAAAATGTCTTAAATTTTTGATTGTTCTGAGTAGCACTCAAAGAGCTCAAGAATTCTTGCTAGGTTAGACCAATATTTATGGGTAAATAAAGATTTTATAGCGATTTTAAAATTTCGGTGGTAACCACGAAACACCAAAAATCTTAAAATGTCTATCTTTATTAGAGTTCTGAGTAGCACTCAAACAGTTCAAGAGTTTTTGCTAGGTTAAACCAGTAGTTCTGGGTAAATAAAGATTTTATAGCGATTTTAAATTTTGGTGCTAACTTCACGCAAAAAAAATTTTTTTAAATGCCTTAATTTTTTTAGAGTTCTGAGTAGTACTTAAAGAGTTCTACAGTTCTTGCTAGGTTAGACCAATAGTTCTGTGTAAATAAAGATTTTCTAGCGATTTTAAAGTTTCGGACCCAATTTCACGCAACACCAAAAATCTTAAAACCTCTATATTTTTTTAGAGTTCTGAGTAGCACTCAAAGAGTTCTAAAGTTCTTGCCAGGTTAGGCCAATAGTTCTTTGTAAACAAAGATTTTATAGCGATTTTAATATTTCGGTGGTAACTTCACGAAACACCAAAAATCTTAAAATGTCTATATTTTTTAGAGTTCTGAGTAGCACTGAAAGAGTTCAAGAGTTATTGCTACGATAGGCTAGTAGTTCAGGGTAAAAAAAGATTTTATAGCGATTTTAAAGTTTTGGTGCTAACTTCAAGCAACCCCAAAAATCTTAAAATGTTTCAATTTTTTTGAGTTCTGAGTAGTACTCAAAGAGATCTAGAGTTATTGCTAGGTTAAACCAATAGTTCTGGGTAAATAAAAATTTTATAGCGATTTTAAAGTTTCGCTGCTAACTCACGCAAAACCAAAAATCTTATAATGTCTTTATTTTTTAGAGTTCTGACTAGCACTCAAAGTGTTCTAGAGTTCTTGCTAGGTTAGACCAAGGGTTCTTTGTAAATAAAAGTTTTATATCGAATTTAATGTTTCGGTGCTACCTTCACCCACAACCAAAAATCATAACATGTCTATAATTATAAGAGTTCTGAGTAGCACTCAAAGAGTTCTAGAGTTCTTGGTAGGTGAGACCAATAGTTCTGGGTAAATAAAGATTTTATAGCGATTCTAAAATTTCGGTTCTAACTTCACGCAACACAAAAAATTTTAAATTGTCTTTATTTTTTAAAGTTCTGAGAAGAACTCAAAGAGTTCTAGAGTTTTTGCTAGGTTAGACCAATAAATCTGGGTAAATAAAGATTTTATAGCGATTTTAAAATTTTGGTGCTAACTTCACGCAACACCAATAATCTTAAAATGCCTTTATTTTTTTAGAGTTCTGAGTAGCACTCAAAGAGATCTAGAGTTCTTACTAGGTTAGACCAATAGTTCTGGGTAAATAAAAATTTTAAAGCGATTTTAAAGTTTCGCAGCTAACTCACGCAAAACCAAAAATTTTATAATGTCTTTATTTTTTAGAGTTCTGAGTAGCACTCAAAGAGTTCTAGAGTTCCTGCTAGGTTAGACCAAGGGTTCTTTGTAAATAAAGGTTTTATATCGAATTTAATGTTTCGGTGCTACCTTCACCCAAAACCAAAAATCATAGCATGTCTATATTTATAAGAGTTCTGAGTAGCACTCAAAGAGTTCTAGAGTTCTTGCTAGGTTAGAATAATAATTCTGGGTAAATAAACATTTTAGAGCGATTTTAAAGTTTCGGTCCTAACTTCACGCAACACCAAAAATATTAAAATGTCCATATTTTTGGAGTTCTGAGTAGAACTCAAAGAGTTCTAGAGTTCTTGCTAGGTTATACCAATAGTTCTGGGTAAATAAAGATTTTATAGCGATTTTAAAATTTTTGGTGCTAACTTCACGCAACACCAAAAATCTTAAAATGTCTATATTTTTTAGAGTTCTGAGTAGCACTCAAAGAGTTCTAGAGTTTTTGGTAGGTTAGACCAATAGTTCTCTGTAAATAAAGATTTTATAGCGATTTTAAAATTTTGGTGCTAACTAATCGCAACACCAAAAGTCTCAAAATCTCTATATTTTTTAGACTTCTGAGTAGCACTTAAAGTGTTCTAGAGTTCTTCCTAGGTTACACTAATAGTTCTTGGAAAATAAACATTTTATAGCGTTTTTAAATTTTCGCTGCTAACTTCAAGAAAAACAGAAATTCATAAAATAAATATTTTTTTGAGTTCTGAGTAGCACTCAAAGAATTCAACAGTTCTTGCTAGGTTGGACCAATATTTCTGGGTAAATAAAGATTTTATAGCGATTCTAAAATTTCGGTACTAACTTCACGCAACAAAAAATTATAAAATGTGTTAATTTTTTTCGAATTCTGAGTAGAACTCAAAGAGTTCTAGAGTTCTTGCTAGGTTAGACCAATAGTTCTGGGTAAATAAAAATTTTATAGCGATTTTAAATTTTTGGTGCTAACTTCACGCAACACCAAAAATCTTAAAATGTCTATATTTTTTAGAGTTCTGAGTAGCACTCAAAGAGTTCTAGAGTTCTTGGTAGGTTAGACCAATAGTTCTATGTAAATAAAGATTTTATAGCGATTTTAAAATTTTGGTGCTAACTTTACGCAACACCAAAAGTCTTAAAATCTCTATATTTTTTAGACTTCTGAGTAGCACTCAAAGTGTTCTAGAGATCTTCCTAGGTTACACTAATAGTTCTGGGTAAATAAACATTTTATAGCATTTTTAAAGTTTCGCTGCTAACTTCAAGAAAAACCAAAATTCATAAAATGTGTATATTTTTTAGAGTTCTGAGTAGCACTCAAAGAGTTCAACAGTTCTTTCTAGGTTAGACCAATATTTCTGGGTAAATAAAGATTTTGTAGCGATATTAAAATTTCGGTACTAACTTCACGCAACATAAAAAATCTTAAAATGTCTTAATTTTTTGAGAGTTCTGAGTAGCACTCAAAGAGTTCAAGAGTTCTTGCTAGGTTAGACCAATATTTCTGGGTAAATAAAGATTTTATAGCGATTTTAAAATTTCGGTGGTAGCCACGAAACACCAAAAATCTTAAAATGTCTATATTTATTAGAGATCTGAGTAGCACTCAAAGAGTTCAAGAGTTCTTGGTAGGATAGAACAATAGTTCTGGATAAATAAAGATTTTATAGCGATTTTAAAATTTCGGCGCTAACTTCACACAACAACAAAAATCTTATAATGTCTTTATTTTTTAGAGTTCTGAGTAGCACTCAAAGAGTTCTAGAGTTCCTGCTAGGTTAGACCAAGGGTTCTTTGTAAATAAATTTTTTATATCGAATTTAATGTTTCGGTGCTACCTTCACCCAAAACCAAAAATCATAACATGTCTATATTTATAAGAGTTCTGAGTAGCACTCAAAGAGTTCTAGAGTTCTTGCTAGGTTAGAATAATAATTCTGGGTAAATAAATATTTTACAGCGATTTTAAAGTTTCGGTCCTAACTTCACGCAACACCAAAAATATTAAAATGTCTATATTTTTGGAGTTCTGAGTAGAACTCAAAGAGTTCTAGAGTTCTTGCTAGGTTAGACGAATAGTTCTGGGTAAATAAAGATTTTATAGCGATTTTAAAATTTTTGGTGCTAACTTCACGCAACACCAAAAATCTTAAAATGTCTATATTTTTTAGAGTTCTGAGTAGCACTCAAAGAGATCTAGAGTTCTTGCTAGGTTAGACCAATAGTTCTCTGTAAATAAAGATTTTATAGCGATTTTAAAATTTTGGTGCTAACTAATCGCAACACCAAAACTCTTAAAATCTCTATATTTTTTAGACTTCTGAATAGCACTAAAAGTGTTCTAGAGTTCTTCCTAGGTTACACTAATAGTTCTTGGTAAATAAACATTTTATAGCGTTTTTAATGTTTCGCTGCTAACTTCAAGAAAAACCAAAATTCATAAAATAAATATTTTTTTGAGTTCTGAGTAGCACTCAAAGAGTTCAACAGTTCTTGCTAGGTTGGACCAATATTTCTGGGTAAATAAAGATTTTATAGCGATTTTAAAATTTCGGTACTAACTTCACGCAACAAAAGTTATAAAATGTGTTAATTTTTTGAGAATTCTGAGTAGAACTCAAAGAGTTCTAGAGTTCTTGCTAGGTTAGACCAATAGTTCTGGGTAAATAAAAATTTTATAGCGATTTTAAATTTTTGGTGCTAACTTCACGCAACACCAAAAATCTTAAAATGTCTATATTATTTAGAGTTCTGAGTAGCACTCAAAGAGTTCTAGATTTCTTGGTAGGTTAGACCAATAGTTCTATGTAAATAAAGATTTTATAGCGATTTTAAAATTTTAGTGCTAACTTCACGCAACACCAAAAGTCTTAAAATCTCTATATTTTTTAGACTTCTGAGTAGCACTCAAAGTGTTCTAGAGATCTTCCTAGGTTACACTAATAGTTCTGGGTAAATAAACATTTTATAGCATTTTTAAAGTTTCGCTGCTAACTTCAAGAAAAACCAAAATTCATAAAATGTGTATATTTTTTAGAGTTCTGAGTAGCACTCAAATAGTTCAACAGTTCTTTCTAGGTTAGACCAATATTTCTGGGTAAATAAAGATTTTCTAGCGATATTAAAATTTCGGTACTAACTTCACGCAACATAAAAAATCTAAAATGTCTTAATTTTTTGAGAGTTCTGAGTAGCACTCAAAGAATTCAAGAGTTCTTGCTAGGTTAGACCAATATTTCTGGGTAAATAAAGATTTTATAGCGATTTTAAAATTTCGGTGGTAGCCACGAAACACCAAAAATCTTAAAATGTCTATATTTATTAGAGATCTGAGTAGCACTCAAAGAGTTCAAGAGTTCTTGGTAGGATAGAACAATAGTTCTGGATAAATAAAGATTTTATAGCGATTTTAAAATTTCGGCGCTAACTTCACACAACAACAAAAATCGTATAATGTCTTTATTTTTTAGAGTTCTGAGTAGCACTCAAAGAGTTCTAGAGTTCCTGCTAGGTTAGACCAAGGGTTCTTTGTAAATAAATTTTTGATATCGAATTTAATGTTTCGGTGCTACCTTCACCCAAAACCAAAAATCATAACATGTCTATATTTATAAGAGTTCTGAGTAGCACTCAAAGAGTTCTAGAGTTCTTGCTAGGTTAGAATAATAATTCTGGGTAAATAAACATTTTAGAGCGATTTTAAAGTTTCGGTACTAACTTCACGCAACACCAAAAATATTAAAATGTCTATATTTTTGGAGTTCTGAGTAGAACTCAAAGAGTTCTAGAGTTCTTGCTAGGTTAGACCAATAGTTCTGGGTAAATAAAGATTTTATAGCGATTTTAAATTTTTGGTGCTAACTTCACGCAACACCAAAATCTTAAAATGTCTATATTTTTTAGAGTTCTGAGTTGCACTCAAAGAGTTCTAGAGTTTTTGGTACGTTAGACCAATAGTTCTCTGTAAATAAAGTTTTTATAGCGATTTTAAAATTTTGGTGCTAACTAATCGCAACACCAAAACTCTTAAAATCTTTATATTTTTTAGACTTCTGAGTAGCACTCAAAGTGTTCTAGAGATCTTCCTAGGTTACACTAATAGTTCTGGGTAAATAAACATTTTATAGCGTTTTTAAAGTTTCGCTGCTAACTTCAAGGAAAACCAAAATTCATAAAATGTGTATATTTTTTAAAGTTCTGAGCAGCACTCAAAGAGTTCAACAGTTCTTTCTAGGTTAGACCAATATTTCTGGGTAAATAAAGATTTTATAGCGATTTTAAAATTTCGGTGTAAACTTCACGCAACATAAAAAATCTTAAAATGTCTTAAATTTTTGATTGTTCTGAGTAGCACTCAAAGAATTCAAGAGTTCTTGCTAGGTTAGACCAATATTTATGGGTAAATAAAGATTTTATAGCGATTTTAAAATTTCGGTGGTAACCACGAAACACCAAAAATCTTAAAATGTCTATATTTATTAGAGTTCTGAGTAGCACTCAAAGAGTTCAAGAGTTCTTGCTAGGTTAAACCAATAGTTCTGGGTAAATAAAGATTTTATAGCGATTTTAAATTTTGGTGCTAACTTCACGCAAAAAAATTTTTTTAAATGTCTTAATTTTTTTAGAGTTCTGAGTAGTACTTAAAGAGTTCTAGAGTTCTTGCTAGGTTAGACCAATAGTTCTGTGTAAATAAAGATTTTCTAGCGATTTTAAAGTTTCGGACCCAATTTCACGCAACACCAAAAATCTTAAAATCTCTATATTTTTTAGAGGTCTGAGTAGCACTCAAAGAGTTCTAGAGTTCTTGCTAGGTTAGGCAAAAAGTTCTGGGTAGATAAACATTTTATAGCGATTTTAAAGTTTGGATCCTAACAACGCAACACCAAAAATCTTAAAACAACTATATTTTTTTAGAGTTCTGAGTAGCACTCAAAGAGTTCTAAAGTTCTTGCCAGGATAGGCCAATAGTTCTTTGTAAACAAAGATTTTATAGCGATTTTAAAGTTTCGGTGGTAACTTCACGAAACACCAAAAATCTTAAAATGTCTATATTTTTTAGAGTTCTGAGTAGCACTTAGAGAGTTCAAGAGTTATTGCTACGTTAGGCTAGTAGTTCAGGGTAAAAAAAGATTTTATAGCGATTTTAAAGTTTTGGTGCTAACTTCAAGCAACCCCAAAAATCTTAAAATGTTTCAATTTTTTTTGAGTTCTGAGTAGTACTCAAAGAGTTCTAGAGTTATTGCTAGGTTAAACCAATAGTTCTGGGTAAATAAAAATTTTATAGCGATTTTAAAGTTTCGCTGCTAACTCACGCAAAACCAAAAATCTTATAATGTCTTTATTTTTTAGAGTTCTGACTAGCACTCTAAGTGTTCTAGAGTTCTTGCTAGGTTAGACCAAGGGTTCTTTGTAAATAAAGGTTTTATATCGAATTTAATGTTTCGGTGCTACCTTCACCCAAAACCAAAAATCATAACATGTCTACATTTATAAGAGTTCTGAGTAGCACTCAAAGAGTTCTAGAGTTCTTGGTAGGTGAGACCAATAGTTCTGGATAAATAAAGATTTTATAGCGATTTTAAAATTTCGGTTCTAACTTCACGCAACATCAAAAATTTTAAATTGTCTTTATTTTTTAGAGTTCTGAGAAGAACTCAGAGTTCTAGAGTTTTTGCTAGGTTAGACCAATAGTTCTGGGTAAATAAAGATTTTATAGCGATTTTAAAATTTTGGTGCTAACTTCACGCAACACCAATAATCTTAAAATGCCTTTATTTTTTAGAGTTCTGAGTAGCACTCAAAGAGATCTAGAGTTCTTGCTAGGTTAGACCAATAGCTCTGGGTAAATAAAAATTTTATAGCGATTTTAAAGTTTCGCTGCTAACTCACGCATAACCAAAAATCTTATAATGTCTATTTTTTAGAGTTCTGAGTAGCACTCAAAGAGTTCTAGAGTTCCTGCTAGGTTAGACCAAGGGTTCTTTGTAAAGAAAGTTTTTATATCGAATTTAATGTTTCGGTGCTACCTTCACCCAAAACCAAAAATCATAAGATGTATATATTTTTAAAAGTTCTGAGTAGCACTCAAAGAGTTCTAGAGTTCTTGCTAGGTTAGAATAACAATTCTGGGTAAATAAACATTTTAGAGCGATTTTAAAGTTTCGGTCCTAACTTCACGCAACACCAAAAATATTAAAATGTCCATATTTTTGGAGTTCTGAGTAGAACTCAAAGAGTTCTAGAGTTCTTGCTAGGTTAGACCAATAGTTCTGGGTAAATAAAGATTTTATAGCGATTTTAAAATTTTTGGTGCTAACTTCACGCAACACCAAAAATCTTAAAATGTCTATATTTTTTAGAGTTCTGAGTAGCACTCAAAGAGTTCTAGAGTTTTTGGTAGGTTAGACCAATAGATCTGTAAATAAAGATTTTATAGCGATTTTAAAATTTTGGTGCTAACTAATCGCAACACCAAAACTCTTATAATCTCTATATTTTTTAGACTTCTGAGTAGCACTAAAAGTGTTCTAGAGTTCTTCCTAGGTTACACTAATAGTTCTTGGTAAATAAACATTTTAAAGCGTTTTTAAAGCTTCGCTGCTAACTTCAAGAAAAACCAAAATTCATAAAATAAATATTTTTTGAGTTCTGAGTAGCACTCAAAGAGTTCAACAGTTCTTGCTAGGTTGGACCAATATTTCTGGGTAAATAAAGATTTTATAGCGATTTTAAAATTTCGGTACTAACTTCACGCAACAAAAAATTATAAAATGTGTTAATTTTTTGAGAATTCTGAGTAGAACTCAAAGAGTTCTAGAGTTCTTGCTAGGCTAGACCAATAGTTCTGGTTAAATAAAGATTTTATAGCGATTTTAAAATTTCGGTGGTAGCCACGAAACACCAAAAATCTTAAAATGTCTATATTTATTAGAGATCTGAGTAGCACTCAAAGAGTTCAATAGTTCTTGGTAGGATAGCACAATAGTTCTGGATAAATAAAGATTTTATAGCGATTTAAAAATTTCGGTGCTAACTTCACGCAACACCAAAAATCTTAAAATGTCTTTATTTTTAGAGTTCTGAGTAAAACTCAAAGAGTTCTAGAGCTCTTGGTAGGTTGGACCTATATTTCTGGATAAATAAAGATTTTATAGCGATTTTAAAATTTCGGCGCTAACTTCACACAACAACAAAAATTTTAAAATGTATTTATTTTTAGAGTTCTGAGTAAAACTCAAAGAGTTCTAGAGTTCTTGCTAGGTTAGACCAATAGTTCTGGGTAAATAAAGATTTTATAGCGATTTTAAAATTTTGGTTCTAACTTCACGCAACACCAATAATCTTAAAATGACTTTATTTTTTAGAGTTCTGAGAAGCACTCAAAGAGATCAAGAGTTCTTACTAGGTTAGAGCAATAGTTCTGGGTAAATAAAAATATTAAAGCGATTTTAAGGTTTCGCAGCTAACTCACGCAAAACCAAAAATCTTATAATGTCTTTATTTTTTAGAGTTCATAGTAGCACTCAAAGAGTTCTACAGTTCCTGCTAGGTTAGACCAAGGGTTCTTTGTAAATAAAGGTTTTATATCGAATTTAATGTTTCGGTGCTACCTTCACCCAAAACCGAAAATCATAACATGTCTATATTTATAAAAGTTCTGAGTAGCACTCAAAGAGTTCTAGAGTTCTTGCTAGGTTAGAATAATAATTCTGGGTAAATAAACATTTTAGAGCGATTTTAAAGTTTCGGTCCTAACTTCACGCAACACCAAAAATATTAAAATGTCCATATTTTTGGAGTTCTGAGTAGAACTCAAAGAGTTCAAAAGTTCTTGCTAGGTTATACCAATAGTCTAGGGTAAATAAAGATTTTATAGCGATTTTAAAATTTTTTGTGCTAACTTCACGCAACACCAGAAATCTTAAAATGTCTATATTTTTTAGAGTTCTGAGTAGCACTCAAAGAGTTCTAGAGTTTTTGGTAGGTTAGACCAATAGTTCTCTGTAAATAAAGATTTTATAGCGATTTTAAAATTTTGGTGCTAACTTCACGCAACACCAAAACTCTTAAAATCTCTATATTTTTTAGACTTCTGAGTAGCACTAAAAGTGTTCTAGAGTTCTTCCTAGGTTACGCTAATAGTTCTTGGTAAATAAACATTTTATAGCGTTTTTAAAGTTTCGCTGCTAACTTCAAGAAAAACCAAAATTCATAAAATAAATATTTTTTGAGTTCTGAGTAGCACTCAAAGAGTTCAACAGTTCTTGCTAGGTTGGACCAATATTTCTGGGTAAATAAAGATTTTATAGCGATTTTAAAATTTCGGTACTAACTTTACGCAACAAAAAATTATAAAATGTGTTAATGTTTTGAGAATTCTGAGTAGAACTCAAAGAGTTCTAGAGTTCTTGCTAGGTTAGACCAATAGTTCTGGGTAAATAAAAATTTTATAGCGATTTTAAATTTTTGGTGCTAACTTCACGCAACACCAAAAATCTTAAAATGTCTATATTTTTTAGAGTTCTGAGTAGCACTCAAAGAGTTCTAGATTTCTTGGTAGGTTAGACCAATAGTTCTTTGTAAATAAAGATTTTATAGCGATTTTAAAATTTTGGTGCTAACTTCACGCAACACCAAAAGTCTTAAAATCTCTATATTTTTTAGACTTCTGAGTAGCACTCAAAGTGTTCTAGAGATCTTCCTAGGTTACACTAATAGTTCTGGGTAAATAAACATTTTATAGCATTTTTAAAGTTTCGCTGCTAACTTCAAGATAAAACAAAAATCTTAAAATGTCTTTATTTTTAGAGTTCTGAGTAGAACTCAAAGAGTTCAAGAGCTCTTGGTAGGTTGGACCAATATTTCTGGATAAATAAAGATTTTATAGCGATTTTAAAATTTCGGCGCTAACTTCATACAACAACAAAAATCTTAAAATGTATTTATTTTTAGAGTTCTGAGTAAAACTCAAAGAGTTCTAGAGTTCTTGCTAGGTTAGACCAATAATTCTCGGTAAATAAAAATTTTATAGCGATTTTAAAATTTTGGCGTTAACTTCACGCAACACCAATAATCTTAAAATGCCTTTATTTTTTAGAGTTCTGAGTAGCACTCAAAGAGATCTAGAGTTCTTGCTAGGTTAGACCAATAGTTCTGGGTAAATAAAAATTTTATAACGATTTTAAAGTTTCGCAGCTAACTCACGCAAAACCAAAAATCTTATAATGTATTTATTTTTTAGAGTTCTGAGTAGCACTCAAAGAGTTCTAGAGTTCCTGCAAGGTTAGACCAAGGGTTCTTTGTAAATAAAGGTTTTATATCGAATTTAATGTTTCGGTGCTACCTTCACCCTAAACCAAAAATCATAACATGTCTATATTTATAAGAGTTCTGAGTAGCACTCAAAAAGTTCTAGAGTTCCTGCTAGGTTAGACAAATATTTTATAGCGATTCTAAAGTTTCGGTGGTAACTTCACGAAACACCAAAAATCTTAAAATGTGTATATTTTTTAGAGTTCTGAGTAGCACTCAAAGAGTTCAAGAGTTCTTGGTAGGTTAGACTAATAGTTCTGGATAAATAAAGATTTTATAGCGATTTTAAAATTTCGTTTCAAATTTCACGAAACACCAAAAATTTTAAATTGTCTTTACTTTTTAAGAGTTGGGAAAAGAACTCAAAGAGTTCTAAAGTTCTTGCTAGGTTAGACCAATAGTTCTGGGTAAATAAAGATTTTATAGCGATTTTAAAATTTTGGTGCTAACTTCACGCAACACCAATAATCTTAAAATGCCTTTATTTTTTAGAGTTCTGAGTAGCACTCAAAGAGATCTAGAGTTCTTGCTAGGTTAGAATAATAATTCTGGGTAAATAAACATTTTAGAGCGATTTTAAAGTTTCGGTCCTAACTTCACGCAACACCAAAAATATTAAAATGTCTATATTTTTGGAGTTCTGAGTAGAACTCAAAGAGTTCTTGAGTTCTTGCTAGGTTAGACCAATAGTTCTGGGTAAATAAAGATTTTATAGCGATTTTAAATTTTTGGTGCTAACTTCACGCAACACCAAAAATCTTAAAATGTCTATATTTTTTAGAGTTCTGAGTAGCACTCAAAGAGTTCTAGAGTTTTTGGTAGGTTAGACCAATAGTTCTGTGTAAATAAAGATTTTATAGAGATTTTAAAATTTTGGTGCTAACTAATCGCAACACCAAAACTCTTAAAATCTCTTTATTTTTTAGACTTCTGAGTATCACTAAAAGTGTTCTAGAGTTACTCCTAGGTTACACTAATAGTTCTTGGTAAAAAAACATTTTATAGCGTTTTTAAAATTTCGCTGCTAACTTCAAGAAAAACCAAAATTCATAAAATAGGTATATTTTTCAGAGTTCTGAGTAGCACTCAAAGAGTTCAACAGTTCTTTCTAGGTTAGACCAATATTTCTGGGTAAATAAAGATTTTATAGCGATTTTAAAATTTCGGTACTAACTTCACGCAACATAAAAATCTTAAAATGTCTTAATTTTTTGAGAATTCTGAGTAGAACTCAAAGAGTTCTAGAGTACTTGCTAGGTTAGACCAATAGTTCTGGGTAAATAAATATTTTATAGCGATTTTGAATTGTTGGTGCTAACTTCACGCAACACCAAAAATCTTAAAATGTCTATATTTTTGAGAGTTCTGAGTAGCACTCAATGAGTTCTAGAGTTCTTTGGTAGGTTAGACCAATAGTTCTGTGTAAATAAAGATTTTATAGCGATTTTAAAATCTTGGTGCTAACTTCACGCAACACCAAAAGTCTTAAAATCTCTATATTTTTTAGACTTCTGAGTAGCACTCAAAGTGTTCTAGAGATCTTCCTAGGTTACACTAATAGTTCTGGGTAAATAAACATTTTATAGCGTTTTTAAAGTTTCGCTGCTAACTTCAAGAAAAACCAAAATTCATAAAATGTGTATATTTTTTAGAGTTCTGAGTAGCACTCAAAGAGTTCAACAGTTCTTTCTAGGTTAGACCAATATTTCTGGGTAAATAAAGATTTTATAGCGATTTTAAAATTTCGGTACTAACTTCACGCAACATAAAAAATCTTAAAATGTCTACATTTATTAGAGTTGTGAGTAGCACTCAAAGAGTTCAAGAGTTCTTGCTAGGTTAAACCAATAGTTCTGGATAAATAAAGATTTTATAGCGATTTTAAATTTTGGTGCTAACTTCACGCAACAAATTTTTTTTTAAAATGTCCTAATTTTTTTAGAGTTCTGAGTAGTACTTAAAGAGTTCTAGAGTTCTTGCTAGGTTAGACCAATAGTTTTGTGTAAATAAAGATTTTCTAGCGATTTTAAAGTTTCGGACCCAATTTCACGCAACACCAAAAATCTTAAAATGTCTATATTTTTTAGAGTTCTGAGTAGAACTCAAAGGGTTCTAGAGTTCTTGGTAGGTTAGACCAATAGTTCTGTGTAAATAAAGATTTTATAGCGATTTTAAAATTTTGGTGCTAACTTCACGCAACACCAACAATCTTAAAATGTCTTTATTTTTTAGAGTTCTGAGTAGAACTCAAAGAGTTCTAGAGTTCTTGGTAGGTTAGACCAATAGTTCTGGGTAAATATAGATTTTATAGCGATTTTAAAGTTTTGGTGCTAACTTCAAGCAACCCCAAAAATCTTAAAATGTTTCAATTTTTTTGAGTTCTGAGTAGTACTCAAAGAGTTCTAGAGTTATTGCTAGGTTAGACCAATAGTTCTGGGTAAATAAAAAATTTATAGCGATTTTAAAGTTTCGCTGCTAACTCACGCAAAACCAAAAATCTTATAATGTCTTTATTTTTTAGAGTTCTGACTAGCACTCAAAGTGTTCTAGAGTTCTTGCTAGGTTAGACCAAGGGTTCGTTGTAAAAAAAGGTTCTATATCGAATTTAATGTTTCGGTGCTACCTTCACCCAAAACCAAAAATCATAACATGTCTATATTTATAAGAGTTCTGAGTAGCACTCAAAGAGTTCTAGAGTTCTTGCTAGGTTAGACCAATAGTTCTGGATAAATAAATATTTTATAGCGATTCTAAAGTTTCGGTGGTAACTTCACGAAACACCAAAAATCTTAAAATGTGTATATTTTTTAGACTTCTGAGTAGCACTCAAAAAGTTCCAGAGTTCTTGGTAGGTGAGACCAATAGTTCTGGATAAATAAAGATTTTATAGCGATTTTAAAATTTCGGTTCTAACTTCACGCAACACCAAAAATCTTATAATGTCTTTATTTTTTAGAGTTCTGACTAGCACTCAAAGTGTTCTAGAGTTCTTGCTAGGTTAGACCAAGGGTTCTTTGTAAAAAAAAGGTTCTATATCGAATTTAATGTTTCGGTGCTACCTTCACCCAAAACCAAAAATCATAACATGTGTATATTTATAAGAGTTCTGAGTAGGCCTCAAAGAGTTCTAGAGTTCTTGCTAGGTTAGAATAATAATTCTGGGTAAATAAACATTTTTGAGCGATTTTAAAGTTTCGGTCCTAACTTCAAGCAACACCAAAAATATTAAAATGTCTATATTTTTGGAGTTCTGAGTAGAACTCAAAGAGTTCTAGAGTTCTTGCTAGGTTAGACCAATAGTTCTGGGTAAATAAAGATTTTATAGCGATTTTAAATTTTTAGTGCTAACTTCACGCAACACCAAAAATCTTAAAATGTCTATATTTTTTAGAGTTCTGAGTAGGACTCAAAGAGTTCTAGAGTTTTTGGTAGGTTAGTCCAATAGTTCTGTGTAAATAAAGATTTTATAGCGATTTTAAAATTTGGGTGCTAACTAATCGCAACACCAAAACTCTTAAAATCTCTATATTTTTTAGACTTCTGAGTAGCACTAAAAGTGTTCTAGAGTTCTTCCTAGGTTACACTAATAGTTCTTGGTAAAAAAACATTTTATAGCGTTTTTAAAGTTTCGCTGCTAATTTCAAGAAAAACCAAAATTCATAAAATAGGTATATTTTTCAGAGTTCTGAGTAGCACTCAAAGAGTTCAACAGTTTTTGCTAGGTTAGACCAATATTTCTGGGTAAATGAAGATTTTATAGCGATTTTAAAATTTCGGTACTAACTTCACGCAACATAAAAAATCTTAAAATGTCTTAATTTTTTGAGAATTCTGAGTAGAACTCAAAGTGTTCTAGAGTTCTTGCTAGGTTAGACCAAGAGTTCTGGGTAAATAAAAATTTTATAGCGATTTTAAGTTTTTGGTGCTAACTTCACGCAACACCAAAAATCTTAAAATGTCTATATTTTTTAGAGTTCTGAGTAGCACACAGAGAGTTCTATAGTTCTTGGTAGGTTAGACCAATAGTTCTGTGTAAATAAAGATTTTATAGCGATCTTAAAATCTTGGTGCTAACTTCACGCAACACCAAAAGTCTTAAAATCTCTATATTTTTTAGACTTCTGAGTAGCACTCAAAGTGTTCTAGAGATCTTCCTAGGTTACACTAATAGTTCTGGGTAAATAAACATTTTATAGCGTTTTTAAAGTTTCCCTGCAAACATAAAAAAAAACAAAATTCATAAAATGTGTATATTTTTTAGAGTTCTGAATAGCACTCAAAAAGTTCAACAGTTCTTTCTAGGTTAGACCAATATTTCTGGGTAAATAAAGATTTTATAGCGATTTTAAAATTTCGGTACTAACTTCACGCAACATAAAAAATCTTAAAATGTCTTCAATTTTTGATTGTTCTCAGTAGCACTCAAAGAGCTCAAGAGTTCTTGCTAGGTTAGACCAATATTTATGGGTAATTAAAGATTTTATAGCGATTTTAAAATTTCGGTGGTAACCACGAAACACCAAAAATCTTAAAATGTCTATTATTTTTAGAGTTCTGAGTAGAACTCAAAGGGTTCTAGACTTCTTTGTAGGTTAGACCAATAGTTCTGTGTAAATAATGATTTTATAGCGATTTTAAAATTTTGGTGCTAACTAATCGCAACACCAAAACTCTTAAAATCTCTATACTTTTTAGACTTCTGAGTAGCACTCAAAGTGTTCTAGAGATCTTCCTAGGTTACACTAATAGTTCTGGGTAAATAAACATTTTATAGCGTTTTTAAAGTTTCGCTGCTAACTTCAAGAAAAACCAAAATTCATAAAATGTGTATATTTTTTAGAGTTGTGAGTAGCACTCAGAGTTCAACAGTTCTTTCTAGGTTAGACCAATATTTCTGGGTAAATAAAGATTTTATAGCGATTTTAAAATTTCGGTACTAACTTCACGCAACATAAACAATCTTAAAATGTCTTAAATTTTTGATTGTTCTGAGTAGCACTCAAAGAGCTCAAGAGTTCTTGCTACGTTAGACCAATATTTATGGGTAATTAAAGATTTTATAGCGATTTTAAAATTTCGGTGGTAACCACGAAACACTAAAAATCTTAAAATGTCTATATTTATTAGAGTTCTGAGTAGCACTCAAAGAGTTCAAGAGTTCTTGCTAGGTTAAACCAATAGTTCTGGGTAAATAAAGATTTTATAGCGATTTTAAATTTTGGTGCTAACTTCACGCAACAAAAATTTTTTAAAATGTCTTAATTTTTTTAGAGTTCTGAGTAGTACTTAAAGAGTTCTAGAGTTCTTGCTAGGTTAGACCAATAGTTCTGTGTAAATAAAGATTTTCTAGCGATTTTAAAGTTTCGGACCCAATTTCACGCAACACCAAAAATCTTAAAATCTCTATATTTTATAGAGGTCTGAGTAGCACTCAGAGATTTCTAGAGTTCTTGCTAGTTTAGGCAAATAATTCTGGGTAGATAAACATTTTATAGCGATGTTAAAGTTTCGATCCTAACAACGCAAAACCAAAAATCTTAAAACATCTATATTTTTTAGAGTTCTGAGTAGCACTCAAAGAGTTCTAAAGTTCTTGCCAGGATAGGGCAATAGTTCTTTGTAAACAAAGATTTTATAGCGATTTTAATTTTTCGGTGGTAACTTCACGAAACACCAAAAATCTTAAAATGTCTATATTTTTTAGAGTTCTGAGTAGAACTCAAAGGGTTCTAGAGTTCTTGGTAGGTTAGACCAATAATTGTGTGTAAATTAAGATTTCATAGCGATTTTAAAATTTTGGTGCTAACTTCACGAAACACCTACAATTTTAAAATGTCTTTATTTTTTAGATTTCTGAGTAGAACTCAAAGAGTTCTAGACTTCTTGGTAGGTTGGACCAATAGTTCTGGGTAAATAAAGATTTTATAGCGATTTTAAAATTTTGGTGCTAACTAATCGCAACACCAAAACCTTTAAAATCTCTATATTTTTTAGACTTCTGAGTAGCACTAAAAGTGTTCTAGAGTTCTTCCTAGGTTACACTAATAGTTCTTGGTAAATAAACATTTTATAGCGTTTTTAAAGTTTCGCTGCTAACTTCAAGAAAAAACAAAATTCATAAAATAAATATTTTTTTGAGTTCTGAGTAGCACTCAAAGAGTTCAACAGTTCTTGCTAGGTTAGACCAATATTTCTGGGTAAATAAAGATTTTATAGCGATTTTAAAATTTCGGTACTAACTTCACGCAACAAAAAATTATAAAATGTGTTAATTTTTTTCGAATTCTGAGTAGAACTCAAAGAGTTCTAGAGTTCTTGCTAGGTTAGACCAATAGTTCTGGGTAAATAAAAATTTTATAGCGATTTTAAATTTTTGTTGCTAACTTCACGCAACACCAAAAATCTTAAAATGTCTATATTTTTTAGAGTTCTGAGTAGCACTCAAAGAGTTCTAGAGTTCTTGGTAGGTTAGACCAATAGTTCTGTGTAAATAAAGATTTTATAGCGATTTTAAAATTTTGGTGCTAACTTCACGCAACACCAAAAGTCTTAAAATCTCTATATTTTTTAGACTTCTGAGTAGCACTCAGTGTTCTAGAGATCTTCCTAGGTTACACTAATCGTTCTTTTTAAATAAACATTTTATAGCGTTTTTAAAGTTTCGCTGCTAACTTCAAGAAAAACCAAAATTCATAAAATGTGTATATTTTTTAGAGTTCTGAGAAGCACTCAAAGAGTTCAACAGCTCTTTCTAGGTTAGACCAATATTTCTGGGTAAATAAATTTTTTATAGCGATTTTAAAATTTCGGTACTAACTTCACGCAACATAAAAAATCTTAAAATGTCTTAATTTTTTGAGAGTTCTGAGTAGCACTCAAAGAGTTCAAGAGTTTTTGCTAGGTTAGACCAATATTTCTGGGTAAATAAAGATTTTATAGCGATTTTAAAATTTCGGTGGTAACCACGAAACACCAAAAATCTTAAAATGTCTATATTTATTAGAGTTCTGAGTAGCACTCAAAGAGTTCAAGAGTTCTTGGCAGGTTAGACCAATAGTTCTGGATAAATAAAGATTTTATAGCGATTTAAAAATTTCGGTGCTAACTTCACGCAACACCAAAAATCTTAAAATGTCTTTATTTTTAGAGTTCTGAGTAGAACTCAAAGAGTTCAAGAGTTCTGGGTAGGTTGGACCAATATTTCTGGATAAATAAAGATTTTATAGCGATTTTAAAATTTCGGCGCTAACTTCACACAACAACAAAAATCTTAAAATGTATTTATTTTTAGAGTTCTGAGAAAAACTCAAAGAGTTCTAGAGTTCTTGCTAGGTTAGACCAATAGTTCTGGGTAAATAAAATTTTATTGCGATTTTAAAATTTTGGTGCTAACTTAAGGCAACATGAAAAATCTTAAAATGCTTTTATTTTTTACAGTTCTGAGTAGCACTCAAAGAGTTCTAGAGTTCTTGCTAGGTTAAACCAATAGTTCTGGGTAAATAAAGATTTTATTGCGATTTTAAAATTTTGGTGGTAACTTCACGCAACGCCAAAAATCTTAAAATGCCTTTATTTTTTAGAGTTCTTAGTAGTACTTAAAGAGTTCTAGAGTTCTTGCTAGGTTAGACCAATAGTTCTGTGTAAATAAAGATTTTCCAGCGATTTTAAAGTTTCGGACCCAATTTCACGCAACACCAAAAATCTTAAAATTTCTATATTTTTTAGAGGTCTGAGTAGCACTCAAAGAGTTCTAGAGTTCTTGCTATGTTAGGCAAATAGTTCTGGGTAGATAAACATTTTATTGCGATTTTAAAGTTTCGATCCTAACAACGCAACACCAAAAATCTTAAAACATCTATATTTTTTTAGAGTTCTGAATAGCACTCAAAGAGTTCTAAAATTCTTGCCAGGATAGGCCAATAGTTCTTTGTAAACAAAGATTTTATAGCGATTTTAATGTTTCGGTGGTAACTTCACGAAACACCAAAAATCTTAAAATGTCTATATTTTTTAGACTTCTGAATGACACTGAAAGAGTTCAAGAGTTATTCCTAGGTTAGGCTAGTAGTTCAGGGTAAAAAAAGATTTTATAGCGATTTTAAAGTTTTGGTGCTAACTTCAAGCAACCCCAAAAATCTAAAAATGTTTCAATTTTTTTTGAGTTCTGAGTAGTACTCAAAGAGTTCTAGAGTTATTGCTAGGTTAGACCAATAGTTCTGGGTAAATAAAAATTTTATAGAGATTTTAAAGTTTCGCTGCTAACTCACGCAAAACCAAAAATCTTATAATGTCTTTATTTTTTATAGTTCTGAGTAGCACTCAAAGTGTTCTAGAGTTCTTGCTAGGTTAGACCAAGGGTTCTTTGTAAATAAAGGTTTTATATCGAATTTAATGTTTCGGTGTAACCTTCACCCAAAACCAAAAATCATAACATGTCAATATTTATAAGAGTTCTGAGTAGCACTCAAGGAGTTCTAGAGTTCTTGTTAGGTTAGACCAATAGTTCTGGGTAAATAAAAATTTTATAGCGATTCTAAAGTTTCGGTGGTAACTTCACGAAACACCAAAAATCTTAAAATGTCTATATTTTTTAGAGTTCTGAGTAGCACTCAAAGAGTTCAAGAGTTCTTGGTAGGTTAGACCAATAGTTCTGGATAAATAAAGATTTTATAGCGATTTTAAAATTTCGGTTCTAACTTCACGCAACACCAAAAATTTTAAATTGTCTTTATTTTTCAGAGTTCTGAGAAGAACTCAAAGAGTTCTAGAGTACTTGCTAGGTTAGAACAATAGTTCTGGGTAAATAAAGATTTTATAGCGATTTTAAAATTTTGGTGCTAACTTCACGCAACACCAATAATCTTAAAATGCCTTTATTTTTTAGAGTTCTGAGTTGCACTCAAAGAGATCTAGAGTTCTTGCTAGGTTAGACCAATAGTTCTGGGTAAATAAAAATTTTATAACGATTTTAAAGTTTCGCAGCTAACTCACGCAAAACCAAAAATCTTATAATGTCTTTATTTTTTAGAGTTCTGAGTAGCACTCAAAGAGTTCTCGAGTTCCTGCTAGGTTAGACCAAGGGTTCTTTGTAAATAAAGGTTTTATATCGAATTTAATGTTTCGGCGCTACCTTCACACAAAACCAAAAATCATAACATGTCTATATTTATAAGAGTTCTGAGTAGCACTCAAAGAGTTCTAGAGTTCCTGCTAGGTTAGACAAATATTTTATAGCGATTCTAAAGTTTCGGTGGTAACTTCACGAAACACCAAAAATCTTAAAATGTGTATATTTTTAGAGTTCTGAGTAGCACTCAAAGAGTTCATGAGTTCTTGGTAGGTTAGACCAATAGTTCTGAATAAATAAAGATTTTATAGCGATTTTAAAATTTCGGTTCTAATTTCACGCAACACCAAAAATTTTAAATTGTCTTTAGTTTTTAGAGTTCTGAGAAGAACTCAAAGAGTTCTAGAGTTCTTGCTAGGTTAGACCAATAGTTCTGGGTAAATAAAGATTTTATAGCGATTTTAAATTTTTGGTGCTTTCACTCAACACAAAAAATCTTAAAATGTCTATATTTTTTAGAGTTCTGAGTAGCACTCAAAGAGTTCTAGAGTTCTTGGTAGGTTAGACCAATAGTTCTGTGTAAATAAAGATTTTATAGCGATTTTAAAATCTTGGTGCTAACTTCACGCAACACCAAAAGTCTTAAAATCTCTATATTTTTTAGACTTCTGAGTAGCACTCAAAGTGTTCTAGAGATCTTCCTAGTTTACACTAATAGTTCTGGGTAAATAAACATTTTATAGCGTTTTTAAAGTTTCGCTGCTAACTTCAAGAAAAACCAAAATTCATAATTGTGTATATTTTTTAGAGTTCTGAGTAGCACTCAAAGAGTTCAACAGTTCTTTCTAGGTTAGACCAATATTTCTGGGTAAATAAAGATTTTATAGCGATTTTAAAATTTCGGTACTAACTTCACGCAACATAAAAAATCTTAAAATGTCTTAAATTTTTGATTGTTCGGAGTAGCACTGAAAAAGCTCAAGAGTTCTTGCTAGGTTAGACCAATATTTATGGGTAAATAAAGTTTTTATAGCGATTTTAAAATTTCGGTGGTAACCACGAAACACCAAAAATCTTAAAATGTCTATATTTATTAGAGTTCTGAGTAGCACTCAAAGAGTTCAAGAGTTCTTGCTAGGTTAAACCTATAGTTCTGGGTAAATAAAGATTTTATAGCGATTTTAAATTTTGGTGCTAACTTCACGCAACAAAAATTTTTTAAAATGTCTTAATTTTTTTAGAGTTCTGAGTAGTACTTAAAGAGTTCTAGAGTTCTTGCTAGGTTAGACCAATAGTTCTGTGTAAATAAAGATTTTCTAGCGATTTTAAAGTTTCGGACCCAATTTCACGCAACACCAAAAATCTTAAAATCTCTATATTTTTTAGAGGTCTGAGTAGCACTCAAAGATTTCTAGAGTTCTTGCTAGTTTAGGCAAAAAATTCTGGGTAGATAAACATTTTATAGCGATTTTAAAGTTTCGATCCTAACAACGCAACACCAAAAATCTTAAAACATCTATATTTTTTAGAGTTCTGAGTAGCACTCAAAGAGTTCTAAAGTTCATGCCAGGATAGGCCAATAGTTCTTTGTAAACAAAGATTTTATAGCGATTTTAATGTTTCGGTGGTAACTTAACGAAACACCAAAAATCTTAAAATGTCTATATTTTTTAGAGTTCTGATTAGAACTCAAAGGGTTCTAGAGTTCTTGGTAGGTTAGACCAATAGTTCTGTGTAAATAAAGATTTTATAGCGATTTTAAAATTTTGGTGCTAACTTCACGCAACACCAACAATCTTAAAATGTCTTTATTTTTTAGAGTTCTGAGTAGAACTCAAAGAGTTCTAGACTTCTTGGTAGGTTAGACCAATAGTTCTGGGTAAATATAGATTTTATAGCGATTTTAAAGTTTTGGTGCTAACTTCAAGCAACCCCAAAAATCTTAAAATGTTTCAATTTTTTTGAGTTCTGAGTAGTACTCAAAGAGTTCTAGAGTTATTGCTAGGTTAGACCAATAGTTCTGGGTAAATAAAAATTTTATAGCGATTTTAAAGTTTCGCTGCTAACTCACGCAAAACCAAAAATCTTATAATGTTTTTATTTTTTAGAGTTCTGCCTAGCACTCGAAGTGTTCTAAGGTTCTTGCTAGGTTAGACCAAGGGTTCTTTGTAAAAAAAAGGTTCTATATCGAATTTAATGTTTCGGTGCTACCTTCACCGAAAACCAAAAATCCTAACATGTCTATATTTATAAGAGTTCTGAGTAGCACTCAAAGAGTTCTAGAGTTCTTGCTAGGTTAGACCAATAGTTCTGGATAAATAAATATTTTATAGCGATTCTAAAGTTTCGGTGGTAACTTCACGAAACACCAAAAATATTAAAATGTCTATATTTTTGGAGTTCTGAGTAGAGCTCAAAGAGTTGTGGAGTTTTTGGTAGGTTAGACCAATAGTTCTGTGTAAATAAAGATTTTTTAGCGATTTTAAAATTTTGGTGCTAACTAATCGCAACACCAAAACTCTAAAAATTTCTATATTCTTTAGACTTCTGAGTAGCACTAAAAGTGTTTTAGAGTTCTTCCTAGGTTACACTAATAGCTCTTGGTAAAAAAACATTTTATAGCGTTTTTAAAGTTTCGCTGCTAACTTCAAGAAAAACCAAAATTCATAAAATAGGTATATTTTTCAGAGTTCTGAGTAGCACTCAAAGAGTTCAACAGTTCTTGCTAGGTTAGACCAATATTTCTGGGTAAATAAAGATTTTATAGCGATTTTAAAATTTCGGTACTAACTTCACGCAACATAAAAAATCTTAAAATGTCTTAATTTTTTGAGAATTCTGAGTAGAACTCAAAGAGTTCTAGAGTTCTTGCTAGGTTAGACCAATAGTTCTGGGTAAATAAAAATTTTATAGCAATTTTAAATTTTTGGTGCTAACTTCACGCAACACCAAAAATCTTAAAATGTCTATATTTTTTAGAGTTCTGAGTAGCACTCAAAGAGTTCTAGAGTTCTTGGTAGGTTAGACCAATAGTTCTGTGTAAATAAAGATTTTATAGCGATTTTAAAATCTTGGTGCTAACTTCACGCAACACCAAAAGTCTTAAAATCTCTATATTTTTTAGACTTCTGAGTAGCACTCAAAGTGTTCTAGAGATCTTCCTAGGTTACACTAATACTTCTGGGTAAATAAACATTTTATAGCGTTTTTAAAGTTTCGCTGCTAACTTCAAGAAAAACCAAAATTCATAAAATGTGTATATTTTTTAGAGTTCTGAGTAGCACTCAAAGAGTTCAACAGTTCTTTCTAGGTTAGACCAATATTTCTGGGTAAATAAAGATTTTATAGCGATTTTAAAATTTCGGTACTAACTTCACGCAACATAAAAAATCTTAAAATGTCTTAAATTTTTGATTGTTCTGAGTAGCACTCAAAGAGCTCAAGAGTTCTTGCTAGGTTAGACCAATATTTATGGGTAAATAAAGATTTTATAGCGATTTTAAAATCTTGGTGCTAACTTCACGCAACACCAAAAGTCTTAAAATCTCTATATTTTTTAGACTTCTGAGTAGCACTCAAAGTGTTCTAGAGATCTTCCTAGGTTACACTAATAGTTCTTGGTAAAAAAACATTTTATAGCGTTTTTAAAGTTTCGCTGCTAACTTCAAGAAAAACCAAAATTCATAAAATAGGTATATTTTTCAGAGTTCTGAGTAGCACTCAAAGAGTTCAACAGTTCTTGCTAGGTTAGACCAATATTTCTGGATAAATAAAGATTTTATAGCGATTTGAAAATTTCGGTACTAACTTCACGCAACATAAAAAATCTTAAAATGTTTTAAATTTTTGATTGTTCTGAGTAGCACTCAAAGAGGTCAAGAGTTCTAGCTAGGTTAGACCAATATTTCTGGGTAAATAAAGATTTATAGCGATTTTAAAATTTCGGTACTAACTTCACGCAACACAAAAAATCTTAAAATGTTTCAATTTTTTTGAGTTCTGAGTAGCACTCAAAGAGTTCAACAGTTCTTGCTAGGTTAGACCAATAGTTCTGGATAAATAAATATTATATAGCGATTCTAAAGTTTCGGTGGTAACTTCACGAAACACCAAAAATCTTAAAATGTCTATATTTTTTAGACTTCTGAGTACCACTCAAAGAGTTCAAGAGTTCTTGGTAGGTGAGACCAATAGTTCTGGATAAATAAAGATTTTATAGCGATTTTAAAATTTCGGTTCTAACTTCACGCAACACCAAAAATTTTAAATTGTCTTTATTTTTTAGAGTTCTGAGAAGAACTCAAAGAGTTCTAGAGTTTTTGCTAGGTTAGACCAATAGTTCTGGGTAAATAAAGATTTTATAGCGATTTTAAAATTTTGGTGCTAACTTCACGCAACACCAATAATCTTAAAATGCCCTTATTTTTTAGAGTTCTGAGTAGCACTCAAAGAGATCTAGAGTTCTTGCTATTTTAGACCAATAGCTCTGGGTAAATAAAAATTTTATAGCGATTTTAAAGTTTCGCAGCTAACTCACGCAAAACCAAAAATCTTATAATGTCTTTATTTTTTAGAGTTCTGAGTAGCACTCAAAGAGTTCTAGAGTTCCTGCTAGGTTAGACCAAGGGTTCTTTGTAAATAAAGGTTTTATATCGAATTTAATGTTTCGGTGCTACCTTCACCCAAAACCAAAAATCATAACATGTCTATATTTATAAGAGTTCTCAGTAGTACTCAAAGAGTTCTAGAGTTATTGCTAGGTTAGACCAATAGTTCTGGGTAAATAAAAATTTTATAGCGATTTTAAAGTTTCGCTGCTAACTCACGCAAAACCAAAAATCTTATAATGTCTTTATTTTTTATAGTTCTGAGTAGCACTCAAAGTGTTCTAGAGTTCTTGCTAGGTTAGACCAAGGGTTCTTTGTAAATAAAGGTTTTATATCGAATTTAATGTTTCGGTGTAACCTTCACCCAAAACCAAAAATCATAACATGTCAATATTTATAAGAGTTCTGAGTAGCACTCAAGGAGTTCTAGAGTTCTTGTTAGGTTAGACCAATAGTTCTGGGTAAATAAATATTTTATAGCGATTCTAAAGTTTCGGTGGTAACTTCACGAAACACCAAAAATCTTAAAATGTCTATATTTTTTAGAGTTCTGAGTAGCACTCAAAGAGTTCAAGAGTTCTTGGTAGGTTAGACCAATAGTTCTGGATAAATAAAAATTTTATAGCGATTTTAAAATTTCGGTTCTAACTTCACGCAACACCAAAAATTTTAAATTGTCTTTATTTTTCAGAGTTCTGAGAAGAACTCAAAGAGTTCTAGAGTACTTGCTAGGTTAGAACAATAGTTCTGGGTAAATAAAGATTTTATAGCGATTTTAAAATTTTGGTGCTAACTTCACGCAACACCAATAATCTTAAAATGCCTTTATTTTTTAGAGTTCTGAGTTGCACTCAAAGAGATCTAGAGTTCTTGCTAGGTTAGACCAATAGTTCTGGGTAAATAAAAATTTTATAACGATTTTAAAGTTTCGCAGCTAACTCACGCAAAACCAAAAATCTTATAATGTCTTTATTTTTTAGAGTTCTGAGTAGCACTCAAAGAGTTCTCGAGTTCCTGCTAGGTTAGACCAAGGGTTCTTTGTAAATAAAGGTTGTATATCGAATTTAATGTTTCGGCGCTACCTTCACACAAAACCAAAAATCATAACATGTCTATATTTATAAGAGTTCTGAGTAGCACTCAAAGAGTTCTAGAGTTCCTGCTAGGTTAGACAAATATTTTATAGCGATTCTAAAGTTTCGGTGGTAACTTCACGAAACACCAAAAATCTTAAAATGTGTATATTTTTAGTGTTCTGAGTAGCACTCAAAGAGTTCATGAGTTCTTGGTAGGTTAGACCAATAGTTCTGAATAAATAAAGATTTTATAGCGATTTTAAAATTTCGGTTCCAATTTCACGCAACACCAAAAATTTTAAATTGTCTTTAGTTTTTAGAGTTCTGAGAAGAACTCAAAGAGTTCTAGAGTTCTTGCTAGGTTAGACCAATAGTTCTGGGTAAATAAAGATTTTATAGCGATTTTAAATTTTTGTTGCTTTCACTCAACACAAAAAATCTTAAAATGTCTATATTTTTTAGAGTTCTGAGTAGCACTCAAAGAGTTCTAGAGTTCTTGGTAGGTTAGACCAATAGTTCTGTGTAAATAAAGATTTTATAGCGATTTTAAAATCTTGGTGCTAACTTCACGCAACACCAAAAGTCTTAAAATCTCTATATTTTTTAGACTTCTGAGTAGCACTCAAAGTGTTCTAGAGATCTTCCTAGTTTACACTAATAGTTCTGGGTAAATAAACATTTTATAGCGTTTTTAAAGTTTCGCTGCTAACTTCAAGAAAAACCAAAATTCATAATTGTGTATATTTTTTAGAGTTCTGAGTAGCACTCAAAGAGTTCAACAGTTCTTTCTAGGTTAGACCAATATTTCTGGGTAAATAAAGATTTTATAGCGATTTTAAAATTTCGGTACTAACTTCACGCAACATAAAAAATCTTAAAATGTCTTAAATTTTTGATTGTTCTGAGTAGCACTCAAAAAGCTCAAGAGTTCTTGCTAGGTTAGACCAATATTTATGGGTAAATAAAGATTTTATAGCGATTTTAAAATTTCGGTGGTAACCACGAAACACCAAAAATCTTAAAATGTCTATATTTATTAGAGTTCTGAGTAGCACTCAAAGAGTTCAAGAGTTCTTGCTAGGTTAAACCTATAGTTCTGGGTAAATAAAGATTTTATAGCGATTTTAAATTTTGGTGCTAACTTCACGCAACAAAAATTTTTTAAAATGTCTTAATTTTTTTAGAGTTCTGAGTAGTACTTAAAGAGTTCTAGAGTTCTTGCTAGGTTAGACCAATAGTTCTGTGTAAATAAAGATTTTCTAGCGATTTTAAAGTTTCGGACCCAATTTCACGCAACACCAAAAATCTTAAAATCTCTATATTTTTTAGAGGTCTGAGTAGCACTCAAAGATTTCTAGAGTTCTTGCTAGTTTAGGCAAAAAATTCTGGGTAGATAAACATTTTATAGCGATTTTAAAGTTTCGATCCTAACAACGCAACACCAAAAATCTTAAAACATCTATATTTTTTAGAGTTCTGAGTAGCACTCAAAGAGTTCTAAAGTTCATGCCAGGATAGGCCAATAGTTCTTTGTAAACAAAGATTTTATAGCGATTTTAATGTTTCGGTGGTAACTTCACGAAACACCAAAAATCTTAAAATGTCTATATTTTTTAGAGTTCTGAGTAGAACTCAAAGGGTTCTAGAGTTCTTGGTAGGTTAGACCAATAGTTCTGTGTAAATAAAGATTTTATAGCGATTTTAAAATTTTGGTGCTAACTTCACGCAACACCAACAATCTTAAAATGTCTTTATTTTTTAGAGTTCTGAGTAGAACTCAAAGAGTTCTAGACTTCTTGGTAGGTTAGACCAATAGTTCTGGGTAAATATAGATTTTATAGCGATTTTAAAGTTTTGGTGCTAACTTCAAGCAACCCCAAAAATCTTAAAATGTTTCAATTTTTTTGAGTTCTGAGTAGTACTCAAAGAGTTCTAGAGTTATTGCGAGGTTAGACCAATAGTTCTGGGTAAATAAAAATTTTATAGCGATTTTAAAGTTTCGCTGCTAACTCACGCAAAACCAAAAATCTTATAATGTTTTTATTTTTTAGAGTTCTGCCTAGCACTCGAAGTGTTCTAAGGTTCTTGCTAGGTTAGACCAAGGGTTCTTTGTAAAAAAAAGGTTCTATATCGAATTTAATGTTTCGGTGCTACCTTCACCCAAAACCAAAAATCATAACATGTCTATATTTATAAGAGTTCTGAGTAGCACTCAAAGAGTTCTAGAGTTCTTGCTAGGTTAGACCAATAGTTCTGGATAAATAAATATTTTATAGCGATTCTAAAGTTTCGGTGGTAACTTCACGAAACACCAAAAATCTTAAAATGTCTATATTTTTTAGAGTTCTGAGTAACACTCAAAGAGTTCAAGAGTTCTTGGTAGGTGAGACCAATAGTTCTGGATAAATAAAGATTTTATAGCGATTTTAAAATTTCGGTTCTAACTTCCCGCAACACCAAAAATTTTAAATTGTCTTTATTTTTTAGAGTTCTGAGAAGAACTCAAAGAGTTCTAGAGTTTTTGCTAGGTTGGACCAATAGTTCTGGGTAAATAAAGATTTTATAGCGATTTTAAAATTTTGGTGCTAACTTCACGCAACACCAATAATCTTAAAATGCCTTTATTTTTTAGAGTTCTGAGTAGCACTCAAAGAGATCTAGAGTTCTTGCTAGGTTAGACCAATAGCTCTGGGTAAATAAAAATTTTATAGCGATTTTAAAGTTTCGCAGCTAACTCACGCAAAACCAAAAATCTTATAATGTCTTTATTTTTTAGAGTTCTGAGTAGCACTCAAAGAGTTCTAGAGTTCCTGCTAGGTTAGACCAAGGGTTCTTTGTAAATAAAGGTTTTATATCGAATTTAATGTTTCGGTGCTACCTTCACCCAAAACCAAAAATCATAACATGTCTATATTTATAAGAGTTCTGAGTAGCCCTCAATGAGTTCTAGAGTTCTTGCTAGGTTAGAATAATAATTCTGGGTAAATAGACATTTTAGAGCGATTTTAAAGTTTTGGTCCTAACTTCACGCAACACCAAAAATATTAAAATGTCTATATTTTTGGAGTTCTGAGTAGAACTCAAAGAGTTGTGGAGTTTTTGGTAGGTTAGACCAATAGTTCTGTGTAAATAAAGATTTTATAGCGATTTTAAAATTTTGGTGCTAACTAATCGCAACACCAAAACTCTAAAAATTTCTATATTCTTTAGACTTCTGAGTAGCACTAAAAGTGTTTTAGAGTTCTTCCTAGGTTACACTAATAGCTCTTGGTAAAAAAACATTTTATAGCGTTTTTAAAGTTTCGCTGCTAACTTCAAGAAAAACCAAAATTCATAAAATAGGTATATTTTTCAGAGTTCTGAGTAGCACTCAAAGAGTTCAACAGTTCTTGCTAGGTTAGACCAATATTTCTGGGTAAATAAAGATTTTATAGCGATTTTAAAATTTCGGTACTAACTTCACGCAACATAAAAAATCTTAAAATGTCTTAATTTTTTGAGAATTCTGAGTAGAACTCAAAGAGTTCTAGAGTTCTTGCTAGGTTAGACCAATAGTTCTGGGTAAATAAAAATTTTATAGCAATTTTAAATTTTTGGTGCTAACTTCACGCAACACCAAAAATCTTAAAATGTCTATATTTTTTAGAGTTCTGAGTAGCACTCAAAGAGTTCTAGAGTTCTTGGTAGGTTAGACCAATAGTTCTGTGTAAATAAAGATTTTATAGCGATTTTAAAATCTTGGTGCTAACTTCACGCAACACCAAAAGTCTTAAAATCTCTATATTTTTTAGACTTCTGAGTAGCACTCAAAGTGTTCTAGAGATCTTCCTAGGTTACACTAATACTTCTGGGTAAATAAACATTTTATAGCGTTTTTAAAGTTTCGCTGCTAACTTCAAGAAAAACCAAAATTCATAAAATGTGTATATTTTTTAGAGTTCTGAGTAGCACTCAAAGAGTTCAACAGTTCTTTCTAGGTTAGACCAATATTTCTGGGTAAATAAAGATTTTATAGCGATTTTAAAATTTCGGTACTAACTTCACGCAACATAAAAAATCTTAAAATGTCTTAAATTTTTGATTGTTCTGAGTAGCACTCAAAGAGCTCAAGAGTTCTTGCTAGGTTAGACCAATATTTATGGGTAAATAAAGATTTTATAGCGATTTTAAAATCTTGGTGCTAACTTCACGCAACACCAAAAGTCTTAAAATCTCTATATATTTTAGACTTCTGAGTAGCACTCAAAGTGTTCTAGAGATCTTCCTAGGTTACACTAATAGTTCTTGGTAAAAAAACATTTTATAGCGTTTTTAAAGTTTCGCTGCTAACTTCAAGAAAAACGAAAATTCATAAAATAGGTATATTTTTCAGAGTTCTGAGTAGCACTCAAAGAGTTCAACAGTTCTTGCTAGGTTAGACCAATATTTCTGGATAAATAAAGATTTTATAGCGATTTGAAAATTTCGGTACTAACTTCACGCAACATAAAAAATCTTAAAATGTCTTAAATTTTTGATTGTTCTGAGTAGCACTCAAAGAGCTCAAGAGTTCTAGCTAGGTTAGACCAATATTTCTGGGTAAATAAAGATTTTATAGCGATTTTAAAATTTCGGTACTAACTTCACGCAACATAAAAAATCTTAAAATGTCTTAAATTTTTGATTGTTCTGAGTAGAACTCAAAGAGCTCAAGAGTTCTTGGTAGGTTAGACCAATAGTTCTGTGTAAATAAAGATTTTATAGCGATTTTAATATCTTGGTGCTAACTTCGCGCAACACCAAAAGTCTTAAAATCTCTATATTTTTTAGACTTCTGAATAGCACTCAAAGTGTTCTAGAGATCTTCCTAGGTTACACTAATAGTTCTTGGTAAAAAAAACATTTTATAGCGTTTTTAATGTTTCGCTGCTAACTTCAAGAAAAACCAAAATTCATAAAATAGGTATATTTTTCAGAGTTCTGAGTAGCACTCAAAGAGTTCAACAGTTCTTGCTAGGTGAGACCAATAGTTCTGGATAAACAAATATTATATAGCGATTCTAAAGTTTCGGTGGTAACTTCACGAAACACCAAAAATCTTAAAATGTCTATATTTTTTAAATTTCTGAGTACCACTCAAAGAGTTCAAGAGTTCTTGGTAGGTGAGACCAATAGTTCTGGATAAATAAAGATTTTATAGCGATTTTAAAATTTCGTTTCTAACTTCACGCAACACCAAAAATTTTAAATTGTCTTTATTTTTTAGAGTTCTGAGAAGAACTCAAAGAGTTCTAGAGTTTTTGCTAGGTTAGACCAATAGTTCTGGGTAAATAAAGATTTTATAGCGATTTTAAAATTTTGGTGCTAACTTCACGCAACACCAATAATCTTAAAATGCCTTTATTTTTTAGAGTTCTGAGTAGCACTCAAAGAGATCTAGAGTTCTTGCTATTTTAGACCAATAGCTCTGGGTAAATAAAAATTTTATAGCGATTTTAAAGTTTCGCAGCTAACTCACGCAAAACCAAAAATCTTATAATGTCTTTATTTTTTAGAGTTCTGAGTAGCACTCAAAGAGTTCTAGAGTTCCTGCTAGGTTAGACCAAGGGTTCTTTGTAAATAAAGGTTTTATATCGAATTTAATGTTTCGGTGCTACCTTCACCCAAAACCAAAAATCATAACATGTCTATATTTATAAGAGTTCTGAGTAGCCCTCAAAGAGTTCTAGAGTTCTTGCTAGGTTAGAATAATAATTCTGGGTAAATAAACATTTTAGAGCGATTTTAAAGTTTCGGTCCTAACTTCACGCAACACCAAAAATATTAAAATGTCTATATTTTTGGAGTTCTGAGTAGAACTCAAGGAGTTCTAGAGTTTTTGGTAGGTTAGACCAATAGTTCTGTGTAAATAAAGATTTTATAGCGATTTTAAAATTTTGGTGCTAACTAATCGCAACACCAAAACTCTTAAAATCTCTATATTTTTTAGACTTCTGACTAGCACTAAAAGTGTTCTAGAGTTCTTCTTAGGTTACACTAATAGTTCTTGGTAGAAAAACATTTTATAGCGTTTTTAAAGTTTCGCTGCTAACTTCAAGAAAAACCAAAATTCATAAAATAGGTATATTTTTCAGAGTTCTGAGTAGCACTCAAAGAGTTCAACAGTTCTTGCTAGGTTAGTACAATATTTCTGGGTAAATAAAGATTTTATAGCGATTTTAAAATTTCGGTACTAACTTCACGCAACATAAAAAATCTAAAAATGTCTTAATTTTTTGAGAATTCTGAGTAGAACTCAAAGAGTTCTAGAGTTCTTGCTAGGTTAGACCAATAGTTCTGGGTAAATAAAAATTTTAGAGCGATTTTAAATTTTTGGTGCTAACTTCACGCAACACCAAAAATCTTAAAATGTCTATATTTTTTAGAGTTCTGAGTAGCACTCAAAGAGTTCTAGAGTTCTTGGTAGGCTAGACCAATAATTCTGTGTAAATAAAGATTTTACAGCGATTTTAAAATCTTGGTGCTAACTTCACGCAACACCAAAAGTCTTAAAATCTCTATTTTTTAGACTTCTGAGTAGCACTCAAAGTGTTCTAGAGATCTTCCTAGGTTACACTAATAGTTCTGGGTAAATAAAAATTTTATAGCGTTTTTAAAGTTTCGCTGCTAACTTCAAGAAAAACCAAAATTCATAAAATGTGTATATTTTTTAGAGTTCTGAGTAGCACTCAAAGAGTTCTAAAGTTCTTGCCAGGATAGGCCAATAGTTCTTTGTAAACAAAGATTTTATAGCGATTTTAATGTTTCGGTGGTAACTTCACGAAACACCACAAATCTTAAAATGTCTATATTTTTTAGAGTTCTGAGTAAAACTCTTTGGTTCTAGAGTTCTTGGTAGGTTAGACAAATAGTTCTGTGTAAATAAAGATTTTCTAGCGATTTTAAAGTTTCGGACCCAATTTCACAAAACACCAAAAATCTTAAAATCTCTATATTTTTTAGAGGTCTGAGTAGCACTCAAAGATTTCTAGAGTTCTTGCTAGTTTAGGCAAATAATTCTGGGTAGATAAACATTTTATAGCGATTTTAAAGTTTCGATCCTAACAACGCAACACCAAAAATCTTAAAACATCTATATCTTTTAGACTTCTGAGTAGCACTAAAAGTGTTCTAGAGTTCTTCCTAGGTTACACTAATAGTTCTTGGTAAAAAAACATTTTATAGCGTTTTTAAAGTTTCGCTGCTAACTTCAAGAAAAAACAAAATTCATAAAATAGGTATATTTTTTCAGAGTTCTGAGTAGCACTCAAAGAGTTCAACAGTTCTTGCTAGGCTAGACCAATATTTGTGGGTAAATAAAGATTTTATAGCGATTTTAAAATTTCGTTACTAACTTTACGCAACATAAAAAATTTAAAAATGTCTTAATTTTTTGAGAATTCTGAGTAGAACTCAAAGAGTTCTAGAGTTCTTGCTAGGTTAGGCCAATATTTCTGGGTAAATAGAGATTTTATAGCGATTTTAAAATTTCGGTACTAACTTCACGCAACATAAAAAATCTTAAAATGTCTTAATTTTTTGAGAATTCTGAGTAGAACTCAAAGAGTTCTAGAGTTATTGCTAGGTTAGACCAATAGTTCTTGGTAAATAAAAATTTTATAGCGATTTTAAAGTTTCGCTGCTAACGCACGCAAAACCAAAAATCTTATAATGTCTTTATTTTTTAGAGTTCTGACTAGCACTCAAAGTGTTCTAGAGTTCTTGCTAGGTTAGACAAAGCGTTCTTTGTAAATAAAGGTTTTACATCGAATTTAATGTTTCGGTGCTACCTTCACCCAAAACCAAAAATCATAACATGTCTATATTTATAAGAGTTCTGAGTAGCACTCAAAGAGTTCTAGAGTTCTTGCTAGGTTAGAATAATAATTCTGGGTAAATAAACATTTTAGAGCGATTTTAAAGTTTCGGTCCTAACTTCACGCAACACCAAAAATATTAAAATGTTTATATTTTTGTAGTTCTGAGTAGCACTCAAAGAGTTCAAGAGTTCTTGGTAGGTTAGACCAATAGTTCTGGATAAATAAAGATTTTATAGCGATTTTAAAATTTCGGTTCTAATTTCACGCAACACCAAAAATTTTAAATTGTCTTTATTTTTTAGAGTTCTGAGAAGAACTCAAAGAGTTCTAGAGTTCTTGCTAGGTTAGACCAATAGTTCTGGGTAAATAAAGATTTAATAGCGATTTTAAATTTTTGGTGCCAACTTCACGCAACACCAATAATCTTAAAATGCCTTTATTTTTTAGAGTTCTGAGTAGCACTCAAAGAGATCTAGAGTTCTTGCTAGGTTAGACCAATAGTTCTTGGAAAATAAAAATTTTATAGCGATTTTAAAGTTTCGCAGCTAACTCACGCAAAACCAAAAATCTTATAATGTCTTTATTTTTTAGAGTTCTGAGTAGCACTCAAAGAGTTCTAGAGTTCCTGCTAGGTTAGACCAAGGGTTCTTTGTAAATAAAGGTTTTATATGAATTTAATGTTTCGGTGCTACCTTCACCCAAAACCAAAAATCATAACATGTCTATATTTATAAGAGTTCTGAGTAGCCTTAAAAAAGTTCTAGAGTTCTTGCTAGGTTAGAATAATAATTCTGGGTAAATAAACATTTTAGAGCGATTTTAAAGTTTCGGTCCTAACTTCACGCAACACCAAAAATATTAAAATGTCTATATTTTTGGAGTTCTGAGTAGAACTCAAAAAGTTCTAGAGTTCTTGCTAGGTTAGACCAATAGTTCTGAGTAAATAAAGATTTTATAGCGATTTTAAATTTTTTGTGCTAACTTCACGCAACACCAAAAATCTTAAAATGTCTATATTTTTTAGAGTTCTGAGTAGCACTCAAAGAGTTCTAGAGTTTTTGGTAGGTTAGACCAATAGTTCTGTGTAAATAAAGATTTTATAGCGATTTTAAAATTTTGGTGCTAACTAATCGCAACACCAAAACTCTTAAAATCTCTATATTTTTTAGACTTCTGAGTAGCACTAAAAGTGTTCTAGAGTTCTTCCTAGGTTACACTAATAGTTCTTGGTAAATAAACATTTTATAGCGTTTTTAAAGTTTCGCTGCTAACTTCAAGAAAAACCAAAATTCATAAAATGTGTATATTTTTTAGAGTTCTGAGTACCACTCAAAGAGTTTAACAGTTCTTTCTAGGTTAGACCAATATTTCTGGGTAAATAAAGATTTTATAGCGATTTTAAAATTTCGGTACTAACTTCACGCAACATAAAAAATCTTAAAATGTCTTAAATTTTTGATTGTTCTGAGTAGCACTCAAAGAGCTCAAGAGTTCTTGCTAGGTTAGACCAATATTTATGGGTAAATAAAAATTTTATAGCGATTTTAAAATTTCGGTGGTAACCACGAAACACCAAAAATCTTAAAATGTCTATATTTATTAGAGTTCTGAGTAGAACTCAAAGAGTTCAAGAGTTCTTGCTAGGTTAAACCAATAGTTCTGGGTAAATAAAGATTTTATAGCGATTTTAAAGTTTCGGACCCAATTTCACGCAACACCAAAATCTTAAAATCTCTATATTTTTTAGAGGTCTGAGTAGCACTCAAAGATTTCTAGAGTTCTTGCTAGTTTAGGCAAATAATTCTGGGTAGATAAACATTTTATAGCGATTTTAAAGTTTCGATCCTAGCAACGCAACACCAAAAATTTTAAAACATCTATATTTTTTAGAGTTCTGAGTAGCACTCAAAGAGTTCTAAAGTTCTTGCCAGGATAGGCCAATAGTTCTTTGTAAACAAAGATTTTATAGCGATTTTAATGTTTCGGTGGTAACTTCACGAAACACCAAAAATCTTAAAATGTCTATATTTTTTAGAGTTCTGAGTAGAACTCAAAGGGTTCTAGAGATCTTGGTAGGTTAGACCAATAATTCTGTGTAAATAAAGATTTTATAGCGATTTTAAAATTTTGGTGCTAACTTCACGCAACACCAACAATCTTAAAATGTCTTAATTTTTTAGAGTTCTGAGTAGAACTCAAAGAGTTCTAGACTTCTTGGTAGGTTAGACCAATAGTTCTGGGTAAATATAGATTTTATAGCGATTTTAAAGTTTTGGTGTTAACTTCAAGCAACCCCAAAAATCTTAAAATGTTTCAATTTTTTTGAGTTCTGAGTAGTACTCAAAGAGTTCTAGAGTTATTGCTAGTTTAGACCAATAGTTCTGGGTAAATAAAAATTTTATAGCGATTTTAAAGTTTCGCTGCTAACTCACGCAAAACCAAAAATCTTATAATGTCTTTATTTTTTAGAGTTCTGACTAGCACTCAAAGTGTTCTAGAGTTCTTCCTAGGTTAGACCAATAGCTCTGGGTAAATAAAAATTTTATAGCGATTTTAAAGTTTCGCAGCTAACTCACGCAAAACCAAAAATCTTATAATTTCTTTATTTTTTAGAGTTCTGAGTAGCACTCAAAGAGTTCTAGAGTTCCTGCTTGGTTAGACCAAGGGTTCTTTGTAAATAAAGGTTTAATATCGAATTTAATGTTTCGGTGCTACCTTCACCCAAAACCAAAAATCATAAGATGTCTATATTTATAAGAGTTCTGACTAGCACTCAAAGAGTTCTAGAGTTCTTGCTAGGTTAGAATAATAATTCTGGGTAAATAAACATTTTAGAGCGATTTTAAAGTTTCGGTCCTAACTTCACGCAACACCAAAAATATTAAAATGTCCATATTTTTGGAGTTCTGAGTAGAATTCAAAGAGTTCTAGAGTTCTTGCTAGGTTAGACCAATAGTTCTGGGTAAATAAAGATTTTATAGCGATTTTGAAATTTTTGGTGTTAACTTCACGCAACACCAAAAATCTTAAAATGTCTATATTTTTTAGAGTTCTGAGTAGCAATCAAAGAGTTCTAGAGTTTTTGGTAGGTTAGACCAATAGTTCTCTGTAAATAAAGATTTTATAGCGATTTTAAAATTTTGGTGCTAACTAATCGCAACACCAAAACTCTTAAAATCTCTATATTTTTTAGACTTCTGAGTAGCACTCAAAGTGTTCTAGAGATCTTCCTAGGTTACACTAATAGTTCTGGGTAAATAAACATTTTATAGCATTTTTAAAGTTTCGCTGCTAACTTCAAGAAAAACCAAAATTCATAAAATGTGTATATTTTTTAGAGTTCTGAGTAGCACTCAAAGAGTTCAACAGTTCTTTCTAGGTTAGACCAATATTTCTGGGTAAATAAAGATTTTATAGCGATTTTAAAATTTCGGTACTAACTTCACGCAACATAAAAAATCTTAAAATGTCTTAATTTTTTGAGAGTTCTGAGTTGCACTCAAAGAGTTCAAGAGTTCTTGCTAGGTTAGACCAATATCTAGGGGTAAATAAAGATTTTATAGCGATTTTAAAATTTCGGTGGTAACCACGAAACACAAAAAATCTTAAAATGTCTATATTTATTAGAGTTCTGAGTAGAACTCAAAGAGTTCAAGAGCTCTTGGTAGGTTGGACCAATATTTCTGGATAAATAAAGATTTTATAGCGATTATAAAATTTCAGCGCTAACTTTACACAACAACAAAAATCTTAAAATGTATTTGTTTCTAGAGTTCTGAGTAAAACTCAAAGAGTTCTAGAGTTCTTGCTAGGTTAGACCAATAGTTCTGGGTAAATAAAGATTTTATAGCGATTTTAAAATTTTGGTGCTAACTTCACGCAACACCAATAATCTTAAAATGCCTTTATTTTTTAGCGTTCTGAGTAGCACTCAAAGAGATCTAGAGTTCTTGCTAGGTTAGACCAATAGTTCTGGGTAAATAAAAATTTTATAGCGATTTTAAAGTTTCGCAGCTAACTCACGCAAAACCAAAAATCTTATAATGTCTTTATTTTTTAGAGTTCTGAGTAGCACTCAAAGAGTTCTAGAGTTCCTGCTAGGTTAGACCAAGGGTTCATTGTAAATAAAGGTTTTATATCGAATTTAATGTTTCGGTGCTACCTTCACCCAAAACCAAAAATCATAACATGTCTATATTTATAAGAGTTCTGAGTAGCACTCAAAGAGTTCTAGATTTCTTGCTAGGTTAGAATAATAATTCTGGGTAAATAAACATTTTAGAGCGATTTTAAAGTTTCGGTCCTAATTTCACGCAACACCAAAAATATTAAAATGTCTATATTTTTAGAGTTCTGAGTAGAACTCAAAGAGTTCTAGAGTTCTTGCTAGGTTAGACCAATAGTTCTGGGTAAATAAAAATTTTATAGCGATTTTAAAATTTCGGTGGTAACCACGAAACACCAAAAATCTTAAAATGTCTATATTTATTAGAGTTCTGAGTAGCACTCAAAGAGTTCAAGAGTTCTTGGTAGGTTAGAACAAAAGTTCTGGTTAAATAAAGATTTTATAGCGATATAAAAATTTCGGTGCTAACTTTACGCAACACCAAAATCCTAAAATGTCTATATTTTTTTTAGAGTTCTGAGTAGCACTCAAAGAGTTCTAGAGTTTTTGGTAGGTTAGACCAATAGTTCTCTGTAAATAAAGTTTTTATAGCGATTTTAAAATTTTGGTGCTAACTAATCGCAACACCAAAACTCTTAAAATCTCTATAATTTTAGACTTCTGAGTAGCACTAAAAGTGTTCTAGAGTTCTTCCTAGGTTACACTAATAGTTCTTGGTAAATAAACATTTTATAGCGTTTTTAAAGTTTCACTGCTAACTTCAAGGAAAACCAAAATTCATAAAATAGGTATATTTTTTGAGATCTGAGTAGCACTCAAAGAGTTCAACAGTTCTTGCTAAGTTAGACCAATATTTCTGGGTAAATAAAAATAATATAGCGATTTTAAATTTTTGGTGCTAACTTCACGCAACACCAAAAATCTTAAAATGTCTATATTTTTTAGAGTTCTGAGTAGCACTCAAAGACTTCTAGAGTTCTTGCTAGGTTAAACCAATAGTTCTGGGTAAATAAATATTTATTGCGATTTTAAAATTTTAGTGGTAACTTCACGCAACACCAAAAATCTTAAAATGCCTTTATTTTTTAGAGTTCTGAGTAGTACTTAAAGAGTTCTAGAGTTCTATCTAGGTTAGACCAATAGTTCTGTGTAAATAAAGATTTTCCAGCGATTTTAAAGTTTCGGACCCAATTTCACGCAACACCAAAAATCTTAAAATCTCTATATTTTTTAGAGGTCTGAGTAGCACTCAAAGAGTTCTAGAGTTCTTGCTAGGTTAGGCAAATAGTTCTGGGTAGATAAACATTTTATAGCGATTTTAAAGTTTCGATCCTAACAACGCAACACCAAAAATCTTAAAACATCTATATTTTTTTAGAGTTCTGAGTAGCACTCAAAGAGTTCTAAAGTTCTTGCCAGGATAGGCCAATAGTTCTTAGTAAACAAAGATTTTATAGCGATTTTAATGTTTCGGTGGTAACTTCACGAAACACCAAAAATCTTGAAATGTCTATATTTTTTAGAGTTCTGAATAACACTGAAAGAGTTCAAGAGTTATTGCTAGGTTAGGCTAGTAGTTCAGGGTAAAAAAAGATTTTATAGCGATTTTAAAGTTTTGGTTCTAACTTCAAGCAACCCCAAAAATCTAAAAATGTTGCAATTTTTTTGAGTTCTAAGTAGTACTCAAAAAGTTCTAGAGTTATTGCTAGGTTAGACCAATAGTTCTGGGTAAATAAAAATTTTATAGCGATTTTAAAGTTTCGCTGCTAACTCACGCAAAACCAAAAATCTTATAATGCCTTTATTTTTTATAGTTCTGAGTAGCACTCAAAGTGTTCTAGATTTCTTGCTAGGTTAGACCAAGGGTTCTTTGTAAATAAAGGTTTTATATCGAATTTAATGTTTCGGTGCTACCTTCACCCAAAACCAAAAATCATATCATGTCTATATTTATATAAGTTCTGAGTAGCACTCAAAGAGTTCTAGAGTTCTTGTTAGGTTAGACCAATAGTTCTGGGTAAATAAATATTTTATAGCGATTCTAAAGTTTCGGTGGTAACTTCACGAAATACCAAAAATCTTAAAATGTCTATATTTTTCAGAGTTCTGAGAAGAACTCAAAGAGTTCTAGAGTACTTGCTAGGTTAGAACAATAGTTCTGGGTAAATAAAGATTTTATAGCGATTTTAAAATTTTGGTGCTAACTTCACGCAACCCCAATAATCTTAAAATGCCTTTATTTTTTAGAGTTCTGAGTAGCACTCAAAGAGATCTAGAGTTCTTGCTAGGTTAGACCAATAGTTCTGGGTAAATAAAAATTTTATAGCGATTTTAAAGTTTCGCAGCTAACTCACGCAAAACCAAAAATCTTATAATGTCTTTATTTTTTAGAGTTCTGAGTAGCACTCAAAGAGTTCTAGAGTTCCTGCTAGGTTAGACCAAGGGTTCATTGTAAATAAAGGTTTTATATCGAATTTAATGTTTCGGTGCTACCTTCACCCAAAACCAAAAATCATAACATGTCTATATTTATAAGAGTTCTGAGTAGCACTCAAAGAGTTCTAGATTTCTTGCTAGGTTAGAATAATAATTCTGGGTAAATAAACATTTTAGAGCGATTTTAAAGTTTCGGTCCTAATTTCACGCAACACCAAAAATATTAAAATGTCTATATTTTTAGAGTTCTGAGTAGAACTCAAAGAGTTCTAGAGTTCTTGCTAGGTTAGACCAATAGTTCTGGGTAAATAAAAATTTTATAGCGATTTTAAAATTTCGGTGGTAACCACGAAACACCAAAAATCTTAAAATGTCTATATTTATTAGAGTTCTGAGTAGCACTCAAAGAGTTCAAGAGTTCTTGGTAGGTTAGAACAAAAGTTCTGGTTAAATAAAGATTTTATAGCGATATAAAAATTTCGGTGCTAACTTTACGCAACACCAAAATCCTAAAATGACTATATTTTTTTTAGAGTTCTGAGTAGCACTCAAAGAGTTCTAGAGTTTTTGGTAGGTTAGACCAATAGTTCTCTGTAAATAAAGTTTTTATAGCGATTTTAAAATTTTGGTGCTAACTAATCGCAACACCAAAACTCTTAAAATCTCTATAATTTTAGACTTCTGAGTAGCACTAAAAGTGTTCTAGAGTTCTTCCTAGGTTACACTAATAGTTCTTGGTAAATAAACATTTTATAGCGTTTTTAAAGTTTCACTGCTAACTTCAAGGAAAACCAAAATTCATAAAATAGGTATATTTTTTGAGATCTGAGTAGCACTCAAAGAGTTCAACAGTTCTTGCTAAGTTAGACCAATATTTCTGGGTAAATAAAAATAATATAGCGATTTTAAATTTTTGGTGCTAACTTCACGCAACACCAAAAATCTTAAAATGTCTATATTTTTTAGAGTTCTGAGTAGCACTCAAAGACTTCTAGAGTTCTTGCTAGGTTAAACCAATAGTTCTGGGTAAATAAATATTTATTGCGATTTTAAAATTTTAGTGGTAACTTCACGCAACACCAAAAATCTTAAAATGCCTTTATTTTTTAGAGTTCTGAGTAGTACTTAAAGAGTTCTAGAGTTCTATCTAGGTTAGACCAATAGTTCTGTGTAAATAAAGATTTTCCAGCGATTTTAAAGTTTCGGACCCAATTTCACGCAACACCAAAAATCTTAAAATCTCTATATTTTTTAGAGGTCTGAGTAGCACTCAAAGAGTTCTAGAGTTCTTGCTAGGTTAGGCAAATAGTTCTGGGTAGATAAACATTTTATAGCGATTTTAAAGTTTCGATCCTAACAACGCAACACCAAAAATCTTAAAACATCTATATTTTTTTAGAGTTCTGAGTAGCACTCAAAGAGTTCTAAAGTTCTTGCCAGGATAGGCCAATAGTTCTTAGTAAACAAAGATTTTATAGCGATTTTAATGTTTCGGTGGTAACTTCACGAAACACCAAAAATCTTGAAATGTCTATATTTTTTAGAGTTCTGAATAACACTGAAAGAGTTCAAGAGTTATTGCTAGGTTAGGCTAGTAGTTCAGGGTAAAAAAAGATTTTATAGCGATTTTAAAGTTTTGGTTCTAACTTCAAGCAACCCCAAAAATCTAAAAATGTTGCAATTTTTTTGAGTTCTAAGTAGTACTCAAAAAGTTCTAGAGTTATTGCTAGGTTAGACCAATAGTTCTGGGTAAATAAAAATTTTATAGCGATTTTAAAGTTTCGCTGCTAACTCACGCAAAACCAAAAATCTTATAATGCCTTTATTTTTTATAGTTCTGAGTAGCACTCAAAGTGTTCTAGATTTCTTGCTAGGTTAGACCAAGGGTTCTTTGTAAATAAAGGTTTTATATCGAATTTAATGTTTCGGTGCTACCTTCACCCAAAACCAAAAATCATATCATGTCTATATTTATATAAGTTCTGAGTAGCACTCAAAGAGTTCTAGAGTTCTTGTTAGGTTAGACCAATAGTTCTGGGTAAATAAATATTTTATAGCGATTCTAAAGTTTCGGTGGTAACTTCACGAAATACCAAAAATCTTAAAATGTCTATATTTTTCAGAGTTCTGAGAAGAACTCAAAGAGTTCTAGAGTACTTGCTAGGTTAGAACAATAGTTCTGGGTAAATAAAGATTTTATAGCGATTTTAAAATTTTGGTGCTAACTTCACGCAACCCCAATAATCTTAAAATGCCTTTATTTTTTAGAGTTCTGAGTAGCACTCAAAGAGATCTAGAGTTCTTGCTAGGTTAGACCAATAGTTCTGGGTAAATAAAAATTTTATAACGATTTTAAAGTTTCGCAGCTAACTCACGCAAAACCAAAAATCTTATAATGTCTTTATTTTTTAAAGTTCTGAGTAGCACTCAAAGAGTTCTAGAGTTCCTGCTAGGTTAGACCAAGGGTTCTTTGTAAATAAAGGTTTTATATCGAATTTAATGTTTCGGTGCTACTTTCACCCAAAACCAAAAATCATAACATGTCTATGTTTATAAGAGTTCTGAGTAGCACTCAAAGAGTTCTAGAGTTCTTGCTAGGTTAGAATAAGAATTCTGGGTAAATAAACATTTTAGAACGATTTTAAAGTTTCGGTCCTAACTTCACGCAACACCAAAAATATTGAAATGTCTATTATTTTGGATTTCTTAGTAGAACTCAGAGTTCTAGAGTTCTTGCTAGGTTAGACCAATAGTTCTGGGTAAATAAAGATTTTATAGCGATTTTAAATTTTTGGGGCTAACTTCACGCAACACCAAAAATCTTAAAATTTCTATATTTTTTAGAGTTCTGAGTAGCACTCAAAGAGTTCTAGAGTTTTTGGTAGGTTAGACCAATAGTTCTGTGTAAATAAAGATTTTATAGCGATTTTAAAATTTTGGTGCTAACTAATCGCAACACCAATACTCTTAAAATCTTTATATTTTTTAGACTTCTGAGTAACACTAAAAGTGTTCTGGAGTTCTTCCTAGGTTACACTAATAGTTCTTGGTAAATAAACATTTTATAGCGTTTTTAAAGTTTCGCTGCTAACTTCAAGAAAAACCAAAATTCATAAAATAGGTATATTTTTTAGAGTTCTGAGTAGCACTCAAAGAGTTCAACAGTTCTTGCTAGGTTAGACAAATATTTCTGGGTAAAAAAGATTTTATAGGGATTTTAAAATTTCGGTACTAACTTCACGCAACATAAAAAATCTTAAAATGTCTTAATTTTTTGAGAGTTCTGAGTAGAACTCAAAGAGTTCTAGAGTTCTTGCTAGGTTAGACCAATAGTTCTGGGTAAATAAAAATTTTATAGCGATTTTAAATTTTTGGTGCTAACTTCACGCAACACCAAAAATCTTAAAATGTCTATATTTTTTAGAGTTCTGAGTAGCACTCAAAGAGTTCTAGAGTTCTTGGTAGGTTAGACCAATAGTTCTGTGTAAATAAAGATTTTATAGCGATTTGTAAATTTTTGTGCTAACTTCACGCAACACCAAAAGACTTAAAATCTCTATATTTTTTAGACTTCTGAGTAGCACTCAAAGTGTTCTAGAGATCTTCCTAGGTTACACTAATAATTCTGGGTAAATAAACATTTTATAGCGTTTTTAAAGTTAGGCTGCTAACTTCAAGAAAAACCAAAATTCATAAAATGTGTATATTTTTTAGAATTATGAGTAGCACTCAAAGAGTTCAACAGTTCTTTCTAAGTTAGACTAATATTTCTGGGTAAATAAAAATTTTATAGCGATTTTAAAATTTTGGTACTAACTTCAGGCAACATAAAAAATCTTAAAATGTCTTAATTTTTTGATTGTTCTGAGTAGCACTCAAAGAGTTCATGTGTTCTTGCTAGGTTAGAACAATATTTCTGTGTAAATAAAGATTTTATAGCGATTTTAAAATTTCGGTGGTAACTACGAAACACCAAAAATCTTAAAATGTCTATATTTATTAGAGTTCCGAGTTCCACTCAAAGCGTTCAAGAGTTCTTGGTAGGTTAGAACAATAGTTCTGGATAAATAAAGATTTTATAGCGATTTAAAAATTTCGGTGCTAACTTCACGCAACACCAAAAATCTTAAAATGTCTTTATTTTTAGAGTTCTGAGTAGAACTCAGAGAGTTCTAGAGTTCTTGCTGGTTAGACCAATAGCTCTGGGTAAATAAAGATTTTATAGCGATTTTAAAATTTCGGTGGTAACCACGCAACACCAAAAATCTTAAAATGTCTATATTTTTTAGAGTTCTGAGTAGCACTCAAAGAGTTCTAGAGTTCTTGCTAGGCTAGACCAATAGTTCTGTGTAAATAAAGATTTTATAGCGATTTTAAAATTTTGGTGCTAACTTCACGCAACACCAAAAGTCTTAAAATCTCTATATTTTTTAAACCTCTGAGTAGCACTCAAAGTGTTCTAGAGATCTTCCTAGGTTACACTAATAGTTCTGGGTAAATAAACATTTTATAGCGTTTTTAAAGTTTCGCTGCTAACTTCAAGAAAAACCAAAATTCATAAAATGTGTATATTTTTTAGAGTTCTGAGTAGCACTCAAAGAGTTCAACAATTCTTTCTAGCTTAGACCAATATTTCTGTTTAATAAAGATTTTATAGCGATTTCAAATTATGGTGCTAACTTCACGCAACCAAAAAATTTTTAAAATGTTTTAATTTTTTTTTTGTTCTGGGTAGTACTCAAAGAGTTCTAGAGTTATTGCTAGGTTAGACCAATAGTTCTGAGTAAAAAAAGATTTTCTAGCGATTTTAAAGTTTCGGAGCCAATTTCACGCAACACCAAAAATCTTAAATTCTCTATATTTTTAGAGGTCTGAGTAGAACTCAAAGAGTTCTAGAGTTCCTGCTTGGTTAGACCAAGGGTTCTTTGTAAATAAAGGTTTTATATCGAATTTAATGTTTCGGTGCTACCTTCACCCAAAACCAAAAATCATAAGATGTCTATATTTATAAGAGTTCTGACTAGCACTCAAAGAGTTCTAGAGTTCTTGCTAGGTTAGAATAATAATTCTGGGTAAATAAACATTTTAGAACGATTTTAAAGTTTCGGTCCTAACTTCACGCAACACCAAAAATATTAAAATGTCCATATTTTTGGAGTTCTGAGTAGAATTCAAAGAGTTCTAGAGTTCTTGCTAGGATAGACCAATAGTTCTGGGTAAATAAAGATTTTATAGCGATTTTGAAATTTTTGGTGTTAACTTCACGCAACACCAAAAATCTTAAAATGTCTATATTTTTTAGAGTTCTGAGTAGCACTCAAAGAGTTCTAGAGTTTTTGGTAGGTTAGACCAATAGTTCTCTGTAAATAAAGATTTTATAGCGATTTCAAAATTTTGGTGCTAACTAATCGCAACACCAAAACTCTTAAAATCTCTATATTTTTTAGACTTCTGAGTAGCACTCAAAGTGTTCTAGAGATCTTCCTAGGTTACACTAATAGTTCTGGGTAAATAAACATTTTATAGCATTTTTAAAGTTTCGCTGCTAACTTCAAGAAAAACCAAAATTCATAAAATGTGTATATTTTTTAGAGTTCTGAGTAGCACTCAAAGAGTTCAACAGTTCTTTCTAGGTTAGACCAATATTTCTGGGTAAATAAAGATTTTATAGCGATTTTAAAACTTCGGTACTAACTTCACGCAACATAAAAAATCTTAAAATGTCTTAATTTTTTGAGAGTTCTGAGTTGCACTCAAAGAGTTCAAGAGTTCTTGCTAGGTTAGACCAATATTTAGGGGTAAATAAAGATTTTATAGCGATTTTAAAATTTCGGTGGTAACCACGAAACACCAAAAATCTTAAAATGTCTATATTTATTAGAGTTCTGAGTAGCACTCAAAGAGTTCAAGAGTTCTTGGTAGGTTAGAACAATAGTTCTGGATAAATAAAGATTTTATAGCGATTTAAAAATTTCGGTGCTAACTTCACGCAACACCAAAAATCTTAAAACGTCTTTATTTTTAGAGTTCTGAGTAGAACTCAAAGAGTTCAAGAGCTCTTGGTAGGTTGGACCAATATTTCTGGATAAATAAAGATTTTATAGCGATTATAAAATTTCAGCGCTAACTTCACACAACAACAAAAATCTTAAAATGTATTTGTTTCTAGAGTTCTGAGTAAAACTCAAAGAGTTCTAGAGTTCTTGCTAGGTTAGACCAATAGTTCTGGGTAAATAAAGATTTTATAGCGATTTTAAAATTTTGGTGCTAACTTCACGCAACACCAATAATCTTAAAATGCCTTTATTTTTTAAAGTTCTGAGTAGCACTCAAAGAGTTCTAGAGTTCCTGCTAGGTTAGACCAAGGGTTCTTTGTAAATAAAGGTTTTATATCGAATTTAATGTTTCGGTGCTACTTTCACCCAAAACCAAAAATCATAACATGTCTATGTTTATAAGAGTTCTGAGTAGCACTCAAAGAGTTCTAGAGTTCTTGCTAGGTTAGAATAATAATTCTGGGTAAATAAACATTTTAGAACGATTTTAAAGTTTCGGTCCTAACTTCACGCAACACCAAAAATATTGAAATGTCTATTATTTTGGATTTCTTAGTAGAACTCAGAGTTCTAGAGTTCTTGCTAGGTTAGACCAATAGTTCTGGGTAAATAAAGATTTTATAGCGATTTTAAATTTTTGGTGCTAACTTCACGCAACACCAAAAATCTTAAAATTTCTATATTTTTTAGAGTTCTGAGTAGCACTCAAAGAGTTCTAGAGTTTTTGGTAGGTTAGACCAATAGTTCTGTGTAAATAAAGATTTTATAGCGATTTTAAAATTTTGGTGCTAACTAATCGCAACACCAATACTCTTAAAATCTTTATATTTTTTAGACTTCCGAGTAACACTAAAAGTGTTCTAGAGTTCTTCCTAGGTTACACTAATAGTTCTTGGTAAATAAACATTTTATAGCGTTTTTAAAGTTTCGCTGCTAACTTCAAGAAAAACCAAAATTCATGAAATAGGTATCTTTGTTAGAGTTCTGAGTAGCACTCAAAGAGTTCAACAGTTCTTGCTAGGTTAGACAAATATTTCTGGGTAAAAAAGATTTTATAGGGATTTTAAAATTTCGGTACTAACTTCACGCAACATAAAAAATCTTAAAATGTCTTAATTTTTTGAGAGTTCTGAGTAGAACTCAAAGAGTTCTAGAGTTCTTGCTAGGTTAGACCAATAGTTCTGGGTAAATAAAAATTTTATAGCGATTTTAAATTTTTGGTGCTAACTTCACGCAACACCAAAAGTCTTAAAATCTCTATATTTTTTAAACTTCTGAGTAGCACTCAAAGTGTTCTAGAGATCTTCCTAGGTTACACTAATAGTTCTGGGTAAATAAACATTTTATAGCGTTTTTAAAGTTTCGCTGCTAACTTCAAGAAAAACCAAAATTCATAAAATGTGTATATTTTTTAGAGTTCTGAGTAGCACTCAAAGAGTTCAACAATTCTTTCTAGCTTAGACCAATATTTCTGCTTAAATAAAGATTTTATAGCGATTTCAAATTATGGTGCTAACTTCACGCAACCAAAAAATTTTTAAAATGTTTTAATTTTTTTTTGTTCTGGGTAGTACTCAAAGAGTTCTAGAGTTATTGCTAGGTTAGACCAATAGTTCTGAGTAAAAAAAGATTTTCTAGCGATTTTAAAGTTTCGGAGCCAATTTCACGCAACACCAAAAATCTTAAATTCTCTATATTTTTAGAGGTCTGAGTAGAACTCAAAGAGTTCTAGAGTTCCTGCTTGGTTAGACCAAGGGTTCTTTGTAAATAAAGGTTTTATATCGAATTTAATGTTTCGGTGCTACCTTCACCCAAAACCAAAAATCATAAGATGTCTATATTTATAAGAGTTCTGACTAGCACTCAAAGAGTTCTAGAGTTCTTGCTAGGTTAGAATAATAATTCTGGGTAAATAAACATTTTAGAGCGATTTTAAAGTTTCGGTCCTAACTTCACGCAACACCAAAAATATTAAAATGTCCATATTTTTGGAGTTCTGAGTAGAATTCAAAGAGTTCTAGAGTTCTTGCTAGGTTAGACCAATAGTTCTGGGTAAATAAAGATTTTATAGCGATTTTGAAATTTTTGGTGTTAACTTCACGCAACACCAAAAATCTTAAAATGTCTATATTTTTTAGAGTTCTGAGTAGCACTCAAAGAGTTCTAGAGTTTTTGGTAGGTTAGACCAATAGTTCTCTGTAAATAAAGATTTTATAGCGATTTTAAAATTTTGGTGCTAACTAATCGCAACACCAAAACTCTTAAAATCTCTATATTTTTTAGACTTCTGAGTAGCACTCAAAGTGTTCTAGAGATCTTCCTAGGTTACACTAATAGTTCTGGGTAAATAAACATTTTATAGCATTTTTAAAGTTTCGCTGCTAACTTCAAGAAAAACCAAAATTCATAAAATGTGTATATTTTTTAGAGTTCTCAGTAGCACTCAAAGAGTTCAACAGTTCTTTCTAGGTTAGACCAATATTTCTGGGTAAATAAAGATTTTATAGCGATTTTAAAATTTCGGTACTAACTTCACGCAACATAAAAAATCTTAAAATGTCTTAATTTTTTGAGAGTTCTGAGTTGCACTCAAAGAGTTCAAGAGTTCTTGCTAGGTTAGACCAATATTTAGGGGTAAATAAAGATTTTATAGCGATTTTAAAATTTCGGTGGTAACCACGAAACACCAAAAATCTTAAAATGTCTATATTTATTAGAGTTCTGAGTAGCACTCAAAGAGTTCAAGAGTTCTTGGTAGGTTAGAACAATAGTTCTGGATAAATAAAGATTTTATAGCGATTTAAAAATTTCGGTGCTAACTTCACGCAACACCAAAAATCTTAAAACGTCTTTATTTTTAGAGTTCTGAGTAGAACTCAAAGAGTTCAAGAGCTCTTGGTAGGTTGGACCAATATTTCTGGATAAATAAAGATTTTATAGCGATTATAAAATTTCAGCGCTAACTTCACACAACAACAAAAATCTTAAAATGTATTTGTTTCTAGAGTTCTGAGTAAAACTCAAAGAGTTCTAGAGTTCTTGCTAGGTTAGACCAATAGTTCTGGGTAAATAAAGATTTTATAGCGATTTTAAAATTTTGGTGCTAACTTCACGCAACACCAATAATCTTAAAATGCCTTTATTTTTTAAAGTTCTGAGTAGCACTCAAAGAGTTCTAGAGTTCCTGCTAGGTTAGACCAAGGGTTCTTTGTAAATAAAGGTTTTATATCGAATTTAATGTTTCGGTGCTACTTTCACCCAAAACCAAAAATCATAACATGTCTATGTTTATAAGAGTTCTGAGTAGCACTCAAAGAGTTCTAGAGTTCTTGCTAGGTTAGAATAATAATTCTGGGTAAATAAACATTTTAGAACGATTTTAAAGTTTCGGTCCTAACTTCACGCAACACCAAAAATATTGAAATGTCTATTATTTTGGATTTCTTAGTAGAACTCAGAGTTCTAGAGTTCTTGCTAGGTTAGACCAATAGTTCTGGGTAAATAAATATTTATTGCGATTTTAAAATTTTGGTGGTAACTTCACGCAACACCAAAAATCTTAAAATGCCTTTATTTTTTAGAGTTCTGAGTAGTACTTAAAGAGTTCTAGAGTTCTTGCTAGGTTAGACCAATAGTTCTGTGTAAATAAAGATTTTCCAGCGATTTTAAAGTTTCGGACCCAATTTCACGCAACACCAAAAATCTTAAAATCTCTATATTTTTTAGAGGTCTGAGTAGCACTCAAAGAGTTCTAGAGTTCTTGCTAGGTTAGGCAAATAGTTCTGGGTAGATAAACATTTTATAGCGATTTTAAAGTTTCGATCCTAACAACGCAACACCAAAAATCTTAAAACATCTATATTTTTTTAGAGTTCTGAGTAGCACTCAAAGAGTTCTAAAGTTCTTGCCAGGATAGGCCAATAGTTCTTTGTAAACAAAGATTTTATAGCGATTTTAATGTTTCGGTGGTAACTTCACGAAACACCAAAAATCTTAAAATGTCTATATTTTTTAGAGTTCTGAATAACACTGAAAGAGTTCAAGAGTTATTGCTAGGTTAGGCTAGTAGTTCAGGGTAAAAAAAGATTTTATAGCGATTTTAAAGTTTTGGTTCTAACTTCAAGCAACCCCAAAAATCTAAAAATGTTGCAATTTTTTTTGAGTTCTAAGTAGTACTCAAAAAGTTCTAGAGTTATTGCTAGGTTAGACCAATAGTTCTGGGTAAATAAAAATTTTATAGCGATTTTAAAGTTTCGCTGCTAACTCACGCAAAACCAAAAATCTTATAATGTCTTTATTTTTTGTAGTTCTGAGTAGCACTCAAAGTGTTCTAGACTTCATGCTAGGTTAGACCAAGGGTTCTTTGTAAATAAAGGTTTTATATCGAATTTAATGTTTCGGTTCTACCTTCACCCAAAACCAAAAATCATAACATGTCTATATTTATAAGAGTTCTGAGTAGCACTCAAGGAGTTCTAGAGTTCTTTTTAGGTTAGACCAATAGTTCTGGGTAAATAAATATTTTATAGCGATTCTAAAGTTTCGGTGGTAACTTCACGAAATACCAAAAATCTTAAAATGTCTATATTTTTCAGAGTTCTGAGATGAACTCAAAGAGTTCTAGAGTACTTGCTAGGTTAGAACAATAGTTCTGGGTAAATAAAGATTTTATAGCGATTTTAAAATTTTGGTGCTTTCACGCAACACCAATAATCTTAAAATGCCTTTATTTTTTAGAGTTCTGAGTAACACTCAAAGAGATCTAGAGTTCTTGCTAGGTTAGACCAATAGTTCTGGGTAAATAAAAATTTTATAACGATTTTAAAGTTTCGCAGCTAACTCACGCAAAACCAAAAATCTTATAATGTCTTTATTTTTTAGAGTTCTGAGTAGCACTCAAAGAGTTCTAGAGTTCCTGCTAGGTTAGACCAAGGGTTCTTTGTAAATAAAGGTTTTATATCGAATTTAATGTTTCGGTGCTACTTTCACCCAAAACCAAAAATCATAACATGTCTATGTTTATAAGAGTTCTGAGTAGCACTCAAAGAGTTCTAGAGTTCTTGCTAGGTTAGAATAATAATTCTGGGTAAATAAACATTTTAGAACGATTTTAAAGTTTCGGTCCTAACTTCACGCAACACCAAAAATATTGAAATGTCTATATTTTTGGATTTCTTAGTAGAACTCAAAGAGTTCTAGAGTTCTTGCTAGGTTAGACCAATAGTTCTGGGTAAATAAAGATTTTATAGCGATTTTAAATTTTTGGTGCTAACTTCACGCAACACCAAAAATCTTAAAATTTCTATATTTTTTAGAGTTCTGAGTAGCACTCAAAGAGTTCTAGAGTTTTTGGTAGGTTAGACCAATAGTTCTGTGTAAATAAAGATTTTATAGCGATTTTAAAATTTTGGTGCTAACTAATCGCAACACCAAAACTCTTAAAATCTTTATATTTTTTAGACTTCTGAGTAACACTAAAAGTGTTCTAGAGTTCTTCCTAGGTTACACTAATAGTTCTTGGTAAATAAACATTTTATAGCGTTTTTAAAGTTTCGCTGCTAACTTCAAGAAAAACCAAAATTCATAAAATAGGTATATTTTTTAGAGTTCTGAGTAGCACTCAAAGAGTTCAACAGTTCTTGTTAGGTTAGACAAATATTTCTGGGTAAAAAAGATTTTATAGGGATTTTAAAATTTCGGTACTAACTTCACGCAACATAAAAAATCTTAAAATGTCTTAATTTTTTGAGAGTTCTGAGTAGAACTCAAAGAGTTCTAGAGTTCTTGCTAGGTTAGACCAATAGTTCTGGGTAAATAAAAATTTTATAGCGATTTTAAATTTTTGGTGCTAACTTCACGCAACACCAAAAATCTTAAAATGTCTATATTTTTTAGAGTTCTGAGTAGCACTCAAAGAGTTCTAGAGTTCTTGGTAGGTTAGACCAATAGTTCTGTGTAAATAAACATTTTATAGCGATTTGTAAATTTTTGTGCTAACTTCACGCAACACCAAAAGACTTAAAATCTCTATATTTTTTAGACTTCTGAGTAGCACTCAAAGTGTTCTAGAGATCTTCCTAGGTTACACTAATAATTCTGGGTAAATAAACATTTTATAGCGTTTTTAAAGTTAGGCTGCTAACTTCAAGAAAAACCAAAATTCATAAAATGTGTATATTTTTTAGAATTATGAGTAGCACTCAAAGAGTTCAACAGTTCTTTCTAAGTTAGACTAATATTTCTGGGTAAATAAAAATTTTATAGCGATTTTAAAATTTTGGTACTAGCTTCAGGTAACATAAAAAATCTTAAAATGTCTTAATTTTTTGATTGTTCTGAGTAGCACTCAAAGAGTTCAAGTGTTCTTGCTAGGTTAGAACAATATTTCTGTGTAAATAAAGATTTTATAGCGATTTTAAAATTTCGGTGGTAACTACGAAACACCAAAAATCTTAAAATGTCTATATTTATTAGAGTTCTGAGTTCCACTCAAAGCGTTCAAGAGTTCTTGGTAGGTTAGAACAATAGTTCTGGATAAATAAAGATTTTATAGCGATTTAAAAATTTCGGTGCTAACTTCACGCAACACCAAAAATCTTAAAATGTCTTTATTTTTAGAGTTCTGAGTAGAACTCAGAAAGTTCTAGAGTTCTTGCTGGTTAGACCAATAGCTCTGGGTAAATAAAGATTTTATAGCGATTTTAAAATTTCGGTGGTAACCACGCAACACCAAAAATCTTAAAATGTCTATATTTTTTAGAGATCTGAGTAGCACTCAAAGAGTTCTAGAGTTCTTGCTAGGCTAGACCAATAGTTCTGTGTAAATAAAGATTTTATAGCGATTTTAAAATTTTGGTGCTAACTTCACGCAACACCAAAAGTCTTAAAATCTCTATATTTTTTATACTTCTGAGTAGCACTCAAAGTGTTCTAGAGATCTTCCTAGGTTACACTAATAGTTCTGGGTAAATAAACACTTTATAGCGTTTTTAAAGTTTCGCTGCTAACTTCAAGAAAAACCAAAATTCATAAAATGTGTATATTTTTTAGAGTTCTGAGTAGCACTCAAAGAGTTCAACAATTCTTTCTAGCTTAGACCAATATTTCTGCTTAAATAAAGATTTTATAGCGATTTCAAATTATGGTGCTAACTTCACGCAACCAAAAAATTTTTAAAATGTTTTAATTTTTTTTTGTTCTGGGTAGTACTCAAAGAGTTCTAGAGTTATTGCTAGGTTAGACCAATAGTTCTGAGTAAAAAAAGATTTTCTAGCGATTTTAAAGTTTCGGAGCCAATTTCACGCAACACCAAAAATCTTAAAATCTCTATATTTTTAGAGGTCTGAGTAGAACTCAAAGAGTTCTAGAGTTCCTGCTATGTTAGACCAAGGGTTCTTTGAAAATAAAGGTTTTATATCGAATTTAATGTTTCGGTGCTACCTTCACCCAAAACCAAAAATCATAACATGTCTATATTTATAAGAGTTCTTAGTAGCACTCAAAGAGTTCTAGAGTTCTTGCTAGGTTAGAATAATAATTCTGGGTAAATAAACATTTTAGAGCGATTTTAAAGTTTCGGTCCTAACTTCACGTTACACCAAAATATTAAAATGTCTATATTTTTGGAGTTCTGAGTAGAACTCAAGGAGTTCTAGAGTTATTGCTAGGTTAGACCAATAGTTCTGGGTAAATAAAGATTTTATAGCGATTTTGAAATTTTTGGCGCTAACTTCACGCAACACCAAAAATCTTTATATGTCTATATTTTTTAGAGTTCTGAGTAGCACTCAAAGAGTTCTAGAGTTTTTGGTAGGTTAGACTAATAGTTCTGTGTAAATAAAGATTTTATAGCGATTTTAAAATTTTGGTGCTAACTAATCGCAACACCAAAACTCTTAAAATCTCTATATTTTTTAGACTTCTGAGTAGCACTCAAAGAGTTCTAGAGTTCTTCGTAGGTTACACTAATAGTTCTTGGTAAATAAACATTTCATAGTGTTTTTAAAGTTTCGCTGCTAACTTCAAGAAAAACCAAAATTCATAAAATAGGTATATTTTTTAGAGTTCTGAGTAGCACTCAAAGAGTTCAACAGTTCTTGCTAGGTTAGACCAATATTTCTGGGTAAATAAAGATTTTATAGCGATTTTGAAATTTCGGTAATAACTTCACGCAACATAAAAAATCTTAAAATGTCTTTTTTTTGAGAGTTCTGAGTAGAACTCAAAGAGTTCTAGAGTTCTTGCTAGGTTAGACCAATAGTTCTGGGTAAATAAAAATTTTATAGCGATTTTAAATTTTTGGTGCTAGCTTCACGCAACACCAAAAATCTTAAAATGTCTATATTTATTAGAGTTCTGAGTAGCACTCAAAGAGTTCTACAGTTCTTGGTAGGTTAGACCAATATTTCTTGATAAATAAAGATTTTATAGCGATTTAAAAATTTCGTTGCTAACTTCACGCAACACCAAAAATCTTAAAATATCGTTATTTTTAGAGTTCTGAGTAGAACTCAAAGAGACCAAGAGTTCTTGGTAGGTTAGACCAATAGTTCTGGGTAAATAAAGATTTTATAGTGATTTTAAAATTTTGGTGCTAACTTCACGCAACACCAAAAATCTTAAAATCATTATATTTTTAAGGGTTTTGAGTAGTACTCAAAGAGTTCTAGAGTTCTTGCTAGGTTAGACTAATAGTTCTGGGTAAATAAAAATTTTATAGCGATTTTAAATTTTTGGGGCTAACTTTACGCAACACCAAAAATCTTAAAATGTCTATATTTTTTAGAGTTCTGAGTAGCACTCAAAAAGTTCTAAAGTTCTTGGTAGGTTAGACCAATAGTTCTGTGTAAATAAAGATTTTATAGCGATTTGTAAATTTTGGTGCTAACTTCACGCAACACCAAAACTCTTAAAATCTCTATATTTTTTAGACTTCTGAGTAGCACTCAAAGTGTTCTAGAGTTCTTCCTAGGTTACACTAATAGTTCTGTGTAAATAAACATCTTATAGCGTTTTTAAAGTTTCACTGCTAACTTAAAAAAAACCAAAATTCATAAAATAGGTATATTTTTTTGAGATCTGAGTAGCACTCAAAGAGTTCAACAGTTCTTGCTAAGTTAGACCAATATTTCTGGGTAAATAAAGATTATATAGCGATTTTAAAATTTTGGTACTAACCACGCAAAATAAAAAATCTTAAAATGTCTTAATTTTTTGAGAATTCTGAGTAGAACTCAAAGAGTTCTAGAGTTCTTGCTAGGTTAGACCAATAGTTCTGGGTAAATAAAAATAATATAGCGATTTTAAATTTTTGGTGCTAACTTCACGCAACACCAAAAATCTTAAAATGTCTATATTTTTTAGAGTTTTTAGTAGCACTCAAAGAGTTCAAGAGTTCTTGGTAGGTTAGAACAATAGTTCTGGATAAATAAAGATTTTATAGCGATTTAAAAATTTCGGTGCTAACTTCACGCAACACCAAAAATCTTAAAATGTCTTTATTTTTAGAGTTCTGAGTAGAACTCAAAGAGTTCAAGAGTTCTTGGTAGGTTGGACCAATATTTCTGGATAAATAAAGATTTTATAGCGATTTTAAAATTTCGGCGCTAACTTCACACAACAACAAAAATCTTAAAATGTATTTATTTTTAGAGTTCTGAGTAGAACTCAAAGAGTTCTAGAGTTCTTGCTAGGTTAGACCAATAGTTCTGGGTAAATAAAAATAATATAGCGATTTTAAAATTTTGGTGCTAACTTAACGCAACACAAAAAATCTTAAAATGCCTTTATTTTTTACAGTTCTGAGTAGCACTCAAAGACTTCTAGAGTTCTTGCTAGGTTAAACCAATAGTTCTGGGTAAATAAATATTTATTGCGATTTTAAAATTTTGGTGGTAACTTCACGCAACACCAAAAATCTTAAAATGCCTTTATTTTTTAGAGTTCTGAGTAGTACTTAAAGAGTTCTAGAGTTCTTGCTAGGTTAGACCAATAGTTCTGTGTAAATAAAGATTTTCCAGCGATTTTAAAGTTTCGGACCCAATTTCACGCAACACCAAAAATCTTAAAATCTCTATATTTTTTAGAGGTCTGAGTAGCACTCAAAGAGTTCTAGAGTTCTTGCTAGGTTAGGCAAATAGTTCTGGGTAGATAAACTTTTTATAGCGATTTTAAAGTTTCGATCCTAACAACGCAACACCAAAAATCTTAAAACATCTATATTTTTTTAGAGTTCTGAGTAGCACTCAAAGAGTTCTAAAGTTCTTGCCAGGATAGGCCAATAGTTCTTTGTAAACAAAGATTTTATAGCGATTTTAATGTTTCGGTGGTAACTTCACGAAACACCAAAAATCTTAAAATGTCTATATTTTTTAGAGTTCTGAATAACACTGAAAGAGTTCAAGAGTTATTGCTAGGTTAGGCTAGTAGTTCAGGGTAAAAAAAGATTTTGTAGCGATTTTAAAGTTTTGGTTCTAACTTCAAGCAACCCCAAAAATCTAAAAATGTTGCAATTTTTTTGAGTTCTAAGTAGTACTCAAAGAGTTCTAGAGTTATTGCTAGGTTAGACCAATAGTTCTGGGTAAATAAAAATTTTATAGCGATTTTAAAGTTTCGCTGCTAACTCACGCAAAACCAAAAATCTTATAATGTCTTTATTTTTTAGAGTTCTGAGTAGCACTCAAAGTGTTCTAGAGTTCTTGCTAGGTTAGACCAAGGGTTCTTTGTAAATAAAGGTTTTATATCGAATTTAATGTTTCGGTGCTACCTTCACCCAAAACCAAAAATCATAACATGTCTATATTTATAAGAGTTCTGAGTAGCACTCAAGGAGTTCTAGAGTTCTTGTTAGGTTAGACCAATAGTTCTGGGTAAATAAATATTTTATAGCGATTCTAAAGTTTCGGTGGTAACTTCACGAAATACCAAAAATCTTAAAATGTCTATATTTTTTAGAGTTCTGAGTAGCACTCAAAGAGTTCAAGAGTTCTTGGTAGGTTAGACCAATAGTTCTGGATAAATAAAGATTTTATAGCGATTTTAAAATTTCGGTTCTAACTTCACGCAACACCAAAAATTTTAAATTGTCTTTATTTTTCAGAGTTCTGAGAAGAACTCAAAAAGTTCTAGAGTACTTGCTAGGTTAGAACAATAGTTCTGGGTAAATAAAGATTTTATAGCGATTTTAAAATTTTTGTGCTAACTTCACGCAACACCAATAATCTTAAAATGCCTTTATTTTTTAGAGTTCTGAGTAGCACTCAAAGAGATCTAGAGTTCTTGCTAGGTTAGACCAATAGTTCTGGGTAAATAAAAATTTTATAACGATTTTAAAGTTTCGCAGCTAACTCACGCAAAACCAAAAATCTTATAATGTCTTTATTTTTTAGAGTTCTGAGTAGCACTCAAAGAGTTCTAGAGTTCCTGCTAGGTTAGACCAAGGGTTCTTTGTAAATAAAGGTTTTATATCGAATTTAAAGTTTCGGTGCTACTTTCACCCAAAACCAAAAATCATAACATGTCTATGTTTATAAGAGTTCTGAGTAGCACTCAAAGAGTTCTAGAGTTCTTGCTAGGTTAGAATAATAATTCTGGGTAAATAAACATTTTAGAACGATTTTAAAGTTTCGGTCCTAACTTCACGCAACACCAAAAATATTGAAATGTCTATATTTTTGGATTTCTGAGTAGAACTCAAAGAGTTCTAGAGTTCTTGCTAGGTTAGACCATTAGTTCTGGGTAAATAAAGATTTTATAGCGATTTTAAATTTTTGGTGCTAACTTCACGCAACACCAAAAATCTTAAAATTTCTATATTTTTTAGAGTTCTGAGTAGCACTCAAAGAGTTCTAGAGTTTTTGCTAGGTTAGACCAATAGTTCTGTGTAAATAAAGATTTTATAGCGATTTTAAAATTTTGGTGCTAACTAATCGCAACACCAAAACTCTTAAAATCTTTATATTTTTTAGACTTCTGAGTAACACTAAAAGTGTTCTAGAGTTCTTCTTAGGTTACACTAATAGTTCTTGGTAAATAAACATTTTATAGCGTTTTCAAAGTTTCGCTGCTAACTTCAAGAAAAACCAAAATTCATAAAATAGGTATATTTTTTAGAGTTCTGAGTAGCACTCAAAGAATTCAACAGTTCTTGCTAGGTTAGACAAATATTTCTGGTTAAAAAAGATTTTATAGGGATTTTAAAATTTCGGTACTAACTTCACGCAACATAAAAAATCTTAAAATGTCTTAATTTTTTGAGAGTTCTGAGTAGAACTCAAAGAGTTCTAGAGTTCTTGCTAGGTTAGACCAATAGTTCTTGGTAAATAAAGTTTTATAGCGATTTTAAATTTTTGGTGCTAACTTCACGCAACACCAAAAATCTTAAAATGTCTATATTTTTTAGAGTTCTGAGTAGCACACAAAGAGTTCTAGAGTTCTTGGTAGGTTAGACCAATAGTTCTGTGTAAATAAAGATTTTATAGCGATTTGTAAATTTTGGTGCTAACTTCACGCAACACCAAAAGTCTTAAAATCTCTATATTTTTTAGACTTCTGAGTAGCACTCAAAGTGTTCTAGAGATCTTCCTAGGTTACACTAATAATTCTGGGTAAATAAACATTTTATAGCGTTTTTAAAGTTTCGCTGCTAACTTCAAGAAAAACCAAAATTCATAAAATGTGTATATTTTTTAGAATTATGAGTAGCACTCAAAGAGTTCAACAGTTCTTTCTAAGTTAGACTAATATTTCTGGGTAATAAAAATTTTATAGCGATTTTAAAATTTTGGTACTAACTTCACGCAACATAAAAAATCTTAAAATGTCTTAATTTTTTAAGAGTTCTGAGTAGCACTCAAAGAGTTCAAGTGTTCTTGCTAGGTTAGAACAATATTTCTGGGTAAATAAAGATTTTATAGCAATTTTAAAATTTCGGTGGTAACCACGAAACACCAAAAATCTTAAAATGTCTATATTTATTAGAGTTCTGAGTTCCACTCAAAGCGTTCAAGAGTTCTTGGTAGGTTAAAACAATAGTTCTGGATAAATGAAGATTTTATAGCGATTTAAAAATTTCGGTGCTAACTTCACGCAACACCAAAAATCTTAAAATGTCTTTATTTTTAGAGTTCTGAGTAGAACTCAGAGAGTTCTAGAGTTCTTGCTGGTTAGACCAATAGCTCTGGGTAAATATTTTATAGCGATTTTAAAATTTCGGTGGTAACCACGCAACACCAGAAATCTTAAAATGTCTATATTTTTTAGAGTTCTGAGTAGCACTCAAAGAGTTCTAGAGTTCTTGCTAGGCTAGACCAATAGTTCTGTGTAAATAAAGATTTTATAGCGATTTTAAAATTTTGGTGCTAACTTCACGCAACACCAAAAGTCTTAAAATCTCTATATTTTTTAGACTTCTGAGTAGCACTCAAAGTGTTCTAGAGATCTTCCTAGGTTACACTAATAGTTCTGGGTAAATAAACATTTTATAGCGTTTTTAAAGTTTCGCTGCTAACTTCAAGAAAAACCAAAATTCATAAAATGTGTATATTTTTTAGAGTTCTGAGTAGCACTCAAAGAGTTCAACAATTCTTTCTAGGTTAGACCAATATTTCTGCTTAAATAAAGATTTTATGGCGATTTCAAATTATGGTGCTAACTTCACGCAACCAAAAAATTTTTAAAATGTTTTAATTTTTTTAGAGTTCTGGGTAGTACTCAAAGAGTTCTAGAGTTATTGCTAGGTTAGACCAATAGTTCTGAGTAAAAAAAGATTTACTAGCGATTTTAAAGTTTCGGAGCCAATTTCACGCAACACCAAAAATCTTAAAATCTCTATATTTTTAGAGGTCTGAGTAGAACTCAAAGAGTTCTAGAGTTCCTGCTAGGTTAAACCAAGGGTTCTTTGAAAATAAAGGTTTTATATCGAATTTAATGTTTCGGTGCTACCTTCACCCAAAACCAAAAATCATAACATGTCTATATTTATAAGAGTTCTTAGTAGCACTCAAAGAGTTCTAGAGTTCTTGCTAGGTTAGAATAATAATTCTGGGTAAATAAACATTTTAGAGCGATTTTAAAATTTCGGTCCTAACTTCACGCCACACCAAAATATTAAAATGTCTATATTTTTGAAGTTCTGAGTAGAACTCAAAGAGTTCTAGAGTTATTGCTAGGTTAGACCAATAGTTCTGGGTAAATAAAGATTTTATAGCGATTTTGAAATTTTTGGTGCTAACTTCACGCAACACCAAAAATCTTTATATGTCTATATTTTTTAGAGTTCTGAGTAGCACTCAAAGAGTTCTAGAGTTTTTGGTAGGTTAGACTAATAGTTCTGTGTAAATAAAGATTTTATAGCGATTTTAAAATTTTGGTGCTAACTAATCGCAACACCAAAACTCTTAAAATCTCTATATTTTTTAGACTTCTGAGTAGCACTAAAAGTGTTCTAGAGTTCTTCGTAGGTTACACTAATAGTTCTTGGTAAATAAACATTTTATAGCGTTTTTAAAGTTTCGCTGCTAACTTCAAGAAAAACCAAAATTCATAAAATGTGTATATTTTTTAGAGTTCTGAGTAGCACTCAAAGAGTTCAACAATTCTTTCTAGGTTAGACCAATATTTCTGCTTAAATAAAGATTTTATGGCGATTTCAAATTATGGTGCTAACTTCACGCAACCAAAAAATTTTTAAAATGTTTTAATTTTTTTAGAGTTCTGGGTAGTACTCAAAGAGTTCTAGAGTTATTGCTAGGTTAGACCAATAGTTCTGGGTAAATATTTTATAGCGATTTTAAAATTTCGGTGGTAACCACGCAACACCAGAAATCTTAAAATGTCTATATTTTTTAGAGTTCTGAGTAGCACTCAAAGAGTTCTAGAGTTCTTGCTAGGCTAGACCAATAGTTCTGTGTAAATAAAGATTTTATAGCGATTTTAAAATTTTGGTGCTAACTTCACGCAACACCAAAAGTCTTAAAATCTCTATATTTTTTAGACTTCTGAGTAGCACTCAAAGTGTTCTAGAGATCTTCCTAGGTTACACTAATAGTTCTGGGTAAATAAACATTTTATAGCGTTTTTAAAGTTTCGCTGCTAACTTCAAGAAAAACCAAAATTCATAAAATGTGTATATTTTTTAAAGTTCTGAGTAGCACTCAAAGAGTTCAACAATTCTTTCTAGGTTAGACCAATATTTCTGCTTAAATAAAGATTTTATGGCGATTTCAAATTATGGTGCTAACTTCACGCAACCAAAAAATTTTTAAAATGTTTTAATTTTTTTAGAGTTCTGGGTAGTACTCAAAGAGTTCTAGAGTTATTGCTAGGTTAGACCAATAGTTCTGAGTAAAAAAAGATTTTCTAGCGATTTTAAAGTTTCGGAGCCAATTTCACGCAACACCAAAAATCTTAAAATCTCTATATTTTTAGAGGTCTGAGTAGAACTCAAAGAGTTCTAGAGTTCCTGCTAGGTTAAACCAAGGGTTCTTTGAAAATAAAGGTTTTATATCGAATTTAATGTTTCGGTGCTACCTTCACCCAAAACCAAAAATCATAACATGTCTATATTTATAAGAGTTCTTAGTAGCACTCAAAGAGTTCTAGAGTTCTTGCTAGGTTAGAATAATAATTCTGGGTAAATAAACATTTTAGAGCGATTTTAAAATTTCGGTCCTAACTTCACGCCACACCAAAATATTAAAATGTCTATATTTTTGAAGTTCTGAGTAGAACTCAAAGAGTTCTAGAGTTATTGCTAGGTTAGACCAATAGTTCTGGGTAAATAAAGATTTTATAGCGATTTTGAAATTTTTGGTGCTAACTTCACGCAACACCAAAAATCTTTATATGTCTATATTTTTTAGAGTTCTGAGTAGCACTCAAAGAGTTCTAGAGTTTTTGGTAGGTTAGACTAATAGTTCTGTGTAAATAAAGATTTTATAGCGATTTTAAAATTTTGTTGCTAACTAATCGCAACACCAAAACTCTTAAAATCTCTATATTTTTTAGACTTCTGAGTAGCACTAAAAGTGTTCTAGAGTTCTTCGTAGGTTACACTAATAGTTCTTGGTAAATAAACATTTTATAGCGTTTTTAAAGTTTCGCTGCTAACTTCAAGAAAAACCAAAATTCATAAAATAGGTATATTTTTTAGAGTTCTGAGTAGCACTCAAAGAGTTCAACAGTTCTTGCTAGGTTAGACCAATATTTCTGGGTAAATAAAGATTTTATAGCGATTTTGATATTTCGGTACTAACTTCACGCAACATAAAAAATCTTAAAATGTCTTTTTTTTTAGAGTTCTGAGTAGAACTCAAAGAGTTCTAGAGTTCTTGCTAGGTTAGACCAATAGTTCTGGGTAAATAAAAATTTTATAGCGATTTTAAATTTTTGGTGCTAACTTCACGCAACACCAAAAATCTTAAAATGTCTATATTTATTAGAGTTCTGAGTAGCACTCAAAGAGTTCAAAAGTTCTTGGTAGGTTAGACCAATAGTTCTGGATAAATAAAGATTTTATAGCGATTTAAAAATTTCGTTGCTAACTTCACGCAACACCAAAAATCTTAAAATATCGTTATTTTTAGAGTTCTGAGTAGAACTCAAAGAGTTCAAGAGTTCTTGGTAGGTTAGACCAATAGTTCTGGGTAAATAAAGATTTTATAGTGATTTTAAAATTTTGGTGCTAACTTCACGCAACACCAAAAATCTTAAAATCTCTATATTTTTAAGAGTTCTGAGTCGTACTCAAAGAGTTCTAGAGTTCTTGCTAGGTTAGACTAATAGTTCTGGGTAAATAAAAATTTTATAGCGATTTTAAATTTTTGGGGCTAACTTCACGCAACACCAAAAATCTTAAAATGTCTATATTTTTTAGAGTTCTGAGTAGCACTCAAAGAGTTCTAAAGTTCTTGGTAGGTTAGACCAATAGTTCTGTGTAAATAAAGATTTTATAGCGATTTGTAAATTTTGGTGCTAACTTCACGCAACACCAAAACTCTTAAAATCTCTATATTTTTTAGACTTCTGAGTAGCACTCAAAGTGTTCTAGAGTTCTTCCTAGGTTACACTAATAGTTCTGGGTAAATAAACATTTTATAGCGTTTTTAAAGTTTCGCTGCTAACTTCAAGAAAAAACAAAATTCATAAAATAGGTATATTTTTTAGAGTTCTAGGTAGCAATCAAAGATATCAGCAGTTCTTGCTAGGTTAGACCAATATTTCTGGGTAAATAAAGATTTTATAGCGATTTTAATATTTCGGTGCTAACTTCACGCAACACCAAAAATTTTAAGTTGTCTTTATTTTTTAGAGTTCTGAGAAGAACTCAAAGAGTTCTAGAGTTCTTGCTAGGTTAGACCAATAGTTCTGGGTAAATAAAGATTTTATAGCGATTTTAAAATTTTGGTGCTAACTTCACGCACCACCAATAATCTTAAAATGCCTTTATTTTTTTGAGTTCTGAGTAGCACTCAAAAAGTTCTAGAGTTCTTGCTAGGTTAGACCAACAGTTCAGGTTAAATAAAGATTTTATAGCGATTTTAAAATTTCGCTGCTAACTCACGCAAAACCAAAAATCTTATAATGACTTTATTTTTTAGATTTCTGAGTAGCACTCAAAGAGTTCTAGAGTTCCTGCTAGGTTAGACCAAGGGTTCTTTGTAAATAAAGGTTTTATATCGAATTTAATGTTTCGGTGCTACCTTCACCCAAAACCAAAAATCATAACATGACTATATTTATAAGAGTTCTGAGTAGCACTCAAAGAGTTCTAAAGTTCTTGCTAGGTTAGACCATAAGTTCTGGGTAAATAAAGATTTTATAACGATTTTTAAGTTTCCGTGCTAACTTCACGCAACACCAAATATCTTAAAATATCTATATTTTTTAGTGTTCTGAGTAGCACTCAAAGAGTTTTAGAGTTCTTACTAGGTTAAAGCAACAGTTCTAGGAAAATAAAGCTTTTATCGTGACTTTAAAGTTTCGGTGCTCACTTCACGTAAAACCAAAAATTAAATAATGTCTATATTTTTTGGAGTTCTCGGTAGCACTCAAAGATTTCTAGAGTTATTGTCCGGTTAGGCCAAGAGTTTTGGATAAATAAAAATTCTATAGCGATTTTAAAGTTTCGCTACTAACCACGCAAAACAAAAAATATAAAAACGTATATTTTTTTTAGAGTTCTGAGTAGCACTCAAAGAGTTCTAGAGTTCCTGCTAGGTTAGACCAATAGTTCTTGGTAAATAAAAATTTTATAGCGATTTTAAATTTTTGGTGCTAACTTCACGCAACACCAAAAATCTTAAAATGTCTATATTTTTTAGAGTTCTGAGAAGAACTCTAAAAGTTCTAGAGTTCTTGCTAGGTTAGACCAATAGTTCTGGGTAAATAAAGATTTTATAGCGATTTTAAAATTTTGGTGCTAACTTCACGCAACACAAATAATCTTAAAATGCCTTTATTTTTAGAGTTCTGGGTAGCACTCAAAGAGATCTAGAGTTCTTGCTAGGATAGACCAAGGGTTTTCTGTAAATAAAGGTTTTATATCGAATTTAATGTTTCGGTGCTACTTTCACCCAAAAGCAAAAATCATAACATGTCTATATTTATAAGAGTTCTGAGTAGCACTAAAAGTGTTCTAGAGTTCTTCCTAGGTTACACTAATAGTTCTTGGTAAATAAACATTTTATAGCGTTTTTAAAGTTACGCTGCTAACTTCAAGAAAAACCAAAATTCATAAAATAGGTATATTTTTTAGAGTTCTGAGTAGCACTCAAAGAGTACAACAATTCTTTCTAGGTTAGACCAATATTTCTGGGTAAATAAAGATTTTATAGCGATTTTAAAATTTCGGTACTAACTTCACGCAACATAAAAAATCTTAAACTGTCTTAATTTTTTGAGAGTTCTGAGTAGCACTCAAAAAGTTCAAGAGTTCTTGGTAGGTTAGACCAATATTTCTGGATAAATAAAGATTTTATAGCGATTTTAAAATTTCGGTGCTAACTTCACGGAACAACAAAAATCTAAAAATGTATTTATTTTTAGAGTTCTGAGTAAAACTAAAAGAGTTTTAGAGTTCTTGCTAGGTTAGATCAATAGTTCTGGGTAAATAAAGATTTTATTGCGATTTTAAAATTTTGGTACTAACTTCACGCAACTCCAAAATTCTTAAAATGTCTTCATTTTTTTCGAGTTCTGAGTAGTACTCAAAGAGATCTAGAGTTCTTTCTAGGTTAGACCAATAGTTCTGGGTAAATAAAGACTTTATAGCGATTTTAAAATTTTGGTTCTAACTTCACACAACACCAAAAAGCTTAAAATGTCTTAATTTTTTTTAGAGTTCTCAGAAGTACTCAAAGAGTTCTAGATTTCTTGCTAAGTGAGACCAATAGTTCTGGATAAATAAAGATTTTATAGCGATTTTAAAATTGCGGTGCTAACGTCACGCAACTGCAAAAATCTTAAAATGTATTTATTTTTAGAGTTCTGAGTAGAACTCAAAGAGTTCTAGAGTTCTTGCTAGGTTAGACCAATAGCTCTGGTTAAATAAAGATTTTATTGCGATTTTAAAATTTTGGTGCCAACTTCACGCAACACCAAAAATCTTAAAATGCCTTTATTTTTTAGAGTTCTGAGTAGCACCCAAAGAGTTCTAGAGTTCTTGCTTGGTTAGACCAATAGTTCTGGGCAAATAAAGATTTTATAGCGATTTTAAATTTTGGTGCTAACTTCACGCAACAAAAACATTTTTAAAATGTCTTAATTTTTTTAGAGTTCTGAGTAGTACTCAAAGAGTTCTAGAGTTCTTGCAAGGTTAGGCAAATAGTTCTGGGTAAATAAACATTTTATAGCGATTTTAAAGTTTCGAGTATAACAACGCAACACCAAAAATCTTAAAACATCTATATTTTTTTAGAGTTCTGAGTAGCACTCAAAGAGTTCTAAAGTTCTTGCCAGGATAGGCCAATAGTTCTTTGTAAACAAAGATTTTGTAGCGATTTTAATGTTTCGATGGTAACTTCACGAAACAGCAAAAATCTTAAAATGTCTATATTTTTTAGAGTTCTGAGTAGCACTGAAAGAGTTCAAGAGTTATTGCTAGGTTAGGCTAGTAGTTCAGGGTAAATAAAGATTTTATAGCGATTTTAAAGTTTTGGTGCTAACTTCAAGCAACCCCAAAAATTTTAAAATGTTTCAATTTTTTTGAGTTCTGAGTAGTACTCAAAGAGTTCTAGAGTTATTGCTAGGATAGACCAATAGTTCTGGGTAAATAAAGATCTTACAGCGATTTTAAATTTTTGGTGCTAACTTCACGCAACAACAAAAATCTTAAAATGTCTCAATTTTTTGAGTTCTGAGTAGTACTCAAAGAGTTCTAGAGTTATTGCTAGGTTAGACTAATATTTCTGGGTAAATAAAGATTTTATAGCGATTCTAATGTTTCGGTGGTAACTTCGCGAAACACCAAAAATCTTAGAATGTCTATATTTTTTAGAGTTCTGAGTAGCACTCAAAGAGTTCAAGAGTTCTTGGTAGGTTAGACCAATAGTTCTGGATAAATAAAGATTTTATAGCGTTTTTAAAATTTCGGTGCTAACTTCACGGAACACAAAAATTCTTAAAATGTCTTTATTTTTTAGAGTTCTGAGTAGAACTCAAAGAGTTCTAGAGTTCTTGCTAGGTTAGACCAATAGTTCTGGGTAAATAAAACATTTATAGCGATTTTAAATTATGGCGCTAACTTCACGCAACCAAAAAAATTTAAAATGTTTTAATTTTTTTAGAGTTCTGGGAAGTACTCAAAGAGTTCTAGAGTTATTGCTAGGTTAGACCAATAGTTCTGGGTAAATAAAAATCTTATAGCGATTTTAAATTTTTGGTGCTAACTTCACGCAACACCAAAAATCATAAAATATCTGAATTTTTTAGAGTTCTGAGTAGCACTCAAAGAGTTCTAGAGTTCTTGGTAGGTTAGACCAATAGTTCTGTGTAAATAAAGATTTTATAGCGATTTTAAAATTTTGGTGCTAACTTCACGCAACACCAAAACTCTTAAAATCTCTATATTTTTTAGACTTCTGAGTAGCACTCAAAGTGTTCTAGAGTTCTTCCTAGGTTACACTAATAGTTCTGGGTAAATAAACATTTTATAGCGTTTTTAAAGTTTCGCTGCTAACTTCAAGAAAAAACAAAATTCATAAAATAGGTATATTTTTTAGAGTTCTGAGTAGCACTCAAAGAGTTCAAAAGTTCTTGCTAGGTTAGACCAATATTTCTGGGTAAATAAAGATTTTATAGCGATTTTAAAATTTCGGTGCTAACTTCACGCAACACCAAAAATTTTAAATTGTCTTTATTTTTTAAAGTTCTGAGAAGAACTCAAAGAGTTCTAGAGTTCTTGCTAGGTTAGACCAATAGTTCTGGGTAAATAAAGATTTTATAGCGATTTTAAAATTTTGGTGCTAACTTCACGCAACACCAATAATCTTAAAATGCCTTTACTTTTTAGAGTTCTGAGTAGCCCTCGAAGAGTTCTAGAGTTCTTGCTAGGTTAGACCAATAGTTCGGGGTAAATAAAGATTTTATAGCGATTTTAAAATTTTGCTGCTAACTCACGCAAAACCAAAAATCTTATAATGACTTTATTTTTTAGATTTCTGAGTAGCACTCAAAGAGTTCTAGAGTTCCTGCTAGGTTAGACCAAGGGTTCTTTGTAAATAAAGGTTTTATATCGAATTTAATGTTTCGGTGCTACCTTCACAAAAACCAAAAATCATAACATGTCTATATTTATAAGAGTTCTGAGTAGCACTCAAAGAGTTCTAGAGTTCTTGCTAGGTTAGGCCATGAGTTCTGGGTAAATAAAGATTTTATAGCGATTTTTAAGTTTCCGTGCTAACTTCACGCAACACCAAATATCTTAAAATCTCTATATTTTTTAGTGTTCTGAGTAGCCCTCAAAGAGTTTTAAAGTTCTTACTAGGTTAAAGCAACAGTTCTAGGAAAATAAAGATTTTATCGTGACTTTAAAGTTTCGGTGCTAACTTCACGTAAAACCAAACATATAAAAATGTCTATATTTTTTGGAGTTCTCTGTAGCACTCAAAGATTTCTAGAGTTATTGTCCGGTTAGGCCAAGAGTTTTGGATAAAAAAAAATTCTATAGCGTTTTTAAAATTTCGGTACTAACTTCACGCAACATAAAAAATCATAAAATGTCTTAATTTTTTGAGAGTTCTGAGTAGTACTCAAAGAGTTCTAGAGTTCTTGCTAGGTTAGACCAATAGTTCTGGGTAAATAAAGATTATCTAGCGATTTTAAAGTTTCGGAGCCAATTTCACGCAACACCAAAAATCTTAAAATCTCTATATTTTTAGAGGTCTGGGTAGCACTCAGAGTTCTAAAGTTCTTGCCAGAATAGGCCAATAGTTCTTTGTAAACAAAGATTTTATAACGATTTTATGTTTCGATGGTAACTTCACGCAACACCAAAATTCTTAAAATGTCTATATTTTTTAGAGTTCTGAGTAGCACTGAAAGAGTTCAAGAGTTATTGCAAGGTTAGGCTAATAGTTCAGGGTAAATAAAGATTTTATAGCGATTTTAAAATTTTGGTGCTAACTTCACGCATTACCAAAAATCATAAAATCTCTATATTTTTTAGAGTTCTGAATAGTACTCAAGGAGTTCTAGAGTTCTTGCTAGGTTAGACCAATAGTTCTGGGTAAATAAAAATCTTATAGCGATTTTAAATTTTTGGTGCTAACTTCACGCAACACCAAAAATCTTAAAATGTCTGAATTTTTTAGAGTTCTGAGTAGTAATCAAAGAGTTCTAGAGTTCTTGCTAGGTTAGACAAATAGTTCTGGGTAAATAAACATTTTATAGCGATTTTAAAGTTTCGATCCTAACAACGCAACACCAAAAATCTTAAAACATCTATATTTTTTTAGAGTTCTGAGTAGCACTCAAAGAGTTCTAAAGTTCTTGCCAGGATAGGCCAATAGTTCTTTGTAAACAAAGATTTTGTAGCGATTTTAATGTTTCGATGGTAACTTCACGAAACACCAAAAATCTTAAAATATCTATATTTTTTAGAGTTCTGAGTAGCACTGAAAGAGTTCAAGAGTTATTGCTAGGTTAGGCTACTAGTTCAGGGTAAATAAAGATTTTATACCGATTTTAAAGTTTTGGTGCTAACTTCAAGCAACACCAAAAATTTTAAAATGTTTCAATTTTTTTGAGTTCTGAGTAGTACTCAAAGCGTTCTAGAGTTATTGCTAGGATAGACCAATAGTTCTGGGTAAATAAAGATCTTACAGCAATTTTAAATTTTTGGTGCTAACTTCACGCAACACCAAAAATCTTAAAATGTCTCATTTTTTTGAGTTCTGAGTAGTACTCAAAGAGTTCTAGAGTTATTCCTAGGTTAGACCAATTTTTCTGGGTAAATAAAGATTTTATAGCGATTCTAATGTTTCGGTGGTAACTTCACGAAACACCAAAAATCTCAAAATGTCTATATTTTTTAGAGTTCTGAGTAGCACTCAAAGAGTTCAAGAGTTCTTGGTAGGTTAGACCAATAGTTCTGGATAAATAAAGATTTTATAGCGTTTTTAAAATTTCGGTGCTAACTTCACGCAACACAAAAAATCTTAAAATGCCTTTATTTTTTAGAGCTCTGAGTAGAACTCCAAGAGTTCTAGAGTTTTTGCTAGGTTAGACCAATAGTTCTGGGTAAATAAAGATTTTATAGCGATTTTGAATTATGGCGCTAACTTCACGCAACCAAAAAATTTTTAAAATGTTTTAATTTTTTTAGAGTTCTGGGTAGTACTCAAAGAGTTCTAGAGTTATTCCTAGGTTAGACCAATAGTTCTGGGTAAAAAAAGATTTTCTAGCGATTTTAAAGTTTCGGAGCCAATTTCACGCAACACCAAAAATCTTTAAATCTCTATATTTTTAGAGGTCTGAGTAGCACTCAAAGAGTTCTAAAGTTCTTGCCAGGATAGGCCAATGGTTCTTTGTAAACAAAGATTTTATAACGATTTTAATGTTTCGGTGGTAACTTCACGAAACACCAAAATTCTTAAAATGTCTATATTTTTTAGAGTTCTGAGTAGCACTGAAAGAGTTCAAGAGTTATTGCTAGGTTAGGCTAGTAGTGCAGGGTAATTAAAGATTTTATAGCGATTTTAAAGTTTTGGTGCTAACTTCAAGCAACCCCAAAAATTTTAAAATGTACAATTTTTTTGAGTTCTGAGTAGTACTCAAAGAGTTCTAGAGTTCTTGCTAGGTTAGACCAATAGTTCTGGGTAAATAAAAATCTTATAGCGATTTTAAATTTTTGGTGCCAACTTCACGCAACACCAAAAATCATAAAATATCTGAATTTTTTAGAGTTCTGAGTAGCACTCAAACTGTTCTAGAGTTCTTCCTAGGTTACACTAATAGTTCTGGGTAAATAAACATTTTATAGCGTTTTTAAAGTTTCGCTGCTAACTTCAAGAAAAACCAAAATTCATAAAATAGGTATATTTTTTAGAGTTCTGAGTAGAACTCAAAGAGTTCAACAGTTCTTGCTAGGTTATACCAATACTTCTGTTTAAATAAACATTTTATAGCGATTTTAAAGTTTCGGTCCTAACTTCACGCAACAGCAAAAATCTTAAAATGTCTATATTCTTTGGAGTTCTGAGTAGAACTCAAAGAGTTCTGGAGTTCTTGCTAGGTTAGACCAATAGTTCTGGATAAATAAAGGTTTTATAGCGATTTTTAAGTTTCCGTGCTAACTTCACGCAACACCAAAAATCTTAAAATGTCTATATTTTTTAGACTTCTGAGTAGCACTCAAACTGTTCTAGAGTTCTTCCTAGGTTACACTAATAGTTCTGGGTAAATAAACATTTTATAGCGTTTTTAAAGTTTCGCTTCTAACTTCAAGAAAAACCAAAATTCATAAAACAGGTATATTTTTTAGAGTTTTGAGTAGCACTCAAAGAGTTCAACAGTTCTTGCTAGGTTATACCAATACTTCTGTTTAAATAAACATTTTATAGCGATTTTAAAGTTTCGGTTCTAACTTCACGCAACACCGAAAATCTTAAAATCTCTACATTTTTAAGAGTTCTGAGTAGTACTCAAAGAGTTCTAGAGTTCTTGCTAGGTTAGACTAATAGTTCTGGGTAAATAAAAATTTTATAGCGATTTTAAATTTTTGGTGCTAACTTCACGCAACACCAAAAATCTTAAAATGTCTATATTTTTTAGACTTCTGAGTAGCACTCAAACTGTTCTAGAGTTCTTTTTAGGTTACACTAATAGTTCTGGGTAAATAAACATTTTATAGCGTTTTTAAAGTTTCGCTGCTAACTTCAAGAAAAACCAAAATTCATAAAATAGGTATATTTTTTAGAGTTCTGAGTAGCACTCAAAGAGTTCTAGAGTTCTTGCTAGGCTAGACCAATAGTTCTGTGTAAATAAAGATTTTATAGCGATTTTAAAATTTTGGTGCTAACTTCACGCAACACCAATAATCTTAAAATGCCTTTATTTTTTAGAGTTCTGAGTAGCCCTCGAAGAGTTCTAGAGTTCTTGCTAGGTTAGACCAATAGTTCTGGGTAAATAAAGATTTTATAGCGATTTTAAAATTTTGGTGCTAACTTCACGCAACACCAATAATCTTAAAATGCCTTTATTTTTTAGATTTCTGAGTAGCACTCAAAGAGTTCTAGAGTTCCTGCTAGGTTAGACCAAGGGTTCTTTGTAAATAAAGGTTTTATATCGAATTTAATGTTCCGGTGCTACCTTCACAAAAACCAAAAATCATAACATGTCTATATTTATAAGAGTTCTGAGTAGCACTCAAAGAGTTCTAGAGTTCTTGCTAGGTTAGACCATGAGTTCTGGGTAAATAAAGATTTTATAGCGATTTTTAAGTTTCCGTGCTAACTTCACGCAACACCAAATATCTTAAAATTTCTATATTTTTTAGTGTTCTGAGTAGCACTCAAAGAGTTTTAGAGTTCTTACTAGGTTAAAGCAACAGTTCTAGGAAAATAAAGATTTTATCGTGACTTTAAAGTTTCGGTGCTAACTTCACGTAAAACCAAACATATAAAAATGTCTATATTTTTTGGAGTTCTTTGTAGCACTCAAAGATTTCTAGAGTTATTGTCCGGTTAGGCCAAGAGTTTTGGATAAATAAAAATTCTATAGCGATTTTAAAGTTTCGCTACTAACCAGGCAAAACAAAAAATATAAAAACGTATATTTTTCTTAGAGTTCTGAGTAGCACTCAAAGAGTTCTAGAGTTCTTGCTAGGTTATACCAATAGTTCTGGGTAAATAAATATTTTATTTCGAACTTAATGTTTCGGTGCTACCTTCACGCAAAACCAAAAATCATAACACGTATTTATTTCTTAGAGTTCTGAGTAGCACCCAAAGAGTTCTAAAGTTCTTGCTAGGATAGGCCAATACTTCTTTGTAAACAAAGATTTTATAACGATTTTAATGTTTCGATGGTAACTTTACGAAACACCAAAATTCTTAAAATGTCTATATTTTTTAGAGTTCTGAGTAGCACTGAAAGAGTTCAAGAGTTATTGCAAGGTTAGGCTAATAGTTCAGGGTAAATAAATATTTTGTAGCGATTTTAAAGTTTCGGTGCTAACTTCAAGCATCCCCCAAAATCTTAAAATGTCTCAATTTTTTGAGTTCTGAGTAGTATTCAAAGAGTTCTAGAGTTCTTGCTAGGTTAGACCAATAGTTCTGCGTAAATAAAAATCTTATAGCGATTTTAAATTTTTGGTGCTAACTTCACGCAACACCAAAAATCTTAAAATGTCTGAATTTTTTAGAGTTCTGAGTAGTAATCAAAGAGTTCTAGAGTTCTTGCTAGGTTAGACCAATAGTTCTGGGTAAATAAATATTTTATAGCGATTTTAAAATTTTTAGTGCTAACTTCACGCAACTCCAAAAATCTTAAAATGTCATAATTTTCTTAGAATTCTGAGTAGTTCTCAAAGAGATCTAGAGTTCTTGCTGGGTTAGAATAATAATTCTGGGAAAATAAACATTTTATAGCGATTTTAAATTTTCGGTCCTAACTTCACGCAACACCAAAAATCTTAAAATGTCTATATTTTTTGGAGTTCTGAGTAGAACTCAAAGAGTTCTAGAGTTCTTGCTAGGTTAGACCAATATTTCTGGGTAAATAAAGATTTTATAGCGATTTTAAAATTTTGGTGCTAACTTCACGCATTACCAAAAATCATAAAATCTCTATATTTTTTAGAGTTCTGAATAGTACTCAAGGAGTTCTAGAGTTCTTGCTCGGTTAGACCAATAGTTCTGGGTAAATAAAAATCTTATAGCGATTTTAAATTTTTGGTGCTAACTTCACGCAACACCAAAAATCTTAAAATGTCTGAATTTTTTAGAGTTCTGAGTAGTAATCAAAGAGTTCTAGAGTTCTTGCTAGGTTAGGCAAATAGTTCTGGGTAAATAAACATTTTATAGCGATTTTAAGGTTTCGATCCTAACAACGCAACACCAAAAATCTTAAAACATCTATATTTTTTTAGAGTTCTGAGTAGCACTCAAAGAGTTCTAAAGTTCTTGCCAGGATAGGCCAATAGTTCTTTGTAAACAAAGATTTTGTAGCGATTTTAATGTTTCGATGGTAACTTCACGAAACACCAAAAATCTTAAAATATCTATATTTTTTAGAGTTCTGAGTAGAACTGAAAGAGTTCAAGAGTTATTGCTAGGTTAGGCTAGTAGTTTAGGGTAAATAAAGATTTTATACCGATTTTAAAGTTTTGGTGCTAATTTCAAGCAACACCAAAAACTTTAAAATGTTTCAATTTTTTTGAGTTCTGAGTAGTACTCAAAGAGTTCTAGAGTTATTGCTAGGATAGACCAATAGTTCTATCTAGCTCTTAAAACTCTTAAAATCTTTATATTTTTTAGACTTCTGAGTAACACTAAAAGTGTTCTAGAGTTCTTCTTAGGTTACACTTATAGTTCTTGGTAAATAAACATTTTATAGCGTTTTTAAAGTTTCGCTGCTAACTTCAAGAAAAACCAAAATTCATAAAATAGGTATATTTTTTAGAGTTCTGAGTAGCACTCAAAGAATTCAACAGTTCTTGCTAGGTTAGACAAATATTTCTGGTTAAAAAAGATTTTATAGGGATTTTAAAATTTCGGTACTAACTTCACGCAACATAAAAAATCTTAAAATGTCTTAATTTTTTGAGAGTTCTGAGTAGCACACAAAGAGTTCTAGAGTTCTTGGTAGGTTAGACCAATAGTTCTGTGTAAATAAAGATTTTATAGCGATTTGTAAATTTTGGTGCTAACTTCACGCAACACCAAAAGTCTTAAAATCTCTATATTTTTTAGACTTCTGAGTAGCACTCAAAGTGTTCTAGAGATCTTCCTATGTTACACTAATAATTCTGGGTAAATAAACATTTTATAGCGTTTTTAAAGTTTCGCTGCTAACTTCAAGAAAAACCAAAATTCATAAAATGTGTATATTTTTTAGAATTATGAGTAGCACTCAAAGAGTTCAACAGTTCTTTCTAAGTTAGACTAATATTTCTGGGTAATAAAAATTTTATAGCGATTTTAAAATTTTGGTACTAACTTCACGCAACATAAAAAATCTTAAAATGTCTTAATTTTTTAAGAGTTCTGAGTAGCACTCAAAGAGTTCAAGTGTTCTTGCTAGGTTAGAACAATATTTCTGGGTAAATAAAGATTTTATAGCGATTTTAAAATTTCGGTGGTAACCACGAAACACCAAAAATCTTAAAATGTCTATATTTATTAGAGTTCTGAGTTCCACTCAAAGCGTTCAAGAGTTCTTGGTAGGTTAAAACAATAGTTCTGGATAAATGAAGATTTTATAGCGATTTAAAAATTTCGGTGCTAACTTCACGCAACACCAAAAATCTTAAAATGTCTTTATTTTTAGAGTTCTGAGTAGAACTCAGAGAGTTCTAGAGTTCTTGCTGGTTAGACCAATAGCTCTGGGTAAATATTTTATAGCGATTTTAAAATTTCGGTGGTAACCACGCAACACCAGAAATCTTAAAATGTCTATATTTTTTAGAGTTCTGAGTAGCACTCAAAGAGTTCTAGAGTTCTTGCTAGGCTAGACCAATAGTTCTGTGTAAATAAAGATTTTATAGCGATTTTAAAATTTTGGTGCTAACTTCACGCAACACCAAAAGTCTTAAAATCTCTATATTTTTTAGACTTCTGAGTAGCACTCAAAGTGTTCTAGAGATCTTCCTAGGTTACACTAATAGTTCTGGGTAAATAAACATTTTATAGCGTTTTTAAAGTTTCGCTGCTAACTTCAAGAAAAACCAAAATTCATAAAATGTGTATATTTTTTAGAGTTCTGAGTAGCACTCAAAGAGTTCAACAATTCTTTCTAGGTTAGACCAATATTTCTGCTTAAATAAAGATTTTATGGCGATTTCAAATTATGCTGCTAACTTCACGCAACCAAAAAATTTTTAAAATGTTTTAATTTTTTTAGAGTTCTGGGTAGTACTCAAAGAGTTCTAGAGTTATTGCTAGGTTAGACCAATAGTTCTGAGTAAAAAAAGATTTTCTAGCGATTTTAAAGTTTCGGAGCCAATTTCACGCAACACCAAAAATCTTAAAATCTCTATATTTTTAGAGGTCTGAGTAGAACTCAAAGAGTTCTAGAGTTCCTGCTAGGTTAAACCAAGGGTTCTTTGAAAATAAAGGTTTTATATCGAATTTAATGTTTCGGTGCTACCTTCACCCAAAACCAAAAATCATAACATGTCTATATTTATAAGAGTTCTTAGTAGCACTCAAAGAGTTCTAGAGTTCTTCCTAGGTTAGAATAATAATTCTGGGTAAATAAACATTTTAGAGCGATTTTAAAATTTCGGTCCTAACTTCACGCCACACCAAAATATTAAAATGTCTATATTTTTGAAGTTCTGAGTAGAACTCAAAGAGTTCTAGAGTTATTGCTAGGTTAGACCAATAGTTCTGGGTAAATAAAGATTTTATAGCGATTTTGAAATTTTTGGTGCTAACTTCACGCAACACCAAAAATCTTTATATGTCTATATTTTTTAGAGTTCTGAGTAGCACTCAAAGAGTTCTAGAGTTTTTGGTAGGTTAGACTAATAGTTCTGTGTAAATAAAGATTTTATAGCGATTTTAAAATTTTGGTGCTAACTAATCGCAACACCAAAACTCTTAAAATCTCTATATTTTTTAGACTTCTGAGTAGCACTAAAAGTGTTCTAGAGTTCTTCGTAGGTTACACTAATAGTTCTTTGTAAATAAACATTTTCTAGCGTTTTTAAAGTTTCGCTGCTAACTTCAAGAAAAACCAAAATTCATAAAATGTGTATATTTTTTAGAGTTCTGAGTAGCACTCAAAGAGTTCAACAATTCTTTCTAGGTTAGACCAATATTTCTGCTTAAATAAAGATTTTATGGCGATTTCAAATTATGGTGCTAACTTCACGCAACCAAAAAATTTTTAAAATGTTTTAATTTTTTTAGAGTTCTCGGTAGTACTCAAAGAGTTCTAGAGTTATTGCTAGGTTAGACCAATAGTTCTGGGTAAATATTTTATAGCGATTTTAAAATTTCGGTGGTAACCACGCAACACCAGAAATCTTAAAATGTCTATATTTTTTAGAGTTCTGAGTAGCACTCAAAGAGTTCTAGAGTTCTTGCTAGGCTAGACCAATAGTTCTGTGTAAATAAAGATTTTATAGCGATTTTAAAATTTTGGTGCTAACTTCACGCAACACCAAAAGTCTTAAAATCTCTATATTTTTTAGACTTCTGAGTAGCACTCAAAGTGTTCTAGAGATCTTCCTAGGTTACACTAATAGTTCTGGGTAAATAAACATTTTATAGCGTTTTTAAAGTTTCGCTGCTAACTTCAAGAAAAACCAAAATTCATAAAATGTGTATATTTTTTAAAGTTCTGAGTAGCACTCAAAGAGTTCAACAATTCTTTCTAGGTTAGACCAATATTTCTGCTTAAATAAAGATTTTATGGCGATTTCAAATTATGGTGCTAACTTCACGCAACCAAAAAATTTTTAAAATGTTTTAATTTTTTTAGAGTTCTGGGTAGTACTCAAAGAGTTCTAGAGTTATTGCTAGGTTAGACCAATAGTTCTGAGTAAAAAAAGATTTTCTAGCGATTTTAAAGTTTCGGAGCCAATTTCACGCAACACCAAAAATCTTAAAATCTCTATATTTTTAGAGGTCTGAGTAGAACTCAAAGAGTTCTAGAGTTCCTGCTAGGTTAAACCAAGGGTTCTTTGAAAATAAAGGTTTTATATCGAATTTAATGTTTCGGTGCTACCTTCACCCAAAACCAAAAATCATAACATGTCTATATTTATAAGAGTTCTTAGTAGCACTCAAAGAGTTCTAGAGTTCTTGCTAGGTTAGAATAATAATTCTGGGTAAATAAACATTTTAGAGCGATTTTAAAATTTCGGTCCTAACTTCACGCCACACCAAAATATTAAAATGTCTATATTTTTGAAGTTCTGAGTAGAACTCAAAGAGTTCTAGAGTTATTGCTAGGTTAGACCAATAGTTCTGGGTAAATAAAGATTTTATAGCGATTTTGAAATTTTTGGTGCTAACTTCACGCAACACCAAAAATCTTTATATGTCTATATTTTTTAGAGTTCTGAGTAGCACTCAAAGAGTTCTAGAGTTTTTGGTAGGTTAGACTAATAGTTCTGTGTAAATAAAGATTTTATAGCGATTTTAAAATTTTGGTGCTAACTAATCGCAACACCAAAACTCTTAAAATCTCTATATTTTTTAGACTTCTGAGTAGCACTAAAAGTGTTCTAGAGTTCTTCGTAGGTTACACTAATAGTTCTTGGTAAATAAACATTTTATAGCGTTTTTAAAGTTTCGCTGCTAACTTCAAGAAAAACCAAAATTCATAAAATAGGTATATTTTTTAGAGTTCTGAGTAGCACTCAAAGAGTTCAACAGTTCTTGCTAGGTTAGACCAATATTTCTGGGTAAATAAAGATTTTATAGCGATTTTGAAATTTCGGTACTAACTTCACGCAACATAAAAAATCTTAAAATGTCTTTTTTTTAGAGTTCTGAGTAGAACTCAAAGAGTTCTAGAGTTCTTGCTAGGTTAGACCAATAGTTCTGGGTAAATAAAAATTTTATAGCGATTTTAAATTTTTGGTGCTAACTTCACGCAACACCAAAAATCTTAAAATGTCTATATTTATTAGAGTTCTGAGTAGCACTCAAAGAGTTCAAAAGTTCTTGGTAGGTTAGACCAATAGTTCTGGATAAATAAAGATTTTATAGCGATTTAAAAATTTCGTTGCTAACTTCACGCAACACCAAAAATCTTAAAATATCGTTATTTTTAGAGTTCTGAGTAGAACTCAAAGAGTTCAAGAGTTCTTGGTAGGTTAGACCAATAGTTCTGGGTAAATAAAGATTTTATAGTGATTTTAAAATTTTGGTGCTAACTTCACGCAACACCAAAAATCTTAAAATCTCTATATTTTTAAGAGTTCTGAGTCGTACTCAAAGAGTTCTAGAGTTCTTGCTAGGTTAGACTAATAGTTCTGGGTAAATAAAAATTTTATAGCGATTTTAAATTTTTGGGGCTAACTTCACGCAACACCAAAAATCTTAAAATGTCTATATTTTTTAGAGTTCTGAGTAGCACTCAAAGAGTTCTAAAGTTCTTGGTAGGTTAGACCAATAGTTCTGTGTAAATAAAGATTTTATAGCGATTTGTAAATTTTGGTGCTAACTTCACGCAACACCAAAACTCTTAAAATCTCTATATTTTTTAGACTTCTGAGTAGCACTCAAAGTGTTCTAGAGTTCTTCCTAGGTTACACTAATAGTTCTGGGTAAATAAACATTTTATAGCGTTTTTAAAGTTTCGCTGCTAACTTCAAGAAAAACCAAAATTCATAAAATAGGTATATTTTTTAGAGTTCTAGGTAGCAATCAAAGATATCAGCAGTTCTTGCTAGGTTAGACCAATATTTCTGGGTAAATAAAGATTTTATAGCGATTTTAATATTTCGGTGCTAACTTCACGCAACACCAAAAATTTTAAGTTGTCTTTATTTTTTAGAGTTCTGAGAAGAACTCAAAGAGTTCTAGAGTTCTTGCTAGGTTAGACCAATAGTTCTGGGTAAATAAAGATTTTATAGCGATTTTAAAATTTTGGTGCTAACTTCACGCACCACCAATAATCTTAAAATGCCTTTATTTTTTTGAGTTCTGAGTAGCACTCAAAAAGTTCTAGAGTTCTTGCTAGGTTAGACCAACAGTTCAGGTTAAATAAAGATTTTATAGCGATTTTAAAATTTCGCTGCTAACTCACGCAAAACCAAAAATCTTATAATGACTTTATTTTTTAGATTTCTGAGTAGCACTCAAAGAGTTCTAGAGTTCCTGCTAGGTTAGACCAAGGGTTCTTTGTAAATAAAGGTTTTATATCGAATTTAATGTTTCGGTGCTACCTTCACCCAAAACCAAAAATCATAACATGACTATATTTATAAGAGTTCTGAGTAGCACTCAAAGAGTTCTAAAGTTCTTGCTAGGTTAGACCATAAGTTCTGGGTAAATAAAGATTTTATAACGATTTTTAAGTTTCCGTGCTAACTTCACGCAACACCAAATATCTTAAAATATCTATATTTTTTAGTGTTCTGAGTAGCACTCAAAGAGTTTTAGAGTTCTTACTAGGTTAAAGCAACAGTTCTAGGAAAATAAAGCTTTTATCGTGACTTTAAAGTTTCGGTGCTCACTTCACGTAAAACCAAAAATTAAATAATGTCTATATTTTTTGGAGTTCTCGGTAGCACTCAAAGATTTCTAGAGTTATTGTCCGGTTAGGCCAAGAGTTTTGGATAAATAAAAATTCTATAGCGATTTTAAAGTTTCGCTACTAACCACGCAAAACAAAAAATATAAAAACGTATATTTTTTTTAGAGTTCTGAGTAGCACTCAAAGAGTTCTAGAGTTCCTGCTAGGTTAGACCAATAGTTCTTGGTAAATAAAAATTTTATAGCGATTTTAAATTTTTGGTGCTAACTTCACGCAACACCAAAAATCTTAAAATGTCTATATTTTTTAGAGTTCTGAGAAGAACTCTAAAAGTTCTAGAGTTCTTGCTAGGTTAGACCAATAGTTCTGGGTAAATAAAGATTTTATAGCGATTTTAAAATTTTGGTGCTAACTTCACGCAACACAAATAATCTTAAAATGCCTTTATTTTTAGAGTTCTGGGTAGCACTCAAAGAGATCTAGAGTTCTTGCTAGGATAGACCAAGGGTTTTCTGTAAATAAAGGTTTTATATCGAATTTAATGTTTCGGTGCTACTTTCACCCAAAAGCAAAAATCATAACATGTCTATATTTATAAGAGTTCTGAGTAGCACTAAAAGTGTTCTAGAGTTCTTCCTAGGTTACACTAATAGTTCTTGGTAAATAAACATTTTATAGCGTTTTTAAAGTTTCGCTGCTAACTTCAAGAAAAACCAAAATTCATAAAATAGGTATATTTTTTAGAGTTCTGAGTAGCACTCAAAGAGTACAACAATTCTTTCTAGGTTAGACCAATATTTCTGGGTAAATAAAGATTTTATAGCGATTTTAAAATTTCGGTACTAACTTCACGCAACATAAAAAATCTTAAACTGTCTTAATTTTTTGAGAGTTCTGAGTAGCACTCAAAAAGTTCAAGAGTTCTTGGTAGGTTAGACCAATATTTCTGGATAAATAAAGATTTTATAGCGATTTTAAAATTTCGGTGCTAACTTCACGGAACAACAAAAATCTAAAAATGTATTTATTTTTAGAGTTCTGAGTAAAACTAAAAGAGTTTTAGAGTTCTTGCTAGGTTAGATCAATAGTTCTGGGTAAATAAAGATTTTATTGCGATTTTAAAATTTTGGTACTAACTTCACGCAACTCCAAAATTCTTAAAATGTCTTCATTTTTTTCGAGTTCTGAGTAGTACTCAAAGAGATCTAGAGTTCTTTCTAGGTTAGACCAATAGTTCTGGGTAAATAAAGACTTTATAGCGATTTTAAAATTTTGGTTCTAACTTCACACAACACCAAAAAGCTTAAAATGTCTTAATTTTTTTTAGAGTTCTCAGAAGTACTCAAAGAGTTCTAGATTTCTTGCTAAGTGAGACCAATAGTTCTGGATAAATAAAGATTTTATAGCGATTTTAAAATTGCGGTGCTAACGTCACGCAACTGCAAAAATCTTAAAATGTATTTATTTTTAGAGTTCTGAGTAGAACTCAAAGAGTTCTAGAGTTCTTGCTAGGTTAGACCAATAGCTCTGGTTAAATAAAGATTTTATTGCGATTTTAAAATTTTGGTGCCAACTTCACGCAACACCAAAAATCTTAAAATGCCTTTATTTTTTAGAGTTCTGAGTAGCACCCAAAGAGTTCTAGAGTTCTTGCTTGGTTAGACCAATAGTTCTGGGCAAATAAAGATTTTATAGCGATTTTAAATTTTGGTGCTAACTTCACGCAACAAAAACATTTTTAAAATGTCTTAATTTTTTTAGAGTTCTGAGTAGTACTCAAAGAGTTCTAGAGTTCTTGCAAGGTTAGGCAAATAGTTCTGGGTAAATAAACATTTTATAGCGATTTTAAAGTTTCGAGTATAACAACGCAACACCAAAAATCTTAAAACATCTATATTTTTTTAGAGTTCTGAGTAGCACTCAAAGAGTTCTAAAGTTCTTGCCAGGATAGGCCAATAGTTCTTTGTAAACAAAGATTTTGTAGCGATTTTAATGTTTCGATGGTAACTTCACGAAACAGCAAAAATCTTAAAATGTCTATATTTTTTAGAGTTCTGAGTAGCACTGAAAGAGTTCAAGAGTTATTGCTAGGTTAGGCTAGTAGTTCAGGGTAAATAAAGATTTTATAGCGATTTTAAAGTTTTGGTGCTAACTTCAAGCAACTCCCAAAATTTTAAAATGTTTCAATTTTTTTGAGTTCTGAGTAGTACTCAAAGAGTTCTAGAGTTATTGCTAGGATAGACCAATAGTTCTGGGTAAATAAAGATCTTACAGCGATTTTAAATTTTTGGTGCTAACTTCACGCAACAACAAAAATCTTAAAATGTCTCAATTTTTTGAGTTCTGAGTAGTACTCAAAGAGTTCTAGAGTTATTGCTAGGTTAGACTAATATTTCTGGGTAAATAAAGATTTTATAGCGATTCTAATGTTTCGGTGGTAACTTCGCGAAACACCAAAAATCTTAGAATGTCTATATTTTTTAGAGTTCTGAGTAGCACTCAAAGAGTTCAAGAGTTCTTGGTAGGTTAGACCAATAGTTCTGGATAAATAAAGATTTTATAGCGTTTTTAAAATTTCGGTGCTAACTTCACGGAACACAAAAATTCTTAAAATGTCTTTATTTTTTAGAGTTCTGAGTAGAACTCAAAGAGTTCTAGAGTTCTTGCTAGGTTAGACCAATAGTTCTGGGTAAATAAAACATTTATAGCGATTTTAAATTATGGCGCTAACTTCACGCAACCAAAAAAATTTAAAATGTTTTAATTTTTTTAGAGTTCTGGGAAGTACTCAAAGAGTTCTAGAGTTATTGCTAGGTTAGACCAATAGTTCTGGGTAAATAAAAATCTTACAGCGATTTTAAATTTTTGGTGCTAACTTCACGCAACACCAAAAATCATAAAATATCTGAATTTTTTAGAGTTCTGAGTAGCACTCAAACAGTTCTAGAGTTCTTGGTAGGTTAGACCAATAGTTCTGTGTAAATAAAGATTTTATAGCGATTTTAAAATTTTGGTGCTAACTTCACGCAACACCAAAACTCTTAAAATCTCTATATTTTTTAGACTTCTGAGTAGCACTCAAAGTGTTCTAGAGTTCTTCCTAGGTTACACTAATAGTTCTGGGTAAATAAACATTTTATAGCGTTTTTAAAGTTTCGCTGCTAACTTCAAGAAAAAACAAAATTCATAAAATAGGTATATTTTTTAGAGTTCTGAGTAGCACTCAAAGAGTTCAAAAGTTCTTGCTAGGTTAGACCAATATTTCTGGGTAAATAAAGATTTTATAGCGATTTTAAAATTTCGGTGCTAACTTCACGCAACACCAAAAATTTTAAATTGTCTTTATTTTTTAAAGTTCTGAGAAGAACTCAAAGAGTTCTAGAGTTCTTGCTAGGTTAGACCAATAATTCTGGGTAAATAAAGATTTTATAGCGATTTTAAAATTTTGGTGCTAACTTCACGCAACACCAATAATCTTAAAATGCCTTTACTTTTTAGAGTTCTGAGTAGCCCTCGAAGAGTTCTAGAGTTCTTGCTAGGTTAGACCAATAGTTCGGGGTAAATAAAGATTTTATAGCGATTTTAAAATTTTGCTGCTAACTCACGCAAAACCAAAAATCTTATAATGACTTTATTTTTTAGATTTCTGAGTAGCACTCAAAGAGTTCTAGAGTTCCTGCTAGGTTAGACCAAGGGTTCTTTGTAAATAAAGGTTTTATATCGAATTTAATGTTTCGGTGCTACCTTCACAAAAACCAAAAATCATAACATGTCTATATTTATAAGAGTTCTGAGTAGCACTCAAAGAGTTCTAGAGTTCTTGCTAGGTTAGGCCATGAGTTCTGGGTAAATAAAGATTTTATAGCGATTTTTAAGTTTCCGTGCTAACTTCACGCAACACCAAATATCTTAAAATTTCTATATTTTTTAGTGTTCTGAGTAGCACTCAAAGAGTTTTAAAGTTCTTACTAGGTTAAAGCAACAGTTCTAGGAAAATAAAGATTTTATCGTGACTTTAAAGTTTCGGTGCTAACTTCACGTAAAACCAAACATATAAAAATGTCTATATTTTTTGGAGTTCTCTGTAGCACTCAAAGATTTCTAGAGTTATTGTCCGGTTAGGCCAAGTGTTTTGGATAAAAAAAAATTCTATAGCGTTTTTAAAATTTCGGTACTAACTTCACGCAACATAAAAAATCATAAAATGTCTTAATTTTTTGAGAGTTCTGAGTAGTACTCAAAGAGTTCTAGAGTTCTTGCTAGGTTAGACCAATAGTTCTGGGTAAATAAAGATTATCTAGCGATTTTAAAGTTTCGGAGCCAATTTCACGCAACACCAAAAATCTTAAAATCTCTATATTTTTAGAGGTCTGAGTAGCACTCAGAGTTCTAAAGTTCTTGCCAGGATAGGCCAATAGTTCTTTGTAAACAAAGATTTTATAACGATTTTATGTTTCGATGGTAACTTCACGCAACACCAAAATTCTTAAAATGTCTATATTTTTTAGAGTTCTGAGTAGCACTGAAAGAGTTCAAGAGTTATTGCAAGGTTAGGCTAATAGTTCAGGGTAAATAAAGATTTTATAGCGATTTTAAAATTTTGGTGCTAACTTCACGCATTACCAAAAATCATAAAATCTCTATATTTTTTAGAGTTCTGAATAGTACTCAAGGAGTTCTAGAGTTCTTGCTAGGTTAGACCAATAGTTCTGGGTAAATAAAAATCTTATAGCGATTTTAAATTTTTGGTGCTAACTTCACGCAACACCAAAAATCTTAAAATGTCTGAATTTTTTAGAGTTCTGAGTAGTAATCAAAGAGTTCTAGAGTTCTTGCTAGGTTAGACAAATAGTTCTGGGTAAATAAACATTTTATAGCGATTTTAAAGTTTCGATCCTAACAACGCAACACCAAAAATCTTAAAACATCTATATTTTTTTAGAGTTCTGAGTAGCACTCAAAGAGTTCTAAAGTTCTTGCCAGGATAGGCCAATAGTTCTTTGTAAACAAAGATTTTGTAGCGATTTTAATGTTTCGATGGTAACTTCACGAAACACCAAAAATCTTAAAATATCTATATTTTTTAGAGTTCTGAGTAGCACTGAAAGAGTTCAAGAGTTATTGCTAGGTTAGGCTACTAGTTCAGGGTAAATAAAGATTTTATACCGATTTTAAAGTTTTGGTGCTAACTTCAAGCAACACCAAAAATTTTAAAATGTTTCAATTTTTTTGAGTTCTGAGTAGTACTCAAAGCGTTCTAGAGTTATTGCTAGGATAGACCAATAGTTCTGGGTAAATAAAGATCTTACAGCAATTTTAAATTTTTGGTGCTAACTTCACGCAACACCAAAAATCTTAAAATGTCTCAATTTTTTGAGTTCTGAGTAGTACTCAAAGAGTTCTAGAGTTATTGCTAGGTTAGACCAATTTTTCTGGGTAAATAAAGATTTTATAGCGATTCTAATGTTTCGGTGGTAACTTCACGAAACACCAAAAATCTCAAAATGTCTATATTTTTTAGAGTTCTGAGTAGCACTCAAAGAGTTCAAGAGTTCTTGGTAGGTTAGACCAATAGTTCTGGATAAATAAAGATTTTATAGCGTTTTTAAAATTTCGGTGCTAACTTCACGCAACACAAAAAATCTTAAAATGCCTTTATTTTTTAGAGCTCTGAGTAGAACTCCAAGAGTTCTAGAGTTTTTGCTAGGTTAGACCAATAGTTCTGGGTAAATAAAGATTTTATAGCGATTTTGAATTATGGCGCTAACTTCACGCAACCAAAAAATTTTTAAAATGTTTTAATTTTTTTAGAGTTCTGGGTAGTACTCAAAGAGTTCTAGAGTTATTCCTATGTTAGACCAATAGTTCTGGGTAAAAAAAGATTTTCTAGCGATTTATAGTTTCGGAGCCAATTTCACGCAACACCAAAAATCTTTAAATCTCTATATTTTTAGAGGTCTGAGTAGCACTCAAAGAGTTCTAAAGTTCTTGCCAGGATAGGCCAATAGTTCTTTGTAAACAAAGATTTTATAACGATTTTAATGTTTCGGTGGTAACTTCACGAAACACCAAAATTCTTAAAATGTCTATATTTTTTAGAGTTCTGAGTAGCACTGAAAGAGTTCAAGAGTTATTGCTAGGTTAGGCTAGTAGTGCAGGGTAATTAAAGATTTTATAGCGATTTTAAAGTTTTGGTGCTAACTTCAAGCAACCCCAAAAATTTTAAAATGTACAATTTTTTTTGAGTTCTGAGTAGTACTCAAAGAGTTCTAGAGTTCTTGCTAGGTTAGACCAATAGTTCTGGGTAAATAAAAATCTTATAGCGATTTTAAATTTTTGGTGCCAACTTCACGCAACACCAAAAATCATAAAATATCTGAATTTTTTAGATTTCTGAGTAGCACTCAAACTGTTCTAGAGTTCTTCCTAGGTTACACTAATAGTTCTGGGTAAATAAACATTTTATAGCGTTTTTAAAGTTTCGCTGCTAACTTCAAGAAAAACCAAAATTCATAAAATAGGTATATTTTTTAGAGTTCTGAGTAGAACTCAAAGAGTTCAACAGTTCTTGCTAGGTTATACCAATACTTCTGTTTAAATAAACATTTTATAGCGATTTTAAAGTTTCGGTCCTAACTTCACGCAACAGCAAAAATCTTAAAATGTCTATATTCTTTGGAGTTCTGAGTAGAACTCAAAGAGTTCTGGAGTTCTTGCTAGGTTAGACCAATAGTTCTGGATAAATAAAGATTTTATAGCGATTTTTAAGTTTCCGTGCTAACTTCACGCAACACCAAAAATCTTAAAATGTCTATATTTTTTAGACTTCTGAGTAGCACTCAAACTGTTCTAGAGTTCTTCCTAGGTTACACTAATAGTTCTGGGTAAATAAACATTTTATAGCGTTTTTAAAGTTTCGCTTCTAACTTCAAGAAAAACCAAAATTCATAAAACAGGTATATTTTTTAGAGTTTTGAGTAGCACTCAAAGAGTTCAACAGTTCTTGCTAGGTTATACCAATACTTCTGTTTAAATAAACATTTTATAGCGATTTTAAAGTTTCGGTTCTAACTTCACGCAACACCGAAAATCTTAAAATCTCTACATTTTTAAGAGTTCTGAGTAGTACTCAAAGAGTTCTAGAGTTCTTGCTAGGTTAGACTAATAGTTCTGGGTAAATAAAAATTTTATAGCGATTTTAAATTTTTGGTGCTAACTTCACGCAACACCAAAAATCTTAAAATGTCTATATTTTTTAGACTTCTGAGTAGCACTCAAACTGTTCTAGAGTTCTTTTTAGGTTACACTAATAGTTCTGGGTAAATAAACATTTTATAGCGTTTTTAAAGTTTCGCTGCTAACTTCAAGAAAAACCAAAATTCATAAAATAGGTATATTTTTTAGAGTTCTGAGTAGCACTCAAAGAGTTCTAGAGTTCTTGCTAGGCTAGACCAATAGTTCTGTGTAAATAAAGATTTTATAGCGATTTTAAAATTTTGGTGCTAACTTCACGCAACACCAATAATCTTAAAATGCCTTTATTTTTTAGAGTTCTGAGTAGCCCTCGAAGAGTTCTAGAGTTCTTGCTAGGTTAGACCAATAGTTCTGGGTAAATAAAGATTTTATAGCGATTTTAAAATTTTGGTGCTAACTTCACGCAACACCAATAATCTTAAAATGCCTTTATTTTTTAGATTTCTGAGTAGCACTCAAAGAGTTCTAGAGTTCCTGCTAGGTTAGACCAAGGGTTCTTTGTAAATAAAGGTTTTATATCGAATTTAATGTTTCGGTGCTACCTTCACAAAAACCAAAAATCATAACATGTCTATATTTATAAGAGTTCTGAGTAGCACTCAAAGAGTTCTAGAGTTCTTGCTAGGTTAGACCATGAGTTCTGGGTAAATAAAGATTTTATAGCGATTTTTAAGTTTCCGTGCTAACTTCACGCAACACCAAATATCTTAAAATTTCTATATTTTTTAGTGTTCTGAGTAGCACTCAAAGAGTTTTAGAGTTCTTACTAGGTTAAAGCAACAGTTCTAGGAAAATAAAGATTTTATCGTGACTTTAAAGTTTCGGTGCTAACTTCACGTAAAACCAAACATATAAAAATGTCTATATTTTTTGGAGTTCTTTGTAGCACTCAAAGATTTCTAGAGTTATTGTCCGGTTAGGCCAAGAGTTTTGGATAAATAAAAATTCTATAGCGATTTTAAAGTTTCGCTACTAACCAGGCAAAACAAAAAATATAAAAACGTATATTTTTCTTAGAGTTCTGAGTAGCACTCAAAGAGTTCTAGAGTTCTTGCTAGGTTATACCAATAGTTCTGGGTAAATAAATATTTTATTTCGAACTTAATGTTTCGGTGCTACCTTCACGCAAAACCAAAAATCATAACACGTATTTATTTCTTAGAGTTCTGAGTAGCACCCAAAGAGTTCTAAAGTTCTTGCTAGGATAGGCCAATACTTCTTTGTAAACAAAGATTTTATAACGATTTTAATGTTTCGATGGTAACTTTACGAAACACCAAAATTCTTAAAATGTCTATATTTTTTAGAGTTCTGAGTAGCACTGAAAGAGTTCAAGAGTTATTGCAAGGTTAGGCTAATAGTTCAGGGTAAATAAATATTTTGTAGCGATTTTAAAGTTTCGGTGCTAACTTCAAGCATCCCCCAAAATCTTAAAATGTCTCAATTTTTTGAGTTCTGAGTAGTATTCAAAGAGTTCTAGAGTTCTTGCTAGGTTAGACCAATAGTTCTGCGTAAATAAAAATCTTATAGCGATTTTAAATTTTTGGTGCTAACTTCACGCAACACCAAAAATCTTAAAATGTCTGAATTTTTTAGAGTTCTGAGTAGTAATCAAAGAGTTCTAGAGTTCTTGCTAGGTTAGACCAATAGTTCTGGGTAAATAAATATTTTATAGCGATTTTAAAATTTTTAGTGCTAACTTCACGCAACTCCAAAAATCTTAAAATGTCATAATTTTCTTAGAATTCTGAGTAGTTCTCAAAGAGATCTAGAGTTCTTGCTGGGTTAGAATAATAATTCTGGGAAAATAAACATTTTATAGCGATTTTAAATTTTCGGTCCTAACTTCACGCAACACCAAAAATCTTAAAATGTCTATATTTTTTGGAGTTCTGAGTAGAACTCAAAGAGTTCTAGAGTTCTTGCTAGGTTAGACCAATATTTCTGGGTAAATAAAGATTTTATAGCGATTTTAAAATTTTGGTGCTAACTTCACGCATTACCAAAAATCATAAAATCTCTATATTTTTTAGAGTTCTGAATAGTACTCAAGGAGTTCTAGAGTTCTTGCTAGGTTAGACCAATAGTTCTGGGTAAATAAAAATCTTATAGCGATTTTAAATTTTTGGTGCTAACTTCACGCAACACCAAAAATCTTAAAATGTCTGAATTTTTTAGAGTTCTGAGTAGTAATCAAAGAGTTCTAGAGTTCTTGCTAGGTTAGGCAAATAGTTCTGGGTAAATAAACATTTTATAGCGATTTTAAGGTTTCGATCCTAACAACGCAACACCAAAAATCTTAAAACATCTATATTTTTTTAGAGTTCTGAGTAGCACTCAAAGAGTTCTAAAGTTCTTGCCAGGATAGGCCAATAGTTCTTTGTAAACAAAGATTTTGTAGCGATTTTAATGTTTCGATGGTAACTTCACGAAACACCAAAAATCTTAAAATATCTATATTTTTTAGAGTTCTGAGTAGCACTGAAAGAGTTCAAGAGTTATTGCTAGGTTAGGCTAGTAGTTTAGGGTAAATAAAGATTTTATACCGATTTTAAAGTTTTGGTGCTAATTTCAAGCAACACCAAAAACTTTAAAATGTTTCAATTTTTTTGAGTTCTGAGTAGTACTCAAAGAGTTCTAGAGTTATTGCTAGGATAGACCAATAGTTCTGGGTAAATAAAGATCTTACAGCAATTTTAAATTTTTGGTGCTAACTTCACGCAACACCAAAAATCTTAAAATGTCTCAATTTTTTGAGTTCTGAGTAGTACTCAAAGAGTTCTAGAGTTATTGCTAGGTTAGACCAATTTTTCTGGGTAAATAAAGATTTTATAGCGATTCTAATGTTTCGGTGGTAACTTCACGAAACACCAAAAATCCTAAAATGTCTATATTTTTTAGAGTTCTGAGTAGCACTCAAAGAGTTCTAGAGTTCTTGGTAGGTTAGACCAATAGTTCTGTGTAAATAAAGATTTTATAGCGATTTGTAAATTTTGGTGCTAACTTCACGCAACACCAAAAGTCTTAAAATCTCTATATTTTTTAGACTTCTGAGTAGCACTCAAAGTGTTCTAGAGATCTTCCTAGGTTACACTAATAATTCTGGGTAAATAAACATTTTATAGCGTTTTTAAAGTTTCGCTGCTAACTTCAAGAAAAACCAAAATTCATAAAATGTGTATATTTTTTAGAATTATGAGTAGCACTCAAAGAGTTCAACAGTTCTTTCTAAGTTAGACTAATATTTCTGGGTAATAAAAATTTTATAGCGATTTTAAAATTTTGGTACTAACTTCACGCAACATAAAAAATCTTAAAATGTCTTAATTTTTTAAGAGTTCTGAGTAGCACTCAAAGAGTTCAAGTGTTCTTGCTAGGTTAGAACAATATTTCTGGGTAAATAAAGATTTTATAGCGTTTTTAAAATTTCGGTGGTAACCACGAAACACCAAAAATCTTAAAATGTCTATATTTATTAGAGTTCTGAGTTCCACTCAAAGCGTTCAAGAGTTCTTGGTAGGTTAAAACAATAGTTCTGGATAAATAAAGATTTTATAGCGATTTAAAAATTTCGGTGCTAACTTCACGCAACACCAAAGATCTTAAAATGTCTTTATTTTTAGAGCTCTGAGTAGAACTCAGAGAGTTCTAGAGTTCTTGCTGGTTAGACCAATAGCTCTGGGTAAATAAAGATTTTATAGCGATTTTAAAATTTCGGTGGTAACCACGCAACACCAAAAATCTTAAAAGTCTATATTTTTTAGAGTTCTGAGTAGCACTCAAAGAGTTCTAGAGTTCTTGCTAGGCTAGGCCAATAGTTCTGTGTAAATAAAGATTTTATAGCGATTTTAAAATTTTGGTGCTAACTTCACGCAACACCAAAAGTCTTAAAATCTTTATATTTTTTAGACTTCTGAGTAGCACTCAAAGTGTTCTAGAGATCTTCCTAGGTTACACTAATAGTTCTGGGTAAATAAACATTTTATAGCGTTTTTAAAGTTTCGCTGCTAACTTCAAGAAAAACCAAAATTCATAAAATGTGTATATTTTTTAGAGTTCTGAGTAGCACTCAAAGAGTTCAACAATTCTTTCTAGGTTAGAATAATATTTCTGCTTAAATAAAGATTTTATGGCGATTTCAAATTATGGTGCTAACTTCACGCAACCAAAAAATTTTTAAAATGTTTTAATTTTTTTAGAGTTCTGGGTAGTACTCAAAGAGTTCTAGAGTTATTGCTAGGTTAGACCAATAGTTCTGAGTAAAAAAAGATTTTCTAGCGATTTTAAAGTTTCGGAGCCAATTTCACGCAACACCAAAAATCTTAAAATATCTATATTTTTAGAGGCCTGAGTAGAACTCAAAGAGTTCTAGAGTTCCTGCTAGGTTAGACCAAGGGTTCTTTGAAAATAAAGGTTTTATATCGAATTTAATGTTTCGGTGCTACCTTCACCCAAAACCAAAAATCATAACATGTCTATATTTATAAGAGTTCTGAGTAGCACTAAAAGTGTTCTAGAGTTCTTCCTAGGTTACACTAATAGTTCTTGGTAAATAAACATTTTATAGCGTTTTTAAAGTTTCGCTGCTAACTTCAAGAAAAACCAAAATTCATAAAATAGGTATATTTTTTAGAGTTCTGAGTAGCACTCAAAGAGTACAACAATTCTTTCTAGGTTAGACCAATATTTCTGGGTAAATAAAGATTTTATAGCGATTTTAAAATTTCGGTACTAACTTCACGCAACATAAAAAATCTTAAACTGTCTTAATTTTTTGAGAGTTCTGAGTAGCACTCAAAGAGTTCAAGAGTTCTTGGTAGGTTAGACCAATATTTCTGGATAAATAAAGATTTTATAGCGATTTTAAAATTTCGGTGCTAACTTCACGGAACAACAAAAATCTTAAAATGTATTTATTTTTAGAGTTCTGAGTAAAACTAAAAGAGTTCTAGAGTTCTTGCTAGGTTAGATCAATAGTTCTGGGTAAATAAAGATTTTATTGCGATTTTAAAATTTTGGTACTAACTTCACGCAACTCCAAAATTCTTAAAATGTCTTCATTTTTTTAGAGTTCTGAGTAGTACTCAAAGAGATCTAGAGTTCTTTCTAGGTTAGACCAATAGTTCTGGGTAAATAAAGACTTTATAGCGATTTTAAAATTTTGGTTCTAACTCCACACAACACCAAAAAGCTTAAAATGTCTTAATTTTTTTTAGAGTTCTCAGAAGTACTCAAAGAGTTCTAGATTTCTTGCTAAGTGAGACCAATAGTTCTGGATAAATAAAGATTTTATAGCGATTTTAAAATTGCGGTGCTAACGTCACGCAACTGCAAAAATCTTAAAATGTATTTATTTTTAGAGTTCTGAGTAGAACTCAAAGAGTTCTAGAGTTCTTGCTAGGTTAGACCAATAGCTCTGGTTAAATAAAGATTTTATAGCGATTTTAAAATTTTGGTGCCAACTTCACGCAACACCAAAAATCTTAAAATGCCTTTATTTTTTAGAGTTCTGAGTAGCACCCAAAGAGTTCTAGAGTTCTTGCTTGGTTAGACCAATAGTTCTGGGCAAATAAAGATTTTATAGCGATTTTAAATTTTGGTGCTAACTTCACGCAACAAAAACATTTTTAAAATGTCTTAATTTTTTTAGAGTTCTGAGTAGTACTCAAAGAGTTCTAGAGTTATTGCTAGGTTAGACTAATATTTCTGGGTAAATAAAGATTTTATAGCGATTCTAATGTTTCGGTGGTAACTTCGCGAAACACCAAAAATCTTAGAATGTCTATATTTTTTAGAGTTCTGAGTAGCACTCAAAGAGTTCAAGAGTTCTTGGTAGGTTAGACCAATAGTTTTGGATAAATAAAGATTTTATAGCGTTTTTAAAATTTCGGTGCTAACTTCACGGAACACAAAAAATCTTAAAATGTCTTTATTTTTTAGAGTTCTGAGTAGAACTCAAAGAGTTCTAGAGTTCTTGCTAGGTTAGACCAATAGTTCTGGGTAAATAAAAAATTTATAGCGATTTTAAATTATTCCGCTAACTTCACGCAACCAAAAAAAATTTAAAATGTTTTAATTTTTTTAGAGTTCTGGGTAGTACTCAAAGAGTTCTAGAGTTATTGCTAGGTTAGACCAATAGTTCTGGGTAAATAAAAATCTTATAGCGATTTTAAATTTTTGGTGCTAACTTCACGCAACACCAAAAATCATAAAAATATCTGAATTTTTTAGAGTTCTGAGTAGCACTCAAAGAGTTCTAGAGTTCTTGCTGGGATAGAATAATACTTCTGTTTAAATAAACATTTTATATCGATTTTAAAGTTTCGGTCCTAACTTCACGAAACACCAAAAATCTTAAAATCTCTATATTTTTAAGAGTTCTGAGTAGTGCTCAAAGAGTTCTAGAGTTCTTGTTAGGTTAGACTAATAGTTCTGGGTAAATAAAAATTTTATATCGATTTTAAATTTTTGGTGCTAACTTCACGCAACACCAAAAATCTTAAAATGTCTATATTTTTTAGAGTTCTGAGTAACACTCAAAGAGTTCTAGAGTTCTTGGTAGGTTATACCAATAGTTCTGTGTAAATAAAGATTTTATAGCGATTTTAAAATTTTGGTGCTAACTTCACGCAACACCAAAACTCTTAAAATGTCTTTATTTTTTAGAGTTCTGAGTAGAACTCAAAGAGTTCTAGAGTTCTTGCTAGGTTAGACCAATAGTTCTGGGTAAATAAAAAAATTATAGCGATTTTAAATTATGGCGCTAACTTCACGCAACCAAAAAAAATTTAAAATGTTTTAATTTTTTTAGAGTTCTGAGTAGCACTCAAAGTGTTCTAGAGTTCTTCCTAGGTTACACTAATAGTTCTGGGTAAATAAACATTTTATAGCGTTTTTAAAGTTTCGCTGCTAACTTCAAGAAAAAACAAAATTCATAAAATAGGTATATTTTTTAGAGTTCTGAGTAGCACTCAAAGAGTTCAAAAGTTCTTGCTAGGTTAGACCAATATTTCTGGGTAAATAAAGATTTTATAGCGATTTTAAAATTTCGGTGCTAACTTCACGCAACACCAAAAATTTTAAATTGTCTTTATTTTTTAAAGTTCTGAGAAGAACTCAAAGAGTTCTAGAGTTCTTGCTAGGTTAGACCAATAGTTCTGGGTAAATAAAGATTTTATAGCGATTTTAAAATTTTGGTGCTAACTTCACGCAACACCAATAATCTTAAAATGCCTTTATTTTTTAGAGTTCTGAGTAGCCCTCGAAGAGTTCTAGAGTTCTTGCTAGGTTAGACCAATAGTTCGGGGTAAATAAAGATTTTATAGCGATTTTAAAATTTTGCTGCTAACTCACGCAAAACCAAAAATCTTATAATGACTTTATTTTTTAGATTTCTGAGTAGCACTCAAAGAGTTCTAGAGTTCCTGCTAGGTTAGACCAAGGGTTCTTTGTAAATAAAGGTTTTATATCGAATTTAATGTTTCGGTGCTACCTTCACAAAAACCAAAAATCATAACATGTCTATATTTATAAGAGTTCTGAGTAGCACTCAAAGAGTTCTAGAGTTCTTGCTAGGTTAGACCATGAGTTCTGGGTAAATAAAGATTTTATAGCGATTTTTAAGTTTCCGTGCTAACTTCACGCAACACCAAATATCTTAAAATTTCTATATTTTTTAGTGTTCTGAGTAGCACTCAAAGAGTTTTAGAGTTCTTACTAGGTTAAAGCAACAGTTCTAGGAAAATAAAGATTTTATCGTGACTTTAAAGTTTCGGTGCTAACTTCACGTAAAACCAAACATATAAAAATGTCTATATTTTTTGGAGTTCTTTGTAGCACTCAAAGATTTCTAGAGTTATTGTCCGGTTAGGCCAAGAGTTTTGGATAAATAAAAATTCTATAGCGATTTTAAAATTTCGGTACTAACTTCACGCAACATAAAAAATCATAAAATGTCTTAATTTTTTGAGAGTTCTGAGTAGTACTCAAAGAGTTCTAGAGTTCTTGCTAGGTTAGACCAATAGTTCTGGGTAAATAAAGATTATCTAGCGATTTTAAAGTTTCGGAGCCAATTTCACGCAACACCAAAAATCTTAAAATCTCTATATTTTTAGAGGTCTGAGTAGCACTCAGAGTTCTAAAGTTCTTGCCAGGATAGGCCAATAGTTCTTTGTAAACAAAGATTTTATAACGATTTTATGTTTCGATGGTAACTTCACGCAACACCAAAGTTCTTAAAATGTCTATATTTTTTAGAGTTCTGAGTAGCACTGAAAGAGTTCAAGAGTTATTGCAAGGTTAGGCTAATAGTTCAGGGTAAATAAATATTTTATAGCGATTTTAAAGTTTCGGTGCTAACTTCAAGCATCCCCCAAAATCTTAAAATGTCTCAATTTTTTGAGTTCTGAGTAGTATTCGAAGAGTTCTAGAGTTCTTGCTAGGTTAGACTAATAGTTCTGCGTAAATAAAAATCTTATAGCGATTTTAAATTTTTGGTGCTAACTTCACGCAACACCAAAAATCTTAAAATGTCTGAATTTTTTAGAGTTCTGAGTAGTAATCAAAGAGTTCTAGAGTTCTTGCTAGGTTAGACCAATAGTTCTGGGTAAATAAATATTTTATAGCGATTTAAAATTTTTAGTGCTAACTTCACGCAACTCCAAAAATCTTAAAATGTCATAATTTTCTTAGAATTCTGAGTAGTTCTCAAAGAGATCTAGAGTTCTTGCTGGGTTAGAATAATAATTCTGGGAAAATAAACATTTTATAGCGATTTTAAATTTTCGGTCCTAACTTCACGCAACACCAAAAATCTTAAAATGTCTATATTTTTTTGAGTTCTGAGTAGAACTCAAAGAGTTCTAGAGTTCTTGCAAGGTTAGACCAATATTTCTGGGTAAATAAAGATTTTATAGCGATTTTAAAAATTTGGTGCTAACTTCACGCATTACCAAAAATCATAAAATCTCTATATTTTTTAGAGTTCTGAATAGTACTCAAGGAGTTCTAGAGTTCTTGCTAGGTTAGACCAATAGTTCTGGGTAAATAAAAATCTTATAGCGGTTTTAAATTTTTGGTGCTAACTTCACGCAACACCAAAAATCTTAAAATGTCTGAATTTTTGAGAGTTCTGAGTAGTAATCAAAGAGTTCTAGAGTTCTTGCTAGGTTAGGCAAATAGTTCTGGGTAAATAAAGATTTTATACCGATTTTAAAGTTTTGGTGCTAACTTCAAGCGACACCAAAAATTTTAAAATGTTTCAATTTTTTTGAGTTCTGAGTAGTACTCAAAGAGTTCTAGAGTTATTGCTAGGATAGACCAATAGTTCTGGGTAAATAAAGATCTTACAGCAATTTTAAATTTTTGGTGCTAACTTCACGCAACACCAAAAATCTTAAAATGTCTCAATTTTTTGAGTTCTGAGTAGTACTCAAAGAGTTCTAGAGTTATTGCTAGGTTAGACCAATTTTTCTGGGTAAATAAAGATTTTATAGCGATTCTAATGTTTCGGTGGTAACTTCACGAAACACCAAAAATCTCAAAATGTCTATATTTTTTAGAGTTCTGAGTAGCACTCAAAGAGTTCAAGAGTTCTTGGTAGGTTAGACCAATAGTTCTGGATAAATAAAGATTTTATAGCGTTTTTAAAATTTCGGTGCTAACTTCACGCAACACAAAAAATCTTAAAATGCCTTTATTTTTTAGAGCTCTGAGTAGAACTCCAAGAGTTCTAGAGTTTTTGCTAGGTTAGACCAATAGTTCTGGGTAAATAAAGATTTTATAGCGATTTTGAATTATGGCGCTAACTTCACGCAACCAAAAAATTTTTAAAATGTTTTAATTTTTTTAGAGTTCTGGGTAGTACTCAAAGAGTTCTAGAGTTATTCCTAGGTTAGACCAATAGTTCTGGGTAAAAAAAGATTTTCTAGCGATTTTAAAGTTTCGGAGCCAATTTCACGCAACACCAAAAATCTTTAAATCTCTATATTTTTAGAGGTCTGAGTAGCACTCAAAGAGTTCTAAAGTTCTTGCCAGGATAGGCCAATAGTTCTTTGTAAACAAAGATTTTATAACGATTTTAATGTTTCGGTGGTAACTTCACGAAACACCAAAATTCTTAAAATGTCTATATTTTTTAGAGTTCTGAGTAGCACTGAAAGAGTTCAAGAGTTATTGCTAGGTTAGGCTAGTAGTGCAGGGTAAATAAAGATTTTATAGCGATTTTAAAGTTTTGGTGCTAACTTCAAGCAACCCCAAAAATTTTAAAATGTACAATTTTTTTTGAGTTCTGAGTAGTACTCAAAGAGTTCTAGAGTTCTTGCTAGGTTAGACCAATAGTTCTGGTAAATAAAAATCTTATAGCGATTTTAAATTTTTGGTGCCAACTTCACGCAACACCAAAAATCATAAAATATCTGAATTTTTTAGAGTTCTGAGTAGCACTCAAACTGTTCTAGAGTTCTTCCTAGGTTACACTAATAGTTCTGGGTAAATAAACATTTTATAGCGTTTTTAAAGTTTCGCTGCTAACTTCAAGAAAAACCAAAATTCATAAAATAGGTATATTTTTTAGAGTTCTGAGTAGAACTCAAAGAGTTCAACAGTTCTTGCTAGGTTATACCAATACTTCTGTTTAAATAAACATTTTATAGCGATTTTAATGTTTCGATCCTAACTTCACGCAACAGCAAAAATCTTAAAATGTCTATATTCTTTGGAGTTCTGAGTAGAACCCAAAGAGTTCTAGAGTTCTTGCTAGGTTAGACCAATAGTTCTGGATAAATAAAGATTTTATAGCGATATTTAAGTTTCCGTGCTAACTTCACGCAACACCAAAAATCTTAAAATGTCTATATTTTTTAGACTTCTGAGTAGCACTCAAACTGTTCTAGAGTTCTTCCTAGGTTACACTAATAGTTCTGGGTAAATAAACATTTTATAGCGTTTTTAAAGTTTCGCTTCTAACTTCAAGAAAAACCAAAATTCATAAAACAGGTATATTTTTTAGAGTTATGAGTAGCACTCAAAGAGTTCAACAGTTCTTGCTAGGTTATACCAATACTTCTGTTTAAATAAACATTTTATAGCGATTTTAAAGTTTCGGTTCTAACTTCACGCAACACCGAAAATCTTAAAATCTCTATATTTTTAAGAGTTCTGAGTAGTACTCAAAGAGTTCTAGAGTTCTTGCTAGGTTAGACTAATAGTTCTGGGTAAATAAAAATTTTATAGCGATTTTAAATTTTTGGTGCTAACTTCACGCAACACCAAAAATCTTAAAATGTCTATATTTTTTAGACTTCTGAGTAGCACTCAAACTGTTCTAGAGTTCTTTTTAGGTTACACTAATAGTTCTGGGTAAATAAACATTTTATAGCGTTTTTAAAGTTTCGCTGCTAACTTCAAGAAAAACCAAAATTCATAAAATAGGTATATTTTTTACAGTTATGAGTAGCACTCAAAGAGTTCAACAGTTCTTGCTAGGTTAGACCAATATTTCTGGGTAAATAAAGATTTTATAGCGATTTTAAAATTTCGGTGCTAACTTCACGCAACACCAAAAATTTTAAATTGTCTTTATTTTTTAAAGTTCTGAGAAGAACTCAAAGAGTTCTAGAGTTCTTGCTAGGTTAGACCAATAGTTCTGGGTAAATAAAGATTTTATAGCGATTTTAAAATTTTGGTGCTAACTTCACGCAACACCAATAATCTTAAAATGCCTTTATTTTTTAGAGTTCTGAGTAGCCCTCGAAGAGTTCTAGAGTTCTTGCTAGGTTAGACCAATAGTTCGGGGTAAATAAAGATTTTATAGCGATTTTAAAATTTTGCTGCTAACTCACGCAAAACCAAAAATCTTATAATGACTTTATTTTTTAGATTTCTGAGTAGCACTCAAAGAGTTCTAGAGTTCCTGCTAGGTTAGACCAAGGGTTCTTTGTAAATAAAGGTTTTATATCGAATTTAATGTTTCGGTGCTACCTTCACAAAAACCAAAAATCATAACATGTCTATATTTATAAGAGTTCTGAGTAGCACTCAAAGAGTTCTAGAGTTCTTGCTAGGTTAGACCATGAGTTCTGGGTAAATAAAGATTTTATAGCGATTTTTAAGTTTCCGTGCTAACTTCACGCAACACCAAATATCTTAAAATTTCTATATTTTTTAGTGTTCTGAGTAGCACTCAAAGAGTTTTAGAGTTCTTACTAGGTTAAAGCAACAGTTCTAGGAAAATAAAGATTTTATCGTGACTTTAAAGTTTCGGTGCTAACTTCACGTAAAACCAAACATATAAAAATGTCTATATTTTTTGGAGTTCTTTGTAGCACTCAAAGATTTCTAGAGTTATTGTCCGGTTAGGCCAAGAGTTTTGGATAAATAAAAATTCTATAGCGATTTTAAAGTTTCGCTACTAACCAGGCAAAACAAAAAATATAAAAACGTATATTTTTCTTAGAGTTCTGAGTAGCACTCAAAGAGTTCTAGAGTTCTTGCTAGGTTATACCAATAGTTCTGGGTAAATAAATATTTTATTTCGATCTTAATGTTTCGGTGCTACCTTCACGCAAAACCAAAAATCATAACACGTATTTATTTCTTAGAGTTCTGAGTAGCACCCAAAGAGTTCTAAAGTTCTTGCTAGGATAGGCCAATACTTCTTTGTAAACAAAGATTTTATAACGATTTTAATGTTTCGATGGTAACTTTACGAAACACCAAAATTCTTAAAATGTCTATATTTTTTAGAGTTCTGAGTAGCACTGAAAGAGTTCAAGAGTTATTGCAAGGTTAGGCTAATAGTTCAGGGTAAATAAATATTTTGTAGCGATTTTAAAGTTTCGGTGCTAACTTCAAGCATCCCCCAAAATCTTAAAATGTCTCAATTTTTTGAGTTCTGAGTAGTATTCAAAGAGTTCTAGAGTTCTTGCTAGGTTAGACCAATAGTTCTGCGTAAATAAAAATCTTATAGCGATTTTAAATTTTTGGTGCTAACTTCACGCAACACCAAAAATCTTAAAATGTCTGAATTTTTTAGAGTTCTGAGTAGTAATCAAAGAGTTCTAGAGTTCTTGCTAGGTTAGACCAATAGTTCTGGGTAAATAAATATTTTATAGCGATTTTAAAATTTTTAGTGCTAACTTCACGCAACTCCAAAAATCTTAAAATGTCATAATTTTCTTAGAATTCTGAGTAGTTCTCAAAGAGATCTAGAGTTCTTGCTGGGTTAGAATAATAATTCTGGGAAAATAAACATTTTATAGCGATTTTAAATTTTCGGTCCTAACTTCACGCAACACCAAAAATCTTAAAATGTCTATATTTTTTGGAGTTCTGAGTAGAACTCAAAGAGTTCTAGAGTTCTTGCTAGGTTAGACCAATATTTCTGGGTAAATAAAGATTTTATAGCGATTTTAAAATTTTGGTGCTAACTTCACGCATTACCAAAAATCATAAAATCTCTATATTTTTTAGAGTTCTGAATAGTACTCAAGGAGTTCTAGAGTTCTTGCTAGGTTAGACCAATAGTTCTGGGTAAATAAAAATCTTATAGCGATTTTAAATTTTTGGTGCTAACTTCACGCAACACCAAAAATCTTAAAATGTCTGAATTTTTTAGAGTTCTGAGTAGTAATCAAAGAGTTCTAGAGTTCTTGCTAGGTTAGGCAAATAGTTCTGGGTAAATAAACATTTTATAGCGATTTTAAAGTTTCGATCCTAACAACGCAACACCAAAAATCTTAAAACATCTATATTTTTTTAGAGTTCTGAGTAGCACTCAAAGAGTTCTAAAGTTCTTGCCAGGATAGGCCAATAGTTCTTTGTAAACAAAGATTTTGTAGCGATTTTAATGTTTCGATGGTAACTTCACGAAACACCAAAAATCTTAAAATATCTATATTTTTTAGAGTTCTGAGTAGCACTGAAAGAGTTCAAGAGTTATTGCTAGGTTAGGCTAGTAGTTCAGGGTAAATAAAGATTTTATACCGATTTTAAAGTTTTGGTGCTAACTTCAAGCAACACCAAAAATTTTAAAATGTTTCAATTTTTTTGAGTTCTGAGTAGTACTCAAAGAGTTCTAGAGTTATTGCTAGGATAGACCAATAGTTCTGGGTAAATAAAGATCTTACAGCAATTTTAAATTTTTGGTGCTAACTTCACGCAACACCAAAAATCTTAAAATGTCTCAATTTTTTGAGTTCTGAGTAGTACTCAAAGAGTTCTAGAGTTATTGCTAGGTTAGACCAATTTTTCTGGGTAAATAAAGATTTTATAGCGATTCTAATGTTTCGGTGGTAGCTTCACGAAACACCAAAAATCTCAAAATGTCTATATTTTTTAGAGTTCTGAGTAGCACTCAAAGAGTTCAAGAGTTCTTGGTAGGTTAGACCAATAGTTCTGGATAAATAAAGATTTTATAGCGTTTTTAAAATTTCGGTGCTAACTTCACGCAACACAAAAAATCTTAAAATGCCTTTATTTTTTAGAGCTCTGAGTAGAACTACAAGAGTTCTAGAGTTTTTGCTAGGTTAGACCAATAGTTCTGGGTAAATAAAGATTTTATAGTGATTTTGAATTATGGCGCTAACTTCACGCAACCAAAAAATTTTTAAAATGTTTTAATTTTTTTAGAGTTCTGGGTAGTACTCAAAGAGTTCTAGAGTTATTCCTAGGTTAGACCAATAGTTCTGGGTAAAAAAAGATTTTCTAGCGATTTTAAAGTTTCGGAGCCAATTTCACGCAACACCAAAAATCTTTAAATCTCTATATTTTTAGAGGTCTGAGTAGCACTCAAAGAGTTCTAAAGTTCTTGCCAGGATAGGCCAATAGTTCTTTGTAAACAAAGATTTTATAACGATTTTAATGTTTCGGTGGTAACTTCACGAAACACCAAAATTCTTAAAATGTCTATATTTTTTAGAGTTCTGAGTAGCACTGAAAGAGTTCAAGAGTTATTGCTAGGTTAGGCTAGTAGTTCAGGGTAAATAAAGATTTTATAGCGATTTTAAAGTTTTGGTGCTAACTTCAAGCAACCCCAAAAATTTTAAAATGTACAATTTTTTTTGAGTTCTGAGTAGTACTCAAAGAGTTCTAGAGTTCTTGCTAGGTTAGACCAATAGTTCTGGGTAAATAAAAATCTTATAGCGATTTTAAATTTTTGGTGCCAACTTCACGCAACACCAAAAATCATAAAATATCTGAATTTTTTAGAGTTCTGAGTAGCACTCAAACTGTTCTAGAGTTCTTCCTAGGTTACACTAATAGTTCTGGGTAAATAAACATTTTATAGCGTTTTTAAAGTTTCGCTGCTAACTTCAAGAAAAACCAAAATTCATAAAATAGGTATATTTTTTAGAGTTATGAATAGCACTCAAAGAGTTCAACAGTTCTTGCTAGGTTAGACCAATACTTCTGTTTAAATAAACATTTTAAAGCGATTTTAAAGTTTCGGTCCTAACTTCACGCAACAGCAAAAATCTTAAAATGTCTATATTCTTTGGAGTTCTGAGTAGAACTCAAAGAGTTCTAGAGTTCTTGCTAGGTTAGACCAATAGTTCTGGATAAATAAAGATTTTATAGCGATTTTTAAGTTTCCGTGCTAACTTCACGCAACACCAAAAATCTTAAAATGTCTATATTTTTTAGACTTCTGAGTAGCACTCAAACTGTTCTAGAGTTCTTCCTAGGTTACACTAATAGTTCTGGGTAAATAAACATTTTATAGCGTTTTTAAAGTTTCGCTTCTAACTTCAAGAAAAACCAAAATTAATAAAACAGGTATATTTTTTAGAGTTATGAATAGCACTCAAAGAGTTCAACAGTTCTTGCTAGGTTATACCAATACTTCTGTTTAAATAAACATTTTATAGCGATTTTAAAGTTTCGGTTCTAACTTCACGCAACACCGAAAATCTTAAAATCTCTATATTTTTAAGAGTTCCGAGTAGTACTCAAAGAGTTCTAGAGTTCTTGCTAGGTTGGACTAATAGTTCTGGGTAAATAAAAATTTTATAGCGATTTTAAATTTTTGGTGCTAACTTCACGCAACACCAAAAATCTTAAAATGTCTATATTTTTTAGACTTCTGAGTAGCACTCAAACTGTTCTAGAGTTCTTTTTAGGTTACACTAATAGTTCTGGGTAAATAAACATTTTATAGCGTTTTTAAAGTTTCGCTGCTAACTTCAAGAAAAACCAAAATTCATAAAATAGGTATATTTTTTGGAGTTATGAGTAGCACTCAAAGAGTTCAACAGTTCTTGCTAGGTTAGACCAATATTTCTGGGTAAATAAAGATTTTATAGCGATTTTAAAATTTCGGTGGTAACTTCACGCAACACCAAAAATTTTAAATTGTCTTTATTTTTTAGAGTTCAGAGAAGAACTCAAAGAGTTCTAGAGTTCTTGCTAGGTTAGACCAATAGTTCTGGGTAAATAAAGATTTTATAGCGATTTTAAAATTTTGGTGCTAACTTCACGGAACACCAATAATCTTAAAATGCCTTTATTTTTTAGAGTTCTGAGTAGCACTCAAAGAGTTCTAGAGTTCTTGCTAGGTTAGACAAATAGTTCTGGGTAAATAAAGATTTTATAGCTATTTTAAAATTTCGCTGCTAACTCACGCAAAACCAAAAATCTTATAATGACTTTATTTTGTTATATTTCTGAGTAGCACTCAAAGAGTTCTAGAGTTCCTGCTAGGTTAGACCAAGGGTTCTTTGTAAATAAAGGTTTTATATCGAATTTAATGTTTCGGTGCTACCTTCACCCAAAACCAAAAATCATAACATGTCTATATTTATAAGAGTTCTGAGTAGCACTAAAAGAGTTCTAGAGTTCTTGCTAGGTTAGACCATGAGTTCTGGGTAAATAAAGATTTTATAGCGATTTTTAAGTTTCCGTGCTAACTTCACGCAACACCAAATATCTTTAAATTTCTATATTTTTTAGTGTTCTGAGTAGCACTCAAAGAGTTTTAGAGTTCTTACTAGGTTAAAGCAACAGTTCTAGGAAACTAAAGATTTTATCGTGACTTTAAAGTTTCGGTGCTCACTTCACGTAAAACCAAAAATATAAAAATGTCTATATTTTTTGGAGTTCTCGGTAGCACTCAAAGATTTCTAGAGTTAGTGTCCGGTTAGGCCAAGAGTTTTGGATAAATAAAAATTCTATAGCGATTTTAAAGTTTCGCTACTAACCAGGCAAAACAAAAAATATAAAAACGTATATTTTTCTTAGAGTTCTGAGTAGCACTCAAAGAGTTCTAGAGTTCTTGCTAGGTTATACCAATAGTTCTGGGTAAATAAATATTTTATTTCGATCTTAATGTTTCGGTGCTACCTTCACGCAAAACCAAAAATCATAACACGTATTTATTTCTTAGAGTTCTGAGTAGCACCCAAAGAGTTCTAAAGTTCTTGCTAGGATAGGCCAATACTTCTTTGTAAACAAAGATTTTATAACGATTTTAATGTTTCGATGGTAACTTTACGAAACACCAAAATTCTTAAAATGTCTATATTTTTTAGAGTTCTGAGTAGCACTGAAAGAGTTCAAGAGTTATTGCAAGGTTAGGCTAATAGTTCAGGGTAAATAAATATTTTATAGCGATTTTAAAGTTTTGGTGCTAACTTCAAGCAACACCAAAAATCTTAAAATGTATTAATTTTCTTAGAATTCTGAGTAGTTCTCAAAGAGATTTAGAGTTCTTACTAGGTTAAAGCAACAGTTCTAGGAAACTAAAGATTTTATCGTGACTTTAAAGTTTCGGTGCTCACTTCACGTAAAACCAAAAATATAAAAATGTCTATATTTTTTGGAGTTCTCGGTAGCACTCAAAGATTTCTAGAGTTAGTGTCCGGTTAGGCCAAGAGTTTTGGATAAATAAAAATTCTATAGCGATTTTAAAGTTTCGCTACTAACCAGGCAAAACAAAAAATATAAAAACGTATATTTTTCTTAGAGTTCTGAGTAGCACTCAAAGAGTTCTAGAGTTCTTGCTAGGTTATACCAATAGTTCTGGGTAAATAAATATTTTATTTCGATCTTAATGTTTCGGTGCTACCTTCACCCAAAACCAAAAATCATAAAATATCTGAATTTTTTAGAGTTCTGAGTAGCACTCAAAGAGTTCTAGTATTCTTGCTGGGATAGAATAATACTTCTGTTTAAATAAACATTTTATAGCGATTTTAAAGTTTCGGTCCTAACTTCACGCAACACCAAAAATCTTAAAATGTCTATATTTTTTGGAGTTCTGAGTAGAACTCAAAGAGTTCTAGAGTTCTTGCTAGGTTAGACCAATAGTTCTGGGTAGATAAAGATTTTATAGTGATTTTAAAATTTTGGTGCTAACTTCACGAAACACCAAAAATCTTAAAATCTCTATATTTTTAAGAGTTCTGAGTAGTACGCAAAGAGTTCTAGAGTTCTTGTTAGGTTAGACTAATAGTTCTGGGTAAATAAAAATTTTATAGCGATTTTAAGTTTTTGGTGCTAACTTCACGAAACCCCAAAAATCTTAAAATGTCTATATTTTTTAGAGTTCTGAGTAGCACTCAGAGAGTTTTAGAGTTCTTGGTAGGTTAGACCAATAGTTCTGTGTAAATAAAGATTTTATAGCGATTTTACAATTTTGGTGCTAACTTCACGCAACACCAAAACTCTTAAAATCTCTATATTTTTTAGACTTCTGAGTAGCACTCAAAGTGTTCTAGAGTTCTTCCTAGGTTACACTAATAGTTCTGGGTAAATATACATTTTATAGCGTTTTTAAAGTTTCGCTGCTAACTTCAAGAAAAAACAAAATTCATAAAATAGGTATATTTGTTAGAGTTCTGAGTAGCACTAAAAGAGTTCAACAGTTCTTGCTAGGTTAGACCAATATTTCTGGGTAAATAAAGATTTTATAGCGATTTTAAAATTTCGGTGCTAACTTCACGCAACACCAAAAATTTTAAATTGTCTTTATTTTTTAAAGTTCTGAGAAGAACTCAAAGAGTTCTAGAGTTCTTGCTAGGTTAGACCAATAGTTCTGGGTAAATAAAGATTTTATAGCGATTTTAAAATTTTGGTGCTAACTTCACGCAACACCAATAATCTTAAAATGCCTTTATTTTTTAGAGTTCTGAGTAGCCCTCGAAGAGTTCTAGAGTTCTTGCTAGGTTAGACCAATAGTTCGGGGTAAATAAAGATTTTATACCGATTTTAAAATTTTGCTGCTAAGTCACGCAAAACCAAAAATCTTACAATGACTTTATTTTTTAGATTTCTGAGTAGCACTCAAAGAGTTCTAGAGTTCCTGCTAGGTTAGACCAAGGGTTCTTTGTAAATAAAGGTTTTATATCGAATTTAATGTTTCGGTGCTACCTTCACCCAAAACCAAAAATCATAACATGTCTATATTTATAAGAGTTCTGAGTAGCACTCAAAGAGTTCTAGAGTTCTTGCTAGGTTAGACCATGAGTTCTGGGTAAATAAAGATTTTATAGCGATTTTTAAGTTTCCGTGCTAACTTCAAGAAAAACCAAAATTCATAAAATAGGTATATTTTTTAGAGTTATGAGTAGCACTCAAAGAGTTCAACAGTTCTTGCTAGGTTATACCAATACTTCTGTTTAAATAAACATTTTATAGCGATTTTAAAGTTTCGGTTCTAACTTCATGCAACACCGAAAATCTTAAAATCTCTATATTTTTAAGAGTTCTGAGTAGTACTCAAAGAGTTCTAGAGTTCTTGCTAGGTTAGACTAATAGTTCTGGGTAAATAAAAATTTTATAGCGATTTTAAATTTTTGGTGCTAACTTCACGCAACACCAAAAATCTTAAAATGTATATATTTTTTAGACTTCTGAGTAGCACTCAAACTGTTCTAGAGTTCTTCCTAGGTTACACTAATAGTTCTGGGTAAATAAACATTTTATAGCGTTTTTAAAGTTTCGCTGCTAACTTCAAGAAAAACCAAAATTCATAAAATAGGTATATTTTTTAGAGTTATGAGTAGCACTCAAAGAGTTCAACAGTTCTTGCTAGGTTAGACCAATATTTCTGGGTAAATAAAGATTTTATAGCGATTTTAAAATTTCGGTGCTAACTTCACGCAACACCAAAAATTTTAAATTGTCTTTATTTTTTAGAGTTCAGAGAAGAACTCAAAGAGTTCTAGAGTTCTTGCTAGGTTAGACCAATAGTTCTAGGTAAATAAAGATTTTATAGCGATTTAAAAATTTTGGTGCTAACTTCACGGAACACCAATAATCTTAAAATGCCTTTATTTTTTAGAGTTCTGAGTAGCACTCAAAGAGTTCTAGAGTTCTTACTAGGTTAAAGCAACAGTTCTAGGAAAATAAAGATCTTATCGTGACTTTAAAGTTTCGGTGCAAACTTCACGTAAAACCAAAAATATAAAAATGTCTATATTTTTTGGAGTTCTCGGTAGCACTCTAAGATATCTAGAGTTATTGTCCGGTTAGGCCAAGAGTTTTGGATAAATAAAAATTCTATAGCGATTTTAAAATTTCGGTACTAACTTCACGCAACATAAAAAATCATAAAATGTCTTAATTTTTTGAGAGTTCTGAGTAGTACTCAAAGAGTTCTAGAGTTCTTGCTTGGTTAGACCAATAGTTCTGGGTAAATAAAGATTTTATAGCGATCTTAATGTTTCGGTGCTACCTTCACGCAAAACCAAAAATCATAACACGTATTTATTTCTTAGAGTTCTGAGTAGCACCCAAAGAGTTCTAGAGTTCTTGCTAGGTTAGACCAATAGTTCTGCGTAAATAAAAATCTTATAGCGATTTTAAATTTTTGGTGCTAACTTCACGCAACACCAAAAATCTTAAAATCACGCAACACCAAAATACTTCTTTGTAAACAAAGATTTTATAACGATTTTAATGTTTCGATGGTAACTTTACGATACACCAAAATTCTTAAAATGTCTATATTTTTTAGAGTTCTGAGTAGCACTGAAAGAGTTCAAGAGTTATTGCAAGGTTAGGCTAATAGTTCAGGGTAAATAAATATTTTATAGCGATTTTAAAGTTTAGGTGCTAACTTCAAGCAACACCAAAAATCTTAAAATGTCTTAATTTTCTTAGAATTCTGAGTAGTTCTCAAAGAGATCTAGAGTTCTTGATGGGTTAGAATAATAATTCTGGGTAAATAAACATTTTATAGCGATTTTAAAGTTTCGGTCCTAACTTCACGCAACACCAAAAATCTTAAAATGTCTTTATTTTTTGGAGTTCTGAGTAGTACTCAAGGAGTTCTAGAGTTCTTGCTAGGTTAGACCAATAGTTCTGTGTAAATAAAGATTTTATAGCGATTTTAAAATTTTGGTGCTAACTTCACGCAACACCAAAAATCTTAAAATCTTTATATTTTTTAGACTTCTGAATAGCACTCAAAGTGTTCTAGACTTCTTCTTAGGTTACACTAATAGTTCTGGGTAAATAAACATTTTATAGCGTTTTTAAAGTTTCGCTGCTAACTTCAAGAAAAACCAAAATTCATAAAATAGGTATATTTTTTAGAGTTATGAGTAGCACTCAAAGAGTTCAACAGTTCTTGCTAGGTTAGACCAATATTTCTGGGTAAATAAAGATTTTATAGCGATTTTAAAATTTCGGTGCTAACTTCACGCAACACCAAAAATTTTAAATTGTTTTTATTTTTTAGAGTTCAGAGAAGAACTCAAAGAGTTCTAGAGTGCTTGCTAGGTTAGACCAATAGTTCTGGGTAAATAAAGATTTTATAGCGATTTTAAAATTTTGGTGCTAACTTCACGGAACACCAATAATCTTAAAATGCCTTTATTTTTTAGAGTTCTGAGTAGCACTCAAAGAGTTCTAGAGTTCTTGCTAGGTTAGACCAATAGTTCTGGGTAAATAAAGATTTTATAGCTATTTTAAAATTTCGCTGCTAACTCACGCAAAACCAAAAATCTTATAATGACTTTATTTTTTTATATTTCTGAGTAGCACTCAAAGAGTTCTAGAGTTCCTGCTAGGTTAGACCAAGGGTTCTTTCTAATAAAGGTTTTATATCGAATTTAATGTTTCGGTGCTACCTTCACCCAAAACCAAAAATCATAAAATATCTGAATTTTTTAGAGTTCTGAGTAGCACTCAAAGAGTTCTAGTATTCTTGCTGGGATAGAATAATACTTCTGTTTAAATAAACATTTTATAGCGATTTTAAAGTTTCGGTCCTAACTTCACGCAACACCAAAAATCTTAAAATGTCTATATTTTTTGGAGTTCTGAGTAGAACTCAAAGAGTTCTAGAGTTCTTGCTAGGTTAGACCAATAGTTCTGGGTAGATAAAGATTTTATAGTGATTTTAAAATTTTGGTGCTAACTTCACGAAACACCAAAAATTTTAAATTGTTTTTATTTTTTAGAGTTCAGAGAAGAACTCAAAGAGTTCTAGAGTTCTTACTAGGTTAGACCAATAGTTCTGGGTAAATAAAGATTTTATAGCGATTTTAAAATTTTGGTGCTAACTTCACGGAACACCAATAATCTTAAAATGCCTTTATTTTTTAGAGTTCTGAGTAGCACTCAAAGAGTTCTAGAGTTCTTGCTAGGTTAGACCAATAGTTCTGGGTAAATAAAGATTTTATAGCTATTTTAAAATTTCGCTGCTAACTCACGCAAAACCAAAAATCTTATAATGACTTTATTTTTTTATATTTCTGAGTAGCACTCAAAGAGTTCTAGAGTTCCTGCTAGGTTAGACCAAGGGTTCTTTCTAATAAAGGTTTTATATCGAATTTAATGTTTCGGTGCTACCTTCACCCAAAACCAAAAATCATAAAATATCTGAATTTTTTAGAGTTCTGAGTAGCACTCAAAGAGTTCTAGTATTCTTGCTGGGATAGAATAATACTTCTGTTTAAATAAACATTTTATAGCGATTTTAAAGTTTCGGTCCTAACTTCACGCAACACCAAAAATCTTAAAATGTCTATATTTTTTGGAGTTCTGAGTAGAACTCAAAGAGTTCTAGAGTTCTTGCTAGGTTAGACCAATAGTTCTGGGTAGATAAAGATTTTATAGTGATTTTAAAATTTTGGTGCTAACTTCACGAAACACCAAAAATCTTAAAATCTCTATATTTTTAAGAGTTCTGAGTAGTACGCAAAGAGTTCTAGAGTTCTTGTTAGGTTAGACTAATAGTTCTGGGTAAATAAAAATTTTATAGCGATTTTAAGTTTTTGGTGCTAACTTCACGAAACCCCAAAAATCTTAAAATGTCTATATTTTTTAGAGTTCTGAGTAGCACTCAGAGAGTTTTAGAGTTCTTGGTAGGTTAGACCAATAGTTCTGTGTAAATAAAGATTTTATAGCGATTTTACAATTTTGGTGCTAACTTCACGCAACACCAAAACTCTTAAAATCTCTATATTTTTTAGACTTCTGAGTAGCACTCAAAGTGTTCTAGAGTTCTTCCTAGGTTACACTAATAGTTCTGTGTAAATATACATTTTATAGCGTTTTTAAAGTTTCGCTGCTAACTTCAAGAAAAAACAAAATTCATAAAATAGGTATATTTGTTAGAGTTCTGAGTAGCACTAAAAGAGTTCAACAGTTCTTGCTAGGTTAGACCAATATTTCTGGGTAAATAAAGATTTTATAGCGATTTTAAAATTTCGGTGCTAACTTCACGCAACACCAAAAATTTTAAATTGTCTTTATTTTTTAAAGTTCTGAGAAGAACTCAAAGAGTTCTAGAGTTCTTGCTAGGTTAGACCAATAGTTCTGGGTAAATAAAGATTTTATAGCGATTTTAAAATTTTGGTGCTAACTTCACGCAACACCAATAATCTTAAAATGCCTTTATTTTTTAGAGTTCTGAGTAGCCCTCGAAGAGTTCTAGAGTTCTTGCTAGGTTAGACCAATAGTTCGGGGTAAATAAAGATTTTATACCGATTTTAAAATTTTGCTGCTAAGTCACGCAAAACCAAAAATCTTACAATGACTTTATTTTTTAGATTTCTGAGTAGCACTCAAAGAGTTCTAGAGTTCCTGCTAGGTTAGACCAAGGGTTCTTTGTAAATAAAGGTTTTATATCGAATTTAATGTTTCGGTGCTACCTTCACCCAAAACCAAAAATCATAACATGTCTATATTTATAAGAGTTCTGAGTAGCACTCAAAGAGTTCTAGAGTTCTTGCTAGGTTAGACCATGAGTTCTGGGTAAATAAAGATTTTATAGCGATTTTTAAGTTTCCGTGCTAACTTCAAGAAAAACCAAAATTCATAAAATAGGTATATTTTTTAGAGTTATGAGTAGCACTCAAAGAGTTCAACAGTTCTTGCTAGGTTATACCAATACTTCTGTTTAAATAAACATTTTATAGCGATTTTAAAGTTTCGGTTCTAACTTCATGCAACACCGAAAATCTTAAAATCTCTATATTTTTAAGAGTTCTGAGTAGTACTCAAAGAGTTCTAGAGTTCTTGCTAGGTTAGACTAATAGTTCTGGGTAAATAAAAATTTTATAGCGATTTTAAATTTTTGGTGCTAACTTCACGCAACACCAAAAATCTTAAAATGTATATATTTTTTAGACTTCTGAGTAGCACTCAAACTGTTCTAGAGTTCTTCCTAGGTTACACTAATAGTTCTGGGTAAATAAACATTTTATAGCGTTTTTAAAGTTTCGCTGCTAACTTCAAGAAAAACCAAAATTCATAAAATAGGTATATTTTTTAGAGTTATGAGTAGCACTCAAAGAGTTCAACAGTTCTTGCTAGGTTAGACCAATATTTCTGGGTAAATAAAGATTTTATAGCGATTTTAAAATTTCGGTGCTAACTTCACGCAACACCAAAAATTTTAAATTGTCTTTATTTTTTAGAGTTCAGAGAAGAACTCAAAGAGTTCTAGAGTTCTTGCTAGGTTAGACCAATAGTTCTAGGTAAATAAAGATTTTATAGCGATTTAAAAATTTTGGTGCTAACTTCACGGAACACCAATAATCTTAAAATGCCTTTATTTTTTAGAGTTCTGAGTAGCACTCAAAGAGTTCTAGAGTTCTTACTAGGTTAAAGCAACAGTTCTAGGAAAATAAAGATCTTATCGTGACTTTAAAGTTTCGGTGCAAACTTCACGTAAAACCAAAAATATAAAAATGTCTATATTTTTTGGAGTTCTCGGTAGCACTCTAAGATATCTAGAGTTATTGTCCGGTTAGGCCAAGAGTTTTGGATAAATAAAAATTCTATAGCGATTTTAAAATTTCGGTACTAACTTCACGCAACATAAAAAATCATAAAATGTCTTAATTTTTTGAGAGTTCTGAGTAGTACTCAAAGAGTTCTAGAGTTCTTGCTTGGTTAGACCAATAGTTCTGGGTAAATAAAGATTTTATAGCGATCTTAATGTTTCGGTGCTACCTTCACGCAAAACCAAAAATCATAACACGTATTTATTTCTTAGAGTTCTGAGTAGCACCCAAAGAGTTCTAGAGTTCTTGCTAGGTTAGACCAATAGTTCTGCGTAAATAAAAATCTTATAGCGATTTTAAATTTTTGGTGCTAACTTCACGCAACACCAAAAATCTTAAAATCACGCAACACCAAAATACTTCTTTGTAAACAAAGATTTTATAACGATTTTAATGTTTCGATGGTAACTTTACGATACACCAAAATTCTTAAAATGTCTATATTTTTTAGAGTTCTGAGTAGCACTGAAAGAGTTCAAGAGTTATTGCAAGGTTAGGCTAATAGTTCAGGGTAAATAAATATTTTATAGCGATTTTAAAGTTTAGGTGCTAACTTCAAGCAACACCAAAAATCTTAAAATGTCTTAATTTTCTTAGAATTCTGAGTAGTTCTCAAAGAGATCTAGAGTTCTTGATGGGTTAGAATAATAATTCTGGGTAAATAAACATTTTATAGCGATTTTAAAGTTTCGGTCCTAACTTCACGCAACACCAAAAATCTTAAAATGTCTTTATTTTTTGGAGTTCTGAGTAGTACTCAAGGAGTTCTAGAGTTCTTGCTAGGTTAGACCAATAGTTCTGTGTAAATAAAGATTTTATAGCGATTTTAAAATTTTGGTGCTAACTTCACGCAACACCAAAAATCTTAAAATCTTTATATTTTTTAGACTTCTGAATAGCACTCAAAGTGTTCTAGACTTCTTCTTAGGTTACACTAATAGTTCTGGGTAAATAAACATTTTATAGCGTTTTTAAAGTTTCGCTGCTAACTTCAAGAAAAACCAAAATTCATAAAATAGGTATATTTTTTAGAGTTATGAGTAGCACTCAAAGAGTTCAACAGTTCTTGCTAGGTTAGACCAATATTTCTGGGTAAATAAAGATTTTATAGCGATTTTAAAATTTCGGTGCTAACTTCACGCAACACCAAAAATTTTAAATTGTTTTTATTTTTTAGAGTTCAGAGAAGAACTCAAAGAGTTCTAGAGTGCTTGCTAGGTTAGACCAATAGTTCTGGGTAAATAAAGATTTTATAGCGATTTTAAAATTTTGGTGCTAACTTCACGGAACACCAATAATCTTAAAATGCCTTTATTTTTTAGAGTTCTGAGTAGCACTCAAAGAGTTCTAGAGTTCTTGCTAGGTTAGACCAATAGTTCTGGGTAAATAAAGATTTTATAGCTATTTTAAAATTTCGCTGCTAACTCACGCAAAACCAAAAATCTTATAATGACTTTATTTTTTTATATTTCTGAGTAGCACTCAAAGAGTTCTAGAGTTCCTGCTAGGTTAGACCAAGGGTTCTTTCTAATAAAGGTTTTATATCGAATTTAATGTTTCGGTGCTACCTTCACCCAAAACCAAAAATCATAAAATATCTGAATTTTTTAGAGTTCTGAGTAGCACTCAAAGAGTTCTAGTATTCTTGCTGGGATAGAATAATACTTCTGTTTAAATAAACATTTTATAGCGATTTTAAAGTTTCGGTCCTAACTTCACGCAACACCAAAAATCTTAAAATGTCTATATTTTTTGGAGTTCTGAGTAGAACTCAAAGAGTTCTAGAGTTCTTGCTAGGTTAGACCAATAGTTCTGGGTAGATAAAGATTTTATAGTGATTTTAAAATTTTGGTGCTAACTTCACGAAACACCAAAAATCTTAAAATCTCTATATTTTTAAGAGTTCTGAGTAGTACGCAAAGAGTTCTAGAGTTCTTGTTAGGTTAGACTAATAGTTCTGGTTAATAAAAATTTTATAGCGATTTTAAATTTTTGGTGCTAACTTCACGAAACCCCAAAAATCTTAAAATGTCTATATTTTTTAGAGTTCTGAGTAGCACTCAGAGAGTTTTAGAGTTCTTGGTAGGTTAGACCAATAGTTCTGTGTAAATAAAGATTTTATAGCGATTTTACAATTTTGGTGCTAACTTCACGCAACACCAAAACTCTTAAAATCTCTATATTTTTTAGACTTCTGAGTAGCACTCAAAGTGTTCTAGAGTTCTTCCTAGGTTACACTAATAGTTCTGGGTAAATAAACATTTTATAGCGTTTTTAAAGTTTCGCTGCTAACTTCAAGAAAAAACAAAATTCATAAAATAGGTATATTTGTTAGAGTTCTGAGTAGCACTCAAAGAGTTCAACAGTTCTTGCTAGGTTAGACCAATATTTCTGGGTAAATAAAGATTTTATAGCGATTTTAAAATTTCGGTGCTAACTTCACGCAACACCAAAAATTTTAAATTGTCTTTATTTTTTAAAGTTCTGAGAAGAACTCAAAGAGTTCCAGAGTTCTTGCTAGGTTAGACCAATAGTTCTGGGTAAATAAAGATTTTATAGCGATTTTAAAATTTTGGTGCTAACTTCACGCAACACCAATAATCTTAAAATGCCTTTATTTTTTAGAGTTCTGAGTAGCCCTCGAAGAGTTCTAGAGTTCTTGCTAGGTTAGACCAATAGTTCGGGGTAAATAAAGATTTTATACCGATTTTAAAATTTTGCTGCTAAGTCACGCAAAACCAAAAATCTTACAATGACTTTATTTTTTAGATTTCTGAGTAGCACTCAAAGAGTTCTAGAGTTCCTGCTAGGTTAGACCAAGGGTTCTTTGTAAATAAAGGTTTTATATCGAATTTAATGTTTCGGTGCTACCTTCACCCAAAACCAAAAATCATAACATGTCTATATTTATAAGAGTTCTGAGTAGCACTCAAAGAGTTCTAGAGTTCTTGCTAGGTTAGACCATGAGTTCTGGGTAAATAAAGATTTTATAGCGATTTTTAAGTTTCCGTGCTAACTTCACGCAACACCAAATATCTTAAAATTTCTATATTTTTTAGTGTTCTGAGTAGCACTCAAAGAGTTTTAGAGTTCTTACTAGGTTAAAGCAACAGTTCTAGAAAAATAAAGATTTTATCGTGACTTTAAAGTTTCGGTGCTAACTTCACGTAAAACCAAACATATAAAAATGTCTATATTTTTTGGAGTTCTCTGTAGCACTCAAAGATTTCTAGAGTTATTGTCCGGTTAGGCCAAGAGTTTTGGATAAATAAAAATTCTATAGCGATTTTAAAATTTCGGTACTAACTTCACGCAACATAAAAAATCATAAAATGTCTTAATTTTTTGAGAGTTCTGAGTAGTACTCAAAGAGTTCTAGAGTTCTTGCTAGGTTAGACCAATAGTTCTGGGTAAATAAAGATTTTATAGCGATCTTAATGTTTCGGTGCTACCTTCACGCAAAACCAAAAATCATAACACGTATTTATTTCTTAGAGTTCTGAGTAGCACCCAAAGAGTTCTAGAGTTCTTGCTAGGATTGACCAATAGTTGTGTATAAATAAAGATTTTATAGCGATTTTAATTTATGGTGTTAACTTCACGCAACCAAAAATATTTTAAAATGTCTTAATTTTTTTAGAGTTCTGAGTAGTACTCAAAGAGTTCTAGAGTTCTTGCTAGGTTAGACCAATAGTTCTGGGTAAATAAAGATTATCTAGCGATTTTAAAGTTTCGGAGCCAATTTCACGCAACACCAAAAATCTTAAAATCTCTATATTTTTAGAGGTCTGAGTAGCACTCAGAGTTCTAAAGTTCTTGCCAGGATAGGCCAATAGTTCTTTGTAAACAAAGATTTTATAACGATTTTATGTTTCGATGGTAACTTCACGCAACACCAAAATTCTTAAAATGTCTATATTTTTTAGAGTTCTGAGTAGCACTCAAAGAGTTCTAGAGTTCTTGCTGGGATAGAATAATACTTCTGTTTAAATAAACATTTTATAGCGATTTTAAAGTTTCGGTCCTAACTTCACGCAACACCAAAAATCTTAAAATGTCTATATTTTTTGGAGTTCTGAGTAGAACTCAAAGAGTTCTAGAGTTCTTGCTAGGTTAGACTAATAGTTCTGGGTAAATAAAAATTTTATAGCGATTTTAAATTTTTGGTGCTAAATTCACGCAACACCAAAAATCTTAAAATCTCTATATTTTTTAGACTTCTGAGTAGCACTCAAAGTGTTCTAGAGTTCTTCCTGGGTTACACTAATAGTTGTGGGTAAATAAACATTTTATAGCGTTTTTAAAGTTTCGCTGCTAACTTCAAGAAAAACCAAAATTCATAAAATAGGTATATTTTTTAGAGTTCTGAGTAGCACTCAAAGAGTTCAGCAGTTCTTGCTAGGTTAGACCAATATTTCTGGGTAAATAAAGATTTTATAGCGATTTTAAAATTTCGGTGCTAACTTCACGCAACATCAAAAATTTTAAATTGTCTTTATTTTTTAAAGTTCTGAGAAGAACTCAAAGAGTTCTAGAGTTCCTGCTAGGTTAGACCAAGGTTTCTTTGTAAATAAAGGTTTTATATCGAATTTAATGTTTCGGGGCTACCTTCACCCAAAACCAAAAATCATGACATGTCTATATTTATAAGAGTTCTGAGTAGTACTCAAAGAGTTCTAGAGTTCTTGCTAGGTTAGACCATGAGTTCTGGGTAAATAAAGATTTTATAGCGATTTTTAAGTTTCCGTGCTAACTTCACGCAACACCAAATATCTTAAAATTTCTATATTTTTTAGTGTTCTGAGTAGCACTCAAAGAGTTTTAGAGTTCTTACTAGGTTAAAGCAACAGTTCTAGGAAAATAAAGATTTTATCGTGACTTTAAAGTTTCGGTGCAAACTTCACGTAAAACCAAAAATATAAAAATGTCTATATTTTTTGGAGTTCTCGGTAGCACTCTAAGATATCTAGAGTTATTGTCCGGTTAGGCCAAGAGTTTTGGATAAATAAAAATTCTATAGCGATTTTAAAATTTCGGTACTAACTTCACGCAACATAAAAAATCATAAAATGTCTTAATTTTTTGAGAGTTCTGAGTAGTACTCAAAGAGTTCTAGAGTTCTTGCTTGGTTAGACCAATAGTTCTGGGTAAATAAAGATTTTATAGCGATCTTAATGTTTCGGTGCTACCTTCACGCAAAACCAAAAATCATAACACGTATTTATTTCTTAGAGTTCTGAGTAGCACCCAAAGAGTTCTAGAGTTCTTGCAAGGTTAGACCAATAGTTCTGCGTAAATAAAAATCTTATAGCGATTTTAAATTTTTGGTGCTAACTTCACGCAACACCAAAAATCTTAAAATGTCTTAATTTTCTCAGAATTCTGAGTAGTTCTTAAAGAGATCTAGAGTTCTTGCTTGGTTAGAATAATAATTCTGGGAAAATAAACTTTTTATAGCGATTTTAAATTTTCGGTCCTAACTTCACGCAACACCAAAAATCTTAAAATGTCTATATTTTTTGGAGTTCTGAGTAGAACTCAAAGAGTTCTAGAGTTCTTGCTAGGTTAGACCAATATTTCTGGGTAAATAAAGATTTTATAGCGATTTTAAAATTTTGGTGCTAACTTCACGCATTACCAAAAATCATAAAATTTCTATATTTTTTAGAGTTCTGAATAGTACTCAAAGAGTTCTAGAGTTCTTGCTAGGTTAGACCAATAGTTCTGGGTAAATAAAAATCTTTTAGCGATTTTAAATTTTTGGTGCTAACTTCACGCAACACCAAAAATCTTAAAATGTCTGAATTTTTTAGAGTTCTGAGTAGTAATCAAAGAGTTCTAGAGTTCTTGCTAGGTTAGGCAAATAGTTCTGGGTAAATAAACATTTTATAGCGATTTTAAAGTTTCGATCCTAACAACGCAACACCAAAAATCTTAAAACATCTATATTTTTTTAAAGTTCTGAGTAGCACTCAAAGAGTTCTAAAGTTCTTGCCAGGATAGGCCAATAGTTCTTTGTAAACAAAGATTTTGTAGCGATCTTAATGTTTCGATGGTAACTTCACGAAACACCAAAAATCTTAAAACATCTATATTTTTTAAAGTTCTGAGTAGCACTGAAAGAGTTCAAGAGTTATTGCTAGGTTAGGCTAGTAGTTCAGGGTAAATAAAGATTTTATACCGATTTTAAAGTTTTGGTGCTAACTTCAAGCAACACCAAAAATTTTAAAATGTTTCAATTTTTTTGAGTTCTGAGTAGTACTCAAAGAGATCTAGAGTTATTGCTAGGATAGACCAATAGTTCTGGGTAAATAAAGATCTTACAGCAATTTTAAATTTTTGGTGCTAACTTCACGCAACACCAAAAATCTTAAAATGTCTCAATTTTTTGAGTTCTGAGTAGTACTCAAAGAGTTCTAGAGTTATTGCTAGGGTAGACCAATTTTTCTGGGTAAATAAAGATTTTATAGCGATTCTAATGTTTCGGTGCTAACTTCACGAAACACAAAAAATCTTAAAATGCCTATATTTTTAGAGCTCTGAGTAGAACTCCAAGAGTTCTAGAGTTTTTGCTAGGTTAGACCAATAGTTCTGGGTAAATAAAGATTTTATAGCGATTTTGAATTATGGCGCTAACTTCACGCAACCAAAAAAATTTTAAAATGTTTTAATTTTTTTAGAGTTCTGGGTAGTACTCAAAGAGTTCTAGAGTTATTCCTAGGTTAGACCAATAGTTCTGGGTAAAAAAAGATTTTCTAGCGATTTTAAAGTTTCGGAGCCAATTTCACGCAACACCAAAAATCTTTAAATCTCTATATTTTTAGAGGTCTGAGTAGCACTCAAAGAGTTCTAAAGTTCTTGCCAGGATAGGCCAATAGTTCTTTGTAAACAAAGATTTTATAACGATTTTAATGTTTCGGTGGTAACTTCACGAAACACCAAAATTCTTAAAATGTCTATATTTTTTAGAGTTCTGAGTAGCACTGAAAGAGTTCAAGAGTTATTGCTAGGTTAGGCTAGTAGTTCTGGGGAAATAAAGATTTTATAGCGATTTTAAAGTTTTGGTGCTAACTTCAAGCAACCCCAAAAATTTTAAAATGTTTCAATTTTTTTTGAGTTCTGAGTAGTACTCAAAGAGTTCTAGAGTTCTTGCTAGGTTAGACCAAAAGTTCTGGGTAAATAAAAATCTTATAGCGATTTTAAATTTTTGGTGCCAACTTCACGCAACACCAAAAATCATAAAATATCTGAATTTTTTAGAGTTCTGAGTAGCACTCAAACTGTTCTAGAGTTCTTCCTAGGTTACACTAATAGTTCTGGGTAAATAAACATTTTATAGCGTTTTTAAAGTTTCGCTGCTAACTTCAAGAAAAACCAAAATTCATAAAATAGGTATATTTTTTAGAGTTCTGAGTAGCACTCAAAGAGTTCAACAGTTCTTGCTAGGTTAGACCAATACTTCTGTTTAAATAAACATTTTATAGCGATTTTAAAGTTTCGGTCCTAACTTCACGCAACAGCAAAAATCTTAAAATGTCTATATTCTTTGGAGTTCTGAGTAGAACTCAAAGAGTTCTGGAGTTCTTGCTAGGTTAGACCAATAGTTCTGAATATATAAAGATTTTATAGCGATTTTTAAGTTTCCGTGTTAACTTCACGCAACACCAAAAATCTTAAAATGTCTATATTTTTTAGACTTCTGAGTAGCACTCAAACTGTTCTAGAGTTCTTCCTAGGTTACACTAATAGTTCTGGGTAAATAAACATTTTATAACGTTTTTAAAGTTTCGCTGCTAACTTCAAGAAAAACCAAAATTCATAAAATAGGTATATTTTTTAGAGTTATGAGTAGCACTCAAAGAGTTCAACAGTTCTTGCTAGGTTATACCAATACTTCTGTTTAAATAAACATTTTATAGCGATTTTAAAGTTTCGGTCCTAACTTCACGCAACAGCAAAAATCTTAAAATGTCTATATTCTTTGGAGTTCTGAGTAGAACTCAAAGAGTTCTAGAGTTCTTGCTAGGTTAGACCAATAGTTCTGGATAAATAAAGATTTTATAGCGATTTTTAAGTTTCCGTGCTAACTTCACGCAACACCAAAAATCTTAAAATGTCTATATTTTTTAGACTTCTGAGTAGCACTCAAACTGTTCTAGAGTTCTTCCTAGGTTACACTAATAGTTCTGGGTAAATAAACATTTTATAGCGTTTTTAAAGTTTCGCTGCTAACTTCAAGAAAAACCAAAATTCATAAAATAGGTATATTTTTTAGAGTTATGAGTAGCACTCAAAGAGTTCAACAGTTCTTGCTAGGTTAGACCAATATTTCTGGGTAAATAAAGATTTTATAGCGATTTTAAAATTTCGGTGCTAACTTCACGTAACACCAAAAATTTTAAATTGTCTTTATTTTTTAGAGTTCAGAGAAGAACTCAATAGAGTTCTAGAGTTCTTGCTAGGTTAGACCAATAGTTCTGGGTAAATAAAGATTTTATAGCGATTTTAAAATTTTGGTGCTAACTTCACGGAACACCAATAATCTTAAAATGCCTTTATTTTTTAGAGTTCTGAGTATCACTCAAAGAGTTCTAGAGTTCTTGCTAGGTTAGACCAATAGTTCTGGGTAAATAAAGATTTTATAGCTATTTTAAAATTTCGCTGCTAACTCACGCAAAACCAAAAATCTTATAATGACTTTATTTTTTTATATTTCTGAGTAGCACTCAAAAAGTTCTAGAGTTCCTGCTTGGTTAGACCAAGGGTTCTTAGTAAATAAAGGTTTTATATCGAATTTAATGTTTCGGTGCTACCTTCACCCAAAACCAAAAATCATAACATGTCTATATTTATAAGAGTTCTGAGTAGCACTCAAAGAGTTCTAGAGTTCTTGCTAGGTTAGACCATGAGTTCTGGGTAAATAAAGATTTTATAGCGATTTTTAAGTTTCCGTGCTAACTTCACGCAACACCAAATATCTTAAAATTTCTATATTTTTTAGTGTTCTGAGTAGCACTCAAAGAGTTTTAGAGTTCTTACTAGGTTAAAGCAACAGTTCTAGGAAAATAAAGATTTTATCGTGACTTTAAAGTTTCGGTGCTAACTTCACGTAAAACCAAAAATATAAAAATGTCTATATTTTTTGGAGTTTTCGGTAGCACTCAAAGATTTCTAGAGTTATTGTCCGGTTAGGCCAAGAGTTTTGGATAAATAAAAATTCTATAGCGATTTTAAAATTTCGGTACTAACTTCACGCAACATAAAAAATCATAAAATGTCTATATTTTTTAGAGTTCTGAGTAGCACTGAAAGAGTTCAAGAGTTATTGCTAGGTTAGGCTAGTAGTTCTGGGGAAATAAAGATTTTATAGCGATTTTAAAGTTTTGGTGCTAACTTCAAGCAACCCCAAAAATTTTAAAATGTTTCAATTTTTTTTGAGTTCTGAGTAGTACTCAAAGAGTTCTAGAGTTCTTGCTAGGTTAGACCAATAGTTCTGGGTAAATAAAAATCTTATAGCGATTTTAAATTTTTGGTGCCAACTTCACGCAACACCAAAAATCATAAAATATCTGAATTTTTTAGAGTTCTGAGTAGCACTCAAACTGTTCTAGAGTTCTTCCTAGGTTACACTAATAGTTCTGGGTAATAAAACATTTTATAGCGTTTTTAAAGTTTCGCTGCTAACTTCAAGAAAAACCAAAATTCATAAAATAGGTATATTTTTTAGAGTTCTGAGTAGCACTCAAAGAGTTCAACAGTTCTTGCTAGGTTAGACCAATACTTCTGTTTAAATAAACATTTTATAGCGATTTTAAAGTTTCGGTCCTAACTTCACGCAACAGCAAAAATCTTAAAATGTCTATATTCTTTGGAGTTCTGAGTAGAACTCAAAGAGTTCTGGAGTTCTTGCTAGGTTAGACCAATAGTTCTGAATATATAAAGATTTTATAGCGATTTTTAAGTTTCCGTGTTAACTTCACGCAACACCAAAAATCTTAAAATGTCTATATTTTTTAGACTTCTGAGTAGCACTCAAACTGTTCTAGAGTTCTTCCTAGGTTACACTAATAGTTCTGGGTAAATAAACATTTTATAGCGTTTTTAAAGTTTCGCTGCTAACTTCAAGAAAAACCAAAATTCATAAAATAGGTATATTTTTTAGAGTTATGAGTAGCACTCAAAGAGTTCAACAGTTCTTGCTAGGTTATACCAATACTTCTGTTTAAATAAACATTTTATAGCGATTTTAAAGTTTCGGTCCTAACTTCACGCAACAGCAAAAATCTTAAAATGTCTATATTCTTTGGAGTTCTGAGTAGAACTCAAAGAGTTCTAGAGTTCTTGCTAGGTTAGACCAATAGTTCTGGATAAATAAAGATTTTATAGCGATTTTTAAGTTTCCGTGCTAACTTCACGCAACACCAAAAATCTTAAAATGTCTATATTTTTTAGACTTCTGAGTAGCACTCAAACTGTTCTAGAGTTCTTCCTAGGTTACACTAATAGTTCTGGGTAAATAAACATTTTATAGCGTTTTTAAAGTTTCGCTGCTAACTTCAAGAAAAACCAAAATTCATAAAATAGGTATATTTTTTAGAGTTATGAGTAGCACTCAAAGAGTTCAAGAGTTCTTGGTAGGTTAGACCAATATTTCTGGGTAAATAAAGATTTTATAGCGATTTTAAAATTTCGGTGCTAACTTCACGTAACACCAAAAATTTTAAATTGTCTTTATTTTTTAGAGTTCAGAGAAGAACTCAATAGAGTTCTAGAGTTCTTGCTAGGTTAGACCAATAGTTCTGGGTAAATAAAGATTTTATAGCGATTTTAAAATTTTGGTGCTAACTTCACGGAACACCAATAATCTTAAAATGCCTTTATTTTTTAGAGTTCTGAGTATCACTCAAAGAGTTCTAGAGTTCTTGCTAGGTTAGACCAATAGTTCTGGGTAAATAAAGATTTTATAGCTATTTTAAAATTTCGCTGCTAACTCACGCAAAACCAAAAATCTTATAATGACTTTATTTTTTTATATTTCTGAGTACCACTCAAAAAGTTCTAGAGTTCCTGCTTGGTTAGACCAAGGGTTCTTAGTAAATAAAGGTTTTATATCGAATTTAATGTTTCGGTGCTACCTTCACCCAAAACCAAAAATCATAACATGTCTATATTTATAAGAGTTCTGAGTAGCACTCAAAGAGTTCTAGAGTTCTTGCTAGGTTAGACCATGAGTTCTGGGTAAATAAAGATTTTATAGCGATTTTTAAGTTTCCGTGCTAACTTCACGCAACACCAAATATCTTAAAATTTCTATATTTTTTAGTGTTCTGAGTAGCACTCAAAGAGTTTTAGAGTTCTTACTAGGTTAAAGCAACAGTTCTAGGAAAATAAAGATTTTATCGTGACTTTAAAGTTTCGGTGCTAACTTCACGTAAAACCAAAAATATAAAAATGTCTATATTTTTTGGAGTTTTCGGTAGCACTCAAAGATTTCTAGAGTTATTGTCCGGTTAGGCCAAGAGTTTTGGATAAATAAAAATTCTATAGCGATTTTAAAATTTCGGTACTAACTTCACGCAACATAAAAAATCATAAAATGTCTTAATTTTTTGAGAGTTCTGAGTAGTACTCAAAGAGTTCTAAAGTTGTTGCTAGGTTAGGCCAATAGTTCTGGGTAAATAAAGATTTTATAGCGATCTTAATGTTTCGGTGCTACCTTCACGCAAAACCAAAAATCATAACACGTATTTATTTCTTAGAGTTCTGAGTAGCACCCAAAGAGTTCTAGAGTTCTAGCTAGGTTAGACCAATAGTTCTGCGTAAATAAAAATCTTATAGCGATTTTAAATTTTTGGTGCTAACTTCACGCAACACCAAAAATCTTAAAATGTCTATATTTTTTAGAGTTCTGAGTAGCACTGAAAGAGTTCAAGAGTTATTGCAAGGTTAGGCTAATAGTTCAGGGTAAATAAATATTTTATAGCGATTTTAAAGTTTCGGTGCTAACTTCAAGCATCCCCCAAAATCTTAAAATGTCTCAATTTTTTGAGTTCTGAGTAGTATTCAAAGAGTTCTAGAGTTCTTGCTAGGTTAGACCAATAGTTCTGCGTAAATAAAAATCTTATAGCGATTTTAAATTTTTGGTGCTAACTTCACGCAACACCAAAAATCTTAAAATGTCAGAATTTTTTAGAGTTCTGAGTAGTAATCAAAGAGTTCTAGAGTTCTTGCTAGGTTAGACCAATAGTTCTGGGTAAATAAATATTTTATAGCGATTTTAAAATTTTTAGTGCTAACTTCACGCAACTCCAAAAATCTTAAAATGTCTTAATTTTCTTAGAATTCTGAGTAGTTCTCAAAGAGATCTAGAGTTCTTGCTGGGTTAGAATAATAATTCTGGGAAAATAAACATTTTATAGCGATTTTAAATTTTCGGTCCTAACTTCACGCAACACCAAAAATCTTAAAATGTCTATATTTTTTGGAGTTCTGAGTAGAACTCAAGGAGTTCTAGAGTTCTTGCTTGGTTAGACCAATAGTTCTGGGTAAATGAAGATTTTATAGCGATTTTAAAATTTTGGTGCTAACTTCACGCATTACCAAAAATCATAAAATCTCTATATTTTTTAGAGTTCTGAATAGTACTCAAAGAGTTCTAGAGTTCTTGCTAGGTTAGACCAATAGTTCTGGGTAAATAAAAATCTTATAGCGATTTTAAATTTTTGGTGCTAACTTCACGCAACACCAAAAATCTTAAAATGTCTGAATTTTTTAGAGTTCTGAGTAGTAATCAAAGAGTTCTAGAGTTCTTGCTAGGTTAGGCAAATAGTTCTGGGTAAATAAACATTTTATAGCGATTTTAAAGTTTCGATCCTAACAACGCAACACCAAAAATCTTAAAACATCTATATTTTTTTAGAGTTCAGAGTAGCACTGAAAGAGTTCAAGAGTTATTGCTAGGTTAGGCTAGTAGTTCAGGGTAAATAAAGATTTTATAGCGATTTTAAAGTTTTGGTGCTAACGTCAAGCAACCCCAAAAATTTTAAAATGTTTCAATTTTTTTGAGTTCTGAGTAGTACTCAAAGAGTTCTAGAGTTCTTGCTAGGTTAGACCAATAGTTCTGGGTAAATAAAAATCTTATAGCGATTTTAAATTGTTTGTACCAACTTCACGCAACACCAAAAATCATAAAATATCTGAATTTTTTAGAGTTCTGAGTAGCACTCAAACTGTTCTAGAGTTCTTCCTAGGTTACATTAATAGTTCTGGGTAAATAAACATTTTATAGCGTTTTTAAACTTTCGCTGCTAACTTCAAGAAAAACCAAAATTCATAAAATAGGTATATTTTTTAGAGTTCTGAGTAGCACTCAAAGAGTTCAACAGTTCTTGCTAGGTTAGACCAATACTTCTGTTTAAATAAACATTTTATAGCGATTTTAAAGTTTCGGTCCTAACTTCACGCAACAGCAAAAATCTTAAAATGTCTATATTCTTTGGAGTTCTGGGTAGTACTCAAAGAGTTCTAGAGTTCCTGCTAGGTTAGACCAATAGTTCTGTGTAAATAAATATTTTATAGCGATTTTAAAGTTTCGGTGCTAACTTCAAGCATCCCCAAAAATCCTAAAATGTCTCAATTTTTAGAGTTCTGAGTAGTATTCAAAGAGTTCTAGAGTTCTTGCTAGGTTAGACCAATAGTTCTGGGTAAATAAAAATCTTATAGCGATTTTAAATTTTTGGTGCTAACTTCACGCAACACCAAGAATCTTAAAATGTCTGAATTTTTTAGAGTTCTGAGTAGTAATTAAAGAGTTCTAGAGTTCTTGCTAGGTTAAACCAATAGTTCTGGGTAAATACATATTTTATAGCGTTTTTAAAATTTTTAGTGCTAACTTCACGCAACACCAAAAATCTTAAAGTGTCTTAATTTTCTTAGAATTCTAAATAGTTCTCAAAGAGATCTAGAGTTCTTGCTGGGTTAGAATAATAATTCTGGGTAAATAAACATTTTATAGCGATTTTAAAGTTTCGGTCCTAACTTCACGCAACACCAAAAATCTTAAAATGTCTATATTTTTTGGAGTTCTGAGTAGTACTCAAAGAGTTCTAGAGTTCTGGCTAGGTTAGACCAATAGTTCTGTGTAAATAAAGATTTTATAGCGATTTTAAAATTTTGGTGCTAACTTCACGCAACACCAAAACTCTTAAAATCTTTATATTTTTTAGACTTCTGAATAGCACTCAAAGTGTTCTAGAGTTCTTCCTAGGTTATACTAATAGTTCTGGGTAAATAAACATTTTATAGCGTTTTTAAAGTTTCGCTGCTAACTTCAAGAAAAACCAAAATTCATAAAATAGGTACATTTTTTATAGTTCTGAGTAGCACTCAAAGAGTTCAAGAGTTCTTGGTAGGTTAGAGCAATAGTTCTGGATAAATAAATATTTTATAGCGATTTTAAAATTTCGGTGCTAACTTCACGCAATACAAAAAATTTTATATTGTCTTTATTTTTTAGAGTTCTGAGAAGAACTCAAAAAGATCTAGAGTTCTTGCTAGGTTAGACCAATAGTTCTGGGTAAATAAAGATTTTATAGCGATTTTAAAATTTTGGTGCTAACCTCACGCAACACCAATAATCTTAAAATGCCTTTATTTTTTAGAGGTCTGAGTAGCACTCAAAGAGTTCTAGAGCTCTTGCTAGGTTAGACCAATAGTTCTGGGTAAATAAAAATTTTATAGCGATTTTAAAGTTTCGCTGCTAACTCACGCAAAACCAAAAATCTTATAATGTCTTTATTTTTTAGAGTTCTGAGTAGCACTCAAAGTGTTCTAGAGTTCTTGCTAGGTTAGACCAAGGGTTCTTTGTAAATAAAGGTTTTATATCGAATTTAATGTTTCGGTGCTACCTTCACCCAAAACCGAAAATCATAACATGTCTATATTTATAAGAGTTCTGAGTAGTTCTCAAAGAGTTCTAGAGTTCTTGCTAGGTTAGACCAATAGTTCTGGGTAAATAAATATTTTATAGCGATTCTAAAGTTTCGGTGGTAACTTCACGAAACACCAAAAATCTTAAAATGTCTATATTTTTTAGTTCTGAGAAGAACTCAAAAAATTCTAGAGTTCTTGCTAGGTTAGACCAATAGTTCTGGGTAAATAAAGATTTTATAGCGATTTTAAAATTTTGGTGCTAACTTCACGCAACACCAATAATCTTAAAATGCCTTTATTTTTTAGACTTCTGAGTAGCACTCAAAGAGATCTAGAGTTCTTGCTAGGTTAGACCAATAGTTCTGGGTAAATAAAAATTTTATAGCGATTTTAAAGTTTCGCTGCTAACACACGCAAAACCAAAAATCTTATAATGTATTTATTTTTTAGAGTTCTGAGTAGCACTCAAAGAGTACTAGAGTTCCTGCTAGGTTAGACCAAGGGTTCTTTGTAAATAAAGGTTTTATATCGAATTTAATGTTTCGGTGCTACCTTCACCCAAAAGCAAAAATCATAACATGTCTATATTTATAAGAGTTCTGAGTACCACTCAAAGAGTTCTAGAGTTCTTGGTAGGTTAGAATAATAATTCTGGGTAAATAAACATTTTAGAGCGATTTTAAAGTTTCGGTTCTAACTTCACGCAACACCAAAAATATTAAAATGTCTATATTTTTGGATTTCTCAGTAGAACTCAAAGAGTTCTAGAGTTCTTGCTAGGTTAGACCAATAGTTCTGGGTAACTAAAGATTTTATAGCGATTTTAAATTTTTGGTGCTAACTTCACGCAACACCAAAAATTTTAAAATGTCTATATTTTTTAGAGTTCTGAGTAGCACTCAAAGAGTTCTAGAGTTTTTGGTAGGTTAGACCAATAGTTCTGTGTAAATAAAGATTTTATAGCGATTTTAAAATTTTGGTGCTAACTAAACGCAACACCAAAACTCTTAAAATCTCTATATTTTTTAGACTTCTGAGTAGCACTAAAAGTGTTCTAGAGTTCTTCCTAGGTTACACTAATAGTTCTTGGTAAATAAACATTTTATAGCGTTTTTAAAGTTTCGCTGCTAACTTCAAGAAAAAAAAATCATAAAATAAGTATATTTTTTAGAGTTCTGAGTAGCACTCAAAGAGTTCAACAATTCTTTCTAGGTTAGACCAATATTTCTGGGTAAATGAAGATTTTATAGCGATTTTAAAATTTCGGTACTAACTTCACGCAACATAAAAAATCTTAAAATGTCTTAATTTTTTGAGAGTTCTGAGTAGCACTCAAAGAGTTCAAGAGTTCTTGGTAGGATAGACCAATATTTCTGGATAGATAAAGACTTTATAGCGATTTTAAAATTTCGGTGCTAACTTCACGCAACAACAAAAATCTTAAAATGTATTTATTTTTAGAGTTCTGAGTAAAACTCAAAGAGTTCTAGAGTTCTTGCTAGGTTAGACCAATAGTTCTGGGTAAATAAAGATTTTATTGCGATTTTAAATTTTGGTGCTAACTTCACGCACCTCCAAAAATCTTAAAATGTCTTTATTTTTTAGAGTTCTGAGTAGTACTCAAAGAGATCTAGAGGTCTTTCTAGGTTAGACCAATAGTTCTGGGTAAATAAAGATTTTATAGCGATTTTAAAATTTTGGTTCTAACTTCACACAACACCAAAAATCTTAAAATGTCTTAATTTTTTTAGAGTTCTCAGAAGTACTCAAAGAGTTCTAGATTTCTTGCTAAGTGAGACCAATAGTTCTGATTAGATAAAGATTTATAGCGATTTGAAAGTTTCAATGACAATTTCACGCAACACCAAAAATCTTAAAATATCTATATTTTTTAGAGTTCTGAGCAGCACTCAAAGAGGTGTAGAGTTCTTGGTAGGTTAGACCAATTGTTCTGTGTAAATAAAAATTTTATAGCGATTTTAAAATTTTGTTGCCAACTTCACGCAACACCAAAAATCTTAAAATGTCTTAATTTTTTTAGAGTTCGGAGTAGAACTCTAAGAATTCTAGAGATCTTGCTAGGTTAAACCAATAGTTCTGGCTAAATAAACATTTTATAGCAATACTAAAGTTTCGGTGGTAACTTCACGAAACACCAAAAATCTTAAAATGTATTTATCTTTAGAGTTATGAGTAGAACTCAAAGAGTTCTAGAGTTCTTGCTAGGTTAGACCAATAGCACTGGGTAAATAAAGATTTTATAGCGATTTTAAAATTTTGGTGCTAACTTCACGCAACACCAAAAATCTTAAAATGTCTCAATTTTTTGAGTTCTGAGTAGTACTCAAAGTGTTCTAGAGTTCTTGCAAGGTTAGACCAATAGTTCTGTGTAAATAAAGATTTTCTAGCGATGTTAAAGTTTCGGATCCAATTTCACGCAACACCAAAAAGCTTAAAATCTCTATATTTTTTAGAGGTCTGAGTAGCACTCAAAGAGTTCTAGAGTTCTTGCTGGGTTAGGCAAATAGTTCTGGGTAAATAAACATTTTATAGCGATTTTAAAGTTTCGATCCTAACAACGCAACACCAAAAATCTTAAAACAACTATATTTTTTTAGAGTTCTGAGTAGCACTCAAAAAGTTCTAAAGTTCTTGCCAGGATAGGCCAATAGTTCTTTGTAAACAAAGATTTTGTAGCGATTTTAATGTTTCGACGGTAACTTCACGAAACACCAAAAATCTTAAAATGTCTATATTTTTTAGAGTTCTGAGTAGCACTGAAAGAGTTCAAGAGTTATTGCTAGGTTAGGCTAGTAGTTCAGGGTAAATAAAGATTTTATAGCGATTTTAAAGTTTTGGTGCTAACTTCAAGCAACCCCAAAAATTTTAAAATATTTCAATTTTTTTTACTTCTGATTAGTACTCAAAGAGTTCTAGAGTTATTGCTAGGATAGACCAATAGTTCTGGGTAAATAAAGATCTTACAGCGATTTTAAATTTTTGGTGCTAACTTCACGCAACACCAAAAATCTTAAAATGTCTCAATTTTTTGAGTTCTGAGTAGTACTCAAAGTGTTCTAGAGTTATTGCTAGGTTAGACCAATAGTTCTGGGTAAATAAAGATTTTATAGCGATTCTAATGTTTCGGTGGTAACTTCATGAAACACCAAAAATCTTAAAATGTCCATATTTTTTAGAGTTCTGAGTAGCACTCAAAGAGTTCAAGAGTTCCTGGTAGGTTAGACCAATAGTTCTGGATAAATAAAGATTATATAGCGTTTTTAAAATTTCGGTGCTAACTTCACGCAACACAAAAATCTTAAAATGTCTTTATTTTTTAGAGTTCTGAGTAGAACTCAAAGAGTTCTAGAGTTCTTGCTAGGTTAGACCAATAGTTCTGGGTAAATAAAGGTTTTATAGCGATTTTAAATTATGGCGCTAACTTCACGCAACCAAAAAATTTTTACAATGTTTTAATTTTTTTAGAGTTCTGGGTAGTACTCAAAGAGTTCTAGAGTTATTGCTAGGTTAGACCAATAGTTCTGGGTAAAAAAAGATTTTCTAGCGATTTTAAACTTTCGGAGCCAATTTCACGCAACACCAAAAATCTTTAAATTTCTATATTTTTAGAGGTCTGAGTAGCACTCAAAGAGTTCTAAAGTTCTTGCCAGGATAGGCCAATAGCTCTTTGTAAACAAAGATTTTATAACGATTTTAATGTTTCGGTGGTAACTTCACGAAACACCAAAATTCTTAAAATGTCTATATTTTTTAGAGTTCTGATTAGTATTCAAAGAGTTCCAGAGTTCTTGCTAGGTTAGACCAATAGTTCTGGGTAAATAAAGATCTTACAGCGATTTTAAATTTTTGGTGCTAATTTCACGCAACACCAAAAATCTTAAAATGTCTCAATTTTTTTGAGTTCTGAGTAGCACCCAAAGAGTTCTAGAATTCTTGGTAGCTTAGACCAATAGTTCTGTGTAAATAAAGATTTTATAGCGATTTTAAAATTTTGGTGCTAACTTCACGCAACACCAAAACTCTTAAAATCTCTATATTTTTTAGACTTCTGAGTAGCACTTAAAGTGTTCTAGAGTTCTTCCTAGGTTACACTAATAGTTCTGGGTAAATAAACATTTTATAGCATTTTTAAAGTTTCGCTGCTAACTTCAAGAAAAACCAAAATTCATAAAATAGGTATATTTTTGTAGAGTTCTGAGTAGCACTCAAAGAGTTCTAGAGTTCCTGCTAGGTTAGACCAAGGGTTCTTTGTAAATAAAGGTTTTATATCGAATTTAATGTTTCGGTGCTACCTTCACCCAAAACCAAAAATCATAACATGTCTTTATTTATAAGAGTTCTGAGTAGCACTCAAAGAGTTCTAGAGTTCTTGCTAGGTTAGACCATGAGTTCTCGGTAAATAAAGATTTTATAGCGATTTTTAAGTTTCTGTGCTAACTTCACGCAACACCAAAAATCTTAAAATTTGTATTTTTTAGTGTTCTGAGTAGCACTCAAAGATTTTTTAGAGTTCTTACTAGGTTAAGGCAACAGTTCTAGGAAAATAAAGATTTTATCGTGACTTTAAAGTTTCGGTCCTCACTTCACGTAAAACCAAAAATATAAAAATGTCTATATTTTTTGGAGTTCTCGGTAGCACTCAAAGATTTCTAGAGTTATTGTCCGGTTAGGCCAAGAGTTTTGGATAAATAAAAATTCTATAGCGATTTTAAAGTTTCGCTACTAACCACGCAAAACAAAAAATATAAAAACGTATATTTTTTTTAGAGTTCTGAGTAGCACTCAAAGAGTTCTAGAGTTCTTGCTAGGTTAGACCAATAGTTCTGGGTAAATAAATATTTTATTTCGATCTTAATGTTTCGGTGCTACCTTCACGCAAAACCAAAAATCATAACACGTATTTATTTCTTAGAGTTCTGAGTAGCACCCAAAGAGTTCTAGAGTTCTTGCTAGGATTGACCAATAGTTGTGTTTAAATAAAGATTTTATAATGATTTAAAGTTTCGGTGCTACCTTCACGCAAAACAAAAATCATAAAATGTCTACATTTTTAATGTTCTGAGCAGCACTCAAAGAGTTCTAGAGTTCCTCATAGATTAGACCAATATTTCTGGGTAAATAGAGATTTTATAGGGATTTTAAAGTTTCGCTGCTAACTTCAAGAAAAACCAAAAATCATAAAATATCTATATTTTTTAGAGTTCTGAGTAGCACTTAAAAAAGTTGTAGAGTTCCTGATAGATTAGACCAATCTTTCTAGGTAAATTGATATTTTATAGCGATTTTAAAGTTTCGCTGCTAACTTCAAGAAAAAACAAAAATCATAAAATGTCTGTATTTTTTATAGTTCTGATTAGCACTCAAAGAGTTCTAGAGTTCATGCTAAGTTAGTTCAATAGTTCTAGGTAAATAAAGATTTTATATCGATTTTAATGTTTCGGTGCTACCTTCACCCAAAACCAAAAATTATAAAATTTCTATATTTTTAGAGTTTTGAGTAGCACTCAAAGAGTTCTAGAGTTCTTGCAAGGTTGGACCAATAGTTCTGGGTAAATAAAGATTTTATAGCGATTTTAAAGTTTCGGAACCAATTTCACGCAACACCAAAAATCTTAAAATCTCTATGTTTTCAGAGGTCTGAGTAGCACTCAAAGAGTTCTAAAGTTCTTGCCAGGATAGGCCAATAGTTCTTTGTAAACAAAGATTTTATAACGATTTTAATGTTTCGATGGTAACTTCACGAAACACCAAAATTCCTAAATTGTCTATATTTTTTAGAGTTCTGAGTAGCACTGAAAGACTTCAAGAGTTATTGCAAGGTTAAGCTAATAGTTCAGGGTAAATAAATATTTTATAGCGATTTTAAAGTTTCGGTGCTAACTTCAAGCATCCCAAAAATCTTAAACTGTCTCAATTTTTTGAGTTCTGAGTAGTATTCAAAGAGTTCTAGAGTTCTTGCTAGGTTAGACCAATAGTTCTGGGTAAATAAAGATTATCTAGCGATTTTAAAGTTTCGGAACCAATTTCACGCAACCCCAAAAATCTTAAAATCTCTATATTTTTAGAGGTCGGAGTAGCACTGAAAGAGTTCTAAAGTTCTTGCCAGGATAGGCCAATAGTTCTTTGTAAACAAAGATTGTATAACGATTTTAATGTTTCGATGGTAACTTCACGAAACACCAAAATTCCTAAAATGTCTATATTTTTTAGAGTTCTGAGTAGCACTGAAAGAGTTCAAGAGTTATTGCAAGGTTAGGCTAATAGTTCAGGGTAAATAAATATTTTATAGCGATTTTAAAGTTTCGGTGCTAACTTCAAGCATCCCAAAAATCTTAAAATGTCTCAATTTTTTGAGTTCTGAGTAGTATTCAAAGAGTTCTAGAGTTCTTGCTAGGTTAGACCAATAGTTCTGGGTAAATAAAGATTTTATAGCGATTTGAAAATTTTGGTTATAACCTCACACAACACCAAAAATCTTAAAATGTTTCTTTTTTAGAGTTGTGAGAAGTACTCAAAGAGTTCTAGAGTTCTTGCTAGGTGAGACCAATAGTTCTGGGTAAATAAAGATTTATAGCGATTTTAAAGTTTCAGTGCCAATTTAACGCAACACCAAAAATCTTAAAATTTCTTTTTTTTTAGGGTTCTGAGTAGCACTCAAAGAGTTTTAGAGTTCTTGCTAGGTTAGACCAATAGTTCTGGGTAAATAAAGATTTTATAGCGATTTTATAATTTTGGTGCTAACTTCACGCAACACCAAAACTCTTGAAATCTCTATATTTTTTAGAGTTCTGAGTAGCACTTAAAAAGTTGTAGAGTTCCTGATAGATTAGACCAATCTTTCTAGGTAAATTGATATTTTATAGCGATTTTAAAGTTTCGCTGCTAACTTCAAGAAAAACCAAAATTCATAAAATAGGTATATTTTTTAGAGTTCTGAGTAGCACTCAAAGAGTTCAACAGTTCTTGCTAGGTTAGACCAATATTTCTGGGTAAATAAAGATTGTATAACGATTTTAAAATTTCGGTGGTAACTTCACGAAACACCAAAAATCTTAAAATTTCTATATTTTTTAGAGTTCTAATTAGCAGTCAAAGAGTTCAAGAGTTCTTGGTAGGTTAGACCAATAGTTCTGGATAAATAAAGTTTATATAGCGATTTTAATGTTTCGGTGCTAACTTCACGCAACACCAAAAATTTTAAAATGTCTTTATTTTTTAGAGTTCTGAGTAGCACTCAAAGAGTTCTAGAGTTCCTGCTAGGTTAGACCAAGGGTTCTTTGTAAATAAAGGTTTTATATCGAATTTAATGTTTCGGTGCTACCTTCACCCAAAACCAAAAATCATAACATGTCTATATTTATAAGAGTTCTGAGTAGCACTCAAAGAGTACTAGAGTTCTTGCTAGGTTAGACCATCAGTTCTGGGTAAATAAATATTTCATAGCGATTTTTAAGTTTCCGTGCTAACTTCACGTAAAACCAAAAATATTAAGATGTCTATATTTTTTGGAGTTCTCGGTAGCACTCAAAGATTTCTAGAGTAATTGTCCGGTTAGGCCAAGAGTTTTGGATAAATAAAAATTCTATAGCGATTTTAAAGTTTCGCTACTAACCACGCAAAACAAAAAATATAAACACGTATATTTTTTTAGAGTTCTGAGTAGAACTTAAAGAGTTCTAGAGTTCTTGCTAGGATTGACCAATAGTTCTGTATAAATAAAGATTTTATAATGATTTAAAGTTTCGGTGCTAACATCAAGCAAACCAAAATTCATAAAATTGCTATATTTCTTAGAGTTCTGAGTAGCACGCACAGAGTTCTAGAGTTCCTGTTAGGATAGACAAATAGTTCTGGTTAAATAAAGATATTATGATGATTTAAATTTTCGGTGCTACCTTCACGCAAAACAAAAATCATAAAATGTCTATATTTTTAATGTTCTGAGTAGCACTCAAAGAGTTCTAAATTCCTGATAGATTAGACCAATATTTCTGTTTAAATAGAGATTTTATAGGGATTTTAAAGTTTCGCTGCTAACTTCAAGAAAAACCGAAAATCATAAAATGTCTATATTTTTTAGAGTTCTGAGTAGCACTCAAAAAGTGGTAGAGTTCCTGATAGATTAGACCAATCTTTCTAGGTAAATTGATATTTTATAGCGATTTTAAAGTTTCGCTGCTAACTTCAAGAAAAAAAACCATAAAATGTCTATATTTTTTATACTTCTGATTAGCACTCAAAGAGTTCCAGAGTTCATGCTAAGTTAGACCAATAGTTGTGGGTAAATAAAGATTTTTTATCGATTTTAATGTTTCGGTGCTACCTTCACCCAAAACCAAAAATTGTAAAATTTCTATATTTTTAGAGTTTTGAGTAGCACTCAAAGAGTTCTAGAGTTCTTGCAAGGTTGGACCAATAGTTCTGGGTAAATAAAGATTTTAGAGCGATTTTAAATTATTGAGTAGAGTTGATGGTAGTTTAGCGTCCCTTTCAGCAGCGAGGCTATATGAGACGTGGACCTACTGATTAACGTGGAATCCGAACCACATGAGCTCCCGCCAGGAATCGAACCCGGGTCTCCCAGATTTTAAATTATGGTGCTAACTTCACGCAACCAAAAAATTTTTAAAATGTCTTATTTTTTCTAGAGTTATAAGTAGTACTCAAAGAGTTCTAGAGTTCTTGCTAGGTTAGACCAATAGTTCTGGGTAAATAAAGATTTTATAACGATTTTAATGTTTCGGTGGTAACTTCAATTAACCCCAAAAACCTTAAAATGTCTCAATTTTTTGAGTTCTGAGTAGTACTTAAAAAGTTCTAGAGTTTTTGCTAGGTTAGACCAATAGTTCTGGGTAAATAAAGATCTTACAGCGATTTTAAATTTTTGGTGCTAACTTCACGCAACACCAAAAATCTTAAAATGTATCAATTTTTTGAGTTCTGAGTAGCACTGAAGGAGTTCAAGAGTTCTTGCTAGGTTAGGCTAATAGTTCTGGGTAAATAAAGATTTTATAGCGATTTTAAAGTTTCGGTGCTAACTTCAATTAACCCCAAAAACCTTAAAATGTCTCAATTTTTTGAGTTCTGAGTAGTACTTAAAAAGTTCTAGAGTTTTTGCTAGGTTAGACCAATAGTTCTGGGTAAATAAAGATCTTACAGCGATTTTAAATTTTTGGTGCTAACTTCACGCAACACCAAAAATCTTAAAATGTATCAATTTTTTGAATTCTGAGTAGTACTCAAAGAGTTCTAGAGTTATTGCTAGGTTAGACCAATAGTTCTGGGTAAATAAATATTTTATAGCGATTTTAAATTTTTGGTGCTAATTTCACGCAACACCAAAAATCTTAAAATGTATCAATTTTTTGAGTTCTGAGTAGTACTCAAAGAGTTCTAGAGTTATTGCTAGGTTAGACCAATAGTTCTGGGTAAATAAAGATCTTATAGCGATTTTAAATTTTTGGTGCTAATTTCCCGCAAAACCCAAAATCTTAAAATGTCTTAATTTTTTAGAGTTCTGAGTAGTACTCAAAGATTTCTGGAGTTCTTGCTAGGTTAGACCAATAGTTCTGGGTAAATAAAGATTTTATAGCGATTTTAAAATTTTGGTTCTAACTTCACACAACACCAAAATTCTTATAATGTCTTAATTTTTTTAGAGTTCTCAGAAGTACTCAAAGAGTTCTAGAGTTCATGCTAGGTGAGACCAATAGTTCTGTGTAAATTAAGATTTATAGCGATTTTAAAGTTTCAGTGACAATTTTACGCAACACCAAAAATCTTAAAATTTCTTTATTTTCTAGGTCCTGAGTAGCACTCAAAGAGTTTTAGAGTTCTTACTAGGTAAAAGCAACGGTTCTAGGAAAATAAAGATTTTATCGTGACTTTAAAGTTTCGGTGCTAACTTCACGTAAAACCAAAAATATTAAAATGTCTATATTTTTTGGAGTTCTGAGTAGCACTCAAAGAGTTCTAGAGTTCTTGCTAGGTTAGACCAATAGTTCTGGGTAAATAAATATTTTATTTCGACCTTAATGTTTCGGTGCTACCTTCACGCAAAACCAAAAATCATAACACGTATTTATTTCTTAGAGTTCTGAGTAGCACCAAAAGAGTTCTAGAGTTCTTGCTAGGATTGACCAATAGTTCTGTATAAATAAAGAGTTTATAATGATTTAAAGTTTCGGTGCTAACTTCAAGCAAACCAATATTCATAAAATGGCTATATTTCTTAGAGTTCTGAGTAGCACGCACAGAGTTCTAGAGTTCCTGTTAGGATAGACAAATAGTTCTGGTTAAATAAAGATTTTATGATGATTTAAAGTTTCGGTGCTACCTTCACGCAAAACAAAAATCATAAAATATCTATATTTTTAATGTTCTGCTTAACACTCAAAGAGTTCTTGAGTTCCTGATAGATTAGCCCAAATTTCTGGGTAAATAGAGATTTTATAGGGATTTTAAAGTTTCGCTGCTAACTTCAAGAAAAACAAAAAATCATAAAATGTCAATATTTTTTAGAGTTCTGAGTAGCACTCAAAAAGTTGTAGAGTTCCTGATAGATTAGACCAATTTTTCTAGGTAAATTGATATTTTATAGCGATTTTAAAGTTTCGCTGCTAATTTCAAGAAAAAACAAAAATCATAAAATGTCTTTATTCATAGTTCTGATTAGCACTCAAAGAGTTCCAGAGTTCATGCTAAGTTAGACCAATAGTTCTGGGTAAATAAAGATTTTATATCGATTTTAATGTTTCGGTGCTACCTTCACCCAAAACCAAACATTATAAAATTTCTATATTTTTAGAGTGTTGAGAAGTACTCAAAGAGTTCTAGAGTTCTTGCTAGGTGAGACCAATAGTTCTGGGTAAATAAAGATTTATAGCGATTTTAAAATTTCAGTGCCAATTTCACGCAACACCAAAAATCTTAAAATTTCATTATTTTTTTAGGGTTCTCAGTAGCACTCAAGGAGTTCTAGAGTTCTTCCTGGGTTAGAATAATAATTCTGGGTAAATAAACATTTTGTAGCGATTTTAAAGTTTCGGTCCAAACTTCACGAACACCAAAAATTTTAAAATGTCTATATTTTTTGGAGTTCTGAGTAGAACTCAAAGAGTTCTAGAGTTCTTGCTAGGTTAGACCAATAGTTCTGGGTAACTAAAGATTTAATAGCGATTTTAAAATTTTGGTGCTAACTTCACGCAACACCAGAAATCTTAAAATCTCTATATTTTTTAGAGTTCTGAGTAGTACTCAAAGAGTTCTAGAGTTCTTCCTAGGTTAGACCAATAGTTCTGAATAAATAAAGATTTTATAGCGATTTTAAACTATTGAGTAGAGTTGATTGTAGTTTAGCGTACCTTTCAGCAGCGAGGCTATATGAGACGTGGACCTACTGATTAACGTGGAATCCGAACCACATGAGCTCCCGCCAGGAATCGAACCCGGGTCTCCCAGATTTTAAATTATGGTGCTAACTTCACGCAACCAAAAAATTTTTAAAATGTCTTAATTTTTCTAGAGTTATGAGTAGTACTCAAAGAGTTCTAGAGTTCTTGCTAGGTTAGACCAATAGTTCTGGGTAAATAAAGATTTTATAACGATTTTAGTATTTCGGTGGTAACTTCACGAAACACCAAAAATCTTAAAATGTCCATATTTCTTAGAGTTCTGAGTAGCACTGAAAGAGTTCAAGAGTTCTTGCTAGGTTAGGCTAATAGTTCTGGGTAAATAAATATTTTATATCGATTTTAAAGTTTCGGTGCTAACTTCAAGCAACCCCAAAAATCTTAAAATGTCTCAATTTTTTGAGTTCTGAGTAGTACTCAAAGAGTTCTAGAGTTATAGCTAGGTTAGACCAATAGTTCTGGGTAAATAAACATCTTACAGCGATTTTAAATTTTTGGTGCTAACTTCACGCAACACCAAAAATTTTAAAATGTATCAATTTTTTGAGTTCTGAGTAGTACTCAAAGAGATCTAGAGTTCTTGCTAGGTTAGACCAATAGTTCTGGGTAAATAAAGATTTTATAGCGATTTTAAAATTTTGGTTCTAACTTCACACAACACCAAAATTCTTATAATGTCTTAATTTTTTTAGAGTTCTCAGAAGTACTCAAAGAGTTCTAGAGTTCTTGCTAGGTGAGACCAATAGTTCTGGGTAAATAAAGATTTATAGCGATTTTAAAGTTTCAGTGACAATTTCACGCAACACCAAAAATCTTAAATTTTTTTTATTTTCTAGGGTCCTGAGCAGCACTCAAAGAGTTCTTGAGTTCTTGCTGGGTTAGAATAATAATTCTGGGTAAATAAACATTTTATAGCGATTTTAAAGTTTCGGTCCTAACTTCAATCAACCCCAAAAATCATAAAATGTCTCAATTTTTTGAGTTCTGAGTAGTACTCAAAGAGTTATAGAGTTATTGCTAGGTTAGACCAATAGTTCTGTGTAAATAAAGATTTTATAGCGATTTTAAAATTTTGGTGCTATATTCACGTAACACCAACAATCTTAAAATGTCTTTATTTTTTAGACTTCTGAGTAGCACTCAAAGAGTTCTAGAGTTCTTGCTAGGTTAGACCATCAGTTGTGGGTAAATAAAGATTTTATAGCGATTTTTAAGTTTCCGTGCTAACTTCACTCAACACCAAAAATCTTAAGATCTCTATAGTAGAGTGGGGACACTTGGGCCTGTTTTTTTTCCTACTGCGCATGCGCAAACCCTCGACGCTGATTGGCCGGCGCAGGTCACGTGACCCGGCCACGCCCCCTGACGCTGATTGGCTGGCCACGCCCCTTGACGCTGATTGGTCGGTGTAGGCCACGCCCCCGGCCACGCCCTCTGACGCTGATTGGCTGGCGCAGTTACACCCCCTTAACGGCGATTGGTCACGCTCTTTTACGACCTCCGATTGGCTGACAGCGGACCCCGCCCCGTTCACGCCGATTGGCTGGCAGCGGGACCCCGTTCCGATTGGCTGGCACCGGACCCCACCCCGTTCACACCGATTGGCTGGCAGCGGACCCCACCGATTGGCTGGCGTCGGACCTCGCCCCCTTGACGCTGATTGGCCGACCACGCGCACGGTCCGCACTGATCGGCCGGCGGCGGATCCCCGTCCACGCACATGTCACATAAGATTCGTTCCCTTTTATGAGCACTTTACGAAGGGGTGCACTCGTTCCCTTTTATGAGCACTCTTTTTAAACATAGCAGAGAATAATGGGGGAGTATTCGCCCTCCATTTTGAGACCAATTTTTTGACCTACTGCGCATATGCGCAAAACTGTTCCGATTCCGCCGGAGCAGAACTGCCGCTCTCTATATCAATGGTACCCGAACACACACGCACACACACACATCAGACCGCAGACTGTTCCGGTTCAGGGGCAGATTACGGCTATGCGCAGAAACATAAAATAAGACATAACACCCCCGTTCTCTTTTACGACCACTTTATAGCAACATAATAGAGCAGAGAATATAAAAATAACAACACACACACACACACACCCCTGTTTGTCTACCCTACAAAAGGCGTATGCGAGCTGGGCCATAGGAAAACCGAGTATGCATTCATATCTAATTTAGTATTGATGCTACCTTCCTGATACGTTTCCAAAAGTTGCGTCGAAGATAGAGCTACATTCCCAGAGGCATTAGAATGCAATATCTCGACCTTGACTGGACACGTAGAAGTGAGTACCCAAACCAACTGGGCATTTGCAAAACGAGTAATTTTAACAAACGAAGACACTAACAAACAAACAAGAATATTGTGTGTAAAATGTGTATAATGCGAGTTCAGTGAGTAAATGTGAGCAGTGCGATTAGAGCAACTGCTTTAAACACTAGTTAACTTTGTAGCAAATGAAACATATGGATTAATGCTGTTGACTTTCTTGGGTCCTCAAATTTCCTTTCCACCAATTATTTCATAATCATTCACTCTCATTAATCACACGTCTATTATAAGCTATAGAGTATAACCATAGGGTGTAAAACTAGAAATTTCATTTGATTTCGAATGGAATTGCGCATTGATTCAATCCCCGGAGAAGCTAGTTTGTGGTGGACAACATCGTTTCCATGGGTTTTCTCGGAGTACTCCCATTTCCTTCCACATTCTCATTCCACTAATTCCTCCATCGTCACTCACTTGCCTTAATCATCGACTCCCTTAACGTAACGACATAATCGTGGGACGTTAACTGTAAGATTTCATTTCATTTTGAAATGGAATGGCGAGACTAAAGTAGGGTTATATCTGTTTGTTTGTTCGATGAAGGTTAGTGTTTCTTTTCAGCACCAAGGCTGTATGAGACAGAGACATATGTTAAGATGGAATCTGAACCACTATAATAGTTTAGATTTTATTAATACTTCCATCAGACCATGTGACCAAAGAGGCACGTGCTCGCTACAAGACCAGCGGGAGAACAATATTATATGACTACAAGAAACACGAAACAAGATACATTATTCATACCAGGTGGGATACCCGCGTTCGATTCCCGGTGGGAGTTCATGCGGTTAGTATCCCATGTTAATCAGTAGGTCCCGTCTCATATAGCCTCGCTGCTGAAAGGGACGTTAACTCAATTATTCGTACCATCGAATTTAATATTTTTGTTATAACGTCGAAAATGAGGTACTAAATGGCAAGAATATTGGAAAACAAGATAGAAGATAAAACGAAAAAGGCAGTAAGTTTAAAATTGACAAGGAAGGGATTTTAAAAGGTTAAGACGTTATCAAGTTACTTGCATTAACACTTAGCAACAACACACAAATATACTATTAAACTATTGAATTAGTATACTATTAGTTCGTTACTATAACTATTATACTATTGAACGTCGTAATCTTGTATCACTTAAAATTTATGATTCTCTGAAATATTATATTATATTTGTCTAACCGAATCAACAATATCTATTTTATTATTTTAGGCGTAGTAACTATGAAACAAACCATAGCTTATGCTAATATGCAATGTTTTGAATTTTAATGCGAATGGTTAGCAATAACTGTGCCTTCACTTTTTTGATAACGTTTTTTTTTAATGTTTGTCTTCACATATTTACAGTACTTTTACATAATTTTTTACTTCTCCATACAATTGCTCCCAAAGGATTCGACTAAAAATTTAATGAGAGAATAGCGAGACCTTTGAAATCCAAAATTAGTCACCAACAAAACTTGATCCGTGGCTTCTGCATGTGCAGCATTGTTTTCTCGATTTTCTGTCTTACCGGCATGCTTCAAAGACTCACTGCCTTTACGAAGTATTGCGAAACTCAAATGCTACACAGTGCTTCATATAGGCATTATATAGGCATTATATAACTACCCATGAGAATTTGTAGTTGACTTTCTCAACTTCAGGTAACAAAACCTAAATGCAACATTCTATTCAATATTATTATTATTAACAATAGTAATAATAATAATAATAATAATAATAATAATAATAATAATAATAATAATAATAATAATAATAATAATGTGTAACTCTGTTACTGCTCGACTACTGACATTTGCGCAAGCCACTTGATATGCATATACTTTCAGTTGAGTTGATTTTGAGTTTCACATCCCTTTCAGCAGCGAGGCTATATGAGACGGGACATACTGATTAAGGTGGAATCCAAAAAACGTGAGCTCCCGCCGGGAATCGAACCCGGGTGTCCCACTCCAAAGGCGCGCACGATAACCGCTTAGCCACGAAGCTCATAGACATCTGCTTTAGGTGCAGTTTTCATTTCTGTATTGCAAAAAAAAAAAAAAATCGGTATATTATTGTCGCACTGTACTTGTATATACATAAATGCACTACCTCAGTCTCTTGAATCATTACAGGATCAAGTTAATGTCAATTTAGCAGACAAAATTATATTTTTCAATATAATCCTCCCGGTCCGACATTACATACTTCAATATCAGCACCACAACTAGAGAAAGAAGATCAGAAGTCTAACTTTAACGTCTTAGAATCTCCACACAAGCTGAAAACTACTGTTTAAAACGATTTTTTTTCCCTGGCTAATTAAACGGCAGAGCCCTATTTAATAGTTGCACAAACCAGTTTGCATAACCAAAATAGAAAGGGGAATTAAGGGAATAAGCGATTAAACAAAAAAAAACTATTAGAACGGGTTGAAGTATAGAGGAAAACAGGACACCACAAAACCTCCAACAAAATCCACAACAGAAGATTAAATACTGGACTTCGCAAAATGCAGAAAGCGTAGGTATTGTGATTCTGCCTATTTTAAACGTCCAAAAAGCGAGTCGGGCCGTCCCTTGTTCAGGAGTCAAAGATCAAGCAATTCTAATAACAGAACAAAGCCCATAAATAATCACTAAATTTCACAGACGAACACTGCTAGTGGACACCGGATCTACCATTTCCATCTGGCCTTTCGAATATTTACTTCCTGATGTTCAATTAATACTACATAAAACGGAGGTTAAAGGGATATGAAATAAAATTAACTTGAAATATGTAGCAATGGTATCATTCAGCGTTGGGAAACGACATTCTCTCATTCCTTTTGTATGAGAAGGAAATCATGTATTCCAATTATTTTTGGTTTAGACCGCTTAAAAGCTTATATGTTACAATCGATTTAACAAAGAATCTTATCTCTCTATTTAAAAATCATAAGAAGTCAACATTACCAGAAAACAGGAAAACATTTTATCACAACACACGACTCATACTTAGCCAAAGACAAAAAGCTTTGTTTTTTATATCGACAAACACATTAAGTTAGTTCCACTTTTTCAAACATTTACTGCGGTAATAGCAAAAGACAGATTGATGATTTTGCATCTTTCTTCGTATCGTTTCTCCATGGCTTACTTGACAAATACAAACTATTGAGCAAAGGTTAGAAGTAAACAACTGACTAGTAATTTCAAATCTAAATAGTTATCCTGTAAGTTTAAAGAAAAATACACCATTGATGGATCTTGTAGCATGCCAGGATTAATCTTTTGCAACAATGGAAGCGAGCTCTATAAAAGAAAATAAAAATTGTACAGGAAAAGAGGTTCAAAATTCTTTGAAGTATAGATAAAAACTTTTCAAAATTGATGTTTTTGATATTAATCCTAATTTAGATCAGTCGCAGAAACAGGCCATTCACGAGTTATTATAAAAATATAAAATGCTTTTATACACTCCGGACGGCATTGGACATTATAGGGGCTACAATCACAAAACAAGAATCCCTAAGTCGGCAGTGTTCCAGAACAGATCTCCCTGTTCCAATGAATGTTCGAGATCAGGCAGATCAACAAATTCAAGAACTCAATAATGCTAGAATTATACGACACACTGACGATAATAGCTTCGCTTCGCCACAGATTATTGCCAAGAAATCAAATAGGAACGCATTTAGAATTGTTTTGAATTTACAGCAGTGCAAAACATACATTAAGTACCTGTGGGTGCCATTCCAGTCAACTGAGTATGTGTTAAACACTTTGAAAGGCAAAAAAAATACATAATGACTTTAGATATCTCCTCGAGCTAGTACCAAATCTTGCTCCATCCGAGAAGCCGCTGATACATGACCTTCGAGGTCAATCACACAAGAAAATCTTACAAAATTCTCATATGCGTGATGGATCATAAAACTACCATGCAAGCTCTCTTAATTGGAACTAGGATGATTTTACATTGATAAACGAATAAGATCTTTTGCCGATGATATTTTGCTGGGAGTCATACTTTTCAACAACAGTTATAAAAATTTTATTTTTAAATTTAAGAAATTTTTGTGCTTCGCCTAAGACAAATTAATTTAACTCAGAGCTTAATGTTCTCGCATATTTAATATCAGACAATTCTATTAAAATCTCAGCAATAATAGCCAAAAATACAGAATTCAAGATTCCACCAAAAGAAAATTTTGCAAAGTTTTACGGGCTTATTTCCTTCTTACTGGCACATATCAAGGATTTTGCCATGGAAATAGAACCGTCTTAACAGATGTTTCTAGAGCAATATTTGTATTTTTCAAATAATCTTATGGATTCTGTTTCTGTTGTGAGGGCTGTAAGGTTCCGTACGTGAGGTGTAAGCAAGTACTAGAAAGCGTGCTTCATTAACGAACACATGTTTTCTGTTCACAACATAATCACCAACAGACGGTGGAAGGAGGATACCAGAAAGACGCGAAGTTGGTTCCGAGGGAAATCGAATGCGGCCAACACTCTCCTCACGAACTTCCCTTTCAGAGGACAGCCATAAAAGAAGACCTCAAGTGGACAGAAGAATAAGTTCCAGTGCTGATCGCTAACCTTCCTAAACTATTTCTGAGATCCTTTTGTGTTACGGAGATTTCTTTAAATCCAACTTCTGTTGCCGTAATAGGCAAAAGAGTATTTCTATAACTACCTACTCCGGAGGCTGCAATAAGCAAAGAGATACAACTATACTATCTCCTGAAACTACGATGAGTAAGAAAGATATCCTTTAAATTACCACCCTAGGCCGCTGTGGGATAGAAGATTTTACCTTTTAATCTTAAGCTACTCATAACCATCGACTTCGGTAGAGGCAAAAGCATTGCAGCTAAGCCGCATAGTGTTGCTACTGTCGTTGCAACCATACCACCGATCTGAGAATAAGCTAGCAACTATTTATTTCAAACTAATTTACGGCTTTAAACTTTTTTCAGAGGAAATTGAAACATGTGTCGCATGGATGTTGCTCTGAATAGATTCGAGTGCACCGCAATATATTCACTGAACCCTCAGATATTTACAAGCTCGACTATCACTCTGTAAACTTGATTCATGTTGTAAGATTATACATTAGGACTAATTGTGATGACCCACAATGTTCAACTTCGGTAGGGGTTGAGGAAAAGGATGATATTTTTTGTTTGTCGTCTGCAGCGAATCCATGTTCTCCACATATGACCGAGATATCAGAATCTTCTCGTCCATCAACTAGTAAAGAACTCTCCAGTAGTGAACAGTTATCATCATTGCCGGAAAATCGCGAGACGTTTAGCGTCACGCACCAAAAGAACTGTGTAGACTGCGATACCATATAAGAGGTAAATTGAAAGAAAAAGTGACTTCAGCAAACGAAGTAGCAAAGTCCGGACCTGACTCCGCTCGACTTTTTCTTTTTGGGATATGTCAAAGACCTGTTTTACCAAGACTGTCCTACTACATGGGAGGATATAATGGAGAGGATCCGTAAAGGCTGTCACGAACTAAGTGCAAACTAAGTGTTAAAAGAAGTGAACAATGTCCCGGTACACATTCGCATATGCATCGCACGTGCTGGACGATGCTTTGAACCTTTATTGTAAGTAATTTTGGTCCAAGTACGATATATTGGTAAGAATGTTCGGAATTTGCTGTTCACCTTATTTATTGATCCTCAGTTTGTTTATTTGTACTATTCCTGAAAAATGATTCGTGCAGTGAATTCCGAAAAGTGATTTCAATTAAAATGTAGTCTATACAAAAGTTAATTAGAACTTTAAGAAGATCGACAGAGTGGCAGACGTTTCATAAGTCTGAAACTTTAGATTTCTTTTGATCTTTTATTGCTTTCACTTTACATCCAAATTTCTTTCATAAGTAGTTTTCTTATAATCAAAGAGTGTTTCTCTGTTTTAAATGGTTTCAACCCCGGAATTTAAACTACATATTGTCTTGTAATTTTGTTTTCGTTGATACGTGCACGAAATTTGTCGCAACGTTTGATACTAAATGCTGTAAAGAGTTTCCGCAGCAGAATATTTGATAGAAAATGAGTTATTTGGTGTTGTCTTGGAGTCATTGCCAAGTAAAACTGTTGTTCTGTAATTACAATTCAACAACAAATAATACAGATGCCAACAGAAATAAGACAGATTTCTTTGTCAACTATACTTCCAAAGAAATCGAAAAAGAAAACTTCACATTTGAAATTTTGGAGATGACGGACCGTATAGGTAATCCGCTACGTCATTGAATATGAAATCACCATTTCATTCTTCCCATACAATTTACTCATTCAATTTTTCGTTTAAAGTGTCTATGTGCATCAAGAGCCGAGGGAAATGCCTCGGGCGTATGATCAGATAGTAACAATTCCACAAAAAAGAACAGACAATGCTAAACTGTATAATTTATCGAAAAGCGTTAACTGTAAAAGTTTTCTTTTTCAATAGCATTTCCAAAGAAATTGAAATTGATACTTTACATTTGAAACTTTTTAGTTGATCCCCGTAGAGGTATTCCCCCTACGCCACTAGACATAGATGCAACACCATTTGATTCTTCACATACGATTTGGTCATTCAGTTTTTTTGAAGTGTCTACGTTCACTACGAACAGAGAAAAATGCCTTTGCCGGGGGGACTGATAGTAGCAATTCAAATTCAAATAACAGACGTAGATCCCAAACCGCAGAATTTAACGATAAGTGTTATCCGTTAAAGTTGTTTCTATTTCAATAATACTTCCAAAGAAATCGAAATTGATACCATTTTTCATTTGAAATTTTGGAGTTGACCACCGTGGATGTATCCCCGCTACGCCAATTGATATAGAAGCATCACCATTGATTCTTCACGTACGATTTGGTCATTCAGTTTTTTGTTGTTGTTTGAAGTGTCTGCGTGTACTACGAACAGAGGAAAATGACTGAGATGGCAATTGGTCTGAAGTGGCAATTCAACAAATAACATAAGTAGATACCAAACCGTAGAATATGACGTAAAGTGTTTCCCGTAAAAGTTGTTTCTTTATCAGTAATACTTTCAAAGAAGTCGAAATTGATACCAGTTTCCATTAAAAATTTTGGAGTTAATCGCTTTGATGCATTCCCGCTACGCCATTGGATATGGGAGTATCACCATTTTATTCTTCAGATACGATTTAGTCATTCATTTTCTGTTTGAAGTGTCTCCGTGCACTATGAACAGAAAAATGAGTTTACCGGGTTGTCTGATAGTAGCAATACAACAAATAATAGACGTAGATCCGAAACCGTAGAATTTAACGAAAAGTGTTTCCCGTAAAAGTTAATTCTTTTTCAATATTACTTCTAGAAAATCGAAATTGATACCATTTTCCATTATAAATTTTGGTGTTGACCCCCTTGGTGTATTCCCGCTACGCCACTGGATATGGAAGTATCACCATTTGATTCTTCATGTACCATTTGGTCATTCATTTTTTGTTTGCAGCGTCTACGTGCACTAGAAGCTGAGGAAAATGTCTAAGACTGGTGGTCTGATGCACCCTCTTCCCCTCCCTACATTGGACCGTCAAACTATAATGATAAAAGTCATTCCAGGTCCGAACTTCATCCATGTTGAAAATTTGAATGAGATCGGTTTGGTGATTCCAAAGTTATGAGGTTTTACTAGTATATACCCGCTTCGCTGGGTGAAATAAAAATTTAAATGCACAATTCCGTGTCTCATGTGTTCTGTACCCGTGAAATATGCTGTTTTCGTTTTTAATGGCATCGAATTAAACGGCATCGGAAGTGTCATTCTTCAACTCAGCGACCCTAAAAACTACGGATCAGACACTAGTGTCGGATAATTTTGAACATTTATATATATATATATATATATATATATATATATATATATATATATATATATATATATATATATATATATATATATATATATATATATATATCCCCCTCCTCTTCTTTCATGTTGTGCGGCACGGCATTGGATGTGTTACCGGTCATCTCAGTGACCCAGGAAACTATGGATTCGACACTAATATGGGTTAATTTTTATTTCCCTCTCCCCCTCTCAGAAGACGCGCGGCTGAATTTGGAATTAACACCATAAGAAGTGTCATTGTTCATCTCGGCGATCCCAGAAACTATAGATTCAACACTAATTTCGAATCATTATATCCCCCTCCCCCTTGTTGCGGCCTATGTCATCGGAAGTATCACTGTCCATCTGAGCGACCCCAAAAATGTGGATTGAGCACTAATATCTGTCATTTTCGACCATTTTTAAACGTTTTACTCCCCCTCAACCAAGGTGAAGGTTTGAATCTGAATTTAAACGGGATCGAAAGTATCACTGCTCATCTAAGCGACCCAGAAAACTATAAATTCTACTGATAGTGGACATATTCGACCATTTTTAATATATCTCTTTCTCCCCCTTCTTCAACTTGTGGAGCTGATTTTGGATTTAAACCGGATCGGAAATGTCTCTGTTCATCATAATGATCCCGAAAACTATGGATTAGACACAATATTGGTCATTTTCAATCATTATTATATACAACTCCTCCTCCCCTCAACCGTGCTGCGGCACACGGCGTCAAAATTGTCACTGTTAATCTCAGCAAATCCTAAAACTATGGATTCGACACTAATATTAGCCATTTCCGATCATTTTTAATGTTTATTCCCCTCCCCTACGTTGCAACTTCCCCCTCCTCAACTATCAGGGCTGAACTTGGATTGTTACAGCATCAGAAGTGTCACTGTTTCTCTCATCGATCCCGAAAACTATGGATTCAACACTAATATTGGTCATTTTGATCATTTTTAAATTTCTCCTCCTTCCCCCTCCCCTTGGTTGCATCGTCAAAGTGAGTAGCCTTAATCCCTGCCGGAAAACTCATGTATGTTGAAAATTTGATTGAGATCGGTCGGATGGTTCAAGAGTGATAAAGTCACAAAGGCAGTCATTTTTATTTTTTACATATATCTCCCCCTCCCTCTCCCCTATGGTGGCTCGTCATAGTGAAACGATAAAAAACACCCAAGGTCTGACCCTGATACATGTTGAAAATTTGATCGAGATTGGTTGGGTGGTTCAAAAGTTATTAGTTTTATTAGTTTTTATTCATACGTTCCCCTCCTTTCCCTATTCCCTAGGATCCACCGTTAAAGTGAAATTACAAAAATGTTTCCAGATCCGAACCTTATGCATGTTGAAAATTTGATTTAGATTGGTCGGGTGGTTCAAGAGTGATGAAGTCACAAAGACAGTCATTTTAATTTTTTTTACATATATCTCCCCCTTCCCCTCCTCTATACTTGCTCGTCATAGTGAAACGATAAAAAGCACCCAAGGCCCGACCCTGATACATGGTGAAAATTTGATCGAGATTGGTTGGGTGGTTCAAAAGTTACTAGTTTTATTAGTTTTTTATTCATACGTTCCCCTCCTTTCACTCTTCCCTAGGATCTACCGTTAAAGTGAAATTACAAAATTGTTTCCATATCCGAACCTTATGCATGTTGAAAATTTGATTTAGATTGGTCGGGTGGTTCAAGAGTGATGAAGTCACAAAGACAGTCAGTTTAATTTTTTTTACATATATCTCCCCCTTCCCCTCCTCTATACTTGCTCGTCATAGTGAAACGATAAAAAGCACCCAAGGCCCGACCCTCAAACATGTTGAAAATTTGATCGAAATTGGTTGGGTGGTTCAAAAGTTATTAGTTTTTATTCGTCCCCCTCCCAACTCCCTTCCCTAGGATCTACCGTTAAAGTGAAATTACAAAAATGTTTCCACATCCGAACCTTATGCATGTTGAATATTTGATTGAGATTGGTCGGGTGATTCAAAAGTGATGAAGTCACAAAGACAGTCATTTTTATTTTTTTTACATATATCTCCCCCTCCCCCTCCTCTATACTGGCTCGTCATAGTGAAACGATAAAAATCACCCAAGGCCCGACCCTCATACATGTTGAAAATTTGATCGAGATTGGTTGTGTGGTTCAAAAGTTATTAGTTTTATTAATTTTTACTCATGTCCCCCTCCCCACCCCCTTCTCTAGAATCTACCGTTAAAGTGAAATTACAAAAATATTTCCAGAACCGAATCTCATGTATGTTGAAACTCTGAATGAGATCGGTCGGATAGTTCAAGATTTATTAAGTTACAAAAATAGTCACTTTCAGTCTTATATAAATTGATTTTTATATACCTGCCCCTCCTTCTCCTCCCATACGTTGCTCAGTCAATTTAAAATTATAGAAACAATCCCAGGCCTAAACCTCATCTATGTTGAAAATTTGATCAAGATCGGTTGAGTGTTTCGGGAGTTAATAAGTTTTATTTATTTTTATACCCATTCCCCCTCCCCCCTCACTTTTACCATCCAAGTGAATAGAATAAAACCAGCCCGGCCTTGAACCTCATCCATGTTAAAAATTTGATCGAGATCGATCAAGCGGTTCAGCAGATTTAAAGTCATAAACATAGTGATTTTCAATTTTATATATATAGATATATTTTTATATACACACGTCTCCCTCCCCTCTCCCGAACTCCTCAGCTCTAGTATGCATTTTAGGCATAGGGTAATTTTTACGTAATATTCATATCCGAGTTCTTACTGTAAAAAATTCCTTGCTATAGTTGCTATTTTTCTTTAACGTTTCAACAAATACTTGATTGGCAACAATGGTGAACGCAGCCGTTGGGAGTTTGAATTGCTCTAGTTCCTGCTTGGAATACACACGTAGATGGCACTGCGTCGGAATACACACCGATCGAGAAACGAAATTTTTCAGTCTGAGCACACACTTTACACACACAAACCGGCTGTATCCGTGTACACGAGCGGAGTCAAAAGAACTCGCGGGGGGACCCCTATAATGGTCCTGCACGCGTTAAAAGTAAAAAACTTTTCGAGCAACCACTAAAAAATGCTCGCTTTGCAAAAATTGCTCAGAGTGCTGCTCTGTAGCCGATCGACCTACAAAGGTTGGCGGGTTCACCAACGCACACACACACACACACACACACACACACACACTTGATTGCTAATGCGCAGTAAAATTAAATTTCCAATTAATTACACATTGCACGCATGCGCAGAAAAATTACACTAGACTACAGCCTGTTCCGGTTCAATAGAGCGGACTACGTGCAACAAGCAGGTCATAAAAGACTATGACCTATTTTTCATCCCCTAAATAACATAGTATGCACCCACACTTGGTTGCGTATGCCAAATCCGATTTAGTACAAATAACACGCATGCGCAGAAACATTTTACATTTCCGGTTCGACCATGCTGAGTACGAATATCATACTTATTTTTAACTGGGTCTTATGGTTCATGTGGGATACGTCCTTTCTATGACGCTTAAAACCTAATAACTCAAAAACGGATCCACATATTGAGGTCGTGTTTCCACATTTAGTAACGGGTCACAGCAACCGCAAGTTCCAAAATAATGACCATTGAGGTCAAGGTCAACATACTTAAACCTAATCACTCGAAAACAGCGCCACATATTGAGATGGTGTTTCCAAGTCTGGTAATTGGTCATCAGGTACTACAAGTTCCAAAATATTGGCCATCGAGGTCAAAGGTCAACATACTTAAAACCTAATCACTCGAAAACGGAGTCACATATTGAGATGGTGTTTCCACATTTAGTAATTGGTCATCAGGTACCACAAGTTCCAAAATAGTGGCCATCGAGGTCAAAGGTCAACCTACTTAAAACCTAATCACTCGAAAACGGAGCCACATATTGAGATGCTGTTTCCACATTTAGTAATTGGTCATCAGGTACCACAAGTTCCAAAATAATGACCATCGAGGTCAAAGGTCAACATACTTAAAACCTAATTACTCGAAAACGGAGCCACATATTGAGGTCGTGTTTCCACGTTTAATAATGGGTCATCAGGTACTACAAGATCCAAAACATTGACCATCGAGGTCAAAGGTCAACCTACTTAAAACCTAATAACTCGAAAACGGATCCATATATTGAGATGGTGTTTCCAAGTCTGGTAATTGGTCATCAGGTACTACAAGTTCCAAAATAATGACCATCGAGGTCAAAGGTCAACATACTTAAAACCTAATCACTCGAAAACGGAGCCACATATTGAGGTCGTGTTTCCACGTTTAATAATGGGTCATCAGGTACTACAAGATCCAAAACATTGACCATCGAGGTCAAAGGTCAACATACTTAAAACCTAATAACTCGAAAATGGATCCACATATTGAGGTGGTGTTTCCAAATCTGGTAATTGGTCATCAGGTACTACAAGTTCCAAAATAATGACCATCGAGGTCAAAGGTCAACCTACTTAAAACCTAATAACACGAAAACGGAGCCACATATTGAGATGGTGTTTCCACATTTAGTAATTGGTCATCAGGTACTACAAGTTCCAAAATAATGACCATCGAGGTCAAAGGTCAACATACTTAAAACCTAATTACTCGAAAACGGAGCCACATATTGAGGTCGTGTTTCCACGTTTAATAATGGGTCATCAGGTACTACAAGATCCAAAACATTGACCATCGAGGTCAAAGGTCAACCTACTTAAAACCTAATAACTCGAAAACGGATCCATATATTGAGATGGTGTTTCCAAGTCTGGTAATTGGTCATCAGGTACTACAAGTTCCAAAATAATGACCATCGAGGTCAAAGGTCAACATACTTAAAACCTAATCACTCGAAAACGGAGCCACATATTGAGGTCGTGTTTCCACGTTTAATAATGGGTCATCAGGTACTACAAGATCCAAAACATTGACCATCGAGGTCAAAGGTCAACATACTTAAAACCTAATAACTCGAAAACGGATCCATATATTGAGATGGTGTTTCCAAGTCTGGTAATTGGTCATCAGGTACTACAAGATCCAAAACATTGACCATCGAGGTCAAAGGTCAACCTACTTAAAACCTAATATCTCGAAAACGGATCCATATATTGAGATGATGTTTCCAAGACTGGTAATTGGTCATCAGGTACCACAAGTTCCAAAATAATGACCATCGAGGTCAAAGGTCAATATACTTAAAACCTAATCACTCGAAAACGGATCCATATATTGAGATGGTGTTTCCACATTTAGTAATTGGTCATCAGGTACTACATGATCCAAAACATTGACCATCGAGGTTAAAGCTCAACATACTTAAAACCTAATCACACGAAAACTGAGCCACATATTGAGATGCTGTTTCCAAATCTAGTAATTGGTCATCAGGTACTACAAGATCCAAAACATTGACCATCGAGGTTAAAGGTCAACATACTTAAAACCTAATCACTCGAAAACGGAGCCACATATTGAGATGGTGTTTCCACATTTAGTAATTGGTCATCAGGTACTACATGATCCAAAACATTGACCATCGAGGTTAAAGCTCAACATACTTAAAACCTAATCACTCGAAAACGGAGCCACATATTGAGGTGGTGTTTCCAAGTCTGGTAATTTGTGATCAGGTACTACAAATTCCAAAGATAGATTATTTTTTGAAGAATACGTTGTGTTGAATACGATCGTGAAAACCCGGTGTCACAGCGGCAAAAAATAAGCCGATTATAGATTTTTTAAAAAATAAGCATTTTTTTTTAACTCTGTCAAAATTTTCGGTGGTGGATTTGCAAAGTAAAATTCCGTTTTTTTCTATTTACAGGTTTAGAAAGAATACGTTATTGGGAAAAACACTAATTGGTGTTCTATAGTTGGAACAGTCCCAATTACTTTTTTCTTGCAAACACCTGATTTTTCCGAGAAGAATTTTGCAAAAAAAAAATATAGCGCTACAGTGAATAATTGTTGAACGTTAAGAATAATAGGCTATTAGAAAAAACACTAATTGGTGTTCTATAGTTAAAACAGTCCCAATTACTTTCTTCTTGCAAACACCTGATTTTTCCGAGAAGAATTTTGCAAAAAAGAATATAGCTTTACAGTGAATAATTGTTGAAGGTTAAGAATAATAGGTAATTAGAAAAAACACTAATTGGTGTTCTATAGTTGGAAGACCCCAATTAAGATTTTACAATATTCTAAAAGTTAGATAAACAGCAAAAAATGGAGCGATTTAATATAATATCTGAATCTCAGCAATATTATAGACAGTTTAAAGATAATGGGAATTTACTGACAATTGAATTAACTCCTCCCCCAGAGGGAGAAAACCCCCTTGAATGGGTAGAAAACGGTATTAATGATCTGGTACGGTATGTAATGAGAGGTGTGCTCCCTCATCATCGTGTAGGGTTGACTTTTATAAACCAAAATCACCCAGATAAACCATTCTATTTGTCGTTTCGAACTGCTAATAATATGACTGCTGAAAATGTGTGGGGTGCGTTAGAAAAAGTAATTCAATCCAATACTTCATTCTTATATTAAGATCGCTTTATTCTCTATTTTCACCACGTCGAATTACCTATTGGTATGGGACGGGTGAAACAGAATTTTTCTGACATAAACGAGTACATAAAACATAACAGAGGTATTATAGTCATTAAAAACCCTGAATACTATTGTTTGGGTCAAGCTCTGGTGGTGGCTATAGGGCTTATTGAACATAAAAATGATACAAAAGAAAGACATAGATATCGAAATCAAAACCCAAAACATATGTTTCAAAAGGTATCCGAACTAAGTGAAAAGGCTGGTGTTAGCCTAGAGAATGGCGGGGGGATACCGGAATTAAAAAAATTTCAGGCATATTTAGCGGACTATAAAATCACCGTGTATGATGGGTTATCGGGAGAAAAAATATTTTTTGAGGGTCACGGTCATGGCAAACAGAATAATTTGTTATATATTAACAACCATTATAATGTCATCACTAGCCTAACAGCAGCCTTTTCATGCGGATACTTCTGCGAAGAATGCCACAAAAAATTTCAGACCAAAGACAGGCACGTGGGGAAGTGTAAAGCTTTATGCAATAAATGCCAGAACAGACCACCATGCACAATTACGGAAAGTGTAGTATACTGCCGGGAATGCAATAGATGTTTTTACGGGCCTCAGTGCCTCAAAAACCATAAGGCTTCATTGTGCGCTATTCTGAAGGTGTGTCCTCAATGTCGTAAAGCCTACGTCGTGAAAAAAGGGCGGAATCCACATGTCTGTGGGGAGGTATTCTGCACAGGGTGTAATAATATGATGCCGTCAGGCCATTTATGTTATATACAACCATGCCGAACGCGTACCCCACAGAAATGGCAATTAGTGTTTTACGATATTGAGTGCCGCCAAGATAAAGAAGTAGCCGGTGGTATTTTTGAGCATGAGCCCAACCTGTTAGTCAGCCAACAGGTGTGCTACTGTTGTAAAAACAGTGAGACTGAACGGTGTGGTGTATGCGGCGATAGAACACATGTATTTTACGGGGACAAATGCATCGGCGAATTTTTTGACTATTTAGCACAAAGACGTTCTGAAATAAATAAAATAGTCGTCGTAGCTCATAACGCAAAGGGCTACGACGCCCATTTTATTTTACGTGCAATGATGCTTCATAAAGAGTGGACGCCGCGAATAATTATGCGGGGGAGCAAAATTTTATCGATGGAGTATTTATATTTAAAATTTATCGATAGTCTAAATTTCCTGCCGATGCCTTTGGCCAAATTAGGCGACGCGTTCGATTTGCCCGTCTCGAAGGGTCATTTCCCTCATTTGTTCAATGCAAAAGCTAATCAGGAGTATAGGGGTGCTTTACCGGGTATCGAGTATTACGATGTGGGAGGTTTGAAAAAGAAACAGAAAGAGAAGTTTTTGCGTTGGTACAATGAGGAAAAGGAAACACTTGGAGAGACGGGTTTCGTTTTAAAAGAACAACTTATAAAATACTGTATGAACGATGTGGACGTGCTGCGCAATGCTTGCGTAAAATTCATGAACGAGTTTGAGGCTATATCTGGCGTCAACCCGTTCCTCGAGACTATAAGCATTGCCAGCGCGTGCAACTTAATGTATCGAAAAAAGTTCCTGCAACAAGACACCATTGGTATTATCCCACATAGTGGCTACAGGTGGCGTGATAATCAATCTGTCGGCGCCGTTCAGTGGCTCGTGTACGAGGCCGACAGATTGAAAACACGAATCCAGCATTCTGGTAACGGGCGAAAGGTTGTGGTGAGAGGAGGGTATAAAGTGGATGGATATGCACACTATAACGGAGAAGAACACGTTTGGGAGTACCAAGGGTGTCTATTTCACGGGTGCCGGGAGTGTTACCCCACAGGCCGTGACAACCCCATATATAATGACGCGTACACTACTTTCAATATGCGTTATGAAAGTAGTGTAAACAAAATTATTCGTTTAAAAGAGCTGGGGTATATAGTCCATGAAATGTGGGAATGCCGGTGGCGTGAGTTTTTAAAAGAACACCCACCGGTGAGTATATTTGTAAAAAACCACATCATGACTAAAAAAGCCCCAATTCACCCGCGGGATGCCCTGTATGGCGGTAGAGTCGACAACGTGAAACTCTACAGAAAGGCAAAAGAGGGAGAACGTATCATGTATACAGATATAATCTCCCTCTATCCTTACTGTTGTAAGGTGAAGAAATATCCTGTGGGTCATCCGAAAGTGTATGTAGGTGATGACGAGTGTCCCGATATTTCGGGGTTTGAGGGAATAATAAAGTGTTCGGTTTTACCCCCGACCAATCTCTACCACCCGGTGCTGCCCTATCGGAGTGGTGGAAAATTATTGTTCCCCTTATGCCGAGCGTGCGCGGACACTCTGAATGAAGAAGAAGAATGCCGGCATTCGGAAGGGGAAAGAGCTTTGACTGGAGTGTGGGTTGTAGACGAAGTGCGGGTAGCTGTCGATAAAGGATATAGAGTGCTAGAAAAACACGAGGTATGGAGCTATGAGGTTGTAATGTATGACGCTGAAAAGAAAGAGGGCGGTCTTTTCACGGAATACATTAACCTGTTTATGAAGATCAAGACTGAGTGTAACGGTTGGCCTGCAGGATGCGTCACCGAACAACAAAAAGACCAGTTCATACAGGAGTATTATGAGAAAGAGGGTATCCGATTAGACCGGGAAAAGATTATGCGCAACAAACCTAAGAAACGAATTTCAAAGCTAGGAGTAAACAGCCTGTGGGGTAAGTTCGCACAGAGAGAAAACATGGAGCAAATCGCTATCATTAAAACTCCCGAGGAGTATTTCGATAAATTAACAAATCCAAATATTGAGGTTAATTCGTGTATTCCAATCGGCGACAAATTCCGTGTGCTCAACTGGAGTGTTAATGAGAGCGTTATTGCTCCTGCTAAAAACATTAACGTGATAATCGCCGCATACACCACGACACACGCTCGCCTCGAGTTATTTCGTTATTTGGATTTACTTGGCGAGCGTGTGTTATATTATGATACCGATAGTATTATTTACACTCAATCGCCTGGTGAGCCACAGTTAAAAATAGGAGTGCATTTAGGGGAATGGAAGAATGAGTTGGCAGAATATGGTCCGGATGCATATATCGAAGAATTTTGTGCTGGTGGTCCCAAATGTTACGGCTATTCTGTTGTTAACACTCTTAATGGTAAAACAAAGACAGTATGTAAAATCAAGGGAATCACATTGAATAATAAAACATTAAAATATGTTAACTTTGAACAAATGAAAGATATGATTTTAATTATTCGCCTTCTATTAGCGTTCCTCTCGGTCGACAAATTGTACGTACTAAAGATTATAAATTGATTACTAAGCCGGAGGCGCATAAAATCTATCAGGTTACTGCTAGTAAAAGGAAACGAATAGAAAATTTTGATACACTTCCCTACGGTTATAAAAGAAATCGAATAGGGTAAATACAGTATTAGTAGAAACGATAGTTTTTAATTAAGTAGAGAGTAAAAAAAATGGATAATCAAATTTTAAATCAATATTATTATTATTTCAATGAACTCGAGGTATGTGTTGGTCTAGCATACGATGATGAGGGAGAATTTTCTGTTATTATCACTTTACATAAGTACTCTGATCGTATTCGTCTTTCACCTGATGAGTGGTATACTTTTCTATCATCTTATTCATATATTGAAAACTACTTTAATGCTGTTACAAATTCTTCATTGCCTACACAATTTTTCATTAGTGAAAATTATAAAATATCATTGTCAGATACTCTTAAAGGTATTCGTCAGTGTTTTATTCGCTCGTCAGATGACGATAGTAATGGTCAGGTAAATTTCTGCGTTTGTACATGGCGAAAACTCCAGCTTCATTTGCCGTGCATTCAGCGGACCATAATTACTTGTTCTCAATTATGTAAAGTTGTAAACATGCCTGAAAAGTAATAATAATAATATGTTATTATATTCATAATTATTTTGTGGTGTAACAGAATATGGAGTTTCAACATCCATTTACTTGTATTATAGCTGGCCCCACTGGGTGTGGTAAATCATATTTTGTAAAAGAGTTTTTAAAACATTATGCCGAAAAATGGAAAAATATAGTATGGTGTTATGGTGAGTGGCAACCTCTGTATGAAACTCTATCCTCAGGTTGTACATTTAAAGAAGGGCTCCCCAAAATAGATGATTTTCCAGCACAAGCTGGCCCCCATCTGGTAATTATTGACGATTTAATGCGAAAATGTGATACACGAATTGTTGACTTTTTTACTAAAGGTAGCCACCACCGAGATTTAAGTGTTATTTTTATAACACAAAATATGTTTCATCAAGCTAAAGGTATGCGAGACATATCATTAAATTGCCATTATATAATATGTTTTAAAAACCCCAGAGACCAGGCTCAAATTAGTTATCTAGCACGCCAATTATATCCTGGTAACACAAAATTTGTACAGGAAGCCTATCAGGACGCAACACAAGATCCTCATAGTTATTTGGTTTTTGATTTAAAACAGGGCACTCCCGACGAACATCGTGTTCGAACAAAAATTTTCCCCTCAGATTCTTACAATTATGTTTATGTACCGGTAAAAAAATAATCTCAATAACTGATATATTTTAATACTCAATTTTAATATAATAGCTACAAAAAGAAAAAAATGATTAGCAAAGAGAGTGCACATTTACTAAAACTTTTAGCAAAGGCGAAACCCAAAGTACGCCAAGCAATTTTACAAAATGCTGATCCCGAATTAATTCGTTCTATTTGTGAATGTTCCTATAACGTATTACAAGGAAATGTTCCGTTAAATAAAAAAGAGAAAAATAGATTAAAAAGATATAGAAAGGAGTTGAGGTATTTAGCGAAAAAAGGTCCATCATTAAAACAAAAGAAAAAACGAATAATTGTACAAAAAGGTGGGTCTCTTACTGCTTTGCTTGCACCTATTATTGGAGGTATACTATCTACTTTAATTAAATAATTATGCAGCATGCACAAAAGCTTGTTTTAATTGCACCAGAAAAATTGCACCAATATCAAACTATATCTAATTTAGATGATGAGATGAAATATATTTTAAATAATAAAAATATGAGTGTTGAAGAAAAATGGATACGCTATAAAGAGGTGTTACAAAAATATTTACACATTGTGCAAAAACCTACTGCAACAACATCAACTAGTGTTGGTACCAAGAAGGAGGAGGAGGAGGATGAGGACGATGAAATGCTATCTACTCTTCCCGAAAATTGTCTGCGTAAAGCAAGACCTTTATTACGTAGATTAAAACAAAATTCCAACATTCATTGGGATGACAATGGTAATGTTAATATTTATAATAAATTAATTCCTGGAGCTAATATAGTAGATCTAATAGCAGATTTTGTCAGGTATCGCAAGAAAAATATTCCCCCTACAGGTTGGGAACCCTTTGCTGTACTGTTAGCAAAATCCAATATACCTTTAGAGTATATAGGCAACCCACAGCGTATAGAATATATTCGTAAGCTGACATCATCATCTGCCGCTGCTGCTGATCCAAAACAGGAAGAAGAAGAGGAGGAGGAGGAGCCACCACGTAAACGTAAAGTTGTCAACAGGTGGTGTGATTATAAAATATGAAGAAGCTGGCCGCTATTTATTATAACCCTTCACACCCTGCCTCGTTTTCAACCGCAACGTCATTATGGAGAGCTGTGTAGAAATCTATTCCTTTACACAAAGTGCAACAGTGGGTAAAAGAACAGTCGGCTTATACTCTGCATAAGCCAGTACGTAAAAAGATTCCACGTAATCCCTATTTAGTGTTCAATATCGACGATCAGTGGCAAGCTGATTTAAACGATATGCACAGTCTGCAGAAGTATAATGATGGTAATAGGTATATTTTAACAGTGATTGATTTGTTTAGTCGTTATGCCTGGGCTGTGCCTGTACGTACAAAAACTGGTGAAAACATTATAAAAGCATTTAAGCAAATATTTGCATCTACACGTCGTAGACCCTTACGTCTACAAACAGATAAAGGTACAGAGTTTGTTAATAGACCATTTCAGTTATACTTAAAAAAGCAAAATATTAAATTCTTCACAACACAAAACGCCGATATTAAAGCAAGTATGGTGGAACGTTTTAATCGAACTCTTAAAGAACGAATGTGGAAATATTTTACAGCAAAGAAGACTTACCGATACATAGATGTGCTATCGAAACTTGTTCAGGCATATAATTCTAGACCACATAGAGCTCATCAATTACCACCCGCCAGTGTGAACCAGGACACTTTTCAACAAGTTTGGAATAAATTAATAAAACCGATGCCACATACTAACATTGCAAAATATAAAAAAGGTGATACTGTGCGCATTACTAAAGCAAAACGGCATTTTGAAAAAGGGTACAAGGAAAAGTGGACTGTAGAAATATTTAAAATAAGGAAAAGAAAGTGGTTTATGTGTTGGAGGACTTAAATGGTGAAGTAATTGATGGTACATTTTACGAGGAGGAATTACAAGGAGTGCCTCTGCCTAAAGTTTATGAAATAGACGAAATTTTAGAAGTTAAAGGTAAACGTGTACTTGTTCGTTGGCGGGGATATCCCCCTTCCTTTAATTCATGGATTCCTGTGTCACATTTAAAAAACATTTAGCCACAATACAATATTATAAACAACTGTTATATTTGTGTATATAGGAAAAAATAATAATAATAATGAATGATCCATACTTTAAATACTATACTCACCAAGCAGGAGGTGGTTATAACGTGTATAGAGGTGCACCATATCAAGAAGGTTATGGTATTGGAAGTTTTTTAGGTGGTTTATTTCGAAGTGTATTTCCGATAATTAAACAAGGAGCAAAAACTGTTGGTGAAGAATTGTTACGTACAGGAATTAATGTAGCTGGAGATGTATTAGGTGATAATAGACCTATTGACGAAGCTTTAACATCACGTTGGCAAGAAGCTAAAAATAATTTAAAAACTAAAGCTCAAAATAAAATAAATCAAGTGTTGGTAGGATCTGGAAGAAAACGGAGAAAAGTTCATTTTGCAAAGACGACTGGTGGTAAAAAGAAAAGGAAAAGTGATATTTTTGATTAATATGGAACAGACTAGCTTTTATCTTACACTACCGAGTAACAGTTCTATGGAGTATTTTCCACAAAATACTTTGTCATGTTATACTACCAAATTATATCATCCATTGGTGCTAGAAAAAGGTGAGTGGGAGACGGCAGTTGTTGAAGTACATTATACAAATTCATTTCAGAATGTTTCCAAATATACTAATAATATTTATTACCGTCTCATGAATACAGAAAGCTGGAACATAACTAAAATCTTACCAGGACACTATTATAATGTTGATGATATTCTATCTCAAATTAATCATAAAAGTGATATATTAAATTTACAATTAAAAGTTAAAGCATCAGTAAAACGAATTGAAGTCAGTAGAGTAATAAAAGATCAAGAGAGGCGTATAGAAGTACGTCTATCTCCTGAACTAGCCAGAATACTAGGTTTTGATCACATACAACAAGAAGATATTGCAGTTGTGCATCATGCTCGTTATCCACCTGAATTACAAAAATCGCTACCTACACTTATGTATATTTACAGTGATATTGTAGAACCACAAATGGTGGGTGACACAGTAGCTCCATTGTTACGTATTATAAATACAAATATTACAGAGTATGGTATTAATAATGTACATATTTTTGACAATCCTCACTATGTCCCCGTGCAACGTAAACAATTTGATCAAATTATTATTGATTTAAGAGATAGTACAGGTAATCCACTTCCTTTCCAACATGGCAGTGTATGTGTAAAATTACATTTTCGCAAACGTAATACGGTATTATAAGTTTTACCATGTGTGAATATTAATAGAGAGAAAAATGCAGTGTGAGTGTATGAAATCAGAATTAGATTTATTTGCTGGTTTACAAACTCAAACCAGTATTATAGGTAATAAAATAGTTCCATATAAGCCTGTGGCTTCGATAGCTGATAATGCACCAATAGAATTTGTTGTCCCCGGTCATGGGGATGACTATATTGACTTATCGCACACAATGTTTTATATTAAAGGTAAAATTACTAAATCAGATGGTTCTAATTTAACTTCTGCCGATAAGAAAATCGGCCCTGTAAATGATTTTCTCAATGCAATGTTCAGTGAATTGCAATTATATTTAAATAATCAACTTATTTCCTACTCTTCACACACATATCCATATCGATCGTATATTGAAAAACTACTAAATTATAATGCTGAAGCTAAATCAACGCATCTTCAAACATCAATGTGGTTTAAAGATTCTGCAGGGCATATGGACAGTGTGGCCGATGCTAATGTAGGATTTAAACAACGTTTTCTTCTCACTACTTTAAGTCAGTCATTTGAATTATTGGGTTATATTCATGCTGATATATTTAATCAGGAGAAATTTTTACTGAATGGTGTACAACTGCGCATTAAACTAATTCCAGCTAAACCTACATTCTGTCTAATGGGTGACGCAGATGCTGATGGAAAAGTTGTAATTACAGATGCAACATTGCTTGTGAAAAAGGTTGATGTATCACCGGCAGTTAAAATAGCGCAAAATAAAGTATTACAAAATCCTAAATTTAGAGTAAAATATCCTATAACAAAAGTGCAAGTGAAGACTGAAACGCTGCCACAAGGAATTATGGATATTACACTTCCAGATCTATTTTCAGGGCTAGTGCCTAAACGTATTATTATTGGTTTTGTTACTAATACTGCTTTTAATGGTACTTATCAGACAAATCCGTTCAATTTTCAGCATTTTAATATGTCATTTTTTACACTGTATGTTGATGGATGGCCTGTGCCTTCCAAACCACTACAACCTGATTTTGATAATAAGCTATATATACAAGCATATTCCACGTTATTTACAGGTTCAGGTATTTATTATTCTAATCAAGGTAATAATATTTCACTAGCCGAATATCCTAATGGTTATACTCTACTGGTGTTTGATTTAACTCCCGATTCTAGTGCTAGCGCTGGATTTCATACTAGCCCACAACGGCAAGGAAGTGTACGCCTAGAGGTTCATTTTAAAGAAGCACTGCCATCTCCTGTAACAACCATTATTTATGGTGAATTCTCTTCAGAATTAGAAATTGATTTCCAGAGAAAAGTATATATTAATTAAAAATGTTAAATACAATTGAGCTTCATGAAGCATTACAACAAAATTTGCCTAAAGATCATTTTATTGGTGTGTATGCCGCGGATGAGTTACCTCTGTTTATTCATACATTTCCAGCCGCCATAATTATAAATACTGATTCTAGTGATAAGCCTGGTGAACATTGGGTTGCTGTTTATATATCTAATATGTGTGTGGGAGAGTATTTCGATAGCTATGGTATACCTCCCTATATACAACATCATATAAGGTTTTTAAAACGAAACTGTCTGTATTATACATGGAATAATAGACGTATTCAAGGTGATTTATTTCGATTTTGTGGACATTACTGTTTTCTATATCTAGCATGTCGTGCATCTGGTTATTCGATGCAGGATTTCTTAAACAAATTCTCACTCACCAATATTGATGCTAATGATATTATGCTTTATTCATTTATGAGAGTATGATGGTATTATTTTTTTAAACTCCGCCATTGCCGGTCCCAAGCCCTGGATGAGAAAGGAGGAGGGTTGGGGGTGTTGCTACCCCCGTAAAAGAAAATAAGCCATACTCTGCGCTAGGATGAAGAATGTGATATCTGCTCTGCTATGTGGTTGTAAAGTGTTCATAAAAGGGAACGAGTCTTTGCTGTTTAAAGAGTGCTCATAAAAGGGAACGATATGTGCTATGTTAAATAGGTTGATGAAGAATGTGATATCTGCTCTGCTATGTGTTCGTAAAGTGCTCATAAAAGGGTACGCAGGGCCTGCGCCAGCCAATCGGCGTCAAGGGGGGCGGGGTCCGCAGCCCGCCAATCGGCGGGGGTCCCGCGCCAGCCAATCAGGGTGGGGTCCGGTGCCAGCCAATCAGTGGGTGTCCGCTGACAGCCAATCAGCGTGAAGGGGGCGGGGTCCGGTGCCAGCCAATCGGAGGTCGTAAAAGAGCGTGGCCGGGGGCGTGGCCAGAACCGACCAATCAGCGTCAAGGGGCGTGGACAGGGGGCGTGGCCTGCGCCGACCAATCAGCGTCAAGGCGCGTGGCCGGGGGTGTGGCCAGCCAATCAGCGTGAAGGGGCGTGGCCAGCCAATCAGCGCCAGGGGGCGTGGCCGGGTCACGTGACCTGCGCCAGCCAATCAGCGTCCAGGGTTTGCGCATGCGCAGTAGGAAAAAAAACAGGCCCAAGTGTCCCCACTCTACTTCTATATTTTTTCGTGTTCTGAGTAGCACTCAAAGAGTTTTAGAGTTCTTACTAGGTAAAAGCAACGGTTCTAGGAAAATAAAGATTTTATCGTGACTTTAAAGTTTCGGTGCAAACTTCACGTAAAACCAAAAATATTAAAATGTCTATATTTTTTGGAGTTCTCGGTAGCACTCAAAGATTTCTAGAGCTATTGTCCGGTTAGGCCAAGAGTTTTGGATAAATAAAAATTCTATAGCGATTTTAAAGTTTCGCTACTAACCACGCAAAACAAAAAATATAAAAACGTATATTTTTTTAGAGTTCTGAGTAGCACTCAAAGAGTTCTAGAGTTCTTGCTAGGTTACACCAATAGTTCTGAGTAAATAAATATTTTATTTCGATCTTAATGTTTTGGAGCTACCTTCACGCAAAACCAAAAATCATAACACGTATTTATTTCTTAGAGTTCTGACTAGCACCCAAAGAGTTCTAGAGTTCTTGCTAGGATTGACCAATAGTTCTGTATAAATAAAGATTTTATAATGATTTAAAGTTTCGGTGCTAACTTCAAGCAAACCAAAATTCAAAAAATGGCTATATTTCTTAGAGTTCTGAGTACCACGCACAGAGTTCTAGAGTTCCTGTTAGGATAGACAAATAGTTCTGGTTAAATAAAGATTTTATGATGATTTAAAGTTTCGGTGCTTCCTTCACGCAAAACAAAAATCATAAAATGTCTATATTTTTAATGTTCTGCGTAGCACTCAAAGAGTTCTAGAGTTCCTGATAGATTAGACCAATATTTCTGGGTAAACAGAGATTTTATAGGGATTTTAAAGTTTCGCTGCTAACTTCAAGAAAAATCAAAAATCATAAAATGTCTATATTTTTTAGAGTTGTAGGTAGCACTCAAAAAGTTGTAGAGTTCCTGATAGATTAGACCAATTTTTCTAGGTAAATTGATATTTTATAGCGATTTTAAAGTTTCGCTGCTAACTTCAAGAAAAAACAAAAATCATAAAATGTCTATATTTTCATAGTTCTGATTAGCACTCAAAGAGTTCCAGAGTTCATGCTAAGTTAGACCAATAGTTCTGGGTAAATAAAGATTTTATATCGATTTTAATGTTTCGGTGCTACCTTCACCAAAAACCAAACATTTTAAAATTTCTATATTTTTAGAGTTGTGAGAAGTACTCAAAGAGTTCTAGAGTTCTTGCTAGGTGAGACCAATAGTTCTGGGTAAATAAAGATTTATAGCGATTTTAAAGTTTCAGTGCCAATTTCACGCAACACCAAAAATCTTAAAATTTCTTTATTTTTTTAGTGTTCTGAGTAGCACTCAAAGAGTTCTAGAGTTCTTCCTGGGTTAGAATAATAATTCTGGATAAATAAACATTTTGTAGCGATTTTAAAGTTTCGGTCCAAACTTCACGCAACACCAAAACTCTTAAAATCTCTATATTTTTTAGACTTCTGAGTAGCACTCAAAGTGTTCTAGAGTTCTTCCTGGGTTACACTAATAGTTATGGGAAAATAAACATTTTATAGCGTATTTATAGTTTCGCTGCTAACTTCAAGAAAAATCAAAATTCATAAAATAGGTATATTTTTTTAGAGTTCTAAGTAGCACTCAAAGAGTTCAACAGTTCTTGCTAGGTTAGACCAATATTTCTGGGTAAATAAAGATTTTATAGCGATTTTAAAATTTCGGTACTAACTTCACGCAACATAAAAAATCATAAAATGTCTTAATTTTTTGAGAGTTCTGAGTAGTACTCAAAGAGTTCTAGAGTTCTTGCTAGGTTAGACCAATAGTTCTGGGTAAATAAAGATTTTATGACGATTTAAAGTTTCGGTGCTACCTTCACGCAAAACAAAAATCATAAAATGTCTATATTTTTAATGTTCTGGGTAGCACTCAAAGAGTTCTAGAGTTCCTGATAGATTAGACCAATTTTTGTGGGTTAATAGAGATTTTATAGGGATTTTAAAGTTTCGCTGCTAACTTCAAGAAAAAACAAAAACCATAAAATGACTATATTTTTTATAGTTCTGATCAGCACTCAAAGAGTTCCAGAGTTCATGCTAAGTTAGACCAATAGTTCTGGGTAAATAAAGATTTTATATCTATTTTAATGTTTCGGTGCTACCTTCACCCAAAACCAAAAATTGTAAAATTTCTATATTTTTAGAGTTTTGAGTAGCACTCAAAGAGTTCTAGAGTTCTTGCAAGGTTGGACCAATAGTTCTGGGTAAATAAAGATTTTATAGCGATTTTAAATTATTGAGTAGAGTTGATTGTAGTTTAGCGTACCTTTCAGCAGCGAGGCTATATGAGACGTGGACCTACTGATTAACGTGGAATCCGAACCACATGAGCTCCCGCCAGGAATCGAACCCGGGTCTCCCAGATTTTAAATTAAGGTGCTAACTTCACGCAACCAAAAAATTTTTAAAATGTCTTAATTTTTCTAGAGTTATGAGTAGTACTCAAAGAGTTCTAGAGTTCTTGCTAGGTTAGACCAATAGTTCTGGGTAAATAAAGATTTTATAACGATTTTAATGTTTCGGTGGTAACTTCACGAAACACCAAAAATCTTAAAATGTCTATATTTCTTAGAGTTCTGAGTAGCACTGAAAGAGTTCAAGAGTTCTTACTAGGTTAGGCTAATAGTTCTGGGTAAAAAAATATTTTATAACTATTTTAAAGTTTCGGTGGTAACTTCAAGCAACCCCAAAAATCTTAAAATGTCTCAATTTTTTGAGTTCTGAGTAGTACTCAAAGAGTTCTAGAGTTATTGCTAGGTTAGACCAATAGTTCTGGGTAAATAAAGATCTTAAAGCGATTTTAAATTTTTGGTTCTAACTTCACGCAACACCAAAAATCTTAAAATTTCTTTATTTTCTAGGGTCCTGAGTAGCACTCAAAGAGATCTTGACTTCTTGCTGGGTTAGAATAATAATTCTGGGTAAATAAACATTTTATAGCGATTTTAAAGATTCGGTCCTAACTTCAATCAACCCCAAAATCTTAAAATGTCTCAATTGTTTGAGTTCTGAGTGGTACTCAAAGAGTTCTAGAGTTTTTGCTAGGTTAGACCAATAGTTCTGTGTAAATAAAGATTTTATAGCGATTTTAAAATTTTGGTGCTAAATTCACGTAACACCAACAATCTTAAAATGTCTTTATTTTTTAGAGTTCTGAGTAGCACTCAAAGAGTTCTAGAGTTCTTGCTAGGTTAGACCATCATTTGTGGGTAAATAAAGATTTTATAGCGATTTTTAAGTTTCCATGCTAACTTCACTCAACACCAAAAATCTTAAGATCTCTAAATTTTTTTGTGTTCTGAGTAGCACTCAAAGAGTTTTAGAGTTCTTACTAGGTAAAAGCAACGGTTCTAGGAAAATAAAGATTTTATCGTGACTTTAAAGTATCGGTGCTAACTTCACGTAAAACCAAAAATATTAAAATGTCTATATTTTTTGGAGTTCTCGGTAGCACTCAAAGATTTCTAGAGCTATTGTCCGGTTAGGCCAAGAGTTTTGGATAAATAAAAATTCTATAGCGATTTTAAAGTTTCACTACTAACCACGCAAAACAAAAAATATAAAAACGTATATTTTTTTAGAGTTCTGAGTAGCACTCAAAGAGTTCTAGAGTTCTTGCTAGGTTAGACCAATACTTCTGGGTAAATAAATATTTTATTTCGATCTTAATGTTTCGGTGCTACCTTCACGCAAAACCAAAAATCATAAAATGTATATATTTTTAATGTTCTGCGTAGCACTCAAAGAGTTCTAGAGTTCCTGATAGATTAGACCAATATTTCTGGGAAAATAGAGATTTTAAAAGGATTTTAAAGTTTCGCTGCTAACTTCAAGAAAAAACAAAAACCATAAAATGACTATATTTTTTATAGTTCTGATCAGCACTCAAAGAGTTCCAGAGTTCATGCTAAGTTAGACCAATAGTTCTGGGTAAATAAAGATTTTATATCTATTTTAATGTTTCGGTGCTACCTTCACCCAAAACCAAAAATTGTAAAATTTCTATATTTTTAGAGTTTTGAGTAGCACTCAAAGAGTTCTAGAGTTCTTGCAAGGTTGGACCAATAGTTCTGGGTAAATAAAGATTTTATAGCGATTTTAAATTATTGAGTAGAGTTGATTGTAGTTTAGCGTACCTTTCAGCAGCGAGGCTATATGAGACGTGGACCTACTGATTAACGTGGAATCCGAACCACATGAGCTCCCGCCAGGAATCGAACCCGGGTCTCCCAGATTTTAAATTAAGGTGCTAACTTCACGCAACCAAAAAATTTTTAAAATGTCTTAATTTTTCTAGAGTTATGAGTAGTACTCAAAGAGTTCTAGAGTTCTTGCTAGGTTAGACCAATAGTTCTGGGTAAATAAAGATTTTATAACGATTTTAATGTTTCGGTGGTAACTTCACGAAACACCAAAAATCTTAAAATGTCTATATTTCTTAGAGTTCTGAGTAGCACTGAAAGAGTTCAAGAGTTCTTACTAGGTTAGGCTAATAGTTCTGGGTAAAAAAATATTTTATAACTATTTTAAAGTTTCGGTGGTAACTTCAAGCAACCCCAAAAATCTTAAAATGTCTCAATTTTTTGAGTTCTGAGTAGTACTCAAAGAGTTCTAGAGTTATTGCTAGGTTAGACCAATAGTTCTGGGTAAATAAAGATCTTAAAGCGATTTTAAATTTTTGGTTCTAACTTCACGCAACACCAAAAATCTTAAAATTTCTTTATTTTCTAGGGTCCTGAGTAGCACTCAAAGAGATCTTGACTTCTTGCTGGGTTAGAATAATAATTCTGGGTAAATAAACATTTTATAGCGATTTTAAAGTTTCGGTCCTAACTTCAATCAACCCCAAAATCTTAAAATGTCTCAATTTTTTGAGTTCTGAGTGGTACTCAAAGAGTTCTAGAGTTTTTGCTAGGTTAGACCAATAGTTCTGTGTAAATAATGATTTTATAGCGATTTTAAAATTTTGGTGCTAAATTCACGTAACACCAACAATCTTAAAATGTCTTTATTTTTTAGAGTTCTGAGTAGCACTCAAAGAGTTCTAGAGTTCTTGCTAGGTTAGACCATCATTTGTGGGTAAATAAAGATTTTATAGCGATTTTTAAGTTTCCATGCTAACTTCACTCAACACCAAAAATCTTAAGATCTCTAAATTTTTTTGTGTTCTGAGTAGCACTCAAAGAGTTTTAGAGTTCTTACTAGGTAAAAGCAACGGTTCTAGGAAAATAAAGATTTTATCGTGACTTTAAAGTATCGGTGCTAACTTCACGTAAAACCAAAAATATTAAAATGTCTATATTTTTTGGAGTTCTCGGTAGCACTCAAAGATTTCTAGAGCTATTGTCCGGTTAGGCCAAGAGTTTTGGATAAATAAAAATTCTATAGCGATTTTAAAGTTTCACTACTAACCACGCAAAACAAAAAATATAAAAACGTATATTTTTTTAGAGTTCTGAGTAGCACTCAAAGAGTTCTAGAGTTCTTGCTAGGTTAGACCAATACTTCTGGGTAAATAAATATTTTATTTCGATCTTAATGTTTCGGTGCTACCTTCACGCAAAACCAAAAATCATAAAATGTATATATTTTTAATGTTCTGCGTAGCACTCAAAGAGTTCTAGAGTTCCTGATAGATTAGACCAATATTTCTGGGAAAATAGAGATTTTAAAAGGATTTTAAAGTTTCGCTGCTAACTTCAAGAAAAACAAAAAATCATAAAATGTCTATATTTTTTATAGTTCTGAGTAGCACTCAAAAAGTTGTAGAGTTCCTGATAGATTAGACCAATTTTTCTAGGTAAATTGATATTTTATAACGATTTTAAAGTTTCGCTGCTAACGTCAAGAAAAAACAAAAATCATAAAATGTCTATATTTTCATAGTTCTGATTAGCATTCAAAGAGTTCCAGAGTTCATGCTAAGTTAGACCAATAGTTCTGGGTAAATAAAGATTTATAGCGATTTTAAAGTTTCAGTGCCAATTTCACGCAACACCAAAAATTTTAAATTGCCTTTATTTTTTAGAGTTCTGAGAAGAACTCAAAGAGTTCTAGAGTTCTTGCTAGGACTGACCAATAGTTCTGGGTAAATAAAGATTTATAGCGATTTTAAAGTTTCAGTGCCAATTTCACGCAACACCAAAAATCTTAAATTGCCTTTATTTTTTAGAGTTCTGAGAAGAACTCAAAGAGTTCTAGAGTTCTTGCTAGGATTGACCAATAGTTCTGTATAAATAAAGATTTTATAATGATTGAAAGTTTCGGTGCTAAATTCTAGCAAACCAAAATTCATAAAATGGCTATATTTCTTAGAGTTCTGAGTAGCACGCACAGAGTTCTAGAGTTCCTGTTAGGATAGTCAAATAGTTCTGGTTAAATAAAGATTTTATGATGATTTAAAGTTTCGGTGCTACCTTCACGCAAAACAAAAATCATAAAATGTCTATATTTTTAATGTTCTGAGTAGCACTCAAAGAGTTCTAGAGTTCCTGATAGATTAGACCAATATATCTGGATAAATAGAGATTTTATAGGGATTTTAAAGTTTCGCTGCTAACTTCAAGAAAAATCAAAAATCATAAAATGTCTATATTTTTTACAGTTCTGAGTAGCACTCAAAAAGTTGTAGAGTTCCTGATAGATTAGACCAATCTTTCAAGGTAAATTGATATTTTATAGCGATTTTAAAGTTTCGCTGCTAACTTCAAGAAAAAACAAAAACCATAAAATGTCTATATTTTTATAGTTCTGATTAGCACTCAAAGAGTTCCAGAGTTCATGGTAAGTTAGACCAATAGTTCTGGGTAAATAAAGATTTTATATCGATTATAATGTTTCGGTGCTACCTTCACCCAAAACGAAAAACTATAAAATTTCCATATTTTTAGAGTTTTGAGTAGCACTCAAAGAGTTCTAGAGTTCTTGCAAGGTTGGACCAATAGTTCTGGGTAAATAAAGATTTTATAGCGATTTTAAATTATTGAGTTGAGTTGATTGTAGTTTAGCGTCCCTTTCAGCAGCGAGGCTATATGAGACGTGGACCTACTGATTAACCTGGAATCCGAACCACATGAGCTCCCGACAGGAATCGAACCCGGGTCTCCCAGATTTTAAATTATGGTGCTAACTTCACGCTACCAAAAAATTTTTAAAATGTGTTAATTTTTTTAGAGTTCTGTGTAGTACTCAAAGAGTTCTAGAGTTCTTGCTAGGTTAGACCAATAGTTCTGGGTAAATAAAGATTTTCTAGCGATTTTAAAGTTTCGGATCCAATTTCACGCAACACCAAAAATCTTAAAATCTCTATATTTTTAGAGGCCTGAGTAGCACTCAAAGTGTTCTAAACTTCTTGCCAGGATAGGCCAATAGTTCTTTGTAAACAAACATTTTATAACGATTTTAATGTTTCGGTGGTAACTTCACGAAAAACCAAAAATCTTAAAATGTCTATATTTCTTAGAGTTCTGAGTAGCACTCAAAGAGTTCTAGAGTTCTTGCTAGGTTAGACCAATAGTTCTGGGTAAATAAAGATTTTATAGCGATTTTAAATTTTTGGTGCTAATTTCACGCAACACCAAAAATCTTAAAATGTCTTAATTTTTTAGAGTTCTGAGTAGTACTCAAAGATTTCTAGAGTTCGTGCTATGTTAGACCAATAGTTCTGTGTAAATAAAGATTTTATAGCGATTTTAAAATTTTGGTGCTAACTTCACGCAACTCCAAAAATCTTAAAATGTCTTAATTTTTTTAGACTTCTGAGTATTATTCAAAGAGATCTAGAGTTCTTGCTAGGTTAGACCAATAGTTCTGGGTAAATAAAGAGTTTATAGCGATTTTAAAATTTTGGTTGTAACTTCACACAGCACCAAAAATCTTAAAATGTCTTAATTTTTTTAGAGTTCTCAGAAGAACTCAAAGAGTTCTATAGTTCTTGCTAGGTGAGACCAATAGTTCTGGGTAAATAAAGATTTATAGCGATTCTAAAGTTTCGGTGGTAACTTCACGAAACACCAAAAATCTTAAAATGTCTATATTTTTTAGAGTTCTGAGTAGAACCAAAAGAGTTCTAGAGTTCTTGCTGGGTTAGAATAATAATTCTGGGTAAATAAACATTTTATAGCGATTTTAAAGTTTCGGTCCTAACTTCACGCAACACCAAAAATCTTAAAATGTCTTTATTTTTTAGAGTTCTGAGTAGAACTCAAAGAGTTCTAGACTTCCTCCTAGGTTCGACCAATAGTTCTGGGTAAATATAGGTTTTATATCGAATTTAATGTTCGGCACTACCTTCACCCAAAACCCAAAACCATAACATGTCTATATTTATAAGAGCTCTGAGTAGCACTCAAAGAGTTCTAGAGTTCTTGCTAGGTTAGACCATCAGTTCTAAGGAAATAAAGAGTTTATAGCGATTCTTAAGTTTCCGTGCTAACTTCACGCAACACCAAAAATCTTAAAATCTCTATATGTTTTAGTGTTTCGAGTAGCACTCAAAGAGTTTTAGAGTTCTTACTAGGTAAAAGCAACAGTTCTAGAAAAATAAAGATTTTATTGTGACTTTAAAGTTTCGGTGCTAACTTCACGTAAAACCAAAAATATTAAAATCTCTATATTTTTTGGAGTTCTCGGTAGCACTCAAAGATTTCTAGAGTTATTGTCCGTTTAGGCCAAGAGATTTGGATAAATAAAAATTCTATAGCGATTTTAAAGTTTCGGTACTAACCACGCAAAACCAAAAATATAAAAACGTATATTTTTTTAGAGTTCTGAGTAGCACTCAAAGAGTTCTAGAGTTTTTGCTAGGCTAGACCAATAGTTCTGGGTAAATAAATATTTTATAATGATTTAAAGTTTCGGTGCTAACTTCAAGCAAACCAAAATTCATAAAATGGCTATATTTCTTAGAGTTCTGAGTAGCACGCACAGAGTTCTAGAGTTCCTGTTAGGATAGTCAAATAGTTCTGGTTAAATAAAGATTTTATGATGATTTAAAGTTTCGGTGCTACCTTCACGCAAAACAAAAATCATAAAATGTCTATATTTTTAATGTTCTGAGTAGCACTCAAAGAGTTCTAGAGTTCCTGATAGATTAGACCAATATTTCTGGGTAAATAGAGATTTTATAGGGATTTTAAAGTTTCGCTGCTAACTTCAAGAAAAATCAAAAATCATAAAATGTCTATATTTTTTACAGTTCTGAGTAGCACTCAAAAAGTTGTAGAGTTCCTGATAGATTAGACCAATCTTTCTAGGTAAATTGATATTTTATAGCGATTTTAAAGTTTCGCTGCTAACTTCAAGAAAAAACAAAAACCATAAAATGTCTATATTTTTATAGTTCTGATTAGCACTCAAAGAGTTCCAGAGTTCATGGTAAGTTAGACCAATAGTTCTGGGTAAGTAAAGATTTTATATAGATTATAATGTTTCGGTGCTACCTTCACCCAAAACGAAAAACTATAAAATTTCCATATTTTTAGAGTCTTGAGTAGCACTCAAAGAGTTCTAGAGTTCTTGCAAGGTTGGACCAATAGTTCTGGGTAAATAAAGATTTTATAGCGATTTTAAATTATTGAGTTGAGTTGATTGTAGTTTAGCGTCCCTTTCAGCAGCGAGGCTATATGAGACGTGGACCTACTGATTAACCGGGAATCCGAACCACATGAGCTCCAGACAGGAATCGAACCCGGGTCTCCCAGATTTTAAATTATGGTGCTAACTTCACGCTACCAAAAAATTTTTAAAATGTCTTAATTTTTTTAGAGTTCTGTGTAGTACTCAAAGAGTTCTAGAGTTCTTGCTAGGTTAGACCAATAGTTCTGGGTAAATAAAGATTTTCTAGCGATTTTAAAGTTTCGGATCCAATTTCACGCAACACCAAAAATCTTAAAATCTCTATATTTTTAGAGGTCTGAGTAGCACTCAAAGTGTTCTAAACTTCTTGCCAGGATAGGCCAATAGTTCTTTGTAAACAAACATTTTATAACGATTTTAATGTTTCGGTGGTAACTTCACGAAAAACCAAAAATCTTAAAATGTCTATATTTCTTAGAGTTCTGAGTAGCACTGAAAGAGTTCAAGAGTTCTTGCTAGTTTTAGGCTAATAGTTCTGGGTAAATAAAGATTTTATAGCGATTTTAAGGTTTCGGTGCTAACTTCAACCAACCCCAAAAATCTTAAAATGTCTCAAGTTTTTGAGTTTTGAGTAGTACTCAAAGAGTTCTAGAGTTATTGCTAGGTTAGCCCAATAGTTCTGTGTAAATAAAAATTTTATAGCGATTTTAAAATTTTGGTGCTAACTTCACGCAACACCAAAACTCTTAAAATCTCTATATTTTTTAGACTTCTGAGTAGCACTCAATGTGTTCTAGAGTTCTTCCTGGGTTACACTAATAGTTCTGGGAAAATAAACATTTTATAGCGTTTATAAAGTTTCGCTGCTAACTTCAAGAAAAACCAAAATTCATAAAATAGGTATATTTTTTAGAGTTCTTAGTAGCACTCAAAGAGTTCTAGAGTTCTTGGTAGGTTAGACCAATAGTTCTGTGTAAATAAAAATTTTATAGCGATTTTAAAATTTCGGTACTAACTTCACGCAACATAAAAAATCTTAAAATATCTTACTTTTTGAGAGTTCTGAGTAGTACTGAAAGAGTTCTAGAGTTCTTGCTAGGTTAGACCAATAGTTCTGGGTAAATAAAGATTTTATAGCGATTTTAAATTTTCGCTGCTAACTCACGCAAAACCAAAAATCTTATAATGTCTTTATTTTTTAGAGTTCTGAGTAGCACTCAAAGAGTTCTAGAGTTCCTGCTAGGTTAGACCAAGGGTTCTGGGTAAATATAGATTTTATATCGAATTTAATGTTTCGGCGCTACTTTCACCCAAAACCAAAAATCATAACATGTCTATATTTATAAGAGTTCTGAGTAGCACTCAAAGAGTTCTAGAGTTCTTGCTAGGTTAGACCATCAGTTCTGGGGAAATAAAGATTTTATAGCGATTCTTAAGTTTCCGTGCTAACTTCACGCAACACCAAAAATCTTAAAATCTCTATATTTTCGAGTGTTCTGAGTAGCACTCAAAGAGTTTTAGAGTTCTTACTAGGTCAAAGCAACAGTTCTAGGAAAATAAAGATTTTATCGTGAATTTAAAGTTTCGGTGCTAACTTCACGTAAAACCAAAAATATTAAAATGTCTATATTTTTTGGAGTTCTCGGTAGCACTCAAAGATTTCTGGAGTTATTGTCCGGTTAGGCCAAGAGTTTTGGATAAATAAAAATACTATAGCGATTTTAAAGTTTCGCTACTAACCACGCAAAACAAAAAATATAAAAACGTATATTTTTTTAGAGTTCTGAGTAGCACTCAAAGAGTTCTAGAGTTCTTGCAAGGTTAGACCAATAGTTCTGGGTAAATAAATATTTTATTTCGATCTTAATGTTTCGGTGCTACCTTCACGCAAAACCAAAAATCATAACACGTATTTATTTCTTAGAGTTCTGAGTAGCACCAAAAGAGTTCTAGAGTTCTTGCTAGGATTGACCAATAGTTCTGTATAAATAAAGAGTTTATAATGATTTAAAGTTTCGGTGCTAACTTCAAGCAAACCAAAATTCATAAAATGGCTATATTTCTTAGAGTTCTGAGTAGCACGCACAGAGTTCTAGAGTTCCTGTTAGGATAGTCAATTAGTTCTGGTTAAATAAAGATTTTATGATGATTTAAAGTTTCGGTGCTACCTTCACGCAAAACAAAAATCATAAAATGTCTATATTTTTAATGTTCTGAGTAGCACTCAAAGAGTTCTAGAGTTCCTGATAGATTAGACCAATATTTCTGGGTAAATAGAGATTTTATAGGGATTTTAAAGTTTCGCTGCTAACTTCAAGAAAAATCAAAAATCATAAAATGTCTATATTTTTTACAGTTCTGAGTAGCACTCAAAAAGTTGTAGAGTTCCTGATAGATTAGACCAATCTTTCTAGGTAAATTGATATTTTATAGCGATTTTAAAGTTTCGCTGCTAACTTCAAGAAAAAACAAAAACCATAAAATGTCTATATTTTTATAGTTCTGATTAGCACACAAAGAGTTCCAGAGTTCATGGTAAGTTAGACCAATAGTTCTGGGTAAATAAAGATTTTATATCGATTTTAATGTTTCGGTGCTACCTTCACCCAAAACCAAAAACTATAAAATTTCCATATTTTTAGAGTTTTGAGTAGCACTCAAAGAGTTCTAGAGTTCTTGCAAGGTTGGACCAATAGTTCTGGGTAAATAAAGATTTTATAGCGATTTTAAATTATTGAGTTGAGTTGATTGTAGTTTAGCGTCCCTTTCAGCAGCGAGGCTATATGAGACGTGGACCTACTGATTAACCAGGAATCCGAACCACATGAGCTCCCGACAGGAATCGAACCCGGGTCTCCCAGATTTTAAATTATGCTGCTAACTTCACGCTACCAAAAAATTTTTAAAATGTCTTAATTTTTTTAGAGTTCTGTGTAGTACTCAAAGAGTTCTAGAGTTCTTGCTAGGTTAGACCAATAGTTCTGGGTAAATAAAGATTTTCTAGCGATTTTAAAGTTTCGGATCTAATTTCACGCAACACCAAAAATCTTAAAATCTCTATATTTTTAGAGGTCTGAGTAGCACTCAAAGTGTTCTAAACTTCTTGCCAGGATAGGCCAATAGTTCTTTGTAAACAAACATTTTATAACGATTTTAATGTTTCGGTGGTAACTTCACGAAAAACCAAAAATCTTAAAATGTCTATATTTCTTAGAGTTCTGAGTAGCACTGAAAGAGTTCAAGAGTTCTTGCTAGTTTTAGGCTAATAGTTCTGGGTAAATAAAGATTTTATAGCGATTTTAAGGTTTCGGTGCTAACTTCAACCAACCCCAAAAATCTTAAAATGTCTCAAGTTTTTGAGTTCTGAGTAGTACTCAAAGAGTTCTAGAGTTATTGCTAGGTTAGCCCAATAGTTCTGTGTAAATAAAAATTTTATAGCGATTTTAAAATTTTGGTGCTAACTTCACGCAACACCAAAACTCTTAAAATCTCTATATTTTTTAGACTTCTGAGTAGCACTCAATGTGTTCTAGAGTTCTTCCTGGGTTACACTAATAGTTCTGGGAAAATAAACATTTTATAGCGTTTATAAAGTTTCGCTGCTAACTTCAAGAAAAACCAAAATTCATAAAATAGGTATATTTTTTAGAGTTCTGAGTAGCACTCAAAGAGTTCTAGAGTTCTTGGTAGGTTAGACCAATAGTTCTGTGTAAATAAAAATTTTATAGCGATTTTAAAATTTCGGTACTAACTTCACGCAACATAAAAAATCTTAAAATATCTTAATTTTTTGAGAGTTCTGAATAGTACTGAAAGAGTTCTAGAGTTCTTGCTAGGTTAGACCAATAGTTCTGGGTAAATAAAGATTTTATAGCGATTTTAAATTTTCGCTGCTAACTCACGCAAAACCAAAAATCTTATAATGTCTTTATTTTTTAGAGTTCTGAGTAGCACTCAAAGAGTTCTAGAGTTCCTGCTAGGTTAGACCAAGGGTTCTGGGTAAATATAAATTTTATATCGAATTTAATGTTTCGGCGCTACTTTCACCCAAAACCAAAAATCATAACATGTCTATATTTATAAGAGTTCTGAGTAGCACTCAAAGAGTTCTAGAGTTCTTGCTAGGTTAGACAATCAGTTCTGGGGAAATAAAGATTTTATAGCGATTCTTAAGTTTCCGTGCTAACTTCACGCAACACCAAAAATCTTAAAATCTCTATATTTTCGAGTGTTCTGAGTAGCACTCAAAGAGTTTTAGAGTTCTTACTAGGTCAAAGCAACAGTTCTAGGAAAATAAAGATTTTATCGTGAATTTAAAGTTTCGGTGCTAACTTCACGTAAAACCAAAAATATTAAAATGTCTATATTTTTTGGAGTTCTCGGTAGCACTCAAAGATTTCTGGAGTTATTGTCCGGTTAGGCCAAGAGTTTTGGATAAATAAAAATACTATAGCGATTTTAAAGTTTCGCTACTAACCACGCAAAACAAAAAATATAAAAACGTATATTTTTTTAGAGTTCTGAGTAGCACTCAAAGAGTTCTAGAGTTTTTGCTAGGCTAGACCAATAGTTCTGGGTAAATAAATATTTTATAATGATTTAAAGTTTCGGTGCTAACTTCAAGCAAACCAAAATTCATAAAATGGCTATATTTCTTAGAGTTCTGAGTAGCACGCACAGAGTTCTAGAGTTCCTGTTAGGATAGTCAAATAGTTCTGGTTAAATAAAGATTTTATGATGATTTAAAGTTTCGGTGCTACCTTCGCGCAAAACAAAAATCATAAAATGTCTATATTTTTAATGTTCTGAGTAGCACTCAAAGAGTTCTAGAGTTCCTGATAGATTAGACCAATATTTCTGGGTAAATAGAGATTTTATAGGGATTTTAAAGTTTCGCTGCTAACTTCAAGAAAAATCAAAAATCATAAAATGTCTATATTTTTTACAGTTCTGAGTAGCACTCAAAAAGTTGTAGAGTTCCTGATAGATTAGACCAATCTTTCTAGGTAAATTGATATTTTATAGCGATTTTAAAGTTTCGCTGCTAACTTCAAGAAAAAACAAAAACCATAAAATGTCTATATTTTTATAGCTCTGATTAGCACTCAAAGAGTTCCAGAGTTCATGGTAAGTTAGACCAATAGTTCTGGGTAAATAAAGATTTTATATCGATTTTAATGCTTCGGTGCTACCTTCACCCAAAACCAAAAACTATAAAATTTCCATATTTTTAGAGTTTTGAGTAGCACTCAAAGAGTTCTAGAGTTCTTGCAAGGTTGGACCAATAGTTCTGGGTAAATAAAGATTTTATAGCGATTTTAAATTATTGAGTTGAGTTGATTGTAGTTTAGCGTCCCTTTCAGCAGCGAGGCTATATGAGACGTGGACCTACTGATTAACCTGGAATCCGAACCACATGAGCTCCCGACAGGAATCGAACCCGGGTCTCCCAGATTTTAAATTATGCTGCTAACTTCACGCTACCAAAAAATTTTTAAAATGTCTTAATTTTTTTAGAGTTCTGTGTAGTACTCAAAGAGTTCTAGAGTTCTTGCTAGGTTAGACCAATAGTTCTGGGTAAATAAAGATTTTCTAGCGATTTTAAAGTTTCGGATCTAATTTCACGCAACACCAAAAATCTTAAAATCTCTATATTTTTAGAGGTCTGAGTAGCACTCAAAGTGTTCTAAACTTCTTGCCAGGATAGGCCAATAGTTCTTTGTAAACAAACATTTTATAACGATTTTAATGTTTCGGTGGTAACTTCACGAAAAACCAAAAATCTTAAAATGTCTATATTTCTTAGAGTTCTGAGTAGCACTGAAAGAGTTCAAGAGTTCTTGCTAGTTTTGGGCTAATAGTTCTGGGTAAATAAAGATTTTATAGCGATTTTAAGGTTTCGGTGCTAACTTCAACCAACCCCAAAAATCTGAAAATGTCTCAATTTTTTGAGTTCTGAGTAGTACTCAAAGAGTTCTAGAGTTATTGCTAGGTTAGCCCAATAGTTCTGTGTAAATAAAAATTTTATAGCGATTTTAAAATTTTGGTGCTAACTTCACGCAACACCAAAACTCTTAAAATCTCTATATTTTTTAGACTTCTGAGTAGCACTCAATGTGTTCTAGAGTTCTTGCTAGGTTAGACCAATAGTTCTGGGTAAATAAAGACTTTATAGCGATTTTAAATTTTCGCTGCTAACTCACGCAAAACCAAAAATCTTATAATGTCTTTATATTTTAGAGTTCTGAGTAGCACTCAAAGAGTTCTAGAGTTCCTGCTAGGTTAGACCAAGGGTTCTGGGTAAATATAGATTTTATATCGAATTTAATGTTTCGGCGCTACTTTCACCCAAAACCAAAAATCATAACATGTCTATATTTATAAGAGTTCTGAGTAGCACTCAAAGAGTTCTGGAGTTCTTGCTAGGTTAGACCATCAGTTCTGGGGAAATAAAGATTTTATAGCGATTCTTAAGTTTCCGTGCTAACTTCACGCAACACCAAAAATCTTAAAATCTCTATATTTTCGAGTGTTCTGAGTAGCACTCAAAGAGTTTTAGAGTTCTTACTAGGTCAAAGCAACAGTTCTAGGAAAATAAAGATTTTATCGTGAATTTAAAGTTTCGGTGCTAACTTCACGTAAAACCAAGAATATTAAAATGTCTATATTTTTTGGAGTTCTCGGTAGCACTCAAAGATTTCTGGAGTTATTGTCCGGTTAGGCCAAGAGTTTTGGATAAATAAAAATACTATAGCGATTTTAAAGTTTCGCTACTAACCACGCAAAACAAAAAATATAAAATCGTATATTTTTTTAGAGTTCTGAGTAGCACTCAAAGAGTTCTAGAGTTCTTGCTAGGTTAGACCAATAGTTCTGGGTAAATAAATATTTTATTTCGATCTTAATGTTTCGGTGCTACCTTCACGCAAAACCAAAAATCATAACACGTATTTATTTCTTAGAGTTCTGAGTAGCACCAAAAGAGTTCTAGAGTTCTTGCTAGGATTGACCAATAGTTCTGTATAAATAAAGAGTTTATAATGATTTAAAGTTTCGGTGCTAACTTCAAGCAAACCAAAATTCATAAAATGGCTATATTTCTTAGAGTTCTGAGTAGCACGCACAGAGTTCTAGAGTTCCTGTTAGGATAGTCAAATTGTTCTGGTTAAAAAAAGATTTTATGATGATTTAAAGTTTCGGTGCTACCTTCACGCAAAACAAAAATCATAAAATGTCTATATTTTTAATGTTCTGAGTAGCACTCAAAGAGTTCTAGAGTTCCTGATAGATTAGACCAATATTTCTGGGTAAATAGAGATTTTATGGGATTTTAAAGTTTCGCTGCTAACTTCCAGAAAAACCAAAAATCATAAAATGTCTATATTTTTTAGAGTTCTGAGTAGCACTCAAAAAGTTGTAGAGTTCCTGATAGATTAGACCAATCTTTCTAGGTAAATTGATATTTTATAGCGATTTTAAAGTTTCGCTGCTAACTTCAAGAAAAAAACAAAAACCATAAAATGTCTATATTTTTTATAGTTCTGATTAGCACTCAAAGAGTACCAGAGTTTATGCTAAGTTAGACCAATAGTTCTGGGTAAATAAAGATTTTATATCGATTTTAATGTTTCGGTGCTACCTTCACCCAAAACCAAAACTTATAAAATTTCTATATTTTTAGAGTTTTGAGTAGCACTCAAAGAGTTCTAGAGTTCTTGCTAGGTTGGACCAATAGTTCTGGGTAAAAAAAGATTTTCTAGCGATTTTAAAGTTTCGGAGCCAATTTCACGCAACACCAAAAATCTTAAAATCTCTATATTTTTAGAGGTCTGAGTAGCACTCAAAGAGTTCTAAACTTCTTGCCAGGATAGGCCAATAGTTCTTTGTAAACAAAGATTTTATAACGATTTTAATGTTTCGGTGGTAACTTCACGAAAAACCAAAAATCTTAAAATGCCTATATTTCTTAGTGTTGTGAGTAGCACTGAAAGAGTTCAAGAGTTCTTGCTAGGTTAGGCTAATAGTTCTGGGTAAATAAAGATTTTATAGCGATTTTAAAGTTTCGGTGCGAACTTCAAGCAACCCCACAAATCTTAAAATGTCTCAATTTTTTGAGTTCTGAGTAGTACTCAAAGGGTTCTAGAGTTATTGCTAGGTTAGACCAATAGTTCTGGGTAAATAAAGATCTTACAGCGATTTTAAATTTTTGGTGCTTACTTCACGCAACACCTAAATCTTAAAATGTATCAATTTTTTGAGTTCTGAGTAGTACTCAAAGGGTTCTAGAGTTATTGCTAGGTTAGACCAATAGTTCTGGGTAAATAAAGATCTTATAGCGATTTTAAATTTTCGGTGCTAATTTCACGCAACACCAAAAATCTTAAAATGTATCAATTTATTGAGTTCTGAGTAGTACTCAAAGAGTTCTAGAGTTATTGCTAGGTTAGACCAATAGTTCTGGGTAAATAAAGATCTTATAGCGATTTTAAATTTTTGGTGCTAATTTCACGCAACACCAAAAATCTTAAAATGTCTTAATTTTTTAGAGTTCTGAGTAGTACTCAAAGATTTCTAGAGTTCTTGCTAGGTTAGACCAATAGTTCTGTGTAAATAAAGATTTTATAGCGATTTTAAAATTTTGGTGCTAACTTCACGCAATTCCAAAAATCTTAAAATGTCTTAATTTTTTAGAGTTCTGAGTAGCACAAAAAAAAGAGTTCTAGAGTTCTTGCGGGGTTAGAATAATAATTCTAAGTAAATAAACATTTTATAGCGATTTTAAAGTTTCGGTCCTAACTTCACGCAACACCAAAAATCTTAAAATGTCTATATTTTTTTGAGTTCTGAGTAGCACTCAAAGAGTTCTAGAGTTCTTGGTAGGTTAGACCAATAGTTCTGTGTAAATAAAGATTTTATAGCGATTTTAAAATTTTGGTGCTAACTTCACGCAACACCAAAAATCTTAAAATGTCTTAATTTTTTGAGTTCTGAGTAGTACTCAAAGGGTTCTAGAGTTATTGCTAGGTTAGACCAATAGTTCTGGGTAAATAAAGATTTTATAGCGATTTTAAAATTTTGGTGCTAACTTCACGCAATTCCAAAAATCTTAAAATGTCTTAATTTTTTAGAGTTCTGAGTAGCACTAAAAGAGTTCTAGAGTTCTTGCTGGGTTACAATAATAATTCTGGGTAAATAATCATTTTATAGCGATTTTAAAGTTTCGGTCCTAACTTCACGCAACACCAAAAATCTTAAAATGTCTATATTTTTTAGAGTTCTGAGTAGCACTCAAAGAGTTCTAGAGTTCTTGGTAGGTTAGACCAATAGTTCTGTGTAAATAAAGATTTTATAGCGATTTTAAAATTTTGGTGCTAACTTCACGCAACACCAACAATCTTAAAATGTCTTTATTTTTTAGAGTTCTGAGTAGAACTCAAAGAGTTCTAGACTTCCTCCTAGGTTAGACCAATAGTTCTGGGTAAATATGGATTTTATATCGAATTTAATGTTCGGCGCTACCTTCACCCAAAACCAAAAATTATAAAATATCTATATTTATAAGAGTTCTGAGTAGCACTCAAAGAGTTCTAGAGTTCTTGCTAGGTTAGACCATCAGTTCTGGGGAAATAAAGATTTTATAGCGATTCTTAAGTTTCCGTGCTTACTTCACGCAACACCAAGAATCTTAAAATCTCTATATTTTTTAGTGTTTCGACTAGCACTCAAAGAGTTTTAGAGTTCTTACTAGGTAAAAGCAACAGTTCTAGAAAAATAAAGATTTTATCGTGACTTTAAAGTTTCGGTGCTAACTTCACGTAAAACCAAAAATATTAAAATCTCTATATTTTTTGGAGTTCTCGGTAGCACTCAAAGATTTCTAGAGTTATTGTCCGTTTAGGCCAAGAGATTTGGATAAATAAAAATTCTATAGCGATTTTAAAGTTTCGCTACTAACCACGCAAAACAAAATATATAAAAACGTATATTTTTTTAGAGTTCTGAGTAACACTCAAAGAGTTCTAGAGTTCTTGCTAGGCTAGACCAATAGTTCTGGGTAAATAAATATTTTATTTCGATCTTAATGTTTCGGTGCTACCTTCACGCAAAACCAAAAATCATAACACGTATTTATTTCTTAGTGTTCTCAGTAGCACCCAAAGAGTTCTAGAGTTCTTGCTAGGATTGACCAATAGTTCTGTATAAATAAAGATTTTATAATGATTTAAAGTTTCGGTGCTAACTTCAAGCAAACCAAAATTCATAAAATGGCTATATTTCTTAGAGTTCTGAGTAGCACGCACAGAGTTCTAGAGTTCCTGTTAGGATAGTCAAATAGTTCTTGTTAAATAAAGATTTTATGATGATTTAAATTTCGGTGCTACCTTCACGCAAAACAAAAATCATAAAATGTCTATATTTTTAATGTTCTGAGTAGAACTCAAAGAGTTCTAGAGTTCCTGATAGATTAGACCAATATTTCTGGGTAAATTGATATTTTATAGCGATTTTAAAGTTTCGCTGCTAACTTCAAGGAAAAACAAAAACCATAAAATGTCTATATTTTTATAGTTCTGATTAGCACTCAAAGAGTTCCAGAGTTCATGGTAAGTTAGACCAATAGTTCTGGGTAAATAAAGATTTTATATCGATTTTAATGTTTCGGTGGTACCTTCACACAAAACCAAAAATTATAAAATTTCTATATTTTTAGAGTTTTGAGTAGCACTCAAAGAGTTCTAGAGTTCTTGCAAGGTTGGACCAATAGTTCTGGGTAAATAAAGATTTTATAGCAATTTTAAATTATGGAGTTGAGTTGATTGTAGTTTAGCGTTCCTTTCAGCAGCGAGGCTATATGAGACGTGGACCTACTGATTAACGTGGAATCCGAACCACATGAGCTCCCACCAGGAATCGAACCCGGGTTTCCCAGATTTTAAATTATGGTGCTAACTTCACGCAACCAAAAAATTTTTAAACTGTCTTAATTTTTTTAGAGTTCTGAATAGTACTCAAAGAGTTCTAGAGTTCTTGCTAGGTTAGACCAATAGTTCTGGGTAAATAAAGATTCTCTAGCGATTTTAAAGTTTCGGAGCCAATTTCACGCAACACCAAAAATTTTAAAATCTCTATATTTTTAGAGGTCTGAGTAGCACTCAAAGAGTTCTAAACTTCTTGCCAGGATAGGCCAATAGTTCTTTGTAAACAAAGATTTTGTAACGATTTTAATGTTTCGGTGGTAACTTCACGAAAAACCAAAAATCTTAAAATGCCTCTATTTCTTAGAGTTGTGAGTAGCACTTAAAGAGTTCAAGAGTTTTTGCTAGGTTAGACCAATAGTTCTGGGTAAATAAAGATTTTACAGCGATTTTAAATTTTTGGTGCTTACTTCACGGAACACCTAAATCTTAAAATGTATCAATTTTTTGAGTTCTGAGTAGTACTCAAAGGGTTCTATAGTTATTGCTAGGTTAGACCAATAGTTCTGGGTAAATAAAGATCTTATAGCGATTTTAAATTTTCGGTACTAATTACACGCAACACCAAAAATCTTAAAATGTATCAATTTTTTGAGTTCTGAGTAGTACTCAAAGAGTTCTAGAGTTATTGCTAGCTTAGACCAATAGTTCTGGGTAAATAAAGATCTTATAGCGATTTTAAATTTTTGGTGCTAATTTCACGCAACTCCAAAAATCTTATAATGTCTTAATTTTTTTAGAGTTCTGAGTAGTATTCAAAGAGATCTAGAGTTCTTCCTAGGTTAGACCAATAGTTCTGTGTAAATAAAGATTTTATAGCGAATTTAAAATTTTGGTTCTAACTTCACACAACACCAAAAATCTTAAAATGTCTTAATTTTTTTAGAGTTCTCAAAGAACTTAAAGAGTTCTAGAGTTCTTGCTAGGTGAGACCAATAGTTCTGGGTAAATAAAGATTTATAGCGATTCTAAAGTTTCGGCGGTAACTTCACGAAACACCAAAAATCTTAAAATGTCTATATTTTTAGAGTTCTGAGTAGCACTAAAAGAGTTCTAGAGTTCTTGCTGGGTTAGAATAATAATTTTGGGTAAATAAACATTTTATAGTGATTTTAAAGTTTGGGTCCTAACTTCACGCAACACCAAAAATCTTAAAATGTCTATATTTTTTTGAGTTCTGAGTAGCACTCAAAGAGTTCTAGAGTTCTTGGTAGGTTAGACCAATAGTTCTGTGTAAATAAAGATTTTATAGCGATTTTAAAATTTTGGTGCTAACTTCACGCAACACCAACAATCTTAAAATGTCTTTATTTTTTAGAGTTCTGAGTAGAACTCAAAGAGTTCGAGACTTCCTCCTAGGTTAGACCAATAGTTCTGGGTAAATATAGATTTTATATCGAATTTAATGTTTAGGTGTTATATTCACCCAAAACCAATAATTATAACATGTCTATATTTATAAGAGTTCTGAGTAGCACTCAAAGAGTTCTAGAGTTCTTGCTAGGTTAGACCAATAGTTCTGGGTAAATAAATATTTTATTTCGATCTTAATGTTTCGGTGCTACCTTCACGCAAAACCAAAAATCATAACACGTATTTATTTCTTAGAGTTCTGAGTAGCACCCAAAGAGTTCTAGAGTTCTTGCTAGGATTGACCAATAGTTCTGTATAAATAAGGATTTTATGATGATTTAAAGATTCGGTGCTAACTTCAAGCAAACCAAAATTCATAAAATGGCTATATTTCTTAGAGTTCTGAGTAGCACGCACAGAGTTCTAGAGTTCCTGTTAGGATAGACAAATAGTTCTGGTTAAATAAAGATTTTATGATGATTTAAAGTTTCGGTGCTACCTTCACGCAAAACAAAAATCATAAAATGTCTATATTTTTAATGTTCTGAGTAGCACTCAAAGAGTTCTAGAGTTCCTGATAGATTAGACCAATTTTTCTATGTAAATTGATATTATATAGCGATTTTAAAGTTTCGCTGCTAACTTCAAGAAAAAACAAAAATCATAAAATGTCTATATTTTATAGTTCTGACTAGCACTCAAAGAGTTCCAGAGTTCATGCTAAGTTAGACCAATAGTTCTGGGTAAATAAAGATTTTATAGCGATTTTAATGTTTCGGTGCTACCTTCACCCAAAACCAAAAATTATAAAATTTCTATATTTTTAGAGTTTTGAGTAGCACTCAAAGAGTTCTAGACTTCTTGCTAGGTTAGACCAATAGTTCTGGGTAAATAAAGATTTTTTAGCGATTTTTTAAATTTGGGTGCTAACTTCACGCAACACCAAAAATCTTAAAATCTCTATATTTTTTAGAGTTCTGAGTAGTACTCAAAGAGTTCTCGAGTTTTTGCTAGGTTAGACCAATAGTTCTGGGTAAATAAAAATTTTATAGCAATTTTAAGTTTTTGGTGCTAACTTCACGCAAGACCAAAAATCTTAAAATGTCTATATTTTTTAGAGTTCTGAGTTGCACTCAAAGAGTTCTAGAGTTCTTGGTAGGTTAGACCAATAGTTCTGAGTTAATAAAGATTTTATAGCGATTTTAAAATTTTGGTGCTAACTTCACGCAACACCAAAACTCTTAAAATCTCTATATTTTTTAGACTTCTGAGTAGCACTCAAAGTGTTCTAGAGTTCTTCCTGGGTTACACTAATAGTTCTGGGAAAATAAACATTTTATAGCGTTTTTAAAGTTTCGCTGCTAACTTCAAGAAAAACCAAAATTCATAAAATAGGTATATTTTTTAGAGTTCTGAGTAGCACTCAAAGAGTTCAACAGTTCTTGCTAGGTTAGACCAATATGTCTGGGTAAATAAATATTTTATAGCGATTTTAAAATTTCGGTACTAACTTCACGCAACATAAAAAATCTTAAAATATCTTAATTTTTTGAGAGTTCTGAGTAGTACTGAAAGAGTTCTAGATTTCTTGCTAGGTTAGACCAATAGTTCTGGGTAAATAAAGATTTTATAGCGATTCTAAAGTTTCGGCGGTAACTTCACGAAACACCAAAAATCTTAAAATGTCTATATTTTTTAGAGTTCTGAGTAGCACTAAAAGAGTTCAAGAGTTCTTGGTAGGTTAGACCAATAGTTCTGGATAAATAAAGATTTTATAGCGATTTTAAAATTTCGGTGCTAACTTCACGCAACACCAAAAATTTTAAATTGTCTTTATTTTTTAGATTTCTGAGAAGAACTCAAAGAGTTCTAGAGTTCTTGCTAGGTTAGACCAATAGTTCTGGGTAAATAAAGATTTTATAGCGATTTTAAATTTTCGCTGCTAACTCACGCAAAACCAAAAATCTTATAATGTCTTTATTTTTTAGAGTTCTGAGTAGCACTCAAAGAGTTCTGGAGTTCTTGCTAGGTTAGACCAAGGGTTCTGGGTAAATATAGATTTTATATCGATTTTAATGTTTCGGCGCTACCTTCACCCAAAACCAAAAATCATAACATGTCTATATTTATAAGAGTTCTGAGTAGCACTCAAAGAGTTCTAGAATTCTTGCTAGGTTAGACCATCAGTTCTGGGGAAATAAAGATTTTATAGCGATTCTTAAGTTTCCGTGCTAACTTCACGCAACACCAAAAATCTTAAAATCTCTATATTTTTGAGTGTTCTGAGTAGCACTCAAAGAGTTTTAGAGTAAAAAGCAACAGTTCTAGGTAAAAAGCAACAGTCAAGGAAAATAAAGATTTTATCGTGAATTTAATGTTTCGGTGCTAACTTCACGTAAAACCAAAAATATTAAAATGTCTATATTTTTTGGAGTTCTCGGTAGCACTCAAAGATTTCTAGAGTTATTGTCCGGTTAGGCCAAGAGTTTTGGATAAATAAAAATACTATAGCGATTTTCAAGTTTCGCAACTAACCATGCAAAACAAAAAATATAAAAACATATTTTTTTAGAGTTCTGAGTAGCACTCAAAGAGTTCTAGAGTTCTTGCTAGGTTAGACCAATAGTTCTGGGTAAATAAATATTTTATTTCGATCTTAATGTTTCGGTGCTACCTTCACGCAAAACCAAAAATCATAACACGTATTTATTTCTTAGAGTTCTGAGTAGCACCAAAAGAGTTCTAGAGTTCTTGCTAGGATTGACCAATAGTTCTGTATAAATAAAGATTTTATAATGATTTAAAGTTTCGGTGCTAACTTCAAGCAAACCAAAATTCATAAAATGGCTATATTTCTTAGAGTTCTGAGTAGAACGCACAGAGTTCTAGAGTTCCTGTTAGGATAGTCAAATAGTTCTGGTTAAAAAGAGATTTTATGATGATTTAAAGTTTCGGTGCTACCTTCACGCAAAACAAAAATCATAAAATGTCTATATTTTTAATGTTCTGAGTAGCACTCAAAGAGTTCTAGAGTTCCTGATAGATTAGACCAATATTTCTGGGTAAATAGAGATTTTATAGGGATTTTAAAGTTTCGCTGCTAACTTCAAGAAAAACAAAGAATCATAAAATTATATTTTTAGAGTTCTGAGTAGCACTCAAAAAGTTGTAGAGTTCCTGATAAATTAGACCAATTTTTCTATGTAAATTGATATTTTATAGCGATTTTAAAGTTTCGCTGCTAACTTCAAGAAAAAACAAAAATCATAAAATGTCTATATTTTTATAGTTCTGACTAGCACTCAAAGAGTTCCAGAGTTCATGCTAAGTTAGACCAATAGTTCTGGGTAAATTAAGATTTTATAGCGATTTTAATGTTTCGGTGCTACCTTCACCCAAAACCAAAAATTATAAAATTTCTATATTTTTAGAGTTTTGAGTAGCACCTAAAGAGTTCTAGACTTCTTGCTAGGTTAGACCAATAGTTCTGGGTAAATATAGGTTTTATACCGAATTTAATGTTCGGCACTACCTTCACCCAAAACCCAAAATCATAACATGTCTATATTTATAAGAGCTCTGAGTAGCACTCAAAGAGTTCTAGAGTTCTTGCTAGGTTAGACCATCAGTTCTAAGGAAATAAAGAGTTTATAGCGATTCTGAAGTTTCCGTGCTAACTTCACGCAACACCAAAAATCTTAAAATCTCTATATTTTTTAGTGTTTCGACTAGCACTCAAAGAGTTTTAGAGTTCTTACTAGGTAAAAGCATCAGTTCTAGAAAAATAAAGATTTTATCGTGACTTTAAAGTTTCGGTGCTAACTTCACGTAAAACCAAAAATATTAAAATCTCTATATTTTTTGGAGTTCTCGGTAGCACTCAAAGATTTCTAGAGTTATTGTCCGTTTAGGCCAAGAGTTTTGGATAAATAAAAATTCTATAGCGATTTTAAAGTTTCGGTACTAACCACGCAAAACCAAAAATATAAAAACGTATATTTTTTTAGAGTTCTGAGTAGCACTCAAAGAGTTCTAGAGTTTTTGCTAGGCTAGACCAATAGTTCTGGGTAAATAAATATTTTATAATGATTTAAAGTTTCGGTGCTAACTTCAAGCAAACCAAAATTCATAAAATGGCTATATTTCTTAGAGTTCTGAGTAGCACGCACAGAGTTCTAGAGTTCCTGTTAGGATAGTCAAATAGTTCTGGTTAAATAAAGATTTTATGATGATTTAAAGTTTCGGTGCTACCTTCACGCAAAACAAAAATCATAAAATGTCTATATTTTTAATGTTCTGAGTAGCACTCAAAGAGTTCTAGAGTTCCTGATAGATTAGACCAATATATCTGGGTAAATAGAGATTTTATAGGGATTTTAAAGTTTCGCTGCTAACTTCAAGAAAAATCAAAAATCATAAAATGTCTATATTTTTTACAGTTCTGAGTAGCACTCAAAAAGTTGTAGAGTTCCTGATAGATTAGACCAATCTTTCAAGGTAAATTGATATTTTATAGCGATTTTAAAGTTTCGCTGCTAACTTCAAGAAAAAACAAAAACCATAAAATGTCTATATTTTTATAGTTCTGATTAGCACTCAAAGAGTTCCAGAGTTCATGGTAAGTTAGACCAATAGTTCTGGGTAAATAAAGATTTTATATCGATTATAATGTTTCGGTGCTACCTTCACCCAAAACGAAAAACTATAAAATTTCCATATTTTTAGAGTTTTGAGTAGCACTCAAAGAGTTCTAGAGTTCTTGCAAGGTTGGACCAATAGTTCTGGGTAAATAAAGATTTTATAGCGATTTTAAATTATTGAGTTGAGTTGATTGTAGTTTAGCGTCCCTTTCAGCAGCGAGGCTATATGAGACGTGGACCTACTGATTAACCTGGAATCCGAACCACATGAGCTCCCGACAGGAATCGAACCCGGGTCTCCCAGATTTTAAATTATGGTGCTAACTTCACGCTACCAAAAAATTTTTAAAATGTGTTAATTTTTTTAGAGTTCTGTGTAGTACTCAAAGAGTTCTAGAGTTCTTGCTAGGTTAGACCAATAGTTCTGGGTAAATAAAGATTTTCAAGCGATTTTAAAGTTTCGGATCCAATTTCACGCAACACCAAAAATCTTAAAATCTCTATATTTTTAGAGGCCTGAGTAGCACTCAAAGTGTTCTAAACTTCTTGCCAGGATAGGCCAATAGTTCTTTGTAAACAAACATTTTATAACGATTTTAATGTTTCGGTGGTAACTTCACGAAAAACCAAAAATCTTAAAATGTCTATATTTCTTAGAGTTCTGAGTAGCACTCAAAGAGTTCTAGAGTTCTTGCTAGGTTAGACCAATAGTTCTGGGTAAATAAAGATTTTATAGCGATTTTAAATTTTTGGTGCTAATTTCACGCAACACCAAAAATCTTAAAATGTCTTAATTTTTTAGAGTTCTGAGTAGTACTCAAAGATTTCTAGAGTTCGTGCTATGTTAGACCAATAGTTCTGTGTAAATAAAGATTTTATAGCGATTTTAAAATTTTGGTGCTAACTTCACGCAACTCCAAAAATCTTAAAATGTCTTAATTTTTTTAGACTTCTGAGTATTATTCAAAGAGATCTAGAGTTCTTGCTAGGTTAGACCAATAGTTCTGGGTAAATAAAGAGTTTATAGCGATTTTAAAATTTTGGTTGTAACTTCACACAGCACCAAAAATCTTAAAATGTCTTAATTTTTTTAGAGTTCTCAGAAGAACTCAAAGAGTTCTAGAGTTCTTGCTAGGTGAGACCAATAGTTCTGGGTAAATAAAGATTTATAGCGATTCTAAAGTTTCGGTGGTAACTTCACGAAACACCAAAAATCTTAAAATGTCTATATTTTTTAGAGTTCTGAGTAGAACCAAAAGAGTTCTAGAGTTCTTGCTGGGTTAGAATAATAATTCTGGGTAAATAAACATTTTATAGCGATTTTAAAGTTTCGGTCCTAACTTCACGCAACACCAAAAATCTTAAAATGTCTATATTTTTTAGAGTTCTGAGTATCACTCAAAGAGTTCTAGAGTTCTTGGTAGGTTAGACCAATAGTTCTGTGTAAATAAAGATTTTATAGCGATTTTAAAATTTTGGTGCTAACTTCACGCAACACCAACAATCTTAAAATGTCTTTATTTTTTAGAGTTCTGAGTAGAACTCAAAGAGTTCTAGACTTCCTCCTAGGTTCGACCAATAGTTCTGGGTAAATATAGGTTTTATATCGAATTTAATGTTCGGCACTACCTTCACCCAAAACCCAAAACCATAACATGTCTATATTTATAAGAGCTCTGAGTAGCACTCAAAGAGTTCTAGAGTTCTTGCTAGGTTAGACCATCAGTTCTAAGGAAATAAAGAGTTTATAGCGATTCTTAAGTTTCCGTGCTAACTTCACGCAACACCAAAAATCTTAAAATCTCTATATTTTTTAGTGTTTCGAGTAGCACTCAAAGAGTTTTAGAGTTCTTACTAGGTAAAAGCAACAGTTCTAGAAAAATAAAGATTTTATTGTGACTTTAAAGTTTCGGTGCTAACTTCACGTAAAACCAAAAATATTAAAATCTCTATATTTTTTGGAGTTCTCGGTAGCACTCAAAGATTTCTAGAGTTATTGTCCGTTTAGGCCAAGAGTTTTGGATAAATAAAAATTCTATAGCGATTTTAAAGTTTCGGTACTAACCACGCAAAACCAAAAATATAAAAACGTATATTTTTTTAGAGTTCTGAGTAGCACTCAAAGAGTTCTAGAGTTTTTGCTAGGCTAGACCAATAGTTCTGGGTAAATAAATATTTTATAATGATTTAAAGTTTCGGTGCTAACTTCAAGCAAACCAAAATTCATAAAATGGCTATATTTCTTAGAGTTCTGAGTAGCACGCACAGAGTTCTAGAGTTCCTGTTAGGATAGTCAAATAGTTCTGGTTAAATAAAGATTTTATGATGATTTAAAGTTTCGGTGCTACCTTCACGCAAAACAAAAATCATAAAATGTCTATATTTTTAATGTTCTGAGTAGCACTCAAAGAGTTCTAGAGTTCCTGATAGATTAGACCAATATTTCTGGGTAAATAGAGATTTTATAGGGATTTTAAAGTTTCGCTGCTAACTTCAAGAAAAATCAAAAATCATAAAATGTCTATATTTTTTACAGTTCTGAGTAGCACTCAAAAAGTTGTAGAGTTCCTGATAGATTAGACCAATCTTTCTAGGTAAATTGATATTTTATAGCGATTTTAAAGTTTCGCTGCTAACTTCAAGAAAAAACAAAAACCATAAAATGTCTATATTTTTATAGTTCTGATTAGCACTCAAAGAGTTCCAGAGTTCATGGTAAGTTAGACCAATAGTTCTGGGTAAATAAAGATTTTATATAGATTATAATGTTTCGGTGCTACCTTCACCCAAAACGAAAAACTATAAAATTTCCATATTTTTAGAGTCTTGAGTAGCACTCAAAGAGTTCTAGAGTTCTTGCAAGGTTGGACCAATAGTTCTGGGTAAATAAAGATTTTATAGCGATTTTAAATTATTGAGTTGAGTTGATTGTAGTTTAGCGTCCCTTTCAGCAGCGAGGCTATATGAGACGTGGACCTACTGATTAACCTGGAATCCGAACCACATGAGCTCCAGACAGGAATCGAACCCGGGTCTCCCAGATTTTAAATTATGCTGCTAACTTCACGCTACCAAAAAATTTTTAAAATGTCTTAATTTTTTTAGAGTTCTGTGTAGTACTCAAAGAGTTCTAGAGTTCTTGCTAGGTTAGACCAATAGTTCTGGGTAAATAAAGATTTTCTAGCGATTTTAAAGTTTCGGATCCAATTTCACGCAACACCAAAAATCTTAAAATCTCTATATTTTTAGAGGTCTGAGTAGCACTCAAAGTGTTCTAAACTTCTTGCCAGGATAGGCCAATAGTTCTTTGTAAACAAACATTTTATAACGATTTTAATGTTTCGGTGGTAACTTCACGAAAAACCAAAAATCTTAAAATGTCTATATTTCTTAGAGTTCTGAGTAGCACTGAAAGAGTTCAAGAGTTCTTGCTAGTTTTAGGCTAATAGTTCTGGGTAAATAAAGATTTTATAGCGATTTTAAGGTTTCGGTGCTAACTTCAACCAACCCCAAAAATCTTAAAATGTCTCAAGTTTTTGAGTTTTGAGTAGTACTCAAAGAGTTCTAGAGTTATTGCTAGGTTAGCCCAATAGTTCTGTGTAAATAAAAATTTTATAGCGATTTTAAAATTTTGGTGCTAACTTCACGCAACACCAAAACTCTTAAAATCTCTATATTTTTTAGACTTCTGAGTAGCACTCAATGTGTTCTAGAGTTCTTCCTGGGTTACACTAATAGTTCTGGGAAAATAAACATTTTATAGCGTTTATAAAGTTTCGCTGCTAACTTCAAGAAAAACCAAAATTCATAAAATAGGTATATTTTTTAGAGTTCTGAGTAGCACTCAAAGAGTTCTAGAGTTCTTGGTAGGTTAGACCAATAGTTCTGTGTAAATAAAAATTTTATAGCGATTTTAAAATTTCGGTACTAACTTCACGCAACATAAAAAATCTTAAAATATCTTAATTTTTTGAGAGTTCTGAGTAGTACTGAAAGAGTTCTAGAGTTCTTGCTAGGTTAGACCAATAGTTCTGGGTAAATAAAGATTTTATAGCGATTTTAAATTTTCGCTGCTAACTCACGCAAAACCAAAAATCTTATAATGTCTTTATTTTTTAGAGTTCTGAGTAGCACTCAAAGAGTTCTAGAGTTCCTGCTAGGTTAGACCAAGGGTTCTGGGTAAATATAGATTTTATATCGAATTTAATGTTTCGGCGCTACTTTCACCCAAAACCAAAAATCATAACATGTCTATATTTATAAGAGTTCTGAGTAGCACTCAAAGAGTTCTAGAGTTCTTGCTAGGTTAGACCATCAGTTCTGGGGAAATAAAGATTTTATAGCGATTCTTAAGTTTCCGTGCTAACTTCACGCAACACCAAAAATCTTAAAATCTCTATATTTTCGAGTGTTCTGAGTAGCACTCAAAGAGTTTTAGAGTTCTTACTAGGTCAAAGCAACAGTTCTAGGAAAATAAAGATTTTATCGTGAATTTAAAGTTTCGGTGCTAACTTCACGTAAAACCAAAAATATTAAAATGTCTATATTTTTTGGAGTTCTCGGTAGCACTCAAAGATTTCTGGAGTTATTGTCCGGTTAGGCCAAGAGTTTTGGATAAATAAAAATACTATAGCGATTTTAAAGTTTCGCTACTAACCACGCAAAACAAAAAATATAAAAACGTATATTTTTTTAGAGTTCTGAGTAGCACTCAAAGAGTTCTAGAGTTCTTGCAAGGTTAGACCAATAGTTCTGGGTAAATAAATATTTTATTTCGATCTTAATGTTTCGGTGCTACCTTCACGCAAAACCAAAAATCATAACACGTATTTATTTCTTAGAGTTCTGAGTAGCACCAAAAGTGTTCTAGAGTTCTTGCTAGGATTGACCAATAGTTCTGTATAAATAAAGAGTTTATAATGATTTAAAGTTTCGGTGCTAACTTCAAGCAAACCAAAATTCATAAAATGGCTATATTTCTTAGAGTTCTGAGTAGCACGCACAGAGTTCTAGAGTTCCTGTTAGGATAGTCAATTAGTTCTGGTTAAATAAAGATTTTATGATGATTTAAAGTTTCGGTGCTACCTTCAAGCAAAACAAAAATCATAAAATGTCTATATTTTTAATGTTCTGAGTAGCACTCAAAGAGTTCTAGAGTTCCTGATAGATTAGACCAATATTTCTGGGTAAATAGAGATTTTATAGGGATTTTAAAGTTTCGCTGCTAACTTCAAGAAAAATCAAAAATCATAAAATGTCTATATTTTTTACAGTTCTGAGTAGCACTCAAAAAGTTGTAGAGTTCCTGATAGATTAGACCAATCTTTCTAGGTAAATTGATATTTTATAGCGATTTTAAAGTTTCGCTGCTAACTTCAAGAAAAAACAAAAACCATAAAATGTCTATATTTTTATAGTTCTGATTAGCACTCAAAGAGTTCCAGAGTTCATGGTAAGTTAGACCAATAGTTCTGGGTAAATAAAGATTTTATATCGATTATAATGTTTCGGTGCTACCTTCACCCAAAACGAAAAACTATAAAATTTCCATATTTTTAGAGTTTTGAGTAGCACTCAAAGAGTTCTAGAGTTCTTGCAAGGTTGGACCAATAGTTCTGGGTAAATAAAGATTTTATAGCGATTTTAAATTATTGAGTTGAGTTGATTGTAGTTTAGCGTCCCTTTCAGCAGCGAGGCTATATGAGACGTGGACCTACTGATTAACCTGGAATCCGAACCACATGAGCTCCCGACAGGAATCGAACCCGGGTCTCCCAGATTTTAAATTATGGTGCTAACTTCACGCTACCAAAAAATTTTTAAAATGTGTTAATTTTTTTAGAGTTCTGTGTAGTACTCAAAGAGTTCTAGAGTTCTTGCTAGGTTAGACCAATAGTTCTGGGTAAATAAAGATTTTCAAGCGATTTTAAAGTTTCGGATCCAATTTCACGCAACACCAAAAATCTTAAAATCTCTATATTTTTAGAGGCCTGAGTAGCACTCAAAGTGTTCTAAACTTCTTGCCAGGATAGGCCAATAGTTCTTTGTAAACAAACATTTTATAACGATTTTAATGTTTCGGTGGTAACTTCACGAAAAACCAAAAATCTTAAAATGTCTATATTTCTTAGAGTTCTGAGTAGCACTCAAAGAGTTCTAGAGTTCTTGCTAGGTTAGACCAATAGTTCTGGGTAAATAAAGATTTTATAGCGATTTTAAATTTTTGGTGCTAATTTCACGCAACACCAAAAATCTTAAAATGTCTTAATTTTTTAGAGTTCTGAGTAGTACTCAAAGATTTCTAGAGTTCGTGCTATGTTAGACCAATAGTTCTGTGTAAATAAAGATTTTATAGCGATTTTAAAATTTTGGTGCTAACTTCACGCAACTCCAAAAATCTTAAAATGTCTTAATTTTTTTAGACTTCTGAGTATTATTCAAAGAGATCTAGAGTTCTTGCTAGGTTAGACCAATAGTTCTGGGTAAATAAAGAGTTTATAGCGATTTTAAAATTTTGGTTGTAACTTCACACAGCACCAAAAATCTTAAAATGTCTTAATTTTTTTAGAGTTCTCAGAAGAACTCAAAGAGTTCTAGAGTTCTTGCTAGGTGAGACCAATAGTTCTGGGTAAATAAAGATTTATAGCGATTCTAAAGTTTCGGTGGTAACTTCACGAAACACCAAAAATCTTAAAATGTCTATATTTTTTAGAGTTCTGAGTAGAACCAAAAGAGTTCTAGAGTTCTTGCTGGGTTAGAATAATAATTCTGGGTAAATAAACATTTTATAGCGATTTTAAAGTTTCGGTCCTAACTTCACGCAACACCAAAAATCTTAAAATGTCTATATTTTTTAGAGTTCTGAGTATCACTCAAAGAGTTCTAGAGTTCTTGGTAGGTTAGACCAATAGTTCTGTGTAAATAAAGATTTTATAGCGATTTTAAAATTTTGGTGCTAACTTCACGCAACACCAACAATCTTAAAATGTCTTTATTTTTTAGAGTTCTGAGTAGAACTCAAAGAGTTCTAGACTTCCTCCTAGGTTCGACCAATAGTTCTGGGTAAATATAGGTTTTATATCGAATTTAATGTTCGGCACTACCTTCACCCAAAACCCAAAACCATAACATGTCTATATTTATAAGAGCTCTGAGTAGCACTCAAAGAGTTCTAGAGTTCTTGCTAGGTTAGACCATCAGTTCTAAGGAAATAAAGAGTTTATAGCGATTCTTAAGTTTCCGTGCTAACTTCACGCAACACCAAAAATCTTAAAATCTCTATATTTTTTAGTGTTTCGAGTAGCACTCAAAGAGTTTTAGAGTTCTTACTAGGTAAAAGCAACAGTTCTAGAAAAATAAAGATTTTATTGTGACTTTAAAGTTTCGGTGCTAACTTCACGTAAAACCAAAAATATTAAAATCTCTATATTTTTTGGAGTTCTCGGTAGCACTCAAAGATTTCTAGAGTTATTGTCCGTTTAGGCCAAGAGTTTTGGATAAATAAAAATTCTATAGCGATTTTAAAGTTTCGGTACTAACCACGCAAAACCAAAAATATAAAAACGTATATTTTTTTAGAGTTCTGAGTAGCACTCAAAGAGTTCTAGAGTTTTTGCTAGGCTAGACCAATAGTTCTGGGTAAATAAATATTTTATAATGATTTAAAGTTTCGGTGCTAACTTCAAGCAAACCAAAATTCATAAAATGGCTATATTTCTTAGAGTTCTGAGTAGCACGCACAGAGTTCTAGAGTTCCTGTTAGGATAGTCAAATAGTTCTGGTTAAATAAAGATTTTATGATGATTTAAAGTTTCGGTGCTACCTTCACGCAAAACAAAAATCATAAAATGTCTATATTTTTAATGTTCTGAGTAGCACTCAAAGAGTTCTAGAGTTCCTGATAGATTAGACCAATATTTCTGGGTAAATAGAGATTTTATAGGGATTTTAAAGTTTCGCTGCTAACTTCAAGAAAAATCAAAAATCATAAAATGTCTATATTTTTTACAGTTCTGAGTAGCACTCAAAAAGTTGTAGAGTTCCTGATAGATTAGACCAATCTTTCTAGGTAAATTGATATTTTATAGCGATTTTAAAGTTTCGCTGCTAACTTCAAGAAAAAACAAAAACAATAAAATGTCTATATTTTTATAGTTCTGATTAGCACTCAAAGAGTTCCAGAGTTCATGGTAAGTTAGACCAATAGTTCTGGGTAAATAAAGATTTTATATAGATTATAATGTTTCGGTGCTACCTTCACCCAAAACGAAAAACTATAAAATTTCCATATTTTTAGAGTCTTGAGTAGCACTCAAAGAGTTCTAGAGTTCTTGCAAGGTTGGACCAATAGTTCTGGGTAAATAAAGATTTTATAGCGATTTTAAATTATTGAGTTGAGTTGATTGTAGTTTAGCGTCCCTTTCAGCAGCGAGGCTATATGAGACGTGGACCTACTGATTAACCTGGAATCCGAACCACATGAGCTCCAGACAGGAATCGAACCCGGGTCTCCCAGATTTTAAATTATGCTGCTAACTTCACGCTACCAAAAAATTTTTAAAATGTCTTAATTTTTTTAGAGTTCTGTGTAGTACTCAAAGAGTTCTAGAGTTCTTGCTAGGTTAGACCAATAGTTCTGGGTAAATAAAGATTTTCTAGCGATTTTAAAGTTTCGGATCCAATTTCACGCAACACCAAAAATCTTAAAATCTCTATATTTTTAGAGGTCTGAGTAGCACTCAAAGTGTTCTAAACTTCTTGCCAGGATAGGCCAATAGTTCTTTGTAAACAAACATTTTATAACGATTTTAATGTTTCGGTGGTAACTTCACGAAAAACCAAAAATCTTAAAATGTCTATATTTCTTAGAGTTCTGAGTAGCACTGAAAGAGTTCAAGAGTTCTTGCTAGTTTTAGGCTAATAGTTCTGGGTAAATAAAGATTTTATAGCGATTTTAAGGTTTCGGTGCTAACTTCAACCAACCCCAAAAATCTTAAAATGTCTCAAGTTTTTGAGTTTTGAGTAGTACTCAAAGAGTTCTAGAGTTATTGCTAGGTTAGCCCAATAGTTCTGTGTAAATAAAAATTTTATAGCGATTTTAAAATTTTGGTGCTAACTTCACGCAACACCAAAACTCTTAAAATCTCTATATTTTTTAGACTTCTGAGTAGCACTCAATGTGTTCTAGAGTTCTTCCTGGGTTACACTAATAGTTCTGGGAAAATAAACATTTTATAGCGTTTATAAAGTTTCGCTGCTAACTTCAAGAAAAACCAAAATTCATAAAATAGGTATATTTTTTAGAGTTCTGAGTAGCACTCAAAGAGTTCTAGAGTTCTTGGTAGGTTAGACCAATAGTTCTGTGTAAATAAAAATTTTATAGCGATTTTAAAATTTCGGTACTAACTTCACGCAACATAAAAAATCTTAAAATATCTTAATTTTTTGAGAGTTCTGAGTAGTACTGAAAGAGTTCTAGAGTTCTTGCTAGGTTAGACCAATAGTTCTGGGTAAATAAAGATTTTATAGCGATTTTAAATTTTCGCTGCTAACTCACGCAAAACCAAAAATCTTATAATGTCTTTATTTTTTAGAGTTCTGAGTAGCACTCAAAGAGTTCTAGAGTTCCTGCTAGGTTAGACCAAGGGTTCTGGGTAAATATAGATTTTATATCGAATTTAATGTTTCGGCGCTACTTTCACCCAAAACCAAAAATCATAACATGTCTATATTTATAAGAGTTCTGAGTAGCACTCAAAGAGTTCTAGAGTTCTTGCTAGGTTAGACCATCAGTTCTGGGGAAATAAAGATTTTATAGCGATTCTTAAGTTTCCGTGCTAACTTCACGCAACACCAAAAATCTTAAAATCTCTATATTTTCGAGTGTTCTGAGTAGCACTCAAAGAGTTTTAGAGTTCTTACTAGGTCAAAGCAACAGTTCTAGGAAAATAAAGATTTTATCGTGAATTTAAAGTTTCGGTGCTAACTTCACGTAAAACCAAAAATATTAAAATGTCTATATTTTTTGGAGTTCTCGGTAGCACTCAAAGATTTCTGGAGTTATTGTCCGGTTAGGCCAAGAGTTTTGGATAAATAAAAATACTATAGCGATTTTAAAGTTTCGCTACTAACCACGCAAAACAAAAAATATAAAAACGTATATTTTTTTAGAGTTCTGAGTAGCACTCAAAGAGTTCTAGAGTTCTTGCAAGGTTAGACCAATAGTTCTGGGTAAATAAATATTTTATTTCGATCTTAATGTTTCGGTGCTACCTTCACGCAAAACCAAAAATCATAACACGTATTTATTTCTTAGAGTTCTGAGTAGCACCAAAAGTGTTCTAGAGTTCTTGCTAGGATTGACCAATAGTTCTGTATAAATAAAGAGTTTATAATGATTTAAAGTTTCGGTGCTAACTTCAAGCAAACCAAAATTCATAAAATGGCTATATTTCTTAGAGTTCTGAGTAGCACGCACAGAGTTCTAGAGTTCCTGTTAGGATAGTCAATTAGTTCTGGTTAAATAAAGATTTTATGATGATTTAAAGTTTCGGTGCTACCTTCACGCAAAACAAAAATCATAAAATGTCTATATTTTTAATGTTCTGAGTAGCACTCAAAGAGTTCTAGAGTTCCTGATAGATTAGACCAATATTTCTGGGTAAATAGAGATTTTATAGGGATTTTAAAGTTTCGCTGCTAACTTCAAGAAAAATCAAAAATCATAAAATGTCTATATTTTTTACAGTTCTGAGTAGCACTCAAAAAGTTGTAGAGTTCCTGATAGATTAGACCAATCTTTCTAGGTAAATTGATATTTTATAGCGATTTTAAAGTTTCGCTGCTAACTTCAAGAAAAAACAAAAACCATAAAATGTCTATATTTTTATAGTTCTGATTAGCACACAAAGAGTTCCAGAGTTCATGGTAAGTTAGACCAATAGTTCTGGGTAAATAAAGATTTTATATCGATTTTAATGTTTCGGTGCTACCTTCACCCAAAACCAAAAACTATAAAATTTCCATATTTTTAGAGTTTTGAGTAGCACTCAAAGAGTTCTAGAGTTCTTGCAAGGTTGGACCAATAGTTCTGGGTAAATAAAGATTTTATAGCGATTTTAAATTATTGAGTTGAGTTGATTGTAGTTTAGCGTCCCTTTCAGCAGCGAGGCTATATGAGACGTGGACCTACTGATTAACCAGGAATCCGAACCACATGAGCTCCCGACAGGAATCGAACCCGGGTCTCCCAGATTTTAAATTATGCTGCTAACTTCACGCTACCAAAAAATTTTTAAAATGTCTTAATTTTTTTAGAGTTCTGTGTAGTACTCAAAGAGTTCTAGAGTTCTTGCTAGGTTAGACCAATAGTTCTGGGTAAATAAAGATTTTCTAGCGATTTTAAAGTTTCGGATCTAATTTCACGCAACACCAAAAATCTTAAAATCTCTATATTTTTAGAGGTCTGAGTAGCACTCAAAGTGTTCTAAACTTCTTGCCAGGATAGGCCAATAGTTCTTTGTAAACAAACATTTTATAACGATTTTAATGTTTCGGTGGTAACTTCACGAAAAACCAAAAATCTTAAAATGTCTATATTTCTTAGAGTTCTGAGTAGCACTGAAAGAGTTCAAGAGTTCTTGCTAGTTTTAGGCTAATAGTTCTGGGTAAATAAAGATTTTATAGCGATTTTAAGGTTTCGGTGCTAACTTCAACCAACCCCAAAAATCTTAAAATGTCTCAAGTTTTTGAGTTCTGAGTAGTACTCAAAGAGTTCTAGAGTTATTGCTAGGTTAGCCCAATAGTTCTGTGTAAATAAAAATTTTATAGCGATTTTAAAATTTTGGTGCTAACTTCACGCAACACCAAAACTCTTAAAATCTCTATATTTTTTAGACTTCTGAGTAGCACTCAATGTGTTCTAGAGTTCTTCCTGGGTTACACTAATAGTTCTGGGAAAATAAACATTTTATAGCGTTTATAAAGTTTCGCTGCTAACTTCAAGAAAAACCAAAATTCATAAAATAGGTATATTTTTTAGAGTTCTGAGTAGCACTCAAAGAGTTCTAGAGTTCTTGGTAGGTTAGACCAATAGTTCTGTGTAAATAAAAATTTTATAGCGATTTTAAAATTTCGGTACTAACTTCACGCAACATAAAAAATCTTAAAATATCTTAATTTTTTGAGAGTTCTGAATAGTACTGAAAGAGTTCTAGAGTTCTTGCTAGGTTAGACCAATAGTTCTGGGTAAATAAAGATTTTATAGCGATTTTAAATTTTCGCTGCTAACTCACGCAAAACCAAAAATCTTATAATGTCTTTATTTTTTAGAGTTCTGAGTAGCACTCAAAGAGTTCTAGAGTTCCTGCTAGGTTAGACCAAGGGTTCTGGGTAAATATAAATTTTATATCGAATTTAATGTTTCGGCGCTACTTTCACCCAAAACCAAAAATCATAACATGTCTATATTTATAAGAGTTCTGAGTAGCACTCAAAGAGTTCTAGAGTTCTTGCTAGGTTAGACCATCAGTTCTGGGGAAATAAAGATTTTATAGCGATTCTTAAGTTTCCGTGCTAACTTCACGCAACACCAAAAATCTTAAAATCTCTATATTTTCGAGTGTTCTGAGTAGCACTCAAAGAGTTTTAGAGTTCTTACTAGGTCAAAGCAACAGTTCTAGGAAAATAAAGATTTTATCGTGAATTTAAAGTTTCGGTGCTAACTTCACGTAAAACCAAAAATATTAAAATGTCTATATTTTTTGGAGTTCTCGGTAGCACTCAAAGATTTCTGGAGTTATTGTCCGGTTAGGCCAAGAGTTTTGGATAAATAAAAATACTATAGCGATTTTAAAGTTTCGCTACTAACCACGCAAAACAAAAAATATAAAAACGTATATTTTTTTAGAGTTCTGAGTAGCACTCAAAGAGTTCTAGAGTTTTTGCTAGGCTAGACCAATAGTTCTGGGTAAATAAATATTTTATAATGATTTAAAGTTTCGGTGCTAACTTCAAGCAAACCAAAATTCATAAAATGGCTATATTTCTTAGAGTTCTGAGTAGCACGCACAGAGTTCTAGAGTTCCTGTTAGGATAGTCAAATAGTTCTGGTTAAATAAAGATTTTATGATGATTTAAAGTTTCGGTGCTACCTTCGCGCAAAACAAAAATCATAAAATGTCTATATTTTTAATGTTCTGAGTAGCACTCAAAGAGTTCTAGAGTTCCTGATAGATTAGACCAATATTTCTGGGTAAATAGAGATTTTATAGGGATTTTAAAGTTTCGCTGCTAACTTCAAGAAAAATCAAAAATCATAAAATGTCTATATTTTTTACAGTTCTGAGTAGCACTCAAAAAGTTGTAGAGTTCCTGATAGATTAGACCAATCTTTCTAGGTAAATTGATATTTTATAGCGATTTTAAAGTTTCGCTGCTAACTTCAAGAAAAAACAAAAACCATAAAATGTCTATATTTTTATAGTTCTGATTAGCACTCAAAGAGTTCCAGAGTTCATGGTAAGTTAGACCAATAGTTCTGGGTAAATAAAGATTTTATATCGATTTTAATGCTTCGGTGCTACCTTCACCCAAAACCAAAAACTATAAAATTTCCATATTTTTAGAGTTTTGAGTAGCACTCAAAGAGTTCTAGAGTTCTTGCAAGGTTGGACCAATAGTTCTGGGTAAATAAAGATTTTATAGCGATTTTAAATTATTGAGTTGAGTTGATTGTAGTTTAGCGTCCCTTTCAGCAGCGAGGCTATATGAGACGTGGACCTACTGATTAACCTGGAATCCGAACCACATGAGCTCCCGACAGGAATCGAACCCGGGTCTCCCAGATTTTAAATTATGCTGCTAACTTCACGCTACCAAAAAATTTTTAAAATGTCTTAATTTTTTTAGAGTTCTGTGTAGTACTCAAAGAGTTCTAGAGTTCTTGCTAGGTTAGACCAATAGTTCTGGGTAAATAAAGATTTTCTAGCGATTTTAAAGTTTCGGATCTAATTTCACGCAACACCAAAAATCTTAAAATCTCTATATTTTTAGAGGTCTGAGTAGCACTCAAAGTGTTCTAAACTTCTTGCCAGGATAGGCCAATAGTTCTTTGTAAACAAACATTTTATAACGATTTTAATGTTTCGGTGGTAACTTCACGAAAAACCAAAAATCTTAAAATGTCTATATTTCTTAGAGTTCTGAGTAGCACTGAAAGAGTTCAAGAGTTCTTGCTAGTTTTGGGCTAATAGTTCTGGGTAAATAAAGATTTTATAGCGATTTTAAGGTTTCGGTGCTAACTTCAACCAACCCCAAAAATCTGAAAATGTCTCAATTTTTTGAGTTCTGAGTAGTACTCAAAGAGTTCTAGAGTTATTGCTAGGTTAGCCCAATAGTTCTGTGTAAATAAAAATTTTATAGCGATTTTAAAATTTTGGTGCTAACTTCACGCAACACCAAAACTCTTAAAATCTCTATATTTTTTAGACTTCTGAGTAGCACTCAATGTGTTCTAGAGTTCTTGCTAGGTTAGACCAATAGTTCTGGGTAAATAAAGACTTTATAGCGATTTTAAATTTTCGCTGCTAACTCACGCAAAACCAAAAATCTTATAATGTCTTTATTTTTTAGAGTTCTGAGTAGCACTCAAAGAGTTCTAGAGTTCCTGCTAGGTTAGACCAAGGGTTCTGGGTAAATATAGATTTTATATCGAATTTAATGTTTCGGCGCTACTTTCACCCAAAACCAAAAATCATAACATGTCTATATTTATAAGAGTTCTGAGTAGCACTCAAAGAGTTCTGGAGTTCTTGCTAGGTTAGACCATCAGTTCTGGGGAAATAAAGATTTTACAGCGATTCTTAAGTTTCCGTGCTAACTTCACGCAACACCAAAAATCTTAAAATCTCTATATTTTCGAGTGTTCTGAGTAGCACTCAAAGAGTTTTAGAGTTCTTACTAGGTCAAAGCAACAGTTCTAGGAAAATAAAGATTTTATCGTGAATTTAAAGTTTCGGTGCTAACTTCACGTAAAACCAAAAATATTAAAATGTCTATATTTTTTGGAGTTCTCGGTAGCACTCAAAGATTTCTGGAGTTATTGTCCGGTTAGGCCAAGAGTTTTGGATAAATAAAAATACTATAGCGATTTTAAAGTTTCGCTACTAACCACGCAAAACAAAAAATATAAAATCGTATATTTTTTTAGAGTTCTGAGTAGCACTCAAAGAGTTCTAGAGTTCTTGCTAGGTTAGACCAATAGTACTGGGTAAATAAATATTTTATTTCGATCTTAATGTTTCGGTGCTACCTTCACGCAAAACCAAAAATCATAACACGTATTTATTTCTTAGAGTTCTGAGTAGCACCAAAAGAGTTCTAGAGTTCTTGCTAGGATTGACCAATAGTTCTGTATAAATAAAGAGTTTATAATGATTTAAAGTTTCGGTGCTAACTTCAAGCAAACCAAAATTCATAAAATGGCTATATTTCTTAGAGTTCTGAGTAGCACGCACAGAGTTCTAGAGTTCCTGTTAGGATAGTCAAATTGTTCTGGTTAAAAAAAGATTTTATGATGATTTAAAGTTTCGGTGCTACCTTCACGCAAAACAAAAATCATAAAATGTCTATATTTTTAATGTTCTGAGTAGCACTCAAAGAGTTCTAGAGTTCCTGATAGATTAGACCAATATTTCTGGGTAAATAGAGATTTTATGGGATTTTAAAGTTTCGCTGCTAACTTTAAGAAAAAAACAAAAACCATAAAATGTCTATATTTTTTAGAGTTCTGATTAGCACTCAAAGAGTTCCAGAGTTCATGCTAAGTTAGACCATTAGTTCTGGGTAAATAAAGATTTTATAGCGATTTTAATGTTTCGGTGCTACCTTCACCCAAAACCAAAACTTATAAAATTTCTATATTTTTAGAGTTTTGAGTAGCACTCAAAGAGTTCTAGAGTTCTTGCAAAGTTGGACCAATAGTTCTGGGTAAATAAAGATTTTCTAGCGATTTTAAAGTTTCGGAGCCAATTTCACGCAACACCAAAAATCTTAAAATCTCTATATTTTTAGAGGTCTGAGTAGCACTCAAAGAGTTCTAAACTTCTTGCCAGGATAGGCCAATAGTTCTTTGGAAACAAAGATTTTATAACGATTTTAATGTTTCGGTGGTAACTTCACGAAAAACCAAAAATCTTAAAATGCCTATATTTCTTAGAGTTGTGAGTAGCACTGAAAGAGTTCAAGAGTTCTTGCTAGGTTAGGCTAATAGTTCTGGGTAAATAAAGATTTTATAGCGATTTTAAATTTTCGGTGCTAACTTCAAGCAACCACAAAAATCTTAAAATGTCTCAATTTTTTGAGTTCTGAGTAGTACTCAAAGGGTTCTAGAGTTATTGCTAGGTTAGACCAATAGTTCTGGGTAAATAAAGATCTTACAGCGATTTTAAATTTTTGGTGCTTACTTCACGCAACACCTAAATCTTAAAATGTATCAATTTTATTTGAGTTCTGAGTAGTACTCAAAGGGTTCTAGAGTTACTGCTAGGTTAGACCAATAGTTCTGGGTAAATAAAGATCTTATAGCGATTTTAAATTTTCGGTGCTAATTTCACGCAACACCAAAAATCTTAAAATGTATCAATTTATTGAGTTCTGAGTAGTACTCAAAGAGTTCTAGAGTTATTGCTAGGTTAGACCAATAGTTCTGGGTAAATAAAGATCTTATAGCGAATTTAAATTTTTGGTGCTAATTTCACGCAACACCAAAAATCTTAAAATGTTTAAATTTTTTAGAGTTCTGAGTAGTACTCAAAGATTTCTAGAGTTCTTGCTATGTTAGACCAATAGTTCTGTGTAAATAAAGATTTTATAGCTATTTTAAAATTTTGGTGCTAACTTCACGCAACTCCAGAAATCTTAAAATGTCTTAATTTTTTTAGACTTCTGAGTAGTATTCAAAGAGATCTAGAGTTCTTGCTAGGTTAGACCAATAGTTCTGGGTAAATAAAGATTTTATAGCGATTTTAAAATTTTGGTTGTAACTTCACGAAACACCAAAAATCTTAAAATGTCTATATTTTTTAGAGTTCTGAGTAGTACTAAAAGAGTTCTAGAGTTCTTGCTGGGTTAGAATAATAATTCTGGGTAAATAAACATTTTATAGCGATTTTAAAGTTTGGGTCCTAACTTCACGCAACACCAAAAATCTTAAAATGTCTATATTTTTTAGAGTTCTGAGTAGCACTCAAAGAGTTCTAGAGTTCTTGGTAGGTTAGACCAATAGTTCTGTGTAAATAAAGATTTTATAGCGATTTTAAAATTTTGGTGCTAACTTCACGCAACACCAACAATCTTAAATGTCTTTATTTTTTAGAGTTCTGAGTAGAACTCAAGGAGTTCTAGACTTCCTCCTAGGTTAGACCAATAGTTCTGGGTAAATATAGGTTTTATATCGAATTTAATGTTCGGCGCTACCTTCACCCAAAACCAAAAATCATAACATGTCTATATTTATAAGAGCTCTGAGTAGCACTCAAAGAGTTCTAGAGTTCTTGCTAGGTTAGACCATCAGTTCTGGGGAAATAAAGATTTTATAGCGATTCTTAAGTTTCCGTGCTAACTGCACGCAACACCAAAAATCTTAAAATCTCTATATTTTTTAGTGTTTCGAGTAGCACTCAAAGAGTTTTAGAGTTCTTACTAGGTAAAAGCAACAGTTCTAGAAAAATAAAGATTTTATCGTGACTTTAAAGTTTCGGTGCTAACTTCACGTAAAACCAAAAATATTAAAATCTCTATATTTTTTGGAGTTCTCGGTAGCACTCAAAGATTTCTAGAGTTATTGTCCGTTTAGGCCAAGAGTTTTGGATAAATAAAAATTCTATAGCGATTTTAAAGTTTCCCTACTAACCACGCAAAACAAAAAATATAAAAACGTATATTTTTTTAGAGTTCTGAGTAGCACTCAAAGAGTTCTAGAGTTCTTGCTAGGCTAGACCAATAGTTCTGGGTAAATAAATATTTTTTTTCGATCTTAATGTTTCGGTGCTACCTTCACGCAAAACCAAAAATCATAACACGTATTTATTTCTTAGTGTTCTGAGTAGCACCCAAAGAGTTATAGAGTTCTTGCTAGGTTAGACCAATAGTTCTGGGTAAATAAAGATTTTCTAGCGATTTTAAAGTTTCGGATCCAATTTCACGCAACACCAAAAATCTTAAAATCTCTATATTTATAGAGGTCTGAGTAGCACTCAAAGTGTTCTAAACTTCTTGCCAGGATAGGCCAATAGTTCTTTGTAAACAAACATTTTATAACGATTTTAATGTTTCGGTGGTAACTTCACGAAATACCAAAAATCTTAAGATGTCTATATTTCTTAGAGTTCTGAGTAGCACTGAAAGAGTTCAAGAGTTCTTGCTAGTTTTAGGCTAATAGTTCTGGGTAAATAAAGATTTTATAGCGATTTTAAGGTTTCGGTGCTAACTTCAAGCAACCCCAAAAATCTTAAAATGTCTCAATTTTTTGAGTTCTGAGTAGTACTCAAAGAGTTCTAGAGTTATTGCTAGGTTAGACCAATAGTTCTGGGTAAATAAAGATCTTACAGCGATTTTAAATTTTTGGTGCTAACTTCACGCAACACCAAATATCTTAAAATGTATCAATTTTTTGAGTTCTGAGTAGTACTCAAAAAGTTCTAGAGTTATTGCTAGGTTAGGCCAATAGTTCTGGGTAAATAAAGATCTTATAGCGATTTTAAATTTTCGGTGCTAATTTCACGCAACACCAAAAATCTTAAAATGTATCAATTTATTGAGTTCTGAGTAGTACTCAAAGAGTTCTAGATTTATTGCTAGGTTAGACCAATAGTTCTGGGTAAATAAAGATCTTATAGCGATTTTAAATTATTGGTGCTAATTTCACGCAACACCAAAAATCTTAAAATGTCTTAATTTTTTAGAGTTCCGATTAGTACTCAAAGATTTCTAGAGTTCTTGCTATGTTAGACTAATAGTTCTGTGTAAATAAAGATTTTATAGCGATTTTAAAATTTTGGTTCTAACTTCACACAACACCAAAAATCTTAAAATGTCTTAATTTTTTTAGAGTTCTCAGAAGTACTCAAAGAGTTCTAGAGTTCCTGATAGATTAGACCAATCTTTTTAGGTAAATTGATATTTTATAGCGATTTTAAAGTTTCGCTGCTAACTTCAAGAAAAACCAAAAACCATAAAATGTCTATATTTTTATAGTTCTGATTAGCACTCAAAGAGTTCCAGAGTTCATGCTAAGTTAGACCAATAGTTCTCTGTAAATAAAGATTTTATTTCGATCTTAATGTTTCGGTGCTACCTTCACGCAAAACCAAAAATCATAACACGTATTTATTTCTTAGTGTTCTGAGTAGCACCCAAAAAGTTCTAGAGTTCTTGCTAGGATTGACCAATAGTTCTGTATAAATAAAGATTTTATAATGATTTAAAGTTTCGGTGCTAACTTCAAGCAAACCAAAATTCATAAAATGGCTATATTTCTTAGAGTTCTGAGTAGCACGCACAGAGTTCTAGAGTTCCTGTTAGGATAGTCAAATAGTTCTGGTTAAATAAAGATTTTATGATGATTTAAAGTTTCGGTGCTACCTTCACGCAAAACAAAAATCATAAAATGTCTATATCTTTAATGTTCTGAGTAGCACTCAAAGAGTTCTAGAGTTCCTGATAGATTAGACCAATATTTCTGGGTAAATAGAGATTTTATAGGGATTTTAAAGTTTCGCTGCTAACTTCAAGAAAAACAAAAAATCATAAAATGTCTATATTTTTTAGAGTTCTGAGTAGCACTCAAAAAGTTGTAGAGTTCCTGATAGATTAGACCAATCTTTCTAGGAAAATTGATATTTTATAGCGATTTTAAAGTTTCGCCGCTAACTTCAAGAAAAAACAAAAAACATAAAATATCTATATTTTTATAGTTCTGATTAGCACTCAAAGAGTTCCAGAGTTCATGCTAAGTTAGACCAATAGTTCTGGGTAAATAAAGATTTTATATCGATTTTAATGCTTCGGTGCTACCTTCACCCAAAACCAAAAATTATAAAATTTCTATATTTTTAGAGTTTTGAGTAGCACTCAAAGAGTTCTAGAGTTCTTGCAAGGTTGGACCAATAGTTCTGGGTAAATAAAGATTTTATAGCGATTTTAAATTATTGAGTTGAGTTGATTGTAGTTTAGCGTCCCTTTCAGCAGCGAGGCTATATGAGACGTGGACCTACTGATTAACGTGGAATCCGAACCAAATGAGCTCCCGCCAGAAATCGCACCCGGGTCTCCCAGATTTTAAATTATGGTCCTAACTTCACGCAACCAAAAAATTTTTAAAATGTCTTAATTTTTTTTAGAGTTCTGAGTAGTACTCAAAGAGTTCTAGAGTTCTTGCTAGGTTAGACCAATAGTTCTGGGTAAATAAAGATTTTCTAGCGATTTTAAAGTTTCGGAGCCAATTTCACGCAACACCAAAAATCTTAAAATCTCTATATTTTTAGAGGTCTGAGTAGCACTCAAAGAGTTCTAAATTTCTCGCCAGGATAGGCCAATAGTTCTTTGTAAACAAACATTTTATAACGATTTTAATGTTTCGGTGGTAACTTCACGAAACACCAAAAATCTTAAAATGTCTATATTTCTTAGAGTTCTGAGTAGCACTGAAAAAGTTCAAGAGTTCTTGCTAGTTTTAGGATAATAGTTCTGGGTAAATAAGGATTTTATAGCGATTTTAAGGTTTCGGTGCTAACTTCAAGCAACCCCAAAAATCTTAAAATGTCTCAATTTTTTGAGTTCTGAGTAGTACTCAAAGTGTTCTAGACTTCTTGCAAGGTTAGACCAATAGTTCTGGGTAAATAAAGATCTTACAGCGATTTTAAATTTTTGGTGCTAACATCTTGCAACACCAAAAATCTTAAAATGTATCATTTTTTTGAGTTCTGAGTAGTACTCAAAGAGTTCTAGAGTTATTGCTAGGTTAGACCAATAGTTCTGGGTAAATAAAGATCTTATAGCGATTTTAAATTTTTGGTGCTAATTTCACGCAACACCAAAAATCTTAAAATGTATCCATTTTTTGTGTTCTGAGTAGTACTCAAAGAGTTCTAGAGCTATTGCTGGTTAGACCAATAGTTCTGGGTAAATAAAAATCTTATAGCGATTTTAAACTTCTGGTGCTAATTTCACGCAACACCAAAAATCTTAAAATGTCTTAATTTTTTAGAGTTCTGAGTAGTAATCAAAGATTTCTAGAGTTCTTCCTAGGTTAGACCAATAGTTCTGTGTAAATAAAGATTTTATAGCGATTTTAAAATTTTGGTGCTAACTTCACGCAACTCCAAAAATCTTAAAATGTCTTAATTTTTTTAGAGTTCTCAGCTTTACTCAAAGAGTTCTAGAGTTATTGCTAGGTTAGACCAATAGTTCTGGGTAAATAAAGATCTTATAGCGATTTTAAATTTTTGGTGCTAATTTCACGCAACACCAAAAATCTTAAAATGTATCCATTTTTTGTGTTCTGAGTAGTACTCAAAGAGTTCTAGAGCTATTGCTGGTTAGACCAATAGTTCTGGGTAAATAAAAATCTTATAGCGATTTTAAACTTCTGGTGCTAATTTCACGCAACACCAAAAGTCTTAAAATGTCTTAATTTTTTAGAGTTCTGAGTAGTAATCAAAGATTTCTCGAGTTCTTCCTAGGTTAGACCAATAGTTCTGTGTAAATAAAGATTTTATAGCGATTTTAAAATTTTGGTGCTAACTTCACGCAACTCCAAAAATCTTAAAATGCCTTAATTTTTTAGAGTTCTGAGTAGTACTCAAAGTTTTCTAGAGTTCTTGCTAGGTTAGACCAATAGCTCTGTGTAAATAAAGATTTTATAGCGATTTTAAAATTTTGGTTCTAACTTCACGCAACTCCAAAAATCTTAAAATGTCTTAATTTTTTTAGAGCTCTGAGTAGTACTCAAAAAAATCTAGAGTTCTTGCTAGGTTAGGCCAATAGTTCTGGGTAAATAAAGATTTTATATCGATTTTAATGTTTCGGTGCTACCTTCACCCAAAACCAAAAATTATAAAATTTCTATATTTTTAGAGTTTTGAGTAGCACTCAAAGAGTTCTAGAGTTCTTGCAAGGTTGGACCAATAGTTCTGGGTAAATAAAGATTTATAGCGATTTTAAATTATTGAGTAGAGTTGATTGTAGTTTAGCGTACCTTTCAGCAGCGAGGCTATATGAAACGTGGACCTACTGATTAACGTGGAATCCGAACCACATGAGCTCCCGCCAGGAATCGAACCCGGGTCTCCCAGATTTTAAATTATGGTGCTAACTTCACGCAACCAAAAAATTTTTAAAATGTCTTAATTTTTTTAGAGTTCTGAGTAGTACTCAAAGAGTTCTAGAGTTCTTGCTAGGTTAGACCAATAGTTCTGGGTAAATAAAGATTTTATAACGGTTTTAATGTTCGGTGGTAACTTAACGGAACACCAAAAATCTTAAAATGTCTATATTTCTTAGAGTTCTGAGAAGCATTGAATGAGTTCAAGAATTCTTGCTAGGTTAGGTTAATAGTTCTGAGTAAATAAGGATTTTATAGCGATTTTAAAGTTTCGGTGCTAACTTCAAGCAACCCCAAAAATCTTAAAATGTCTCAGTTTTTTGAGTTCTGAGTAGTACTCAAAGAGTTCTAGAGTTATTGCTAGGTTAGACCAATAGTTCTGGGTAAATAAAGATCTTACAGCTATTTTAAATTTTTGGTGCTAACTTCACGCAACACCAAAAATCTTAAAATGTCTTAATTTTTTTAGAGCTCTGAGTAGTACTCAAAGAAATCTAGAGTTCTTGCTAGGTTAGGCCAATAGTTCTGGGTAAATAAAGATTTTATATCGATTTTAATGTTTCGGTGCTACCTTCACCCAAAACCAAAAATTATAAAATTTCTATATTTTTAGAGTTTTGAGTAGCACTCAAAGAGTTCTAGAGTTCTTGCAAGGTTGGACCAATAGTTCTGGGTAAATAAAGATTTTATAGCGATTTTAAATTATTGAGTTGAGTTGATTGTAGTTTAGCGTCCCTATCAGCAGCGAGGCTATATGAGACGTGGACCTACTGATTAACGTGGAATCCGAACCACATGAGCACCCGCCAGGAATCGAACCCGGGTCTTCCAGATTTTAAATTATGGTGCTAACTTCACGCAACCAAAAAATTTTTAAAATGTCTTAATTTTTTTAGAGTTCTGAGTAGTACTCAAAGAGTTCTAGAGTTCTTGCTAGGTTAGGCCAATAGTTCTGGGTAAATAAAGATTTTCTAGCGATTTTAAAGTTTCGGATCCAATTTTACGCAACACCAAAAATCTTAAAATCTCTATATTTTTAGAGGTCTGAGTAGCACTCAAAGTGTTCTAAACTTCTTGCCAGGATAGGCCAATAGTTCTTTGTAAACAAACATTTTATAACGATTTTAATGTTTCGGTGGTAACTTCACGAAAAACCAAAAATCTTAAAATGTCTATATTTCTTAGAGTTCTGAGTAGCACTGAAAGAGTTCAAGAGTTCTTGCTAGTTTTAGGCTAATAGTTCTGGGTAAATAAAGATTTTATAGCGATTTTAAGGTTTCGGTGCTAACTTCAAGCAACCCCAAAAATCTTAAAATGTCTCAATTTTTTGAGTTCTGAATAGTACTCAAAGAGTTCTAGAGTTATTGCTAGGTTAGACCAATAGTTCTGGGTAAATAAAGATCTTACAGCGATTTTAAATTTTTGGTGCTAACTTCACGCAACACCAAATATCTTAAAATGTATCAATTTTTTGAGTTCTGAGTAGTACTCAAAAAGTTCTAGAGTTATTGCTAGGTTAGGCCAATAGTTCTGGGTAAATAAAGATCTTATAGCGATTTTAAATTTTCGGTGCTAATTTCACGCAACACCAAAAATCTTAAAATGTATCAATTTATTGAGTTCTGAGTAGTACTCAAAGAGTTCTAGATTTATTGCTAGGTTAGACCAATAGTTCTGGGTAAATAAAGATCTTATAGCGATTTTAAACTATTGGTGCTAATTTCACGCAACACCAAAAATCTTAAAATGTCTTAATTTTTTAGAGTTCCGATTAGTACTCAAAGATTTCTAGAGTTCTTGCTATGTTAGACTAACAGTTCTGTGTAAATAAAGATTTTATAGCGATTTTAAAATTTTGGTTCTAACTTCACACAACACCAAAAATCTTAAAATGTCTTAATTTTTTTAGAGTTCTCAGAAGTACTCAAAGAGTTCTAGAGTTCTTGCGAGATGAGACCAATAGTTCTGGGTAAATAAAGATTTATAGCGATTCTAAACTTTCGGTGGTAACTTCACAAAACACCAAAAATCTTAAAATGTCTATATTTTTTAGAGTTCTGACTAGAACTCAAAGAGTTCTAGACTTCTTGCTAGGTTAGACCAATAGTTCTGGGTTAATATAGATTTTATATCGAATTTAGTGTTTCGGCGCTACCTTCACCCAAAACCAAAAATCATAACATGTCTATATTTATAAGAGTTCTGAGTAGCACTCAAAGAGTTCTAGAGTTCTTGCTAGGTTAGACCGTCAGTTCTGGGGAAATAAAGATTTTATATCGATTCTTAAGTTTCCGTGCTAACTTCACGCAACACCAAAATTCATAAAATGGCTATATTTGTTAGAGTTCTGAGTAGCACGCACAGAGTTCTAGAGTTCCTGTTAGGATAGTCAAATAGTTCTGGCTAAATAAAGATTTTATGATGATTTAAAATTTCGTTGCTACCTTCACGCAAAACAAAAATCATAAAATATCTATATTTTTAATGTTCTGAGTAGCACTCAAAGAGTTCTAGTGTTCCTGATAGATTAGACCAATATTTCTGGGTAAATAGAGATTTTATAGGGATTTTAAAGTTTCGCTGCTAACTTCAAGAAAAACCAAAAATCAGAAAATGTATATTTTTTAGAGTTCTGAGTAGCACTCAAAAAGTTGTAGAGTTCCTGATAGATTAGACCAATCTTTCTAGGTAAATTGATATTTTATAGCGATTTTAAAGTTTCGCTGCTAACTTCAAGAAAAACCAAAAACCATAAAATGTCTATATTTTTATAGTTCTGATTAGCACTCAGAGTTCCAGAGTTCATGCTAAGTTAGACCAATAGTTCTGGGTAAATAAAGATTTTATTTCGATCTTAATGTTTCGGTGCTACCTTCACGCAAAACCAAAAATCATAACACGTATTTATTTCTTAGTGTTCTGAGTAGCACCCAAAGAGTTCTAGAGTTCTTGCTAGGATTGACCAATAGTTCTGTATAAATAAAGATTTTATAATGATTTAAAGTTTCGGTGCTAACTTCAAGCAAACCAAAATTCATAAAATGGCTATATTTCTTAGAGTTCTGAGTAGCACGCACAGAGTTCTAGAGTTCCTGTTAGGATAGTCAAATAGTTCTGGTTAAATAAAGATTTTATGATGATTTAAAGTTTCGGTGCTACCTTCACGCAAAACAAAAATCATAAAATGTCTATATTTTTATTGTTCTGAGTAGCACTCAAAGAGTTCTAGAGTTCCTGATAGATTAGACCAATATTTCTGGGTAAATAGAGATTTTATAGGGATTTTAAAGTTTCGCTGCTAACTTCAAGAAAAACCAAAAATCATAAAATGTCTATATTTTTTAGAGTTCTGAGTAGCACTCAAAAAGTTGTAGAGTTCCTGATAGATTAGACCAATCTTTCTAGGAAAATTGATATTTTATAGCGATTTTAAAGTTTCGCCGCTAACTTCAAGAAAAAACAAAAAACATAAAATATCTATATTTTTATAGTTCTGATTAGCACTCAAAGAGTTCCAGAGTTCATGCTAAGTTAGACCAATAGTTCTGGGTAAATAAAGATTTTATATCGATTTTAATGCTTCGGTGCTACCTTCACCCAAAACCAAAAATTATAAAATTTCTATATTTTTAGAGTTTTGAGTTGCACTCAAAGAGTTCTAGAGTTCTTGCAAGGTTGGACCAATAGTTCTGGGTAAATAAAGATTTTATAGCGATTTTAAATTATTCAGTTGAGTTGATTGTAGTTTAGCGTCCCTTTCAGCAGCGAGGCTATATGAGACGTGGACCTACTAATTAACGTGGAATCCGAACCACATGAGCTCCCGCCAGGAATCGAACCCGGGTCTCCCAGATTTTAAATTATGGTGCTAACTTCACGCAACCAAAAAATTTTTAAAATGTCTTAATTTTTTTTAGAGTTCTGAGTAGTACTCAAAGAGTTCTAGAGTTCTTGCTAGGTTAGACCAATAGTTCTGGGTAAATAAAGATTTTCTAGCGATTTTAAATTTCGGAGCCAATTTCACGCAACACATAAAATCTTAAAATCTCTATATTTTTAGAGGTCTGAGTAGCACTCAAAGAGTTCTAAATTTCTCGCCAGGATAGGCCAATAGTTCTTTGTAAACAAACATTTTATAACGATTTTAATGTTTCGGTGGTAACTTCACGAAACACCAAAAATCTTAAAATGTCTATATTTCTTAGAGTTCTGAGTAGCACTGAAAGAGTTCAAGAGTTCTTGCTAGTTTTAGGCTAATAGTTCTGGGTAAATAAATATTTTATAGCGATTTTAAGGTTTCGGTGTTAACTTCAAGCAACCCCAAAAATCTTAAAATGTCTCAATATTTTGAGTTCTGAGTAGTACTCAAAGAGTTCTAGACTTCTTGCAAGGTTAGACCAATAGTTCTGGGTAAATAAAGATCTTACAGCGATTTTAAATTTTTGGTGCTAACTTCTTGCAACACCAAAAATCTTAAAATGTATCATTTTATAGAGTTCTGAGTAGTACTCAAAGAGTTCTAGAGTTATTGCTAGGTTAGACCAATATTTCTGGGTAAATAAAGATCTTATAGCGATTTTAAATTTTTGGTGCTAATTTCACGCAACACCAAAAATCTTAAAATGTATCCATTTTTTGTGTTCTGAGTAGTACTCAAAGAGTTCTTGAGCTATTGCTGGTTAGACCAATAGTTCTGGGTAAATAAAGATCTTATAGCGATTTTAAACTTCTGGTGCTAATTTCACGCAACACCAAAAATCTTAAAATGTCTTAATTTTTTAGAGTTCTCAGTAGTAATCAAAGATTTCTAGAGTTCTTCCTAGGTTAGACCAATAGTTCTGTGTAAATAAAGATTTTATAGCGATTTTAAAATTTTGGTGCTAACTTCACGCAACGCCAAAAATCTTAAAATGTCTTAATTTTTTTAGAGTTCTGAGTAGTACTCAAAGAGATCTAGAGTTCTTCCAAGGATAGACCAATAGTTCTGGGTAAATGAAGATTTTATAGCGATTTAAAAATTTTGGTTCTAACTTCACACAACACCAAAAATCTTAAAATGTCTTAATTTTTTTAGAGTTCTCAGCTTTACTCAAAGAGTTCTAGAGTTCTTGCTAAGTGAGGCCAATAGTTCTGGGTAAATAAAGATTTATAGCGATTTTAAATTATTGAGTAGAGTTGATTGTAGTTTAGCGTCCCTTTCAGCAGCGAGGCTATATGAAACGTGGACCTACTGATTAACGTGGAATCCGAACCACATGAGCTCCCGCCAGGAATCGAACCCGGGTCTCCCAGATTTTAAATTATGGTGCTAACTTCACGCAACCAAAAAATTTTTAAAATGTCTTAATTTTTTTAGAGTTCTGAGTAGTACTCAAAGAGTTCTAGAGTTCTTGCTAGGTTAGACCAATAGTTCTGGGTAATAAAGATTTTATAACGGTTTTAATGTTCGGTGGTAACTTCACGGAACACCAAAAATCTTAAAATGTCTATGTTTCTTAGAGTTCTGAGGAGCATTGAAAAAGTTCAAGAGTTCTTGCTAGGTTAGGTTAATAGTTCTGAGTAAATAAGGATTTTATAGCGATTTTAAAGTTTCGGTGCTAACTTCAAGCAACCCCAAAAATCTTAAAATGTCTCAGTTTTTTTGAGTTCTGAGTAGTACTCAAAGAGTTCTAGAGTTATTGCTAGGTTAGACCAATAGTTCTGGGTAAATAAAGATCTTACAGCTATTTTAAATTTTTGGTGCTAACTTCACGCAACACCAAAATTCTTAAAATGTATCAATTTTTTGAGTTCTGAGTAGTACTCAAAGAGTTTTAGAGTTATTGCTAGGTAAGACCAATAGTTCTGGGTAAATAAAGATCTTATAGCGATTTTAAATTTTTGGTGCTAATTTCACGCAACACCAAAAATCTTAAAATGTATGAATTTTTTTAGTTCTGAGTAGTACTCAATGAGTTCTAGAGTTCTTGGTAGGTTAGACCAATAGTTCTTTGTAAATAAAGATTTTATAGCGATTTTAAAATTTTGGTGCTAAATTCACACAACAGCAAAATTCTTAAAATGTCTTAATTTTTTTAGAGTTCTCAGAAGTACTCAAAGAGTTCTAGAGTTCTTGCTAGGTGAGACCAATAGTTCTGGGTAAATTAAGATTTATAGCGATTTTAAACTTTCAGTGACAATTTCACGCAACACCAAAAATCTTAAAATTTCTTTATTTTTTAGGGTTCTGAATAGCACTCAAAGAGTTCTAGAGTTCTTGCTGGGTTAGAATAATAATTCTGGGTAAATAAACATTTTATAGCGATTTTAAAATTTCGGTCCTAACTTCAAGCAACACCAAAAATCTTAAAATGTCTATATTTTTTAGAGTTCTGAGTAGCACTCAAAGAGTTCTAGAGTTCTTGGTAGGTTAGACCAATAGTTCTTTGTAAATAAAGATTTTATAGCGATTTTAAAATTTTGGTGCTAAATTCACGTAACACCAACAATCTTAAAATGTCTTTATTTTTTAGGGTCTGAGTAGAACTAAAAGAGTTCTAGAGTTCTTGCTAGTTTAGACCAATAGTTCTGGGTAAATAAAGATTTTATATCGATCTTAATGTTTCTGTGCTACCTTCACGCAAAACCAAAAATCATAACACGTAATTATTTCTTAGAGTTCTGAGTAGCACCCAAAGAGTTCTATAGTTCTTGCTAGGATTGACCAATAGTTCTGTATAAATAAAGATTTTATAATGATTTAAAGTTTCGCTGCTAACTTCAAGCAAACCAAAATTCATAAAATGGCTATATTTTTTAGAGTTCTGAGTAGCACGCACAGATTTCTGGAGTTCCTGTTAGGATAGACAAATAGTTCTGGTTAAATAAAGATTTTATGATGATTTAAACTTTCGGTGCTACCTTCACGCAAAACAAAAATCATAAAATGTCTATATTTTTAATGTTCTGAGTAGCACTCAAAGAGTTCTAGAGTTCCTGAAAGATTAGACCAATATTTCTGGGTAAATAGAGATTTTATAGGGATTTTAAAGTTTCGCTGCTAACTTCACGAAAGACAAAAAATCATAGAATGTCTATATTTTTTAGAGTTCTGAGTAGCACTCAAAAAGTTGTAGAGTTCCTGATAGATTAGACCAATCTTTCTAGGTAAATTGATATTTTATAGCGATTTTAAAGTTTCGCTGCTAACTTCAAGAAAAAACAAAAATCATAAAATGTCTATATTTTTATATTTCTGATTAGCACACAAAGAGTTCCAGAGTTCATGCTAAGTTAGACCAATAGTTCTGGGTAAATAAATATTTTATATCGATTTTAATGTTTCGGTGCTACCTTCACCCAAAACCAAAAATTATAAAATTTCTATATTTTTAGAGTTTTGAGTAGCACTCAAAGAGTTCTAGACTTCTTGCTAGGTTAGACCAATAGTTCTGGGTAAATAAAGATTTTATAACGATTTTAATATTTTGGTGCTAACTTCACGCAACACCAAAAATCTTAAAATGTCTTAGCTTTTTTAGAGCTCTGAGTAGTACTCAAAGAGATCTAGAGTTCTTTCTAGGTTAGACCAATAATTCTGGGTAAATAAAGATTTTATAGCGATTTTAAAATTTTGGTTCTAACTTCACACAACACCAAAATTCTTAAAATGTCTTAATTTTTTTAGAGTTCTCAGAAGTACTCAAAGAGTTCTGGAGTTCTTGCTAGGTAAGACCAATAGTTCTGGGTAAATTAAGATTTATAGCGATTTTAAAGTTTTACTGACAATTTCACGCAACACCAAAAATCTTAAAATTTCTTTATTTTTTAGGGTTCTGAGTAGCACTCAAAGAGTTCTAGAGTTCGTGCTGGGTTAGAATAATATTCTGGGTAAATAAACATTTTATAGCAATTTTAAAGTTTCGGTCCTAACTTCACGCAACACCAAAAATCTTAAAATGTCTATATTTTTTAGAGTTCTGAGTAGCACTCAAAGAGTTCTAGAGTTCTTGGTAGGTTAGACCAATAGTTCTGTGTAAATAAAGATTTTATAGCGATTTTAAAATTTTGGTGCTAAATTCACGTAACACCAACAATCTTAAAATGTCTTTATTTTTTAGAGTTCTGAGTAGAACTCAAAGAGTTCTAGACTTCTTGCTAGGTTAGACCAATAGTTCTGGGTAAATAAAGATTTTATATCGAATTTAATGATTCGGTGCTACCTTCACCCAGAACCAAAAATCATAACTTGTCTATATTTATAAGAGTTCTGAGTAGCACTCAAAGAGTTCTAGAGTTCTTGCTAGGTTAGACCATCAGTTCTGGGGAAATAAAAATTTTATAGCGATTTTTAAGTTTCCGTGCTAACTTCACGTAAAACCAAAAATATTAAAATTTCTAAATATTTTGGTGTTGTCGGTAGCACTCAAATATTTCTAGAGTTATTGTCCGGTTAGGCCAAGAGTTTTGGATAATTAAAAATTTTATAGCGATTTTAAAGTTTCGCTACTAACCACGCAAAACAAAAAATATAAAAACGTATATTTTTTTTAGAGTTCTGAGTAATACTCAAAGAGTTCTAGACTTCTTGCTAGGTTAGACCAATAGTTCTGGGTAAATAAAGATTTTATAGCGATTTTAAAATGTTGGTGCTAACTTCACGCAATTCCAAAAATCTTAAAATGTCTTAATTTTTTTAGAGTTCTGAGTAGTACTCAAAGAGATCTAGAGTTCTTGCTAGGTTAGACCAATAGTTCTGGGTAAATAAAGATTTTATAGCGATTTTTAAATTTTGGTTCAAACTTCACACAACACCAAAAATCTTAAAAGTCTTATTTTTTTAGAGTTGTGAGAAGCACTCAAAGAGTTCTAGAGTTCTTGCTAGGCTAGACCAATAGTTCTGGATGAATAAATATTTTATTTTGATCTTAATGTTTCGATGCTACCTTCACGCAAAACCAAAAATCGTAACACGTATTTATTTCTTAGTGTTCTGAGTAGCACCCAAAGAGTTCTAGAGTTCTTGCTAGGATTGACCAATAGTTCTGTATAAATAAAGATTTTATAATGATTTAAAGTTTCGGTGCTGACTTCAAGCAAACCAAAATTCATAAAATGGCTATATTTCTTAGAGTTCTGAGTAGCACGCACAGAGTTCTAGAGTTCCTGTTAGGATAGTCAAATAGTTCTGGTTAAATAAAGATTTTATGATGATTTAAAGTTTCGGTGCTACCTTCACGCAAAACAAAAATCATAAAATGTCTATATTTTTAATGTTCTGAGTAGCATTCAAGGAGTTCTAGAGTTCCTGATAGATTAGACCAATATTTCTGGGTAAATTTCGCTGCTAACTTCAAGAAAAAACAAAAACCATAAAATTTATATATTTTTATAGTTCTGATTAGCACTCAAAGAGTTCCAGAGTTCATGCTAAGTTAGACCAATAGTTCTGGGTAAATAAAGATTTTATATCGATTTTAATGTTTCGGTGCTACCTTCACCCAAAACCAAAAATTATAAAATTTCTGTATTTTTAGAGTTTTGAGTAGCACTCAAAGAGTTCTTGAGTTCTTGCAAGGTTGGACCAATAGTTCTGGGTAAATAAAGATTTTATAGCGATTTTAAATTATTGAGTTGAGTTGATTGTAGTTTAGCGTCCCTTTCAGCAGCGAGGCTATATGAGACGTGGACCTACTGATTAACGTGGAATCCGAACCACATGAGCTCCCGCCAGGAATCGAACCCGGGTCTCCCAGAATTTAAATTATGGTGCTAACTTCACGCAACCAAAAAATTTTTAAAATGTCTTAATTTTTCTAGAGTTCTGAGTAGTACTCAAAGAGTTCTAGAGTTCTTGCTAGGATTGACCAATAGTTCTGTATAAATAAAGATTTTATAATGATTTAAAGTTTCGCTGCTAACTTCAAGCAAACCAAAATTCATAAAATGGCTATATTTTTTAGAGTTCTGAGTAGCACGCACAGATTTCTGGAGTTCCTGTTAGGATAGACAAATAGTTCTGGTTAAATAAAGATTTTATGATGATTTAAACTTTCGGTGCTACCTTCACGCAAAACAAAAATCATAAAATGTCTATATTTTTAATGTTCTGAGTAGCACTCAAAGAGTTCTAGAGTTCCTGAAAGATTAGACCAATATTTCTGGGTAAATAGAGATTTTATAGGGATTTTAAAGTTTCGCTGCTAACTTCACGAAAGACAAAAAATCATAGAATGTCTATATTTTTTAGAGTTCTGAGTAGCACTCAAAAAGTTGTAGAGTTCCTGATAGATTAGACCAATCTTTCTAGGTAAATTGATATTTTATAGCGATTTTAAAGTTTCGCTGCTAACTTCAAGAAAAAACAAAAATTATAAAATGTCTATATTTTTATATTTCTGATTAGCACACAAAGAGTTCCAGAGTTCATGCTAAGTTAGACCAATAGTTCTGGGTAAATAAATATTTTATATCGATTTTAATGTTTCGGTGCTACCTTCACCCAAAACCAAAAATTATAAAATTTCTATATTTTTAGAGTTTTGAGTAGCACTCAAAGAGTTCTAGACTTCTTGCTAGGTTAGAACAATAGTTCTGGGTAAATAAAGATTTTATAACGATTTTAATATTTTGGTGCTAACTTCACGCAACACCAAAAATCTTAAAATGTCTTAGCTTTTTTAGAGCTCTGAGTAGTACTCAAAGAGATCTAGAGTTCTTTCTAGGTTAGACCAATAATTCTGGGTAAATAAAGATTTTATAGCGATTTTAAAATTTTGGTTCTAACTTCACACAACACCAAAAATCTTAAATATCTTAATTTTTAAGAGTTCTGAGTAGTACTCAAAGAGATCTAGAGTTCTTGCTAGGTTAGACCAATACTTCTGGGTAAATAAAGATTTTATAGCGATTTTAAAATTTTGGTTCTTACTTCACACAACACCAAAATTCTTAAAATGTTTTAATTTTTTTAGAGTTCTCAGAAGTACTCAAAGAGTTCTGGAGTTCTTGCTAGGTAAGACCAATAGTTCTGGGTAAATTAAGATTTATAGCGATTTTAAAGTTTTACTGACAATTTCACGCAACACCAAAAATCTTAAAATTTCTTTATTTTTTAGGGTTCTGAGTAGCACTCAAAGAGTTCTAGAGTTCGTGCTGGGTTAGAATAATATTCTGGGTAAATAAACATTTTATAGCAATTTTAAAGTTTCGGTCCTAACTTCACGCAACACCAAAAATCTTAAAATGTCTATATTTTTTAGAGTTCTGAGTAGCACTCAAAGAGTTCTAGACTTCTTGCTAGGTTAGACCAATAGTTCTGTGTAAATAAAGATTTTATAGCGATTTTAAAATTTTGGTGCTAAATTCACGTAACACCAACAATCTTAAAATGTCTTAATTTTTTTAGAGTTCTGAGTAGTACTCAAAGAGATCTAGAGTTCTTGCTAGGTTAGACCAATAGTTCTGGGTAAATAAAGATTTTATAGCGATTTTTAAATTTTGGTTCAAACTTCACACAACACCAAAAATCTTAAAAGTCTTATTTTTTTAGAGTTGTGAGAAGCACTCAAAGAGTTCTAGAGTTCTTGCTAGGCTAGACCAATAGTTCTGGGTAAATAAATATTTTATTTCGATCTTAATGTTTCGATGCTACCTTCACGCAAAACCAAAAATCGTAACACGTATTTATTTCTTAGTGTTCTGAGTAGCACCCAAAGAGTTCTAGAGTTCTTGCTAGGATTGACCAATAGTTCTGTATAAATAAAGATTTTATAATGATTTAAAGTTTCGGTGCTGACTTCAAGCAAACCAAAATTCATAAAATGGCTATATTTCTTAGAGTTCTGAGTAGCACGCACAGAGTTCTAGAGTTCCTGTTAGGATAGTCAAATAGTTCTGGTTAAATAAAGATTTTATGATGATTTAAAGTTTCGGTGCTACCTTCACGCAAAACAAAAATCATAAAATGTCTATATTTTTAATGTTCTGAGTAGCATTCAAAGAGTTCTAGAGTTCCTGATAGATTAGACCAATATTTCTGGGTAAATAGAGATTTTATAGGGATTTTAATGTTTTGCTGCTAACTTCAAGAAAAACCAAAAATCATAAAATGTCTATATTTTTTAGAGTTCTGAGTAGCACTCAAAAAGTTGTAGAGTTCCTGATAGATTAGACCAATCTTTCTAGGTAAATTGATATTTTATAGCGATTTTAAAGTTTCGCTGCTAACTTCAAGAAAAAACAAAAACCATAAAATTTATATATTTTTATAGTTCTGATTAGCACTCAAAGAGTTCCAGAGTTCATGCTAAGTTAGACCAATAGTTCTGGGTAAATAAAGATTTTATATCGATTTTAATGTTTCTGTGCTATCTTCACCCAAAACCAAAAATTATAAAATTTCTGTATTTTTAGAGTTTTGAGTAGCACTCAAAGAGTTCTTGAGTTCTTGCAAGGTTGGACCAATAGTTCTGGGTAAATAAAGATTTTATAGCGATTTTAAATTATTGAGTTGAGTTGATTGTAGTTTAGCGTCCCTTTCAGCAGCGAGGCTATATGAGACGTGGACCTACTGATTAACGTGGAATCCGAACCACATGAGCTCCCGCCAGGAATCGAACCCGGGTCTCCCAGAATTTAAATTATGGTGCTAACTTCACGCAACCAAAAAATTTTTAAAATGTCTTAATTTTTCTAGAGTTCTGAGTAGTACTCAAAGAGTTCTAGAGTTCTTGCTAGGATTGACCAATAGTTCTGTATAAATAAAGATTTTATAATGATTTAAAGTTTCGCTGCTAACTTCAAGCAAACCAAAATTCATAAAATGGCTATATTTTTTAGAGTTCTGAGTAGCACGCACAGATTTCTGGAGTTCCTGTTAGGATAGACAAATAGTTCTGGTTAAATAAAGATTTTATGATGATTTAAACTTTCGGTGCTACCTTCACGCAAAACAAAAATCATAAAATGTCTATATTTTTAATGTTCTGAGTAGCACTCAAAGAGTTCTAGAGTTCCTGAAAGATTAGACCAATATTTCTGGGTAAATAGAGATTTTATAGGGATTTTAAAGTTTCGCTGCTAACTTCACGAAAGACAAAAAATCATAGAATGTCTATATTTTTTAGAGTTCTGAGTAGCACTCAAAAAGTTGTAGAGTTCCTGATAGATTAGACCAATCTTTCTAGGTAAATTGATATTTTATAGCGATTTTAAAGTTTCGCTGCTAACTTCAAGAAAAAACAAAAATCATAAAATGTCTATATTTTTATATTTCTGATTAGCACACAAAGAGTTCCAGAGTTCATGCTAAGTTAGACCAATAGTTCTGGGTAAATAAATATTTTATATCGATTTTAATGTTTCGGTGCTACCTTCACCCAAAACCAAAAATTATAAAATTTCTATATTTTTAGAGTTTTGAGTAGCACTCAAAGAGTTCTAGACTTCTTGCTAGGTTAGAACAATAGTTCTGGGTAAATAAAGATTTTATAACGATTTTAATATTTTGGTGCTAACTTCACGCAACACCAAAAATCTTAAAATGTCTTAGCTTTTTTAGAGCTCTGAGTAGTACTCAAAGAGATCTAGAGTTCTTTCTAGGTTAGACCAATAATTCTGGGTAAATAAAGATTTTATAGCGATTTTAAAATTTTGGTTCTAACTTCACACAACACCAAAAATCTTAAAATGTCTTAATTTTTAAGAGTTCTGAGTAGTACTCAAAGAGATCTAGAGTTCTTGCTAGGTTAGACCAATACTTCTGGGTAAATAAAGATTTTATAGCGATTTTAAAATTTTGGTTCTTACTTCACACAACACCAAAATTCTTAAAATGTCTTAATTTTTTCAGAGTTCTCAGAAGTACTCAAAGAGTTCTGGAGTTCTTGCTAGGTAAGACCAATAGTTCTGGGTAAATTAAGATTTATAGCGATTTTAAAGTTTTACTGACAATTTCACGCAACACCAAAAATATTAAAATTTCTAAATATTTTGGTGTTCTCGGTAGCACTCAAATATTTCTAGAGTTATTGTCCGGTTAGGCCAAGAGTTTTGGATAATTAAAAATTCTATAGCGATTTTAAAGTTTCGCTACTAACCACGCAAAACAAAAAATATAAAAACGTATATTTTTTTTAGAGTTCTGAGTAGTACTCAAAGAGTTCTAGACTTCTTGCTAGGTTAGACCAATAGTTCTGGGTAAATAAAGATTTTATAGCGATTTTAAAATGTTGGTGCTAACTTCACGCAATTCCAAAAATCTTAAAATGTCTTAATTTTTTTAGAGTTCTGAGTAGTACTCAAAGAGATCTAGAGTTCTTGCTAGGTTAGACCAATAGTTCTGGGTAAATAAAGATTTTATAGCGATTTTTAAATTTTGGTTCAAACTTCACACAACACCAAAAATCTTAAAAGTCTTATTTTCTTAGAGTTGTGAGAAGCACTCAAAGAGTTCTAGAGTTCTTGCTAGGCTAGACCAATAGTTTTGGGTAAATAAATATTTTATTTCGATCTTAATGTTTCGATGCTACCTTCACGCAAAACCAAAAATCGTAACACGTATTTATTTCTTAGTGTTCTGAGTAGCACCCAAAGAGTTCTAGAGTTCTTGCTAGGATTGACCAATAGTTCTGTATAAATAAAGATTTTATAATGATTTAAAGTTTCGGTGCTGACTTCAAGCAAACCAAAATTCATAAAATGGCTATATTTCTTAGAGTTCTGAGTAGCACGCACAGAGTTCTAGAGTTCCTGTTAGGATAGTCAAATAGTTCTGGTTAAATAAAGATTTTATGATGATTTAAAGTTTCGGTGCTACCTTCACGCAAAACAAAAATCATAAAATGTCTATATTTTTAATGTTCTGAGTAGCATTCAAAGAGTTCTAGAGTTCCTGATAGATTAGACCAATATTTCTGGGTAAATAGAGATTTTATAGGGATTTTAAAGTTTTGCTGCTAACTTCAAGAAAAACCAAAAATCATAAAATGTCTATATTTTTAGAGTTCTGAGTAGCACTCAAAAAGTTGTAGAGTTCCTGATAGATTAGACCAATCTTTCTAGGTAAATTGATATTTTATAGCGATTTTAAAGTTTCGCTGCTAACTTCAAGAAAAAACAAAAACCATAAAATTTCTATATTTTTATAGTTCTGATTAGCACTCAAAGAGTTCCAGAGTTCATGCTAAGTTAGACCAATAGTTCTGGGTAAATAAATATTTTATATCGATTTTAATGTTTCGGTGCTACCTTCACCCAAAACCAAAAATTATAAAATTTCTGTATTTTTAGAGTTTTGAGTAGCACTCAAAGAGTTCTAGAGTTCTTGCAAGGTTGGACCAATAGTTCTGGGTAAATAAAGATTTTATAGCGATTTTAAATTATTGAGTTGAGTTGATTGTAGTTTAGCGTCCCTTTCAGCAGCGAGGCTATATGAGACGTGGACCTACTGATTAACGTGGAATCCGAACCACATGAGCTCCCGCCAGGAATCGAACCCGGGTCTCCCAGAATTTAAATTATGGTGCTAACTTCACGCAACCAAAAAATTTTTAAAATGTCTTAATTTTTCTAGAGTTCTGAGTAGTACTCAAAGAGTTCTAGAGTTCTTGCTAGGATTGACCAATAGTTCTGTATAAATAAAGATTTTATAATGATTTAAAGTTTCGCTGCTAACTTCAAGCAAACCAAAATTCATAAAATGGCTATATTTTTTAGAGTTCTGAGTAGCACGCACAGATTTCTGGAGTTCCTGTTAGGATAGACAAATAGTTCTGGTTAAATAAAGATTTTATGATGATTTATACTTTCGGTGCTACCTTCACGCAAAACAAAAATCATAAAATGTCTATATTTTTAATGTTCTGAGTAGCACTCAAAGAGTTCTAGAGTTCCTGAAAGATTAGACCAATATTTCTGGGTAAATAGAGATTTTATAGGGATTTTAAAGTTTCGCTGCTAACTTCACGAAAGACAAAAAATCATAGAATGTCTATATTTTTTAGAGTTCTGAGTAGCACTCAAAAAGTTGTAGAGTTCCTGATAGATTAGACCAATCTTTCTAGGTAAATTGATATTTTATAGCGATTTTAAAGTTTCGCTGCTAACTTCAAGAAAAAACAAAAATCATAAAATGTCTATATTTTTATATTTCTGATTAGCACACAAAGAGTTCCAGAGTTCATGCTAAGTTAGACCAATAGTTCTGGGTAAATAAATATTTTATATCGATTTTAATGTTTCGGTGCTACCTTCACCCAAAACCAAAAATTATAAAATTTCTATATTTTTAGAGTTTTGAGTAGCACTCAAAGAGTTCTAGACTTCTTGCTAGGTTAGAACAATAGTTCTGGGTAAATAAAGATTTTATAACGATTTTAATATTTTGGTGCTAACTTCACGCAACACCAAAAATCTTAAAATGTCTTAGCTTTTTTAGAGCTCTGAGTAGTACTCAAAGAGATCTAGAGTTCTTTCTAGGTTAGACCAATAATTCTGGGTAAATAAAGATTTTATAGCGATTTTAAAATTTTGGTTCTAACTTCACACAACACCAAAAATCTTAAAATGTCTTAATTTTTAAGAGTTCTGAGTAGTACTCAAAGAGATCTAGAGTTCTTGCTAGGTTAGACCAATACTTCTGGGTAAATAAAGATTTTATAGCGATTTTAAAATTTTGGTTCTTACTTCACACAACACCAAAATTCTTAAAATGTCTTAATTTTTTCAGAGTTCTCAGAAGTACTCAAAGAGTTCTGGAGTTCTTGCTAGGTAAGACCAATAGTTCTGGGTAAATTAAGATTTATAGCGATTTTAAAGTTTTACTGACAGTTTCACGCAACACCAAAAATCTTAAAATTTCTTTATTTTTTAGGGTTCTGAGTAGCACTCAAAGAGTTCTAGAGTTCGTGCTGGGTTAGAATAATATTCTGGGTAAATAAACATTTTATAGCAATTTTAAAGTTTCGGTCCTAACTTCACGCAACACCAAAAATCTTAAAATGTCTATATTTTTTAGAGTTCTGAGTAGCACTCAAAGAGTTCTAGAGTTCTTGGTAGGTTAGACCAATAGTTCTGTGTAAATAAAGATTTTATAGCGATTTTAAAATTTTGGTGCTAAATTCACGTAACACCAACAATCTTAAAATGTCTTTATTTTTTAGAGTTCTGAGTAGAACTCAAAGAGTTCTACACTTCTTGCTAGGTTAGACCAATAGTTCTGGGTAAATAAAGATTTTATATCGAATTTAATGATTCGGTGCTACCTTCACCCAGAACCAAAAATCATAACTTGTCTATATTTATAAGAGTTCTGAGAAGCACTCAAAGAGTTCTAGAGTTCTTGCTAGGTTAGACCATCAGTTCTGGGGAAATAAAAATTTTATAGCGATTTTTAAGTTTCCGTGCTAACTTCACGTAAAACCAAAAATATTAAAATTTCTAAATATTTTGGTGTTCTCGGTAGCACTCAAATATTTCTAGAGTTATTGTCCGGTTAGGCCAAGAGTTTTGGATAATTAAAAATTCTATAGCGATTTTAAAGTTTCGCTACTAACCACGCAAAACAAAAAATATAAAAACGTATATTTTTTTTAGAGTTCTGAGTAGTACTCAAAGAGTTCTAGACTTCTTGCTAGGTTAGACCAATAGTTCTGGGTAAATAAAGATTTTATAGCGATTTTAAAATGTTGGTGCTAACTTCACGCAATTCCAAAAATCTTAAAATGTCTTAATTTTTTTAGAGTTCTGAGTAGTACTCAAAGAGATCTAGAGTTCTTGCTAGGTTAGACCAATAGTTCTGGGTAAATAAAGATTTTATAGCGATTTTTAAATTTTGGTTCAAACTTCACACAACACCAAAAATCTTAAAAGTCTTATTTTCTTAGAGTTGTGAGAAGCACTCAAAGAGTTCTAGAGTTCTTGCTAGGCTAGACCAATAGTTCTGGGTAAATAAATATTTTATTTCGATCTTAATGTTTCGATGCTACCTTCACGCAAAACCAAAAATCGTAACACGTATTTATTTCTTAGTGTTCTGAGTAGCACCCAAAGAGTTCTAGAGTTCTTGCTAGGATTGACCAATAGTTCTGTATAAATAAAGATTTTATAATGATTTAAAGTTTCGGTGCTAACTTCAAGCAAACCAAAATTCATAAAATGGCTATATTTCTTAGAGTTCTGAGTAGCACGCACAGAGTTCTAGAGTTCCTGTTAGGATAGTCAAATAGTTCTGGTTAAATAAAGATTTTATGATGATTTAAAGTTTCGGTGCTACCTTCACGCAAAACAAAAATCATAAAATGTCTATATTTTTAATGTTCTGAGTAGCATTCAAAGAGTTCTAGAGTTCCTGATAGATTAGACCAATATTTCTGGGTAAATAGAGATTTTATAGGGATTTTAAAGTTTTGCTGCTAACTTCAAGAAAAACCAAAAATCATAAAATGTCTATATTTTTAGAGTTCTGAGTAGCACTCAAAAAGTTGTAGAGTTCCTGATAGATTAGACCAATCTTTCTAGGTAAATTGATATTTTATAGCGATTTTAAAGTTTCGCTGCTAACTTCAAGAAAAAACAAAAACCATAAAATTTCTATATTTTTATAGTTCTGATTAGCACTCAAAGAGTTCCAGAGTTCATGCTAAGTTAGACCAATAGTTCTGGGTAAATAAATATTTTATATCGATTTTAATGTTTCGGTGCTACCTTCACCCAAAACCAAAAATTATAAAATTTCTGTATTTTTAGAGTTTTGAGTAGCACTCAAAGAGTTCTAGAGTTCTTGCAAGGTTGGACCAATAGTTCTGGGTAAATAAAGATTTTATAGCGATTTTAAATTATTGAGTTGAGTTGATTGTAGTTTAGCGTCCCTTTCAGCAGCGAGGCTATATGAGACGTGGACCTACTGATTAACGTGGAATCCGAACCACATGAGCTCCCGCCAGGAATCGAACCCGGGTCTCCCAGAATTTAAATTATGGTGCTAACTTCACGCAACCAAAAAATTTTTAAAATGTCTTAATTTTTCTAGATTTCTGAGTAGTACTCAAAGAGTTCTAGAGTTCTTGCTAGGTTAGACCAATAGTTCTGGGTAAATAAAGATTTTCTAGCGATTTTAAAGTTTCGGAGCCAATTTCACGCAACACCAAAAATCTTAAAGTCTCCGTATTTTTAGAGGTCTGAGTAGCACTCAAAGAGTTCTAAACTTCTTGCGAGGATAGGCCAATAGTTCTTTGTAAACAAACATTTTATAACGATTTTAATGTTTCGGTGGTAACTTCACGAAAAACCAAAAATCTTAAAATGTCTATATTTCTTAGAGTTCTGAGTAGCACTGAAAGAGTTCAAGAGTTCTTGCTAGTTTTAGGCTAATAGTTCGGGTAAATAAAGATTTTATAGCGATTTTAAGGTTTCGGTGCTAACTTCAAGCAACCCCAAAAATCTTAAAATGACTCAATTTTTTAGAGTTCCGATTAGTACTCAAAGATTTCTAGAGTTCTTGCTATGTTAGACTAATAGTTCCGTGTAAATAAAGATTTTATAACGATTTTAAAATTTTGGTGCTAACTTCACGCAACTCCAAAAATCTTAAAATGTCTTAATTTCTTTAGAGTTCTGAGTAGTATTCAAAGAGATCTAGAGTTCTTGCTAGGTTAGACCAATAGTTCTGGGTAAATAAAGATTTTATAGCGAATTTTAAAATTTTGGTTCTAACTTCACACAACACCAAAAATCTTAAAATGTCTTAATCTTTTTAGAGTTCTCAGAAGTACTCAAACAGTTCTAGAGTTCTTGCTAGGTGAGACCAATAGTTCTGGGTAAATAAAGATTTATAGCGATTCTAAAGTTTCTGTGGTAACTTCACGAAACACCAAAAATCTTAAAATGTCTATATTTTTTAGATTTCTGAGTAGAACTCAAAGAGTTCTAGATTTCTTGCTAGGTTAGACCAATAGTTCTGGGTAAATATAGATTTTATATCGAATTTAATGTTTCGGCGCTACCTTCACCCAAAACCAAAAATCATAATATGTCTATATTTATAAGAGTTCTAAGTAGCACTCAAAGAGTTCTAGAGTTCTTGCTAGGTTAGACCATCAGTTCTGGGGAAATAAAAATTTTATAGCGATTCTTAAGTTTCTGTGCTAACTTCACGCAACACCAAAATTCATAAAATCGTTATATTTCTTAGAGTTCTGAGTAGCACGCACTGAGTTCTAGAGTTCCTGTTAGGATAGTCAAATAGTTCTGGCTAAATAAAGATTTTATGATGATTTAAAGTTTCGGTGCTACCTTCACGCAAAACAAAAATCATAAAATGTCTATATTTTTAATGTTCTGAGTAGCACTCAAAGAGTTCTAGAGTTCCTGATAGATTAGACCAATATTTCTGGGTAAATAGAGATTTTATAGGGATTTTAAAGTTTCGCTGCTAACTTCAAGAAAAACCAAAAATCATAAAATGTCTATCTTTTTAGAGTTCTGAGTAGCACTCAAAAAGTTGTAGAGTTCCTGATAGATTAGACCAATCTTTCTAGGTAAATTGATATTTTATAGCGATTTTAAAGTTTCGCTGCTAACTACAAGAAAAAACAAAAACCATAAAATGTCTATATTTTTATAGTTCTGATTAGCACTCAAAGAGTTCCAGAGTTCATGCTAAGTTAGACCAATAGTTCTATGTAAATAAAGATTTTATTTCGATCTTAATGTTTCGGTGCTACCTTCACGCAAAACCAAAAATCATAACACGTATTTATTTCTTAGAGTTCTGAGTAGCACCCAAAGAGTTATAGAGTTCTTCCTAGGATTGACCAATAGTTCTGTATAAATAAAGATTTTATAATGATTTAAAGTTTCGGTGCTAACTTCAAGCAAACCAAAATTCATAAAATGGCTATATTTCTTAGAGTTCTGAGTAGCACGCACAGAGTTCTAGAGTTCCTGTTAGGATAGTCAAATAGTTCTGGTTAAATAAAGATTTTATGATGATTTAAAGTTTCGGTGCTACCTTCACGCAAAACAAAAATCATAAAATGTCTATATTTTTAATGTTCTGAGTAGCACTCAAAGAGTTCTAGAGTTCCTGATAGATTAGACCAATCTTTCTAGGTAAATTGATATTTTATAGCGATTTTAAAGTTTCGCCGCTAACTTCAAGAAAAAGAAAACATAAAATATCTATATTTTTATAGTTTTGAGTAGCACTCAAAGAGTTCTAGAGTTCTTGCAAGGTTGGACCAATAGTTCTGGGTAAATAAAGATTTTATAGCGATTTTAAATTATTGAGTTGAGTTGATTGTAGTTTAGCGTCCCTTTCAGCAGCGAGGCTATATGAGACGTGGACCTACTTATTAACGTGGAATCCGAACCACATGAGCTCCCGCCAGGAATCGAACCCGGGTCTCCCAGATTTTAAATTATGGTGCTAACTTCACGCAACCAAAAAATTTTTAAAATGTCTTAATTTTTTTAGAGTTCTGAGTAGTACTGAAAGAGTTCTAGAGTTCTTGCTAGGTTAGACCAATAGTTCTGGGTAAATAAAGATTTTCTAGCGATTTTAAAGTTTCGGAGCCAATTTCACGCAACACCAAAAATCTTAGAATCTCTATATTTTTAGAGATCTGAGTAGCACTCAAAGAGTTCTAAACTTCTTGCCAGGATAGGCCAATAGTTCTTTGTAAACAAATATTGTATAACGATTTTAATGTTTCGGTGGTAACTTCACGAAACACCAAAAATGTTAAAATGTCTATATTTCTTTGAGTTCTGAGCAGCACTGAAAGAGTTCAAGAGTTCTTGCTAGTTTTAGGCTAATAGTTCTGGGTAAATAAAGATTTTATATCGATTTTAAGGTTTCGGTGCTAACTTCAAGCAACCCCAAAAATCATAAAATGTCTCAATTTTTTGAGTTCTGAGTAGTACTCAAAGAGTTCTAGAGTTCTTACTAGGTAAAAGCAACAGTTCTAGGAAAATAAAGATTTTAACGTGACTTTAAAGTTTCGGTGCTAACTTCACGTAAAACCAAAAATATTAAAATCTCTATATTTTTTGGAGTTCTCGGTAGCACTCAAAGAGTTCTAGACTTCTTGCTAGGTTAGACCAATAGTTCTGGGAAAATAAAGATTTTATATCGAATTTAATGTTTCGGTGCTACCTTCACCCAAAACCAAAAATCATAACATGTCTATATTTATAAGAGTTCTGAGTAGCACTCAAAGAGTTCTAGAGTTCTTGCTAGGATAGACCAATAGTTCTGGGTAAATAAAGATTTTATAGCGATTTTAAAATTTTGGTTCAAACTTCACACAACACCAAAAATCTTAAAAGTCTTATTTTTTTAGAGTTGTGAGAAGCACTCAAAAAGTTCTAGAGTTCTTGCTAGGTGAGACCAATAGTTCTGGGTAAATAAAGATTTATAGTAATTTTAAAGTTTCAGTGCCAATTTCACGCAACACCAAAAATCTTAAAATTTCTTTATTTTTTTAGGGTTCTGAGTAGCACTCAAAGAGTTCTAGACTTCTTGCTGGGTTAGAATAATAATTCTGGGTAAATAAACATTTTGTAGCGATTTTAAAGTTTCGGTCCTAACTTCACGCATACCAAAAATCTTAAAATGTCTATATTTTTGAAGTTCTGAGTAGTACTCAAAGAGTTCTAGATTTCTTGCTAGGTTAGACCAATAGTTCTGGGTAAATAAAAATTTTATAGCGATTTTAAATTTTTGGTGCTAACTTCACGCAACACCAAAAATCTTAAAATATCTATATTTTTTAGAGTTCTGAGTAGCACTCAAAGAGTTCTAGAGTTCTTGGTAGGTTAGACCAATAGTTCTGTATAATTAAAGATTTTATAGCGATTTTAAAATTTTGGTGCTAACTTCACGCAACACCAAAACTCTTAAAATCTCTATATTTTTTAGACTTCTGAGTAGCACTCAAAGTGTTCTAGAGTTCTTCCTAGGTTACACTAATAGTTCTGGGAATATAAACATTTTATAGCGTTTTTAAAGTTTCGCTGCTAACTTCAAAAAAACCAAAATTCATAAAATAGGTATATTTTTTAGGGTTGTGAGTAGCACTGAAAGAGTTCAACAGTTCTTGCTAGGTTAGACCAATATTTCTGCGTAAATAAAGATTTTAAAGCGATTTTAAAATTTCGGTACTAACTTCACGCAACATAAAAAATCTTAAAATGTCTTAATTTTTTGAGAGTTCTGAGTAGTACTCAAAGAGTTCTAGATTTCTTGCTAGGTTAGACCAATAGTTCTGGGTAAATAAAGATTTTATAGCGATTCTAAAGTTTCGGTGGTAACTTCACGAAACACCAAAAATTTTAAAATGTCTATATTTTTTAGAGTTTGAGTAGCACTCAAAGAGTTCAAGAGTTCTTGGTAGGTTAGACCAATAGTTCTGGATAAATAAAGATTTTATAGCGATTTTAAAATTTCGGTAATAACTTCACGCAACACCAAAAATTTTAAATTGTCTTTATTTTTTAGAGTTCTGAGAAGAACTCAAAGAGTTCTAGAGTTCTTGCTAGGTTAGACCAATAGTTCTAGGTAAATAAAGATTTTATAGCGATTTTAAAATTTTGGTGCTAATTTCACGCAACACCAATAATCCTAAAATGCATTCATTTTTTACAGTTCTGAGTAGCACTCAAAGAGTTCTAGAGTTCTTGCTAGGTTAGACCAATAGTTCTGGGTAAATAAAGATTTTATAGCGATTTTAAATTTTCGCTCCTTACTCACGCAAAACCAAAATCTTATGTCTTTATTTTTTATAGTTCTGAGTAGCACTCAAAGAGTTCTAGAGTTCCTGCTAGGTTAGACCAAGGGTTCTTTGTAAATGAAGGTTTTATATCGAATTTAATTTTTCGGTGCTACCTTCACCGAAAACCAAAAATCCTAACATGTCTATATTTATAAGAGTTCTGAGTACCACTCAAAGAGTTCTAGAGTTCTTGCTAGGTTAGACAATCAGTTCTGAGTAAATAAAAATTTTATAGCGATTTTTAAGTTTCTGTGCTAACTTCACGCAACACCAAAAATCTTAAAATGCCTTTATTTTTAAGAGTTCTGAGTTGCACTCAAAGAGTTCTAGAGTTCTTGCTAGGTTAGACCCAGGGTTCTTTGTAAATAAAGGTTTTATATCGAATTTAATTTTTCGGTGCTACCTTCACCCAAAACCAAAAACCATAACATGTCTATATTTATAAGAGTTCTGAGTAGCACTCAAAGAGTTCTAGAGTTCTTGCTAGGTTACACCATCAGTTCTGGGTAAATAAAGATTTTATAGCAATTTTTAAGTTTCCGTGCTAACTTCAAGCAACACCAAAAATCTTCAAATCTCTATATTTTTGAGTGTTCTGAGTAGCACTCAAAGAGTTTTAGAGTTCTTACTAGGTAAAAGCAACAGTTCTAGCAAAATAAAGATTTTATCGTGACTTTAAAGTTTCGGTGCTAACTTCACGTAAAACCAAAAATATTAAAATTTCTATATATTTTGGAGTTCTCGGTAGCACTCAAAGATTTCTAGAGTTATTGTCCGGTTAGGCCAAGAGTTTTGGATAATTAAAAATTCTATAGCGATTTTAAAGTTTCGCTACTAACCACGCAAAACAAAAAAATATAAAAACGTATATTTTTTTTAGAGTTCTGAGTAGTACTCAAAGAGTTCTAGACTTCTTGCTAGGATAGACCAATAGTTCTGGGTAAATAAAGATTTTATAGCGATTTTAAAATTTTGGTTCAAACTTCACACAACACCAAAAATCTTAAAAGTCTTATTTTTTTAGAGTTGTGAGAAGCACTAAAAAAGTTCTAGAGTTCTTGCTAGGTGAGACCAATAGTTCTGGGTAAATAAAGATTTATAGTAATTTTAAAGTTTCAGTGCCAATTTCACGCAACACCAAAAATCATAAAATTTCTTTATTTTTTTAGGGTTCTGAGTAGCACTCAAAGAGTTCTAGACTTCTTGCTGGGTTAGAATAATAATTCTGGGTAAATAAACATTTTGTAGCGATTTTAAAGTTTCGGTCCTAACTTCACGCATACCAAAAATCTTAACATGTCTATATTTTTGAAGTTCTGAGTAGTACTCAAAGAGTTCTAGATTTCTTGCTAGGTTAGACCAATAGTTCTGGGTAAATAAAAATTTTATAGCGATTTTAAGTTTTTGGTGCTAACTTCACGCAACACCAAAAATCTTAAAATATCTATATTTTTTAGAGTTCTGAGTAGCACTCAAAGAGTTCTAGAGTTCTTGGTAGGTTAGACCAATAGTTCTGTATAATTAAAGATTTTATAGCGATTTTAAAATTTTGGTGCTAACTTCACGCAACACCAAAACTCTTAAAATCTCTATATTTTTTAGACTTCTGAGTAGCAATCAAAGTGTTCTAGAGTTCTTCCTAGGTTACACTAATAGTTCTGGGAAAATAAACATTTTATAGCGTTTTTAAAGTTTCGCTGCTAACTTCAAAGAAACCAAAATTCATAAAATAGGTATATTTTTTAGAGTTGTGAGTAGCACTGAAAGAGTTAAACAGTTCTTGCTAGGTTAGACCAATATTTCTGCGTAAATAAAGATTTTAAAGCGATTTTAAAATTTCGGTACTAACTTCACGCAACATAAAAAATCTTAAAATGTCTTAATTTTTTGAAAGTTCTGAGTAGTACTCAAAGAGTTCTAGATTTCTTGCTAGGTTAGGCCAATAGTTCTGGGTAAATAAAGATTTTATAGCGATTCTAAAGTTTCGGTGGTAACTTCACGAAACACCAAAAATTTTAAAATGTCTATATTTTTTAGAGTTCTGAGAAGAACTCAAAGAGTTCTAGAGTTCTTGCTAGGTTAGACCAATAGTTCTAGGTAAATAAAGATTTTATAGCGATTTTAAAATTTTGGTGCTAACTTCACGCAACACCAATAATCTTAAAATGCATTCATTTTTTACAGTTCTGAGTAGCACTCAAAGAGTTCTTGAGTTCTTGCTAGGTTAGACCAATAGTTCTGGGTAAATAAAGATTTTATAGCGATTTTAAATTTTCGCTCCTTACTCACGCAAAACCAAAATCTTATAATGTCTTTATTTTTTATAGTTCTGAGTAGCACTCAAAGAGTTCTAGAGTTCCTGCTAGGTTAGACCAAGGGTTCTTTGTAAATGAAGGTTTTATATCGAATTTAATTTTTCGGTGCTACCTTCACCCAAAACCAAAAATCATAACATGTCTATATTTATAAGAGTTCTGAGTAGCACTCAAAGAGTTTTAGAGTTCTTACTAGGTAAAAGCAACAGTTCTAGCAAAATAAAGATTTTATCGTGACTTTAAAGTTTCGGTGCTAACTTCACGAAAAACCAAAAATATTAAAATGTCTATATTTTTTGGAGTTCTCGGTAGCACTCAAAGATTTCTAGAGTTATTGTCCGGTTAGGCCAAGAGTTTTGTATAAATAAAAATTCTATAGCGATATTAAAGTTTCGCTACTAACCACGCAAAACAAAAAATAAAAAAACGTATATTTTTTTAGAGTTCTGAGTAGCACCCAAAGAGTTCTAAAGTTCTTGCTAGGATTGACCAATAGTTCTGTATAAATAAAGATTTTATAATGATTTAAAGTTTCGGTGCTAACTTCAACCAAACCAAAACTCATAAAATGGCTATATTTCTTAGAGTTCTGAGTAGCACGCACAGAGTTCTAGAGTTCCTGTTAGGATAGAGAAATAGTTCTGGTTAAATAAAGATTTTATGATGATTTAAAGTTTCGGTGCTACCTTCACGCAAAGCAAAAATCATAAAATGTCTATATTTTTAATGTTCTGAGTAGCACTCAAAGAGTTCTAGAGTTCCTGATAGATTAGACCAATATTTCTGGGTAAATAGAGATTTTATAGGGATTTTAAACTTTCGCTGCTAACTTCAAGAAAAACCAAAAATCATAAAATGTCTATATTTTTTAGAGTTGTGAGTAGCACTCAAAAAGTTGTAGTTCCTGATAGAATAGACCAATCTTTCTAGGTAAATTGATATTTTATAGCGATTTTAAAGTTTCGCTGCTAACTTCAAGAAAAAACAAAAACCATAAAATGTCTATATTTTTTATAGTTCTGATTAGCACTCAAAGAGTTCCAGAGTTCATGCTAAGTTGGACCAATAGTTCTAGGTAAATAAAGATTTTATATCGATTTTAATGTTTCGGTGCTAAATTCACCCAAAACCAAAACTTATAAAATTTCTATATTTTTAGAGTTTTGAGTAGCACTCAAAGAGTTCTAGAGTTCTTGCAAGGTTGGACCAATAGTTCTGGGTAAATAAAGATTTTATAGCGATTTTAAATTATTGAGTTGAGTTGATTCTAGTTTAGCGTCCCTTTCAGCAGCGAGGCTATATGAGACGTGGACCTACTGATTAATGTGGAATCCGAACCACATGAGCTCCCGCCAGGAATCGAACACGGGTCTCCCAGATTTTAAATTATGGTGCTAACTTCACGCAACCAAAAAATTTTTAAAATGTCTTAATTTTTTTAGAGTTCTGAGTAGTACTCAAAGAGTGCTAGAGTTCTTGCTAGGTTAGACCAATAGTTCTGGGTAAATAAAGATTTTCTAGCGATTTTAAAGTTTCGGAGCCAATTTCACGCAACACCAAAATCTTAAAATCTCTATATTTTTAGAGGTCTGAGTAGCACTCAAAGAATTCTAAACTTCTTGCCAGGATAGGCCAATAGTTCTTTGTAAACAAAGATTTTTATAACGATTTTAATGTTTCGGTGGTAACTTCACGAAACACCAAAATCTTAAAATGCCTATATTTCTTAGAGTTCTGAGTAGCACTGAAAGAGTTCAAGAGTTCTTGCTATGTTAGGATAATAGTTCTTGGGTAAATAAAGATTTTATAGCGATTTTAAAGTTTCGGTGCTAACTTCAAGCAACACCAAAAATCTTAAAATGTATCAATTTTTGAGTTCTGAGTAGTACTCAAAGAGTTCTAGAGTTATTGCTAGGTTAGACCAATAGTTCTGGGTAAACAAAGATCTTATAGCAATTTTAAATTTTTGGTGCTAATTTCACGCTACACCAAAAATCTTAAAATGTCTTAATTTTTTAGAGTTCTGAGTAGTACTCAAAGATTTCTAGAGTTCTGGCTAGGTTAGACAAATAGTTCTGTGTAAATAAAGATTTTATAGCGATTTTAAAATTTTGGTGCTAACTTCACGCAACTCCAAAAATCTTAAAATGTCTTAATTTTTTTAGAGTTCTGAGTAGTATTCAAAGAGATCTAGAGTTCTTGCTAGGTTAGACCAATAGTTCTGGGTAAATAAAGATTTTATAGCAATTTTAATATTTTGGTTGTAACTTCACACAACACCAAAAATCTTAAAATGTCTTAATTTTTTTAGTTCTCAGAAGTACTCAAAGAGTTCTAGAGTTCTTGCTATTTGAGACCAATAGTTCTGGGTAAATAAAGATTTATAGCGATTCTCAAGTTTCGGTGGTAACTTCACGAAACACCAAAAATCTGAAAATGTCTATACTTTTTAGAGTTCTGAGTAGCACTCAAAGAGTTCTAGAGTTCTTGCTGGGTTAGAATAATAATTCTGGGTAAATAAACATTTTATAGCGATTTTAAAGTTTCGGTCCTAACTTCATGCAACACCAAAAATCTTAAAATGTATATATTTTTTAGAGTTCTGTGTAGCACTCAAAGACTTCTAGAGTTCTTGGTAGGTTAGACCAATAGTTCTGTGTAAATAAAGATTTTATAGCGATTTTAAAATTTTGGTGCTAACTTCACGCAACACCAACAATCTTAAACTGTCTTTGTTTTTTAGAGTTCTGAGTAGAACTCAAAGAGTTCTAGACTTCTTGCTAGGTTAGACCAATAGTTCTGGGTAAATAAAGATTTTATATCGAATTTAATGTTTCGGTGCTACCTTCACCCAAAACCAAAAATCATAACATGTCTATATTTATAAGAGTTCTGAGTAGCACTCAAAGAGATCTAGACTTCTTGCTAGGTTAGACCATCAGTTCTGGGTAAATAAAGATTTTATAGCGATTTTTAAGTTTCCGTGCTAACTTCACGCAAAACCAAAAATCTTAAAATCTCTATATTTTTTAGTGTTCTCAGTAGCACTCAAAGAGTTTTAGAGTTCTTACTAGGTAAAAGCAACAGTTCTAGGAAAATAAAGATTTTATCGTGACTTTAAAGTTTCGGTGCTAACTTCACGTAAAGCCAAAAATATTAAAATATCTATATTTTCTGGAGTTCTCGGTAGCACTCAAAGATTTCTAGAGTTATTGTCCGTTTGGGCCAAGAGTTTTGGATAAATAAGAATTCTATAGCGATTTTAAAGTTTCGCTACTAACCACGCAAAACAAAAAATATAAAAACGTATATTTTTTTAGAGTTCTGAATACCACTCAGAGAGCTCTAGAGTTCTTGCTAGGTTAGACCAATAGTTCTGGGTAAATAAATATTTTATTTCGATCTTAATGTTTCGGTGCTACCTTCACGCAAAACCAAAAATCATAACATGTATTTATTTCTTAGAGTTCTGAATAGCACGCACAGAGTTCTAAAGTTCCTGTTAGGATAGACAAATAGTTCTGGTTAAATAAAGATTTTATGATGATTTAAAGTTTCGGTGCTACCTTCACGCAAAACAAAAATCATAAAATGTTTATATTTTTAATGTTCTGAGTAGCACTCAAAGAGTTCTAGAGTTCCTGAAAGATTAGACCAATATTTCTGGGTAAATAGAGATTTTATAGGGATTTTAAAGTTTCGCTGCTAACTTCACGAAAGACAAAAAATCATAGAATGTCTATATTTTTTAGAGTTCTGAGTAGCACTCAAAAAGTTGTAGAGTTCCTGATAGATTAGACCAATCTTTCTAGGTAAATTGATATTTTATAGCGATTTTAAAGTTTCGCTGCTAACTTCAAGAAAAAACAAAAATCATAAAATGTCTATATTTTTATATTTCTGATTAGCACACAAAGAGTTCCAGAGTTCATGCTAAGTTAGACCAATAGTTCTGGGTAAATAAATATTTTATATCGATTTTAATGTTTCGGTGCTACCTTCACCCAAAACCAAAAATTATAAAATTTCTATATTTTTAGTTTTGAGTAGCACTCAAAGAGTTCTAGACTTCTTGCTAGGTTAGACCAATAGTTCTGGGTAAATAAAGATTTTATAACGATTTTAATATTTTGGTGCTAACTTCACGCAACACCAAAAATCTTAAAATGTCTTAATTTTTTTAGAGCTCTGAGTAGTACTCAAAGAGATCTAGAGTTCTTGCTAGGTTAGACCAATACTTCTGGGTAAATAAAGATTTTATAGCGATTTTAAAATTTTGGTTCTAACTTCACACAACACCAAAATTCTTAAAATGTCTTAATTTTTTTAGAGTTCTCAGAAGTACTCAAAGAGTTCTAGGGTTCTTGCTAGGTAAGACCAATAGTTCTGGGTAAATTAAGATTTATAGCGATTTTAAAGTTTTACTGACAATTTCACGCAACACCAAAAATCTTAAAATTTCTTTATTTTTTAGGGTTCTGAGTAGCACTCAAAGAGTTCTAGAGTTCGTGCTGGGTTAGAATAATATTCTGGGTAAATAAACATTTTATAGCAATTTTAAAGTCCGGTCCTAACTTCACGCAACACCAAAAATCTTAAAATGTCTATATTTTTTAGAGTTCTGAGTAGCACTCAAAGAGTTCTAGAGTTCTTGGTAGGTTAGACCAATAGTTCTGTGTAAATAAAGATTTTATAGCGATTTTAAAATTTTGGTGCTAAATTCACGTAACACCAAAAATCTTAAAATGTCTTTATTTTTTAGAGTTCTGAGTAGAACTCAAAGAGTTCTAGACTTCTTGCTAGGTTAGACCAATAGTTCTGGGTAAATAAAGATTTTATATCGAATTTAATGATTCGGTGCTACCTTCACCCAGAACCAAAAATCCTAACTTGTCTATATTTATAAGAGTTCTGAGTAGCACTCAAAGAGTTCTAGAGTTCTTGCTAGGTTAGACCATCAGTTCTGGGGAAATAAAGATTTTATAGCGATTTTTAAGTTTCCGTCCTAACTTCACGCAAAACCAAAAATCTTAAAATCTCTATATTTTTTAGTGTTCTCAGTAGCACTCAAAGAGTTTTAGAGTTCTTACTAGGTAAAAGCAACAGTTCTAGGAAAATAAAGATTTTATCGTGACTTTAAAGTTTCGGTGCTAACTTCACGTAAAACCAAAAATATTAAAATTTCTAAATATTTTGGTGTTCTCGGTAGCACTCAAATATTTCTAGAGTTATTGTCCGGTTAGGCCAAGTGTTTTGGATAATTAAAAATTCTATAGCGATTTTAAAGTTTCGCTACTAACCACGCAAAACAAAAAATATAAAAACGTATATTTTTTTTAGAGTTCTGAGTAGTACTCAAAGAGTTCTAGACTTCTTGCTAGGTTAGACCAATAGTTCTGGGTAAATAAAGATTTTACAGCGATTTTAAAATGTTGGTGCTAACTTCACGCAATTCCAAAAATCTTAAAATGCCTTAATTTTTTTAGAGTTCTGAGTAGTACTCAAAGAGATCTAGAGTTCTTGCTAGGTTAGACCAATAGTTCTGGGTAAATAAAGATTTTATAGCGATTTTTAAATTTTGGTTCAAACTTCACACAACACCAAAAATCTTAAAAGTCTTATTTTTTTAGAGTTGTGAGAAGCACTCAAAGAGTTCTAGAGTTCTTGCTAGGTGAGACCAATAGTTCTGGGTAAATAAAGATTTATAGCGATTTTAAAGTTTCAGTGCCAATTTCACGCAACACCAAAAATCTTAAAATTTTTATATTTTTCAGAGTTCTGAGTAGCACTAAAAGAGTTCTAGAGTTCTTGCTGGGTTGGAATAATAATTCTGGTTAAATAAACATTTTATAGCGATTTTAAAGTTTCGGTCCTAACTTCACGCAACACCAAAAATCGTAAAATGTCTATATTTTTTAGAGTTCTGAGTAGCACTCAAAGAGTTCTAGAGTTCTTGGTAGGTTAGACCAATAGTTCTGTGTAAATAAAGATTTTATAGCGATTTTAAGATTTTGGTGCTAAATTCACGCAACACCAACAATCTTAAAATGTCTTTTTTTTAGAGTTCTGAGTAGAACTCAAAGAGCTCTAGACTTCCTCCTAGGTTAGACCAATAGTTCTGGGTAAATATAAATTTTATATCGAATTTAATGTTTCGGCGCTACCTTCACCCAAAACCAAAAATCATAACATGTCTATATTTTTTAGAGTTCTGAGTAGCACTCAAAGAGTTCTAGAGTTCTTGGTAGGTTAGACCAATAGTTCTGTGTAAATAAAGATTTTATAGCGATTTTAAAATTTTGGTGCTAAATTCACGCAACACCAACAATCTTAAAATGTCTTTATTTATTAGAGTTCTGAGTAGAACTCAAAGAGCTCTAGACTTCCTCCTAGGTTAGACCAATAGTTCTGGGTAAATATAGATTTTATATCGAATTTAATGTTTCGGCGCTACCTTCACCCAAAACCAAAAATCATAACATGTCTATATTTATAAGAGTTCTGAGTAGCACTCAAAGAGTTCTAGAGTTCTTGCTAGGCTAGACCAATAGTTCTGGGTAAATAAATATTTTATTTCGATCTTAATGTTTCGATGCTACCTTCACGCAAAACCAAAAATCGTAACACGTATTTATTTCTTAGTGTTCTGAGTAGCACCCAAAGAGTTCTAGAGTTCTTGCTAGGATTGACCAATAGTTCTGTATAAATAAAGATTTTATAATGATTTAAAGTTTCGGTGCTGACTTCAAGCAAACCAAAATTCATAAAATGGCTATATTTCTTAGAGTTCTGAGTAGCACGCACAGAGTTCTAGAGTTCCTGTTAGGGTAGTCAAATAGTTCTGGTTATATAAAGATTTTATGATGATTTAAAGTTTCGGTGCTACCTTCACGCAAAACAAAAATCATAAAATGTCTATATTTTTAATGTTCTGAGTAGCATTCAAAGAGTTCTAGAGTTCCTGATAGATTAGGCCAATATTTCTGGGTAAATAGAGATTTTATAGTGATTTTAAAGTTTTGCTGCTAACTTCAAGAAAAACCAAAAATCATAAAATGTCTATATTTTTTAGAGTTCTGAGTAGCACTCAAAAAGTTGTAGAGTTCCTGATAGATTAGACCAATCTTTCTAGGTAAATTGATATTTTATAGCGATTTTAAAAATTTCGCTGCTAACTTCAAGAAAAAACAAAAACCATAAAATTTCTATATTTTTATAGTTCTGATTAGCACTCAAAGAGTTCCAGAGTTCATGCTAAGTTAGACCAATAGTTCTGGGTAAATAAAGATTTTATATCGATTTTAATGTTTCGGTGCTACCTTCACCCAAAACCAAAAATTATAAAATTTCTGTATTTTTAGAGTTTTGAGTAGCACTCAAAGAGTTCTAGAGTTCTTGCAAGGTTGGACCAATAGTTCTGGGTAAATAAAGATTTTATAGCGATTTTAAATTATTGAGTTGAGTTGATTGTAGTTTAGCGTCCCTTTCAGCAGCGAGGCTATATGAGACGTGGACCTACTGATTAACGTGGAATCCGAACCACATGAGCTCCCGCCAGGAATCGAACCCGGGTCTCCCAGAATTTAAATTATGGTGCTAACTTCACGCAACCAAAAAATTTTTAAAATGTCTTAATTTTTCTAGAGTTCTGAGTAGTACTCAAAGAGTTCTAGAGTTCTTGCTAGGTTAGACCAATAGTTCTGGGTAAATAAAGATTTTCTAGCGATTTTAAAGTTTCGGAGCCAATTTCACGCAACACCAAAAATCTTAAAGTCTCCGTATTTTTAGAGGTCTGAGTAGCACTCAAAGAGTTCTAAACTTCTTGCGAGGATAGGCCAATAGTTCTTTGTAAACAAACATTTTATAACGATTTTAATGTTTCGGTGGTAACTTCACGAAAAACCAAAAATCTTAAAATGTCTATATTTCTTAGAGTTCTGAGTAGCACTGAAAGAGTTCAAGAGTTCTTGCTAGTTTTAGGCTAATAGTTCGGGTAAATAAAGATTTTATAGCGATTTTAAGGTTTCGGTGCTAACTTCAAGCAACCCCAAAAATCTTAAAATGACTCAATTTTTTAGAGTTCCGATTAGTACTCAAAGATTTCTAGAGTTCTTGCTATGTTAGACTAATAGTTCTGTGTAAATAAAGATTTTATAACGATTTTAAAATTTTGGTGCTAACTTCACGCAACTCCAAAAATCTTAAAATGTCTTAATTTTTTTAGAGTTCTGAGTAGTATTCAAAGAGATCTAGAGTTCTTGCTAGGTTAGACCAATAGTTCTGGGTAAATAAAGATTTTATAGCGAATTTTAAAATTTTGGTTCTAACTTCACACAACACCAAAAATCTTAAAATGTCTTAATTTTTTTAGAGTTCTCAGAAGTACTCAAACAGTTCTAGAGTTCTTGCTAGGTGAGACCAATAGTTCTGGGTAAATAAAGATTTATAGCGATTCTAAAGTTTCTGTGGTAACTTCACGAAACACCAAAAATCTTAAAATGTCTATATTTTTTAGATTTCTGAGTAGAACTCAAAGAGTTCTAGATTTCTTGCTAGGTTAGACCAATGGTTCTGGGTAAATATAGATTTTATATCGAATTTAATGTTTCGGCGCTACCTTCACCCAAAACCAAAAATCATAATATGTCTATATTTATAAGAGTTCTAAGTAGCACTCAAAGAGTTCTAGAGTTCTTGCTAGGTTAGACCATCAGTTCTGGGGAAATAAAGATTTTATAGCGATTCTTAAGTTTCCGTGCTAACTTCACGCAACACCAAAATTCATAAAATCGTTATATTTCTTAGAGTTCTGAGTAGCACGCACTGAGTTCTAGAGTTCCTGTTAGGATAGTCAAATAGTTCTGGCTAAATAAAGATTTTATGATGATTTAAAGTTTCGGTGCTACCTTCACGCAAAACAAAAATCATAAAATATCTATATTTTTAATGTTCTGAGTAGCACTCAAAGAGTTCTAGAGTTCCTGATAGATTAGACCTATATTCTGGGTAAATAGAGATTTTATAGGGATTTTAAAGTTTCGCTGCTAACTTCAAGAAAAACCAAAAATCATAAAATGTCTATCTTTTTAGAGTTCTGAGTAGCACTCAAAAAGTTGTAGAGTTCCTGATAGATTAGACCAATCTTTCTAGGTAAATTGATATTTTATAGCGATTTTAAAGTTTCGCTGCTAACTACAAGAAAAAACAAAAACCATAAAATGTCTATATTTTTATAGTTCTGATTAGCACTCAAAGAGTTCCAGAGTTCATGCTAAGTTAGACCAATAGTTCTATGTAAATAAAGATTTTATTTCGATCTTAATGTTTCGGTGCTACCTTCACGCAAAACCAAAAATCATAACACGTATTTATTTCTTAGAGTTCTGAGTAGCACCCAAAGAGTTATAGAGTTCTTCCTAGGATTGACCAATAGTTCTGTATAAATAAAGATTTTATAATGATTTAAAGTTTCGGTGCTAACTTCAAGCAAACCAAAATTCATAAAATGGCTATATTTCTTAGAGTTCTGAGTAGCACGCACAGAGTTCTAGAGTTCCTGTTAGGATAGTCAAATAGTTCTGGTTAAATAAAGATTTTATGATGATTTAAAGTTTCGGTGCTACCTTCACGCAAAACAAAAATCATAAAATGTCTATATTTTTAATGTTCTGAGTAGCACTCAAAGAGTTCTAGAGTTCCTGATAGATTAGACCAATCTTTCTAGGAAAATTGATATTTTATAGCGATTTTAAAGTTTCGCCGCTAACTTCAAGAAAAAAAAACATAAAATATCTATATTTTTATAGTTCTGATTAGCACTCAAAGAGTTCCAGAGTTCATGCTAAGTTAGACCAATAGTTCTGGGTAAATAAAGATTTTATATCGATTTTAATGTTTCGCTGCTACCTTCACCCAAAACCAAAACTTATAAAATTTCTATATTTTTAGAGTTTTGAGTAGCACTCAAAGAGTTCTAGAGTTCTTGCAAGGTTGGACCAATAGTTCTGGGTAAATAAAGATTTTATAGCGATTTTAAATTATTGAGTTGAGTTGATTGTAGTTTAGCGTCCCTTTCAGCAGCGAGGCTATATGAGACGTGGACCTACTGATTAACGTGGAATCCGAACCACATGAGCTCCCGCCAGGAATCGAACCCGGGTCTCCCAGATTTTAAATTATGGTGCTAACTTCACGCAACCAAAAAATTTTTAAAATGTCTTAATTTTTTTAGAGTTCTGAGTAGTACTCAAAGAGTTCTAGAGTTCTTGCTAGGTTAGACCAATAGTTCTGGGTAAATAAAGATTTTCTAGCGATTTTAAAGTTTCGGAGCCAATTTCACGCAACACCAAAAATCTTAGAATCTCTATATTTTTAGAGATCTGAGTAGCACTCAAAGAGTTCTAAACTTCTTGCCAGGATAGGCCAATAGTTCTTTGTAAACAAAGATTGTATAACGATTTTAATGTTTCGGTGGTAACTTCACGAAACACCAAAAATGTTAAAATGTCTATATTTCTTTGAGTTCTGAGCAGCACTGAAAGAGTTCAAGAGTTCTTGCTAGTTTTAGGCTAATAGTTCTGGGTAAATAAAGATTTTATATCGATTTTAAGGTTTCGGTGCTAACTTCAAGCAACCCCAAAAATCTTAAAATGTCTCAATTTTTTGAGTTCTGAGTAGTACTCAAAGAGTTCTAGAGTTCTTACTAGGTAAAAGCAACAGTTCTAGGAAAATAAAGATTTTAACGTGACTTTAAAGTTTCGGTGCTAACTTCACGTAAAACCAAAAATATTAAAATCTCTATATTTTTTGGAGTTCTCGGTAGCACTCAAAGAGTTCTAGACTTCTTGCTAGGTTAGACCAATAGTTCTGGGAAAATAAAGATTTTATATCGAATTTAATGTTTCGGTGCTACCTTCACCCAAAACCAAAAATCATAACATGTCTATATTTATAAGAGTTCTGAGTAGCACTCAAAGAGTTCTAGAGTTCTTGCTAGGATAGACCAATAGTTCTGGGTAAATAAAAATTTTATAGCGATTTTAAGTTTTTGGTGCTAACTTCACGCAACACCAAAAATCTTAAAATATCTATATTTTTTAGAGTTCTGAGTAGCACTCAAAGAGTTCTAGAGTTCTTGGTAGGTTAGACCAATAGTTCTGTATAATTAAAGATTTTATAGCGATTTTAAAATTTTGGTGCTAACTTCACGCAACACCAAAACTCTTAAAATCTCTATATTTTTTAGACTTCTGAGTAGCACTCAAAGTGTTCTAGAGTTCTTCCTAGGTTACACTAATAGTTCTGGGAAAATAAACATTTTATAGCGTTTTTAAAGTTTCGCTGCTAACTTCAAAAAAACCAAAATTCATAAAATAGGTATATTTTTTAGAGTTGTGAGTAGCACTGAAAGAGTTCAACAGTTCTTGCTAGGTTAGACCAATATTTCTGCGTAAATAAAGATTTTAAAGCGATTTTAAAATTTCGGTACTAACTTCACGCAACATAAAAAATCTTAAAATGTCTTAATTTTTTGAGAGTTCTGAGTAGTACTCAAAGAGTTCTAGATTTCTTGCTAGGTTAGACCAATAGTTCTGGGTAAATAAAGATTTTATAGCGATTTTAAAATTTTGGTGCTAACTTCACGCAACACCAATAATCTTAAAATGCATTCATTTTTTACAGTTCTGAGTAGCACTCAAAGAGTTCTAGAGTTCTTGCTAGGTTAGACCAATAGTTCTGGGTAAATAAAGATTTTATAGCGATTTTAAATTTTCGCTCCTTACTCACGCAAAACCAAAATCTTATAATGTCTTTATTTTTTATAGTTCTGAGTAGCACTCAAAGAGTTCTAGAGTTCCTGCTAGGTTAGACCAAGGGTTCTTTGTAAATGAAGGTTTTATATCGAATTTAATTTTTCGGTGCTACCTTCACCGAAAACCAAAAATCCTAACATGTCTATATTTATAAGAGTTCTGAGTACCACTCAAAGAGTTCTAGAGTTCTTGCTAGGTTAGACAATCAGTTCTGAGTAAATTAAATTTTTATAGCGATTTTTAAGTTTCTGTGCTAACTTCACGCAACACCAAAAATCTTAAAATGCCTTTATTTTTTAGAGTTCTGAGTAGCACTCAAAGAGTTCTAGAGTTCTTGCTAGGTTAGACCCAGGGTTCTTTGTAAATAAAGGTTTTATATCGAATTTAATTTTTCGGTGCTACCTTCACCCAAAACCAAAAATCATAACATGTCTATATTTATAAGAGTTCTGAGTAGCACTCAAAGAGTTCTAGAGTTCTTGCTAGGTTACACCATCAGTTCTGGGTAAATAAAGATTTTATAGCAATTTTAAGTTTCCGTGCTAACTTCAAGCAACACCAAAAATCTTCAAATCTCTATATTTTTGAGTGTTCTGAGTAGCACTCAAAGAGTTTTAGAGTTCTTACTAGGTAAAACCAACAGTTCTAGCAAAATAAAGATTTTATCGTGACTTTAAAGTTTCGGTGCTAACTTCAGGTAAAACATAAAATATTAAAATTTCTATATATTTTGGAGTTCTCGGTAGCACTCAAAGATTTCTAGAGTTATTGTCCGGTTAGGCCAAGAGTTTGGATAATTAAAAATTCTATAGCGATTTTAAAGTTTCGCTACTAACCACGCAAAACAAAAAAATATAAAAACGTATATTTTTTTTAGAGTTCTGAGTAGTACTCAAAGAGTTCTAGACTTCTTGCTAGGATAGACCAATAGTTCTGGGTAAATAAAGATTTTATAGCGATTTTAAAATTTTGGTTCAAACTTCACACAACACCAAAAATCTTAAAAGTCTTATTTTTTTAGAGTTGTGAGAAGCACTCAAAAAGTTCTAGAGTTCTTGCTAGGTGAGACCAATAGTTCTGGGTAAATAAAGATTTATAGTAATTTTAAAGTTTCAGTGCCAATTTCACGCAACACCAAAAATCTTAAAATTTCTTTATTTTTTTAGGGTTCTGAGTAGCACTCAAAGAGTTCTAGACTTCTTGCTGGGTTAGAATAATAATTCTGGGTAAATAAACATTTTGTAGTGATTTTAAAGTTTCGGTCCTAACTTCACGCATACCAAAAATCTTAAAATGTCTATATTTTTGAAGTTCTGAGTAGTACTCAAAGAGTTCTAGATTTCTTGCTAGGTTAGACCAATAGTTCTGGGTAAATAAAAATTTTATAGCGATTTAAAGTTTTTGGTGCTAACTTCACGCAACACCAAAAATCTTAAAATATCTATATTTTTTAGAGTTCTGAGTAGCACTCAAAGAGTTCTAGAGTTCTTGGTAGGTTAGACCAATAGTTCTGTATAATTAAAGATTTTATAGCGATTTTAAAATTTTGGTGCTAACTTCACGCAACACCAAAACTCTTAAAATCTCTATATTTTTTAGACTTCTGAGTAGCACTCAAAGTGTTCTAGAGTTCTTCCTAGGTTACACTAATAGTTCTGGGAAAATAAACATTTTATAGCGTTTTTAAAGTTTCGCTGCTAACTTCAAAAAAAACAAAATTCATAAAATAGGTATATTTTTTAGAGTTGTGAGTAGCACTGAAAGAGTTCAACAGTTCTTGCTAGGTTAGACCAATATTTCTGCGTAAATAAAGATTTTAAAGCGATTTTAAAATTTCGGTACTAACTTCACGCAACATAAAAAATCTTAAAATGTCTTAATTTTTTGAGAGTTCTGAGTAGTACTCAAAGAGTTCTAGATTTCTTGCTAGGTTAGACCAATAGTTCTGGGTAAATAAAGATTTTATAGTGATTCTAAAGTTTCGGTGGTAACTTCACGAAACACCAAAAATTTTAAAATGTCTATATTTTTTAGAGTTTGAGTAGCACTCAAAGAGTTCAAGAGTTCTTGGTAGGTTAGACTAATAGTTCTGGATAAATAAAGATTTTATAGCGATTTTAAAATTTCGGTAATAACTTCACGCAACACCAAAAATTTTAAATTGTCTTTATTTTTTAGAGTTCTGAGAAGAACTCAAAGAGTTCTAGAGTTCTTGCTAGGTTAGACCAATAGTTCTAGGTAAATAAAGATTTTATAGCGATTTTAAAATTTTGGTGCTAACTTCACGCAACACCAATAATCTTAAAATGCATTCATTTTTTACAGTTCTGAGTAGCACTCAAAGAGTTCTAGAGTTCTTGCTAGGTTAGACCAATAGTTCTGAGTAAATAAAGATTTTATAGCGATTTTAAATTTTCGCTCCTTACTCACGCAAAACCAAAATCTTATAATGTCTTTATTTTTTATAGTTCTGAGTAGCACTCAAAGAGTTCTAGAGTTCCTGCTAGGTTAGACCAAGGGTTCTTTGTAAATGAAGGTTTTATATCGAATTTAATTTTTCGGTGCTACCTTCACCGAAAACCAAAAATCCTAACATGTCTATATTTATAAGAGTTCTGAGTAGCACTCAAAGAGTTCTAGAGTTCTTGCTAGGTTAGACAATCAGTTCTGAGTAAATAAAAATTTTATAGCGATTTTTAAGTTTCTGTGCTAACTTCACGCAACACCAAAAATCTTAAAATGCCTTTAATTTTTAGAGTTCTGAGTAGCACTCAAAGAGTTCTAGAGTTCTTGCTAGGTTAGACCCAGGGTTCTTTGTAAATAAAGGTTTTATATCGAATTTAATTTTTCGGTGCTACCTTCACCCAAAACCAAAAATCATAACATGTCTATATTTATAAAAGTTCTGAGTAGCACTCAAAGAGTTTTAGAGTTCTTACTAGGTAAAAGCAACAGTTCTAGCAAAATAAAGATTTTATCGTGACTTTAAAGTTTCGGTGCTAACTTCACGTAAAACCAAAAATATTAAAATGTCTATATTTTTTGGAGTTCTCGGTAGCACTCAAAGATTTCTAGAGTTATTGTCCGGTTAGGCCAAGAGTTTTGTATAAATAAAAATTCTATAGCGATTTTAAAGTTTCGCTACTAACCACGCAAAACAAAAAAATATAAAAACGTATATTTTTTTTAGAGTTCTGAGTAGTACTCAAAGAGTTCTAGACTTCTTGCTAGGATAGACCAATAGTTCTGGGTAAATAAAGATTTTATAGCGATTTTAAAATTTTGGTTCAAACTTCACACAACACCAAAAATCTTAAAAGTCTTATTTTTTTAGAGTTGTGAGAAGCACTCAAAAAGTTCTAGAGTTCTTGCTAGGTGAGACCAATAGTTCTGGGTAAATAAAGATTTATAGTAATTTTAAAGTTTCAGTGCCAATTTCACGCAACACCAAAAATCTTAAAATTTCTTTATTTTTTAGACTTCTGAGTAGCACTCAAAGTGTTCTAGAGTTCTTCCTAGGTTACACTAATAGTTCTGGGAAAATAAACATTTTATAGCGTTTTTAAAGTTTCGCTCCTTACTCACGCAAAACCAAAATCTTATAATGTCTTTATTTTTTATAGTTCTGAGTAGCACTCAAAGAGTTCTAGAGTTCCTGCTAGGTGAGACCAATAGTTCTGGGTAAATAAAGATTTATAGTAATTTTAAAGTTTCAGTGCCAATTTCACGCAACACCAAAAATCTTAAAATTTCTTTATTTTTTAGACTTCTGAGTAGCACTCAAAGAGTTCTAGAGTTCTTGCTAGGTTAGACCAATAGTTCTGAGTAAATAAAGATTTTATAGCGATTTTAAATTTTCGCTCCTTACTCACGCAAAACCAAAATCTTATAATGTCTTTATTTTTTATAGTTCTGAGTAGCACTCAAAGAGTTCTAGAGTTCCTGCTAGGTGAGACCAATAGTTCTGGGTAAATAAAGATTTATAGTAATTTTAAAGTTTCAGTGCCAATTTCACGCAACACCAAAAATCTTAAAATTTCTTTATTTTTTAGACTTCTGAGTAGCACTCAAAGAGTTCTAGAGTTCTTGCTAGGTTAGACCAATAGTTCTGAGTAAATAAAGATTTTATAGCGATTTTAAAATTTCGGTAATAACTTCACGCAACACCAAAAATTTTAAATTGTCTTTATTTTTTAGAGTTGTGAGAAGCACTCAAAAAGTTCTAGAGTTCTTGCTAGGTGAGACCAATAGTTCTGGGTAAATAAAGATTTATAGTAATTTTAAAGTTTCAGTGCCAATTTCACGCAACACCAAAAATCTTAAAATTTCTTTATTTTTTAGACTTCTGAGTAGCACTCAAAGAGTTCTAGAGTTCTTGCTAGGTTAGACCAATAGTTCTGAGTAAATAAAGATTTTATAGCGATTTTAAATTTTCGCTCCTTACTCACGCAAAACCAAAATCTTATAATGTCTTTATTTTTTATAGTTCTGAGTAGCACTCAAAGAGTTCTAGAGTTCCTGCTAGGTTAGACCAAGGGTTCTTTGTAAATGAAGGTTTTATATCGAATTTAATTTTTCGGTGCTACCTTCACCGAAAACCAAAAATCCTAACATGTCTATATTTATAAGAGTTCTGAGTAGCACTCAAAGAGTTCTAGAGTTCTTGCTAGGTTAGACAATCAGTTCTGAGTAAATAAAAATTTTATAGCGATTTTTAAGTTTCTGTGCTAACTTCACGCAACACCAAAAATCTTAAAATGCCTTTATTTTTTAGAGTTCTGAGTAGCACTCAAAGAGTTCTAGAGTTCTTGCTAGGTTAGACCCAGGGTTCTTTGTAAATAAAGGTTTTATATCGAATTTAATTTTTCGGTGCTACCTTCACCCAAAACCAAAAATCATAACATGTCTATATTTATAAAAGTTCTGAGTAGCACTCAAAGAGTTTTAGAGTTCTTACTAGGTAAAAGCAACAGTTCTAGCAAAATAAAGATTTTATCGTGACTTTAAAGTTTCGGTGCTAACTTCACGTAAAACCAAAAATATTAAAATGTCTATATTTTTTGGAGTTCTCGGTAGCACTCAAAGATTTCTAGAGTTATTGTCCGGTTAGGCCAAGAGTTTTGTATAAATAAAAATTCTATAGCGATATTAAAGTTTCGCTACTAACCACGCAATACAAAAAATAAAAAAACGTATATTTTTTTAGAGTTCTGAGTAGCACCCAAAGAGTTCTAGAGTTCTTGCTAGGATTGACCAATAGTTCTGTATAAATAAAGATTTTATAATGATTTAAAGTTTCGGTGCTAACTTCAACCAAACCAAAACTCATAAAATGGCTATATTTCTTAGAGTTCTGAGTAGCACGCACAGAGTTCTAGAGTTCCTGTTAGGATAGTCAAATAGTTCTGGTTAAATAAAGATTTTATGATGATTTAAAGTTTCGGTGCTACCTTCACGCAAAGCAAAAATCATAAAATGTCTATATTTTTAATGTTCTGAGTAGCACTCAAAGAGTTCTAGAGTTCCTGATAGATTAGACCAATATTTCTGGGTAAATAGAGATTTTATAGGGATTTTAAAGTTTCCCTGCTAACTTCAAGAAAAACCAAAAATCATAAAATGTCTATATTTTTTAGAGTTGTGAGTAGCACTCAAAAAGTTGTAGTTCCTGATAGAATAGACATTTTATGAGTTCTGAGTAGCACTGAAAGAGTTCAAGAGTTCTTGCTAGTTTTAGGCTAATAGTTCTGGGTAAATAAAGATTTTATAGCGATTTTAAGGTTTCGGTGTTAACTTCAAGCAACCCCAAAAATCTTAAAATGTCTCAATTTTTTGAGTTCTGAGTAGTACTCAAAGAGTTCTAGAGTTATTGCTAGGTTAGACCAATAGTTGTGGGTAAATAAAGATCTTATAGCGATTTTAAATTTTTGGTGCTAATTTCACGCAACACCAAAAATCTTAAAATGTATCCGTTTTTTTTGTTCTGAGTAGTACTCAAAGAGTTCTAGAGCTATTACTGGTTAGACCAATAGTTCTGGGTAAATAAAGATCTTATAGCGATTTTAAACTTCTGGTGCTAACTTCACGCAACGCCAAAAATCTTAAAATGTCTTAATTTTTTTAGAGTTCTGAGTAGTACTCAAAGAGATCTAGAGTTCTTGCAAGGATAGACCATAAGTTCTGGGTAAATGAAGATTTTATAGCGATTTAAAAATTTTGGTTCTAACTTCACACAACACCAAAAATCTTAAAATGTCTTAATTTTTTTAGAGTTCTCAGCTTTACTCAAAGAGTTCTAGAGTTCTTGCTAAGTGAGGCCAATAGTTCCGGGTAAATAAAGATTTATAGCGATTTAAAATTATTGAGTAGAGTTGATTGTAGTTTAGCGTCCCTTTCAGCAGCGAGGCTATATGAAACGTGAACCTACTGATTAACGTGGAATCCGAACCACATGAGCTCCCGCCAGGAATCGAACCCGGGTCTCCCAGATTTTAAATTATGGTGCTAACTTCACGCAACCAAAAAATTTTTAAAATGTCTTAATTTTTTTAGAGTTCTGAGTAGTACTCAAAGAGTTCTAGAGTTCTTGCTAGGTTAGACCAATAGTTCTGGGTAAATAAAGATTTTATAACGGTTTTAATGTTCGGTGGTAACTTCACGGAACACCAAAAATCTTAAAATGTCTATATTTCTTAGAGTTCTGAGGAGCATTGAAAAAGTTCAAGAGTTCTTGCTAGGTTAGGTTAATAGTTCTGAGTAAATAAAAATTTTATAGCGATTTTAAAGTTTCGGTGCTAACTTCAAGCAACCCCAAAAATCTTAAAATGTCTCAGTTTTTTGAGTTCTGAGTAGTACTCAAAGAGTTCTAGAGTTATTGCTAGGTTAGACCAATAGTTCTGGGTAAATAAAGATCTTACAGCTATTTTAAATTTTTGGTGCTAACTTCACGCAACACCAAAAATCTCAAAATGTATCAATTTTTTGAGTTCTGAGTAGCACTCAAAGAGTTTTAGAGTTATTGCTAGGTAAAACGAATAGTTCTGGGTAAATAAAGATCTTATAGCGATTTTAAATTTTTGGTGCTAATTTGACGCAACACCAAAAATCTTAAAATGCCTTAATTTTTTAGAGTTCTGAGTAGTACTCAAAGTTTTCTAGAGTTCTTGCTAGGTTAGACCAATAGTTCTGGGTAAATAAAGATCTTACAGCTATTTTAAATTTTTGGTGCTAACTTCACGCAACACCAAAAATCTCAAAATGTATGAATTTTTTTAGTTCTGAGTAGTACTCAATGAGTTCTAGAGTTATTGCTAGGTTAGAGCAATAGTTCTGGGTAAATAAAGATCTTATAGCGATTTTAAAGTTTTGGTGCTAATTTCCCGCAAAACCCAAAATCTTAAAATGCCTTAATTTTTTAGAGTTCTGAGTAGTACTCAAAGTTTTCTAGAGTTCTTGCTAGGTTAGACCAATAGTTCTGTGTAAATAAAGATTTTATAGCGATTTTAAAAATTTGGTGCTAGCTTCACGCAACTCCAAAAATCTTAAAATGTCTTAATTTTTTAGAGTTCTGAGTAGTACTCAAAGAAATCTAGAGTTCTTGCTAGGTTAGGCCAATAGTTCTGGGTAAATAAAGATTTTATAGCGATTTAAAAATTTTGGTTCTAACTTCACACAACACCAAAATTCTTAAAATGTCTTAATTTTTTTAGAGTTCTCAGAAGTACTCAAAGAGTTCTAGATTTCTTGCTAGGTGAGACCAATAGTTCTGGGTAAATTAAGATTTATAGCGATTTTAAAGTTTCAGTGACAATTTCACGCAACACCAAAAATCTTAAAATTTCTTTATTTTTTAGGGTTCTGAATAGCACTCAAAGAGTTCTAGAGTTCTTGCTGGGTTAGAATAATAATTCTGGGTAAATAAACATTTTATAGCGATTTTAAAGTTTCGGTCCTAACTTCAAGCAACACCAAAAATCTTAAAATGTCTATATTTTTTAGAGTTCTGAGTAGCACTCAAAGAGTTCTAGAGTTCTTGGTAAGTTAGACCAATAGTTCTGTGTAAATAAAGATTTTATAGCGATTTTAAAATTTTGGTGCTAAATTCACGTAACACCAACAATCTTAAAATGTCTTTATTTTTTAGGGTTCTGAGTAGAACTAAAAGAGTTCTAGAGGTCTTGCTAGTTTAGACCAATAGTTCTGGGTAAATAAAGATTTTATATCGATCTTAATGTTTCTGTGCTACCTTCACGCAAAACCAAAAATCATAACACGTAATTATTTCTTAGAGTTCTGAGTAGCACCCAAAGAGTTCTATAGTTCTTGCTAGGATTGACCAATAGTTCTGTATAAATAAAGATTTTATAATGATTTAAAGTTTCGCTGCTAACTTCAAGCAAACCAAAATTCATAAAATGGCTATATTTTTTAGAGTTCTGAGTAGCACGCACAGAGTTCTGGAGTTCCTGTTAGGATAGACAAATAGTTCTGGTTAAATAAAGATTTTATGATGATTTAAAGTTTCGGTGCTACCTTCACGCAAAACAAAAATCAAAAAATGTCTATATTTTTATTGTTCTGAGTAGCACTCAAAGAGTTCTAGAGTTCCTGAAAGATTAGACCAATATTTCTGGGTAAATAGAGATTTTATAGGGATTTTAAAGTTTCGCTGCTAACTTCACGAAAGACAAAAAATCATAGAATGTCTATATTTTTTAGAGTTCTGAGTAGCACTCAAAAAGTTGTAGAGTTCCTGATAGATTAGACCAATCTTTCTAGGTAAATTGATATTTTATAGCGATTTTAAAGTTTCGCTGCTAACTTCAAGAAAAAACAAAAATCATAAAATGTCTATATTTTTATATTTCTGATTAGCACACAAAGAGTTCCAGAGTTCATGCTAAGTTAGACCAATAGTTCTGGGTAAATAAATATTTTATATCGATTTTAATGTTTCGGTGCTACCTTCACCCAAAACCAAAAATTATAAAATTTCTATATTTTTAGAGTTTTGAGTAGCACTCAAAGCGTTCTAGACTTCTTGCTAGGTTAGACCAATAGTTCTGGGTAAATAAAGATTTTATAACGATTTTAATATTTTGGTTCTAGCTTCACGAAACACCAAAAATCTTAAAATGTCTTAATTTTTTTAGAGCTCTGAGTAGTACTCAAAGAGATCTAGAGTTCTTTCTAGGTTAGACCAATAATTCTGGGTAAATAAAGATTTTATAGCGATTTTAAAATTTTGGTTCTAACTTCACACAACACCAAAAATCTTAAAAGTCTTATTTTTTTAGAGTTGTGAGAAGTACTCAAAGAGATCTAGAGTTCTTGCTAGGTTAGACCAATACTTCTGGGTAAATAAAGATTTTATAGCGATTTTAAAATTTTGGTTCTAACTTCACACAACACCAAAATTCTTAAAATGTCTTAATTTTTTTAGTTCTCAGAAGTACTCAAAGAGTTCTGGAGTTCTTGCTAGGTAAGACCAATAGTTCTGGGTAAATTAAGATTTATAGCGATTTTAAAGTTTTACTGACAATTTCACGCAACACCAAAAATCTTAAAATTTCTTTATTTTTTAGGGTTCTGAGTAGCACTCAAAGAGTTCTAGAGTTCGTGCTGGGTTAGAATAATATTCTGGGTAAATAAACATTTTATAGCAATTTTAAAGTTTCGGTCCTAACTTCACGCAACACCAAAAATCTTAAAATGTCTATATTTTTTAGAGTTCTGAGTAGCACTCAAAGAGTTCTAGAGTTCTTGGTAGGTTAGACCAATAGTTCTGTGTAAATAAAGATTTTATAGCGATTTTAAAATTTTGGTGCTAAATTCACGTAACACCAACAATCTTAAAATGTCTTTATTTTTTAGAGTTCTGAGTAGAACTCAAAGAGTTCTAGACTTCTTGCTAGGCTAGACCAATAGTTCTGGGTAAATAAAGATTTTATATCGAATTTAATGATTCGGTGCTACCTTCACCCAGAACCAAAAATCATAACTTGTCTATATTTATAAGAGTTCTGAGTAGCACTCAAAGAGTTCTAGAGTTCTAGCTAGGTTAGACCATCAGTTCTGGGGAAATAAAAATTTTATAGCGATTTTTAAGTTTCCGTGCTAACTTCACGTAAAACCAAAAATATTAAAATTTCTAAATATTTTGGTGTTCTCGGTAGCACTCAAATATTTCTAGAGTTATTGTCCGGTTAGGCCAAGAGTTTTGGATAATTAAAAATTCTATAGCGATTTTAAAGTTTCGCTACTAACCACGCAAAACAAAAAATATAAAAACTTATATTTTTTTTAGAGTTCTGAGTAGTACTCAAAGAGTTCTAGACTTCTTGCTAGGTTAGACCAATAGTTCTGGGTAAATAAAGATTTTATAGCGATTTTAAAATGTTGGTGCTAACTTCACGCAACACCTAAAATCCTAAAATGTCTTAATTTTTTTAGAGTTCTGAGTAGTACTCAAAGAGATCTAGAGTTCTTGCTAGGTTAGACGAATAGTTCTGGGTAAATAAAGATTTTATAGCGATTTTTAAATTTTGGTTCAAACTTCACACAACACCAAAAATCTTAAAAGTCTTATTTTTTTAGAGTTGTGAGAAGCACTCAAAGAGTTCTAGAGTTCTTGCTAGGTGAGACCAATAGTTCTGGGTAAATAAAGATTTATAGCGATTTTAAAGTTTCAGTGCCAATTTCACGCAACACCAAAAATATTAAAATTTCTATATTTTTCAGAGTTCTGAGTAGCACTAAAAGAGTTCTAGAGTTCTTGCTGGGTTAGAATAATAATTCTGGTTAAATAAACATTTTATAGCGATTTTAAAGTTTCGGTCCTAACTTCACGCAACACCAAAAATCGTAAAATGTCTATATTTTTTAGAGTTCTGAGTAGCACTCAAAGAGTTCTAGAGTTCTTGGTAGGTTAGACCAATAGTTCTGTGTAAATAAAGATTTTATAGCGATTTTAAGATTTTGGTGCTAAATTCACGCAACACCAACAATCTTAAAATGTCTTTTTTTTTTAGAGTTCTGAGTAGAACTCAAAGAGCTCTAGACTTCCTCCTAGGTTAGAACAATAGTTCTGGGTAAATATAAATTTTATATCGAATTTAATGTTTCGGCGCTACTCTCACCCAAAACCAAAAATCATAACATGTCTATATTTTTTAGAGTTCTGAGTAGCACTCAAAGAGTTCTAGAGTTCTTGGTAGGTTAGACCAATAGTTCTGTGTAAATAAAGATTTTATAGCGATTTTAAAATTTTGGTGCTAAATTCACGCAACACCAACAATCTTAAAATGTCTTTATTTATTAGAGTTCTGAGTAGAACTCAAAGAGTTCCAGATTTCTTGCTAGGTTAGACCAATAGTTCTGGGTAAATATAGATTTTATATCGAATTTAATGTTTCGGCGCTACCTTCACCCAAAACCAAAAATCATAACATGTCTATATTTATAAGAGTTCTGAGTAGCACTCAAAGAGTTCTAGAGTTCTTGCTAGGCTAGACCAATAATTCTGGGTAAATAAATATTTTATTTCGATCTTAATGTTTCGATGCTACCTTCACGCAAAACCAAAAATCGTAACACGTATTTATTTCTTAGTGTTCTGAGTAGCACCCAAAGAGTTCTAGAGTTCTTGCTAGGATGGACCAATAGTTCTGTATAAATAAAGATTTTATAATGATTTAAAGTTTCGGTGCTGACTTCAAGCAAACCAAAATTCATAAAATGGCTATATTTCTTAGAGTTCTGAGTAGCACGCACAGAGTTCTAGAGTTCCTGTTAGGATAGTCAAATAGTTCTGGTTAAATAAAGATTTTATGATGATTTAAAGTTTCGGTGCTACCTTCACGCAAAACAAAAATCATAAAATGTCTATATTTTTAATGTTCTGAGTAGCACTCAAAGAGTTCTAGAGTTCCTGATAGATTAGACCAATATTTCTGGGTAAATAGAGATTTTATAGGGATTTTAAAGTTTCGCTGCTAACTTCAAGAAAAAACAAAAACCATAAAATTTCTATATTTTTATAGTTCTGATTAGCACTCAAAGAGTTCCAGAGTTCATGCTAAGTTAGACCAATAGCTCTGGGTAAATAAAGATTTTATATCGATTTTAATGTTTCGGTGCTACCTTCACCCAAAACCAAAAATTATAAAAATTCTGTATTTTTAGAGTTTTGAGTAGCACTCAAAGAGTTCTAGAGTTCTTGCAAAGTAGGACCAACAGTTCTGGGTAAATAAAGATTTTATAGCGATTTTAAATTATTGAGTTGAGTTGATTGTAGTTTAGCGTCCCTTTCAGCAGCGAGGCTATATGAGACGTGGACCTACTGATTAACGTCGAATCCGAACCACATGAGCACCCGCCAGGAATCGAACCCGGGTCTCCCAGAATTTAAATTATGGTGCTAACTTCACGCAACCAAAAAAATTTTAAAATGTCTTAATTTTTTTAGAGTTCTGAGTAGTACTCAAAGAGTTCTAGAGTTCTTGCTAGGTTAGACCAATAGTTCTGGGTAAATAAAGATTTTCTAGCGATTTTAAAGTTTCGGAGCCAATTTCACGCAACACCAAAAATCTTAAAGTCTCCGTATTTTTAGAGGTCTGAGTAGAACTCAACGAGTTCTAAACTTCTTGCGAGGATAGGCCAATAGTTCTTTGTAAACAAACATTTTATAACGATTTTAATGTTTCGGTGGTAACTTCACGAAAAACCAAAACTCTTAAAATGTCTATATTTCTTAGAGTTCTGAGTAGCACTGAAAAAGTTCAAGAGTTCTTGCTAGTTTTAGGCTAATAGTTCGGGTAAATAAAGATTTTATAGCGATTTTAAGGTTTCGGTGCTAACTTCAAGCAACCCCAAAAATCTTAAAATGACTCAATTTTTTAGAGTTCCGATTAGTACTCAAAGATTTCTAGAGTTCTTGCTATGTTAGACTAATAGTTCTGTGTAAATAAAGATTTTATAACGATTTTAAAATTTTGGTGCTAACTTCACGCAACTCCAAAAATCTTAAAATGTCTTAATTTTTTTAGAGTTCTGAGTAGTATTCAAAGAGATCTAGAGTTCTTGCTAGGTTAGACCAATAGTTCTGGGTAAATAAAGATTTTATAGCGAATTTTAAAATTTTGGTTCTAACTTCACACAACACCAAAAATCTTAAAATGTCTTAATTTTTTTAGAGTTCTCAGAAGTACTCAAACAGTTCTAGAGTTCTTGCTAGGTGAGACCAATAGTTCTGGGTAAATAAAGATTTATAGCGATTCTAAAGTTTCGGTGGTAACTTCACGAAACACCAAAAATCTTAAAATGTCTATATTTTTTAGATTTCTGAGTAGAACTCAAAGAGTTCTAGATTTCTTGCTAGGTTAGACCAATAGTTCTGGGTAAATATAGATTTTATATCGAATTTAATGTTTCGGCGCTACCTTCACCCAAAACCAAAAATCATAACATGTCTATATTTATAAGAGTTTTAAGTAGCACTCAAAGAGTTCTAGAGTTCTTGCTAGGTTAGACCATCAGTTCTGGGGAAATAAAGATTTTATAGCGATTCTTAAGTTTCCGTGCTAACTTCACGCAACACCAAAATTCATAAAATCGTTATATTTCTTAGAGTTCTGAGTAGCACGCACTGAGATCTAGAGTTCCTGTTAGGATAGTCAAATAGTTCTGGCTAAATAAAGATTTTATGATGATTTAAAGTTTCGGTGCTACCTTCACGCAAAACAAAAATCATAAAATGTCTATATTTTTAATGTTCTGAGTAGCACTCAAAGAGTTCTAGAGTTCCTGATAGATTAGACCAATATTTCTGGGTAAATAGAGATTTTATAGGGATTTTAAAGTTTCGCTGCTAACTTCAAGAAAAACCAAAAATCATAAAATGTCTATCTTTTTAGTGTTCTGAGTAGCACTCAAAAAGTTGTAGAGTTCCTGATAGATTAGACCAATCTTTCTAGGTAAATTGATATTTTATAGCGATTTTAAAGTTTCGCTGCTAACTACAAGAAAAAACAAAAACCATAAAATGTCTATATTTTTATAGTTCTGATTAGCACTCAAAGAGTTCCAGAGTTCATGCTAAGTTAGACCAATAGTTCTATGTAAATAAAGATTTTATTTCGATCTTAATGTTTCGGTGCTACCTTCACGCAAAACCAAAAATCATAACACGTATTTATTTCTTAGAGTTCTGAGTAGCACCCAAAGAGTTATAGAGTTCTTCCTAGGATTGACCAATAGTTCTGTATAAATAAAGATTTTATAATGATTTAAAGTTTCGGTGCTAACTTCAAGCAAACCAAAATTCATAAAATGGCTATATTTCTTAGAGTTCTGAGTAGCACGCACAGAGTTCTAGAGTTCCTGTTAGGATAGTCAAATAGTTCTGGTTAAATAAAGATTTTATGATGATTTAAAGTTTCGGTGCTACCTTCACGCAAAACAAAAATCATAAAATGTCTATATTTTTAATGTTCTGAGTAGCACTCAAAGAGTTCTAGAGTTCCTGATAGATTAGACCAATCTTTCTAGGAAAATTGATATTTTATAGCGATTTTAAAGTTTCGCCGCTAACTTCAAGAAAAAAAACATAAAATATCTATATTTTTATAGTTCTGATTAGCACTCAAAGAGTTCCAGAGTTCATGCTAAGTTAGACCAATAGTTCTGGGTAAATAAAGATTTTATATCGATTTTAATGTTTCGGTGCTACCTTCACCCAAAACCAAAACTTATAAAATTTCTATATTTTTAGAGTTTTGAGTAGCACTCAAAGAGTTCTAGAGTTCTTGCAAGGTTGGACCAATAGTTCTGGGTAAATAAAGATTTTATAGCGATTTTAAATTATTGAGTTGAGTTGATTGTAGTTTAGCGTCCCTTTCAGCAGCGAGGCTATATGAGACGTGGACCTACTGATTAACGTGGAATCCGAACCACATGAGCTCCCGCCAGGAATCGAACCCGGGTCTCCCAGATTTTAAATTATGGTGCTAACTTCACGCAACCAAAAAATTTTTAAAATGTCTTAATTTTTTTAGAGTTCTGAGTAGTACTCAAAGAGTTCGAGAGTTCTTGCTAGGTTAGACCAATAGTTCTGGGTAAATAAAGATTTTCTAGCGATTTTAAAGTTTCGGAGCCAATTTCACGCAACACCAAAAATCTTAGAATCTCTATATTTTTAGAGATCTGAGTAGCACTCAAAGAGTTCTAAACTTCTTGCCAGGATAGGCCAATAGTTCTTTGTAAACAAAGATTGTATAACGATTTTAATGTTTCGGTGGTAACTTCACGAAACACCAAAAATGTTAAAATGTCTATATTTCTTAGAGTTCTGAGCAGCACTGAAAGAGTTCAAGAGTTCTTGCTAGTTTTAGGCTAATAGTTCTAGGTAAATAAAGATTTTATATCGATTTTAAGGTTTCGGTGCTAACTTCAAGCAACCCCAAAAATCTTAAAATGTCTCAATTTTTTGAGTTCTGAGTAGTACTCAAAGAGTTCTAGAGTTCTTACTAGGTAAAAGCAACAGTTCTAGGAAAATAAAGATTTTAACGTGACTTTAAAGTTTCGGTGCTAACTTCACGTAAAACCAAAAATATTAAAATCTCTATATTTTTTGAAGTTCTCGGTAGCACTCAAAGAGTTCTAGACTTCTTGCTAGGTTAGACCAATAGTTCTGGGAAAATAAAGATTTTATATCGAATTTAATGTTTCGGTGCTACCTTCACCCAAAACCAAAAATCATAACATGTCTATATTTATAAGAGTTCTGAGTAGCACTCAAAGAGTTCTAGAGTTCTTGCTAGGTTAGACCATCAGTTCTGGGGAAATAAAGATTTTATAGCGATTTTTAAGTTTCCGTGCTAACTTCACGCAACACCAAAAATCTTAAAATCTCTATATTTTTTAGTGTTCTGAGTAGCACTCAAAGAGTTTTAGAGTTCTTACTAGGTAAAAGCAACAGTTCTAGGAAAATAAAGATTTTAACGTGACTTTAAAGTTTCGGTGCTAACTTGACGTAAAACCAAAAATATTAAAATTTCTATATATTTTGGAGTTCTCGGTAGCACTCAAAGATTTCTAGAGTTATTGTCCGGTTAGGCCAAGAGTTTTGGATAATTAAAAATTCTATAGCGATTTTAAAGTTTCGCTACTAACCACGCAAAACAAAAAATATAAAAACGTATATTTTTTTTAGAGTTCTGAGTAGTACTCAAAGAGTTCTAGACTTCTTGCTAGGATAGACCAATAGTTCTGGGTAAATAAAGATTTTATAGCGATTTTAAAATTTTGGTTCAAACTTCACACAACACCAAAAACCTTAAAAGTCTTATTTTTTTAGAGTTGTGAGAAGCACTCAAAAAGTTCTAGAGTTCTTGCTAGGTGAGACCAATAGTTCTGGGTAAATAAAGATTTATAGTAATTTTAAAGTTTCAGTGCCAATTTCACGCAACACCGAAAATCTTAAAATTTCTTTATTTTTTTAGGGTTCTGAGTAGCATTCAAAGAGTTCTAGACTTCTTGCTGGGTTAGAATAATAATTCTGGGTAAATAAACATTTTGTAGCGATTTTAATGTTTCGGTCCTAACTTCACGCATACCAAAAATCTTAAAATGTCTATATTTTTGAAGTTCTGAGTAGTACTCAAAGAGTTCTAGATTTCTTGCTAGGTTAGACCAATAGTTCTGGGTAAATAAAAATTTTATAGCGATTTTAAATTTTTGGTGCTAACTTCACGCAACACCAAAAATCTTAAAATATCTATATTTTTTAGAGTTCTGAGTAGCACTCAAAGAGTTCTAGAGTTCTTGGTAGGTTAGACCAATAGTTCTGTGTAAATAAAGATTTTATAGCGATTTTAAAATTTTGAAGCTAACTTCACGCAACACCAAAACTCTTAAAATCTCTATATTTTTTAGACTTCTGAGTAGCACTCAAAGTGTTCTAGAGTTCTTCCTAGGTTACACTAATAGTTCTGGGAAAATAAACATTTTATAGCGTTTTTAAAGTTTCGCTGCTAACTTCAAGAAAAACCAAAATTCATAAAATAGGTATATTTTTTAGAGTTGTGAGTAGCACTCAAAGAGTTCTAAAGTTCCTGATAGATTAGACCAATATTTCTGGGTAAATAGAGATTCTATAGGGATTTTAAAGTTTCGCTGCTAACTTCAAGAAAAACCAAAAATCATAAAATGTCTATATTTTTTAGAGTTCTGAGTAGCACTCAAAAAGTTGTAGAGTTCCTGATAGATTAGACCAATCTTTCTAGGTAAATTGATATTTTATAGCGATTTTAAAGTTTCGCTGCTAACTTCAAGAAAAAACAAAAACCATAAAATGTCTATATTTTTTATATTTCTGATTAGCACTCAAAGAGTTCCAGAGTTCATGCTAAGTTAGACCAATAGTTCTAAGTAAATAAAGATTTTATATCGATTTTAATGTTTCGGTGCTACCTTCACCCAAAACCAAAAATTATAACATGTCTATATTTATAAGAGTTCTGAGTAGCACTCAAAGTGTTCTAGAGCTCTTGCTAGGTTAGACCATCAGTTCTGGGTAAATAAAGATTTTATAGCGATTTTTAAGTTTCCGTGCTAACTTCACGCAAAACCAAAAATCTTAAAATCTCTATATTTTTTAGTGTTCTGAGTAGCACTCAAAGAGTTTTAGAGTTCTTACTAGGTAAAAGCAACAGTTCTAGGAAAATAAAGATTTTATCGTGACTTTAAAGTTTCGGTGCTAACTTCACGTAAAGCCAAAAATATTAAAATATCTATATTTTCTGGAGTTCGCGGTAGCACTCAAAGATTTCCAGAGTTATTGTCCGTTTAGGCCAAGAGTTTTGGATAAATAAAAATTCTATAGCGATTTTAAAGTTTCGCTACTAACCACGCAAAACAAAATTTATAAAAACGTATATTTTTTTAGAGTTCTGAGTAGCACTCAGAGAGTTCTAAAGTTCCTGTTAGGATAGTCAAATAGTTCTGGTTAAATAAAAATTTTATGATGATTTAAAGTTTCGGTGCTACCTTCACGCAAAACAAAAATCATAAAATGTCTATATTTTTAATGTTCTGAGTAGCACTCAAAGAGTTCTAGAGTTCCTGATAGATTAGACCAATATTTCTGGGTAAATAGAGATTTTATAGGAATTTTAAAGTTTCGCTGCTAACTTCAAGAAAAACCAAAAATCATAAAATGTCTATATTTTTTAGAGTTCTGAGTAGCACTCAAAAAGTTGTAGAGTTCCTGATAGATTAGACCAATAGTTCTGGGTAAGTAAATATTTTATTTCGAACTTAATGTTTCGGTGCTACCTTCACGCAAAACCAAAAATCATAACAAGTATTTATTTCTTAGAGTTCTGAGTAGCACGCACAGAGTTCTAAAGTTCCTGTTAGGATAGTCAAATAGTTCTGGTTAAATAAAGATTTTATGATGATTTAAAGTTTAGGTGCTACCTTAGAGAAAAACAAAAATCATAAAATGTCTATATTTTTAATGTTCTGAGTAGCACTCAAAGAGTTCTAGAGTTCCTGATAGATTAGACCAATATTTCTGGGTAAATAGAGATTTTATAGGAATTTTAAAGTTTCGCTGCTAACTTCAAGAAAAACCAAAAATCATAAAATGTCTATATTTTTTAGAGTTCTGAGTAGCACTCAAAAAGTTGTAGAGTTCCTGATAGATTAGACCAATCTTTCTAGGTAAATTGATATTTTATAGCGATTTTAAAGTTTCGCTGCTAACTTCAAGAAAAAACAAAAACCATAAAATGTCTATATTTTTTATAGTTCTGATTAGCACTCAAAGAGTTCCAGAGTTCATGCTAAGTTAGACCAATAGTTCTAAGTAAATAAAGATATTATATCGATTTTAATGTTTCGGTGCTACCTTCACCCAAAACCAAAAATTATAAAATTTCTATATTTTTAGAGTTTTGAGTAGCACTCAAAGAGTTCTAGAGTTCTTGCAAGGTTGGACCAATAGTTCTGGGTAAATAAAGATTTTATAGCGATTTTAAATTATTGAGTTGAGTTGATTGTAGTTTAGGGTCCCTTTCAGCAGCGAGGCTATATGAGACGTGGACCTACTGATTAACCTGGAATCCGAACCACATGAGCTCCAGCCAGGATTCGAATCCGGGTCTGCCAGATTTTAAATTATGGTGCTAACTTCACGCAACCAAAAAATTTTTAAAATGTCTTAATTTTTTTAGAGTTCTGAGTAGTACTCAAAGAGTTCTAGAGTTCTTGCTAGGTTAGACCAATAGTTCTGGGTAAATAAAGATTTTCTAGCGATTTTAAAGTTTCGGAGCCAATTTCACGCAACACCAAAAATCTTAAAATCTCTATATTTTTAGAGGTCTGAGTAGCACTCAATGAGTTCTAAACTTCTTGGCAGGATAGGCCAATAGTTCTTTGTAAACAAAGATTTTATAACGATTTTAATGTTTCGGTGGTAACTTCACGAAACACCAAAAATTTTAAAATGTTTACATTTCTTAGAGTTCTGAGTAGCACTGAAAGAGTTCAAGAATTCTTGCTAGTTTTAGGCTAATAGTTCTGGGTAAATAAAGATTTTATAGCGATTTTAAGGTTCCGGTGCTAACATCAAGCAACCCCAAAAATCTTAAAATATCTCAATTTTTTGAGTTCTGAGTAGTACTCAAAGAGTTGTAGAGTTATTGCTACGTTAGACCAATAGTTCTGGGTAAATAAAGATTTTATAGCGATTTTAATATTTTGGTTCTAACTTCACACAACACCAAAAATCTTAAAATGTCTTAATTTTTTTAGTTCTCAGAAGTACTCAAAGAGTTCTAGAGTTCTTGCTATTTGAGACCAATAGTTCTGGGTAAATAAAGATTTATAGCGATTCTAAAGTTTCGGTAGTAACTTCACGAAACACCAAAAATCTTAAAATGTATATATTTTTTAGAGTTCTGAGTAGCACTCAAAGAGTTCTAGAGTTCTTGCTGGGTTAGAATAATAATTCTGGGTAAATAAACATTTTATAGCGATTTTAAAGTTTCGGTCCTAACTTCACGCAACACCAAAAATCTTAAAATGTCTATATTTTTTAGAGTTCTGAGTAGCACTCAAAGACTTCTAGAGTTCTTGGTAGGTTAGACCAATAGTTCTGTGTAAATAAAGATTTTATAGCGATTTTAAAATTTTGGTGCTAACTTCACGCAACACCTACAATCTTAAAATGTCTTGGTTTTTTAGAGTTCTGAGTAGAACTCAAAGAGTTCTAGACTTCTTGCTAGGTTAGACCAATAGTTCTGGGTAAATAAAGATTTTATATCGAATTTAATGTTTCGGTGTTACCTTCACCCAAAACCAAAAATCATAACATGTCTATATTTATAAGAGTTCTGAGTAGCACTCAAAGAGTTCTAGAGCTCTTGCTAGGTTAAACCATCAGTTCTGGGTAAATAAAGATTTTATAGCGATTTTTAAGTTTCCGTGCTAACTTCACGCAAAACCAAAAATCTTAAAATCTCTATATTTTTTAGTGTTCTGAGTAGCACTCAAAGAGTTTTAGAGTTCTTACTAGGTAAAAGCAACAGTTCTAGGAAAATAAAGATTTTATCGTGACTTTAAAGTTTCGGTGCTAACTTCACGTAAAGCCAAAAATATTAAAATATCTATATTTTCTGGAGTTCTCGGTAGCACTCAAAGATTTCTAGAGTTATTGACGTTTAGGCCAAGAGTTTTGGATAAATAAAAATTCTATAGCGATTTTAGTTTCGCTACTAACCACGAAAAACAAAAAATATAAAAACGTATATTTTTTTAGAGTTCTGAGTAGCACTCAGAAAGCTCTAGAGTTCTTGCTAGGTTAGACCAATAGTTCTGGGTAAATAAATATTTTATTTCGATCTTAATGTTTCGGTGCTACCTTCACGCAAAACCAAAAATCATAACATGTATTTATTTCTTAGAGTTCTGAGTAGCACGCACAGAGTTCTAAAGTTCCTGTTAGGATAGTCAAATAGTTCTGGTTAAATAAAGATTTTATGATGATTTAAAGTTTCGGTGCTACCTTCACGCAAAACAAAAATCATAAAATGTCTATATTTTTAATGTTCTGAGTAGCACTCAAAGAGTTCTAGAGTTCCTGATAGATTAGACCAATATTTCTGGGTAAATAGAGATTCTATAGGGATTTTAAAGTTTCGCTGCTAACTTCAAGAAAAACCAAAAATCATAAAATGTCTATATTTTTTAGAGTTCTGAGTAGCACTCAAAAAGTTGTAGAGTTCCTGATAGATTAGACCAATCTTTCTAGGTAAATTGATATTTTATAGCGATTTTAAAGTTTCGCTGCTAACTTCAAGAAAAAACAAAAACCATAAAATGTCTATATTTTTTATAGTTCTGATTAGCACTCAAAGAGTTCCAGAGTTCATGCTAAGTTAGACCAATAGTTCTAAGTAAATAAAGATTTTATATCGATTTTAATGTTTCGGTGCTACCTTCACCCAAAACCAAAAATTATAAAATTTCTATATTTTTAGAGTTTTGAGTAGCACTCAAAGAGTTCTAGAGTTCTTGCAAGGTTGGACCAATAGTTCTGGGTAAATAAAGATTTTATAGCGATTTTAAATTATTGAGTTGAGTTGATTGTAGTTTAGCGTCCCTTTCAGCAGCGAGGCTATATGAGACGTGGAACAACTGATTAACCTGGAATCCGAACCACATGAGCTCCCGCCAGGATTCGAATCCGGGTCTGCCAGATTTTAAATTATGGTGCTAACTTCACGCAACCAAAAAATTTTTAAAATGTCTTAATTTTTTTAGAGTTCAGAGTAGTACTCAAAGAGTTCTAGAGTTCTTGCTAGGTTAGACCAATAGTTCTGGGTAAATAAAGATTTTCTAGCGATTTTAAAGTTTCGGAGCCAATTTCACGCAACACCAAAAATCTTAAAATCTCTATATTTTTAGAGGTCTGAGTAGCACTCAATGAGTTCTAAACTTCTTGGCAGAATAGGCCAATAGTTCTTTGTAAACAAAGATTTTATAACGATTTTAATGTTTCGGTGGTAACTTCACGAAACACCAAAAATTTTAAAATGTTTACATTTCTTAGAGTTCTGAGTAGCAGTGAAAGAGTTCAAGAGTTCTTGCTAGGTTAGGATAATAGTTCTGGGTAAATAAAGATTTTATAGCGATTTTAAGGTTTCGGTGATAACATCAAGCAACCCCAAAAATCTTAAAATATCTCAATTTTTTGAGTTCTGAGTAGTACTCAAAGAGTTCTAGAGTTATTGCTAGGTTAGACCAATAGTTCTGGGTAAATAAAGATCTTAGAGCGATTTTAAATTTTTGGTGCTAACTTCACGCAACACCAAAAATCTTAAAATGTATCATTTTTTTGAGTTCTGAGTAGTACTCAAAGAGTTCTAGAGTTATTGCTAGGTTAGACCAATAGTTCTGGGTAAATAAAGATCTTATAGCGATTTTAAATTTTTGGTGCTAATTTCACGCAACACCAAAAATCTTAAAATGTATCAATTTTTTGAGTTCTGAGTAGTACTCAAAGAGTTCTAGAGTTCTTGGTAGGTTAGACCAATAGTTCTGGGTAAATAAAGATTTATAGCGATTTTAAAGTTTCAGTGACAATTTCACGCAACACGAAAAATCTTAAAATTTCTATATTGTTTAGGGTTCTGACTAGCACTCAAAGAGTTCTAGAGTTCTTGCTGGGTTAGAATAATAATTCTGGGTAAATAAACATTTTATAGCGATTTTAAAGTTTCGGTCCTAACTTCACGCAACACCAAAGTCTTAAAATGTCTTTATTTCTTAGAGTTCTGAGTAGAACTCAAAGAGTTCTAGACTTCTTGGTAGGTTAGACCAATAGTTCTGGGTAAATATAGATTTTATAGTGAGTTTAAAATTTTGCTGCTAACTTCACGCAACACCAAAAATTTTAAAATCTCTATATTTTTTAGAGTTCTGAGTAGTACTCAAAGAGTTCTAGAGTTCTTACTAGGTTAGACCAATAGCTCTGGGTAAATAAAGATTTTATAGCGATTTGAAAATTTTGGTGCTAACTTCATGCATCACCAAAAATCTTAAAATATCTATATTTTTTAGAGTTTTGAGCAGCACTCAAAGAGTTCTAGAGTTCTTGGTAGGTTAGACCAATTGTTCTGTGTAAATAAAGATTTTAGAGCGATTTTAAAGTTTCCGTGGTAACTTCACGACACACAAAAAATCTTCAAATGTCTATATTTTTGGAGTTCTGAGTAGCACTCGAAGAGTTCAAGAGTTCTTGGTAGGTTAGACCAATAGCGCTGGGTAAATAAAGATTTTATGGCGAATTTAAAATTTTGGTGCTAACTTCACAGAACACCAAAAATCTTAAAATCTCATTTTTTTAGAGTTCTGAGTAGCACTCAAAGAGTTCTAGCTCTTCCTAGGTTAGACTAATAGTTCTGGGTAAATAAACATTTTATACCGTTCTTAAAGTTCCGCTGCTAACTTCAAGAAAAAAAAATTCATAAAATAGGTATATTTTTTAGAGTTCTGAGTAGCACTCAAAGATTTCAAGAGTTCTTGCTAGGTTAGACCAATAGTTCTGGGTAAATAAGGATTTTATAGCGATTCTAAAGTTTCGGTGGTAACTTCACGAAACACCAAAAATCTTAAAATGTCTATATCTTTTTGAGTTCTGAGTAGCACTCAAAGAGTTCAAGAGTTCTTGTAGGTTAGACCAATAGTTCTGGATAAATAAAGATTTTATAGCGATTCTAAAGTTTCGGTGGTAACTTCACGAAACACCAAAAATCTTAAAATGTCTATATCTTTCTGAGTTCTGAGTAGCACTCAAAGAGTTCAAGAGTTCTTGTAGGTTAGACCAATAGTTCTGGATAAATAATGATTTTATAGCGATTTTAAAATTTCGGTGGTAACTTCACGAAACACCAAAAATCTTAAAATGTCTCTATTTATTAGAGTTCTGAGTAGCACTCAAAGAGTTCTAGAGTTATTGCTAGGTTAGACCAATAGTTCTGAGTAAATAAAAATTTCATAGCGATTTTAAATTTTTGGTGCTAACTTCACGCAACACCAAAAATCTTAAAATGTCTATATTTTTAGAGTTCTGAGTAGCACTCAAAGAGTTCAAGAGTTCTTGTAGGTTAGACCAATAGTTCTGGATAAATAAAGATTTTATAGCGATTCTAAAGTTTCGGTGGTAACTTCACGAAACACCAAAAATCTTAAAATGTCTATATCTTTTTGAGTTCTGAGTAGCACTCAAAGAGTTCAAGAGTTCTTGTAGGTTAGACCAATAGTTCTGGATAAATAAAGATTTTATAGCGATTTTAAAATTTCGGTGGTAACTTCACGAAACACCAAAAATCTTAAAATGTCTCTATTTATTAGAGTTCTGAGTAGCACTCAAAGAGTTCTAGAGTTATTGCTAGGTTAGACCAATAGTTCTGAGTAAATAAAAATTTTATAGCGATTTTAAATTTTTGGTGCTAACTTCACGCAACACCAAAAATCTTAAAATGTCTATATTTTTAGAGTTCTGAGTAGCACTCAAAGAGTTCTAGAGTTATTGCTGGTTAGACCAATAGTTCTGGGTAAATAAAGATTTTATAGCGATTCTAATGTTTCGGTGGTAACTTCGCGAAACACCAAAAATCTTAAAATGTCTATATTTTTTAGAGTTCTGAGTAGCACTAAAAGAGTTCAAGAGTTCTTGGTAGGATATATCAATAGTTCTGGATAAATAAAGATTTTATAGCGTTTTTAAAATTACGGTGCTAACTTCACGCAACACAAAAAATTTTAAAATGTCTTTATTTTTTAGAGTTCTGAGTAGAACTCAAAGGGTTCTAGAGTTCTTGCTAGGTTGGACCAATAGTTCTGTGTAAATAAAGATTTTATAGCGATTTTAAAATTTTGGTGCTAACTTCACGCAACTCCAAAAATCTTAAAATGTCTTAATTTTTTTAGAGTTCTGCTTAGTACTCGAAGAGATCTAGAGTTCTTTCTAGGTTAGACCAATAGTTCTGGGTAAATAAAGATTTTATAGCGATTTTAAAATTATGGTTCTAACTTCACACAACACCAAAAATCTTAAAATGTCTTAATTTTTTTTAGAGTTCTCAGAAGTACTCAAAGAGTTCTAGAGTTTTTGCGAAGTGAGACCAATAGTTCTGGGTAAATAAAGATTTATGCGACTTTAAAGTTTCAGTGACAATTTCACGCAACACCAAAAATCTTAAAATGTCTTAATTTTTTTACAGTTCGGAGTAGAACTCTAAGAATTCTAGAGATCTTGCTAGGTTAAACCAATAGTTCTGGGTGAATAAACATTTTATAGCGATACTAAAGTTTCGGTGGTAACTTCACGAAACACCAAACATCTTAAAATATCTATATTTTTTTGAGTTCTGAGTAGCACTCAAAGAGTTCAAGAGTTCTAGGTAGGTTAGACCAATAGTTCTGGAACAATAAAAATTTTATAGCGACTTTAAAATTTCGGTGCTAACTTCACGCAACACCAAAAATCTTAAAATGTATTTATTTTTAGAGTTCTGAGTAGAACTCAAAGAGTTCTAGAGTTCTTGTTAGGTAAGACCAATAGTTCTGGGTAAATAAAGATTTTATAGCGATTTTAAAATTTTGGTGCTAACTTCAAGAAACACCAAAAATCTTAAAATGCCTTTATTTTTAGAGTTCTGAGTAGCACTAAAAGAGTTCTAGAGTTCTTGCTAGGTTAGACCAATAGTTCTGGGCAAATAAAGTTTTTATAGCGATTTTAAATTTTGGTGCTAACTTCAGGCAACAAAAAATTTTTTAAAATGTCTTAATTTTTCTGAGTAGTACTCAAAGACGTCTAGAGTTCTTGCAAGGTTAGACCAATAGTTCTGTGTAAATAAAGATTTTCTAGCGATTTTAAAGTTTCGGACCCAATTTCACGCAACACCAAAAATCTTAAAATCTCTATATTTTTTAGAGGTCTGAGTAGCACTCAAAGAGTTCTAAAGTTCTTGCCAGGATAGGCCAATAGTTCTTTGTAAACAAAGATTTTATAACGATTTTAATGTTTCGGTGGTAACTTCACGAAACACAAAAATTCTTAAAATGTCTATATTTTTAGAGTTCTGAGTAGCACTGAAAGAGTTCAAGAGTTCTTGCTAGGTTAGGCTAATAGTTCAGGGTAAATAGATATTTTATAGCGATTTTAAAGCTTCTGTGCTAACTTCAAGCATCCCCAAAAATCTTAAAATGTCTCAATTTTTTGAGTTCTGATTAGTATTCAAAGAGTTCTAGAGTTATTGCTAGGTTAGACCAATAGTTCTGGGTAAATAAAGATCTTACAGCGATTTTAAATTTTTGGTGCTAACTTCACGCCACACCAAAAATCTTAAAATGTCTCAATTTTTTTGAGTTCTGAGTAGTACTCAAAGAGTTCTAGAGTTATTGCTAGGTTAGACCAATAGTTCTGGGTAAATAAAGATCTTACAGCGATTTTAAAATTTTGGTGCTAACTTCACGCAACACCAAAAATCTTAAAATGTCTTAATTTTTTTAGAGTTCTGAGTAGTACTCAAAGAGTTCTAGAGTTCTTTCTAGGTTAGACCAATAGTTCTGGGTAAATAAAGATTTTATAGCGATTTTAGAATTTTGGTCCTAACTTCACACAACACATAAAATCTTAAAATGTCTTAATTTTTTTAGAGTTGTGAGAAGTACTCAAGGAGTTCTAGAGTTCTTGCTAGGTGAGACCAATAGTTCTGGGTAAATAAAAATTTTTAGCGATTTTAAAGTTTCAGTTCCAATTTCACGCAACACGAAAAATCTTAAAATTTCTATATTTTTTAGGGTTCTGACTAGCACTCAAAGAGTTCTAGAGTTCTTGCTGGGTTAGAATAATAATTCTGGGTAAATAAACATTTTATAGCGATTTTAAAGTTTCGGTCCTAACTTCACGCAACGCCAAAGTCTTAAAATGTCTTTATTTCTTAGAGTTCTGAGTAGAACTCAAAGAGTTCTAGACTTCTTGGTAGGTTAGACCAATAGTTCTGGGTAAATATAGATTTTATAGTGAGTTTAAAATTTTGCTGCTAACTTCACGCAACACCAAAAATTTTAAAATCTCTATATTTTTTAGAGTTCTGAGTAGTACTCAAAGAGTTCTAGAGTTCTTACTAGGTTAGACCAATAGCTCTGGGTAAATAAAGATTTTATAGCGATTTGAAAATTTTGGTGCTAACTTCATGCATCACCAAAAATTTTAAAATATCTATATTTTTTAGAGTTTTGAGCAGCACTCAAAGAGTTCTAGAGTTCTTGGTAGGTTAGACCAATTGTTCTGTGTAAATAAAGATTTTAGAGCGATTTTAAAGTTTCGGTGGTAACTTCACGACACACAAAAAATCTTCAAATGTCTATATTTTTGGAGTTCTGAGTAGCACTCAAAGAGTTCAAGAGTTCTTGGTAGGTTAGACCAATAGTTCTGGATAAATAAAGATTTTATAGCGATTTTAAAATTTCGGTGCTAACTTGACGTAACACCAAAAATCTTAAAATGTCTTTATTTTTTAGAGTTCTGAGTAGAGCTCAAAGAGTTCTAGAGTTCTTGCTAGGTTAGACCAATAGCGCTGGGTAAATAAAGATTTTATGGCGAATTTAAAATTTTGGTGCTAACTTCACAGAACACCAAAAATCTTAAAATCTCATTTTTTTAGAGTTCTGAGTAGCACTCAAAGAGTTCTAGCTCTTCCTAGGTTAGACTAATAGTTCTGGGTAAATAAACATTTTATACCGTTCTTAAAGTTCCACTGCTAACTTCAAGAAAAAAATTCATAAAATAGGTATATTTTTTAGAGTTCTGAGTAGCACTCAAAGATTTCAAGAGTTCTTGCTAGGTTAGACCAATATTTCTGGGTAAATAAAGATTTTATAGCGATTTTAAAATTTCGGTGGTAACTTCACGAAACACCAAAAATCTTAAAATGTCTATATTTTTAGAGTTCTGAGTAGCACTCAAAGAGTTCAAGAGTTCTTGTAGGTTAGACCAATAGTTCTGGATAAATAAAGATTTTATAGCGATTTTAAAATTTCGGTGGTAACTTCACGAAACACCAAAAATCTTAAAATGTCTCTATTTATTAGAGTTCTGAGTAGCACTCAAAGAGTTCTAGAGTTATTGCTAGGTTAGACCAATAGTTCTGAGTAAATAAAAATTTTATAGCGATTTTAAATTTTTGGTGCTAACTTCACGCAACACCAAAAATCGTAAAATGTCTATATTTTTAGAGTTCTGAGTAGCACTCAAAGAGTTCAAGAGTTCTTGTAGGTTAGACCAATAGTTCTGGATAAATAAAGATTTTATAGCGATTCTAAAGTTTCGGTGGTAACTTCACGAAACACCAAAAATCTTAAAATGTCTATATCTTTTTGAGTTCTGAGTAGCACTCAAAGAGTTCAAGAGTTCTTGTAGGTTAGACCAATAGTTCTGGATAAATAAAGATTTTATAGCGATTTTAAAATTTCGGTGGTAACTTCACGAAACACCAAAAATCTTAAAATGTCTCTATTTATTAGAGTTCTGAGTAGCACTCAAAGAGTTCTAGAGTTATTGCTAGGTTAGACCAATAGTTCTGAGTAAATAAAAATTTTATAGCGATTTTAAATTTTTGGTGCTAACTTCACGCAACAGCAAAAATCTTAAAATGTCTATATTTTTAGAGTTCTGAGTAGCACTCAAAGAGTTCTAGAGTTATTGCTGGTTAGACCAATAGTTCTGGGTAAATAAAGATTTTATAGCGATTCTAATGTTTCGGTGGTAACTTCGCGAAACACCAAAAATCTTAAAATGTCTATATTTTTTAGAGTTCTGAGTAGCACTAAAAGAGTTCAAGAGTTCTTGGTAAGATATACCAATAATTCTGGATAAATAAAGATTTTATAGCGTTTTTAAAATTACGGTGCTAACTTCACGCAACACAAAAAATTTTAAAATGTCTTTATTTTTTAGAGTTCTGAATAGAACTCAAAGGGTTCTAGAGTTCTTGCTAGGTTGGACCAATAGTTCTGTGTAAATAAAGATTTTATAGCGATTTTAAAATTTTGGTGCTAACTTCACGCAACTCCAAAAATCTTAAAATTTCTTAATTTTTTTAGAGTTCTGCTTAGTACTCGAAGAGATCTAGAGTTCTTTCTAGGTTAGACCAATAGTTCTGGGTAAATAAAGATTTTATAGCGATTTTAAAATTTTGGTTCTAACTTCACACAACACCAAAAATCTTAAAATGTCTTAATTTTTTAAGAGTTCTCAGAAGTACTCAAAGAGTTCTAGAGTTTTTGCGAAGTGAGACCAATAGTTCTGGGTAAATAAAGATTTATGCGACTAAAGTTTCAGTGACAATTTCACGCAACACCAAAAATCTTCAAATATCTATATTTTTTAGAGTTTTGAGCAGCACTCAAAGAGTTCTAGAGTTCTTGGTAGGTTAGACCAATAGTTCTGGGTAAATAAAGATTTTATAGCGATTTTAAAATTTTGGTGCCAACTTCACGCAACACCAAAAATCTTAAAATGTCTTAATTTTTTTACAGTTCGGAGTAGAACTCTAAGAATTCTAGAGATCTTGCTAGGTTAAACCAATAGTTCTGGGTGAATAAACATTTTATAGCGATACTAAAGTTTCGGTGGTAACTTCACGAAACACCAAACATCTTAAAATATCTATATTTTTTTGAGTTCTGAGTAGCACTCAAAGAGTTCAAGAGTTCTAGGTAGGTTAGACCAATAGTTCTTGAACAATAAAAATTTTATAGCGACTTTAAAATTTCGGTGCTAACTTCACGCAACACCAAAAATCTTAAAATGTATTTATTTTTAGAGTTCTGAGTAGCACTGAAAGAGTTCAAGAGTTCTTGCTAGGTTAGGCTAATAGTTCAGGGTAAATAGATATTTTATAGCGATTTTAAAGTTTCTGTGCTAACTTCAAGCATCCCCAAAAATCTTAAAATGTCTCAATTTTTTGAGTTCTGATTAGTATTCAAAGAGTTCTAGAGTTATTGCTAGGTTAGACCAATAGTTCTGGGTAAATAAAGATCTTACAGCGATTTTAAATTTTTGGTGCTAACTTCACGCAAAACCAAAAATCTTAAAATGTCTCAATTTTTTTGAGTTCTGAGTAGTACTCAAAGAGTTCTAGAGTTATTGCTAGGTTAGACCAATAGTTCTGGGTAAATAAAGATCTTACAGCGATTTTAAAATTTTGGTGCTAACTTCACGCAACACCAAAAATCTTAAAATGTCTTAATTTTTTTAGATTTCTGAGTAGTACTCAGACAGTTCTAGAGTTCTTGCAAGTTTAGACCAATAGTTCTGTGTAAATAAAGATTTTCTAGCGATTTTAAAGTTTCGGACCCAATTTCACGCAACACCAAAAATCTTAAAATCTCTATATTTTTTGAGGTCTGAGTAGCACTCAAAGAGTTCTAAAGTTCTTGCCAGGATAGGCCAATAGTTCTTTGTAAACAAAGATTTTATAGCGATTTTATTGTTTCGGTGGTAACTTCACGAAACACCAAAAATCTTAAAATGTCTATATTTTTTAGAGTTCTGAGTAGCACTGAAAGAGTTCAAGAGTTATTGCTAGGTTAGGCTAGTAGTTCAGGGTAAATAAAGATTTTATAGCGATTTTAAAGTTTTGGTGCTAACTTCAAGGAACCCCAAAAATCTTAAAATGTTTCAATTTTTTTGAGTTCTGAGTAGTACTCAAAGAGTTCTAGAGTTATTGCTAGGTTAGACCAATAGTTCTGGGTAAATAAAAATTTTATAGCGATTTTAAATTTTTGGTGCTAACTTCACGCAACACCAAAAATCTTAAAATGTCTATATTTTTAGAGTTCTGAGTAGCACTCAAAGAGTTCTAGAGTTATTGCTGGTTAGACCAATAGTTCTGTGTAAATAAAGATTTTATAGCGATTCTAATGTTTCGGTGGTAACTTCGCGAAACACCAAAAATCTTAAAATGTCTATATTTTTTAGAGTTCTGAGTAGCACTTAAAGAGTTCAAGAGTTCTTGGTAGGATATACCAATATTTCTGGATAAATAAAGATTTTATTGCGTTTTTAAAATTTCGGTGCTAACTTCACGCAACACAAAAAATCTTAAAATGTCTTTATTTTTTAGAGTTCTGAGTTGAACTCAAAGAGTTCTAGAGTTCTTGCTAGGTTGGACCAATAGTTCTGTGTTAATAAAGATTTTATAGCGATTTTAATATTTTGGTGCTAACTTCACGCAACTCCAAAAATCTTAAAATGTCTTAATTTTTTTAGAGTTCTGCTTAGTACTCAAAGAGATCTAGAGTTCTTTCTAGGTTAGACCAATTGTTCTGGGTAAATAAATATTTTATAGCGATTTTAAATTTTGGTTCTAACTTCACAAAACACCAAAAATCTTAAAATGTCTTATTTTTTTTAGAGTTCTCAGAAGTACTCAAAGAGTTCTAGAGTTTTGCGAAGTGAGACCAATAGTTCTGGGTAAATAAAGATTTATTGCGATTTTAAAGTTTCAGTGACAATTTCACGCAACACCAAAAATCATAAAATATCTATATTTTTTAGAGTTCTGAGCAGCACTCAAAGAGTTCTAGAGTTCTTGGTAGGTTAGACCAATTGTTCTGTGTAAATAAAGATTTTATAGCGATTTTAAAATTTTGGTTCCAACTTCACGCAACACCAAAAATCTTAAAATGTCTTAATTTTTTTAGAGTTCGGAGTAGAACTCTAAGAATTCTAGAGATCTTGCTAGGTTAAACCAATTGTTCTGGGTAAATAAACATTTTATATCGATACTAAAGTTTCGGTGGTAACTTCACGAAACACCAAACATCTTAAAATATCTATATTTTTTGAGTTCTGAGTAGCACTCAAAGAGTTCAAGAGTTCTAGGTAGGTTAGACCAATAGTTCTGGATAAATAAAAATTTTATAGCGACTTTAAAATTTCGGTGCTAACTTCACGCAACACCAAAAATCTTAAAATGTATTTATTTTTAGAGTTCTGAGTGGAACTCAAAGAGTTCTAGAGTTCTTGCTAGGTAAGACCAATAGTTCTGGGTAAATAAAGATTTTATAGCGATTTTAAAATTTTGGTGCTAACTTCACGCAACACCAAAAATCTTAAAATGCCTTTATTTTTAGAGTTCTGAGTAGCACTCAAAGAGTTCTAGAGTTCTTGGTAGGTTAGACCAATTGTTCTGTGTAAATAAAGATTTTATAGCGATTTTAAAATTTTGGTGCCAACTTCACGCAACACCAAAAATCTTAAAATGTCTTAATTTTTTTAGAGTTCGGAGTAGAACTCTAAGAATTCTAGAGATCTTGCTAGGTTAAACCAATTGTTCTGGGTAAATAAACATTTTATAGCGATACTAAAGTTTCGGTGGTAACTTCGCGAAACACCAAAAATCTTAAAATGTCTATATTTTTTAGAGTTCCGAGTAGCACTTAAAGAGTTCTAAAGTTCTTGCCAGGATAGGCCAATAGTTCTTTGTAAACAAAGATTTTATAACGATTTTAATGTTTCGGTGGTAACTTCACGAAACACCAAAATTCTTAAAATGTCTATATTTTTTAGAGTTCTGAGTAGCACTGAAAGAGTTCAAGAGTTCTTGCTAGGTTAGGCTAATAGTTCAGGGTAAATAATTATTTTATAGCGATTTTAAAGTTTCTGTGCTAACTTCAAGCATCCCCAAAAATCTTAAAATGTCTCAATTTTTTGAGTTCTGATTAGTATTCAAAGAGTTCTAGAGTTATTGCTAGGTTAGACCAATAGTTCTGGGTAAATAAAGATCTTACAGCGATTTTAAATTTTTGGTGCTAACTTCACGCAACACCAAAAATCTTAAAATGTCTAAATTTTTTTGAGTTCTGATTAGTATTCAAAGAGTTCTAGAGTTATTGCTAGGTTAGACCAATAGTTCTGGGTAAATAAAGATCTTACAGCGATTTTAAATTTTTGGTGCTAACTTCACGCAACACCAAAAATCTTAAAATGTCTAAATTTTTTTGAGTTGTGAGAAGTACTCAAAGACTTCTAGAGTTATTGCTAGGTTAGACCAATAGTTCTGGGTAAATAAAAATCTTATAGCGATTTTAAATTTTTGGTCCTAACTTCACGCAACACCAAAAATCTTAAAATTTCTGAATTTTTTAGAGTTCTGAGTAGTAATCAAAGAGTTCTAGAGTTCTTGCTAGGTTAGACCAATAGTTCTGGGTAAATAAAGATTTTATAGCGATTTTAAAATTTTGGTGCTAACTTCACACAACACCAAAAATCTTAAAAGGTCTTAATTTTTTTAGAGTTCTGAGTAGTACTCAAAGAGATCTAGAGTTCTTTCTAGGTTAGACCAATAGTTCTGGGTAAATAAAGATTTGATAGCGATTTTAAAATTTTGGTCCTAACTTCACACAACACATAAAATCTTAAAATGTCTTATTTTTTTTAGAGTTGTGAGAAGTACTCAAGGAGTTCAAGAGTTCTTGCTAGGTGAGACCAATAGTTCTGGGTAAATAAAAATTTATAGCGATTTTAAAGTTTCAGTGCCAATTTCACGCAACACCAAAAATCTAAAAATTTCTTTATTTTTTTAGGGTTCTGAGTAGCACTCAAAGAGTTCTAGAGTTCTTGCTGGGATAGAATAATACTTCTGTTTAAATAATCATTTTATAGCGATTTTAAAGTTTCGGTCCTAACTTCACGCAACACCAAAAATCTTAAAATGTCTATATTTTTTGGAGTTCTGAGTAGAACTCAAAGAGTTCTAGAGTCCTTCCTAGGTTACACTAATAGTTCTGGGTAAATAAACATTTTAAAGCGTTTTTAAAGTTTCGCTGCTAACTTCAAGAAAAACCAAAATTCATAAAATAGGTATAGTTTTTATAGTTCTGAGTAGCACTCAAAAAGTTCAACAGTTCTTGCTAGGTTAGACCAATATTTCTGGGTAAATAAAGATTTTATAGCGATTTTAAAGTTTCGCTGCTAACTCACGCAAAACCAAAAATCTTATGACTTTATTTTTTAGAGTTCTGAGTAGCACTCAAAGAGTTCTAGAGTTCCTGCTAGGTTAGACCAAGGGTTCTTTGTAAATAAAGGTTTTATATCGAATTTCATGTTTCGGTGCTACCTTCACCCAAAACCAAAAATCATAACATGTCTATATTTATAAGAGTTCTGAGTAGCACTCAAAGAGTTCTAGAGTTCTTGCTAGGTTAGACCCTGAGTTCTGGGTAATAAAGATTTTATAGGGATTTTTAAGTTTCCGTGCTAACTTCCCGCAACACCAAAAATCTTAAAATTTCTATATTTTTTAGTGTTCTGAGTAGCACTCAAAGAGTTTTAGAGTTCTTACTAGGTTAAAGCAACAGTTCTAGGAAAATAAAGATTTTATCATGACTTTAAAGTTTCGGTGCTCACTTCACGTAAAACCAGAAATAAAAAATTGTCTATATTTTTTGGAGTTCTCGGTAGCACTCAAAGAGTTCTAGAGTTATTGTCCGGTTAGGCCAAGAGTTTTGGATAAATAAAAATTCTATAGCGATTTTAGTTTCGCTACTAACCACGCAAAACAAAAAATATAGAAACATATATATTTTTTAGAGTTCTGAGTAGCAGTAAGAGAGTTCTAGAGTTGTTGCTAGGTTGGACCAATGGTTTTGGATAAATAAAGATTTTATAGCGAATTTAAAGTTTGGCTGCTAATTTCACGCAAAACCAAGAATCTTAAAATATATATATTCTTTAGAGTTCTGAGTAGCACTCAAAGAGTTCTAGAGTTCTTGCTAGGTAAGACCAATAGTTCTGGGTAAATAAAGATTTTATAGCGGTTTTAAAATTTTGGTGCTAACTTCACGCAACACTAAAAATCTTAAAATGCCTTTATTTTTACAGTTCTGAGTAGCACTCAAAGAATTATAGAGTTCTTGCTAGGTTAGACCAATAGTTCTGGGCAAATAAAGATTTTATAGCGATTTTAAAATTTTGGTTCTAACTTCACACAACACCAAAAATCTTAAAATGTCTTAATTCTTTTAGAGTTCTCAGAAATACTCAATGAGTTCTAGAGTTTTTGCGAAGTGAGACCAATAGTTCTGGGTAAATAAAGATTTATAGCGATTTTAAAGTTTCAGTGACAATTTCACGCAACACCAAAAATCTTAAAATATCTATATTTTTTAGAGTTCTGAGCAGCACTCAAAGAGTTCTAGAGTTCTTGGTAGGTTAGACCAATTGTTGTGTGTAAAAAAAGATTTTATAGCGATTTTAAAATTTTGGTGCCAACTTCACGCAACACCAAAAATCTTAAAATGTCTTAATTTTTTTAGAGTTCGGAGTAGAACTCTAAGAATTCTAGAGATCTTGCTAGGTTAAACCAATAGTTCTGGGTAAATAAACATTTTATAGCGATACTAAAGTTTCGGTGGTAACTTCGCGAAACACCAAAAATCTTAAAATGTCTATATTTTTTAGAGTTCCGAGTAGCACTTAAAGAGTTCTAAAGTTCTTGCCAGGATATGCCAATAGTTCTTTGTATACAAAGATTTTATAACGATTTTAATGTTTCGGTGTTAACTTCACGAAACACCAAAATTCTTAAAATGTCTATATTTTTTAGAGTTCTGAGTAGCACTGAAAGAGTTCAAGAGTTCTTGCTAGGTTAGGCTAATAGTTCAGGATAAATAGATATTTTATAGCGATTTTAAAGTTTCTGTGCTAACTTCAAGCATCCCCAAAAATCTTAAAATGTCTCAATTTTTTGAATTCTGATTAGTATTCAAAGAGTTCTAGAGTTATTGCTAGGTTAGACCAATAGTTCTGGGTAAATAAAGATCTTACAGCGATTTTAATTTTTTGGTGCTAACTTCAAGCAACACCAAAAATCTGAAAATGTCTCAATTTTTTTGAGTTCTGAGTAGTAATCAAAGAGTTCTAGAGTTATTGCTAGGTTAGACCAATAGTTCTGGGTAAATAAAAATCTTATAGCGATTTTAAATTTTTGGTCCTAACTTCACGCAACACCAAAAATCTTAAAATGTCTGAATTTTAGAGTTCTGAGTAGTAATCAAAGAGTTCTAGAGTTGTTGCTAGGTTAGACCAATAGTTCTGGGTAAATAAAGATTTTATAGCGATTTTAAAATTTTGGTGCTAACTTCACGCAACACCAAAAATCTTAAAATGTCTTAATTTTTTTAGAGTTCTGAGTAGTACTCAAAGAGATCTAGAGTTCTTTCTAGGTTAGACCAATAGTTCTGGGTAAATAAAGATTATATAGCGATTTTAAAATTTTGGTCCTAACTTCACACAACACATAAAATCTTAAAATGTCTTATTTTTTTTAGAGTTGTGAGAAGTACTCAAGGAGTTCTAGAGTTCTTGCTACTTGAGACCAATAGTTCTGGGTAAATAAAAATTTATAGCGATTTTAAAGTTTCAGTGCCAATTTCACGCAACACCAAAAATCTAAAAATTTCTTTATTTTTTTGGGTTCTGAGTAGCACTCAAAGAGTTCTAGAGTTCTTGCTGGGATAGAATAATACTTCTGTTTAAATAATCAATTTATAGCGATTTTAAAGTTTCGGTCCTAACTTCACGCAACACCAAAAATCTTAAAATGTCTATATTTTTTGGAGTTCTGAGTAGAACTCAAAGAGTTCTAGAGTTCTTGCTAGGTTAGACCAATAGTTCTGGGTAAATAAAGACTTTATAGTGATTTTAAAAATTTGGTGCTAACTTCACGCAACATCAAAATTCTTAAAATCTCTATATTTTTAAGAGTTCTGAGTAGTACTCAAAGAGTTCTAGAGTTCTTGTTAGGTTAGACTTATAGTTCTGGGTAAATAAAAATTTTATAGCGATTTTAAATTTTTGGTGCTAACTTCACGCAACACCAAAAATTTTAAAATGTCTATATTTTTTAGAGTTCTGAGTAGCACTCAAAGAGTTCTAGAGTTCTTGGTAGGTTAGCCCAATAGTTCTGTGTAAATAAAGATTTTATAGCGATTTAAATATTTTGGTGATAACTTCACGCAACACCAAAACTCTTAAAATCTTTATATTTTTTAGACTTCTGAGTAGCACTCAAAGTGTTCGAGAGTCCTTCCTAGGTTACACTAATAGTTCTGGGTAAATAAACATTTTATAGCGTTTTTAAAGTTTCGCTGCTAATTTCAAGAAAAACCAAAATTCTTAAAATAGGTATATTTTTTAGAGTTCTGAGTAGCACTCAAAGAGTTCAACAGTTCTTGCTAGGTTAGACCAATATTTCTGGGTAAATAAAGATTTTATAGCGATTTTAAAGTTTCGGTGCTAACTTCAAGCATCCCCAAAAATCTTAAAATGTCTCAATTTTTTGAGTTCTGAGTAGTATTCGAAGAGTTCTGGAGTTCTTTGCTAGGTTAGACCAAGGGTTCTTTGTAAATAAAGGTTTTATATCGAATGTCATGTTTCGGTGCTACCTTCACCCAAAACCAAAAATCATAACATGTCTATATTTATAAGAGTTCTGAGTAGCACTAAAAGAGTTCTAGAGTTCTTGCTAGGTTAGACCATGAGTTCTGGGTAAATAAAGATTTTATAGCGATTTTTAAGTTTCCGTGCTAACTTCACGCAACACCAAAAATCTTAAAATATCTATATTGTTTAGTGTTCTGAGTAGCACTCAAAGAGTTTTAGAGTTCTTACTAGGTTAAAGCATCAGTTCTAGGAAAATAAAGATTTTATCATGACTTTAAAGTTTCGATGCTCACTTCACGTAAAACCAGAAATATAAAAATGTCTATATTTTTTGGAGTTCTCGGTAGCACTCAAAGATTTCTAGAGTTATTGTCCGGTTAGGCCAAGTGTTTTGGATAAGTAAAAATTCTATAGCGATTTTAATGTTTCGCTACTAACCACGCAAAACAAAAAATATAAAAACGTAATTTTTTTTAGAGTTCTGAGTAGCACTCAAAGAGTTCTAGAGTTCTTGCTAGGTTAGGCCAATAGTTCTGGGTAAATAAATATGTTATATCGATCTTAATGTTTCGGTGCTACCTTCACGCGAAACCAAAAATCATAACACGTATTTATTTCTTAGAGTTCTGAGTAGCACCCAAAGAGTTCTAGAGTTCTTGCTAGGATTGACCAATAGTTCTGAATAAATAAAGATTTTATAATGATTTAAAGTTTCGGTGCTAACTTCAAGCAAACCAAAATTCATAAAATGGCATTATTTCTTAGAGTTCTGAGCAACGCACAGAGTTCTAGAATTCCTGTTAGGATAGACAAATAGTTCTGGTTAAATAAAGATTTTATGATGACTTAAAGTTCGGTGCTACCTTCACGCAAAACAAAAATCATAAAATGTCTATACTTTTAATGTTCTGAGTAGCACTCAAAGAGTTCTAGAGTTCCTGATAGATTAGGCCAATATTTCTGGGTAAATAGAGATTTTATAGGGATTTTAAAGTTTCGCTGCTAACTTCAAGAAAAACCAAAAATCTTAAAATGTCTGTATTTTTTATAGTTCTGAGTAGCACTCAAAGAGTTCTAGAGTTCCTGATAGATTAGACCAATATTTCTGGGTAAATAGAGATTTCATAGGGATTTTAAAGTTTCGCTGCTACCTTCACCCAAAACCAAAGATCATAAAATGTCTATATTTTTTAGAGTTCTGAGTAGCACTCAAAAAGTTGTAGAGTTCCTGATAGATTAGACCAATCTTTCTGGGTAAATAGAGATTTTATAGCGATTTTAAACTTTCGCTGCTAACTTCAAGAAAAACCAAAAATCATAAAATTTCTATATTTTTAGAGTTTTGAGTAGCACTCAAAGAGTTCTAGAGTTCTGGCTAGGTTATACCAATAGTTTTGGGTAAATAAAGACTTTATAGCGATTTTAAAATTTCGGTGCTAACTTCACGCAGCACCAAAATTCTTAAAATGTCTATATTTTTTAGAGTTCTGAGTAGCACTGAAAGAGTTCAAGAGTTCTTGCAAGGTTAGGCTAATAGTTCAGGGTAAATTAATTTCTTTATAGCGATTTTAAAGTTTCGGTGCTAACTTCAAGCATCCCCAAAAATCTTAAAATGTCTCAATTTTTTGAGTTCTGAGTAGTATTCGAAGAGTTCTAGAGTTTTTGCTTGGTTAGACCAATAGTTCTGGGTAAATAAAAAATCTTATAGCGATTTTAAATTTTTTGTGCTAACTTCACGCAACACCAAAAATCTTAAAATGTCTGAATTTTTTAGAGTTCTGAGTAGTAATCAAAGAGTTCTAGAGTTCTTGCTAGGTTAGACCAATAGTTCTGGGTAAATAAAAATTTTATACCGATTTTAAATTTTTGGTGCTAACTTCACGCAACACCAAAAATCTTAAAATGTCTGTATTTTTTAGAGTTCTGAATAGCACTCAAAGAGTTCTAGAGTTCTTGGTAGGTTAGACCAATAGTTCTGGGTAAATAATGATTTTATAGCGATTTTAAAATTTTGGTGCTAACTTCACGCAACACCAAAACTCTTAAAATCTCTATATTCTTTAGACTTCTGAGTAGCACTCAAAGTGTTCTAGAGTTCTTCCTAGGTTACACTAATAGTTCTGGGTAAATAAACATTTTATAGCGTTTTTAAAATTTTGGTGCTAACTTCACGAAACACCAAAAATCTTAAAATGTCTATATTTTTTAGAGTTCTGAGTAGCACTCAAAGAGTTCAAGAGTTCTTGGTAGGTTGGACCAATAGTTCTGGATAAATAAAAATTTTATATCGATTTTAATGTTTCGGTGCTACCTTCACCCAAAACCAAAAATTATAAAATTTCTATATTTTTAGAGTTTTGAGTAGCACTCAAAGAGTTCTAGAGTTCTTGCAAGGTTAGACGAATAGTTCTTGGTAAATAAAGATTTTATAGCTGTTTTTGAAATGTCGGTGCTAACTTCACGCAACACCAAAAATCTTAAAAAATCTTTATTTTTTAGAGTTCTGAGTAGAACTCAAAGAGCTCTAGAGTTCTTGCTAGGTTAGACGAATAGTTCTTGGTAAATAAAGATTTTATAGCTGTTTTTGAAATTTTGGTGCTAACTTCACGCAACACCAAAAATCTTAAAATGCCTTTATTTTTTAAAGTTCTGAGTAGAACTCAAAGAGTTCTAGAGTTCTTGCTGGGTTACACCAATAGTTCTGGGTAAATAAAGATTACACAGGCCTACAGAAAAAAAATTTTTTCTTGGTGCCTAAAATTTTAGAGCTGATTTTAACTATGTGTGGGGCGCTGAATCCAATAATGTAAGCAGTTTTTTTCTATCAGCTCTACTTTGGTAGATACAGGCTACTGTACCAGTAGTGTTATTTACGTTACAATGTATGTGGAAGAAATATTACAATCCAAAATAAATATGTAAATTATAAATGATGTAACCACTATTTCTGCATGCTTCTTGCAATAGTATACAAAATAAGCAAAAGAAATACAAATATTCTCGTAATAACAAGTTTGAATATGATATTATAAACTCTGCAACTGAAATAAATCCTACTGTGCTCTATAGAGATTTCTATTTGGAATAACGGCGCTCTTTTCTCATTAGTGCTGCTATCTGTCGGTACTAAACGGAAACTAGTCATATAGTAGTTCCAGGAACGTCCACTTGATTGCATTGGTATTCTACTTGGCTAGTGGATCGTAGTTGTTGTCTTGCAGGTGGAGTGACATGTTGGAACATGTGAGTTTTGTTCTGAAATCATAACTTGTATCGCGTATACTAAGGCTTTATATTTAACATCCGTGTTAGTGGCCTGAACATAAAATGAGTTCAAGTCGAAGAAGTTGTGTTAACCATCCTGATGTGTTTTGCTACATATGTGGTGAGTACACATTTAAAGACAATAGAAAACATATCAGTGACTTTGTAAAAAAAAAGCATATCATGCATATTTTGGTGTACGCCTAGGGGACTAAGATAAAACGTGGGCTCCACATATTGTGTGTAAAATGTGTACTGAACACTTGCGACAGTGGACAACTGGAAAAAGAAAAAGTCTTAAGTTTGGTGTTCCAATGGTTTGGAGGGAACCCACAAACCATGTTGATGACTGTTATTTCTGCCTGGTAAATGTTACGGGTATGAATAGAAATAACCGGAACAAGTGGACATATCCTGATCTGCCTTCAGCAAGACGTCCAGTTGTTCATTCCGATGAAATACCAATCCCAACGTTTCACCACTTGCCAGAGCTTTGTGAGACTGAAAACGAACGTAGTGAACATTCTTGTGACATGGATGATGGAAGTGACAGTGATTATGAGGGAATGTCAACAATTCCTCAACAGTTTAATCAAGATGAGCTAAATGATCTAGTTAGGGACCTTAATCTTTCAAAAGAATCGTCTGAATTACTTGCTTCCAGATTGAAGGAGAAAAACGTACTAGAACAAGGAACTAAAATCACATTCTACCGAACAAGGGAAAAAGAGTTTTTACCATTTTTCACTGAAGACACAAATCTCGTATTCTGTCACGATGTTAGAGGTCTCCTAGAACACATGGGTCTTCCAGAATACAATCCAGATGATTGGCGCCTGTTTATTGATAGCTCCAAGCGAAGTTTAAAATGCGTCCTTCTACACAATGGCAATAAATATGGCTCAATTCCAATCGCTCATTCAACACGACTGAAAGAAGAATATGAAGCAATTGCTTTGGTTATGGAAAAAATTAAATATCAGGACCATCAGTGGGTGATTTGTGTGGATTTAAAGATGGTGAACTTTCTTCTTGGACAGCAAAGTGGCTACACAAAATATCCTTGTTTTCTATGTCTGTGGGATAGCAGAGACAAAGCAAACCATTGGTCAAAAAAAGAGTGGCCGCAGAGAGACGACATGGTTGTTGGTAAGAAAAATATTATTAACATGCCTATTGTTGAGTGTGACAAAATCATTTTGCCACCTCTACATCTCAAGCTCGGTTTGATGAAGCAGTTTGTAAAGGCGCTAAATAAGGACGGGCCGTGCTTTGCTTACATGGGAAACAAGCTACCTCAGATCAGCACAGAAAAATTAAAAGCTGGAATATTTGATGGTCCTCAAATAAGACAACTCATGAAAGATCCGGCTTTCGTGGAGTCCATGAATGAGACTGAACGTTGAGCTTGGACCTCATTTGTAGAAGTTATCAAGAATTTCCTTGGCAATAATAAAGCTGATAACTATGTTGAGCTAGTGAACCAGATGCTTAATGCATTCCAAAAACTTGGATGTAATATGAGTATCAAAATTCATTACCTGCACAGCCATTTGGACCGTTTCCCAGACAACGTAGGCAGTCTGAGTGAAGAACATTGTGAAAGATTTCACCAAGATATTAAAACAATGGAGGACCGCTACCAAGGAAGATGGGATGCCCATATGATGGCAGATTACTGCTGGAACCTAAAAAGAGACTGTGCAAAGAAACATTTAAGGATGTCACGAAAACGAAGCTTCCGAAGTGTTGAATAGATCGTTTTGAACAAATTATATGATTTTTTATTCATAAAAACTATTATAAAATGTAGTTACAGAGTTATTATGTACTTGATGTTTGTGTTTATATGGTTTTCATTATTTTCAAAGTGTTCCAAATAACAGATTTAAATGTCATAGTTTTCTTTTCACTTACAGTAAAACAGCACCTATGCAATTTTCAACGTTGTAGCAGGTCAGTCTTGCAATTCCTATATCTCAAAAACTAAAGCTGTTAGGGGAAAACTAACGCCATATTTGGATTCAGCGTCCCAATTCTACTTCAAATCAGCTAAGAAACACCCGGCACCAAAACCACTGTAAGCCAGTGTTATATAGCGATTTTAAAATTTTGGTGCTAACTTCACGCAACACCAAAAATCTTAAAATGACTTATTTTTTTAGAGTTCTGAGTAGTACTCAAAGAGTTCTAGAGTTCCTGCTAGGTTAGACCAATAGTTCTGGGTAAATAAATATTTTCTAACGATTTTAAAAATTCGCTGCTAACTTCACACAATACCAAAATTCTTATAATGTCTATATTTTTTAGAGTTCTGAGTAGCACTCAAAGAGTTCTAGTGTTCCTGCTAGGTTAGACCAAGATTTCTTTGTAAATAAAGGTTTTATACCGATTTTAATGTCTCGGTGCTACCTTCACCCAAAACCAAAAATCATAACATGTCTATATTTTTTGGAGTTCTCGGTAGCACTCAAAGAGTTCTAGAGTTATGGTCCGGTTAGGCCAAGAGTTTTGGATAAATAAAAATTCTATAGCGATTTTAAAGTTTCGCTACTAACCACGCAAAACAAAAAATATAGAAACATATATATTTTTTAGAGTTCTGAGTAGCAGTAAGAGAGTTCTAGAGTTGTTGCTAGGTTGGACCAATGGTTTTGGATAAATAAAGATTTTATAGCGAATTTAAAGTTTCGCTGGTAATTTCACGCAAAACCAAGAATCTTAAAATATATATATTCTTTAGAGTTCTGAGTAACACTCAAAGAGTTGTAGAGTTCCAAGCTAGGTTAGGCCAATAGCTCTGGGTAAATAAATATGTTATATCGAACTTAATGTTTCGGTGCTACCTTCACGCAAAACCAAAAATCATAACACGTATATATTTCTTAGAGTTCTGAGTAGCACCCAAAGAGTTCTAGATTTTTTGCTAAGATTGACCAAAAGTTCTGTGTAAATAAATATTTTATAATGATTTAAATTTCGGTCCTATCTTCACGCAGCACCAAAAATCTTAAAATGTCTTCATTTTTTAGATTTCTGAGTTGTCCTCAAAGAGTTCTAGAGTTCTTGCTAGGTGAGACCAATAGTTCTGGGTAAATAAAGATTTTAATGCGATTTTTAAGTTTCGGTGCTAAGTTCACGCAACAGCAAAAATCATAACATGTCTATATTTATAAGAGTTCTGAGTAGCACCCAAAGAGTTCTTGAGTTCTTGCTAGGTTAGACCAATAGTTCTGGGTAAATAAAGCTTTTATAGCGATTTTAAAATTTTGGTGCTAACTTCACGCAACACCAATAATCTTAAAAGGCCTTTATTTTTTAGAGTTCTGAGTAGCACTCAGAGAGTTCTAGAGTTCTTGCTAGGTTAGACCAATAGTTCTGGGTAAATAAAGATTTTATAGCGATTTTAAAGTTTCGCTGCTAACTCACGCAAAACCAAAAATCTTATAATGTCTTTATTTTTTAGAGTTCTGAGTAGCACTCAAAGAGTTCTAGAGTTCCAGCTAGGTTAGACCAAGGGTTCTTTGTAAATAAAGGTTTTATATCGAATTTAATGTTTCGGTGCTACCTTCACCCAAAACCAAAAATCATAACATGTCTATATTTATGAGTTCTGAGTAGCACTCAAAGAGTTCTAGAGTTCTTGCTAGGTTAGACCATCAGTTCTGGGTAAATAAAGATTTTATAGCGATTTTTAAGTTTCCGTGCTAACTTCACGTAAAACCAAAAATATTAAAATGTCTATATTTTTAGGAGTTCTCGGCAGCACTCAAAGATTTCTACAGTTATTGTCCGGTTAGGCCAAGAGTTTTGGATAAATAAAAATTCTATAGCGATTTTAAAGTTTCGCTACTAACCACGCAAAACAAAATATATAAAAACGTATATTTTTTTAGAGTTCTGAGTAGCACTCAAAGAGTTCTAGAGTTCTTGCTAGGATTGACCAATAGTTCTGTATAAATAATAATTTTATAATGATTTAAAGTTTCGGTGCTAACTTCAAGCAAACCAAAATTCATAAAATGGCTATATTTCTTAGAGTTCTGAGTAGCACGCACAGAGTTCTAGAGTTCCTGTTAGGATAGACAAATAGTTCTGGTTAAATAAAGATTTTATGATGATTGAAATTTTCGGTGCTACCTTCACGCAAAACAAAAATCATAAAATGTCTATATTTTTAATGTTCTGAGTAGCACTGAAAGAGTTCTAGAGTTCCTGAAAGATTAGACCAATATTTCTGGGTAAATAGAGATTTTATAGGGATTTTAAAGTTTCACTGCTAACTTGAAGAAAAACCAAAAATCATAAAATGTCTATATTTTTTAGAGTTCTGAGTAGCACTCAAAAAGTTGTAGAGTTCCTGATAGATTAGATCAATCTTTCTAGGTAAATTGATATTTTATAGCGATTTTAAAGTTTCGCTGCTAACTTCAAGAAAAAACTAAAATCAAAAAATGTCTATGTTTTTTATAGTTCTGATTAGCACTCAAAGAGTTCTAGAGTTCATGCTAAGTTAAACCAATAGTTCTGGGTAAATAAAAATTTTATATCGATTTTAATGTTTCGGTGCTACCTTCACCCAAAACCAAAAATTATAAAATTTCTATATTTTTAGAGTTTTGAGTAGCACACAAAGAGTTCTAGAGTTCTTGCAAGGTTAGACCAATAGTTCTGGGTAAATAAAGATTTTATAGCGATTTTAAAATGTCGGTGCTAACTTCACGCAACACCAAAATTCTTAAAATGTCTATATTTTTTAGAGTTCTGAGTAGAACTCAAAGAGTTCTAGAGTTCTTGCTAGGTTAGACGAATAGTTCTTGGTAAATAAAGATTTTATAGCGGTTTTTGAAATTTTTGTGCTAACTTCACGCAACACCAAAAATCTTAAAATGCCTTTATTTTTTAAAGTTCTGAGTAGAACTCAAAGAGTTCTAGAGCTCTTGCTGGGTTACACCAATAGTTCTGGGAAAATAAAGATTATATAGCGATTTTAAAATTTTGGTGCTAACTTCACGCAACACCAAAAATCTTAAAATGACTTAATTTTTTTAGAGTTCTGAGTAGTACTCAAAGAGTTCTAGAGTTCTTGCTAGGTTAGTCCATTAGTTCTGGGTAAATAAATATTTTCTAACGATTTTAAAAATTCGCTGCTAACTTCACACAAAACCAAAATTCTTATAATGTCTATATTTTTTAGAGTTCTGAGTAGGACTCAAAGAGTTCTAGTGTTCCTGCTAGGTTAGACCAAGATTTCTTTGTAAATAAAGGTTTTATATCGATTTTAATGTTTCGGTGCTACCTTCACCCAAAACCAAAAATCATAACATGTCTATATTTATAAGGGTTCTGAGTAGCACTCAAAGAGTTTTAGAGTTCTTACTAGATTAAACCAACAGTTCTAGGAAAATAAAGATTTTATCGTGACTTTAAAGTTTCGGTGCTAACTTCACCCAAAACCAAAAATATTAAAATCTCTATATTTTTAGGAGTTCTCGGTAGCACTCAAAGAGTTCTAGAGTTATTGTCCGGTTAGGCCAAGAGTTTTGGATAAATAAAAATTCTATAGCGATTTTAAAGTTTCGCTACTAACCACGCAAAACAAAAAATATAGAAACATATATATTTTTTAGAGTTCTGAGTAGCTGTTAGAGAGTTCTAGAGTTGTTGCTAGGTTGGACCAATAGTTTTGGATAAATAAAGATTTTATAGCGAATTTAAAGTTTCGCTGCTAATTTCACGCAAAACCAAGAATCTTAAAATATATATATTCTTTAGAGTTCTGAGTAGCACTCAAAGAGTTGTAGAGTTCTTGCTAGGTTAGGCCAATAGTTCTGGGTAAATAAATATGTTATATCGATCTTAATGTTTCGGTGCTACCTTCACGCAAAACCAAAAATCGTAACACGTATATATTTCTTAGAGTTCTGAGTAGCACGCACAGAGTTCTAGAGTTCCTGTTAGGATAGACAAATAGTTCTGGTTAAATAAACATTTTATGATGATTTAAAGTTTCGGTGCTACCTTCACGAAAAACAAAAATCATAAAATGTCTATATTTTTTAGTGTTCTGAGTATCACTCAAAGAGTTGTAGAGTTCCTGATAGATTAGACCAATATTTCTGGGTAAATAGAGATTTTATATGGATTTTAAAGTTTCGCTGCTAACTTCTAGAAAAACAAAAGATCATAAAATATCTATATTTTTTAGTGTTCTGAGTATCACTCAAAGAGTTGTAGAGTTCCTGATAGATTAGACCAATATTTCTGGGTAAATAGAGATTTTATATGGATTTTAAAGTTTCGCTGCTAACTTCTAGAAAAACCAAAGATCATAAAATGTCTATATTTTTTAGAGTTCTGAGTAGCATTCAATGAGTTCTAGAGTTCATGCTAAGTTAGACCAATAGTTCTGGGTAAATAAAGATTTTATATCGATTTTAATGTTCGGTGCTACCTTCACCCAAAACCAAAAATTATAAAATTTCTATATGTTTAGAGTTTTGAGTAGCACTCAAAGAGTTCTAGAGTTCTTGATAGGTTAGACCAATAGTTCTGGGTAAATAAAGATTTTATAGCGATTTTAAAATTTCGGTGCTAAGTTCACGCAACAGCAAAAATCTTAAAATCTCTATATTTTTTAGAGTTCTGACTAGCACTCAAAGAGTTCTAGAGTTCTTGCTAGGCTAGACCAATAGTTCTGGGTAAATAAACATTTTATAGCGATTTTAAAATGTTTACATGTTTAAAATGTAAAATGAGTAAAATAAAATTCTACTCAAATTGTGCACCGAGTTTCAGAATTTGATCTCTTGGTGGTTAAAGTTTTAAGTTGACTTAGACCTTTTAGATTGAAAGCGCAAACTCCGATAGTTTTTTTTGAAAGCTGAAATTCTACTGAATATCTGAACATAGTTTGAGAAGTTGAGCTTTCGGTCGTCCTGCAGCGTGAAGTTGGCAGGACCACCTTTCACATGGACTTAGGGAATTTAAATTGAAAGTTCAAATTCTGGGAGTTTTTTTTTTTCTGAGAGCCCAAATTCTATTCAATATCTGCACGGAGTTTCAGAATTCGAGCTGTTGGTGTCCTGGTACGATGTGTTCAAAGTTGCAGCTTTTAAGTGGACTTAGACCCTTTAAATTGAAAGCTAAAATTCAAGAAGTTGGTGTTTTTGAAGGCTCAAAATCTACTGAATATCTGGATCGAGTTTGAGCTTTCGGTGGTGCTGTAGCGTGAAGTTGGCAGGCCCATTTTTCACATGGACTTAGGGCTTTTAAATTGAAAGTCCAAATTCTGGGAGTTGGTTTTACTGAGAGCTCAACTTCTACTCAATATCTGCACGGAATTTCAGAATTTGAGCTCTTGGTGTCCTGGAACGATGTCTTCAAAATTGCAGCTTTTAAGTGGACTTAGACCCTTTAAATTGAAAGCTCAACTTCCGGGAATTTGTTTTTTTGAAAGCTCGAATTCTACTGAATATCTGGACGGAATTTGAAAATTTGAGCTTTCGGTGGTCCTGCAGCGTGAATTTGGTAGGACCACATTTCACATGGACTTAGAGCCTTTAAATTGAAAGCTCAAATTCTGGGAGTTGGTTTTTGTGAGAGCTCAAATTCTACTAAATATCTGCACCGAGTTTCAGAATTTGAGCTGTTGATGTCCTTGTACGACGTGTTCAAAATTGCAGCTTTTAAGTGGACTTAGACCCTTTAAATTGAAAGGTCAAATTCCGGGAGTTAGTTTTTTTGAAGGCTCAAATTCTACTGATTATCTGGACCGGGTTTGAGCTTTCGGTGGTCCTACAGCGTGAAGTTGGCAGGTCCACCTTTCACATGGACTTAGAGTCTTTAAATTGAAAGCTCAAATTTTGTTAGTTGGTTTTCCTGAGAGCTCAAATTCTACTCAAATTATGCACCGAGTTTCAGAATTTGAGCTCTTAGTAGTTAAAGTTTTAAGTGGACTTAGACCTTTTAAATTGAAAGCTCAAACTCCGGGTTTTTTTTTGAAAGCTATAATTCTACTGAATATCTGGACGTAGTTTGAGAAGTTGAGCTTTCGATGGCCCTGCAGCGTGAAGTCGGCAGGGCCACTTTTCACATGGACTTAACGCTTTTAAATTGAAAGATCAAATTCTGGGTGTTGTTTTTTCTAAGAGCTCAAATTCTACTCAATATCAGCACGGAGTTTCAAAATTTGAACTGTTGGTGTCCTGGTACGATGTGCTCAAAACTGCAAATTTTAAGTGGACTTAGATCCTTTAAATTGTAAGCTTAAATTCCGGGAACTGGTTTTTTGAAGGCTCAAATTTTACTGAATATCTGGACCGGGTTTGAGCTTTCGGTGGTCCTGCAGCGTGAAGTTGGCAGGCCCACTTTTCACATGGACTTAGAGCCTTTAAATTGAAAGTCCAAATTCTGGGATTAGGTTTCTCTGAGAGCTCAAGTTCTACTCAACATCCGCACGGAGTTTCAGAATTTGAGCTGTTGGTGTCCTGCTACGATGTGTTTAAAATTGCAGCTTTTAAGTGGACTTAGACCCTTTAAATTGAGAGCTCAAATTCCTGGAGTTGTTTTTTTTGAAAGCTCAAATTCTACTGAATATCTGGACGGAGTTTGAGAACTTGAGCTTTCGGCGGTCCTGCAGCGTGAAGTTTGCAGGAGCAGATTTCAAATGGACTTAGAGTCTTTAAATTGAAAGCTCAAATTTTGTCAGTTGGTTTTTCTGAGAGCTCAACTTCTACTCAATATCTCCACCGAGTTTAAGAATTTGAGCTGTTAATGTCCTGGTACGATGTGTTCAAGATTGCAGTTTTAAGTGGACTTAGACCCTTTAAATTGAAAGCTCCAATTCCGGGAGTTGCTTTTTTTGAAAGCTCGAATTCTACTGAATATCAGGACGGATTTTGAAAATTTGAGCTTTCGGTGGTCTCACAGCGGGACGTTGGCAAAACCACCATTCAAATGGACTTACAGCCTTTAAATTGAAAGCTCAAATTTTGGGAGTTGGTTTTTCTGAGAGATCAAATTCTACTCAAATTCTTCAAAGAGTTCCAGAATTTGAGCTGTTAGTAGTCCTACCAACTTCTCACACCTGCAACTGTCGATTGCTATGTTTTGGGTAACATTGTTTGAATTTTATTAAGCACGTGTTATATACTTGTTAATGATTTCCAACGATTGCATGTGTGATCACTAGATTATGACGAAACATTTATTTCCCATTTATTCCCTTATTTTGCGAGAAATGTTCCAACTTTACATGAGAAACTTTAGAATTCTTCAAGTGCTACTCAGAACTCTAGAAAAACAGAGATTTTAAGAATTTTGGTTTTGAATGAAGTTAGCACCGAAACTTTAAAATCGCTAAAAAATCATTATATAACCAGAACTAATGGTCTAACCTAGCAAGAACTCTAGAACTCTTTGAGTGCTACTCAGAACTCTAAAAAAATATAAAGATTTTAAGATATTTGGTGTTACGTGAAATTGGCACGGACACTTTAAAATAGCTATAAAATCTTTATTTACCCAGAACTATTGTTCTAACCTAGCAAAACTCCAGAACTCTTTGAGTGCTAGTCAGAACTAAAAAATATAAATATTTTAAGATTTTTTTGTTTCGTGAAGTTACCACCAATCTTTAAAATCGCTATAAAATCTTTATTTACAAAGAACTATTGGTCTAACTTCGCAAGAACTCTTGAACTCTTTGAGTGCTACTCAGAATTCTAAAAAATATACCCATTTTATGAATTTTGGTTTTTCTTGAAGTTAGCAGCGAAACTTTAAAAACGCTATAAAATGTTTATTTACTCAGAACTATTAGTCTAACCTAGGAAGAACTCTAGAACTCTTTGAATGCTACTCAGAACTCAAAAAAATATAGAGATTTTAAGATTTTTGGTGTTGCGTGAAGTTAGAACCGAAACTTTAAATCGCTATAAAATTTTTTACCCAGAACTATTGGTCTAACCTAGCAAGAATTCTTGAACTCTTTTAGTGCTACTAAGAACTCTAAAAAATATTAAAATTTTACGATTTTTGGTGTTGCGTGAAGTTAGCACCGAAATTTTTAAAATCGCTATAAAATCTTTATTTACCCAGAACTATTAGGCTAACCTAGCAAGAACTCTAGAACTCTTTGGGTACTACTCAGAACTAAAAAAATATAAATATTTTAAGAATTTCGGTGTTTCGTGAAGTAACCACCGAAACTTGAAAATCGCTATAAAATGTTTATTTAGCCAGGACTATTGGTCTAAACTATCAATAACTTTTGAACTCTTTGAGTGCTACTCAGAACTCTAAAAACATAGAGATTTTAAGATTTTTGGTGTTTCGCGAAGTTAACAACGAAAGTTTTAAAATCGCTATAAAATCTTTATTTACCCAGAACTATTGGCCTAACCTAGCAAGAACTCTAGAACTCTTTGAGTGCTACTCAGACCTAAAAAATATAAATATTTTAAGATTTTTGGTGTTTCGTGAAGTTACCACCAAAACTTTAAAATCGCTATAAAATCTTTATTTACAAAGAACTATCCGTCTAACTTAGCAAGAACTCTAGAACTCTTTGTGTGCTACTCAGAACTCTAAGAAAATAGAGATTTTAAGATTTTTGGTGTTGGGTGAAGTTAGCACCGAAACATTAAAATCGCTATAAAATCTCTCTTTACCCAGAACTATTGGTCTAACCTAATAAGAACTCTAGAACTCTTCGAGTGCTACTCAGAACTCTAAAAATATACACATTTTATGAATTTTGGTTTTTCTTGAAGCACCGAAACATTAAAATCGCTATAAAATCTTTATTTACCAAGAACTATTGGTCTAACCTAGCAAGAACTCTAGAACTCTTTAATGGTACTCAGAAACAAAAAATATAGATATTTTAAAAATTTTGTTTTTGCGTGAAGGTAGCTCCTGAACTTTAAAATCGCCATAAAATCTTTATTTACCCAGAACTATTGTTCTAAACTAGCATGAACTCAAGAACTCTTTGAGTGCTACTCAGAACTCTAAAAACATAGAGATTTTAAGATTTTTGGTGTTTCGCGAAGTTAACAAAGAAAGTTTTAAAATCGCTATAAAATCTTTATTTACCCAGAACTATTGGCCTAACCTAGCAAGAACTCTAGAACTCTTTGAGTGCTACTCAGAACAAAAAATATAATTATTTTAAGATTTTTTGTGTTTCGTGAAGTTACCACCGAAACTTTAAAATCGCTATAAAATCTTTATTTACCAAGAACTATTGGTCTAACCTAGCAAGAACTCTAGAACTCTTTAATGGTACTCAGAAACAAAAAATATAGACATTTTAAAAATTTTGTTTTTGCGTGAAGGTAGCTCCTGAACTTTAAAATCGCTATAAAATGTTTATTTAGCCATAACTATTAGTCTAAGCTAGCAAGAACTCTAGAACTCTTTGAGTGCTACTCAGACCTCTAAAAATATAGAGATTTTAAGATTTTTGGTGTTGCTTGAAGTTAGAACCGAAACTTTAAAATCGCTATAAATTTTTTTGCCCAGAAGTATTAGTCTAACCTAGCAAGAACTCTTGAACTCTTTGAGTCCTACTCAGAACTCTAAAAAATAAAGAGATTTTAAGATTTTTGGTGTTGCGTGAAGTTAGCACCAAAACTTTAAAATCGCTTTAAAATGTTTATTTAGCCATAACTATTAGTCTAAACTAGCAAGAACTCTAGAACTCTTTGAGTGCTACTCACACCTCTAAAAATATAGAGATCTTAAGATTTTTGGTGTTGCGTGATGTTTGCACGGAATCTTTAAAATCGCTATAAAATCTTTGTTTAGCCAGGACTATTGGTCTATCCTAGCAAGAATCTAGAACTCTTTGAGTGCTAGTAAGAACTCTAGAAAATATAGAGATTTTAAGGTTTTTGGTGTTGCGTGAAGTTAGAACCGAAACTTTAAAATCGCTATAAATTTTTTTTACCCAGAAGTATTGGTCTAACCTAGCAAGAACTCTAGAACTCTTTGAGTGCTACTAAGAACTCTAAAAATATATACATTTTAAGATTTTTGGTGTTGCGTGAAGTTAGCACCGAAATTTTTAAAATCGCTATAAAATCTTTATTTACCCAGAACTATTGGTCTAACCTAGCAAGAACTCTAGAACTCATTGAGTGCTACTCAGAACTAAAAAAATATAAATATTTTAAGATTTTCGGTGTTTCGTGAAGTAACCACCGAAGCTTTAAAATCGCTATAAAATCTTTATTTACCCAGAACTATTGATGTAACCTAGCAAGAACTCTAGAACACTTTGAGTGCTACTCAGAACAAAAAATATAAATATTTTAAGATTTTTGGTGCTTCGTGAAGTTTCCACCGAAACTTTAAAAACGCTATAAAATCTTTATTTACCCAGAACTGTTGGTCTAAGCTAGCATGAGCTCAAGAACTCCTTGAGTGCTACTCAGAACTCTAAAAAAATATAGAGATTTTAAGATTTTTGGTGTTGCGTGAAGTTAGCACCGAAATTTTTAAAATCGCTATAAAATCTTTATTTACCCAGAACTATTGGTCTAACTTAGCAAGAACTTAAGAACTCTTTGAGTTCTATTCAGAACTCTAAAAAAATATACAGATTTTAAGATTTTTGGTGTTTCGTGAAGTAACCACCGAAACTTTAAAATCGCTATAAAATCTTTATTTACCCAGAACTATTGGTGTAACCTAGCAAGAACTCAAGAACTCTTTGAGTGCTACTCAGAACTAAAAAATATAAATATTTTAAGATATTTCTTGTTTCGTGAAGTTACCACCAACACTTTAAAATAGCTATAAAATATATATTTACAAAAAGCTATTGGTCTAACGTAATAAGAACTCTAGAACTCTTTGAGTGCTAATCAGAACTCTAAAAAATATACCCATTTTATGAATTTTGTCTTTTCTTGAAGTCAGCAGCGAAAGTTTAAAATCGCTATAAATATTTTTACCCAGAAGTATTATTCTAACCTAGCAAAAACTCTTGAACTCTGAGTGCTACTCAGAACTCTAAAAAATATAAACATTTTAAGATTTTTGGTGTTGCGTGAAGTTAGCACCAAAATTTAAAATCGCTATAAAATCTTTATTTACCCAGAACTATTGGTCTAACCTAGCAAGAAGTCCTGTAATCTTTGAGTGCTACTCAGATCTAAAAAATATATACATTTTTTGATTTTTGTTTTTTTCTTGAAGTTAGCAGCGAAACTTTAAAATCGCTATAAAAGGATTATTTAGCCAGAACTCTTAGTCTAACCTAGCAAGAACTCTAGAACTCTTTGAGTGCTACACAGAGCTCTAAAAATATAGAGATTTTAAGATTTTTGGTGTTGCTTGAAGTTAGAACCGAAACTTTAAAATCGCTATAAATTTTTTTACCCAGAAGTATTAGTCTAACCTATGTAACGTACCTACTACCCGATATAAGTTCAGACTTCGGTATCGTTCCTGGGAAAGGGAGTGTTTAAAACTCCCTCCATATTTTATAATTAATAATAAAGGCAGGTATGGGTCTATCAAAAGGAATATATATATTCTAACTGGGTTAACCAATCCCCATAAACTATCGCAAATACGAAAAATTCCGTTCTCTTGTAGAGACTGCAAAGTGAATTGATTATTATACATAAATATATCTATAAATCTAAAAACACAGTGGATTCTAATTGAGGAAAAAGAAAAACTATATCCATGTGATTTAATAACAAATTTATATGATTAAATATCAAAATTGAGTAGATCCAACAATAACTTTGACGTTATCTTGTTCAAATAGGACCTTACAAAAAGCCTGAAGGGCTGGTTACTACATCTCACTTAAAAAAAAATATGTGCAAATTGGTCCCAATTATCTTACAAATTAAATATTTTAAACAATAGCGATATAATATGTAAATTTTACAACTTACCAATACTGCAGATTAAATAAGTACGTAATATATGAAAACTGAGCCAACTTACTTGCTTCACACTTAACAACACCAAAGATTTTAATTTAAATATCACATCTTTTAATTTTTCCACACATAACTATAACTTTTAAGAAACGTATACCATATGGAACTAGGATGAACTACACATGAGTTGAATACACAAATAAACAACCATACACTTAACTTTTATGCTTATATTGTGTTTTATAAATTTGACTTCCATTCCATATCACAAACGTAGACCCGAAGGTAACCATGAACTAGTACAGTAATTCGACGTAATCCATTATCAAGGTCTGATGTTCCCAGTTTGAAATATAGTTTCATTATGACGCTCGCCTGTTATACACCAAATCATGTACAGGATAGTTCATCATAACGCCGCTAATGGCGCTACTAGTTTTCCACTAATCGTAACAGGATTTTTTTTCTTTTTTTTCCGAATAAACATGTAAGTCATTACATCAACTAACACCCCCCATAAAATCATTATGATTTTCCGGAAGGATGATAGTCTAGTTGTCGACATTAGTCATAATTAACCCAAGAATCTATTCTACTAATACTAATTCCAATTCATTCTACCATTCATTCCAAATAATATATAAAGAAAATAAAAATATCCCCCTAATAATCCATTCACGCAAACATTCATTCATCCCTTACATTCTATCTACATCTATACCTAATATTAGTTAATTCTAAAGTCCCAGGTCAATACCTTCCTAGAAATTCATAACCTTACATGTACAAAATGAAAATAGAATATATATATATATATCCATTAACCAACCATATACATTATAAATAAATAACTTACTTTGAATATCCATAGTAATCCAAACAGGTCATGCATGACGTACATATATTCATAATATGAGACATACCAATCTAGGTTACAACTCCAGTATTCATTCCTATTACAGTCCATACGTATATCCAAAATACATATATGATATTTTCCACGATTACAAACATTCAAGGTTTACGGATTTTTCCAGGCCTGGAATTTAAAAACAGACATTAGCACAAAATAACAAATACATTGACAAGAACATAATAACAATATTTATATTTTCTAATATAATTAAAATTCAAAAACACATTAAAATCCTCTAAAAACCATTCATTTGAAAGAGACTAACTAAAACTGACTATTTAACGCCATAACATCTAGTTGCAATTATTAAATAATAATATAACCAAAATATTATCCATACACACACATATATGTATGTATAATTAGATCAGAATTAAGAATATACCCAAAATTTATTATTGTTTATCGAAATATACTTCATGTTACACCTGCGTTACGAGGTTGACGGTACAGTTTTGTTTGAGAAACATGAGCCTTCCTAATATCCAATGGATCGTCAACAGATTTTAATTGAATTGAGTTAGTCCCCAATAGTCTTTCGATCCGATAAGGGCCCAGCCACCTTGGGCACAATTTCCTGGTTATCTTGTCAGCCAAAGACGACTTATAATGCGACTTTAATAAAACTTGGTCACCCACTGAATATGAAGTAGCAACTTTAGACTTATCATATATACGTTTGCGTCGAGACCAAGCTAGTTCCATGTTCTTCATGGCATTGGCCCATACATTAGGGTCCTTTTTACGTATATCTAACTCATCTATTTTCCAGCGGATATCTAATGGGTCGCACACATTATAATTAAATGTCATCTCCATTGGGGAACATTTTAATTCCGAATGTTCGGCAGAATTTATTGAAAACTCTATTTCATGAATGCCTCTGTCCCACATCGTCTGTTTGTTGGAAAAATAAATTCTAAGACTATCACCCAATACTCTTAGATATCTTTCAGCATTATTAGAAGCACAATGATATGGAGAACTACGAATATCCTGTATACCATGGCTATACAAGAAATCTTTAAATCTAGCTGATACATATACTGACCCATTATCATGACTGACCGAGAAAGGGAACCCAAACCTACACATGATCTTATATAACTTATTAATGATCGATTGACTCGATAATATTCTTAATGGTTCCAGCCAAACTCGTTTAGAACAAGAGTCAACTATGATCAAACAATATCTTCCCGATTGGGATTGACATAACGGTCCATAAATATCAGTGTACCATCTTCCATTCACAGTTTTATCGAAAGTGGACACTAATTGGCCCATTTTCTTACGATTATCGCTTTTATTAAGCTGACAAGATTTACAACAGTGGACATATTCACGTACCTGATCTACCATCGAAGGCCATGTATATCTAGCTGATATTCTACTGATAGTTTTCCTTGCTCCCGAATGATTTCCCGGCAATATCGAATTATGATAAAATTCTATAATAGGTAATACAAGTTCTTTCGGAATACAAACTTTCCATGGATTCTTTTGCGCTTTAGTTTTCTTACATAATGTACCTTTAATTAATTTATAATCATCATTTTTTTCTTTCTTTTCTAACCTATCGATTATATTCATCAATTCTACATCTTTTCTTTGGTGTTCCTTAATTGACATACAAGCATATGGCATGTTCCACATATTGACTAACAACAAATTCTTTACCTCATGATCATCTGTTTGATCTATCTCCATAGGTTCGAACATTTCTCGATCATGGACCCTTGATAGGTAATCTGAAGAAATATTTAAATTAGATGGTACATGTTTGACATCAAAATCGAATGAAAACAATCGATACAATAAACTGCCATATTTCTTAATACGCTTAATATTTCTTATGGCATACATTAACCCTAAATTATCTACTCTCAATTCGAACTTTGAGTACAAATAGGTACTAAAGCGTTCAATAGTCTCAACAGCTGCCATAAGTTCCAACAGATAGATTGGTTTATTTAAATCATAAGGTTTTAAACGTCTGGAATAAAACCCAACAGGTCTTAATATATTATTCTCATCATATTGTTGTATCGTTCCGCCCAAACTTTTGAGTGTTGCATCCGAACTGACAAAAAACTTAGCATTTAAATCTGGTAATTTCAGAATTACATGAGTCTCAAATAACTCCTTAACTTGATCTAACGCTCTCTGTTCTTCATCACCCCACTTAAATTGTACTTTAGGAGACCTCATTCTATTTAATGGTTCTACTACTTCTTGAAAATGAGGAATAAACTTAGCATGGTATTGTAGAAAACAAAGAAGGCTAATTAATCCCCTTCTATTACGCGGAGCTGGTAACTTTCTAATTACTTCAACCCTGGTAGGATCCAGTGACATATTCCCGTTCTCTAAAATATATCCCAGATAAGATATTTTTCTCTGGAAGAATTTTGATTTATTCAAAGAAATTGTTATACCATACTCTTCAAATTTATTTAAGACCTTATCTAATAGTTTCTTATGACTCTCAACATCGGGAGTGAATAATATTACATCATCGTAGAACCATTCAAGACCTTCATTTTTTAAAGGATATAAAATGTCAGTTAATACCTTGGACAACATAAAACTACCAGAAGATAAACCAAAAGGTAAAAATTTAAATTCCATCAGACCTCGGTGAGTCATAAATGCTGTATATTTATACGAATCTTCTGATAATCGTAAATGTAGATACGCTTTTTTTAATATCAATAGCGGAAAATACTTTCCCACCAGATACGTTAGCTAATACATCCTCTATACGGGGGGTAAACTGCGGATTTAAATATAATCGCCGATTAAGACATTGGTAATTAATAACAAGACGTTTTTCTCCAGACCTTCCTTTCACTAAAAAACATGGGAAAGACCAATTACTATTACTCTTTTGAATTATTCCCTGTTTTAACCAATCATCTAAAATGGAATCAAGTTGTTTTTGATCGCATCTACTCATAGGATAAGCTTTCTTCCTTATAGGATCCTCATTGTTCACCTTAATTTCATATTGATATCCTTTAATTTCACCTATTTTATCTTTAAACACACTAGGAAATCTATTAGGGAGACCTTCTACATACCTTTCCAATGAGGATCATCTTCAGCTAGCAGTGGATCGACCAATATCTGATTGGATGGCTCTTTTCCTTCCGCAACTTGAAACAAGTAATATTCCCTAGGACATTCCATATGATTGGCAACACTGCTGATCTGCTCCCTTGTTCCTTGTACCTTATCCCCTCGGTCTGCTATAGAAGACTTTAAATTGTCCGTATAACTCGAAAAGCTACGGAATAAAAATTTTACGGCAGAATCATTTAATTCTTTAAAGTCACTATTAGGATAATAACTTATGGGAATGACCACTTTCTCACTTGCTAGAACTAATTTGTTCTCGACTAAGTCTATAAATGCACGCATATACTTTAATTGCTGAATTCCAATTATAAAAGTGGGCTCTAACTGGTCCATCAAAAAGAATTTAAGTCTATAAACTTTAGAGCGAAAACGTATTGGAATAATCACATATTGAGTCAATGTTATTGTTTGTCTATTAACACCTGTCCCTGTAAACTTTTCATTCATCACTTTAACAGGCACTTTTAATTTAGTATTCCAATCCAAAAACTTTCCACGATTTATAATCGAAACCGACGCACAAGTATCAATTCCTCCAACATAGTCATTCCCCAAGACGTATCCCTTTATAAACACTGCTACCAATTTATCGGAACTATCCCTCGGTTTGGTAGTCGCATTATTAAGTTTATTTAATGTTGACCCTGAAGCACTAACATCCAAAGGATCATTCAATTGTCCATTTAGTTTACTATCTTTTTCTCCCTTTAAAGTACTTGTACCTAACCACTGCACCTTTCTCCTCGAGGTAGTCAAGTCTTGTTGTTGTTTTATCCGCCTACGTAAATAACAGTCTTTTTCCCTATGTCTTCCACCGCAGGAATAACATTGGATAGGTTTTTTCTCAGGAATCTGTTCCTTTCTAGTGATCGCCTGGTAAACCTCAACATTCTTTTGATATAATTCATAACGCTGCACTTCACTTATTAGTTCATATAAAGTTGTAGGTTTTGAATAACGGAATAGTTCGTGTTGTATTTCCGGTTTAATCCCTTTCCATACATACTCAAGTATGTCTCTATCATTACGTATACCCATACATATAGTATAACTATCTACTATACTGTTAATATATATAGAGGTCAACTCTGTAGGTGATTGTAACCTATCCACATAACTATGGATTAATTGCCTTTTTGCCAAAGGGGATATAAACCTCTCAAATAGCTGACCACATATCTCAATCCAATCATGAGTAATACAGAAAATATTCATTAATTCCTGATGCAAACAATTACTAGTTTTTCCTAATGCAGCTATTAATACAGACTCCACCGGAAATAAGTTCAGTTTTATAATCTTATGAACCTCAATAGCAAACAAAAACAATTTGTGGTGCTCTGTTGCATCACATTCTGGAATTTTATTTATATATTCCTGAAAACTATACTTCGCTGCATCTACGGTCAGTTTAGAAAAAGAAGTGCAAAAAGGAACGAACGGGTTACTAGTATTATGACTTGAAAATTCTTTAGTTTGTTTATTTTCAACGCCTGAGTTCCTTTTCAATAGACTACCAGAACTAACATTTTCTAACAAGCACCTGCTTTGTTCTTTTTCCTGACCTACCGCAAACAGTACATCACCACCAGTTGTTCCCTGGGTCATCGCCCGCTGAGTCGTACCAGCTAACACCTCCGGGCTGTCGCTCATCGCAGTACTTCTCCCCACCCCTCTTTCTACAAACGAGGTGTTTTCTTGCAGAAATGCTAAATCCCAAACATCGTCTGTTCTATCGACAAACAATCCATGATCACCATTATCGAAATTATTTAAATTCAACTGAGAATGAGCCATAATTAACAATAAACATACAATCTTAACAACCAACATATAAATCTTGATAATTTATACAAAATACAGCTATATTAATATGGATGATATATACGGCTGTCATATACACTGCTGAAAATGAAAACTGCAACCGAATGTTGAGCTAGTCCCTTTCCTATTCTTTCGACAAAATGATAATTGATTACTGTCAATCGGTAAGGTATTTCTATACTTTTCCTTCCACTACTGCAAAGTCCATATAATAGTATCAAATTCCATATAATGTACCTCATAAAACCCAACCTGCTTCTAACTGCAAAAATGTAAGCAGTATAGAAATTATAATGAAGTTATATTTTTATGTAACGTACCTACTACCCGATATAAGTTCAGACTTCGGTCTCTTGAACTCTTTGAGGGCTACTCAGAACTCTAAAAAATAAAGACATTTTAAGATTTTTGGTGTTGCGTGAAGTTAGCACCGAAACATTAAAATCGCTATAAAATGTTTATTTACCCAGAACTATTGGTCTAACCTAGCAACAACTCTTGAAATCTTTGAGTGCTACTCAGATCTAAAAAAATATATACATTTTTGGATTTTTGTTTTTTTCTTGAAGTTAGCAGCGAAACTTTAAAATCGCTATAAAATGTTTATTTAGCCAGAACTATTGGTCTAAACTATCAATAACTCTTGAACTCTTTGAGTGCTACTCAGAACTCTATAAATATAGAGATTTTAAGATTTTTGGTGTTTCGCGAAGTTAACAACGAAAGTTTTAAAATCGCTATAAAATCTTTATTTACCCAGAACTATTGGAATAACCTACGAAGAACTCTAGAACTCTTTGAGTGCTACTCAGAACTAAAAATTATAAATATTTTAAAATTTTTGGTGTTTCGTGAAGTTATTACCGAAACTTTAAAATCGCTATAAAATCTTTATTTACCAAGAACTATTGGTCTAACCTAGCAAGAACTCTAGAACTCTTTAATGGTACTCAGAAACAAAAAATATAGACATTTTAAAATTTTTGTTTTTGCGTGAAGGTAGCTCCTGAACTTTAAAATCGCCATAAAATCTTTATTTACCCAGAACTATTGTTCTAACCTAGCATGAACTCAAGAACTTTTGAGTGCTACTCAGAACTCTAAAAAAATATAGAGATTTTAAGATTTTTGGTGTTGCGTGAAGTTAGCATCGAAATTTTTAAAATCGCTATAAATTCTTTATTTACCCAGAACTATTGGACTAACCTAGCAAGAACTCTAGAACTCTTTGAGTGCTACTCAGACCTAAAAAATATAAATATTTTAAGATTTTTGGTGTTTCGTGAAGTTACCACCAAAACTTCAAAATCGCTATAAAATCTTTATTTACAAAGAACTATTCGTCTAACTTAGCAAGAACTCTAGAACTCTTTGTGTGCTACTCAGAACTCTAAGAAAATAGAGATTTTAAGATTTTTGGTGTTGGGTGAAGTTAGCACCGAAACATTAAAATCGCTATAACATCTATCTTTACCCAGAACTATTGGTCTAACCTAATAAGAACTCTAGAACTCTTCGAGTGCTACTCAGAACTCTAAAAATATACACATTTTATGAATTTTGGTTTTTCTTGAAGTTAGCAGCGAAACTTTAAAAACGCTATGAAATGTTTATTTACTCAGAACTATTAGTCTAATCTAGCAAGAACTCTAGAACTCCTTGAGTGCTACAAAGAACTCTAAAAAAATATACAGATTTTAAGATTTTTGGTGTTTCGTGAAGTTACCACCGACACTTTAAAATCGCTATAAAATCTCTATTTACAAAGAAATATTGGTCTCACTTAGCAAGAACTCTAGAACTCTTTGAGTGCTACTCAGAACTCTAAAAAAATATACAGATTTTAAGATTTTTGGTGTTTCGTGAAGTAACGACCGAAATTTTAAAATCGCTATAAAATCTTTATTTACCCAGAACTATTGGTGCAACCTAGCAAGAACTCAAGAACTCTTTGAGTGCTACTCAGAACTAAAAAATATAAATATTTTAAGATTTTTTGTGTTTCGTGAAGTTACCACCGACACTTTAAAATCGCTATAAAATCTATATTTACAAAGAACTATTGGTCTAACTTAATAAGAACTCTAGAACTCTTCGAGTGCTAATCAGAACTCTAAAAAATATACCTATTTTATGAATTTTGTCTTTTCTTGAAGTTAGCAGCGAAAGTTTAAAAACGATATAAAATGTTTATTTACTCAGAACTATTAGTCTAACCTAGCAAGAACTCTAGAACTCTTTGAGTGCTGTAAAGAACTCTAAAAAATATAGAGATTTTAAAATTTTTGGTGTTGCGTGAAGTTAGAACCGAAACTTTAAAATCGCTATAAATATTTTTAGCCAGAAGTATTATTCTAACCAAGCAAAAACTCTTGAACTCTGACTGCTACTCAGAACTCTAAAAAATATAAACATTTTAAGATTTTTGGTGTTGCGTGAAGTTAGAACCGAAACTTTAAAATCGCTATAAAATCTTTTTTACCCAGTAGTATTGGTGTAACCTAGCAAGTACTCTTGAACTCTTTGAGTGCTATTCAGAACTCTAAAGGAAATATAGATATTTTAAGATTTTTGGTTTCGTGAAGGTACAACCGAAATTTTAAAATCGCTATAAAATCTTTATTTAAAAAGAACTAATGGTCTAACATAACAAGAACTCCAGAACTCTTTGAGTGCTACTCAGACCTCTAAAAAATAAAGAGTTTTTAAGATTTTTGGTGTTGCGTGAAGTTAGCACCGAAACTTTAAAATCGCTATAAAATCTTTATTTACCCAGAACTATTGGTCTAACCTAGAAAGAACTTTTGAAATCTTTGAGTGCTACTCAGATCTAAAAAAATATATACATTTTTGGATTTTTGTTTTTTTCTTGAAGTTAGCAGCGAAACTTTAAAATCGCTATAAAATGTTTATTTAGCCAGAACTATTAGTCTAACCTAGCAAGAACTCTAGAAATCTTTGAGTGCTACACAGAGCTCTAAAAATATAGAGATTTTAAGATTTTTGATGTTGCTTGAAGTTAGAACCGAAACTTTAAAATCGCTATAAATTTTTTTACCCAGAAATATTAGTCTAACCTAGCAAGAACTCTTCAACTCTTTGAGGGCTACTCAGAACTCTAAAAAATAAAGAAATTTTAAGATTTTTGGTGTTGCGTAAAGTTAGCACCGAAACATTAAAATCGCTATAAAATGTTTATTTAGCCATAACTATTAGTCTAAACTAGCAAGAACTCTAGAACTCTTTGAGTGCTACTCAGACCTCTAAAAAATATAGAGATCTTAAGATTTTTGGTGTTGCGTGATGTTTGCACGGAATCTTTAAAATCGCTATAAAATCTTTGTTTAGCCAGGACTATTGGTCTATCCTAGCAACACTCTAGAACTCTTTGAGTGCTAGTCAGAACTCTAAAAAATATAGATATTTTAAGGTTTTTGGTGTTGCGTGAAGATAGAACCGAAACTTTAAAATCGCTATAAATTTTTTTACCCAGAACTATTGGTCTAACCTAGCAAGAACTCTAGAACTCATTGAGTGCTACTCAGAACTAAAAAAATATAAATATTTTAAGATTTTCGGTGTTTCGTGAAGTAACCACCGAAACTTTAAATTCGCTATAAAATCTTTATTTACCCAAAACTATTGGTGTAAACAGCAAGAACTCTAGAACTCTTTGAGTGCTACTCAGAACTAAAAAATATAAATATTTTAAGATTTTTGGTGTTGCGTGAAATTAGCACCGAAATTTTTAAAATCGCTATAAAATCTTTATTTACCCAGATCTATTGGTCTAACCTAGCAAGAACTCAAGAACTCTTTGAGTGCTACTCAGAACTTAAAAATATAAATATTTTAAGATTTTTGGTGTTTCGTGAAGTTACCACCGACACTTTAAAAATCGCTATAAAATCTTTATTTACAAAGAACTATTGGTCTCACTTAGCAAGAACTCTAGAACTCTTTGAGTGCTACTCAGAACTGTAAAAAATATACAGATTTTAAGATTTTTGGTGTTGGGTGATGTTAGCACCGAAACATTAAAATCGCTATAAAATCTATATTTACAAAGAACTATTGGTCTAACCTAATAAGAACTCTAGAACTCTTTGAGTGCTAATCAGAACTCTAAAAAATATACCCATTTTATGAATTTTGTTTTTTCTTGAAGTTAGCAGCGAAACTTTAAAAACGATATACAATGTTTATTTACTCAGAACTATTAGTCTAACCTAGCAAGAACTCGAGAACTCTTTGAGTGCTACAAAGAACTCTAAAAAAATATACTGATTTTAAGATTTTTGGTGTTTCGTGAAGTTACCACCGACACTTTAAAATCGCTATAAAATCTCTATTTACAAAGAAATATTGGTCTCACTTAGCAAGAACTCTAGAACTCTTTGAGTGCTACTCAGAACTCTAAAAAAATATAGAGATTTTAAGATTTTTGGTGTTTCGTGAAGTAACGACCGAAATTTTAAAATCGCTATAAAATCTTTATTTACCCAGAACTATTGGTGTAACCTAGCAAGAACTCAAGAACTCTTTGAGTGCTACTCAGAACTATAAAATATAAATATTTTAAGATTTTTTGTGTTTCGTGAAGTTACCACCGACACTTTAAAATCGCTATAAAATCTATATTTACAAAGAACTATTGGTCTAACCTAATAAGAACTCTAGAACTCTTTGAGTGCTAATCAGAACTCTAAAAAATATACCCATTTTATGAATTTTGTCTTTTCTTGAAGTTAGCAGCGAAAGTTTAAAAACGATATAAAATGTTTATTTACTCAGAACTATTAGTCTAACCTAGCAAGAACTCTAGAACTCTTTGAGTGCTGTAAAGAACTCTAAAAAATATAGAGATTTTAAAATTTTTGGTGTTGCGTGAAGTTAGAACCGAAACTTTAAAATCGCTATAAATATTTTTAGCCAGAAGTATTATTCTAACCTAGCAAAAACTCTTGAACTCTGACTGCTACTCAGAACTCTAAAAAATATAAACATTTTAAGATTTTTGGTGTTGCGTGAAGTTAGAACCGAAACTTTAAAATCGCTATAAAATCTTTTTTACCCAGTAGTATTGGTGTAACCTAGCAAGTACTCTTGAACTCTTTGAGTGCTATTCAGAACTCTAAAGGAAATATAGATATTTTAAGATTTTTGGTTTCGTGAAGGTACAACCGAAATTTTAAAATCGCTATAAAATCTTTATTTAAAAAGAACTAATGGTCTAACATAACAAGAACTCCAGAACTCTTTGAGTGCTACTCAGACCTCTAAAAAAATAAAGAGTTTTTAAGATTTTTGGTGTTGCGTGAAGTTAGCACCGAAATTTTAAAATCGCTATAAAATCTTTATTTACCCAGAACTATTGGTCTAACCTAGAAAGAACTTTTGAAATCTTTGAGTGCTACTAAGATCTAAAAAAATATATACATTTTTGGATTTTTGTTTTTTTCTTGAAGTTAGCAGCGAAACTTTAAAATCGCTATAAAATGTTTATTTAGCCAGAACTATTAGTCTAACCTAGCAAGAACTCTAGAAATCTTTGAGTGCTACACAGAGCTCTAAAACTATAGAGATTTTAAGATTTTTGGTGCTGCTTGAAGTTAGAACCGAAACTTTAAAATCGCTATAAATTTTTTTACCCAGAAATATTAGTCTAACCTAGCAAGAACTCTTCAACTCTTTGAGGGCTACTCAGAACTCTAAAAAATAAAGAAATTTTAAGATTTTTGGTGTTGCGTAAAGTTAGCACCGAAACATTAAAATCGTTATAAAATGTTTATTTAGCCATAACTATTAGTCTAAACTAGCAAGAACTCTAGAACTCTTTGAGCGGTACTCAGACCTCTAAAAAATATAGAGATCTTAAGATTTTTGGTGTTGCGTGATGTTTGCACAGAATCTTTAAAATCGCTATAAATTCTTTGTTTAGCCAGGACTATTGGTCTATCCTAGCAACACTCTAGAACTCTTTGAGTGCTAGTCAGAACTCTAAAAAATATAGATATTTTAAGGTTTTTGGTGTTGCGTGAAGATAGAACCGAAACTTTAAAATCGCTATAATTTTTTTTACCCAGACCTATTGGTCTAACCAAGCAAGAACTCTAGAACTCATTGAGTGCTACTCAGAACTAAAAAATACAAATATTTTAAGATTTTCGGTGTTTCGTGAAGTAACCACCGAAACTTTAAAATCGCTATAAAATCTTTATTTACCCAGAACTATTGGTGTAAACAGCAAGAACTCTAGAACTCTTTGAGTGCTACTCAGAACTAAAAAATATAAATATTTTAAGATTTTTGGTGTTGCGTGAAATTAGCACCGAAATTTTTAAAATCGCTATAAAATCTTTATTTACCCAGATCTACTGGTCTAACCTAGCAAGAACTCAAGAACTCTTTGAGTGCTACTCAGAACTAAAAAATATAAATATTTTAAGATTTTTGGTGTTTCGTGAAGTTACCACCGACACTTTAAAAATCGCTATAAAATCTTTATTTACAAAGAACTATTGGTCTCACTTAGCAAGAACTCTAGAACTCTTTGAGTGCTACTCAGAACTCTAAAAAATATACAGATTTTAAGATTTTTGGTGTTGGGTGATGTTAGCACCGAAACGTTAAAATCGCTATAAAATCTGTATTTACAAAGAACTATTGGTCTAACCTAATAAGAACTCTAGAACTCTTTGAGTGCTAATCAGAACTCTAAAAAATATACCCATTTTATGAATTCTGTTTTCTCTTGAAGTTAGCAGCGAAAATTTAAAAACGATATACAATGTTTATTTACTCAGAACTATTAGTCTAACCTAGCAAGAACTCTAGAACTCTTTGAGTACTACAAAGAACTCTAAAAATATAGAGATTTTAAAATTTTTGGTGTTGCGTGAAGTTAGAACCGAAACTTTAAAATCGCTATAAATTTTTTTACCCAGAAGTATTATTCTAACCTAGCAAGAACTCTTGAACTCTTTGAGTGCTACTCAGAACTCTAAAAAATATAAACATTTTAAGATTTTTGGTGTTGCGTGAAGTTAGAACCGAAACTTTAAAATCGCTATAAAATCTTTTTTACCCAGAAGTATTGGTCTAACCTAGCAAGAACTCTTGAACTCTTTGAGTGCTACTCAGAACTAAAAAATATAAACATTTTAAGATTTTTGGTGTTTCGTGATGTTACCACCGATACTTTAAAATCGCTATAAAATCTTTATTTACAAAGAACTATTAGTCTCACTTAGCAAGAACTCTAGAACTCTTTGAGTGCTACTCAGAACTCTAAAAAAATATACAGATTTTAAGATTTTTGGTGTTGTGTGAAGTTAGCTCCGAAACATTAAAATCTCTATAAAATCTATCTTTACCCAGGACTATTTGTCTAACCTAATAAGAACCCTAGTACTCTTTGAGTGCTACTCAGAACTCTAAAAATGTACACATTTTATGAATTTTGGTTTTTTTGGAGTTAGCATCGAAACTTTAAAAACGCTATAAAATGTTTAATTCCTCAGAACTATTAGTTTAACCTAGCAAGAACTCTAGAACTCTTTGAGTGCTACAGAGAGCTCTAAAAAATATAGAGATTTTAAGATTTTTGGTGTTGCTTGATGTTAGAACCGAAACTTTAAAATCGCTATAAATTTTTTTACCCAGAAGTATTAGTCTAACCTAGCAAGAACTCTTGAACTTTTTGAGGGCTACTCAGAACTCTAAAAAATAAAGAGATTTTAAGATTTTTGGTGTTGCGTGAAGTTAGCACCGAAACATTAAAATCGCTATAAAATGTATATTTAGCCATAACTATTAGTCTAAACTAGCAAGAACTCTAGAACTCTTTGAGTGCAACTCAGACCTCTAAAAAATATAGAGATCTTAAGATTTTTGGTGTTGCGTGATGTTTGCACGGAATCTTTAAAATCGCTATAAAATATTTGTTTAGCCAGGACTATTGGTCTATCCTAGCAAGACTCTAGAACTCTTTGAGTGCTAGTCAGAACTCTAGAAAATATAGAGATTTTAAGGTTTTTGGTGTTGCGTGAAGTTAGAACCGAAACTTTAAAATCGCTATAAATTTTTTAACCAGAAGTATTGGTCTAACCTAGCAAGAACTCTAGAACTCAATGAGTGCTACTCAGAACTAAAAAAATATAAATATTTTAAAATTTTCGGTGTTTCGTGAAGTAACCACCGAAACTTTAAAATGGCTATAAAATCTTTATATACCCAGAACTATTGGTGTAACCTAGCAAGAACTCTAGAACTCTTTGAGTGCTACTCAGAACTAAAAAATACAAATATTTTAAGATTTTTTGTGTTTCGAAAAGTTACCACCGAAACATTAAAATCGCTATAAAATCTTTATATACCCAGAACAGTTGGTCTAAACTAGCATGAGCTCAAGAACTCCTTGAGTGCTACTCAGACCTCTAAAAAAATATAGAGATTTTAAGATTTTTGGTGTTGCGTGACGTTTGCACGGAATCTTTAAAATCGCTATAAAAGCTTTGTTTAGCCAGGACTATTGGTCAAACCTGGCAAGACTCTAGAACTCTTTGAGTGCTACTCGGAACACTAAAAAATAAAGAGTTTTTAAGATTTTTGGTGTTGCGTGAAGTTAGCACCGTAACTTCAAATTCGCTATAAAAACTTTATTTACCCAGAACTATTGGTCTAACCTACCAAGAACTCTTGAACTTTTTGAGTGCTACTCAGAACTCTAAAATATATACTATTTTATGAATTTTGGTATTTCTTGAAGTTAGCAGCGAAACTTCAAAAACGCTATAAAATGTTTATTTACCCAGAACTATTAGTCTAACCTAACAAGAACTCTAGAACTCTTTCAGTGCTACTCAGAACTCTAAAAAATATAGAGATTTTAAGATTTTTGGTGTTGTGTGAAGTTAGCACCGAAACTTCAAAATCGCTATAAAATTTTTACTTACAAAGAACTATTGGCCTTACCTAGCAAGAACTCAGGAACTCTTTGTATGCTACTCAGAACTCTAAAAAAATATAGAGATTTTAAGATTTTTGGTGTTGCGTGGTTAGGATCGAAACTTTAAAATCGCTATAAAATGTTTATTTACTCAGAACTATTGGTCTAACCTAGCAAGAACTCTAGAACTCCTTGTGTGCTACTCCAACATCTTACAAAAAATAAGGCGTTTTAAGATTTTTGGTGTTGGGTGAAGTTAGCACCGAAACTTTAAAATCCCCATAAAATCTTTATTTACCCTGAACTATTGGTCTAACCTAGCAAGAACTCTAGAACTCTTTGAGTGCTACTGAGAACTCTAAAAAAATATAGAGATTTTAAGAGTTTTGGTGTTGCGTGAAGTTAGCAAATTAACTTTAAAGTCGCTATAAAATCTTTATTTACCTTGAACTATTAGTCTAACCTAGCAAGAACTCTTGAATTCTTTGAGTGCTTCTCAGAAGTCTGAAAAATATAAACGTTTTAGATTTTTGGTGTTTCGTGAAGTTAAAACCGAAACTTTAAAATCGCTATAAAATCTTTATTTATCCAGAACTATTGGTCTAACCTAGCAGGAACTCTAGAAATCTTTGAGTGCTACTCAGAACTCTAAAAATATAGAGATTTTTAGATTTTTGGTGTTGCGTGAAGTTAGGACCGAAACTTTAAAATCGCTATAAAATGTTTATTTACCTAGAATTATTATTCTAACCTAGCAAGAACTCTAGAACTCTCTGATTGCTACTCAGAACCCTAAAACTATTAAGAAATTTTAAGATTTTTGGTGTTGCGTGAAATTGGCACTGAAACTTTAAAATCGCTATAAAATCTTTATTTACCCAGAACTATTGGTCTCACCTAGCAAGAACTCTAGAACTCTTTGAGTACTACTCAGAACTCAAAAAATTGAGACATTTTAACATTTTTGGTGTTGCGTGAAGTTAGCACCAAAAATTTTTAAACGCTATAAGATCTTTATTTATCCAGAACTATTAGTCTAACCTAGGAATAACTCTAGAACTCTTTGAGTACTACTCAGAGCTCAAAAAATTGAGACATTTTAAGATATTTGGTGTTGCGTGAAGTTAGCACCAAAAGTTTAAAATCGCTGTAAAATCTTTATTTACCCTGAACTATCACCCTAACCTAGCAACAACTCTTGAAATCTTTCAGTGCTACTCAGAACCCAAAAAAATATAGACATTTAAAATTTTGGTGTTTCGTGAAGTTACCACCGAAACATTAAAATCGCTATAAAATCTTTGTTTACAAAGAACTATTTGTCTAGCCTAGCAAGAACTTTAGAACTCTTTGAGTGCTACTCAGAACTCTAAAAAAATTTAGAGATTTTAAGATTTTTGGTGATGCGTGACGTTAGCACCGAAACTTTAAAACCATTACAAAATCTTTATTTACAAAGAACTATTGGTTTAAACAAGTAAGAACTCTAGAACTTTTTGAGTGCTACTCAGAACCCAAAAAATATAGAGACTTTAAAATTTTTGGTATTGCGTGAAGATAGCATCGAAACATTAAAATCGCTATAAAATCTTTATTTACCCAGAACTATTGGTTTAACATGTGAAGAACTCTAGAAATCTTTGAGTGCTACTCAGAACTCTAAGAAAAAATAACCATTTTAAGATTTTCTGTTTTGCGTGAAAGTAGCACCGAAATATTAAAATCAATATAAAATCTTTTTTTGCCCAGAACTATTGGTCTAACTTAGCTGGAACTCTAGAACTCTTTGAGTGCTACTCAGAACTCTAATGAATATAGATATTTAATGATTTTTGGTTTTGCGTGAAGGTAGCACCGAAACTTTAAATCATTCTAAAGTCTTTATTTATCCACAACTATTGCTCTAACCTAGCAGGAGCTCTAGTAATCTTTGAGTGCTACTCAGGACTCTGAAAAATATAGACATTTTATTATTTTTGGTGTTGCGTGAAGTTAGCAACTAAAGTATAAAATCGCTATAAAATCTTTATTTACCCAGAACTATTGGTCCACCCTAGCAGGAACTAAAAAATTCTTTGAGTGCTACTCAGAACACTAAAAATATAGACATTTTATGATTTTTGGTTTTCCGTGAAGGTAGCAGCGAAACTTTAAATCATTATACAATCTTTATTTACGCAGAAGAATTGGTCTAACCTAGCAAGAACTCTACAACTCTTTGAGTGCTACTCAGAACTCTAAAAAATATAGAAATTTTATTATTTTTGTTATTGCATGAGGGTAGCTCCTCAACTTTAAAATGGATATATAACATTTATTTGCCCAGAACTATTGTTCTAAGCTAGCAGGAACTCTAGAACTATTTGAGTGCTACTCAGAACTCTAAACAAATATAGACATTTTAACATTTTTTGTGTTGTGTGAAGTTCGCACCGAAGCTTTAAAAACGCTATAAAATCATTATTTACAAAGAAATATTGGTTTAAACAAGAAAGAACTTCAGAACTCTTTCAGTGCTACTCAGAACTCTAAACAAATATAGACATTTTATGATTTTTGGTGTTGGGTGAAGTCAGCACCGAAACTTTAAAATAGCTTTAAAATCTTTATTTACAAAGTACTATTGGTTTAAACAAGGAAGAACTCTAGAACTCTTTCAGTGCTACTCAGAAGTCTAAAGAAATATAGACATTTTAAGATTATTTGATGTTGTGTGAAGTTAGCACCGAAACTTTAAAATCGCTATAAAATCTTTATTTACCGACAACTATTGGTCTAACGTATGAAGAACTCTAGAACTTTTTCAGTGCTACTCAGAACTCTAAAAAATATAGACATTTCATGATTTTTGGTTTTGCGTGAAGTTAGCACCGAAACTTTAAATCATTATAAAATATTTATTTACCCACAACTATTCGTCTAACTTAGCAAGAACTCTACACCACTTTGAGTGCTACTCAGAACTCTAAAAAAGTTTAGACATATTATTTTTTTGAGTATTTGATGAAGTTAGCAGCGAAATTTTAATCTTTATAAAATCTATATTTACCCAAGACTATTCGTCTAACCTACCAAGATCTCTAGAACTCTTTGAGTAATACTCAGTACTCTAAAAAATATACACATTTTATGATTTTTGGTTCTCCGTGAAGGTAGCTGCGAAACTTTAAATCCTTATAAAATCTTTATTTTCCCAGAACTATTGCTCTAACCTAGCAAGAAACCTAGAACTCTTTGAGTGCTACATAGAACTCTAAAAAAAAGACATTTTAAAATTTTTAGTTTTACGTGAATTTAGCAACGAAACTTTAAACACGCTATTAAATCTTTATTTTTTTTAGAACTACTGGTCTGACCTAGCAAGAACTCTAGAACTCTTTGAGTGCTCCTCAGAATTTTAAAAAATATAGACATTTTAAGATTTTTGGTGATTCGTGAAGTTAGCAGCGAAACATTAAAATCGTAATAAAATCTTTATTTACCCAGAGCTATTGGTCTATCTTATCAAGAACTCTAGAACTCTTTGAGTGCTGGTCAGAACTCAAAAAATATAGACATTTTATTATTTTGGTTTTTGCATGAGGGTAGCTCCTCAACTTTAAAATGGATATAAAATCTTTATTTACCCAGAGCAATTGATCTAACCTAGCAAGAACTCTAGAACTCTTTCAGCGCTACTCAGAACTCTAAACAAATATAGAGATTTTAAGATTTTTGGTGTTGAGTGAAGTGAGCACCGAAACATTAAAATCGATATAAAATATTTATTTACCCAGAACTATTCGCCTACGCTAGCAGGTGCTCTAGTACTCTTTGAGTGCTACTCAAAACTCTAAAAAATATAGAGATTTTAAGATTTTTAGTGTTGCGTGAAGTTAGCACCGAAACTTTAAAATCGCTATAAAATCTTTATTTCCCCAGAACTATTCGTCTAACCTATCAGGAACTTTATAACTCTTTGAGTGCTACACAGGACTCAAAAAATATAGAGACTTTAAGATTTTTGTTTTTGCGTGAAGGTAGCAGCCAAACTTTAAATCATTATAAAACCTTTATTTACACAGAATTATCCGTCTAACCTATCAAGAACTCTAGAACTCTTTCAGTGCTACTCAGAACTCTAAACAAATATAGAGATTTTAAGATTTTTGGTGTTGAGTGAAGTGAGCACCGAAACTTTAAAATCGCTTTAAAATCTTTATTTACCCAGAACTATTGGTCTATCTTATCAAGAACTCTAGAACTCTTTGAGTGCTGGTCAGAACTCTAAAAATATAGACATTTTATTATTTTGGTTTTTGCATGAGGGTAGCTCCTCAACTTCAAAATCGCTATAAAATCTTTATTTACAAAGAAATATTGGTTTAAACAGAAAAGAACTTTAGAACTCTTTCAGTGCTACTCAGAACTCTAAACAAATATAGACATTTTAAGATTTTTGGTGTTAGGTGAAGTTAACACCGAAACTTTAAAATCGCTATAAAATCTTTATTTACCGAGAACTATTGGTCTAACGTATAATGAACTTTAGAACTCTTTGAGTGCTACTCAGAACTCTAAACAAATATAGACATTTTATGATTTTTGGTTTAGCGTGAAGGTGGCAGCGAAACTTTAAATCATTATAAAATATTTATTTACCCACAACTATTCGTCTAACCTAGCAAGAACTCTACACCACTTTGAGTGCTACTCAGAACTGTAAAAAAGTTTCGATATATTAAACTTTTGAGTTTTTGCTGAAGTTAGCAGCGAAAGTTTTATCTTTATAAAATCTTTATTTACCCAAAACTATTGGTCAAACCTAGCAAGATCTCTAGAACTCTTTCAGTAATACTCACAACTCTAAAAAATTAGGAATTCTATGATCTTTGGTTCCGCGTGAAGGTAGCACCAAAACGTTAAATCATTATAAAAACTTAATTTACCCAGAAATATTGATCTAACCAAGCAGAAGCACTAGTACTTTTTGAGTGCTACTCAGAACTTTAAAAAATATAGACATTTTGAGATTTTTGGTGTTGCGTGAAGTTAGCACCGAAACTTTAAAATCGCTATAAAATCTTTATTTACCCAGAACTATTCGTCTAACCTATCAAGAACTCTATAACTCTTTGAGTGCTACTCAGAACTCAAAAAAAAGAGAGACTTTAAGATTTTTGGTGTTGCGTGAAGTTTGTATCGAAACATTAAAATCGCTATAAAATCTTTATTTATTTAGAACTATTGGTCTAACATATGAAGATCTCTAGAACTCTTTGAGTGCTACTCAGAGCTCTAAAAAATACATTTTAAAATTGTTTGTGTAGCGTAAAGTTAGAACCAAAACTTTAACATCGCTATAAAATCATTATTTACCCAGAAGTATTGATCTAACCCAGCTGGAACTGCAGAACTCTTTGAGTGCTACTCAGAACCCAAAAAATATATATATTTTATGGTTTTTGTTTTTGCGTGAACGTAGCTCCTTAACTTTAAAATCGCTATAAAATCTTTATTTACCCAGAACTTTTGGTCTAACTTAGCTGGAACTCTAGAACTCTTTGAGTGCTACACAGAACTCTAATGAATATAGATATTTAATGATTTTTGGTTCTGTGTGAAGGTAGCACCGAAACTTTAAATCATTCTATAGTCTTTATTTATCCACAACTATTGCTCTAACCTAGCAGGAACTCTTTGAGTGGTACTCAGAACTCTAAAAATATAGACATTTTATGAGTTTAGGTTTTGCGTGAAGGTAGCAGCGAAACTTTAAACCATTATAAAACCTTTATTTACACAGAACTATTCGTCTAACCTATCAAGAACTCTAAAACTCTTTGAGTGCTACTCAGAACTCTAAACAAATATAGACATTTTATGATTTTTGGTTTTGCGTGAAGGTAGCAGCGAAATTTTAAATCATTATACAATCTTTATTTACGCAGAAAAATTGGTCTAACCTAGCAAGAACTCCAGAACTCTTTGAGTGCTACTCAGAACTCTAAGAAATATAGACATTTAATATTTTTGTTATTGCATGAGGGTAGCTCCTCAACTTTAAAATGGATATAAAACCTTTGTTTGCCCAGAACTATTGTTCTAAGCTAGCATTAACTCTAGAACTCTTTGAGTGCTACTCAGATCTCTAAAAAATATAGACATTTTATAATGTTTGGTTTTGCCTGAAGTTAGCAGCGCATCTTTAAAATCGCTATAAAATCTTTATTTACCCACAACTATTGTTCTAAGCTACCAAGACCTTTAGAATTTTTTGAGTGCTACTCAAAACTCTAAAAAAGTGTAGATATCTTAATATTCTTGGTTTGGCCTGAAGTTAGCAGTGAAACATTAAAATCGGTATAAAATCTTTATTTACCCAGAACTATTCGCCTATGCTAGCAGGTGCTCTAGTACTCTTTGAGTGCTACTCAAAACTCTAAAAAATATAGTTATTTTATGAATTTTTGTTTTTGCGTGAGTGTAGTTCCTCAATTTTAAAATGGCTATAAAATCTTTATTTACACATAACTATTGGTCTAACCCAGCAAGAACCCTAGAACTCTTTGAGTGCTACTCAGAACTCAAAAAAATGTAGACATTTTAAGATTTTTTGTGTTGCGTCAAGTTAGCACCGAAACTTTAAAATCGCTTTAAAATCTTTATTTACAAAGAACTATTGGCTTAAACAACGAAGAACTCTAGAACACTTTCAGTGCTACTCAGAACTCTAAACAATTATAGACATTTTAAGATTTTTTGTGTTATGTGAAATTAGCACCGAAACTTTGAAATCGCTATAAAGTTTGTATTTACCCAGATCTATTGGTCTAACGTATAAAGAACTCTAGAACTCTTTGAGTAATACTCACAACTTTAAAAATTAGGAGATTTTATGATTTTTGGTTTCGCGTGAAGGTAGCACTAAAACGTTAAATCATTATAAAAACTTTATTTAACCAGAACTATTGGTCTAACCAAGCAGAAGATCAAATACTTTATGAGTGCTACTCAAAACTCTAAAAAAATATAGTCATTTAATGGTTTTTTGTGTTGCGTGAATATAGCACCGAAACTTTAAATCATTATATAATCTTTATTAACTCAGATCTATTGCTCTATCCTAGCCGGAGCTCTAGTACTTTTTGAGTGCTACTCAGAACTCTAAAAAATATAGACATTTTATAATTTTGGTTTTGCGTGAAGGTAGCACCTATACATTCAAATCGCTATAAAATCTTTATTTTACCATAACTATTGGTCTAACCTAGCAAGAAATCTAGCACTCTTTGAGTGCCGGTCAGAACACTAAAAAATATAAAGATTTTAAGATTTTTTGTGTTGCGTGAAGTGAGCACAGAGACTTTAAAATCGCTATAAAATATTTATTTACAAAGAACAATTGGTCTAACCTATCAAGAACTCTAGAACTCTTTGAATGCTACTCAGAACTCTAAAAAATATAGAGATTTTAAGATTTTTGGTGTTGCGTGAAGTTAGCACCGAAACATTAAAATTGCTATAAAATCTTTATTTACCCAGAACTATTGGTCTAACCTATCAAGAACTCTAGAACTCTTTGAGTGCTACTCAGAACTCTAAAAATGTAGACATTTTATAATTTTTGGTTTGCGTGAAGGTAGCACCTATACTTTCAAATCGCTATATAATCTTTATTTTACAGAACTGTTGGTCTAACCAAGCAAGAAATCTAGAACTCTTTGAGTGCTACTCAGAATTATATAAATATACACATTTAATGATTTTTGGTTTTCCGTGAAGGTAGAAGCGAAACTTTAAACCATTATAAAATCTTTATTTTCCCGGAACTATTGCTCTAACCAAGCAAGAACCCTAGCACTCTTTGAGTGCTTCTCAGAACTCTAAAAAAATAAAGACATTTTAAAATTTTTAATTTTACGTAAATTAGCAGCGAAACTTTAAAATCGCGAGAAAATCTTTATTTACTCAAAACTATTGTTCTAAGCTAGCAAGAACCCTAGAACTCTTTGAGTGCTACTCAGAACTCTAAAAAATATAGACATTTTAAGATTTTTGGTGATGCTTGAATTTAGCACCGAAACTTTAAAATTGCTATAAAATCTTTATTTCCCTATAACTATTGGTCTAACCTAGCAAGAGCTCTCGAACTCTTTGAGTGCTACTCAGAACTCTAAAAAAATATAGTTATCTTAAACTTCTTTGTTTGGCCTGAAATTAGCAGTGAAACATTAAAATCGCTAAAAAATCTTTATTTACTCAGAAATATTGTTCTAAGCTAGCAAGAACCCTAGAACTCTTTGAGTGCTACTCAGAACTCTAAAAAATATAGGTATTTTAAGATTTTTGGTTTTACGTGAAGCTAGCAGCGAAACCTTAAAACCGCTATAAATTCTTTGTTTACCCAGAACTATTGGTCTAACATGTGAAGAACTCTAGAACTCTTTGAGTCCTACTCAGAACTCTAAGAAAATATAGCCATTGTAAGATTTTCTGTTTTGCGTGATGGTATCGACGAAATATTAAAATCAATATAAAATCTTTATTTACGCAGAACTATTGGTCTAACTTAGCTGGAACTCTAGAACTCTGTGAGTGCTACTCAGAACTCTAAAGAATATGGACGTTTAATGACTTTCGGTTTTGCGTGAAGGTAGTAGCGAAACTTTAAATCATTATAAAAGATTTATTTACCTCGAACTCTTCGTTAACCTATCAAGATCTCTAGAATTCTTTGAGTGCTACTCAGAACTTTAAAAAATATAGATATTTTAAGATTTTTGGTGATGCGTGATGTGACCACCGAAACTTTAAAATAGCTATAAAATATTTATTTACCCAGAACTATTGGTCTGACCTATCAAGAACTTTAGAACTCTTTGAGTGCTACTCAGAATTCTAAAAATATAGATATTTTATTATTTTTTGTGTTGCGTGAAGATAGCACCGAAGCTTTAAAATCGCTAAAAAATCTTTCTTTACCCAGAACTATTGTTCAAACACGGGAAGAACTCTAGAACTCTTTGAGTGCTACTCAGAACTCTAAGAAAATATAGCCATTGTAAGATTTTCTGTTTTGCGAGAAGGTAGCGACGAAATATTAAAATCATTATAAAATCTTTATTTACCCAGAACTATTGGTCTAACCTAGCAAGAACTCTAGAACTGTTTGAGTGCTATTTAGAACTCTAAAAATGTAGAAATTTTATTATTTTAGTTTTTGCGTGAGGTTACCTCTTCAACTTTAAAATGGCTATAAAATCTTTATTTACCCAGAACTATTGGTCTAACGTATGAAGAACTCTAGAACTCTTTGAGTGCTAGTCAGAACTCTAAAAAACATACTCATTTTATGATTTTTGGTTTTGCGTAAAGTTAGCACCGAAACTTTAAAGCACTATAAAATATTTATTTACCCAGAACTATTGGTCTAACCTAGCAAGAACTCTACACCTCTTTAAGTGCTACTCAGAACTCTAGAAAAGTTTAGACATATTAATTTTTTGAGTTTTTGATGAAGTTAGCAACGAAATTTTAATCTTTATAAAATCTTTATTTACCCAAGACTATTGGTCTAACCTAGAAGGATCTCTAGAACTTTTTCAGTAATTTTCACAACTCCAAAAAATATAGACATTTAATGGTTTTTTGTGTTGCGTGAAAGTAGAACCGAAACTTTAAATCATTATATAATCTTTATTTACCCAGATCTATTGCTCTATCCTAGCAGGAGCTCAAGTACTTTTTGAGTGCTACTCAAAACTCTAAAAAAAATATAGAGATTTTAAAATTTTTGGTTTTACGTGAATTTAGCGGCGAAACTTTAAAATCGCTATAAAAACTGCATTTACCCAGAACTATTGGTCTAATCTAGCAGGAACTCTAGAACTCTTTGAGTGCTACTCAGAAATCTAAAAACATTTTAGACATTTTATGATTTTTGGTTTTCCGTGAAGGTAGCTGCAAAACTGTAAATCATTATAAAATCTTTATTTTCTCAGAATTATTGCTCTAACCTAGCAAGAAACCTAGAACTCTTTGAGTGCTACTCAGAACTTTAAAAAAGTATAGATATCTTAAGATTCTTGGTTTTCCTCAAGTAAGCAGTGAAACATAATAATCGCTAAAAAATCTTTATTTACCCAGAACTTTTGTTGTAAGCTAGCAAGAACACTAGAACTCTTTGAGTGCTACTCAGGACTCTAAAAAATATAGACATTTTATCATTTTTCGTGTTGCGTGAAGTTAGCACCTAAAGTTTAAAATCGCTATAAAATCTTTATTTACCCAGAACTATTGGTCTGACCTAGCAGGAACTCTAGAACTGTTTGAGTGCTACTCAGAACTCTAAAATAATAGACATTTTATAATATTTGGTTTTGCGTGAGGGTAGCTCTTCAACTTTAAAATGGCTATAAAATCTTTATTTACACAGAACTATTGGTCTAACATATGAAGAGTTCTAGAACTCTTTGAGTGCTAGTCAGAACTCTAAAACATATACACATTCTATGATTTTTGGTTTTGCGTGAAGTTAGCACCGAAATTTTAAATCACTATAAAATATTTATTTACCCAGAACTATTGGTCTAACCTAGCAAGAACTCTACACCTCTTTGAGTGCTACTCAGAACTCTAAAAAAGTTTAGGCATATTAATTTTTTGAGTTTTTGATAAAGTTAGCAGCGAAATTTTAATCTTTATAAAATCTTTTTTTACCCAAGACTATTGGTCTAACCTAGCAAGATCTCTAGAACTCTTTGAGTAATACTCACAGCTCTAAAAAATATAGACATTTAATGTTTTTTTTTGTGTTGCGTGAAGGTAGCACCGAAACTTTAAATCATTTTATAATCTTTATTTACCCAGATCTATTGCTCTATCCTAGCAGGAGCTCTAGTACTTTTTGAGTGCTACTCAAAACTCTAAAAAAATATAGAAATTTTAAAATTTTTGGTTTTACGTGAAGTTAGCAGCGAAACTTTAAAATCGCTATAAAAACTATATTTACCCAGAACTATTGGTCTAATCTAGCAGGAAATCTAGAACTCATTGAGTGCTTCTCAGAAATCTGAAAAATATAGACAGTTTATAATTTTTAGTTTTTCGTGAAGGTAGCAGCGAAACTTTAAATCCTTATAAAATCTTTATTTTCCCAGAACTATTGCTCTAACCTAGCAAGAATCCTAGAACTCTTTGAGTGCTACATAGAACTCTAAAAAAATATAGACATTTTAAAATATTTAGTTTTACGTGAAGTTAGCAGCGAAACTTTAAAATCGCTATAAAATCTTTATTTTTTTAGAAATACTGGTCTAACCTAGCAAGAATTCTAGAACTCTTTGAATGCTAATCAGAACTTTAAAAAATATAGAAATTTTAAGATTTTTGGTGATGCGTGAAGTTAGCGGCGAAACTTTAAAATCGCTATAAAAATCTTTATGTTCCTAGAACTACTGGTCTAACCTAGCAAAAACTATAGAACTCTTTGAGTGCTACTCAGAACTCTAAAAAAGTATAGATATCTTAAATTTCTTGGTTTGGCCTGAAGTTAGCAGTGAAACATAATTATCGCTGAAAAATCTTTATTTACCCAGAGCTTTTCTTCTAAGCTAGCAAGAACCCTAGAACTCTTTGAGTGCTACTCAGGACTCTAAAAAATGTAGACATTTTATCATTTTTGGTGTTGCGTGAAGTTAGCACCTAAAGTTTAAAATCGCTATAAAATCTTTATTTACCCAGAACTACTGGTCTAAGCTGTCAAGAACTCAAGAACTCTTTGAGTGCTACTCAGAACTCTAAAAATATAGACATTTTATGATTTTTGGTTTTGTGTGAAGGTAGTAGCGAAACTTTAAATCATTATAAAAGCTTTATTTACCCAGAAATATTGGTCTAACCTATCAAGAACTCTAGAACTCTTTGAGTGCTAGTCAGAACGCTAAAAAAAATACACATTTTATGATTTTTGGTTTTGCGTGAAGTTAGCACCGAAACTTAAATTACTATAAAATATTTATTTACCCAGAACTATTGGTCTAACCTAGCAAGAACTGTACACCTCTTTGAGTGCTACTCAGAACTCTCAAAAAGTTTAGACATATTAATTTTTTGAGTTTTTGATGAAGTTAGCAGCGAAATTTTAATCTTTATAAAATCTTTATTTACCCAAGACTATTGATCTAACCCAGCAAGATCTCTAGATCTCTTTGAGTAATACTCACAACTCTAAAAAATACAGACATTTAATGTTTTTTTTTTGTTGCGTGAAGGTAGCACCGAAACTTTAAATCATTATATAATCTTTATTTACAAAGATCTATTGCTCTATCCTAGCAGGTGGTCTAGTACTTTTTGAGTGCTACTCAAAACTCTAAAAAAATATAGAGATTTTAAAATTTTTGGTTTTAAGTGAAGTTACCAGCGAAACTTTAAAATCGCTATAAAAACTGTATTTACCCAGAACTATTGGTCTAGTCTAGCAGGAACTCTAGAACTCATTGAGTGCTTCTCAGAAATCTAAAAAATATAGACAGTTTATAATTTTTAGTTTTTCGTGAAGGTAGCACCTATACTTTAAAATCGCTAAAAAATATTTATTTTACCAGAACTATAGGTCTAAACTTGCAGGAACTCTAGAACTCTTTGAGTGCTACTCAGAACTCTAAAAAATACACACATTTTATGATTTTTGGTTTTCAGTGAAGGTAGTTGCGAAATTTTAAATGCTTATAAAATCTTTATTTTCCCAGAACTATTGCTCAAACCTAGCAAGAAACCTAGAACTCTTTGAGTGGTACATTGAACTCTAAAAAATATAGACATTTTAAGATTTTTGCTGATGCGTGAAGTTAGCAGCGAAACTTTAAAATCGCTATAAAAATCTTTATGTTCCTAGAACTTCTGGTCTAACCTAGCAAGAACTCTAGAAATCTTTAAGTGCTACTCAGAACTCTAAAAAAGTATAGATATCATAAGATTCTGGGTTTGGTCTGAAGTTAGCAGTGAAACATAATAATCGCTGAAAAATCTTTATTTACCCAGAACTTTTGTTCTAACCTAACAAGAACCCTAGAACTCTTTGAGTGCTACTCAGGACTCTAAAAAATATAGATATTTTATCATTTTTGGTGTTGCGTGAAGTTAGCACCTAAAGTTTAAAATCGCTATAAAACCTTTATTTACCCAGAACTATTGGTCTAACCTTGCAGGAGCTCTAGAACTCTTTGAGTGCTACTCAGAACTCTAAAAATATAGACATTTTATGATTTTTGGTTTTGCGTGAAGGTAGTAGCGAAACTTTAAATCATTATAAAAGCTTTATTTACCCAGAACTATTGGCCTAACCTATCAAGAACTCCAGAAATCTTTGAGCGCTACTCAGAACTCTAAAAATGTAGATATTTTATTATTTTGTTTTTGCGTGAGGGTAGCTCTTCAACTTTAAAATGGCTATAAAATCTTTATTTACACAGAGCTATTGATCTAACGTATGAAGAACTCTAGAACTCTTCGAGTGCTAGTCAGAACTCTAAAAAATATACACATTTTATGATTTTAGGTTTTGCGTGAAGTTAGCACCTAAACTTTAAATCACTATAAAATATTTATTTACCAAGAACTATTGGTCTAACCTAGCAAGAACTGTACACCTCTTTGAGTGCTACTCAGAACTCTAAAAAACTTTAGACATTTTAATTTTTTGAGTTTTTGATGAAGTTAGCAGCGAAATTTTAATCTTTATAAAATCTTTATTTACCCAAGACTATTGGTCTAACCTAGCAAGATCTCTACAACTCTTCGAGTAATACTCACAACTCGAAAAATATAGACATTTAATGGTTTTTTGTGTAGCGTGAAGGTAGCACCGAAACTTTAAATCATTATATAATCTTTATTTACCCAGATCTATTGCTCTATCCTAGCAGGAGCTCTAGTACTTTTTGAGTGCTACTCAAAACTCTAAAAAAATATAGAGATTTTAAAATTTTTGGTTTTACGTGAACTTATCAGCGAAACTTTAAAATCACTATAAAAACTGTATTTACCCAGAACTATTGGTCTAATCTAGCAGGAACTCTAGAACTCTTTGAGTGCTACTCAGAAATCTAAAAAATATAGACAGTTTATAATCTTTAGTTTTTCGTGAAAGTAGCACCTATACTTTAAAATCGCTAAAAAATCTTTATTTTACCAGAACTATAGGTCTAACCTTGCATAAACTCTAGAACTCTTTGAGTGCTACTCAGAACTCTAAAAAATACACATATTTTATGATTTTTGGTTTTCCGTGAAGGTAGCTGCGAAACTTTAAATCCTTATAAAATCTTTATTTTCCCAGAACTATTGCTCTCACCTAGCAAGAAACCTAGAATTCTTTGAGTGCTACATAGAACTCAAAAAAATATAGACATTTTAAAATTTTTAGTTTTACGTGAAGTTAGCAGCGAAACTTTAAAATCGCTATAAAATCTTTATTTTTTTTAGAAATACTGCTCTAACTTAGCAAGAATTCTAGAACTCTTTGAGTGCTAATCAGAACTTCAAAAAATATAGACATTTTAAGATCTTTGGTGATGCGTGAAGTTAGCTGCAAACTTTAAATTCGCTATAAAATCTTTATTTTTTAAGAAATACTGGTCTAACCTAGCAAGAATTCTAGAACTCTTTGAGTGCTACTCAGAACTCTGAAAAATATAGAGATTTTAACATTTTTGGTGTTGCGTGATGTGACCACCGAAACTTTAAAATCGCTACACATCTTTATTCACCCAGAACTTTTGGTCTAAGCTATCAAGAACTCTAGAACTCTTTGAGTGCTACTCAGAACTCTAAAAAATATAGAGATTCTAAGATTTTTGGGGTTGCGTGAAGTTAGAACCGAAACATTAAAATCGCTATAAAATCTTTATTTACGCAGAACTATTCGTCTAACCTATCAAGAACTCTATAACTCTTTGAGTGCTACTCAGAATTCAACAAATATAGAGATTTTAACATTTTTGGTGTTGCGTGATGTGACCACCGAAACTTTAAAATCGCTACACAATCTTTATTCACCCAGAACTTTTGGTCTAAGCTAACAAGAACTCCAGAACTCTTTGAGTGCTACTCAGAACTCTAAAAAATATAGAGATTTTAAGATTTTTGGGGTTGCGTGAAGTTAGAACCGAAACATTAAAATCGCTATAAAATCTTTATTTACGCAGAACTATTCGTCTAACCTATCAAGAACTCTATAACTCTTTGAGTGCTACTCTCAACTCTATAAAAATATAGAGATTTTAACATTTTTGGTGTTGCGTGATGTGACCACCGAAACTTTAAAATCGCTACACAATCTTTATTCACCCAGAACTTTTGGTCTAAGCTATCAAGAACTCTAGAACTCTTTGAGTGCTACTCAGAACTCTAAAAAATATAGAGATTTTAAGATTTTTGGGGTTGCGTGAAGTTAGAACCGAAACTTTAAAATCGTTATAAAAACTGTATTTACCCAGAACTATTGGTCTAATCTAGCAGGAACTCTAGAACTCTTTGAGTGCTACTCAGAAATCTAAAAAATGTAGACAGTTTATAATTTTTAGTTTTCCTTGAAGGTAGCACCTATACTTTAAAATCGCTAAAAAATCTTTATTTTACCAAAACTATAGATCTAGTTTTGCAGGAACTCTAGAACTCTTTGAGTGCTACTCAGAACTCTAAAAAAACACACATTTTATAATTTTTGGTTTTCCGTGAAGGTAGCTGCGAAACTTTAAATCCTTATGAAATCTTTATTTTCCCAGAACTCTTGCTCTAACCTAGCAAGAAACCTAGAACTCTTTGAGTGCTACGTAGAACTCTAAAAAAATATAGACATTTTAAAATTTTTAGTTTTACGTGAAGTTAGCAGCGAAACTTTAAAATCGCTATAAAATCTTTATTTTTTTAGAAACACTGGTCTAACCTAGCAAGAATTCTAGAACTCTTTGACTGCTAATCAGAATTTTAAAATATCTAGACGTTTTAAGATTTTTGGTGATGCGTGAAGTTAGCGGCGAAATTTTAAAATTGCTATAAAATCTTTATGTTCCTAGAACTAGTGTTCTAACCTAGCAAAAACTCTAGAACTCTTTGAGTGCTACTCAGAACTCTAAAGAAGTATAGATATCTTAAGATTCTTGGTTTGGCCTGAAGTTAGCTGTGAAACATAATAATCGCTGAAAAATCTTTATTTACCCAGAACTTTTGTTCTAAGCTAGCAAGAACCCTAGAACTCTTTGAGTGCTACTCAGAACTCTAAAAGATATAGAGACTTTAACATTTTTGGTGTTGTGTGATGTGACCAACGAAACGTTAAAATCGCTATAAAAACTTTATTTACCCAGAATTATTGGTAAAACCTATCAAGAACTCTAGAACTTTTTGAATGCTACTCACAACTCTGAAAAAATATAGAGATTTTAACATTTTTGGTGTTGCGTGATGTGACCACCGAAACTTTAAAATCGCTACAAAATGTTTATTTACCGAGAACTATTGGTCTAAGCAATCAAGAACTCTAGAACTTTTTAGGTGCTACTCAGAACTCTAAAAAATATAGAGATTTCACGATTTTTTATGTTCCGTGAAGTTAGCACCGAAACTTCAAAATCGCTTTAAAATCTTTATTTACCCAGAACTATTGGTCTAACCTAGCAAGAACTCTAGAATTCTTTCAGTGCTACTCAGAACTCTAAAAATATAGACATGTTATGAGTTTTGGTTTTGCGTGAAGGTAGCAGCGAAACTTTAAATCATTATAAAACCTTTATTTACACAGAACTATACGTCTAACCTATCAAGAACTCTACAACTCTTTGAGTGGTACTCAGAACTCTAAACAAATATAGACATTTTAAGATTTTTGGTGTTACGTGAAGTTAGCACCGAAACTTTAAAATCGCTTTAAAATCTTTATTTACAAAGAACTATTGGTTTAAACAAGAAGAACTCTAGAACTCTTTCAGTGCTACTCAGAACTCTAAACAAATATAGACCTTTTAAGATTTTTGGTGTTGTGTGAAGTTAGCTCCGAAACTTTAAAATCGCTATAAAATCTTTATTTCCAAAGAAAAATTGGTTGAAACAAGAAAGAACTTTAGAACTCTTTCAGTGCTACTCAGAACTCTAAACAAATATAGACATTTTAAGATTTTTGGTGTTACGTGAAGGTAGCACCGAAACTTTAAAATCGCTTTAAAATCTTTATTTACAAAGAACTATTGGTTTAAACAAGAAGAACTCTAGAACTCTTTCAGTGCTACTCAGAACTCTAAACAAATATAGACATTTTAAGATTTTTGGTGTTGGGTGAAGTTAGCACCGAAACTTTAAAATCGCTATAAAATCATTATTTACCGAGAACTCTTGGTCTAACGTATAAAGAACTCTAGAACTCTTTCAGTGCTACTCAGAACTCTAAAAAATATAGACATTTCTTGAATTTGGTTTTGCGTGAAGTTAGCACCGAAACTTTTAATCATTATAAAATATTTATTTACCCACAACTATTCGTCTAACCTAGCAAGAACTCTACACCACTTTGAGTGCTACTCAGAACTCTAAAAAATATAGATATTTTGAGATTTTTGGTTTTACGTGAAAGTAGCACCGAAAGTTTAAAATCGCTGTAAAAACTTTATTTACTCAGAACTATTGGTCTAAGCTATCAAGAACTCTAGAACTCTTTGAGTGCTACTCAGAGCTCTAAAAAAATACATTTTAAAATTTTTTGTGTAGCGTGAAGTTAGAACCGAAACTTTAAAATCGATATAAAATCATTATTTACATAGAAGTATTGATCTGCAGTTCCCAGCTGCTGATTGCAGTTCCCAGCTGGAACTGCAAAACTCTTCGAGTGCTACTCAGAACCCAAAAAATATATACATTTTATGGTTTTTGTTTTTGCGTGAACGTAGCTCCTCAACTTTAAAATCGCTATAAAATCTTTATTTACCCAGAACTATCGGTCTAACCTATCAAGAACTCTAGAACTCTTTTAGTGCTACTTAGAACTCTAAAAAGAGTAGACATTTTAAAATTTTTGGTGTTGCGTGATGTGACCACAGAAACTTTTAAATCGCTATAAAATCTTTATTTACCCAGAAATATTCGTGTAACCTATCAAGAACTCTATAACTCTTTGAGTGCTACTCAGAACCCAAAAAATGTACAGACTTTAAGATTTTTGGTTTTGAGTAAAAATATCAGGGAAATTTTAAATCATTATAAAACTTTAATTTACACATAACTATTCCTCTAATCTATCAAGAACTCTAGAACTCTTTTAGTGCTACTCAGAACTGTAAACAAATATAGAGATTTTAAGATTTTTGGTGTTGAGTGAAGTGAGCACCGAAACATTAAAATCGCTTTAAAATCCTTATTTACCCAGAACTATTGGTCTACCTTATCAAGAACTCTAGAACTCTTTGAGTGCTGGTCAGAACTCTAAAAATATAAACATTTTATTATTTTTGTTTTTGCGTGAGGGTAGCACCGAAATTTTAAAATCACTATAAAATCTTTATTTACAAAGAACTATTGGTTTAAACAAGGAAGAACTCTAGAACTCTTTCAGTGCTACTCAGAACTCTAAACAAATATAGACATTTTAAGATTTTTGGTGTTGTGTGAAGTTAGCACCAAAACTTTAAAATCGATATAAAATCTTTATTTACCCAGAACTATTGGTCTAACGTATAAAGAACTCTAGAACTCTTTTAGTGCTACTCAGAACTCTAAAAAATATAGACATTTCTTGAATTTGGTTTTGCGTGAAGTTAGCACCGAAACTTTAAATCATTATAAAATATTTATTTACCCGCAAATATTCGTCTAACCTAGCAAGAACTCTACACCACTTTGAGTGCTACTCAGAACTCTAAAAAAGTTTAGATATATTAATATTTTGAGTTTTTGATGAAGTTAGCAGCGAAATTTTAATCTTTATAAAATCTTTATTTACCCAAAACTATTGGTCTAACCTAGCAAGATCTCTAGAACTTTTTGAGTAATACTCACAATTCTAAAAAATTAGGACATTTTATGATTTTTGGTTTCGCGTGAAGGTAGCACCAAAACGTTAAATCATTATAAAAACATTATTTACCCAGAACTATTGGTCTAACCTAGCAGGAACTCTAGAACTCTTTTAGTGCTACTCAAAACTCTAAAAAATACAGTCATTTAATGTTTTTGTGTTGCGTGAAAGTAGCACCAAAGCTTTAAATCATTATATAATCTTTATTAACTCAGATCTATTGCTCTGTCCTAGCAGGAGCTCTAGTACTCTTTGAGTGCTACTCAGAACTCTAAAAAATATAGACATTTTATTAGTTTTGTTATTGCATGAGGGTAGCTCCTCAACTTTAAAATGGATATAAAACCTTTATTTGCCCAGAACTATTGTTCTTAGCTAGCAGGAACTCTAGAACTCTTTGAGTGCTAGTCAGAACTCTAAAATATATAAACATTTTATAATGTTTGGTTTTGCGTGAAGTTAGCAGCGAAACTTTAAATCATTATAAAACCTTTATTTACACAGAACTATACGTCTAACCTATCAAGAACGCTACAACTCTTTGAGTGGTACTCAGAACTCTAAACAAATATAGACATTTTAAGATTTTTGGTGTTACGTGAAGTTAGCACCGAAACTTTAAAATCGCTTTAAAATCTTTATTTACAAAGAACTATTGGTTTAAACAAGAAGAACTCTAGAACTCTTTCAGTGATACTCAGAACTCTAAACAAATATAGACCTTTTAAGATTTTTGGTGTTGTGTGAAGTTAGCTCCGAAACTTTAAAATCGCTATAAAATCTTTATTTCCAAAGAAAAATTGGTTGAAACAAGAAAGAACTTTAGAACTCTTTCAGTGCTACTCAGAACTCTAAACAAATATAGACATTTTAAGATTTTTGGTGTTACGTGAAGTTAGCACCGAAACTTTAAAATCGCTTTAAAATCTTTATTTACAAAGAACTATTGGTTTAAACAAGAAGAACTCTAGAACTCTTTCAGTGCTACTCAGAACTCTAAACAAATATAGACATTTTAAGATTTTTGGTGTTGGGTGAAGTTAGCACCGAAACTTTAAAATCGCTATAAAATCATTATTTACCGAGAACTCTTGGTCTAACGTATAAAGAACTCTAGAACTCTTTCAGTGCTACTCAGAACTCTAAAAAATATAGACATTTCTTGAATTTGGTTTTGCGTGAAGTTAGCACCGAAACTTTTAATCATTATAAAATATTTATTTACCCACAACTATTCGTCTAACCTAGCAAGAACTCTACACCACTTTGAGTGCTACTCAGAACTCTAAAAAATATAGATATTTTGAGATTTTTGGTTTTACGTGAAAGTAGCACCGAAAGTTTAAAATCGCTGTAAAAACTTTATTTACTCAGAACTATTGGTCTAAGCTATCAAGAACTCTAGAACTCTTTGAGTGCTACTCAGAGCTCTAAAAAAATACATTTTAAAATTGTTTGTGTAGCGTGAAGTTAGAACCGAAACTTTAAAATCGATATAAAATCATTATTTACATAGAAGTATTGATCTGCAGTTCCCAGCTGCTGATTGCAGTTCCCAGCTGGAACTGCAAAACTCTTTGAGTGCTACTCAGAACCCAAAAAATATATACATTTTATGGTTTTTGTTTTTGCGTGAACGTAGCTCCTCAACTTTAAAATCGCTATAAAATCTTTATTTACCCAGAACTATCGGTCTAACCTATCAAGAACTCTAGAACTCTTTTAGTGCTACTTAGAACTCTAAAAAGAGTAGACATTTTAAAATTTTTGGTGTTGCGTGATGTGACCGCAGAAACTTTTAAATCGCTATAAAATCTTTATTTACCCAGAAATATTCGTGTAACCTATCAAGAACTCTATAACTCTTTGAGTGCTACTCAGAACCCAAAAAATGTACAGACTTTAAGATTTTTGGTTTTGAGTAAAAATATCAGGGAAATTTTAAATCATTATAAAACTTTAATTTACACATAACTATTCCTCTAATCTATCAAGAACTCTAGAACTCTTTTAGTGCTACTCAGAACTGTAAACAAATATAGAGATTTTAAGATTTTTGGTGTTGAGTGAAGTGAGCACCGAAACATTAAAATCGCTTTAAAATCCTTATTTACCCAGAACTATTGGTCTACCTTATCAAGAACTCTAGAACTCTTTGAGTGCTGGTCAGAACTCTAAAAATATAAACATTTTATTATTTTTGTTTTTGCGTGAGGGTAGCACCGAAATTTTAAAATCACTATAAAATCTTTATTTACAAAGAACTATTGGTTTAAACAAGGAAGAACTCTAGAACTCTTTCAGTGCTACTCAGAACTCTAAACAAATATAGACATTTTAAGATTTTTGGTGTTGTGTGAAGTTAGCACCAAAACTTTAAAATCGATATAAAATCTTTATTTACCCAGAACTATTGGTCTAACGTATAAAGAACTCTAGAACTCTTTTAGTGCTACTCAGAACTCTAAAAAATATAGACATTTCTTGAATTTGGTTTTGCGTGAAGTTAGCACCGAAACTTTAAATCATTATAAAATATTTATTTACCCGCAAATATTCGTCTAACCTAGCAAGAACTCTACACCACTTTGAGTGCTACTCAGAACTCTAAAAAAGTTTAGATATATTAATATTTTGAGTTTTTGATGAAGTTAGCAGCGAAATTTTAATCTTTATAAAATCTTTATTTACCCAAAACTATTGGTCTAACCTAGCAAGATCTCTAGAACTTTTTGAGTAATACTCACAATTCTAAAAAATTAGGACATTTTATGATTTTTGGTTTCGCGTGAAGGTAGCACCAAAACGTTAAATCATTATAAAAACATTATTTACCCAGAACTATTGGTCTAACCTAGCAGGAACTCTAGAACTCTTTTAGTGCTACTCAAAACTCTAAAAAATACAGTCATTTAATGTTTTTGTGTTGCGTGAAAGTAGCACCAAAGCTTTAAATCATTATATAATCTTTATTAACTCAGATCTATTGCTCTGTCCTAGCAGGAGCTCTAGTACTCTTTGAGTGCTACTCAGAACTCTAAAAAATATAGACATTTTATTAGTTTTGTTATTGCATGAGGGTAGCTCCTCAACTTTAAAATGGATATAAAACCTTTATTTGCCCAGAACTATTGTTCTTAGCTAGCAGGAACTCTAGAACTCTTTGAGTGCTAGTCAGAACTCTAAAATATATAAACATTTTATAATGTTTGGTTTTGCGTGAAGTTAGCAACGCATCTTTAAAATCGCTATAAAATCTTTATTTACCCACAACTATTGTTCTAAGCTACCAAGAACTTTAGAACTATTTGAGTGCTACTCAGAACTCTAAAAAAGTATAGATATCTTAATATTCTTGGTTTGGCCTGAAATTAGCAGTGAAACATTAAAATCGCATAAAATCTTTATTTACCCAGAATTATTGGCCAAAGCTAGCTAGAACTCTAGAACTCTTTGAGTGCTAGTCAGAACTTTAAAAAATATATTTTATGATTTTTGTTTTTGCGTAAAGGTAGAACCGAAACTTTAAAATCGATATAAAATCTTTATTTACCCAGAACTATTCGCCTACGCTAGAAGGTGCTCTAGTACTCTTTCAGTGCTGCTCAAAACTCTAAAAAATATAGTTATTTTATGAATTTTTGTTTTTGCGTGAGTGTAGCTCCTCAATTTTAAAATGGCCATAAAATCTTACATTTTAAGATTTTTGGTGTTGGGTGAAGTTAGCACCGAAACTTTAACCTTTATTTTACGGCTGTCACTACACTGCCAGAATAGTAAATCCGTTCTTTACCGCGTGTCACTGTACTGACACAGGCGAAAGGTTTACTTTGACCCGCGAGCACATATACTTTTTTAAAATGATGTGCCTTATTGTATGAAGAGATAGTCCATAGTGAAAGGAACCAGAAACGTTGGTTCTCAACCGGTGTGCTCACGGGTCAAAGTAGACCTTTCGCCTGTGTCAGTACAGTGACACGCGGTAAAGAACGGATTTACTATTCTGGCAGTGTACTGACAAGCCGTAAAATAAAGGTTAAAGCATTATAAAAAATTTATTTACCAACAACTATCCGTTTAACTTAGCAAGAACTCTACACCACTTTGAGTGGTACTAAGAACTCTAAAAAAGTTTAGACATATTAATTTTTTGAGTTTTTGATGAAGTTAGCAGCGAAATTTTGATCTTTATAAAATCTATATTTACCCAAGACTATTGGTCTGACCTAGCAAGATCTCTAGAACTCTTTGAGTAATACTCAGAACTCAAAAAATATACACATTTTATGATTTTTGGTTTTCCGTGAAAGTAGCTGCGAAATTTTAAATCCTTATAAAATCTTTACTTTCCCAGAACTACTGCTCTAACCTAGCAAGAAACCTACAACTCTTTGAGTGCTACGTAGAACTCTAAAAAATATAGACATTTTAAAAATTTTAGTTTTACGTGAAATTAGCAGCGAAACTTTAAAATCGCTATAAAATCTTTATTTTTTTAGAACTGCTGGTCTAACCTAGCAAGAACTCTAGAACTCTTTGAGTGCTACTCAGAATTTTAAAAAATATAGACATTTTAAAATTTTTGGTGATGCGTGAAGTTAGAAGCGAAACTTTAAAATCGCTATAAAATCTTTATGTTCCTAGAACTACTGGTCTAACCTAGCAAGAACTCTAGAACTCTTTGAGCGCTACTCAGAACTCTAAAAAAGTATAGATATCTTAAGAATCTTGGTTTGGCCTGAAGTTAGCTGTGAAACATAATAATCGCTGAAAAATCTTTATTTACCGAAAACTTTTGTTCTAAGCTAGCAAGAACTCTAGAACTTTTTGAGTGCTACTCAGAACTCTGAAAAAATATAGAGATTTTAAAATTTTTGGTATTGCGTGATGTGACCACAGAAACTTTAAAATCGCTACAAAATCTTTATTTACCCAGAACTATTGGTCTAAGCTATCAAGAACTCTATAACTCTTTGAGTGCTACTCAGAACTCAAAAAATGTAGAGACTTTAAGATTTTTGGTTTTGAGTGAAAATAGCAGCGAAACTTTAAATCATTATAAAACCTTTATTTACACAGAACTATTCCTCTAATCTATAAAGAACTTTAGACCTCTTTGAGTGCTACTCAGAACTTTAAGCAAATATAGAGATTTTAAGATTTTTGGTGTTGAGTGAAGTGAGCACCGAAACTTTAAAATCGCTATAAAATATTTATTTACAAAGAAATATTGGTTTAAACAAGAAAGAACTTTAGAACTCTTTCAGTGCTACTGAGAACTCTTAACAAATATAGACATTTTAAGATTTTTGGTGTTAGGTGAAGTTAGCACCGAAACTTTAAAATCGTTTTAAAATCTTTATTTACAAAGAACTATTGGTTCAAACAAGGAAGAACTCTAGAATTCTTTCAGTGCTACTCAGAACTCTAAACATATATAGACATTTTAAGATTTTTTGTGTTGTGTGAAGTTAGTACCGAAACTTTAAAATCGCTATAAAATCTTAATTTACCGAGAACTATTGGTCTAACGTATAAAGAACTCTAGAACTCTTTCAGTGCTACTCAGAACTCTAAAAAATATAGACATTTCTTGAATTTGGTTTTGCGTGAAGTTAGCACCGAAATTTTAAATCATTATACAATATTTATTTACCCACAACTATTCGTCTAACCTAGCAAGAACTCTACACCACTTTGAGTGCTACTCAGAACTCTAAAAAAGTTTAGATATTATAACTTTTTGAGTTTTTGATGAAGTTAGCAGGGAAAGTTTAATCTTTATAAAATCTTTATTTACCCACAACTATTGGTCTAACAAAGCAAGATCTCTAGAACTCTTTGAGTAATACTCACAACTCTAAAAAATTAGGACATTTTATGATTTTTGGTTTCGCGTGAAGGTAGCACCAAAACGTTAAATCATTATAAAAACTTTATTTACCCAGAAATATTGGTCTAACCAAGCAGAAGCTTTAGTACTTTTTGAGTGCTACTCAGAACTCTAAAAAATATAGAGATTTTAAAATTTTTGGTGTTGCGTGAAGTTAGCACCGAAACTTTAAAATCGCTATAAAATCTTTACTTACCCAGAACTATTCGTCTAACCTATGAAGAACTGTATAACACTTTGAGTGCTACTCAGAACCCAAAAAATATAGAGACTTTAAGATTTTTGGTGTTGCGTGAAGTTAGCATCGAAACATTAAAATCGCTATAAAATCTTTATTTACTTAGAACTATTGGTTTAACATAGGAAGAACTCTAGAACTCTTTGAGTGCCACTCAGAGCTCTAAAAAATACATTTTAAAATTGTTTGTGTAGCGTGAAGTTAGAACCGAAACTTTAAAATCGCTATAAAATCATTATTTAGCCAGAAGTATTGATCTAACCCAGCTGGAACTGCAGAACTCTTTGAGTGCTACTCAGAACCCAAAAAATATATACATTTTATGGTTTTTGTTTTTGCGTGAACGTAGCTCAACTTTAAAATCGCAATAAAATATTTATTTACCCAGAACTGTCGGTCTAACCTATCAAGAACTCTAGAACTCTTTTAGTGCTACTTAGAACTCTAAAAAGTGTAGACATTTTAAATTTTTGGTGTTGCGTGAAGTTAGAACCGAAACTTCAAAATCGCTATAAAATCTTTATTTACCCAGAACTATTGGTCTAACATGTGAAGAACTCTAGAAATCTTTGAGTGCTACTCAGAAATCCTAGAAAATATAGCCATTTTAAGATTTTCTGTTTTGCGTGAAGGTAGCACCGAAATCTTAAAATCAATATAAATCTTTATTTACCCAGAACTATTGGTCTAACTTAGCTGGAACTTTAGAAGTCTTTGAGTGCTACTCAGAACTCTAATGAATATAGATATTTAATGATTTTTGGTTCTGTGTGAAGGTAGCACCGAAACTTTAAATCATTCTGTAGTTTTTATTTATCCACAACTATTGCTCTAACCTAGCAGGAGCTCTAGTAATCTTTGAGTGCTACTCAGGACTTTAAAAAATGTAGAAATTTAATAATTTTTTTGTTGCGTGAAGTAGGCACTTAAAGTTTAAAATTGCTATAAAATCTTTATTTACCCAGAACTATTGGTCTAACCTAGCAGGAACTCTAGAACTCTTTGAGTGCTTCTCAGGACTCAAAAAATATAGAGACTTTAAGATTTTTGGTGTTGCGTGAAGTTAGCATCGAAACATTAAAATCGTTATAAAATCTTTATTTAATATATTAATAAATCTAATAAATTAATAAATTAATAAATCTTTATAAAATTTTTATTTACAAGGAACTATTGGTTTAAACAACGAAGAACTCTAGAACTCTTTCAGTGCTACTCAGAACTCTAAACAAATATAGACATTTTAAGATTTCTGGTGTTGGGGGAAGTTAGCACCAAAACTTTAAAATTGCTATAAAAACTTTAATTACCCAGAACTATTGGTCTACCCTAGCAGGAACTCAAGAATTCCTTGACTGCTACTCAGAACTCTAAAAATATAGACATTTTATGATTTTTGGTTTTGCGTGAAGGTAGCAGCGAAAGTTTAAATCATTTTACAATCTTTATTTACGCAGAAAAATTGGTCTAACCTAGCAAGAACTCTAGAACTCTTTGAGTGCTACTCAGAACTCTAAAAAATATAGACATTTTATTATTTTTGTTATTGCATGAGTGTAGCTCCTCAACTTTAAAATAGATATAAAACCTTTATTTGCCCAGAACTATTGTTCTAAGCTAGCAGGAACTCTAGAACTCTTTGAGTGCTACTCAGAGCTCTAAAAAAATATAGACATTTTATAATGTTTGGTTTTGCGTGAAGTTAGCAGCGCATCTTTAAAATCGCTATAAAATCTTTATTTATCCACAACTATTGTTCTAAGCTACTTTCTAGAACTAACTTTCTAGAACTAACTTTAGAACAATAGGAGTGCTATTCAGAACTTTTAAAAGTATAGATATCTTAATATTCTTGGTTTGGCCTGAAGTTAGCAGTGAAACAATAAAATCGCTATAAAATCTTTATTTACCCAGACTTATTGGCCAAAGCTAACTAGAACTCTAGAACTCTTTGAGTGCTAGTCAGAACTCTAAAAAATATATTTTATGATTCTTGTTTCTGCGCAAAGGTAGCACCGAAACTTTAAAATCGATATAAAATCTTTATTTACCCAGAACTATTCGCCTACGCTAGCAGGTGCTCTAGTACTCTTTGAGTGCTACTCAGAACTTTAAACAAATATAGACATTTTAAGAAATTTGGTGTTGGGTGAAGTTAGCACCGAAACTTTAAAATCGCTTTAAAATCTTTATTTACAAAGAACTATTGGTTTAAACAAAGAGGAACTCTAGAACTCTTTCAGTGCTACTCAGAATTCTAAAAATATACACATTTTATGATTTTTGGTTTTCCGTGAAGCTAGCTGCGAAACTATAAATCATTATAAAAACTTTATTTTCCCAGAACTATTTCTCTAACCTAGCAAGAACCCTAGCACTCTTTGAGTGCTACTCAGAACTCTAAAAAAATAAAGACATTTTAAAATTTTTAATTTTACGTAAAGTTAGCAGCGAAACTTTAAAATCGCTATAAAATCTTTATTTACCCAGAACTATTGTTCTAAGCTAGCAAGAACCTTAGAACTCTTTGAGTGCTACTCAGAACTCTAACAAATATAGACATTTTAAGATTTTTGGTGATGCATGATGTTAGCACCGAAACTTTAAAATCGCTATAAAATCTTTATTTCCCTATAACTATTGGTCTAACCTAGCAAGAACTCTCGAACTTTTGAGTGCTACTCAGAACTCTAAAAAAATATAGATATCTTAAGCTTCTTTGTTTGGCCTGACGTTAGCAGTGAAACATTAAAATCGCTAAAAAATCTTTATTTACCCAGAACTATTATTCCAAGCTAGCGAGAACCCTTGAACTCGTTGAGTGCTACTCGGAACTCTAAAAAATATAGAGATTTTAAGATTTCTGGTGTTGCGTGAAGTTAGCAGCGAAACTTTAAAATCGCTATAGAAACTGTATTTACCCAGAACTTTTGGTCTAATCTAGCAGGAACTCTAGAACTCTTCGAGTGTTACTCAGAACTCTAAAAAATATACACATTTTATGATTTTTGGTTTTCCGTGTAGGTAGCAGCGAAACTTTAAATCATTATAAAATCTTTATTTTCCCAGAACTATTGCTCTAACCTAGCAAGAACCCTAGAACTCTTTCAGTGCTACTCAGAACTCTAAAAAAGTATAGATATCTTAAGGTTCTTGTTTTGGCCTGAAGTTAGCAGTGAAACATTAAAATCGCGAAAAAATCTTTATTTACTCTGAACTATTGTTCTAAGCTAACAAGAACCCTAGAACTCTTTGAGTGCTACTCAGAACTCTAAAAAATAGTTTTTTTAAGATTTTTGGTTTTACGTGAAGCTAGCAGCGAAACTTTAAAATCGCAATAAAATCTTTGTTTACCCAGAACTATTGGTCTAACATGTGAAGAACTCTAGAACTCTTTGAGTGCTACTCAGAACTCTAAGAAAATATAGCCATTGTAAGATTTTCTGTTTTGCGTGATGGTACCGACGAAATATTAAAATCAATATAAAATCTTTATTTACGCAGAACTATTGGTCTAATTGAGCTGGAACTCTAGAACTCTTTGAGTGCTACTCAGAACTCTAAAGAATATGGACGTTTAATGATTTTTGGTTTTGCGTGAAGGTAGTAGCGAAACTTTAAATCATTATAAAAGCTTTATTTACCCAGAACTATTCGTTAACCTATCAAGAACTCTAGAATTCTTTGAGTGCTGGTCAGAACTCTAAAAAATATAGAGATTTTAAGATTTTTGGTGTTGCGTGAAGTGAGCACAGAAACTTTAAAATCGCTATAAAATATTTATTTACCAAGAACAATTGGTCTAACCTATCAAGAACTCTAGAACTCTTTGAGTGCTACTCAGAACTCTAAAAATGTAGACATTTTATTATTTTTGTTTTTGCGTGAGGGTAGCTCTTCAACTTTAAAATGACTATAAAATCTTTATTTATCCAGAACTATTGGTCTAACGTATGAAGAGCTCTAGAACTCTTTGAGTGCTAGTCAGAACCCTAAAAAATATAGACATTTTATGATTTTTTGTCTTGCGTGAAGTTAGAACCGAAACTTTAAATCACTATAAAATATTTATTTACCCAGAACTATTGGTCTCACCTATCAAGAACTCTCCACCTCTTTGAGTGCTACCCAGAACTCTAAAAAAGTTTAGACATATTAATTTTTTTGAGTTTTTGATGAAGTTAGCAGCGAAATTTTAAACTTTATAAAATCTTTATTTACCCAAGACTATTGGTCTAACCTAGCAAGATCTCTAGAACTCTTTGAGTAATACTCACAACTCTAAAAAATATAGACATTTAATGTTTTTTGTGTTGCGTGAAGGTAGCACCGAAACTTTAAATCATTATATAATCTTTATTTACTCAGATCTATTGCTCTATCCTAGCAGGAGCTCTAGTACTTTTTGAGTGCTACTCAAAACTCTAAAAAGATATAGAGATTTTAAAATTTTTGGTTTTACGTGAAGTTAGCAGCGAAACTTTAAAATCGCTATAAAAACTGTATTTACCCAGAACTATTGGTCTAATCTAGTAGGAACTCTAGAACTCTTTGAGTGCTACTCAGAACTCTAAAAAATACAAACAGTTTATAATTTTTGGTTTTTCGTGAAGGTAGCACCTATACTTTAAAATCGCTATAAAATCTTTATTTACCCAGAACTATTGGTCTAACCTAGCAGGAACTCTAGAACTCTTTGAGTGCTACGCAGAACTCTAAAAAAATAAAGACATTTTAAGATTTTTGGTGTTGCGTGAAGTTAGCACCAACATTTTAAAATGGCTATAAAATCTTTATTTACTCAGAACTATTGGTCTAACCTATCAAGAACTCTAGAACTCTTTGAGTGCTACTCAGAACTCTGAAAAAATATCGATTTATCAAACTTTTGGTCGCTAACTTCACGTGGGTATAGCATACACGTATTGGATTACTGTCAAAATTTAGAAATCAAGATAAGACTCTATGCCGGACTCTGAATTTCCTGAATAGGCCGAATTTTCAGAATCAAGAAAATTTTGTATGTTCTCTGTTGTTATATAAATAGAGGACAAGCTATTTATTTTTCTTTCTTTCTGGAAAGTAGGAAATAAACTGCATTTCTCGATAATTCAGCTAAAACATATCTTAGTTTCTCTTAGCTACTTTGTGAACTCTTAGCGGAGAATAAACTACCTTTCTTGATAGTTCAGTTATATTAATTACATTTTGAAATAATATAAAGAATTAACCTGTACCAAATGATGTGGTTTGATAATCTGATGTGGTTTGATAATCTTGTAGCTTTTAATGTCATGACAACCAAGCTAGAATGAAAGAAAGAAGTTTTCATATTTCATAATGCTGATTCTTTTAAATGTTGTGAATAAAAGTCATTTCAAACTTCAAATAGCCTATTTCGTTGCAATATATATGATAGAATTTAGAAAAATAACATTTATTTCTAATAAATCCAATTTTTGTTTGTGTTTTGCTATATTCAAAAAGTATGCCAACTATCCCCACAATATCAGCCAACCAGACCCTTACTAGGGGTCGGTTGGCATACTCAATTTTAAAAGAAAAAAATGTATTTCTCAAAAACTGTAAACAACAAAACAAAAACAAAAATTGAATTTATTAGAGGAAAGATTGCTCTGTCCGTACACATCCATTACATTGCAATACAGTGCACCATCTGCTCATAAAAAAATAACCAATGAAGAGTTCGGCAACCAGCCCCGGTCTCCCCTATCGAAACTCAGGAGTTTTCATAATATCCCAAGTTTAATACAATGTTTTCAACAAATATTAGTACCATTATTCTCCAACAATGGTACAACAGGTCATCTTTAATATTCTCCAACAACAGGTCATCTTTATACAGAATAGGTTTGTAAAGGTTGTTCATGTTAGCTCATTGATAGACCACACTCGTCTCGTCTTGAATTCAAATCCCACAGACCCTTTTACTTTTTTCGTATAATTACAAAAAAAATGATAAAATGAATGGTTCCTACGAGAAATATTTTATCGAACGTTTAGTTAACCCTGAAGAGGACCGTTTTGGGAATTGGGGCGATGGGATGACCTTTTACTTAAACTACAGTGGGAGTTTCAATATTCATTCAGCGATCCAGCACACTATGAATTGCACACTAATTTCCTCTAATTTCCTTACATATCACTCCTCCAAGTCCCATTCCTAGGGACGTTTTAATACCAGTTTAATTTTTCCACTGGTGGATCCAGGGGGACGATCGGTGCGAGAGCCTCCGCCACAGGAGAGGAAACTTTCTTATTTAATATATATGAATAAAACCCATCCCACACTCTGGACCTCTTAAAAGTAGCTCTAAGTAGCAGCTCTATTACAACCCCCCTAGAAGTTCGTCCTGGAGCCGCCCCTGACCTTTTCCCAGATTGAAAGTTTACCGAGTTTGATTAAAGTTTCTCCAGACGTTACGCTGAAGTATACATTCACTGAAAAACATCTAATATTACATATGTGAGAGAAAGGCCTTCGGAGCTGCCCTTGTAAAGACACAACTCAGTTGACATGCTTGTTCATGCCTAAACTTGGGATTAAATGTAATCGCAATTGTAATTAACCCCGTGCACTGAGATATATTTTCTGAATTCTGATAATTGAAGTATGTTATATAAGTGTATTATAGATGGTTTATCATTATATAACTTTCAAAACATCAATATGGTAACTCTGTCATTTTAGACACTTAACTTTTCACCTCTTCTCAACTCTGTTAGGATTGTAATTGTTAATCTCAACGACATCGAGAAGAATTGATTCGACACTAATATCGATAATTTTATATGCTATTCCCTTCCACTCTCTATAAGTATGATTGAGGGTCTTACCACTACTGGAGGTTGAACGTAATGATCACCGGAACAAGTACGAATTAATTCAGGAACCCCGAAAATTATATATTCAGTAATATCAGTCATTTTCAATGATTTTTACATGTCACTATTTCATCCTCCCTTCAGGTTGCTACCACGGGCTGAACTTGTACCTAAATGGCATCTAGAGTCTCACTCTTTATCTGACCGACCAGAAAACTATGGATTCGACACTAATAAATCATACGTTTATTATCATTTCTATGTCTGTTTCTTCCATTTGCCACCACTGGAGCTTGAACTTGAACGTAAACGGCATCAAAACTACTACCAATTAACTTAGCGATACTGAAAACTAATGATTATTCACTAATATCGATCAATATCGATATTTTTACGTCACTACGTCACTTCAATGGGTGCAAACGACAGCTTAAATCTGAGTTAAACGGCATCGGGAGTTTCATTATTTATCTAAGCAACCCCGAAAACTATGGATGTGTTCTACATATGGAATGATAAATCCACCATGTCCTCACATACTGTGTATACCTAGTATCGAAATACTGTATCCTTAATTATAACAATGATTGTTAACTTTTTTTCTACACTTCATAATATTTCAGTATCTTATCACACATATAAGTAGAAATACACATATGAAAAATTGTTTCGATTGCGAAGGTTAGCTAGTGGATTCAAATCTAACATTTTTGGTTTACTGTTACCCGAAAAAAAACGAAATTGGAATTAGAAAATATTTGCCTGAAAACAGACATAATTCATGCGCTCAATTTCCTGCATGCACTTCAAACCGATTCTCCCTGAAGCTACATGCCAATGGAAATTAGTTAAGTGGTTTAAGTATCGAACTTCTGAGTCAAAGTCCTAGGATCGAATCCAGGAAGTGGACATGAAAAAATGTAATATACAGTATTATATATTTCAGATATAATAACACGAGAATAAAATATTTTCTGTTTCCGTGGAATAGTGAGGACTTCTTTCAATCTAGCCTTGTGAACAATGAAGCAAAATTAATCAAACTGACTCATGTTGTCTGAACAACTGCTAAACGAAGTTTGGAAGAATCGTAAGACACGCCTTTATTATGGACTTAAAGGGTTTTCTGATATGTATAAAGTAATCTCCCTGACCTAAAATCTGTTAAGACATAGGGCATAATAGATGCTTCAACACTCATGTCATTATTACTTGGGTGAAGGCTGTGTCGAAACTTACAAAAGATGTTGCGTCTGAATGATAGGTGTTATTGTGGTCACCAAACACATCCTGTAACATATGCAACCAGGCCAATCAAACAGATAGATCAGTTGTAATTCAGCGAACAGTCCGTGCAGGTTGTCGTGAATTATATCTTATCTGATAGAGTTTCATAGAAGGGAAATTTTGGGTGCGCCAATGGTGATAGCTTCAGTTCCGAAAGTAGCAGAAATCTTCGGAATATCAAGAGGCACAATCTCGAAGATCATGACTGCCTACGACTGCTCTTGAGAAACCATATCAGCGAAGCACAAGCTTGGACCCAAGTGTGTTGCGTGACGGAGACAAACACACATTGGGTAGGCTTGACATCAAGCACAAGTTCAACACGACAACATAAATCACAACTGAGATTAATATAGTACTTACAAACCCTGTTAGCGTCAAAACACTCAGAAGAGAACTCCACAAGCAGGGTATTTTCTGGCATCCCGCAATTCCAAAAACACTTGTGATTGTTACCTATACTGCTTTATTGGGACAGTGGTGCAACACCAATTAAAACTTAACAATGGAGCATTGGAAGACTGTCACCTTGTGAGTTGCGTCTTCCTTTACATTATTTCCAACTGCTTATCGAGTTTACTTGTGGAGAACGACAGCACAAGCGTACGATACAGACTCTCTGTTACCGAAAGTGAAGCATAGCTGTGGATTAGTGATGATTTAGGCAACTATATCCTGGTATTCTGCCGGACCCAATCTTCACCCTCCATGAACATGTCACTCCCAAGGACTATGTAACCCAAGGTATACAAATTAACAGGTAGCCTCACTTCGCGATTAGCGTTCTGATTGGCTCCCTGTCCGTAACGTCATGTATAGGTATCGGTGAGGATTTTTTCGCTTGCCTGCTTGTTACACTTCGCCCTTTACTCGTAAAACTGAATTCATAACATAATTATGTACTTCCTTTTCTTTCCAAATGCGAATAATGAGTTTTTCCTACTCACAGATGAGACAACATAATTTAATAAATAAATAAGAACCGTCAATAACGATTAATTATCTATACAAATAAAAATGAATATAATGTTTGCTCTTAACTTATCCTCTACCTTTGGGCCGATTTTTACATTTTTTAGTACATGAGTTAACCTGGCCTAAGATTTTTGTTACATTGCTTTGATTAAAGGGCGAATCCTAACTGTGTACAAGGTGTTCAAAATTTGTGCCTAAAATATAGTACCTCACGAGCCCATCAAGTTTGAAAAATGAAACTCGGTATATAAATTCTATATGAGACTTAAGGGAAAACATGTTCAATTGTTTTTCGAAAATTTCCGTTCTAAGGGGAAGAGGAAGCAATTTTTATTCATATAAATAAAAAAAAATACCCAGGTAAAAATGATTGTAACAATGTTTGACGACTAACTCATCCTCGACCAACTTAAAGTACCAAGCATTTTTGGTACTTTAGTGCACCCAGGCCATAAAAAAAAAACAGATCATCATTTTTCGGCTAGGGGGTGACAGGAGATAGGAAGGAGACGAAAAGTAATCGAAAACAGCCGATATTGGTGTTCAGCCTATAATTTTCGGGGTCAATGTCCCGATAAGGTTTAAGTCCAAATTCATTCTCTTTGGGGAAGGGGTGATATTATGAGTTTTTGCCATTACAATTTCATTGAAACGTGAATTATAAGAAGGGGGAGGAGTTCAAATACTTGCCGTAAACCAATCATCTCCATGAGAGCATTTCAGGTAGTAAAATGCATAAAGCAAACATAATTCAAAATATTCAGAGATTCCGGGTATGTAATAATAAATTAGATTAGGTTGTGATATGATAGGTTAGGTTACGTTCCATAATCATCCGTTAATCTATCCTAACCTAACATAGCCGAAACTAACCTAACTTAATTTAGTTAGGTTTAGTTAGGTTAGGTTAGAAATCTAACCTAAACTATTGTGTTCAGTGTATATTAATCAACCTGTCATATATCGTTACTGCATAATATTTCCTTTACAGCATTAATATTCGTTTATTACTCAATACAACACTTTACATTATGTGCTGCAGGTTACAAGCTGCACATCAGATGGTTACAGGTTGTAGAGTGGTATACATACATAAAAAAGCATCTTCACAGGGAAAGATTTGCAGTAATTTGTCCTAAACTTTACCCTTCGATTTCTTTGAACTTAGTTTCATGGCTTAGCCCCTCTGCCGGTCAGCCCTTCAATTATAAAAATAATGGTGAAAAGGCACTTTTAGCAGAACAAGTGATTTTGTCACAGGATGTGGCATTGGAACAGGAATAAAATCAAGGTAACTTGTACGTAACAAGTACGGTTCGTTTAGACAAGATTAGGTTAGGTGAATTTCGGTTCATAACAGGTCCCTATGAATGTTCTGCACTTTGCACTTTGAGCACTTTGCCAGAATAATAATTCAGATACTCAACAAAACTTAAGAATATCATTCAAACTAAATAATATATGAGAGTATACCTTTATATTCTCTTTGGTATCCCCTTCCACTTCGCTTTACGTACACTTTTGTCCAAAATTGTTGTCGCATGTCTTTAGAAATTACATAAAGACAAATAACTCTTTTTCTTGTGATAGAAAATGTCACATTTCTTCTTGGAAATAAGCAGAAACACAAAACACATATTTCCAAAAAATATTTCAATAAGAAATTAAGAAATAAGCAAGTTATAATTAAAAAAAGAAATCTCCGAAACTTTCATCGAAAAATTCTAAATTCCATTTTCGTAAACGTTTTCAAACGCGCAGCGAAATTTACAAAGAGGGAATGAATTTTATGCTTTGTTAGAAATACAACATAAATCTGTCATAAGGTTAGCTATTATACATGTGGCACAGCTCTAACAACCATCGCTATTAAGCATTTTACATTTAAACAAAGGACTAAATAGAAATAAGCTACAAAATGTGCGAAGCGATCAGGCATTTTGTGTTAGTGGGTCCGTTATATGCGTTTGGCAAGATGCAGTAATTAGCGTGCCTTTGTAGAGTAGTCGGTTAAAGCTTGTTCTTCATATATTTTATTTTTCCACGATCATCATTTCGAATCCCATACCCTATAGTAACTTCGTTCTCTTTTTTTCTTTTCTTTTCTTTTCTTTTTGTAGAAGGCCCATGTCCTTCTCCATCATCTGCATATCAAAATGCAGATGAGGGGCACATTTACATAGTGATATGTAAATATATAATTTTGTGGTATAATTAATTGCTTATTATTAGCATATTCATTGCATATTAATTAGATATTATGAGTAGAAATGTGTAAAACACCGAGCGTAGTACGTAAATATTAATACAATATTGTATTATATTGTATTTATTCCATTGTGTTTATTTCCTTTATAGGCTTGTTATAGTGTATCTACGGTTTGCATCTAATTACCGAGTCTTTGTATAATGTATATTAAAATGGGGATGAAGGAAGAATTATATTAAATATCATCTACGATGGATAAATTAGAAAAGAAATAGGCAGATTCTATAGGAATCATACATGGATTTCAGAATGCTGGAAGACAGCGCTAGCGCTGAGAGAAGTTTTTTTTTTCTTCCCGACTTCTTGTCGCCTATACTTCGAGATGTGAGGTCTTCACAACTCACCATGTATAGAAATCACCAGAAGAGGAACTAAATGAGAATGTTTATACACAGGAAGTAGCCTACAAACTTCCTTAGTGGAACCACACTGACTTGGATACAGTGGGTAGAAACACACCATTTGTATTGTTTCAAATGTCATAAAATTTTTCGCTTCTACATGCGAGATTTTAGTTTTCTATAGGTGTGATTTTCTATGTAGCGAGCTCTAGCGTCACTTCCAACCCCCTCTTCACCAAGGACCGGTAACGTCAGCCAGCGGACCTTTAGTTTGTTCCCAAGATGCAACACCAATTTAAAATGTCTTACTCTGTTTTGACTTATTTTCTATGTATAATATTAATATTAACGTATTACGCTCAAAACGTTCTTGGAAATACCGTTCAAAATTCCTGATTTATTTTATCATCGTGATCCCTATTCGTACAAGACATTTGGATCTTGTAATTGTCAAAATTAAGAATAAATAAAGATGTTTCCTCTATCTCTCTCCCTACAAACATGGATACCATTGGCAGCAGACAGCTTGAAGGACAGCCGCAGGAAATTGGGCTTACTTCAGCTTCTGGGAGAGATGACATGTCATGTATCTCATATCAATGTATTGTAAAAATATTGTTCCTTATTTCTGTGTATTTTAATATGTATTTTTCTATTCCATAAGTGTGAAAGAAGTAAGATAAACATATTGTTTATAGAAACTATCAAAGATTTCTGCTAGTAGCAGATAGTTTCCAAAGTTCTCCGTCTTGTACCTAGAGCAGCACTTGTCAAAGGGGTGAAGGTTAGAATTTGCAACCTGAAGCGGCTGAACTGGTGTTTTGCAGAGAGGACCACCCAGAAGATAGCCTGAAGGGACAAAAACCTTTGTCAGAGACTCTGGAGGAAGCGAGTTTCTACCTTTTCTAGTTTTGTGAATAGATATACTTGTTTTCGAGGGAAAACAAGTGGAGTTCGTTCTTATATTCAGTGGTGAGAACACGTAAAATATCGTCTCTTGCATATCAGTGGCGGCTAACCCGGGATGTGTGGACATAGTCCCCGAGGATTTTCCCGTGATACATACTATAAACTCGTGTGTGTAGTGAACTTAAAATTCTACATGTCACTTTCGAGTGTTCCAAGAATGTGTTAACCAAGAGCACATATCTGCAGTGTTTGCGACTAAGACTTACAACTAACTGCAGTTGATTATGGAGCTTAATCATTGAAATCATTTATTATAACTTTATTTTTCTTCAAATGTGCTAACCGTCACTTATAGATAAGTGTATATCTTATAAAACCGCACTCGTAAATATGGGGAAGAATTTTCATTTTAAGTATTCCAGTGAAACAAGTAAAGTAACACATCTCTAGTAGAGATTGTTAAAAAGGCCCGTATCGTCTTTAACACGGAGCCTTCCTTGGACTTGTGTACAAGGCTACCAGCATCACTTTTTGAATGCCTTCATGGACATTCTAGAGGTCTACTGTAGATACATAATTATCCAGTCGTCAACATGGTGAAGGACATTTACCCACCCACAGTGGAATAAAAATGTGGAAGGACATGCGAAGTGGAACTAGAACTGTGTGCGTGTTTTAACCCTCTGTTTAACTACGGGAACATTGCCACGAGATAGCTATGCTATTCAACCATTTAACTTTGTGTTTTCGTCTAGTAACTTATTAATACCAGATAAGAATTTGTGTGAATATTGATAACTCCTCTCAGACTGTTCAGAGACTATAAACTCTTCAAGAATGAGGAGTTAAGAAATCTGTATATATATTTTTTTATTTTACTAAGGTCAACTAGACCTTAATTTATCCAGTTTCGTCCTCCCCTCTTTTGTTGTTTTTTTCAATATATAGAAAAGAAGTGTTACATATATATATATATAAATATATATAAAAATTGTGTAAGTGTTATAGTAATGCACTACCGAAGGAAATAATGTGTGAGTGTAGTGGAGTGAGTATACCTCGACAGCTCCCACTTTATGGTGCTTTTATATTGGAAATAAAACCAACATCTCTATCCAGAATCTGTGTTCAACGCAATTGCTGCAGGGTGAGTACATACTGCTAATGAAAATGTTTGTTTTCCAGGAGGGTGATACCAGGAACCATTTTCCCTTGTTTTGTGTATGTCTGACCGGCTCTCTGAATGGGGCCCAGAGAGAATATTAATGCCCAAGGAACCATAATAACAGTCATGAGTAGAGTGAGCTCTTAAACAGGCTGCTACCTGTAAATTGTAAAGTATAGATTTTTTTTAACCTTTTTTGGGAAAATAAAATGACTCACTATAGTAGCATCTTGACCATGGCTGTTATGCAGATAACCCTGAGATCTGCTGTTCCCATTTTCTAAATTTTATGCTCTACCGACTTACTTAAGGGAGTGGCGGCTCTTGCAGGAGAGTACCATTATCTCCAAGAGGGAAGAAATCATTTTTAGATGTTTTGTAATTTGCATTTTATGCAAATATCTCTGTTGTTTTGAATATCCCCAGCCACTCCTCTTCAATTATTTTATTTTTTATTTTGTGTTGGTGTTCTTAGGTAACAGTAGTTAGTAGGCTCTGGCTACCTGCACCTCACAATTACTTGGCGCCAGCAGCGTAAAGGGCATAGAGTATACTTAATATACTCCCTGGTCAGCATACGATTTATGTAATAATTTTCGGTATATGTTTTTTTCTCTTCCCACAATTTTCCAAGAACGAAGGTGTATTGTGTTTTGAATTTATTTTGTGTTTTGAATATTTCATATCATCAATATTGTGTTTAGAGAATTCAGTTTTTTTAGAACTTAGGGGGGAAGAAACTTTTGTAATACCTTTTCCTATTGTAAATGGTCTTAACGCGAGCACAGGCTCGAAAAGTTGGAATCATGGACAAGGAGTTCGTGAATGAAGAGTTCGGACAGAGAGCTGACGAGCTCTCAGATGAGGTACTTGTTGAAATACATAGTGACAATGAGCGCACCATCAGGGTAGTGGGAGACGCTGAAGTGGTGGAAACGGTCCCGCCAGTCACAGGTAGGGAACCGGAAGTGCCGTTGCGGGAGGAACGGGAAGAAATCAGTGAAAATAGAAGAGAAGTTAGTCCAGCCAGGAACATTAGTAGCGCAATGGATAATATGAGTAATGTAAATATTGCGGCCATGTTAGGTGAGATTTTGGAGGGTCAGCGGAAATTAAAGGAAGATTTAAAATTGCAGCTTAAAGAGAATACAACCCAGTTAGAAAGTAAATTAGCAGAAAGTTCAAAGGGTTTGGAAAAGTTAGAGAGGAAAATAGACGAAAGTAACAGTACTTTAGAATCAAGTTGTCATAGGCTAGAACAGACCATAGAGGCTAGCAACGCTCTTCTTGAACTCCAGCTGGAATCCGTGAGTTCAAGACTTGAGCAAAGTGAGCGTCAACTGACGGAGCGTCTGGAGCTCACTACTGCAGAGCTTAGGGGGGAGATTAACCATACCCGAGAAGAACTGTCTACTCGTGTAGCCGAGACTTCAAGTAGGTTAGACGAGGTACAGGAAAATGCCACAAGCGTAGCCAGACAACTGGAAGAAAATTACTCTGATCTCACTGACAGTATTCAACAGGTCTCGTCTCGTGTTGAACAGCCCCACGATCCAACTAAATAATCAGGTCAGGAGAGTGGAAGTGAGTTTCGCTTCCCAATTAGCCAGGCTCAGGGGGGAAATCGAGCAGGAAACGCCACTCGAGGGGATTCGTTCAGAGTGCAACGGTAGCATCCAGCAGGTGCAAGATACCGTACAGGATGTGTGCACGCAACTAGAAAAGAAAAGTGGAAGAACTATATTCAGAAGGAGACAAGTGAGGTGATTGAGGGGAGACTCGCAAACATCTCTGTCTCCGCCACCCAAGAACGTCCTCCATCACCAACCAACACCTCGAGTCGCGATCTGCCCGGTTCTCAACCTGGGAACCTCGCTACTTCCCACGAGACAGACCCTGTTCCGTCGACGTCTCGCTCATGTACCCATGAGACGAGACAAAGTCTAGCAACTGCGCTAGGACTGATACACAGAGATGTCACCCTGCCTGTGTATACAGGAAACGAGACAGAGACTGAAACTTATAATTTTCTCCAAGATCTCGACCGGTACTTCGAGGTCACTGGAGTACCGAACGAGATGAGACTTAGCTTCATCCCTAGAGCCGTCCGGAACACCTGTTACCAATGGTTCCAGGTGAACCGAAGCAAAATTAAAAGCTATGAAGATTTTGTGTATGAATTTCGGAATTGCTATCTTAGCGAAGAGCGGCTGGCCAACCTAAGGGCAAATATTCTAACTTCCCATTTTGACAGCAGAGTGCACAAATGCCCTGCAGAGTATCTGTTGGATTTGCTGCACAAAAACAGTATTTTAGAGCCCCGCATGTCAGATGCGACGTTACTAAAGGTACTTCCGCGGCACTTTCCCAATTGGCTATTTAGGGCAATAGTCTCGTCTCGCCCTAAATCCATAGCCGAACTATTGAATTTGGTCCAAGAGCTGCAGTCGTCGATGACTAATCGCGACCAGTTCTACCAAACAAACCAGAGGAAAGGGGTCAACATGCTCCAAGTGAGCATAGAAAATGAGGAAAATAACCCCTCTGGCCATAGCGGTAAGCACGCTGTTCGAAAGAAAAACAGAACAAGAGAGAACCAGCGTCCTTATCAGAGACAGAGACAATCCAACACGAACCAAAACAACCACCAGCGCTCCCCGCCTCGCAAGCAGAGCAGCGGAAGTGGGTCGTCTGGCTGGTCACGTGGGGGGAACTCCCACTCCACCCACAACAACGGTCTGTAGCCCGCGGTAGGAGGGGCGGAATGCGCAGCACGGATAGACAACGAGGAAATTCCTTCCGTCAAGAGAACGAGGAAATTCAATTACTCGAACGTTATGACCGAGCGCCCCCTCCTACCAGTCAAAACACAAACAATACCAGGAATAACCAATCCTCTTCTCCTTCGTCACGAGAATGAGGATTGTCCGCATATGCTTGGAACAACAGTAGGATGGAATTGGAGAAAACGAGTACACCCGAGTTGTCAAATTTAAATTCCAAGTATGTGCGACATTTAGAAGAGAACGTAGAAAAGAGACATTTTGATGAAAACTCTTGCGAAACCGCAGTGAAAGAAATTTTCGTAACTCAAGAAGAAAAAGAAGAGGGAAATTGTAATTTTTGTTTAGCAATAAAGTCAAAGAAGCATTTTAGTGAAGGCATGTTGGAAAATAAGTTAACATTATTGAGTAGGAATGGAGAACACATTGATCTAGATAGGGAAATCTATGAAGAGGCAAATGGAATATTTAAGAATTTGTTTGATTCTTGTAATGATGAATTACCAACCAATAACGTCATCTCACTGCCAGAGATAAAAGTGGTTTTGTTTGGAAAAGAAGTTAATTCTTTATTGGATACAGGGGCAACTTGCTCTGCAATTTCGAAAGAAATTTGGGACACTGTCTCAAATAGCCATCCCCCACCCGCATTTTTGAGTGCAAATAATATACGGGTTACGTCTGCTTTTGGAACTAAATCAGCGACGATCATAGGCCAGACGCTGTTAGTCATTCAGATACATGGGAAGGAATTTCATACTCTAGGCATTATAATTTCAGGTCTGAACAGATCTTTGATTTTAGGATCCAACTTTTTTTACCGAATCTCGTGCCGTGTTAGACTATGACACCGGCCTTCTACATCTCAAACATCCTTATGATGTAGAAGTGAAGTTTAGATCAGTAGATTGCGAGACTGAGGATCTAGTAGTTCGTTGTTTGGAGTTGAGTGGAGAGTGCCAGAAACCGTTTAGTATGTATGATGAAGTAGATAATTTTGAGTGTAATTTTTCCCCGTCAGACGAAAGACGGAAGGCCATACGGGTTAGTGCACAGAATGAGCCTAAGACCTGCAGAGAAAAGGCAGCTCGTGCCCCAAACTTGGACGATGGGAGATTCCCAAGTGCCCAAGAAATGGCAGTTCACGTTTTCCCACCAGAAGAGTGGATGAAAGTGAACACACGTGCCTCCCATTCAGAGATAGAGGAGTTTGTATCGAACTACTCAGATCTCTCAGCCTCCCAAAGAGAAAGTTTGAAAGCTGTTCTTCTCAAGCACCAAGCGCTTTTTGATGTCAAGCCAGGTTGCATAGCTAACTACGAGCATGAGATTGGAGTAACGGACGAACGTCCAATCAAGACAAAATTATATCCTTACCCAAAGAGATTCAGGAATTTAGTATCTAATGAAATTTCGCGTTGGTTGGCCTGGGGGGTGATCAAGAAGCAGCCTACGGCTTATATAAACCCTCTGGTAGTGACACCGAAGAGTGACGGACGTATCCGGGTCTGTATAGATGGCCGAGCCCTGGCCAAACTTTCTGGTGACCTTTCCGACAGACCAATGCCACCCCTATCTGTTCTCCAGGACATTTGTGACAATTCTTGGTTTAGCTGTGTCAATGCAACGGAGATGTTCTTGCAGATCAAAGTAAAAGAAAGCGACCAGAAATATTTAGGATTCCTACATGAAGGCATTTCGTATGTTTTCCAGAAACTCCCATTTGGGACGAAACAAAGCCTTGCTTCTTGCGTCAGAGCATTAGATATGCTGATTGGATCAGAAGCTAGAGAGTACTGCGGCGCATACGTTGATGACCTGATTCTAGCCGACAGGAGCCTCAATGATCACATAGTACACCTCGACAGAGTGTTGGGTTTACTCACTGCGGGCGGCCTAACTCTCAGGCTGAAAAAGTGCAATTTTGCCAGAAAAAGCTTGAACATACTTGGTTTCCATCTTTCGCAATCCGGTATCGGTAAAGATCCGGCGAAAGTGAAGGCGGTGTTGGACTTTAGAACACCCCGGAACGTAAAGGAACTGCGTTCCTTCATTGGCTACTGCCAGTACTATAGATGTTTTAGTAGGAAGTACTCAGAAGTTCTCCATCCGTTGTTCCAACTTCTAAAGAAGAATGTGAGGTTCAAGTGGGAACCAGAACATCAGGCAGCGATAGAGAAGATCAAGCAGATCTTCCAGGAGGAAGTAGTGCTGAAAACCGTTCTGCCTGACAAACAGCTGATTCTAGAGTGTGATGCGTGTGACATTGCGTGTTCATCTCTGTTGTACCAGCGTGATGATAATGATGATATCCGTGTCATTGCATTTACGTCACGTGTGTTTAATGCAGCACAGAAAAACTATTCTATAACTGAAAAAGAATTTTTTGGACTGATAGATGGGGTTGTTAAGTTTAAACAATATTTAGTAGGGACTACATTCATAATACGCAGTGACCACCTTGCACTTAAGTTCATTCTCTACTGTAGGCTTACAAACCAGCGCATCACCCGGTGGGCGATGCTGCTCTCCAATTTCAATTTTGAATTCCAGTTTGTTAAGTCCAATGAGAATCTGAGTGATTATCACTCCAGGTACCCTCATCACACAGAAGAAGACCTCAGTGTTGCACGGAAGCCTATCCTCCAGGAGTCGCTGATGTCCATTCTGACTGAAATCCCGTGTGAGTTGAGGAAGATGATAGCCATACTACCGGAGATGCAGTCTTCAGATCCTGTCTACGGCAAAATCAAGAGAGATGTCGAAGAGAAGACGGACTCACCAAAGGTGAATGGTGCTTGTCACCGTTTTGAAGTGTTGAACGGGCGCTTATGCAAGCGTGACCGGGAAGGAGTCCGAATATGCATCCCAGAAGTGTTAGTAGTTCCACTGCTCGATTATTACCATTCAGATCGAGGGCACATGTCGGCTAGCAAACTATTACCACTTCTATCAGAATTTTTCGTATGGCCGAAGATGAGAGCAAGTGTGAGGCGATTTTGTGCTTCCTGCGAATTATGTCAGAAGAGCAACCCTCCCCAATGTTATCGTCCGGGACCACTGAATCCCGTCGTTGTTGAGAAGCCAGGCTACTTGGCCTGCGCTGACTGGTTAGGGCCTTTAACCAAGGGAATTGGGGGAGTCCATTATATATTAGTATTCTATGACGCATTTTCAAAACTCGTTGGTTTGTATGCGTGTAGAAAAGCCAACACTACCACTGCAATTAGGAAACTAAAGGAGTACCTAAAAGTGAACCCTAGTGTGGAACTAGTCCTGACAGACAGAGGGTCACCTTTCCAGTCTAACCGCTGGAAAAATGAGTTAGCAGAACTGGGTATCAGGCACATCACTTCTACGCCCTATTATCCGCAAGGTGAGATGGCAGAAGTGGCTGTCAAGGCGACAGTACGTTTGCTACGTAAATTGTGCCATGATAACCAAAGATTGTGGCCCAAATACTTGGATAAAATTGAGAAGTGCTTAAATTCGGCGAAACACCTGACCACTGGCGTGTCAGCATTAGAGTGTCACTTCGGACAGTCTATGTCTAGAGACATAGCAAGGCTATTTGAGATCCCAGACGTGGACCAACGCCATGACGTGCAGTATTATATTGAAATTGCTCGTAAGAACCACAAAAAGAATGCTGCTGCACGAAAACGTAATTTCGACAAGTCACACCGTACTGTAGAGTACAAAGTGGGTGACCTTGTTCTATCTAGAGTTTTCCCCAAGTCGGATGCTCTAGCAGGTGTGTCGAAAAAGGTCTTGCTCTTGTACTCGGGGCCATGGCAAATTGTCGCTACCACTGGCCGGAATATGTACACACTAGGGGATCCAGCGAAAAAAGAGGGCAAAATGACCAGGAATGCTTTCCTTTTAAAGCCATTCATTTCTAGAGAAGAAAAGGATCACAGTGGTACTGGTCAATAGAGATGAAACAGGTCACACATTGATGCATCAATACCCGGATGTGACACATGTGTAAATAGTGTTAGTGTTAGTGTGTATTCCGTGAACTAGTGTATTAGTGTATGTATGGGAACTTATGTCATTTATGTGTAAGTAAAGTCAGGGAATACTGAATTCTCAATATTTAGCTTTTCATTTATTATGTTTACTGTGTGTTTTTACTTTAATTTTTTTTAACCTTAGATGTTAGTGTACTTATATTTTCAGGAACGAAAATGTGTCCTCTTTATGATCTACGTCCTGTACTAGAAAGTACAGCACCTAGAATCATAGGGGGGAAAACTGTAGAAGGCCCATGTCCTTCTCCATCATCTGCATATCAAAATGCAGATGAGGAGCACATTTACATAGTGATATGTAAATATATAATTTTGTGGTATAATTAATTGCTTATTATTAGCATATTCATTGCATATTAATTAGATATTATGAGTAGAAATGTGTAAAACACCGAGCGTAGTACGTAAATATTAATACAATATTGTATTGTATTTATTCCATTGTGTTTATTTCCTTTATAGGCTTGTTATAGTGTATCTACGGTTTGCATCTAATTACCGAGTCTTTGTATAATGTATATTAAAATGGGGATGAAGGAAGAATTATATTAAAATTCATCTACGATGGATAAATTAGAAAAGAAATAGGCAGATTCTATAGGAATCATACATGGATTTCAGAATGCTGGAAGACAGAGCTAGCGCTGAGAGAAGTTTTTTTTTCTTCCCGACTTCTTGTCGCCTATACTTCGAGATGTGAGGTCTTCACAACTCACCATGTATAGAAATCACCAGAAGAGGAACTAAATGAGAATGTTTATACACAGGAAGTAGCCTACAAACTTCCTTAGTGGAACCACACTGACTTGGATACAGTGGGTAGAAACACACCATTTGTATTGTTTCAAATGTCATAAAATTTTTCGCTTCTACATGCGAGATTTTAGTTTTCTATAGGTGTGATTTTCTATGTAGCGAGCTCTAGCGTCACTTCCAACCCCCTCTTCACCAAGGACCGGTAACGTCAGCCAGCGGACCTTTAGTTTGTTCCCAAGATGCAACACCAATTTAAAATGTCTTACTCTGTTTTGACTTATTTTCTATGTATAATATTAATATTAATGTATTACGCTCAAAACGTTCTTGGAAATACCGTTCAAAATTCCTGATTTATTTTATCATCGTGATCCCTATTCGTACAAGACATTTGGATCTTGTAATTGTCAAAATTAAGAATAAATAAAGATGTTTCCTCTATCTCTCTCCCTACAAACATGGATACCATTGGCAGCAGACAGCTTGAAGGACAGCCGCAGGAAATTGGGCTTACTTCAGCTTCTGGGAGAGATGACATGTCATGTATCTCATATCAATGTATTGTAAAAATATTGTTCCTTATTTCTGTGTATTTTAATATGTATTTTTCTATTCCATAAGTGTGAAAGAAGTAAGATAAACATATTGTTTATAGAAACTATCAAAGATTTCTGCTAGTAGCAGATAGTTTCCAAAGTTCTCCGTCTTGTACCTAGAGCAGCACTTGTCAAAGGGGTGAAGGTTAGAATTTGCAACCAGAAGCGGCTGAACTGGTGTTTTGCAGAGAGGACCACCCAGAAGATAGCCTGAAGGGACAAAAACCTTTGTCAGAGACTCTGGAGGAAGCGAGTTTCTTCCTTTCCTAGTTTTGTGAATAGATATACTTGTTTTCGAGAGAAAACAAGTGGAGTTCGTTCTTATATTCAGTGGTGAGAACACGTAAAATATCGTCTCTTGCATATCAGTGGCGGCTAACCCGGGATGTGTGGACATAGTCCCCGAGAATTTTCCCGTGATACATACTATAAACTCGTGTGTGTAGTGAACTTAAAATTCTACATGTCACTTTCGAGTGTTCCAAGAATGTGTTAACCAAGAGCACATATCTGCAGTGTTTGCGACTAAGACTTACAACTAACTGCAGTTGATCATGGAGCTTAATCATTGAAATCATTTATTATAACTTTATTTTTCTTCAAATGTGCTAACCGTCACTTATAGATAAGTGTATATCTTATAAAACCGCACTCGTAAATATGGGGAAGAATTTTCATTTTAAATATTCCAGTGAAACAAGTAAAGTAACACATCTCTAGTAGAGATTGTTAAAAAGGCCCGTATCGTCTTTAACACGGAGCCTTCCTTGGACTTGTGTACAAGGCTACCAGCATCACTTTTTGAATGCCTTCATGGACATTCTAGAGGTCTACTGTAGATACATAATTATCCAGTCGTCAACATGGTGAAGGACATTTACCCACCCACAGTGGAATAAAAATGTGGAAGGACATGCGAAGTGGAACTAGAACTGTGTGCGTGTTTTAACCCTCTGTTTAACTACGGGAACATTGCCACGAGATAGCTATGCTATTCAACCATTTAACTTTGTGTTTTCGTCTAGTAACTTATTAATACCAGATAAGAATTTGTGTGAATATTGATAACTCCTCTCAGACTGTTCAGAGACTATAAACTCTTCAAGAATGAGGAGTTAAGAAATCTGTATATATTTTCTTTTTATTTTACTAAGTTCAACTAGACCTTAATTTATCCAGTTTCGTCCTCCCCTCTTTTGTTGTTTTTTTCAATATATAGAAAAGAAGTGTTACATATATATATATATATAAATATATATAAAAATTGTGTAAGTGTTATAGTAGTGCACTACCGAAGGAAATAATGTGTGAGTGTAGTGGAGTGAGTATACCTCGACAGCTCCCACTTTATGGTGCTTTTATATTGGAAATAAAACCAACATCTCTATCCAGAATCTGTGTTCAACGCAATTGCTGCAGGGTGAGTACATACTGCTAATGAAAATGTTTGTTTTCCAGGAGGGTGATACCAGGAACCATTTTCCCTTGTTTTGTGTATGTCTGACCGGCTCTCTGAATGGGGCCCAGAGAGAATATTAATGCCCAAGGAACCATAATAACAGTCATGAGTAGAGTGAGCTCTTAAACAGGCTGCTACCTGTAAATTGTAAAGTATAGATTTTTTTTAACCTTTTTTGGGAAAATAAAATGACTCACTATAGTAGCATCTTGACCATGGCTGTTATGCAGATAACCCTGAGATCTGCTGTTCCCATTTTCTAAATTTTATGCTCTACCGACTTACTTAAGGGAGTGGCGGCTCTTGCAGGAGAGTACCATTATCTCCAAGAGGGAAGAAATCATTTTTAGATGTTTTGTAATTTGCATTTTATGCAAATATCTCTGTTGTTTTGAATATCCCCAGCCACTCCTCTTCAATTATTTTATTTTTTATTTTGTGTTGGTGTTCTTAGGTAACAGTAGTTTCGGCTCTGGCTACCTGCACCTCACATTTTCTTTTTTTTTTTAGAAAAGCTTGATTCTGTGAATTTTTAAAGGAACAATGTTTTGTTCTAATAATGCTTCTAATATTATGCTTTTCATTTTAGTTTATTTGAATATTTCCAAATAATTTAGAATTATGTCTTTAAAAACATTAAAGTTGTCAAGGATTTTATAAAAGCCGGAAGCTTTATTTATAATCATTTTCATAACCGAAATGAGAAACTTACAAATAGTGAAATTTTAATTAACATATGACTAAACTTTCATAAAATAGTCATTAAATAAAACATTTACTCCGCATAGTTTCTGCAAGTAATGTGTAAGAAATAGTCAGAAATAATGAACGTAAACCATTAAATGTCGATTAAAATTTAGTAGGGATAGTTCTAAAGCCAAGCAGAAAATTCTCTCTGCTTCATGAAAATAATAAACATTTTAAAAAATAATGGTATTTTTGCTGTATCGGCAATTTGTTTAGTAAATAAATAAATAAATAAAATACAATTATATAATTCAATCACTCTGACTCGATAGCTTGAAGTGGAACTGTGTCGGTCGCGATCCTTCGGCTTTCTTCGTAGTACACGAAGGGACACGAAGTTGATCCGAAACAAGGGAAAGGGCGTAGTAAGAAATAGTGGCACGCCACAGAACGGCATGATGTGTGTGAATGGTCACGGCAGTGACACGGACGGATCATGGCAGGGGAATGACATGGGCATGATACGCTATGTGTGAATTGATCTTTGACTCAAAACTGGCACATTCAATGCACGAGGGAGTCAAGTTCACTTTTGATATTTTAGACATGTTTTATCTTTAAATTTTTCCATAACCATCAGTACAAATCACATACCCTACAGTCTTTTTTTTTTCTTTTTTAAAGAAACACCTGTTCTCTCTATTCGTTATAGTGTTTTCCAACAAGTAGTAGGGTGATTTGTTAAAGCATAATTTAGTGCCCCCCCTTTTTTTCGATGATCATTAGTTCCAGCTTCGTGCCTACAGTATTTTTAAAATTTTGTTCCCGAGATTTCATTATACAGCTCTCTACTATTAATAAAAGGTATTTGGTTAGTAATTTAAACGCGAAAATGAAACTTTAATAAAACTTAATCAACATATCATTAATTTAAATAAAATAATACTTTCGATTTCATCACGAAGGGGCTAAACCATAGCTATACAGAGGATGGCCAAGAATTTCCAATGTGTTCATACCCCTTTATTGGGACAAGTGTCATCTTACTTTTCAAAACCAGTTTATAAACAAAATTTAATCTGCCTATTTTAAGAGTTTCGGAAGATACTATATTTTTATCACACATTTGGAGCAGATTTCTCTCTTAGGATACCGACTCTAATGAAAGCAATATGATAAAAAAAAAATGATTCGACCACCTTTGAAGTTTAATTTCAAACGGTTCAGTCATTATCCGTGATGAAAGTGATGAGTACAAACTATTTCTTCAGGGGGAGAATTTCAATACACACGGTTAAAGTAGCACTGCAAAAATACCGGTTTCTTCGGAAGTTTGGACGGGAGTGGTAAGAATTTCATTGGTCCCAGGAGAAAATGTGCCCCTGTGCTGTCCCCTGAAATTATCACCACGTGGTGAAGAGGCAATCAACATCAACTTAATTTTTACAAATTGCCCTTTCTCCTTTTAGAAGCTAGGCTATCGTAAACGCTGGGATAAGTTTTCACTTACTTCATTGACGAATTTATATAAGTAGATTCAAGTCACTTATTACTGACTTGCAGGATACACTATTTTTATCATGCTTCTTCAATCTCCTTCCGCTTTAGGATATATATTTTGGCGAAAGTGAGATGATGAAATCACGACTTTAGCCAAATGATTTGGCGTGGGAGACCTGGGTTCGATTCCCAGAAAAAGCTCACGGGGTTCGGATTGCACATTAATCAGTAGGTCGCGTCTCATATAGCCTCGCTGTTGAAAGGGAATTTAAACTCAAAATCACCTCAACTCTATCCAAGTGATTCTGATTTTCAAAAATTCGTTTTACATAGTTCAGCGTTTACCTGTGATGAGGAGACAGAAACCTTCGATTCATATTTATATGTTCAGAAAGTAATATATAAATTACCTTTATACCATTTCCTGTAGATTCTGAACATTCGAAAACTCGATTACACGGAACCATTTATTTTAATGAGGAGTTAATATATCAAACTTCATCTATCTAACATGAGGGACTTTTGAGATACTTTATTTATAGGTTAAATTTTAAAAAGCAAATTTTAACAAAACATTGACAAGACGACAGTGTTAATTATGTTCAGAAAACCATTTAACTAAACTAAAAAATGAAGCAACCACCCCTTTTCGTATAATTTGTTTATATGTGTTATCAAGATGTATTTAATAAGCTAGCAATCGTGCCGCAGTCAGTTAGTACGCACTCACTAAATGTTCAAGTTTGGTGATGATCAGCAGTTCACATCCGGTATACTAGTTTTTTTTTATTTAGTATTATGTTTACATTTTGTTAGTTGTATTTTGTTAAACAACTCTCTTTTAAACCAGCGTGGGAGGCTCGGGTTCGATTCCCTTCGGGAGCTCATGTGGTTCGGATTTCACGTTAATCAGTAGGTCCACGTCTTATATGGTCTTGCTGCTGAACGGGACGTTAAACTCCACTCAACAATCTCTTTTAATCCAAAAAATATTTCTCAATATTACTAATTTAATGCTATTCAATTTTAATATGTGCGTAAAGTATAACTCAAACTTTTATATTTATCAAATATTACAATTAGCAAGATTTCAATAAAAAGAAGGAACTTGATTGTCACAACCTGAAAATGAAACTTAAATAAAAGTTTAGCCAACATACCCGCAACTTTAATAAAACATTACTATCCTATTTATTATGTATCATGTAGTGCTAACTATATTTGTTGTATAATTTTGCAATACGAACTAATTTAAATATTCTAGAAAAAGTAACTACATTTGTTAATTCCTTTTGTACACAATGATGTGATAAATCTTTACATTACTATATAAACAAGTATGAAAATAACAAAATTATTTTATCTAAAATTTCTTCTAATTCAATACAGGATACTTTAAAATCATCATTCAATGTTTTTTTCATAAAAATGACCATAATAGGATTGCTTTTTTTTTGTTTACTCTACATATGCACTGCAAGTTATACGTAAATGTGGTTTAAATAATTAAAATAATATAAAAAATTATATATCAATTGGCGATTTTTTAAAAAAAAGTGTTGGTCAACAAGAGGATTTACGAGTATCATTTTACGCGAAGTTGTCTAATATATATGTGAAATTAAAATTAAATATTTTTAAAGACAGCACTCCAAGTTAATTTGTTTGATTGTAAATGTAATATTTAAAAATAAATCACTTAATACTCTTTGATGAGTGTGAAAAGGCGACGTAAATACATTTTCGGTTTGATGGCTGATCTTGAGTTTATCGTCTCTTTGAGCACTGAGGCTATATGAGACGTAGATCTACAGCTCAAAGTGGGTTCCGAAACACATGCGCTCTCACCGAGAATCCGAACTGGATCTTTTGCGTCGAAAAGGCGTATGTGAACCTTATAATGACGAAGGAACGGTTTTCACTCCAAGGTGAAATCCCAATCGGAGGTGACTTGAAAGAATTTATTTCGAAAGAAAGAGTAAATATTTTCATCTTCAGAATGGTTAACTTTTTCAGGTCTGAAAAACCTATTTAGTTGCGTCTGAACTTTTGGAAATGTCATTTTGAAGGTATATAGAGTCTTGTGTGTGTGTGTTTTATAATGTATTTTACAGGATCTTATTGTTTCTCATAGTCATTCTCTGAAATGAAGTTTTTAAAGTGGCAATTTTAGTCGAAATCTTTTATTTTAAAGTATGTGTATGAAATTAAGTTAGAACTCCCCCTTCAGTAGTGTTTGAAGGATTGATAGTAGTAGAAAATGGATCGATCTGGAACATACTAGAACATATTAGGCCATACTTGGCCAACTCAGGAGCCCCTGGGAAATCGAGCATCGTGAACTGTCAATCCACAGTCTTTTACGGCTTCCATTTTAGGGGTGTATTTGTTCCCTTTTATGAGCACTTTTTAGGGGGTGTATTCGTTCCCTTTTATGAGCACATTTTTAGGGGTGAACTCGTTCCCTTTTATGATCATATTTTTCAACCCCTTACGAACACATAGCAGAACATAAGACTATTTAACATAGCAGAACTAGTAAAAGAGTATGACTTATTTTCCAAAGAGACTACGAAGCATATCAGGGGTGTATTCATTTTAACATAGCAGAAATTACGAGCAGAGCTAATAACCCCTATTGTAACATAGCACAGATTACATAGCAGATCTAATACAAGAGTATGGCTTATTTTCCAACCCCTATTTTAACTTAGCACAGACTATGAAACATAGTTCATTTTAGGGTTGGACTCGTTTTCAACCCCTATTTTAACATGGTAGAGAATACATAGCAGGGGTGTATTCATTCCAACCCTTATTTTAACATAGCAGAAGTTACAAACACACAGAAGAGCGGATCACCCCTATGACTCATTTTTCAACCTTTATTTGAACATAGTTAATTTTAGGGGTGTATTCGTTCTCTATTCGAACTTAGCAGAGAATACATAAAAAACTACTTCAACCCTTATCTTAACATAACACATAGCAGATATAAGACTACGAAACATAACAGGAGTGTACTCGTTCTCTTTTATGAGTAATTTTCCAACCCCTATTTGAACATGGCAGAACATAGCAAATTAGTTCCACCCTTATTTTAGCAGAATATAGCAAAAGGGGTACGAACACACAACTATTTAACATAGTAGGGGTGTACTCGTTCCAACCCCCTATAACAAAGATTCTTTTAAGGAGTGAAATTGTTCTAACCTCTATTTTCTTTTACAAGGGGATAATATTTAAAGATTGCAAAGGAATGCAAAATTCCGTGGTTTGTTATCAGTTACATAATAACTTCCGCCATATGTCGATAATTCTCATTACGTCATTCATCCGGATTTTAAAAACATTGTGCTAGTTTTTTTCTTTAACAGACAATACTGATTTAATAGTATAACTTGTCATTCAATGGTAGGATTAAAAAAGGGGAAACCCCGACCGTGACTCGATGATATCATCTCTATTGCGCAATATTGCGCAGTGCAATTACAAAAGGTATAAAAGACTGATCGGGAAGATTTTTTGTAATCAGTTCCTTGTTGGTGTTTAATGTGTAAAGTTCTTATCATTTGAAGTTCCGATTTTTTGTGTGTGTCTATATTAGTGTGGTTTTGTTTTTTAGTTGTTTATAGGTAAGACATTTATAACAATAATATTATATTATAAAAAACTCACTTCTGAACTATTATAGTAACGTTGCGTTATTTTAAAAAATGGCAACGAAAAAGGTTAAACCAAATGCTATCAATTTATCAACTGATACTCTATTTAATAATAATTTGAAAAAAATCATTTTAAAATGTGATAGTATTTTAAATGAGAATAATGGATGATTTTTAAATAATAAAAGAAAAGACTGTTTAGATATATTAAAACAGGAACAACATGATACGTCTTTTAAAGTAAATTTTTCTTTGGCTACAACTTTGTAAAACCAGTAGATTTAGAAAAATGTAGATTCTTTGTAAATAGTGGTAACGAAATTATTTTATCGAGTACAGATGTGAATGCTATAATTGAAAAACTATTTAATAAAATTTTAGTTGAACAAGAAAACAGAGCAATTAAGAAATCAGGGTGGTCTCTATGCTCTCAACCCAACCATCTCTTAGAAATTAAAATCAGTAAATATGATCCACTGTTAGCATTAGTGTTGTAAATAGAATAAAAACCGTTCGTATTTTTTCAGAAATGTACGTTTTTTTAGAAAAAATACATTGCCTCTCGTTTTTTTCTAAAATTAGTTTTTTTTAAATAGTCATTTGTAATGCATCTTACGTCTATTTAAGTATGAAATATTTTTATGTAGGTGTAATCACCGTAAAATGCAGCATAAATTAAACGCTAGATACGGATACACTGCAAATATTTTACAACTTACATGAATACCATACCTATTAACAATTCGGGTTTCAGCAGTTTTCATCAATATCAACTAAGAAATAAAAGTAGAAATAAAATTTTGTTTTTTTCGTGAAAGCAGGTCTTTAATAAGTACGATAATAATGTCACGAACAGTATAAAATTCAAATAACTTGTCTAAAGGTAAAAACTAATACTAATTTGCCTAATAGTATTTTTCTAAATCTCATATATAAATAATTTGTCGACTAGATATATATGATATGCAGAGCCGGCTCTACCATATATGCAACACGTGCATTTGCGTGGAGCGGCAAGTTTGGAGGGTACGGCAAAATCAGTCGTAAGTATATTATTTAAATTAGATATTTCTTGGAAACAGACTTCACGATGATGGTACTTACATTTACCAAGCTGACCTTTTGAATACTACATTCATAAATTGTTTAGCCTGCATTAGTTTAAGATCACATGGACAATGCTAAAGCAAATGGTCGAATAAATCCAAGCATAAATTGCTTAATTGTTGTCAAATGTAAGAATTCAATTCTCGAATAGTAGCGAATATCTGTTTCATTTAGTAAGTTATCATAGTTTTGATATGAAAACTAGTCATGTTTTTATCAGAAACAAGTTCCTTATCATTGAAGATAGAAACAAGTTTTTTAATGTTAACAGATGTAGAAGAAAAATCAAGAAATAAAGATGAAAGAGCTAGTTGCACTGGAATTGCAAACTGATACATTGAGATTGAAGCTCGATATTGAATTTATAAAATGGATTACCATCTTTCCTCTGCAAGTTTTTTGCTTTATCCGTCACTAACATAATAGATTAATATTTAAAGAAAAAGCAGACACAACGGGATTGCGTTTTTAGTATGTATTTATGCCTTTCTGAGTGTAACTGCATTTACCCTCCCCTTCGTTGTTCATGCTGGAGTAGCATACCTAAAATCATGACTTTTAAGAGTTGTTCTTTCTGGAGAAAGGGGAGGCGGCAAATTATGCCATTGCACGGGGCGACAAATTGCCTAGGGTCGGCTCTGATAATATGTATATACAAAACATGAATATAGGATGACACAATTTGATTTAATGCAGGGTGTTTCAAAATTAATATTAGGGTTTTGAAACTTTCTAGTATCTATTACAATTAGCTTACAATTATAAATATTATATCAAGTGGAAGAGCTACTCAAACAGTTTTGTACGGACGCATGCACATGCATTGTTTCTTCTGCTTGCCGTTAGAAAGAGCAAGTAGCAAAGATGGAGACTAGAGAGCAGAATTTTTTTTGTGTGTGTTTTAATAAAGACTGAATCTGTAGTTACAGTGCAACCGTCTGTGTGAAGAATGTTAAGGATACGCTTGCAACTATGTCCTTATCGTTTGCAGTTGCTACAGGCCTAAAGCCTACAGATTACAGTTTACGTGCCAATTTCGCCGTGAAATATTGCTGCATAACAATGAAGATTTTCTGGATTGTGTAGTCTTCAGTGATAAATCGACATTTCACCTAAGAGCTAATGTGAACACTCATAATGTTTGTACGTGGCGGTCAGCAAATCCTCAGGAGATGGTGCAGTTGAAACGAGACTCCCCTAAATTGAATGTGTTTTGTGCCATATGGCGGAAAGTTTATGGGCCTTTCTCGCCTATCGACTAGATGTGTGTCGTGTGACGAATGAATCTCACATTGAACACTTGTAGCAAAGACTGTTTGAGGTGCTCTTTTACTTGATGCATTGCTTATAATTGTACGTAAAATGTAATAAGTACTAAAAGACTTAAAACCCCGATATTCATTTTGAAACACCCTGCATTTCTCACCAAAAGTGTTGGAACTAAGATGTAAAAAGGAGAGAAAATTTTCCTTATAAAGTTATTGTTTACAACAACGATATTATTAGTCGAAACTATAACTACAACAACAACACGGACTAGTAGTCAAAACATGTAATCAAATGTACACTCGGTGGCCCAGTTGGCCAAAGTGGCACACACGAGTGTGTCACTTTTTTAATACTCTCCTGTGTGGACACTCATTAAGATATCGGGATATTATTCTTGCCAAGTATGGTTGGACAATAGTTTATCATATCAATTTCTTTTTCTTCTGGTGTCGAATTTCCTTCTCAAATTTCACCCCAGTCAAATATTCGAGAATTTTTTAATTTCGAATTTCCTTTACTTTTTTTCTCTAGCTTCCTTAATTGTAGAAAGACCTCCTTAAGACTTGCCCAGTAGATACCTCGGATGCATACGTAATTGTTGACATCAATTGGACGGGCCTGCGCGCAGTGTTGCCAGTTAGGGAAATTAAAATTTCCCTAAATTTGGGCAAAAAATTTGAATTTTTTTGTTTATAAATCCGTACCTATACGTCCGAGTGCAAGTCAACTTACGCCAATCGAACATTTGTCCTTACTTACCAAACGCAAGTACAGATCGTTACAATGAAGTACTTAGGGGGCGCACGAAAATGGTAAATTTCTGAAGTAGAATGACATTTTTTTTAATTTATGCTTAATTTGTTAGATATTGCCATTATACTTGTAGAATATATTCTTGAAGTACTAAGGCTTATTTTCAGATAATTTTCGTCAGTCTGATGGCAGTGTTTCCAGCCAAAACAATTGATTTCGATTTTAGGTGAAAAATTCGAAAAATTTATCTTTTACCTTTTATTATTACCCTCTTGCTAGCTACATTGAAACAAACGTACCACTATCTGAAAGCTTCCTCTTTGCCTACAGAACGCACCATAAAAAGTTTCAATGGGATAATTATAGAAGCTGTAGCTGCGACATATCTGTTGATTTTTGCTTCTGAGGCGTAAAAAGTGTCAAAATTTCATATGTACGATGACAGAGGTTTTTTTCTTTCCCTCTTTGAATGGAAGCCAGCGAGTTCAGGATTTCACTTTACCTTGTCAACATACCAAAGAAATTTGTAGGCGACTTGAACCCATATAGCAGCAGTAGTGATAGATACAAAAAATTTTGAAATTCGGTTAGGGAATTTTTTGTAAATTTTTTCCCTTACATTTCCCTCAATAATTTCCCACCCATTGGCAACACTGCAATGCAACTTACACCAAAACATAGCCACATCCATTTTCTAAAAAACAAGGTCTTAGCCATATCAATCGAATGAATGGTTTCTGAACAATATGTCACTAACTGAAAATGTAGGAAAACACCAAAAATGACCTGGGTCCGAAAGGAATGATCACATAATTTTGCTCGTATAGGTAGAAAGAAACAAACGATTCTTAAGTTACAAAGGCTTCGACTCAAGTTCTGTTGATTATTTCCATAATCTGCAACATAAATCAATAAATACGAGGGCTGCTATATATATTTCTGGCCTAATAATGAAAATACGAATATTTATCAACGAAAATGGTTTTATTGTTTTTCAAAATATTCTCCATCAAGATTTATACACTTTTGCATGCGCTCAAACCAATTTTCGAAGCACTTTTTCCACTCCGATTGAGACACCTCCAAAACATGGTTTTTGAATGCTTCAACAGCATTTTCTGGCGACGAAAATCGTTGACCACGCATTTTTTTCTTGATGTGTGGGAATAAAAAGAAGTCATTGGGTGCCAAGTCAGGGCTGTACGGCGGATGACCCATCACTTCGACGTTTTGGCCGGTCAAAAATGCGCTGGTTTGAGCCGATGTGTGAGAGCTCGCATTGTCATGGTGCACAATGATTCGTCTTCTCTTGTTCATTTTTCGAATTTCTCCGAAGACTTCAGGCAAACAAATGGTGGTGTACCACTCAGAATTGACCGTCCTACGTTGCTCAAGCGGAACAGTCGCCACATGACCAGTTATGCCGAAGAAACAGGCGACCATTTGCTTCGAAGTGCTTCTTCCACGAACAACTTTCGTTGGATTTGGCTCGTCTTGGAAGACCCACACGGTCGATTGCTGTTTTGTTTCGGGCTCATACGCATAGATCCATGATTCGTCACCTGTGACGATCTTATAAACGTCTTTTGAAGCACCGCGATCGTATTTTTTCAGCATTTCTTTACACCAATCCACACGAGCTTTCTTTTGAGCGATTGTCAAATTGTGCGGGATCCAACGAGAACAAACCTTTTTTACGGCCAGGTGTTCATGCAATATCGAATGTATGCTGGTGGAAGAAATGCCTAGGCATGCCTCTATCTCACGGTAAGTCACATGACGGTCTTGCATTATCAGTTCACGTACGGCATCGATGTTTTCTGGCACAACGGCTGTTTTTGGACGACCTTCACGGAATTCGTCTTTGAGCGAGCGTCGGCCACGATTGAATTCGTTGTACCAGTTTTTCACAGTGCTATAGGATGGTGCTTCGTCGCCATACAAAGATTTAAGTTCATCGATGCACTCTTGTCGTGATAATCCACGTCGAAAGTTGTGAAAAATGATCGCACGAAAATGTTCACGAGTTAATTCCATTTTTTTGCCAAGTTGATTTCTTCAAGTACCTGTAAAAGAAAAAAAAATTGTCGTAAGTCAAAAAGTTCTGAGTACATTTATGCTACAAAATGTCAAACTTTCCAATGGAAATGTCAGATTGCACCTGGCAACACTTAGTGTTGCCTAGGCCAGAAATATATATAGCAACCCTCGTAATAGTTGCCAGAAAGAAAAACAGACATTTGAAAAAAAAACATGAAAAAGAACGATGTTTTTTATTGAAAAAAACTTCACAGAAAAAAACCGTTTTTTTACATCACTAGTTAGCATCATCTTTTATAAAATTGACTCAATGGATTTTATATAAAAAATGTGTTCTAAATATTCAAAATATCGATAATAGATGTTTTATGTATTGCATTCTAGCTGCATTGTATCCTATAAAAGATCATCCACATCGTGTAAATAATTACATACAATATAATAATACTTTATTACCGTTATTTAAAAAAAACGAATATAAAATTCCCTGTTGAAGTAGCACACATAAGCAAATTTGAACATATGTATAATTCCGTATTTACTAAGGAACAAATTTCTATTAATATATATATGCATTAATTATGATGATGAAACAATTTTTCCGTTACGTATACGCGAAAACACAGCTATAGGTAAACATATTGATTTATTATATTTAAACTCTCATTCTTGTTTAATTACAAATTTAAATGGTTTAGTTAGACATCAATTAGGTACTCATCAAACATTTATTTGTAGACGATGTTTAGTATCTTTTTATAACAAATCAAAAATAGATGAACATGAGAAATTATGTAAAGAACACACTCCAACCAAAATTAACATGCCGAAACAAGGAGATGTTTTAAAATTTCGAAAACTAAAATTGTTATTAGAAAATGATGTCATAATAGTTAAAGATTTTGAAAGTTTATTAAAAGCTATAAATAAACAAATTGGATCTAATACAATACAAATTCAGGAACATATACCATGCAGTTTTAGTTATATTGTATGTTGGAGTAACAAATATATGAAATCAGATTTAGTTATTTATCGTGGAGGAAATGTATCGATTAAGTTTATGTCTGCTATGGAGAATTAATTAAGAAAAATAATAAACATATTAGATCTGTGGAGGCGTTAAAATATTAAATAATACTTTTGATAAAGTGGATACTTTCAAATATTTAGGATCAATATTAACAGACGAAAATCATATTCACGAAGAAATTAAATGTCGACTAAAAGCAGGGAATTCGTGTTACTATTCGGTTCAAAATCTCTTGTCGTCGCGAATTCTGTCGAGGAATTTGAAGCTTAAAATATATAAAACGATAATCATGCCTGTTGTTTTGTATGGTTGCGAAACATGGTCGCTTACTCTGAGGGAAGAACATAGACTGAAAGTATTTGAGAACAGGATCCTGAGAAGAATATTCGGACCCAAGAGGAACGAGAATGGGGAATGGCGGAAGCTTCATAACGAGGAACTACATAGTTTATATGGTTTACCCAACATTGTTAGGGTCGTCAAGTCTAGGAGGCTTAGGTGGGCAGGTCATGTAGCTAGAATGGAAGAAAGTAGAAACGCTTTCAAAGTCTTGACTGGTAGACCCATAGGAAAACGACCATTAGGAAGACCTAGGCGCAGATGGGAGGATAATATTAAGATGGATCTCGCAGAGATAGGAATACAAAGTAGAAACTGGATCCAATTAGCTAAGGATAGAAGTCAGTGGAGAGCTTTTGTGAACGCGGCATTGAACCTCCGGGTTCCATAGGCCATAGAGTTAGTTAGTTAGGAATTAGATCAACAAAAACCAATAATACCATTAAATAGTTCTCAGTTACAGGAGTATAATCTATCCACTGAATGCTCTGTTTGCAACAGTAAATATATGAGTAACAATAGAACAGTTAAACATCATAACCATTTAACTGGAACATATATTGCCACGGTGTGCAATAATTGTAAATTGCAAATTAAAGGTCAGAAGAATTTTATCCCTGTATTCTTCCATAATTTATCTGCCTATGATGCACATTTATTTGTGAAAGAACTAGGTTGCACACCTGGCAATATATCTGTATTTGCTGAAAGCACTGAGAAATACATCACATTCTCCAAACATTTTATTTTAATGGTAGACCTATTGAGTTACGTTTTGTAGACTTATTTAAATTTCTTCCGTACAGTCTCGAAAATTTGGTGTCAAAATTAAAACCTGAAAAATTCGTACAAAGCAATATTTTTTTGGCTGATAAGTTCCCTTTAATTCTCCGTAAGGGAACTTATTTTTATGAATACATAACAAATTTAGATACATTTAAAGAAACTGAATTTCCTGGAAGAGAGGCGTTTAATAGCAAATTGAATGGAACACAAATTTCCGAGACCGACTATCAATATGCAAAACTGATTTGGCGTGTGTTTAAGTGTCAAAATTTAGGAGACTACCATGATCTATATTTAAAATGTGATGTACTTCTCACAGCAGATGTATTGGAAAATTTTCGAAAGACGTGTTTAAATGCTTTTAGTATTGGCCCTATTAATTGTTTTACTGCACCTGGTTTGGCATGGCAAGCCATGTTATATAATACAAAAGTTGAACTTGAACTTTTATCAGATATCAATACGTATATGTTTGTAGAAAAATCGATTCGTGGTGGCATCACACAAGCTGTATTAAGGTATGCCAAAGCTAATAATCCCTACGTACATGATTTTGATGCGGAAAAAGAAAAATCTTATTTACTGTATATTGACATGAACAATCTGTACGGACTATCAATGATTGATTATTTACCATATGGTGGTTTTCGATGGGAGGATAAAATTGACAATTGGCAAGACAAGAATAAAATTATCAATTGGCCCACTGATAGTGAATGTTTTTTTTTAGAAGTGGATTTAGAGTATCCTATTATTTACACGAATACCATTCTGATTTTTCGTGTGCTCCCACTAATGAAGTTCCACCGAATGGTAAATACTCAAAATTACTATTAACACTTAAGTCGAAATCGACTTATATCTTGCATTATAGAGTATTACAATTTTATCTAAAACAAGGTTTAATATTGGTAAAAGTACATAAAATATTATGGTTTCGTCAATCTAAATGGCTTGCATCTTATATACAAGAAAATACTCAGCGTCGTGCAAATGCTACAATTGAATTTGAAAAAGATTTCTATAAGTTATTAAATAATTCTGTATACGGAAAGACAATGGAGAATGTACGAAAACGCATTGATATAAAATTAACTAATAATGAAAAAAGTGTAAAAAATTAGTAGCGCAAGATCAGTTTCAAAACTGGGTAAAATTAGGAGACAATTTTGCATTATTCCATATGCTAAAAAAATCTGTAACTCTAAATAAACCGATCTATGTAGAAGCTACAGTTTTAGAATTATAAAAATTAGCAATGTATGAATTCCATTACAATATAATGGAGCCTCGGTATGGAGATAAGATTAGTATTACTTACATGGATACTGACTCTTTCATTTACTACATTAAAACCGACGATATTTATAAAGATATAAAAGACATGAACGAGTATGTTGATACTTCTAATTATGCGGAAAATCATGCTTTATATAACACAAAAAATAAACACGTTTTGGGTAAAATGAAAGATGAATTAAATGGAGTTCCTATCATTGAATATGTTGATTTACGAGCAAAAAATTATGCAATAAAAACTGATGAAAATAAAGAATTGAAAAAATGTAAAGGGATCAAGAAATATGTAGTTAAAGAACAAATTACGTTTGACGATCATAAATCATGTATATTTCAAAACGAAACGATTCATAAAACACAATTTGAAATTAAAAGTAAATATTACAATTTAACAACAAATCAGGTAAAAAATTAGCGTTAGATCCGTATGATGACAAAAGAAAAATTTTAAATTGTAATATAAATACTGTTCCTTCCGGGTATCATAATAAAGATTTAACATGTGAGATTTGTATATTGTAAATATGATATTTTAGTTTTTGTATATATATTAGTGTAATAGTATTGATAAAAATATGTCACAATCAGTTCGAGAACAAATAGTTGCAGAATTACATAAAGGTGCAAGACGAAACTATCCTCGAATACCCGTTATAACGAAAGGAATTCATGATTTATGGCAAGCTGATTTAGTTGAAATGAATAGTGGAAAATTGAAAGGTCTAGCAAACATTAATCGAAATTTCAAATATTTATTATCTGTGATAGATACATTCTCTGGAACATGGAATATTAGAAGTCTTTATAGGGCAGGCGCGTTAAAATCTGTAACGAGTGAGTTAGAGAAATACAGGATGGACTTAGTAGGAGTTCAGGAAGTTAGGTGGGAAGGAAATGGATCTGAGAATTCCGGAAATTTTACGTTGTTTTACGGGGAAGGAAATAAAAATCACCAGTTAGGAACAGGGTTTTTCGTTCACAAACGAATATTACCAGCAATTAAACGGGTTGAATTTGTTACTGAAAGACTTTCTTTTATTACTCTTAAGGGACGGTGGTGTGATATTATTGTTTTAAATGTACATGCTGCAACTGAAGATAAGGGTGACGATATAAAAGATAGTTTTTACGAAGAAGTGGAACGGATATTTGACCAACTCCCGCGATACCATATGAAGATTCTATTAGGGGATTTCAATGCGAAGGTAGGACGAGAGGATATTTTCAAACCGATTATAGGGAACGAAAGTTTGCATAAGGAAAGTAATGACAACGGTGTTAGACTCGTGAACTTTGCAACATCCAAAAACCTAATCGTGAACAGTACAAAATTCCCACATCGCGACGTTCATAAATACACTTGGACATCACCAGACGGAAAAACACATAATCAAATTGATCACGTTTTAGTAGATAGAAGAAGACAATCTAGCATAATTGACGCCCGGTCGTTTAGAGGGGCTGATTGTGACACTGATCACTACCTGGTAGTAGCGATAATACGGGAGAGATTATCGTTGAATAAAGGTAATATTCAATGTCCGAAAACGGAGAGATTTAATTTAAAGAAATTAGAAGAGAGCCAGGTGAGAGAGGAATACCAGATTGAAGTTTCGAATAGATTCTCGGTCTTAGAAGACTCGGAGTGCACTAGTGTTGAGGATACTTGGATTGAAATTAGAGATAGCATTAAAAGTTCAGCAATAGAAAAATTGGGACACGCGGAAATACGTAGGAACAAACCATGGTTCGACCAAGAATGCATTAAACTAGCAGAGAAGAGAAAACAGGCAAAATTACGGTGGCTACAAAATCCGAATGAAATAACTACACAAAATTTCGCAGATATCAGGCGGGAAACTTCCAAAACTTTTAGAACAAAGAAACGGGATTTTTTGAAAGCTAAAATTAAGGAACTTGAAGATAATAGTAAAAATAAAAATATTCGGGAGATGTATAAGGGGATCAGCGAATTTAAGAAAGGCTATCAATCTCGTGCTTATATATTAAAGAAATCTGACGGAACAGTTCTCACTGATACGGATAGCCTCTTAAATAGATGGAAAGATTTCTTTGACGATTTGCTGAACACGCAGCCAAAAACTAATGTGCGTGGAGAAAAGGAGATACACACCGCAGAACCGTATATTCCAGAACCCAATCAAATAGAAGTGGAAGCCGCTATAAAGAAATTAAAGAAACACAAATCTCCGGGTGTAGATGAAATTCCGGCTGAGTTAATTTTAGCTGGAGGCGAAAAATTGTGGAACAAGATACACAAACTCATTCTCCTTATCTGGAACAATGAAGAATTGCCACAAGAGTGGAAAGAGTAAATCATTGTTCCAATTCACAAGAAAGGCGACAAAACTGACAGTAAGAATTATCGAGGCATTTCTCTTCTGTCAACATCCTATAAAATCCTTTCAAATATTCTGTTAGCAAGATTGACCCCATACGCAGATGAAATTATTGGAGATTATCAATGCGGATTTAGACGAAATCGATCAACTATCGACCAAATATTTACCATTCGCCAAATACTCGAAAAGAAGTGGGAATACAATACCCCGGTACATCAACTATTTATTGATTTTAGGAAGGCTTACGACTCGGTTAGGAGAGAAACATTATACAACGTTCTTACAGAACTTGGAATACCGAGAAAGCTAATTAGATTAATTAAGATATGTTTAAGTGAATCCCAAAGTAAAGTCCGGGTAGGAAAATTTTTGTCCCCGAGCTTCCACGTCGAAAATGGCCTGAAACAAGGAGATGCGTTGTAGACATTATTATTTAACTTTGTGCTGGAATACGCCATAAGGAAAATCAAAGATAGCAACCAGGGCCTAGAGTTGAACGGCATTCACCAGGTTATGGCATATGCTGATGATGTAAATTTAATAGGGGATGATAGGAGAACAGTAGAAATAAATGCAGAGATCTTATTAAACGCTTGCAGGGACATGGGTTTAGAAGTAAATGCAGAGAAGACTAAATACATGGAAGTGCGTCGGGACCGTAATACGGCAAATTGTGGAGGCGTTAAAATATTAAATAATGCTTTTGATAAAGTGGATACTTTCAAATATTTAGGATCAATATTAACAGACGAAAAATCATATTCACGAAGAAATTAAATGTCGACTAAAAGCAGGGAATTCGTGTTACTACTCGGTTCAAAATCTCTTGTCGTCGCGAATTCTGTCGAGGAATTTGAAGCTTAAAATATATAAAACGATAATCATGCCTGTTGTTCTGTATGGTTGCGAAACATGGTCGCTTACTCTGAGGGAAGAACATAGACTGAAAGTATTTGAGAACAGGGTCCTGAGAAGAATATTCGGACCCAAGAGGAACGAGAATGGGGAATGGCGGAAGCTTCATAACGAGGAACTACGTAGTTTATACGGTTTACCCAACATTGTTAGGGTCGTCAAGTCTAGGAGGCTTAGGTGGGCAGGTCATGTAGCTAGAATGGAAGAAAGTAGAAACGCTTTCAAAGTCTTGACTGGTAGACCCATAGGAAAACGACCATTAGGAAGACCTAGGCGCAGATGGGAGGATAATATTAAGATGGATCTCGCAGAGATAGGAATACAAAGTAGAAACTGGATGCAATTAGCTAATTATAGAAGTCAGTGGAGAGCTTTTGTGAACGCGGCACTGAACCTCCGGGTTCCATAGGCCATAGAGTTAGTTAGTTAGTTAGATACATTCTCTAAATATGCTTGGGCTATTCCTGTGAAAAATAAAACTGGGAAAGAAATTACACAAGCATTTTAACAGTACTGAGAAAAGCAAACAAAAGCCCCAAACTTTTACAAACTGACAGGGGTCGAGAATTTTATAATTCAGAGTTTCAGAAGGCGATGAACCAAAATAACATTAAACATTATTCCACATACAGTGATGTGAAAGCAAGTATTATTGAAAGATTTAATAGAACATTACGTAATTTAATGTGGAGACAATTTACACTGCAGGGAAATTATAAATGGATTGGCATTCTGCCGGAATTACTAAATAAATATAATAATACTATTCATTCCACTTAAAAATGAAACCTATCGACGCTATTAAAAAAGAAAATGAAAAACATCTATTGCAAAAAAGTTTTCTGTGACAAAAAGAAAAAGTAAATTTAAGGTAGGTGAATATGTGAGAATTAGTAAACTTAAGCGCCCTGGTTTTGATAGAGGTTTTACACGCAATTGGAGTATAGAAATTTTACGAATTGCTAAAGTTTCCTTCACTAATCCTCCAACATATCACTTAGTAGACTCAAATAATAAACCTATTGAAGGAAGATTTTACGGACACGAATTACAATTAACGAAATTTCCAAAAACATATTTAATTGAAAAAGTTTTGCGAAAGAAAAATAATAAGGCCTATGTGAAATGGTTAGGTCTGCCAAAAAGTGAAAATTCTTGGATTGATGTAAAGCATACTATATTGTAAAAAAAAGAAGTCAAGAATTTATAGGTGTAGCATGTCGTCACAAGTATTTCTTGTAGATTTTATAATTTCAAAAGGTGAATTTTATATTTTAAATTCTAGCAACACTGTAAATTTTCGTTGCTTAGTTAAATTGTCATCATCATCATCATCATCACGAGGTCTATCAGTATCACAAGTAAAAAGTATATTAAATCAAATTTGTTCTTCAACAAACGCTGTTTTTTATGTAAAGGAGAAAAGAAAGCAAAATATTTAAAAACGTTATTTAAAATAAATGTGATATATCTGTAGTAGAGAGACAGAAAAAGAATATGCAATGGAAAATTCCGTTTACTTGTATGGTAGCAGGTCCTACAGGCTGTGGAAAATCATATTTTGTTAAAACTTTTCTTGACCATTATAGTAAGTTATTTAAAAATATTGTATGGTGTTATGGTGAATGGCAGCCGTTGTATGATACTGTTTCAGACTGCACGTTTAAAGAAGGTTTACCTCAAAATAATGAATTTCAAGCACACGAAGATCCACATCTTGTAATTATTAATGATTTAATGCGTGGGTGTGACCATCGGATTGTAGATATTTTCGCTAAGGGTAGCCACCATAGAAATATAAGTGTAATATTTATAACGCAGAATATTTTTCATCAACAAAAAGGAATGCGGGATATTTCGTTAAATTGTCATTATATTGTTTGTTTTAAAAATCCTAGAGACCAAGCTCAAATTAATTATCTGGCACGACAATTGTATCCAGGTAATACAAAATTTATTCAAGAAGCATATCAAGATGCAACTCGAATTGCACGTGGTTATTTACTTTTTGATTTAAAACAAAATACTCCTGATGAGCAGCGAGTTAGAACAAATATCTTTCCAACAGATTCTTTTAATTATGTTTATGTGCCTGTAAAAAATAATTGCAATATGGTTTATATTCTTACAACTATTTGTGCTTTAATAGCCGTAAAAAAAATGATTAGTAAGGAAAATGCACATTTATTAAAACTTTTAGCAAAATCAAAACCGAAAGCATGTAAGACAAACTTACAAAATGCAGATCCTAATTTAATTCGCTCTATTTGCGAATGTTCCTATAACGTATTACAGGGAAATGTTCCATTAAATAAAACAGAGATAAATAAGTTAAAAAATATAAAAAGGAACTGAGATATTTGGTGAAAAAAGGTCTGTCATTAAAACAAAAGAAAAAACGAATAATTATACAAAAAGATGGTTCCTTACTGCATTGCTTGCACCTATTTTAGGAGGTATACTATCTAGTTTAATTAAATAATTATGCAAAACGCACAAAAACTTATTTTTATCTCACCAGAAAAATTACATCGTTATCAAACGATATCTAATCTTGATGATGAAATGAAAGAAGTTTTAAATAATAAAAGTTTAAATGCAGAGGAAAAATGGATAAGATATACAGAAGTCTTATAAAAATATTTAAATATAATTCGAAAACCGGCAGCAGTTACAACAACAGCAACTACTACTATTGATAAAGAGGAGGAGCAAGAAGAAGAGGAGGAGGAGGATGATGATGAAATAATATCTACTCTCCCTGAAATTTGTAAACGTAAAGAAAAACCTTTATTACGTAAATTGAAACAAAATCCTAATATTCAATGGGACGATAATGGAAATGTGAATATTAATAATAAATTAATTCCAGGTGCAAATATAGTGGATTTGATATCCGATTTTGTTAGATGTCGTAAGAAAAATATTTCAGTTGCCGGTTGGGAACCTTTTGCTACATTATTAGCTAAAGCTAATATACCCTTAGAGTACATTGGTAATCCTCAACGAATAAATTATATTAGAAAACTAACAGACGACGAAGAGGATGATGAGAACGAAGAGGATGGTCCTCCACCCCGTAAACGCAAATGGTGTACTTATAAGCAATGATACTAATATTCTATTGTAATCTATTGATATTTTTGAGTATATAGAAAGAAAGATGAATGATCCATACTTTAAATACTATACTAACCAAGCAGGAGGTGGTTATTACTTGTATAAAGGTACAGCATATCAAGAAGGTTATGGCATTGGTAGTTTTCTAGGAGGTTTATTCCGTACTGTATTTCCTTTATTAAAACAAGGTGCAAAAACTGTTGGTAAAGAGTTCTAATTTAACTTCTGCCGATAAGAAAATTGGTCCTGTAAATGATTTTCTCAATGCAATGTTCTGTGAAGTGCAATTATATATAAATAATCAAATTATTTCCTATTCTTCACATACATATCCATATCGATCGTATATTGAAAAACTACTAAATTATAATGCTAATGCTAAATCAACGCATCTTCAGACATCAATATGGTTTAAAGATACTGCAGGGCATATGGACAGTGTGGCCGATGGTAATTTAGGATTTAAACAACGTTTTCTTCTCACTACTTTAAGTCAGTCATTTGAATTATTGGGTTATATTCATGCTGATATTTTCAATCAGGAGAAATTTTTACTGAATGGTGTACAACTGCGTATTAAACTAATTCCACCTAAACCTACATTTTGTCTAATACGTGACGCAGATGCTGATGGAAAAGTTGTAATTACAGATGCAACATTGCTTGTGAAAAAGGTTGATGTATCACCAGCAGTTAAAATAGCACAAAATACAGTATTACAAAATCCTAAATTTAGAATAATATATCCTCTAACAAAAGTGCAGGTGAAGACAGAAACTCTGCCAAAGGAATTATGGATAGTACATTTCCAGATCTGTTTTCAGGCATAGTGCCTAAACGTATTATTATTGGTTGTGTTACTAATGCTGCTTTCAATGGTACTTATCAAACAAATCCGTTCAATTTTCAACATTTTAGTATGTCGTTTTTACACTGTATGTTGATGGAACGCCTGTGCCATCAAAACCATCACAACCGGATTTTGATAATAAGCTACATATACAAGCATATTCTACGTTATTTACAGGTTCAGGTATTTATTATTTTAATCAAGGTAATGATATTTCACTTGCTGAATATCCTAATGGTTATACTCTACTGGTGTTTAACTCCTGATTCAAGCGCAAGTGCTGCATTTCATACTAGTCCACAACGGCAAGGAAGTGTACGTTTAGAGGTTAATTTTAAAGAAGCACTGCCATCTCCTGTAACAGCAATTATTTATGGTGAATTCTCTTCAGAATTAGAAATTGATTTCCAGAGAATAATGTATATTAATTAAATAAAAAAATGTTAAATACAATTGAACTTTATGAAGCATTACAACAAAATTTACCTAAAGATCATTTTATTGGTGTGTATGCTGCAGATGAGTTACCTTTGTTTATTCATACATTTCCAGCCGCTATAATTATAAATACTGATTCTAGTGATAAGCCTGGTGAACATTGGGTTGCTGTTTATATATCTAATATGTGTGTGGGAGAGTATTTCGATAGCTATGGTATACCTCCCTATATACAACATCATATAAGGTTTTTAAAACGAAACTGTCTGTATTATGCATGGAATAATAGTCGTATTCAAGGTGATTTATCTCAATTTTGTGGACATTACTGTTTTTTATATCTAGCATGTCGTGCATCTGGTTATTCACTGCACGATTTCTTAAACAAATTCTCATACACTACTATTGATGCTAATGATATTATGCTTTATTCATTTATGAGAGTATGATGATGTTATTTTTTTAAACTCCGCCATTGCCGGTCCCAAGCCCTGGATGAGAAAGGAGGGTTGGGGGTTGCTAGCCCCGTAAAAAAATAATCTCTTCTATGTTCAATTAAGGTGGAAAAAATGAATACACCCCCTGTGCTATGTTACATAGGTATTCATTGTCCTGGGTTGAAAAACCCCTGCTATCTTTCTTATGTTAAAATATGCTCATAAAAGAAAACGAGTTCACCCCTAAAATGGACTATGTTCAAATAGGGTGGAAAAATAGGCCAACTGCCATGTTACATAGGTATTCATTGTCTGCTAAAATAGGGGTTGAACGAGTCCATGAACTATGTTCAAATAGGGGTGGAAACGTAGTCTTATGCTATGTTAAAATAAGGGTTGGAAAATAAGTCCTACTCTTTTACTAGTTCTGCTTTGTTACATAGTCTTATGTTCTGCTACGTGTTCGTAGTCTCCATGTAATCTCTGCTATGTTCAAATAGGGGTTGAAAAATATGCTCATAAAAGGGAACGAGTACGCCCTTACTATGTTACATAGTCTCTGCTATTTCTGCTATGTTAAAATAGGGGTTGAAACAGTGATCATAAAAGAGAACGAGTTCATCCCTAATATCAACTATGTTTCGTAGTCTCTGTTATCGTAAAATAAGGGTTGAAAAATAAGCCATACTCTTTTATTAGCTGTGCTATGTTCAAATAGGGGTGGAACGAGTCTTATGTTAAAATAGGGGTTGGAAAATAAGCCATACTCTTGTATTAGATCTGCTATGTAATCTGTGCCATGTTACAATAGGGGTTATTAGCTCTGCTCGTAATTTCTTTTAACAAAAGAGACACTGACCAAAGCTTAAACCCCACTTTATTTTAAATTATAATTTGTAACTGTTTCGGATATCTAGCATATCCTTTTTCAGACACTATCGAAAATAAATGAAAATACAGACATATATATAAATATTGTTATGACAAAGTTTAAATTATTTAACCGTCATATATATAGTCATTATTATGAAAAAGTTTAAATTCTTTTAAACAGACACATATATAGTTATTGTTGTACTTTCTTATTTTTATTTATTTTATTATTATTATTATTATTATTATTATTATTATTATTATTATTATTATTATTATTATTATTATTATTTCTTTCTATTTACTGAGGCCTCCAGCCAATCCCATTAGTCTTCGTTTTCACTTTCCAACTATTCACGTTCCTTCATTTTTGGTTCTTTTAAGGGTCTTTTTTTATTTATTTTCTTTTTCTCTATGCTATTCAAACCTCCTTGCCATAATTCATTAATAGGTAGGCCCCCTGTCCAGTTCATCAGTTTATCTCTTCCTACCTTCTTTATCCAATCTGCTTCTTTCCACTTCCTTATTATCATTCTTTTCTCCATCTCCAATACTTCCGTCTTATCCCAATTAATTCCGTGATTCGTCTCCTTAACATGTTTGTATATGGCATTGGTATCTTTCTTCCTCCTAACATCATCTTCATGTTGTTTTATCCTTTCTTTCATTCTCTTTCCTGTCTCCCCTATATGTGACATATCGCAGTCCTCACACCATACCCTATAGATGACTCCTTCTTCCTCTTCATTAATCTTTTTAGTTCCTTTTCTATTCTTCTTCTTTATTGATCTTAATAAAGTTTCTCCACTCTTTCTATAAATTCTGAACCCTCGTTTCTTCAATAAATTCTTCAGTTTCTCCGTTTCTTCTCCCATATTTTCTATGACATGCCATTTTCCAGTCTCATCCTCTTCATTCTTCTTTCTTCCTCTCTTCCTTACCCTGCGTTCTTCTTCCTTCTCTAACTCTTTCTTGCTGCAACCGTTCTTCTCTAACTGTCTGTAGAATTTCTGTATGCTCTCCTTCCTTCCTTCCTCTTCGTCCTCCAGCATTTCTATTCTTCTTATCATATTTGTTATGAAATTTGTCTTTGTACTCCTATCCACGTCGCTCCTCTCATGGCAGTACACTCCCGCTGAGCACTCTTTCTGGTACCACCTCGTAACTAGCCCTTCTCCTTGTTTTATTATGGTCATGTCTAAAAAGTTTATTCTTCCATTTTCTTCCAACTCCATGTCCAAGCTTATGCCTTTCTCTTTATCTTCCACACTAACTTTGAAGTTATCTAATTGTCTCCTAGTCCCATTCCACAAGCCTAGACAGTCATCCACATACCTACAAAACATGATCAAGTTCTTACCCCCTTCTTCTTTCACCTTTTTCTCCCATTTGTTCATAATTATTTCTGCCAGTACTGGGCTCAGCCTCGAACATATACTGATTCCTTTTCTTATTTTTACCACTTTCTCCCCTATTATACAATATCTGTGTTCCCATATCATCTTCAAAGCCTTAACTACTTTCTCTTTTGACAATCCTTTTATACTTTTACTACCCATTTCTTCTTCTATGACACTTATCATTCCTTTTTTACTAAGGCTCGGGAACATAGCCTTAACATCAAGACTAAACATAAGTTTTCTGCCTCCAATAAGATCCTCTCTTCTTAACAATTCCTTGACTTCTTCTGTGTTCTTCACTCTGCACGATTCTTGTCCTTTTCTTATGCTTTCACAAATCTCCTTCAACTCCTTCTCTAGTGGCTCCCAGTAGTTGCCTCTACTGTCTAGTACCGGTCTAAGCTTCACCTCTTTCTTGTGTAATTTTGGGAAACCTTTCATTCTTGGTATCCTTCCTTGTATATTTACCCATTTCTTGAAACCTCTTCCTGCTTTCATTACTTTCTTCAATAGATCCTCTTCCTCCATGTCCTTATCCCCTATAACCTCATAGGTATTGTCACATGAATCTTCCAGTTTCTTCTTGTACCATTCTTTCTCCATAACTACCACTGCGTCACCTTTGTCCGCCCGTTCTATTACTATATCCTTCCTACTTCTCAACATCATAAGACCCCTTTTTTCTTCCTTCTTCAAATTATCTTTACTCCTTTTCTTCATGCTGTTCTTCACTACCGCTACTGCTCTTCTCCTTATCTTCTTTCTCTGTTCTTCTTCTTTAACGTCCGTTAAGGCCTATTCCACTGAGTAAATCAGCTCTCTAAAGTCTATTTCCCCTTCTTTCACCTTGAATCTGTGACCTAAACTAAGAAGTTCTTCCTCCTCTTCCGTTATTCTCACGTCTCCCAAGACCACTACTCTCACTTTTTCTCTTTCTTTGCTTTTCTCTCTACACCATTCTAAAGTTTTTTCCTTTCTTCATCAGTCTCTCTTTCACTTTTTCTTTAAAATTTCTCTCCCACTTCTCCAAATTCTTCACAACCACTTCTCTTACAAACACTGTCAGTCAGTCTTCTATTTCACTTCTTATTCTCTATGTAGTCTCTCTACTCCTTCGTTCTTCTTCTTTATTTCTTCTAATTACACTCCACACTAGTTCTTTTTCGGCCTTTTTTAGTAGTTTCTTAAACCTCAATGATGTGTGTTCCACTCCTTTTTTCATAATCCTGAGACCTCTTGGTGTTACTTCTTCTTCCAAACACGTTTTCAGGAACCATATTTGCTGTATCTTCACTATCTCCCTTCTTCTCCTGTCTTTCCACATGTATATACTCCTTTTCAGTCTTGGAGTCACTTCGATAGTAAGACTATTCATGGCTTTGGATTGATTACTTTAACAAAAGAGACACTGGCCAAAGCTTAAAACCCACTTTATTTTAAATTATAATTTGTAACTGTTTCGGATATCTAGCATATCCTTCTTCAGACACTATCGAAAATAAATGAAAATACAGACATATATATAAATATTGTTATGACAAAGTTTAAATTATTTAACCGTCATATATATAGTCATTATTATGAAAAAGTTTAAATTCTTTTAACAGACATATGTATAGTTATTGTTGTATTTTTTTTTATTTTTATTTATTTTTTTATTTTTATTATTATTATTATTATTATTTTTTCTTCCTATTTACTGAGGCCTTCAGCCAATCCCTTTAGTCTTCGTTTTAACTTTCCAACTAGTCACGTTCCTTCATTTTTGGTTCTTATACGGGTCTTTTTTATTTATTTTATTTTTCTCTATGCTATGCAAACTTCCTTGCCATAATTCTTTAATAGGTAAGCCCCCTGTCCAGTTCATCAGTTTAACTTTTCCTACCTTCTTTATCCAATCTGCTTCTTTCCACTTCCTTATTATCATTCTTTTCTCCATCTCCAATACTTCCATACCATACCATACTTCCATACCATACAATACGTCCATACCATACCATAACATACCAATACTCCCATACCATACAATACTTCCAATGCCATAATAAAACAAGAAGAAGGGATAGTTACGAGGTGGTACCAGAAAGAGTGCTTAGCGGGAGTGTACTGCCATGAGAGGAGCGACGTGGATAGGAGTACAAAGACAAATTTCATAACAAATATTACAAGAAGAATAGAAATGCTGGAGGACGAAGAGGAAGGAAGGAAGGAGATCATACAGAAATTCTACAGACAGTTAGAGAGGAACGGTTACAGCAAGAAAGAGTTAGAGAAGGAAGAAGAACGCAGGGTAAGGAAGAGAGGAAGAAAGAAGAATGAAGAGGATGAGACTGGAAAATGGCATGGCATAGAAAGTATGGGAGAAGAAACGGAAAAACTGAAGAATTTATTGAAGAAAGGAGGGGTCAGAACTTATAGAAAGAGTGGAGAAACTTTATTAAGATCAATAAAGAAGAAGAATAGAAAAGGAACTAAAAAGATTAATGAAGAGGAAGAAGGAGTCATCTATAGGGTATGGTGTGAGGACTGCGATATGTCATATATAGGAGAGACAGGAAAGAGGATGAAAGGAAGGATAAAACAACATGAAGATGATCTTAGGAGGAAGAAAGATACCAATGCCATATACAAACATGTTAAGGAGACGAATCACGGAATTAATTGGGATAAGACGGAAGTATTGGAGATGGAGAAAAGAATGGTAATAAGGAAGTGGAAAGAAGCAGATTGGATAAAGAAGGTAGGAAGAGATAATCTGATGAACTGGACAGGGGGCCTACCTATTAATGAATTATGGCAAGGAGGTTTGAATAGCATAGAGAAAAAGGAAATAAATAAAAAAAGACCCGTATAAGAACCAAAAATGAAGGAACGTGAATAGTTGGAAAGTGAAAACGAAGACTAATGGGATTGGCGGAAGGCCTCAGTAAATAGGAAGAAAAATAATAATAATAATAATAATAATAATAATAATAATAATAATAATAATAATAATAAAATAAATAAAAATAAGAAAGTACAACAATAACTATATATGTGTCTGTTTAAAAGAATTTAAACTTTTTCGTAATAATGACTATATATATGACGGTTAAATAATTTAAACTTTGTCATAACAATATTTATATATATGTCTGTATTTTCATTTATTTTCGATAGTGTCTGAAAAAGGATATGCTAGATATCCGAAACAGTTACAAATTATAATTTAAAATAAAGTGGGTTTTAAGCTTTGGCCAGTGTCTCTTTTGTTAAAATAATCAATCCAAAGCCATGAATAGTCTTACTATCGAAGTGACTCCAAGACTGAAAAGGAGTATATTCATGTAGAAAGATAGGAGAAGAAGGGAGATAGTGAAGATACAGCAAATATGGTTCCTGAAAACGTGTTTGGAAGAAGAAGTAACACCAAGAGGTCTCAGGATTATGAAAAAAGGAGTGGAACACACATCACTGAGGTTTAAGAAACTACTAAAAAAAGGCCGAAAAAGAACTAGTGTGGAGTGTAATTAGAAGAAATAAAGAAGAAGAACGAAGGAGTAGAGAGACTACATAGAGTATAAGAAGTGAAATAGAAGACGGACTGACAGTGTTTGTAAGAGAAGTGGTTGTGAAGAATTTGGAGAAGTGGGAGAGAAATTTTAAAGAAAAAGTGAAAGAGAGACTGATGAAGAAAGGGAAAACTTTAGGATGGTGGTAGTCATAATTTACGTTTTAGTGAAATATTTCTGAATAGAATTTCGTTCAGACAAAGGATGACTTCAAGTCTATACTTCTTACACATTTTGGATTAGAGGGAATACCTGTACTTTGCCGTACTATGTAAGGTATGCCGAACAATTGTCCGTAAGGAGAGTGCACAAGAAAGTAAAAGAGCAGGGTCATCTTTAGATTTTTATTCAAAACTTTCAATTGAAAAATAATTCGTTGAGAACTGAGACAATTTTAAACAAATTCAAAATAATTTGATGGATTCCTAATTGCAATTCTTAACTCAGAAATCTGAGGACGTTTATATTCTAAGTGACGAAAATACCAGAGGTTGTTGTCTAACGAGTTAATTAGCTTCCTAGCGTAATTCTTTATTTATTTTCTGTGTACGAAAATACATAGATTAATACCTATTATATTAATCAGAGAATCTTCTTTCTGACGTAACAAGCAATTATTATAACCAAACTTATTTCTAATTTAATATGATGTGTAACTCTTGTTATAGATGTTATATCAGCTTGAGAGTTTACACTGTAAAAAGTTATAGGAAGAGAGTCCATAGCTATCTGATGATTAGGCTGCTCTAGAGTGTATTAACTGCTAAGGGGTGCGGGATTAAGCATTGTTCTATTGTTAAATTATTATTTATTATTTGACACTATTTTGAAGAGGGAACATAATTAAATTAACTCTCGCAAAAAATAAACATTTTACAAAAACAATTGTTTCAAAAACTTTATCACATGAATGGTAACTAATGAATGTAGGTGTGCAGTTAGCACTGGCGGTTCAAAATCAGGAGTCTCCGTATTTCAATTAAATATATGCCTTCTTGGCTAGAGATTCTCCATCCCATAACGCGGAAGCAGGGATACATATTTTTAATATATAGGCCATGGCTAAAATAATAAATATTCTGTTCAATTTTTGTTAATGTTTCAGAACACCTGGATCTTTTGGGCTATCAACTTTATTTAAAATCTTTTAAATAAATAAAACACATAACGCAATCACCATAATTTGATCTCACGTTGAATACGAGAGTGAAGTCAAAACATACTCTTACAAAACATTATACAGCTCAATGAAGACAGTAAATATAAATTATTTACTCTAAATGAACGTTTAAAATAATGTGAATACCATATTGTACCAATTTTTATAGAGGTAGTTGGTGAGTACTTCAAATTATATGCCTTTAGCCAAACTCCCTCTATAAAAAATGTTGCGTGAGTACCTTAAGATTTTGAAACATGAATTTTTGGATAACGCACATATTAGTTTCTAAGTGAATTATTGACCCGACTACAGTAGGTCCCATAGTTTTGGACCTATGGACCTTTCAAATTATTTTTTTCATGTTTTTGGCAGCCTATAACTCCGAAAGGAAACATTTGTGAATCCAGGTTGGTCCATATTTTTTGTCTTGTCGTGGTTCAGGAATCACCTCCCAAACGTTATCGGTGTTGTTTTGAAACATTCTGTATATTTGGTACCAAATAATAGGTATTGTTCAGAAGTATAAAAAAGATAATAATCAAAATTCAGTAAGGTTTATCAAATTTGCTTTGGAAACACGCGAAAATCTAGTTAAGAATTTCAAAAGTACTTTAAGAAATTTATCCTACTTTAGAGATACGAATCCACTTTATTTTAATGGCGTAGATGACTCGGATTCGATTCTCAGTGGGAGATCATGTAGTTCGGATTCCACGTGAATTAATATAGCATCGCTGCTGAACGGGACGTTAAACTCAAAGTCAACTCAACTCAACTCAACTTCATTTTAAGTTTGGTTATGAATACGAATTTGCTTTAAATCACTTGCAAAGAAAATACAATTTTCGACTATTGCATTTTCCTTTTCATCAGTCAATAATGAAGCCCTACGTTTTCAATGCAAGAGACGTCTTCTTAATAATGCCAAACTATGGTAGTAATTAGGTATCTTACCTGTATATAAATTTTAGTTACGAAGGAATGTTACGTATGAAATTTTGACGGCTTGGCAGCAATTGTGCAAGGTATTGGCAGGCAGTAACCGCTAGTGACAGGCTAGAGTAAAGGTAGTATTTCGGTTTTATGTAGTGAGGGTTGTGAGATCGAATCCCACTCAAAGCACATTTTATTTTATAAAAATATATTTCGATGATTACATCACAATTTTTTCTGCATGCTTAATCACATATTCACATAACATTTTATGGATTTAATGTAGTCCTTAAAAGGGTTGTTTGAAACTAAACACGTTCTTAATATGATGTCCAGTGACCACCTGCTTCAACAACCGCTAACATTCGACGAGGCATTCTTTCTATCATTCGACGGACATAGCCCGTACCAAACGCAGCAAGATCTTCCCAAGCATTAACGACCGAATTTCAGAGGTCATTGGAAGTTCTAGGAACTTCATTAGCCCATTTCTCCCTCAAACACCTCTTTACCTCTGCCCAGACATTTTCTATTGAGTTAAGATCTGCTCCGCGTTGAGGCCAATTGATTACCTCTACATCATTTTGCTCTACCAGTCACTCTTGGACAACTCGCGACATAGGGACAGGTGACCGATCGTGTTGAAAGTGGATTGCTCCCTCCGGATAACGTTCGCGAACAGATGACAGCATAATATTCTCCAAGATGAACTTATACTGCGCACCTGTAAGACGCCCATCAATCCTGTGAAGATACTCAAATCTATCTGCAGAGATCCAGCCCCAGACAGCCACTGATATGCGTCCGTTGGAACGCTTGTGCCATATGTATCGAGGATCGAACCTGGAACCTCTCTCACGAAAGACACAGACTGGTCCATCATTTGCAGAAGAAAATATACATTCATCGCTGAAAATGTCACTTGTCTAGTTCCGATGCATATTTTCCTCTGCAAATTGACGTCGTCGTCTGATGTGTTCCGCAGAAAGGAATAATAGCTGTTTGACGTGATCCAGGAAAGTCAGCGGCTTGTCACAATTGACGCGAATTTGAATGGGGAGTTTCCTTGGCTTGTTCAACCAGACGACGGTCTTGCTTGTTTGTGGTAACTCGCCGTCTCTCATTACCACGACGACGAATTGTTTCCCCGGTAACACGATATCTATGTGCCCACCGCTGACCTGTTCTAGGGTGAATGCCTACATGTTCCGCGGCTTGCTTAGCGCTGTAATCTTCGTCAAGTAGCGTTATGAAACGAATTCTTGCTTCCTTCATGACGCCTACCATTCAAATGTAAGTGAATGTCTATCTACAAGAAATCTCATGTATTACGTGGCAGTTACTAGACACGAACTCATTTTTATCGAATTTTGATTTGTTGTCATATCAGATATTTGGTAGTGTGAATTGAGTCCTTACTTAATAGCCCTACAGTATCACACGAAACACAGCCAGAGGCGTTTTCTTTCAGCTTTACCTTTGAATGTGCATAATGTAACTTGTATTCTCCAGACGTTTCAATAACCAAACACACACAACTTCAGAACTAGTAACAGTATATATGTATATACAGTACCTCAGTTTCATTCAATGACATATAGAATACTTCTTACAGCATCGAGGTTATATAAGACGTAGACTTACAGACTAGCGTTTAATTTGAACAAATGAACATTCACCGATAATCGAATCAGGCCCGTATCCAGGGGGTCTAGGGGACCGCCCCACCTAAATTTTTGCTGCCCCATAAAATTTTCACGGTACGCTTGCAAATGAACTATAATATGATGAACTATAATATGGTGATGAACTATAATATGGTTCGATCGGGCCTCCCCCTAACTTCAGCCGGACCCCCTTTACATTTTTGGGCCTGCTACGGGCCTGAATCGAATCCAAAGTGCCCCATTCCTTTCACAAGAATAGCCCTTAGCCGGAAGTGAAGGCAATATTCCTTTAAATTATATATACTTGAACCACTTTAAATCACATATAGACCCTATTTGATTCATTTTTAATTTACTTCGTAACAATAAATTCTATTTAATGTATGTATACAATTTACCGGTAAAATAAGTACAACTGAAATAGGAAATAGCGATGGCCAATTCCAGAATTTTTACTTCCCGGAATCCGGAAATTAAAATCGGAAACATTCTTAGATTTCGGAAAATTCCCATTTTGGAAAAAATTCGGAATTCGGGAAAATTTCCGAATTTCAATAAAATTCCGATGTCGGAAATACTTCGTATTTTTTCCGAAGTCCGGAATATTTCTAAATTCCGGAATTGTTCCGACATCGAATTTTTTCCGAAATCTGGAAAGTAAACTTACCGATTCCGGAAAATAGATTTTCTGGATTCCGGATCGCGAAAAGTTTTGGCCATTGCTAGGAAAGTGTAGGCTGTAATCTATATATCAAGGGTGCATTTCGTGCTTGTGTTTTAACCTGCATCTGATTGCTTCAGAGAAAAACGTAAAACTTCTACATTTATTTCTTCAACAGCAAAGATGTCCGTTCATTGTACGGAAAGAGTAGTTTTATTTGAAAAATATTTTGTAGGTTGGTTTGGACTTTCTTCCTCCTCTCAGAATGCATATTTGAATTGAAGTGAGCTGATGAAAACTAAGCTCGACTCAAGTGCTTACTATGTGCACAAATTCATTTCAAATGGCTGAGTTGTTTTTCGTGGTGAAACAAAAAAATATCTATGCAATTTTATACTGTTTATTGAGAAAACATAGAGGAATAGTTGCGCTTCCTCATAAAAGTGAAATTTTCGGAAACTTTGGATCTTGTGTCCATCGAGTTTTAACAAGGAGTTTATATACCAGATTCCAGATTCCAATCATTTTGGGTTCGTGAGATACTATATATATATATATATATATATATATATATATATATATATATATATATATATATATATATATATATATATATATATATATATATATATATATATATATATATATATTGCATAATTTTTAAACCGACTATCCCCCTAGAACATTTTAATGAAATTGACGACAAAAGAAATGTCGAGTTAACTGTTCATACCTTCAATTTAAACACTTAAGAAATTTTCATATCATGATGAGACTGTATTGTATTCGAATGCGAAGAAAGTCATGGTAGAAATTGCTCCCTCCCTACGTGAAAACGGAATTGTTCAAAATACTAGAACGAATGCCTATATATTTTAAATTAGGAATATATACGGTGCCTTTCATATTCTTAACTTAAAGATCTCGTAAGATACTCTATTTTTAAGTATACTTTGAATCAGGTTTCCCTCCTTAGTATAAGTGTCCGTCCTTATTAAAGTAAAATAAATAAATAAATGAATAAAACATTGAGGTGGAAGACAGTGCTAACTATGCCTAGCTATTATCATGTTACCTTCATTAAAATATGTTTGCTAAAAGATTAGAGTTATTCAAAATGTATGCCAAAAATATATCTTGGAAATCACTCAAGTTTAACAGATGAAAGTATATAAGTTCCTTATTAAATCTAAGCTGGTATGAGTCCCAGCGCTTTCGAACATTTCGATTTATGGGTATGAGGATATCAATTTCCATATTATTCTAGTTTCCCATTGTCTATTCATAAAATAACCAAAATGTGAAAATGGTTACATCGTTTAAAATGAATTTGTGACTTGCGTCTACCTGAGGTTTTATCATCTCACTTTAATACATAGGGGCATCCTAAATGGGGAAGAGTGCCCAAATATACGTTTCAAATATGTTCCATAATCTAATCTTCCCGTGACAAGAACCGGCATTTCAACTAGTATATTGCGTAAATGAAATCAACCTTGACTATATCGTCGAAATGAAAAAAATAAAAGAAGAATTTTAGGAATGATCCAAAAAATGAATCAAAAGGTTGCGATCTTGGCCAAGAATGTTATTAATGATAAAAGACATTATCAAAAGATTGCGATCTTGGCCAATAATTAGTTTCTGAATCAGGGGCACAAAATTTTTCAATGGTCCCTAAATCAAGTGTTCGTATTTTTGACGGAATAAGCACATTACACAGAGTTACGTGATAGTTTGGGTTTAGCTACACTATATGTAGAACTTCAGATATAAGGTGTAGAAGAAAAATTTTGATTGAATCAAATATATTATGAGTTTGGCTACACTATATGAAGTTCTCCAGGTATAAGGCCTACAAGAAAATTTTGCCTGATATATATTGAATCTTTTGATCCAATGAAACAAAATTAGTAAGAAAGGTAATTTTTAACAATGTTCTGTACATTTTTACTTTAATTAACGCACGTATATTAAAGGTGATAAAGGATTTAAAAAATTATGCCAATAATAAAATACCTCAGAGTCTCTCAAGTTATTGCCATGAAACTCGATACAAATGTCTTATTATAAATAAGTAGACATATATCCTAACAATTTCGAAAATTAAGAAGTAGTAGAGGGGATTTCTTTAATTGTTTTACTCAGATTATTTTATCCATTTCATCATCACAAGAAAACATTTCAACCGTTCCAAATTAGTTTTTAAACATAATTATTACCGTTTTCGAACGAAGGCTTTATTATGTTACTTTCGTCTAAAGTCCATAGAGAAAGAGGGTGTAAAATTTATGCTTAAAAAACAGTATCTCACGGGACTAATAAGGGGAAAGCAGACTTTGGTAAATGCACTTCGGGTTCATCTTTCGCGAGGTAGTAGTGCACATTTAAGTGTATATATTAAAAACTGGGAGAGCACAATAGCAAGAAATAGTCTAGAAAACGCGTCTTAAAGATTCCGACTCTCGCATATATGATGCGACGCGTAAAGTTATCAAGTGACGACGTGGCAGAGTTAGGAGCATCTACGACCCCGTGCAAATGGTTTCCGGTTAGATTCTCGCTCGATTCAACAATTTTGTTTTTTGCTTTAACCAATAAAGTAGCCATAAAATATTAATTCACCATATGCTTATGATGCATAAAACAATAGAAATATTCAAATCAGTTGTAAAATCTTTCAATGTTCTATGATAACTAGCAATCAAATGTAACCTATTCCGCGTTGTATATTGATATATTATGGTGGTACGCGTTATATTATGGTTAGCACAGTCGTGCTAAAAAAAGTTCTTGTCGCCTCGTGTCTATATTTGTGGACAGTGTGTGACTTACAAGGGGGATGAGGGAGAAATTCCTTTTAGTAATACTGGATGTATGCTGTAATCAGCGGCGTCATTTCAAACTTCAATTGAGCGGGCAAGAACACCACCGACATAAGGATTTCACGTTCAGTACTAGTATATTAGTAGACAATCGATTAAAGGATACCTATTCCTCAAACTCTTGAGGGGTAATTTCCCCTCCTGCTCTCCCTAAATGACGCCCCTGGCTACAACTGTCATACTTTGCCATGCTATTGTCGTCTGAAGTACAATCTATCCTCCCTTCCAAATGTCCGGTCAATTCGCACACTGTTCACAGATATAGACACGAAGCGTCAAGAACATTTTTTACACAACGACTCTGCTAACCATAATATAACTACGGGCCGCGGTGGCTCAGTGGTAGAGCGTTCACTTCTGGTGCACGGGGATCCGGGTTCAAACCCTGCTCCCGCCAAGTGAACTTTGTGGTGGACAAACACCGTGTGCGTGGGTTTCGTCGGAGTTCTGCCGTTTCCTCCCATTTTCTTCATTCCACCATTTCATTAATTTCTCATCTTCACCGTCTCCTTTAGCCTATCCGGCATAAACGTAGGACGTAAAACTCAAATATTTTATTTTATTTCATAATATAACCCGTGGCATCAATATACTGCGCGGAATAGGCTACATTCTATTGCTAGTTAACATGGAATATTCAAATATTTTACAACTGATTTGAACAATTCTATTGTTTTATGTATTATAAACATATGATGAATTAATATTTTACATGTAGTTAAAAGTGGCTATTTCATTGGTTAAAGCAAAAACAAAAAAAATTACTCGAGCAGGAATCGAACCCAGGACCCTTTGCACGTGAGTCGTGGATCATCCTAACTCTGCCACGTCCTCACTTGAGAACACTTTACGTCGTGTCATACATGCTCCGAATTAGAATCTTTAGAACGCCTTTCCCCACTATTTCTGACTATCCCGCTCCTGCAGTTTGTAATATTAACATTTTAAATGTATGGCCTCGAAGTTCATTTACCAAACTCTGCTTTCCTCATGTTAGTTAACTCTGGCCGGGCTTTTCTCATGTTACTTTCACACAATACATGTTCTAAGCGAGGAAAGGAAATATTAAAAATATACTCCAAAAAAGGTTTTCTGATGAATGTCTCATCATAGGGAGATAAAACTCGACATTTAAACTCCTCCTTACAAATGTGTGACCACGTGATCCATCATTTTTGGAAATTCCAACTCTAGCAAGGAAAGTAAGGCAACTGCTACATTATCTTAATTTCCCATTTTGTGTTCATAAACGTGAGTAAGCATTTTAGCTGTTTAAATTAAATCCGGAAGATATTTATCAGTTGGATTAACTTGGATCTTTTTCATTTCACTTCGATTGATATGCTATTCTATTGGGGAACAGGTTTGAATATTTCGCAAATAATATTTCCATAAACATATTCTTTTCATTCGATGAATGGCTATTTTACTAGTTCGTAACTGACCTTTAAAGATTGCTCCAGTCTATATTTTTAAACGAATCGTGAATTCGTTTTGATTTTTAGAATATACTAGCATCAATTATCTGGAGTAAATTAAGAATACATAGTTCCAGTAGTCAGTCACTTTTTACTATTACTAAGGCGCTCTTTTATATTGGTCATCTTTGATGGTTTTTATATATCCCCCTTCTCTCCCCATGTTGCGGGGCACGGGATTGCAAGTGTCAATGTTCATCTCAACAACCTGGAAATCTATAGACCTAGATTCGCCACTAATATCGGTCATTTTCTATCATATTTATATATATATATCCCCTCCTCCCTCTCTCAAACTGTGGGCCTGAATTTGGATTTAAACAGCATCGGAAGTGTCACTGTTAATCTCAGCTAGCCCAAAAGCTACAGATGACTAATATCGGCCATTTTCAATCATTTTTAAATGTCTCTCCTCCTACTCCCTAAAGCTACACCGTCAAAGTGATATGACAAAAACCATCTCAGGTTCGAACTTCATCTAGGTTGGAAACTTGATCGATATCGGTCCGATGGTTCAAGAGTTATTAAGTTTTATTTACTTTAGGTATCCCCTCCCCTCCCATAAGTTCTACTGTCAAAGTAAAATGATAAAAAAAACCTTAATTTCATCTATGTTTAAAAGTTGATCGAGATTGATCGTTTAATTCAACAGTTAAGTTTTACTTACTTTTTAACTCCTACCTTCCCCTCCCCTAATTTTTATCGTCAAAGTAAATAGATACCGATAATACCATTCCAGGCCCAAACCGCATCTATGTTGAAAATTAGTTCGATATTTTTTGGGTGGTTCAAGAGTGATGAAGTCACAAAGACAGCCAGTTTCATTTTTTTTACATATCTCCCCCTCCCCATCTTGCACCGTCAAAGTAAATTATAAAAAATATCCAAGGCCCGAACGCCATTTATCTGGAAAATTTGACCGAGATCAGTTGGGTGGTTCAAGAGATATTAAGTTTTATTCATTTTCATACATCTCTCCCCTCCCCTCCTCCTAACTCTTTGTTCTACCGTCAAATTGATATGATTAAACTACCCCAGGTCTGAACCTCATCAATGTTGAAAATTAGATTAAGATCGGTAGAGTGTTTAAGCGTGATAAAGTAACAAAGAGTCACTTTTATTTTCATTTTTTAACCCCTACCCCTCTCTTACGTTGCATCGTAAAAGTGAAATGGCAATAACATTCCAGGCCCGAACCTAATCTATGTTGAAAGTTTGATCGAAATCGCTCGGGTAGTTCAAGAGTTGCTAAGTTTTATTAATTTCCATATATTTCCCCTTCTGCCTTCCTCCTTCCTTAAAATCTACCATCAAAGCAAAATAATATTAAAAAAACTTCTCAGTTCCAAACCTCATCTATGTTGAAACTTTTATTGAAATAGGTCGGGTGGTTCAAGAGTTATTAAGTCACAAATCTAGTCACTTTTATTTTTATTTATATTGGTGTTTATATATCTCCCCCTCCTCCCTCTCCTCTAGGTTGTTCCGTCAAAGTGAAATGATAAAATCCATCCCAGTCCAGAACCTCATCTATGTTGAAAATTTGATCGAGATCGGTCTGGTGTTTCAAGAGTTATTAAGTTTTATTTATTTTTTCGATCTCCCCCTCCTCTGTCATCCCTAAGTTCTCCCTTCAAAATGAATTGCTAACAACTGCCTCAGTCAAACCGCATATACGTCAAAAATTTGATTGAGATTGGTCGGGTGGTTCAAGAGATTAAGAGTCACATATTGAGTTTTAATTTTATGATATAGATTTACTGATCTTTTGAACCCGTATTAGGAACCTAGAAGCACAATTTTAGGAAGCTAAAAATCAAGTTTAATTATGTGTCACAATAGTTCAGCGAGTGATCAACTTCTCTACACAGATTTCTGACTTTAATCTATTTCCGGTTACGTGGAAATTCCTCCGTGCATGGCTTGTTGATTAATAGAGACCTTTCACAGTTCACAAACCAGTCATCTTCCCTCAAACTGATAGTCATAAGACTGATCAGTTTGTTCATTTGGTGTGTAACATCCCTTTCAGCACCGAGACTATATGAGACATGGTTCTACAACTTAACTTGGGTTCCCTAACTAAATGAACTACCATCAGAAATGAATATCTTGATAGGGTTGATTCCATAAATGTTGCATTCTTTTCATTCTCCCGTGAGTATTCCAAAATAGAAAATGACCTTCCAGAATACATATTGTCTTTCCAGTCGGTATGAACACTAGTTTATTAATCATATTCTCCTTAAACAGTGAACATGATTTCTTTACTCAACATGAGCTCCTCCGTGGCTAAGCGGTTAGCGTACGCGCCTTTGGCGTGGGAGACCCGGGTTCGATTCCCGGCGGGAGCTCATGTGGTTCGGATTCCACGTTAATCAGTAGGTCCACGTCTCATATAGCCTCGCTGCTGAAAGGGACGCTAAACTAAAATCAACTCAAACTCTTTACTCAACATACTGAAACATAGTAATAAACAAATATACTTATATTGTTTTTTTCTTCTCTTTATGTTTCCACACAGAGAAGTATTTCATTGATAACATTATTATTACTTTTTTTAAAAAAAAAGGTGTGTTCAGTTCACAGTTAACACATAGATAAGAGAGGCACTTTAAAGCGCCTCAGGTTATTTGCTTTGCTCTTCTGCTCAGTGGTGACTCACCAAACTTTCTACTTTCATTTCAATTACTCGTATATTTAGTTTTGGATGTAAGCTTATTTTGATATTTTATTAATGGAAAGAAATATACAAAATCGTTACTTTTGATTTACCTAGGTATAATCATACTTTCAGCCTTATATTATTACCTTAGACAAGAACAAGAAAAATTCTAACAGAATGAAACCATATACAGGGTATTAATGAACTATACCGACAAACTGTAAGAGGTGATTCCTCACATCAAAATAGGAGAGAAAGTTCATATGGACTTATGGCGAAAAGTGCATAGTTTCAGAACTAGGGCTGACCAAAATTGGGAAAAGGCCAAATTTAAACAGGCCCTATCTCGAATTCCAGAAACTGTGAATGGTGGTCCCTATCATCGTAATGAAAGCATAGCTTACACAATCCAAAAGTGCATATTTCGCCAATTTGCAATAGGTATACAGGGTATTCCCTACAGGAAGTAGTTCTCAGATATGCTCTCAATAGAGTTTTCAGATATACCCTGATTTCAATGAGGATTCAAAGTAGGCAGAAGGTAAGCCTTAACAATAATCTAATGCTTCGGAGGGAAGTCGGAAGTGTTAGGAACCAGCAGCTCCATGTTCGTTGTATTCGCAATAGTGTGTGATGTGATGTATTTCGTCACGGTACTTCACTTATAAGAAAGACAACATTACAGCATGCGGTTTCCCGAGTACGAGAAACAGTGCTGCTGAGGATCCTTAACACTTCCGACATTGCGCTAAAGGATTTTGTGTTCACTGCTATCAAGGCAGTGCTATCATTTGCATACTTTGGACCGACCATGAAGTCAGAGCATATCTCAAAATTCGGTTGAAGGTATGTCTGGGAATTTCATGCTATATGGAATACTTTGTATAGTCTGACAAACAAGAAAAATTCAAGTTTTCTGCGGGATAGTATCTTGTCCCTTGCTGCTATGAAAATAAAATACTACACATTACCACATCATTTCGCCAGTAGCTTCCTATTTGCTGATCAGTTAAAACGGTATTCCTGAGCATCGTGGCGAAAAATGTATTTGCTTTTTCGTGCATTCTACGAAAAACAGAGTGAATGTAATAAACACGAAACAAGGAAAAAAATACAATGCGATGTAAAGTGCTTGCACTCTTTCGACAAATCGCCCAATGTAGTGTTTTCCATGAAAGCAGGTCTTGATGGTGTAATCGGTAACATCTGGGCTCAAGTTAACGAGGTCCTTAGACCGATTCCCCGTAAAGACATACTTCTTATTTTCTTTAAAACAATAGAAGCTTTTTTTAAAACTACCCACTCATCCGAGAAAAGGAAAGTGTGTAGAAACACATTTCACTTTTGTATTTACATTATCGCGAAGAAATATGATCATTTCTTGCAGTTCAAACCGTAGACAATAAGTTAGTGAATAACGTTTTTTGGTCTTTTTAGAAACAATGTTCAGTGTTTGGTCGGCAGGGTTCTATACTGTAGACCTTAAAGTTGCAAGTTTCTGAAGAAAACAGTGTCCATTTATTATTATTATTATTATTATAATTATTATTATTATTACGAGAATGACAAAAGAAGGATAGAAAAAAAACATAGTCGAAGCTATTGATAGGAACAGAAGAGATATACTTTATATCAGACTCTTATTAGGTTTAAACATGAATTTAATAGTATTATTACTTTTTTGGATTGACAGATAGAACTATTATTTTACGAGAACAAGAAATGGAGTATAAATATTTGTTACCTGGTAGCAGTAATGAATTTTGTTTCGCCCTTTTCCTAGATAGGGTGAGTTGATTTTGAGTTTAACATCTCTTTCAGCAGCAAGGCTATATGAGACGGAACTACTGATTGACGTGGAATCCGAACCACATGAGCTCCTTCCGGGAATAGAACCCGGGATTTTCTAGGTAGGATGAGTGAGGTGATACCTTGAATAGAATCGTTCTTGAGACCAGAGTTGTAAGTTCGATCACTATTAGTAATTCGTGTCATTCCTTTAATGCTTTATCAACGTTGCGTCTAGCGTTAAAGCTAATAATAAATTACTGGCGAAATCACGTGTAAAATTGGAAGACCGAGTTAGTTGCGTAAATTTGCACACAGATCGAGGTAACGAAGCCAGAGTAATGTGCGTATATCTCAGCTCTGGCCATCCTCCCTCGTACAGTATTCAATAGCAAAGTAGTCTGAAGATCTTGTAGTCCATGAATCGATTACCGTGCACGCAGAACCATTTTTATTTCTTGAGCACAAGTAGAAAAGGCAAGAAAAAAGACGAATTAGGATGCATGAAGTTTACAGCTAACAAGACCGAACCAAAGGTATGAGTCATTTCGTGATTTGTTTAAAGAAAGAATAAAATGGAGGAAAGTTGTCTTGTCTGTGTCTAGGAACAGAGTATAAATAGAAACCAGAAAAACACTTCTGTCGCATGTCTTTCAAAATGACATAAATAGAAATAACTCTCTTCCTTATGATAAAAATGTTAAATATCTTCTTAGAAATATGCAAAAAAAATATTTTCAAACAAAAAAATCTGAAAAAATAAGAAATAAAGAAATTATAATTAATAAAAGAAAACTCCGAAACTCATCTCAAAATTTTAAGTTCCGTTTGCGTTGCAAAAGCGCGGCGAAATTTACAGAGAGAGAGAGAGGGAACTCTATGCTTTATTAGAAGTACAACGTAAATCTTTCATAATGTTAGTTACTATATATATTGCACAGCTCTAATAATAATAGATATACATTTTATACGTAAACAAATAAAAGGAAATAATCCATAAAAGATCCAAGCGATCAGGCAGTTTGTGGCAGTGATTTTCTAATATGCATTTACTAAGAGAACGAACTTTAACATACCTTCTTAGAGTGTACGGCTAGCGCACGCTCGCGAAGTATTTTGTTTTTATTCACGATCATCAGTTCGAATCCCCTACGCTCCCTTACTACTTTTTAGAAGAGATTGATTCTTCAATTTCTTAAACAGCAATGTTTAGTTCTAATAATGTTGCTTAGTATTATCGTCTTCATTCTAGTTTATTTGAATATTTCCAAATAATCAAGAATTACGTCGTTTAAATAAAGTATTACAATTATAAAGAATTTTATAAAAAATGAAACTTCATTTTTTAATCATTATCCTAACCGGAAATAAATATTTGAAATGGTTATTAACATATGATTAAACTTTAAGGAAACATTACCTAAATAAAACATTTACTCCGAATAGTTTCTGCAAGTAATTTGTAGAAAATGGACAAAAATAATGAGCATAAACTATTAGTTGTCAATTAAAAGTGTAGTAAGCGATAGTTCTAAACCCAAGTAGAATATTCACTCTGCTTCATGAAAATAATAAACATTTTAAAAAATAATGATCTTTTGGCTGTATCATAAAAGTATTTTAGTAAATAAATAAATAAAATACATGTTATGTATAATTTAATCACCGCGACTCGATAGCTGATTGCAAGGGTGAAGATAACGATTATTACTACAAACTATTACAAAGGTAGGGGCCGCAGTGGCCCAGTGGAAGCCGGTGGATGTATCTGAGCAGCCTAAGGTGTTAGACTGTAGTGTTGTCAACGGCTCGAGCGGCTCGGCTCACGGCTCAGTCACCACCAAGCCGAACCGAGAAGTGAGCCGAGCCCACACCTCAACCTACCGAGCCTGCTCGAGATTCGTAAAAGTGATTAGATGCTAATACAATATGAAGTATATGTTCTATAAGCCTTTCCCACAATTCTACTGTTTGGGGCTGAAATCAGTCAATAACGAGGAAGTTAATTATCCCTCCCTGATTTAAAACTGTTCTGCGAAGACATCTTTAAACAAATCCAAATTTTATGAAACATAGTGAAATTGATTTTTTCCAAGGCGATGGAGAAAACTTCGCTCACTTCTACAATGCATAACACCATTACTCAGACTTGAAACTAGCGTTACAATTCGACTCAACTGACATTTCTGAGCATTTGCGGCCGTTTGTCTGTTCCACAACTATTTTTATTGTTTTTGTTTCATTTTATTGAAAGTTGTCTTAAGGTTTCAATTAATAATCCTGTTGTTTGGGATTTATCTCTATCAAGAATAAGGGGAAAAACCTAAAACACTCACCCTTTGCACATATACATACAAAACAATTTTGTGGTATAGGCAAAACAACGTGAAGATCATTTAATTAGTCAAAACATAGCCTTTTTCTACTTTCGGACACCCGCATCATTCGAATTGGTTGTGGGTGAAATTGGCAATGGATAAGCGCGTAAAAGGAACCAAGTTCCTCTGAACTTCGAAACTTCATTTTTTAAATATTATAATAAAATATTTTTAAAAATAACTTTAACCTTATTGAGTCAATTTCGATTAAATATGGCGTATATTTTCTTTGGGGCTTCTCGATCATCCCTATTAAACTAAGTTAATTGGAATCAAGAGAAAAATGAAAATAACTCTTTCAGTTTTACCTCCAACGATTATGCCGTGTAGACTAAGGGAGACGATGATTAAGGGAAGTGAATTATGATGGTAGACTTGGTGGAATGATAATGTGGGAGGAAACAGAAGTACGCCGGCTGGCAAGAATTAGTGGTTGAATTACTTTACCCTGCTGTTTTAAAAAGATCCAGTATAACTTCTGTAAAAATTATTTAATTTTTAAAGAATATCGTGCGAATGTAATTTCCAGTTTATTAACAAGTCTCACGTTTAGGGGTAAAATTAGTCAAGAATGACCAGTCCCCCCCCTCCCAATCATTTTCCTTTACAAAATGCCAAATGTTATTTTGTAGGTTCCCAATTATCTCCGCTATTTGGAATTATAATTGGTCAATAATAAAGGAGTAAATTTTATCCCTCTTGTCATGTAACAAGAAATATTTCGTGCAAATTAGAGTTTTGTGAAACATAATGTGTTTTGTTTGAAATTAGAGCTTAAAGCTATTGTTTGGAGTTGAAGTTGGAGGAAAAAAGTGAATTAATTTCATTTCGTGATACTGTAAACAATATTTTTCTCCAAAGTTCGCAATTTTCATGAAATAGTAGGTATGTTTTCTTTCAGGTTGTAGTGAGGCCTTTTGTTTATGCTGTTACGCATGAGAGGTGGGGGAAATTAAGCCAACTTCAAGATTACATTTTAGGATAACTTGTGTGCTTTTGTTAAATATGATTTCATGAACCAACTTTTTTTAAATGTAAGAACTGCTATTGTTGGTAGGGACTGAAACTGATGAAGAGAAAAATAATGTAAATGAAAAAGTTGAAAAGAAATCCGCTCGCTTCTTTAACACACATCACCCGTAATGGTTATAAAACGTTATTTTTAAAGAAGAAATAAAAAAATTACATAATTCTAGCCCCAAATGTCTTTTGGGCATTAATTAGGAAAAAATATTAAAACTGATTTTTCTAAAAACGAAATAAAATATTTAACTTTAGCTCCAAAGGTCTCTTGGGTATTAATTGGGATGAAAATAAAATCAAAGTTGAATTTGATGAAGAAAACATGACATTTAATCCAGCTTCAAATGTCTTTTAGGTTAATTGAGAACAGAAATGAAATGTATAAGTTTTTTACCATTGAACAAAAGGAGAAAAGGTCAATAAAAGCAAATATTTGGAAATGAAAGAATTCTAGTATTTTGTGTAGTCGCCTTCTGCTTCTATAACGTCACCCAAACGATTAGGTATACTAGATACAAGATTAGAGAATATAGTTGGATGTTGTTAGAAATTATTCCAGAGTTCTATCACATGTGCCTCAAGAATTTCTTTGTTACGGTCTTGTCGACGTTCTTCCCATTCTTGAACCATTAACGCCCAAAGATGTTCTATGGGGTTAAGGTCTGACGATCGAGGCGGCCATTCTATACATATTAGCTCTGGATGATCTTCCAATCATGCTTGAGTTTGCCTCGAGGTATGAACACCAATGTTGTCTTGCATAAACACGAATTCCTCTTGTTCTGGAAACTTTTCGTGTAGAGACGGAAGCAGTGTATTCTCCAGTACTTGGATATAAGTCGCACTAGTCATTCGTCCAGGTACGGGAACGATCTCGCCCGGACCTTCAGCTGTCATATAGTCCCAAAAATGAGCTGAAACTCGTCCTGAATGCTCGGTGCGAATGACATGTTGTGGAAGATGTCGTGTCTCGTGTGGCCTGTATAATATCATTCTCCCTTGCTGATCAGAGAGGAACACCTTCTCATCAGACCAGATGACGAGATCCCAATAGGTTTGTGGAAAACTCACGTTCTTCTCAGCCCATTCTAAACGCATTTCCTTGTGGTAATATGTCAAAACAGTTCTCATAGCTGGTCGTGCGTGATGGAGTCAAGCCGCAGTAAGCCGTTGTCTTACTGTCTCGAGTGAACATCCTAGTTCAATAGCTTTGTCTCTCAAGACAGACCGAAGACGCAAAGAATGGTTCCGTACTTCTTCAAAGAGAGCTCCATCTTGGGTCGTTGAAGTCGTTGATGTTGCCCGCGGTCTTCCACTTCTGGGTTTTGACTTAGTTCATTCTCTGTTTTCCTGCTCCCCATGACGATCCAGCCACTTCCTCACGGTTCTAGAATCACACCCAAAATCTTTAGCAATGAGAGAGAATTTCTCACCATTAGCATCACCATTAGCACCAATAATCTCGCCTTTTTGAGCGGCAGTTAACTCCACAGCGCCTTTAGTTCTAGGCATTTTTGCTGACACTAGAATCGCATACGAATTACTCCACAGGATGAATGAATGTGAAGGCATGTATTAAGGATCAGAGTAATAGTATGTGTTGATTTATTTATTGACGCATGTTCATTGTGGGTATTATTAATTTTATTTTTGTAAAGAAGCAAGTTACTACCAGCAAATATAAATATAATTCTAACTATATTCTTTTTCTATTTTTGACAAAATAATATGACGAGTGTGGATTTCTTTATTTGTTTTTGGGTGTGAGACTGTTGACCCAATGCAATTTCCTTCAGTAGCAAGCAACTACTTATTAGTGAGTCATCGCTAAACGCTATAGGCAACGAAAGGCAAAGCATTATCGCCTGAAGGTTGTTTGAAATGCGTGTCTTGTCTCTGTTTTGCCTGTGAAGTGAAGGCACTTTGCTTCCCAAACTAAGTTCTGACACATTATGTGAATGAAATATTGGTGTGTGTGTGAAAACAAAGAGAGGAAAGAAAAAAATATGAGCTGTCCGCGTCAGTCTATTAGATATTTAAGCATGTTGGAAAAATAAACCATTTCCTGTATTTAATCAAAATATGGTTAATAAACTAGCGTTATTATCGCGTGGAAAGACCGTATGTGTCCTGGAACCTTGTATTATACCTGGAAAAGTTCGTGTCAGACCCAGAAGAAATGTAACATTTTATGATTATGACATTTAGGCTAAAGAAGACAATGCCAAATTGATCTTGAACTTAAAAATAATTGCAACGATAAATGAAAAAAAATGGAAGTACACTCTGCGTTAGTGTTCGGTGAGGAAGATCTGGGTTCGATTTCCAGTGTCAGTTTATCTGGTTTGGGACAACACGTTAGGCTGTAGGCCCATGTCTCATATAGTCTAGGTCTACAAGTTACGTTAAACTTCTAACCATCCAACCCATCAGTCTTATGGGGCGTTTACACTTAGTCGATTTAGTCGCACGACTAAATCGACTCGCTGCATTTTCCACTAAATCGAAGCAACTAGGCCGAATCAGATTGATGAATGTGTTCAATTATTTCAACCACAGAAAATAGAACGTCTTTTAATTCAGTTGCCAGTCGATTAGTCGCCCTCAATCAACAAGCGATTAAGTTGAAGTCCCGTTTACACGGTCGATTAAGTTGAAAGTGACGTCTATTCAACTGAATCGAACGCAAATCGACTAAGTGTAAACGCCCCATTAGAGATCATGGGATTGTAAGAAAGTGATTGATGGGTGATCCGTGATGGGTTGGAATTAATCAAAAAAAAAAAAAAAAAAACACAATGAGAATCACAATGGTGGATATAAAAGTTGATCTCTCACTGAAGCATCGTGACTTATAATTAAATTTCAGATTTCTAGCTTCCAAAAATTGGGCCTATAGGTCCCCAATATAAGCTTGGCAAAGTAATTAAATATATTCTGAAACTCATGAAATAGAATTTAAAATTATTGACAGAGTATAACTGTAAACTCAGGGTTTAAAAAGAAATATGTAAAAATAATTAGACACGTTGTTGCATTAGACACATAGACGCAGTGGTAGAGCGTTCATCTCCAGTGCTTAGGGTCCCTGGTTCGATCCCAGCTCGCGCCGTGTGGACTTTGTGGTTAACAAACACCGTGCTCCTGGGTTTCCTCGGGGTTCTCCCGTTTCCTCCCACTTTCTGCATTCCACCATTTCACTCATTTCTCAATTATCACTCGTCTCCTTTAGCCTAACCGGCATAATCGTGGGACGTTAAACTTTAAATATTTAATTTCATTTTCACTTTCAAAATCAACTCAATCTATCTAGAAGAAGGGCAAAACAAAATTCATTACAGCTACCAGCTAACAAATATTTATACTCCATTTCTTGTTCTCGTAAAATAGTAATTCTATCTGTCAATCCATAAATGTAGATAATAATTTTATTAAATTCATGTGTAAACCTCAAAATAATCTGGCATACAGTATATCTCTTCTGTTTCTATCAATAGCTTCTCCTATGTTTCTTTTTCTTTCCTTGTTTTGTCATTCTCGTAATAATAATAATAATAATAATAATAATAATAATAATAATAATAATAATAATAATAATAATAATAATAATAATAATAAATGGACACTGTTTTCTTCAGAAAGTTGCGACTTTAAGGTCTACAGTGTAGAGCTCTGCCGACGACAGCACACTGGACATTGTTTATAAAAAGGTCAAAAAACATTATTCACTAACTTATTGTCTACGGTTTGAGCTGCAAGAAATGATCATATTTCTTCGCGATAATGTGAATACAAAAGTGAAATGTGTTTCTACACACTTTCCTTTTCTCGGATGACTGGGTAGTTTTTTTTTAAAAAAAAAACTTCTATTGTTGTAAAGAAACTAAGAATTATGTCTTCACGGGGAATCGATCTGAAGACCTCGTTAACTTGAGCCCACGGTGTTACCGATTACACCATCAAGACCTGCTTTCATGGAAAGTATTACATTGGGTGATTTGTCGAAAGAGTGCAAGCACTGTACATCGCATTGTATTTTTTTCCTTGTTTCGTGTTTATTACATTCACTCTGTTTTTCGTAGAATGCACGAAAAAGCAAATATATTTTTCGCCACGATGCTCAGGAATACCGTTTTAACTGATCAGCAAATAGGAAGCTACTGGCGAAATGATATGGGGTAATGTGTAGTATTTTATTTTCATAGTATCAAGGGGCAAGATGCTATCCCGCAGAAAAATGCATAGATTTTCTTGACAGAGTATACACCCACTGAAAATGAATGAAATATGCATTTCAGGATTGCGTATGCGTGACTTCCTCTACCTGATAAGGACCACCATCCACAATTTCTGGAATTCGAAATAGGACATATTGAAGTTTTGTGTTTTCGCGATTTTGGACAGCCCTAACTCTGAAACTTTGCACTTTTCCCCACAGGTCCATATTAACTTTTTCTCTTATTTTGATGTAAGGAATCACCTCTCAGAGTTTGTCGGTATCGTTCATTAACACCCTGTATAAAACTCTAATACTACAAGTAATGGCTGTTCCTTTGATGAAAAGATAAAATAAATATTACAAGTAATGGCTGTTTCTTTCAGCGAGAAAAAACAAAATACACTTGACGAAGACTCAAACATGGATCAACTGATTGGTAGATTAGAACGTTATTTACTACACCACATACTCAAGCGTTTATTTCTTTTTTCCCAAACAGTTTAAGCATCCAGTTTGTGATTTTTGTTTCTGTTGTCTTACCATATAAGAGTTTCTCTGCTTTCCCTGCTTGTCACACTATTCGTCTTATTTGCTGTGTAAATTGCATGTGTAAACGTAATATATTTTGATGATTTACCAGCACCCACAGCTTTTAAAAGTTTTGATGGTCAATTACATTAACTGAAGCGATTTTCTCGTATCTTCCATCGCGTCAAGAAGCAACAGATACTACCCTGCGGAGAACATGTATTTTCTTATGTTACAAGCAATACCTATCCAGCCCTGAGTGCCATTACTCTTTCCCTTGGTTTGGATCAACTTCGTGTCCCTTCGTGTGCTAGGAAGAAAGCCGAAGTATCGCGTCCGACACAGTTTCTCTTCAAGCTATCGAGTCAAAGTGATTGAATTATATAATTGTATTTTATTTATTTATTTACTAAACAAATTTCCTATACAGCAAAAATACCATTATTTTTGTAAAATGTTTATTGTTTTCATGAAGCAGAGAGAATTTTCTACTTGGCTTTAGAACTATCCCTACTAAATTTTAATCGACATTTAATGGTTTAGGTTCATTATTTCTGTCTATTTCTTACATATTACTTGCACAAACTATGCGGAGTAAATGTTTTATTTAATTACTGTTTTATAGTATAATATTTAATTAAGTTTAGTCATAGGTTAATTAAAATTCCACTATTTGTAAGTTTCTCATTTCGGTTATGAAAATGATTATAAATGAAGCTTCCGGTTTCTATAAAATTCTTGACAATTTTAGTGTTTTTAAAGACATAATTCTAAATTATTTGGAAATATTCAAATAAACTAGAATGAAGAGCATAATACTAAGGAGCATTATTAGAACAAAATATTGTTCCTTAAGGAATTCACAGAATCAAGCTTTTCTTAAAAAAAAAAAAATACTATAGGGTATGGGATTCGAAGTGATGATCGTGGAAAAAAAAGGCATGTGAAAAACAAGCTTTAAGCGACTAATCTACAAAGGCACGCTAAGGACTGCATCTTGCCAAACGCATATAACGGACCCACTATCAAAATGCCTGATCGCTTCGCACATTTTGTAGCTTATTTCTATTTAGTCCTTTGTTTAAATGTAAAATGCTTAATAGCGATGATTGTTAGAGCTGTGCCACATGTATAATAGCTAACCTTATGACAGATTTACGTTGTATTTCTAACAAAGCATAAAATTCCCTCCCTCTTTGTAAATTTCGCTGCGCGTTTGCCACGTTTACGAAAATGGAACTTAGAAACCTCCTTTGGTTATAGCAACATCCAGTATTAGCAAATGGAATTTCCCCCTCTGCTCCTTTGTAATTCGTAACTGTTAACAGATGTATACACGAAGCGTCAAGAACATCTATTACACAACGACTGTCGTAACCAGTGGCGTATTTATTGGGGGCGCTTCCGGGCTTAAGCCCCCCGAAATGTTATTTACTATATTAAAGTAAATGAAATATATTCGAGAATTTTCACATTTCCAGGATTAAAGTTGGCAACCCCCCCCCCCCGAAATAAAATCGCAAATAAGCCACTGGTCGTAACCATAATATAACTCGTGATATCAGAATATTTACGGAATAGATTAAATTTTTTTGCCAGTTAACATGGAACATTGAAAGATTTTACAAGTGATTTGAAAATTTCTATTGTTTTATTCACAATAAACATATGATGGATTAATATTTTACTTATAGTTACAAATGCCTACTTTATTGGTTGAAGAAAAAAAGATGTGTGCCTCGAACAGGAATCAAATTCGGGACATTTTACACATAAGTTACAGATTTTACTCACTCTGCTACACCGTCAATTGGTAAATTCGTAGGTCGTACGATATATGCGGCGAGTAGAAAACTTTAAGACGGCTTTTCTCCATCATTTTTGGCCATTGCGGTCTCCCAGTTTGTAATACTAACTCTTTAAATATGCACTACCACCTCGCCGAAAATGGCTCTGAAGTTCACTTAAGAACTTTGCCTTCTCCTTGTCAGTATTACGAGTGGGCACTGTCAGAGCTTGTCCGGAAGAAACACTGGGTGAAATATTACGTGTTAAGTATGAAGCGTTTAAGATCAATCCTTCAAACACTACTGAAGGGGGATTTCTAACTTAATTTCATACACATAAATTAAAATAAAAGATTTCGACTAAAATTGCCACTTTAAAAACTTCATTTCCGAGAATGACTATGAGAAACAATAAGGTCACTGAAAATACATTATAAAACACACACACTCAAGACTCTATATACCTTCAAAACGACATTTCCAAAAGTTCAGACGCAACTAAATAGGTTTTTCAGACCTGAAAAAGTTAACCATTCTGAAGATGCAAATATTTAATCTTTCTTTCGAAATAAACTCTTTCAAGTCACCTCCGATTGGGATTTCACCTTGGAGTGAAAACCGTTCCTTCGTGATTATAAGGTTCACATACGCCTTTTCGACGCAAAAGATCCAGTTCGGATTCTCGGTGAGAGCGCATGTGTTTCGGAACCCACATTAAGCTGTAGATCTATGTCTCATATAGCCTCAGTGCTCAAAGAGACGACAAACTCAAGATCAGCCATCAAACCGAAAATGTATTTACGTCGCCTTTTCACACTCATCAAAGAGTATTAAGTGATTTATTTTTAAATATTACATTTACAATCAAACAAATTAACTTGGAGTGCTGTCTTTAAAAATATTTAATTTTAATTTCACATATATATTAGACAACTTCGCGTAAAATGATACTCGTAAATCCTCTTGTTGACCAACACTTTTTTTTAAAAAATCGCCAATTGATATATAATTTTTTATATTATTTTAATTATTTAAACCACATTTACGTATAACTTGCAGTGCATATGTAGAGTAAACAAAGAAAAGCAATCTCATTATGGTCATTTTATGCAACAAAACATTGAATGATGATTTTAAAATATTCTGCATTGAATTAGAAGAAATTTTAGATAAAATAATTTTGTTATTTTAATACTTGTTTATGTAGTAATGTAAAGATTTATCACATCATTGTGTACAAAAGGAATTAACAAATGTAGTTACTTTTTCTAGAATATTTAAATTAATTTGTATTGCAAAATTATACAACAAATATAGTTAGCACTACATGATGCATAACAAATAGGAAAGTAATGTTTTATTAAAGTTGCGGGTATGTTGGCTAAACTTTTATTTAAGTTTCATTTTCAGGTTGTGACAATCAAGTTCCTTCTTTTTATTGAAATCTTGCTAATTGTAATATTTGATAAATATAAAAGTTTGAATTATACTTTACGCATATATTAAAATTGAATAGCATTAAATTAGTAATATTGAGAAATATTTTTTGGATTAAAAGAGATTGTTGAGTTGAGTTTAACGTCCCGTTCAGCAGCGAGACCATATAAGACGTGGACCTACTGATTAACGTGAAATCCGAACCACATGCGCTCCCGAAGGGAATCGAACCCGAGCCTCCCACGCTGGATTAAAAGAGAGTTGTTTAACAAAATACAACTAACAAAATGTAAACATAATACTAAATTAAACAAAAACTAGTATACTGGATTTGAACTGCTGATCATCACCAAACTTAAACATTTAGTGAGTGCGTACTAACTGACTGCGGCACGATTGCTAGCTTATTAAATACATCTTGATAACACATATAAACAAATTATACGAAAAGGGGTGGTTGCTTCATTTTTTAGTTTAGTTAAATGGTTTTCTGAACATAATTAACACTGTCGTCTTGTCAATGTTTTGTTAAAATTTGCCTTTTAAAATTTAACCTATAAATAAAGTATCTCAAAAGTCCCTCATGTTAGATAGAGGAAGTTTGATATATTAACTCCTCATTAAAATAAATGGTTCCGTGTAATTGAGTTTTCGAATATTCAGAATCTACAGGAAATGGTGTATAGGTAATTTATATATTACTTTCTGAACATATAAATATGAATCGAAGGTTTCTGTCTCCTCATCACAGGCAAACGCTGAACTATGTAAAACGAATTTTTGAAAATCAGAATCACTTGGATAGAGTTGAGGTGATTTTGAGTTTAAAGTCCCTTTCAACAGCGAGGCTATATGAGACGCGACCTACTGATTAATGTGCAATCCGAACCACACGAGCTTCCTCTGGGAATCGAACCCAGGTCTCCCACGCCAAACCATTTGGCTAAAGTCGTGATTTCATCATCTCACTTTCGCCAAAATATATATCCTAAAGCGGAAGGAGATTGAAAATACATGATAAAAATAGTGTATCCTGCGAGTCTGTCATTAGGGACTTGAGTCTACTTATATAAATTCGTCAATGAAGTAAGTGAAGACTTAGCCCAGCGTTTACGATAGCTTGGCTTCTAAAAGGAGAAAGGGCAATTTGTAGAAATTAAGTTGATGTTGATTGCCTCTTCACCACGTAGTGATGATTTCAAGGGACAGCACAAGGGCACATTTTCTCCTGGGACCAATGAAATTCTTACCACTCCCGTCCAAACTTCCGAAGAAACCGGTATTTTTGCAGTGCTACTTTAACCGTGTGTATTGAAATTCTCCCCCTGAAGAAATAGTTTGTACTCATCACTTTCATCACGGATAATGACTGAATCGTTTGAAATTAAACTTCAAAGGTGGTCGAATCATTTTTTTATCATATTGCTTTCATTAGAGTCGGTATCCTAAGGGAGAAATCTGCTCCAAATGTGTGATAAAAATATAGTATCTTCCGAAACTCTTAAAATAGGCAGATTAAATTTTGTTTATAAACTGCTTTTGAAAAGTAAGATGACACTTGTCCCAATAAAGGGGTATGACCCACATGGGAAATTCTTGGCCATCCTCTGTATAGCTATGGTTTAGCCCCTTCGTGATAAAACCGAAAGTATTGTTTTATTTAAATTAATGATATATTGATTAAGTTTCATAAAAGTTTCGTTTTCGCGTTATGACAATGAAGCTGTTACTTTTTATAAAACTCTTGATAATTTTAACACGTCTAAAGGCAAACGTTTGAATTATATTCAAATTACTAACCAAATACCTTTTATTAATAGAAGAGAGCTGTATAACGAAATCTCGGGAACAAAATTTTAAAAATACTGTAGACACGTAGCTGGAACTAATGATCATCGAAAAAAAGGGGGCACTAAATCATGATTTAATAAATCACCTTACTACTTGATGGAAAACACTATAACGAATAGAGAGAACAGGTATTTCTTTAAAAAAGAAAAAAAGACTGTATGGTATGTGATTTGTACTGATGGTTATGGAAAAATAAAGTATAAAGAGCAAGCGCTAAGTAACTATTCTACAAAAGTTAGTTAAGAGCGGAGTACTTGCAGACGCATATAAGAAAACCACTAACACAAAATGCATGATCGTTTCGCATATTTTGTAGCTTATTTCTATTTATTCCTTTGTTTACGTGTAAAATGCTTAACATCATTATTAGAACTATTCCATATGTATAGTAACTAACATTATGACAGATATAATTTGCATTTTTAAGAATTTCTGAACATAAATCTTTGAACCTTATGCGCTCTGAAAGGAGATTCAAGTAGAGATCTTAAAGATAAAACATGTCTAAAATATCAAAAGTGAACTTGACTCCCTCGTGCATTGAATGTGCCAGTTTTCAGTCAAAGATCAATTCACACATAGCGTATCATGCCCATGTCATTCCCCTGCCATGATCCGTCCGTGTCACTGCCGTGACCATTCACACATATCATGCCGTTCTGTGGCGTGCCACTATTTCTTTCTACGCCCTTTCCCTTGATTCGGATCAACTTCGTGTCCCTTCGTGTACTACGAGGAAAGCCGAAGGATTGCGACCGACACAGTTCCTCTTCAAGCTATCGAGTCAGAGTGATTGAATTATATAATTGTATTTTATTTATTTATTTATTTACTAAACAAATTGCCGATACAGCAAAAATAGCATTATTTTTGTAAAATGTTTATTATTATCATGAAGCAGAGAGAATTTTCTGCTTGGCTTTAGAACTATCCCTACTAAATTTTAATCGACATTTAATGGTTTACGTTCCTTAATCCTGTACATTTCTTACAAATTACTCGCAGAAACTATGCGGAGTAAATGTTTTATTTGGTCTAGGGATTAATTCGTGCGGTTGGTACGCACACATTGAAGCTGTAGTACAAACACAAAATACATAAATACCTTAAGAAAAATATTGTCCATCGCTAGCCACCACTTTCGCCCATCTGTCAGGCAATGTACGGATTCCGTGGCGAAAGAAGTCCTCATCCTTGGAAGCGATCCAGTCAGAGACCCATGTTTCGATATCTTCTGAAGAAGTAAACCGCTGTCCAATCAAATCGTTGTTCATGCAATCGAACAAGTAGTAGTCCGAAGGAGCAACGTCTGGTGAATACGGCGGGTGGAGTAAAACTTCCCATCCGACATTTTCTAAATAGGTTTTGACCGGTTTTGCGACATGTGGGCGAGCGTTATCATGTTGAACAATAAGTTTATCATGTCTGTTCTCCCATTCTGGTCGTGTTCTGGCCAGAGCTTGCTTCAAACGCATTAATTGTCGTCGATAACGTTCTCCATTCATAGTTTCACCCGGTTGCAGCAGCTCATAGTACACCACACCTTTCATATCCCACCATATGCACAGCATAACCTTTGCACAGTGAATATCTCGTTTTGGTTGTGATGGACCTGGTTCACCTGGTTTCACCCAGGCCTTTTTTCGTTTAGGGTTCTCGTAATGGATCCACTTCTCATCACCCGTAATAATTCGGTGCAGAAACCCCTTTCTGCGCTGTCGTTGAAGCAGCAATTCGCAAATGGTTTTTCGTCTTTGAACGTCTCTGTCTTTCAATTCATGTGGAACCCAATGTGACATCTTTTGAATCATTCCCATGGCTTTCAAGCGTTTGGAGACTGTTGTTTGATCAACGCCTAATGCTGCTGCAAGTTGTTCCTGCGTTTGACACGAATCCTGCTCGAGCAATGCTGTCAATTCTTCGTCTTGAAATTTTTTTTGGCTGTCCAGCTCGCTCTTGGTCTGCCAAGCCGAAATCACCACTTCTAAAAAGTGCAAACCACTTCTGACACGTTCGCTCAGCTAGAGCATGGTCACCATACACTTCCACCAAAATACGATGACTTTCAGTCGCACTTTTCTGCATGTTAAAGTAATGCAGCAGGACACCCCGCAAAAACACTTTATCAGGTACAAATTGCGCCATGTTCACTTAACTACAAACTGGTGTTGTTGACGCTTTAATCCACTGCCCTATACTACTAACGATACGCGATGACAGGGGTTTGCAACACATGTGTGGATACACGGAACTGTGGGACGCTCCGTTCGTTGCGCCATCTCTTGTCCACCCGCACGAATTAATTCCTAGACCAAGTATTTAATGACTATTTTATGAAAGTTTAGTCATATGTTAATTAAAATTCCACTATTAGTAAGTTTCGCATTTTGGTTATGAAAATGATTATAAATAAAGCTTCCGGCATTTATAAAATTCTTGACAACTTTAATGTTTTTAAAGACATAATTCTAAATTATTTGGAAATATTCAAATAAACTAAAATGAAGAGCATAATACTAAGAAGCATTATTACAAAAAAAAATTGTTCCTTTAAAAATTCACAGAATCAAGCTTTTCTTAAAAAAAAAAGAAAGAAAGAAAAGAAAAGAACGAAGTTACTATAGGGTATGGGATTCGAAATGATGATCGTGGAAAAATGAAGTATGTGAAGAACAAACTTTAACCGACTACTCTACAAAGGCACGCTAAGGACTGCACCTTGCCAAACGCATATAACGGACGCACTAACACAAAATGCCTGATCGCTTCGCACATTTTGTAGCTAATTTCTATTTAGTCCTTTGTTTAAATGTAAAATGCTTAATAGCGATGATTGTTAGAGCTGTGCCACATGTATAATAGCTAACCTTATGACAGATTTACGTTGTATTTCTAACAAAGCATAAAATTCCCTCCATCTTTGTAAATTTCGCTGCGCGTTTGCCACGTTTACGAAAATGGAACTTAGAATTTTTCGATGAAGGTTTCGGAGATTTCTTTTTTTAATTATAACTTGCTTATTTCTTAATTTTTTATTGAAATATTTTTTGGAAATATGTGTTTTGTGTTTCTGCTTATTTCCAAGAAGAAATGTGACATTTCCTTTCACGAGAAAGAGAGTTACTTCTCTTTATGTAATTTCTAAAGACATGCGACAACAATTTTGGACATAAGTGTACTTAAACTCCTTAAGTTTCAGGCCCGCAGAAATTAATAAAAGAAAATTATTGTTGTTACATATCTGTTTTCCAACTTGACTAGCGTCTAGTTTATCTTTTCCCCATGCCAGTTTGGTATCTATAACGAAGGAATAGCATCAGCTCTTAAACACTACTTTTGCGGGAAACCTTCAGACCCTTTGATTATCTTGTGGTGAAAAGTGAGCAGAACATATTCGTGCGTTATCCATATTAAAAGTGTCCTTTTGCTCATAGTAGGAAATCCATCTTCTTCGAAGTTCATCATTTTTAGGGAATCGATGGTACAACTGTGAGCAAAATAAATGACGCGTCTCTTTATTTTGAAGTTTTTTGAAAATAACTGTTTTCTTTATATGCTGGAAATTTCGGAAGGTTTCCCCAGCAGGAAACGTTAAGAACAAACCCGTTTTTAATATTTGTGTTAGATATTAGCTTAAAATAAGGAAATTAGAAGCAAAATACGTGAAATCAACCGAAATCTCGAGAATTTCCAACTCTGCCAAAGTGGGAAATTTTCAAGAACGCGAAGGAATTCTGCAGTTCAACACAAAGCAGCGACATCAATGTTATTGAAAGAAATGTGGAATAATTCTTCAAACGAAAATTTTAACGAAATCTTTCTAATATGTCTTATTACATGCATAGTTTGCGAACTCCAAATATATGAATCTGTACTATGTATTAACGTATAGAAAGAGCAAAAAGTGGAAATTGCCTATGGAAAAGGACGAATTGGTAGCACGATCGTAATGAAAAAAACGTCTTTAGCGTAGAACAGGTTCACTTCACGTAAGATAACAAATAGCTCAGTTAGTTAGCCCATTGGGAGTTCGAGTCCCCCTGTAGTAGCAAGGGTGGAATTTTAACTGTCCTCGATGTTTGTGTGTTCGTGTCCCTGTCGAGTCTAGTAGTCCTGAGAAGTGGTTAAAATAGAAACAAATAGTCAGGAAGTTTTTTTTTTAAAAAAAAAGTTAGTTAAAGCAATGAGTCTATATGCCGGAGTTAGTTGGTTCGAACCCCATAGAAATGCAATAGTGGCTTTTATTACTATGATTATTTTATTTTTTTCTGTGGGAAAGAATCAAATTGTAACATACGTGTAAAACTCATGACGATACCAAAAAAGAAAAAAAAATGTCGTCACACTTGCTACTGTCCATAATTTTTGTTTGCAAACAGTTTCGTAATCATTTTCCCTGTGCTCACTGCTCACAATATGCTCGCAGGTACATAACGAATGTTTTCCAGTAAACGTTAATTCTAATTTGGAGAATTTTATAAAGTTTAACAATGTTTATCTTTTATATATTTAATTGGACACTTTGATAACAGATTTCCCCATTAAATGTTTAATTTTCCCTATATATTTTTAATTACGGAAAAGTTTTACAATGTATTTTTCGCGGAAATTCTTTTCAATTTACCACATGAGGTAAGTAGCCCGAAGGAGGAGAACTCAAGTAACTGATATTCTACGTAAAAGCTACCTATTGTAGAATGATGATGCTTCTTACCTTCAGCGCACAATCTTTACGTTAGAGAGTCAGACAGAGAAAAATATGGTGTTTTCCTCCCCTATGACCACCCATCTTAAACCTCTACATACCATGGTTCGTCTTACACAAATTCGGTGCTCCAAAGACATTTATATTTCATAATAATAATAATAATAATAATAATAATAATAATAATAATAATAATAATAATAATAATAATAATAATTATTATTATTATTATTATTATTATTATTATTATTATTATTATTATTATTATTATTATTATTATTGTTATTATTATTATTATTATTATTATTATTATTATTATTATTATTATTATTATTATTCATGAATATGCCACCCTTACATAATGTAGTAACCTTAGACATCTTAGTTTAAAGTGATTTCTTTAGTAATAATTTGAGCAATCACGTAACAAAATTTAAAATGTTGGAGGGACACGACGTTTTATTTTGCCCCTCTCTTTTCAGCATCCTTCCAAAATAAAGTATGACAAGCAGGGCAGACGAAATGAATAAGAAATATATTTAGAGCATCCTTTCATCCTTCGTGAATGAAATATCACGTAGCATTTTTTTATTCTAACGAAGACGACCCTAGGTCGTTATGGTTAGGTAACAAAATAAATACGTAATATATTTATAGCGCCCCTTGACTGTACTATTACCGCTTCTTTATTTGTTCGAGGGCGCCCTACACAACCAAGGGTGACAAAAAGAATAGGAAAAGTGTCTAAAGATTACGAAACTTTATATTTTGTCAGAAGCATGGCAGTGTATACACAACATTGCTATCGTTAACAAGTGTTTCACCCTTGAGTCGCTTATAAAATTAGCCAGAATAAACTTTTGCCGATCGTTGCTCTACAGTGATTTGTCCAGGATGGTTTGGTGTCGGGCTAATAACGGTGAGTATATTTATTTACATCACAGTTAAAGAAATAGCAAACTTTCTCAAAGGAACTTACTTAGGAAACATCAGATCCTCCTTATACTTAGCCAGAGCCCATTCTGAAAAATTGCATCTGGTGTTCTGGGTGAAAGTTCTATGGGACTATTAGAAAAATATATATTCCCGTTTCCATGGTGATGGTAGAATTTCTGAAACAGTTATTGAATTACGTTCGAAGCATAGGCGTAAATAGCACCCCCGCAACCCAGTGGCGTGGGGACCCCACAAGCTGCAAGGCCAAAAACTATATAGAAAGTACGCAGGGCGGACCAGGCCAAATTTTCACCCGGGCAAAGTGACTTTTCGGCGCCCTCCCCCTAGCAATAGCCTTATATTTTACATTTTATCATAGCGTTTTTAATAGTTTAAACCATTTTTCAAAAAAGACATTCATTACCTAGGAAAACTTCACAAAGAATACGGCCCGCTATAAACAATACGAACTCCCCCCCTTCCCGCATGGTCTAGTGGCTAGCACGCCTGCCTTCTGTAGTCCCGGGCCCAATTTCCGGTGCGTTACTTTTGAACGATAAACGTGGTTCGGATTCCACTATAATCAATATCCACATCTCCTTTAACACCGTGTGCGTGGGTTTTCTCGGGGTTCTCCCGTTTCCTCCAACTTTCTTCATTCCACCATTTCATTCATTACTCATCATCACCATCTCCTTTAGCCTAGCCTGCATAAGCCTGGGACGTAAAACTCAAAAATTTCATTTCATTTTCCACATCTCCTTTGGCTATTAAGGCATAACCGTGAAACGCTAAACTCAAGCAAACAAACAAACAATACTTACTCCCCCTCCACTCTTTATTCTACATGCCATCTCTCCATTTGTCGATACAGTCCCCTTAGTACTATGAAACTCTCTTCTTCCATGGTGAAATGGAAAAAGATTGTGTAATTGCCGCTACTTTAGAAGAATATAAACCAAAAATGTCAGTAGAAAACACAATATAAAATTTACTTTTTGATGCACGTTTTGGAGTTCCTCTGACTCTGGCGCCCCGAGCAGTCGCCTGGGTTGCCCGTCCCTTGGTCCGCCCCTGAAAGTACGGACGCATAACTAAGGGCTGCGGAGGAGAGGTTAACGTTCATGTTATGCCACTAGTTTGACGTGTATGAAAAGTTCAGTAACTAATCGGTTAGTGAAATAGTGAGGAAATTTGATTTTTCCCCACATAAAAAAGAGAAAAACAATAGTAATAAAACCCCTCACTCGTATTGGACTCAAACTAACAACCTAATTCGTACAGACTAGTTGCTCTGACCAACTGAGTTTCGATTTCTTACGCGAAAGAATTCTGTTATATTACTAGGCATGCTTTTCATTATGATCGTGCTGTTAATTTATTCCTTCGATAGGTAATTTCCACTGCTTGCTTCATCTATATAAATAAATGTATATATTCATATATTAAGAGTCTTTCGGTAATGTGTGTAATAATTTCGCGACAATTATACGTGCTTAAATGTATGCTATGATTTGCCCTGATTGTTTGTTCCTATGGTGGTTGGAAAACACACGTCAAAACTGTTCGAAGTAATACGAACACGGCTTAAGAACAGGGACTGAACTGAGTTATCACTCGATTGACCTTGAGGGCAAATCACCAAAGGGTAACTATAAACGAAAGTTCAGCATGCATTTCTGTGGAGTTCTGTTCAGTATCACAGTTCTCTGCCAATCACACGTTTGTTCTTAGGAGTAATATTTTACAAACCTAACCTTTCGATAGAGCGCAATGGCAGAGTGAAACTTTATCGAAAATAACTCGTTTTCCTTTATATATTCGAAGTTTCTCAGACTTTCAAAATGAGGAAATGTTACTGACAAACAAGGACGCATTTAGAGGTGAATTCAGGGGGTCCAGAGCCCCTGTGAAGTCCCAAATTTTCTGTAAATGTAACCTAATTTGGGGTTAATTTTAAAAATTTTATTATAATTTATCCTAATATTGAAGTCGTACCCTCAAAAACGCTTTGGACGAAATAAATTCCTGCATACGTGCCTGCTGACAAATATATTGTCAATTTATTCGTTAAATAATAAAGTAAAATAACTAAATTAGGAGCAAAAAGCTTCAACATGGGCTAACTTTTGTCCACTGCCAATATTGTTAGAAGGGATATTAATAGCAAAAACTCCTAGTCAATGCTGATTCTTGGAACTTCATCCCGAACAGCAAGCATATTTTCGAAATACACTCAGCCCTAGCGGAAGTCACTGTAAGCGAGTTACGTTTGACAACATCGTACGGAAACAAATTAATGCTGAATTGCATTCTAACCCGTTCCTACTACTATTACTACTACTACTTTTACTACTAGTACTACTACTTTTGCTATGGATCTGTATAGTACAAGGGCAAACTTATTTTAATGAAAGAAGTTTAATGAAAATTTTTAAAAAATAATCGTTAACCCATATCCGGGCAAGCGGGGCCTCCCAGGCCCAGTAGCTTCATATTTTTTTTCGAATTTCTCAATAACCATAAATATTTCGATGACATAAAATTCTGAATTCTTCTATCTTTAGTCGAAGTTAAAGTCATGAACATATCGAGTCGGTAACGCTAATAGAGTTGGTAAGGCCCCAGTTGGCGTCTACGTTACAAAAATATCTTTCTCCGAGAAGGATTAAATCAATTTCGGAATTTTATTTTTAATCTTTTTTAACGAAAGAAGTGTTATATTTTTTAAAAAATAATAATAAAAATAACTCTCATTATGCAGGGTTTGAATACACGAGAAAAAAAAAACATTTTCCTTACTAGCATATTGCGCTAGCTCACTCGCCTACGAGAGCAGACAGCACCTGGCGTTTACTTTGTGCTATATTTATGTCATGACTCGTGATGTCACAACAGGATCACGATATAGACGTCATGATTTTTCCTACATTGCAGAGACCCCCGAGATTTGATCATTGTCTACTCGGACTGAAATTGTCATTTGGAACAAACACTTTAATATGTAGCCAAAAATTCCTTTAAAATAGACAAAAACTTTGAAAGTTTTAAGAATTTTAATATTTTTGCCTTTTGCCATAAGCGATCATAGCCTCTACACCGAAGAGACCCCGAAATTTCCTCATTGACCACTCGGACTGAAATTCTCATTTGGAACCAAAACTTTAATATGAAGTCAAAAATTAAACTTTTGTATCAATTTGAACTGACTGGGTTCGGGTTCACCACACTATTATGTTTAGTTAAGTGGTAATTTGTGACAGCTTCACATCATCAAAAGAATCTTTCACTTCACCGCCCCCCCACGGAGTCCGTGCTGGATCCGCCACTAGAATCAATAGACACTTTACTTATTCTTTTTGTCACCCTTGATTGTGTAGGAGCTCCCTTGAGCAAATAAAGAACCGGTAATATTAAAATCAAGGGGCGCTATGTATTAGGTATTTCTTTAGTTACCTACCCCTGACCGCACAGGGCCATCTCCGGTAGAATAAAAAATGCTACGTTGCTCAAATTATTACTAAAGAAAGCATTTTAAACTAACAAGGAGAATGCACACTTTGGTAAGTGAACTTCAGGGCCATTTTTTGCGAGGTGGTAGTGCACATTTAAAGAGTTAATATTACAAACTGGGAGAGGGCAATGGACAAAAATTAAAGTTTTCTACTCACGGCATAAATCAAACTTATCAAGTGACGGCGGGCAGAGTGAGAAGACTCAAATGCAAAGCTTCCCGGATTCGATTCTCGTTCTAATCAAACCTTATTTTCTTGTTTTTTGCTTCAATCAATAAAGTAGTCATTTGTAACTATAAGTAAAATATTACTTCACCATATGTTTATAATGAATAAAACAATAGAAACTTTCAATCACTTGTAAATTCTTTTAATGTTCCATGTTACCTAGGAACACAATTTAATCTCTTCTGTAAATATTATTGTTACTGCAGTCGTTGTGTAAAAAATGTTCTTGAAGCTTCGCGTCTACATCTGTTGACAGTGTGACAATTACAAGGGAAATGAGGGGGAAGTCTGCTTTCGTTATAGCAACATCCAGTATTAGCAAAGAGCATTTCCTCCCTCAACTTCTTGTAAATCACACACTGTCAACAGATGTAGACACGAAGCGTCAAGAACATTTATTACACAACGACTGTCGTCAAGGGCGCCGATCATGGGGGGCCCGTCCCCCCAAGCTCATGTGGTCCCCATGTATTTTTATGAATATGTATTTTTTATTGTTACGTGTATTGTTGTATGTATTTTTGTGAATGGGCCCCCCAAACTTACAGAGATATCGGCACCGTTGACTGTCGTAACCATAATGCAACTCGCGATATCTGTATATTTATGTAATAGATTAAATTTTCTTGCTAGTTAACACGGACCATTGAAAGATTTTACAAGTGATTTTAAAATTTCTATTGTTTTATTCATTATAAACATATGGCGAATTAATATTTTACTTCTAGTTACAAATGCCTACTTTATTGGTTGAAGCAAAAAATAAGAAAAGAAGGGTTTGACTTAAACGAGAATCGAATCCTTGACCGTTTGCACTTGAGTCCCTGATCCTTCTCACTCTAATCCGTCCCTGATCCGTCATTTTAAAAATTTGCGCATCGTACGATATATGCGATGAGTAGAAAAATTTGAGACTGTTTTTCTCCGTCATTTTTGCCCATTGCGCTCTCCCATTTTGTAATATTAGCTCTTTAAATGTGCACTACCACCTCGCAAAAAATGGCCCTGAAAAATCACTTACCAAACTGGGCCTTCTCCTTGTAAGATGTCTAAGGTTAGTACATTAGGTAAGGATTGCATATTCATGATTATATTATTATTATTTTTATTATTATTATTATTATTATTATTATTATTATTATTATTATTATTATTATTATTATGAAATATAAATGTCTTTGGAGCACCGAATTTGTGTAAGACGAACCATGGTATGTAGAGGTTTAAGATGGGTGGTCATAGGGGAGGAAAACACCATATTTTTCTCTGTCTGACTCTCTAACGTAAAGATTGTGCGCTGAAGGTAAGAAGCATCATCATTCTACAATAGGTTGCTTTTACGTAGAATATCAGTTACTTGAGTTCTCCTCCTTCGGGCTACTTACCTCATGTGGTAAATTGAAAAGAATTTCCGCGAAAAATACATTGTAAAACTTTTCCGTAATTAAACATCTAGGGAAAATTAAACATTTAATGGGGAAATCTGTTATCAAAATGTCCAAACAAGTAGATAGAAGACTATTTAATGATAAACATTGGACTTTATAAAATTCTCCAAATTAGAATTAGCGTTTACTGGAAAACAATCGTTATGCACCTGCGAGAATATTCTGAGCGGTGAGCACAGCGAAAATCATTACAAAACTGTTTGCAAACAAAAATTATGGACACTAATGCAAGTGCGACAACAACATTTTTTTTCTTTTTTTGGTATCGTCATGATTTTTACACATATGTTACAATTTGATTCTTTCCCACAGAAAAAAATAAATAAAATAACCATAATAATAAGAATAACAATTGCAGTTCTTGGGGTTCGAACAAGCCACCTGCAGCATACAGCTTCGCTGTTTTAACTAACTTTTTAACTATTTATTTACATGCTTAGTAGTACATAAAGATCACAGGAAGGTTTAACATTAAAAAAAACTCACCAATACATATTGATAGTATATACAAAAGACCAGACGATTAAGTTAAGACTGTTAAAAAATTAGCAAAATATTTCCGCTTACGAACAATAGAAATGCTGGTAGCAGCGCATTTTAGGAAAGCAAGGTAAAGATCAGGGTGATAAGGTCCGGGGGTGGTTAACAAATAGACAATAGTTTGTGCCACAAACCAAATAACAGTATTATTCTTTGTAACAGGGAAGTAATTAAAATTTGGGTAAAGTATTAAAGCAGTGGCACGAAAAGAGGAAGGAGGAAGACGGCATATTTTGCTTAAAAGTACACACAACTGCTGCCAAATACTAGTGACTGAGGAGCAAGTTTCGAATCTATGACTAAGAGAGTCAGGTTGTTGGCAAACATTACACAAGTTATCAGCACCAATGTTTAAGTGATACAAACGTTCTTTTGTTTCATATGCGTTATTAACAATAACATACCAAAGAGATTTGTGGGTATAGTTCAGAAATTTAGCATGAACATTATACCAGATACGAGACCAGTTATGAGAGGGTTGCTTGACTATTATATGTGGTGTAACTGCGGGATGAATGTTTAAATAGTACCAATACAAGTCCTTAACAGACATGCATTCTATTTCACATTTTGTCAAAAGTGCATAAGCCATGTCTATTATGACGTCTTTCAGGTGAGGATATTTCCAACTCCACGGGAAGGCATTGATAAGTCCTTCAAGGTCAATACAGGAAAACACGCTGCAAACACCGCTACAGAGACAGTGCTGTGAGTAGAACACGCGACCTGACAGCTGCGATGTAACAAGAGAGCTTTGGCTTGAATGTTTACATCTAGGAAGCCGATGCCCCCGTCCTTGGGAAGCAAACGTAACTGAGTGGAAGAAACACGTAATAATTTGCCGTGCCAAAGGAAAAACAACGCAGAACTATGTAAGGAGCGGGCGATATTGTGGGGGAGGGGATAAATCTGGGCGAGGTGCCAGAGTACGCTATACCCAGTCTGTTTAAGAAACAACATTCTGCCTAATAAACTAAAATGACGATGTTTATGAAAAGTAAAGAATATTTTTAATTTTTGCAGCAACGTGGGCAAAGTTAGTAGTAATGGTACGTGTGGTATTAGGAAACCATTCAATTCCTAGTATTTTAAGAGAGTCGAAAACCGCAAAATAAACCCCATACTCTTGAGTACAATTGTCATTTAAACACATAATTTTCGTTTTACTGTCATTTAATTTTGCACCAGATATTCTTTGATACTTGGTTAGTAAATACAGAATATGTTGAATTTCTACAGGGCTGTTCACGAAGTAATGTGTGTCGTCGACATAGCTTTGTGCAACAATTTTAGTATTATATACAGGGACCCCTGGTAAAAGAGATTGAACAGAAAATAACAAAGGAGCCAGAGATAAACTAAATTAAATACTGGACATGCTATCGCCTTGAAGGATTCCGCTATTAAAAGGTATCGCTACACTTAAGCCACCATTAATCTTCATCTTAGTGATTCTCTGAGAATAGACACCTTTAATCATAGAGATAAATTTGTCACCAAAGCCAAAGCGAGTTAACACATTAAACAAATATTGATGCTGAATTCTATCAAAAGCCTTAGAGTAATCCGTTGAAAGAATAGCCACTGTATGATCAGTTTTACACTCATAATATGCTATAAAATCTCGAAGATTGGATAGCGCTTCATACATACGGCGAGTCTGTCCATGGCCATATTGACAGGGGCTTAAGAGATCTTCAATGTATGTTTTCATTCGCAGAGTGAGGCAACGGGTCAAAATTTTGAGGTCCGTACACAGTAAGCTGAGAGGTCGAAGGGCATCAACGTCATGGGCGTTTGCATATTTGGGAACCAACACAGTGATACCCGTTCGTAAGGAGGTTCCTAAAATGCAGCTATCACGATACTCGTTAAAAAGGTCAGTGAGAAAGGGAGCAAGGATGTCAATAAAAGTGACATAGAATTCCACGGGCAAGGAGTCGACACCAGTGGATTTGCCTATCTTACCAAGTTTAATGGAGGTCATGACATCGTTTACCGTGAAGGGCTGGCTAAGACGCTCCCTGTCACCATCGGTTAAGGTAGCTGGTATGAGTTCAAAAAGAGTATCATCACTGACAAACAAAGAAGGCGTGGCATAGAGATGTTTAAAATGTTCTATAAGATATGCAGTCACGTGAGGTCCCTCATATAAATGTCCATCGGGGTCTTTAAGATGCGAAATCAGCTGTTGTTTACCTCTACTACGTTCTCGCTGTACGTGGACAGTACTAACAGATTCTGTGGAATCAGTCGAAGGAATCTTGCTACGAACAATATGGCCGTACATACGTCGGCGATGCATAGAGAGAAGAAAAGCCTTGATTTGATGAATTTGAGGCCGAACAGATTCTCCTTGAGCCTGCGCCTTCACATAGTCCCGTAAAAGCTTAGAATAATATGCATACTGTTCACAGAAGGCCTGATGACGATGAATACTGTATTGTTTACTAACAAAACGAAACACAGGTTTTACACGTTTCTCCCAAAAGTTCATAAGAGTACCTTTATAGCTGCGTTTCTCCTCCATTAAGGATGCCCACTCAGCACGGATGACAGATTGAGAGTCCGCTTCAGCGAGGATCGACGTATTAAAATACCACAATGAATTACTTTTAAGGAATTTTGTTACAGGTAAATTGATAGTCATAAGGACACAATAATGATCACTAAAAATCACAGGTTCAATTTTGATGTCCTTGACGTAAGGCAATAAGATGCGGCTGACGTAAATTTGATCGAGTCTCGAGGATGAATGTGATGTCCAAAAAGTATGACCCGGAACGCTGGGAAAATAGAAACGCCACACATCGACGAGGTCATATGTTTCAATCACTTTGTGGAGGGAAGGTGAGAAGGGGTAATGAGGCTGGGCATCTATCTCTGCAAGTACTGCATTGAAGTCTCCAGCGAGGATACAGGGGTTGGACCCATTATATAACTCCTGCATGAGATCAGTTTCGAAGAAATTGTTCCGTGCCCTAGTTTGAGAGTTCCCAGCAGGAGCATAACTGTTACATAACCGTATAGTCCGTAGTTGGCCCACAGTAAGTCTATCAGTTAGAGGAGTAGGATGCTCAAGAAAGTCTATATCACTTCTATATATAATTGCAGTTCCTAAGCCTTGGGGATTAAAGTTAGAGCACCAGGAGTGAGTAAAGAGGTTGGAAAATTCAGGCAAAGCCACTTCCTGTGTGAAGAGGATATCTATCTCTGCTTTACGGATGAAATCACTCAAAGCATGTTGCTTAACCAAGGAACTTATACCGTTTAAGTTTAGAGTGGCGATACGAAAACTATACATTTGGATCCACCAAAGAAAAGAAATTATAGATAGGAGAAAGAAGAGGACATTAGAGAGAGAAGGGATATTACGAAAGATCCGATGCACTGTCAATCCCTTTCCTAGGACGAGACTTTGAACGGGTACGAGCGGACTCTACAATATAACTATCTTGAGACTTTATTAACTTCAAAGAAAAATCACTGTCGCCACTTTCAGTTTTCTTTTTCTTGCGCCGGGTTTGGGACAAAAACACATTTTCACTTGCACTAAGGTTACTAGCAGTAGAAACAACCACATCACTGGGCAAAACACTATCACTAGTAGGTGGGGCGTTGACACTAGGTGGGGCACCAGAAGGGGACAGAGAGGTGAGAGTTGTCACATCAAATTGGCGGTGCACAGAGGGAACGTCATCACTGTTGAGAACACGTTGGTCAGAAAGTAAACATAAACCTGTATCAGGTTCCTGTAGAGGCTCAACAATATGGTCATCACTAATGGGAGGGGCCTCTTCAATATTCACTGTGCCGTTGGCAGAATCCATAGTATCAGAAGTCGACGGAGCTGTATGCATCATGGAATCACAAGGAAGGTGCACGGGAGGATCGGGCGATTTGACAGCAGGAATGTCACGAGGCGAGGTCAAAAGTGGGAAGGTGTTGAAATTAAGTAATTCTCGTGTGGGCGTTGCGGAAGGAAGATTAACAGGAGCAGGGCGTGACAAAGGGGAAGATCGGAGTACGGGACGAGAGGATAGGGGAAGGGTACTAGAGCGACGCTTATCACAATCTTGGAAAAAATGTAGAGGACTATCACAGAAACTGCATGTCTTGATTTGACCATTATATGTGACCCACAATCGTAAACCTGCGATTGTCACATAGGAAGGTATGGAATGCTTAATGTTCATGCGTATCAACTTCCTGCCAGTACGAGTTTTATAAATGTGACCTGCATCATAATATTCGTCTTCAATATGTTGCACCTCGCCGTACTTAGAAAGCACACTGATGATTTTAGCATTATCTAGTTCACTAGGACATACGTGTAGTTTAACTAATTGCGACATATTACTAGCAGAATCAAGGTCCAGAACAAATTCACTGTCATCATCTTTGTACACAACTTTACCTTGTGCATCACGTAGTATTTGCTCATAAGTAATCTGGTTTAAGAGTTTAATATACAATATTTTCCTGTTGAAGTCCATTTCTATTGAGATAACTTGGTCCGGGGATAATTTGAAGGTTGAAGCAATCCACTCATGGAGTTTAATCGACGTGGGACGATTACTGACAGGACGAAAATTAATTCGTATAGTATTCACTCGTAAACTAACCATGTCGCAAAACCGCTATCAAAAGACCAAAAGAATAGCACTGGGTCGTAATAAAGACGTTCACAGTCCAATACCACACACAAATGTGCAAAACACGAGGAACAAAAACGAAGCGTTCGCAACTGCACACAGCTTACAAGCGCACAGCCACTGAGCTATTTGTTTTCTTGCATGAAGTGAACCTGTTCTACGATAAAGACGATTTTTCATTACGATCGTGCTACCAATTCGTCCTTTTCCACAGGTAATTTCAACTATTTGCTCTATCTATACGTTAATACTTGGCATAAATTCATATATTTGGAGTTGCCAGATAATGCACGTAATAAGATATATTAGAAATGTTTCGTTAAAGTTTTCGTTTGTAGATTTAATCCACATTTCTCTCAGTGACATAGATGTCGCTGCTTCGTGTTGAACTGCAGAATTCCCTCGCGTTCTTGAAGATTTCACAATTTAGCAGAGTTGGTAATTCTCGTGATTTCGGTCGATTTAATGTTTTTTGCTTCTAATTTCTTTATTTTAAGCTAATATTTAACACAAATATAAAAATGGATTTGTTCTTAACGTTTTTTTTTTTTTTTTTGCTCGGGGAACCTTCCGAAGTTTCCAGCATATAAAGAAAACGGAGATATTTTCAAAAAAATCTTCAAAATAAAGAGATGCGTCATTTATTTTGCTCATAGTAGTACATTATTTCATTTGTATTGCTTCCTCTATTATTACAATAAGTTACTGCACAACTAAGATGGTTTTTGCCCATCTTGAAACAGTAGCATAATTGTTTATGCAGTATTTCACTTGCCCTGTTGAAAAATACTGCGATACCTCCACGTGACGTCACCGGCCTCAAGGTATCCTGTGAAAAATGAGAGCAGAAAAGCTGAATCGAGAGTCCCCTGTACGTAACCATTTTGAATGACTATCTGTATCCTATGGTGAAAACTTTGTTCCCAGACAGCATCGCCGTGCTTCAAGATGACAGAACCTCTGTTCATACAGCTTACACTGTCCAGGATGGGCCTAGGACAAATCTGCCAATGACCAAATGCGCCAATCGTGAAAATGGACAAATCAGCCAATGGACAAATCCACCAATGGACAAATCTGCCAATTACCAAATGCGCCAAACGCGAAAATGACCAAATGCGCCAATAGTGAAAATGGACAAATCTACCAATTACCAAATCTGCTAATTACTAAATGCGCCAAACGCGAAAATGACCAAATGCGCCAATCGTGAGAATGGAGAAATCTGCCAATTGACAAATCCGCCAATGGACAAATCTGCCAGTTACAAAATGCGCCAAACGCGAAATTGACCAAATGCGCCAATCGTGAGAATGGAGAAATCTGCCAATTGACAAATCCGCCAATGGACAAATCTGCCAATTACAAAATGCGCCAAACGCGAAAATGACCAAATGCGCCAATTGTGAAAATGTACGAATCTGCCAATTGACAATTCAGCCAATCCCCAAATCTGCCAACTACCATATCTGCCAATTGCCAAATCTGTCAATTACCAAATGCGCCAAACTCGAAAATGACCAAATGCGCCAATCGTGAGAATGGAGAAATCTGCCAATTGACAAATCCGCCAATGGACAAATCTGCCAATTACAAAATGCGCCAAACGCGAAAATGACCAAATGCGCCAATTGTGAAAATGTACAAATCTGCCAATTGACAAATCTGCCAATTACCAAATGCGCCAAACGCGAAAATGACCAAATGCGCCAATTGTGAAAATGGACAAATCTGCCAATTGACAAATCCGCCATTTACTAAATCTGTCAATGGATAAGTCACCAAACTATCATTTTATTTTAGATGTATTCTTCAATCATCGTCCCACAGTATTACAAAGAAGAAGAGGAAGGAGAATTTATGAAAGAGCGGAAAAGGGTATTTTAATTTTAATGTGTGTTGCTTTTATAAATTCGCAATTATGTTTCAAAATGAATGTTTACTGATATTGGTTATTGGAGTTTAGTATCCCATTGCTGTACTTAGGTTATATGAGACGTCACGTAACACGTTTGAATTTTAATGCCCTCTCACTGGGAATCCAACCCGAAAAGACTAATGTTTGTTGTAATTATTGAATAGCCAACAAGCCTATTTGGTCTTTCACTTAAGTAGCTATTGCTTCAATTCTCTTCATCCGATTATCTTGGTTCATATGCCATTCACTTCAGAATAAACCAAGCTTGCTAATGGTACTATGCGCATGTGTGCATGATGTATAAGAAGAAGGAAATTCAAGGTAAAATTGGGAATTTCCCGTCCAAAAGTCCCTTTGTTCAAATGTAGCACCCCCTGCTACGGCCCCAACTAAAGACTCCCAAATATAATATACCTTTAAAACGACTGTAGTTTATAAGTAATATATGTGCCAATTTTCATTGTAATACCTACAATAGTTGTGACGGAAAAAAATATTTCTCAGTTCTGCTAGACAATACCAAATTTCATATAGGAAGAAAGTGAGATAACTATAAAATCAAATGACTCCGAACATTATTTTTTATTTGAAATGAAATGAAATCTGAGTTTTACGTCCAAGTGTTATGCCAGTAAGGCTAAAGGAGACGGTCATGATGAGTAATAAATAAATGGTAGAATGAAGAAAGTGGGAGGAAACGGGAGAAACCCGAGGAAACTCACGCACACGGTGTTTGTCCACCACAAAGTTCACATGGCGGGGACTGGGATCGAACTCGGGACCCCAAGCACTAGAGGTGAACGCTCCACCACTGAGCCACCGCGGCCCTATTATTTATTTGAGTATCATGACTTATACGTCATTCTCTTCAGAATAAAACAGGCTTTCAAATCGTATCATGATGATATATATATATATGTGTGTGTGTTGTACGAGAAAAGGGGAAATTAGGGTAAAATTGGAAATTTTCCGTCCAACAACAATCGGCAAGAGCAGAGTTGCTCCAGTAGCCCTGATATCGTTTCTCCATCATAGTTATAACTTGGTAGAAATGTTTCCCATGTTCATCAATGACTGCTCCGCAATTTTCTGGGAAGAAATCTATGTGGGAGTGCAAGATATGTATTTTTAGTGATACATTACACCCTATTGCTTGGTAGAAGGTATTAGGTGCAACTCTACTTTCTTATAGTTGAGACCGCTCGTTTTCCAAAACATTCGTCACCACTTTTCGGAAACACTAGCGGATCCAGAAGAATCATTTGGAGGGGGCGGTTTGCTTCCTGGAAGATGAGCGTACCCTCAAAGTGACCAGAATTTCAATTTGCAAAAGGACGACACATATGAATCCGGGAATGGAAGGGAGTGTAAACTTGATTCCCAGATTATATTTTATGACCCGAATTTGTAAGTTTTTTTTTTTAAAAAAAAATGAAATTATATTATTTCTCTAGATTTAAATTAAATACTCACTTCCGTTTCGGAGGCGTGGCGGTATCATGATTCACTTCACACTTAGTCACCGCGATTTATCAGATGCGCTGTATTGGACGGTACTTACACAAAAGAAAGTGCTATATTGACGATGGTATTTATCCTGTCATCTGTTATCTGCCACGAAGCCTGTCCCATTTGTCCTCTGTGTATATAAATATAGCTTCCCTTTGTTTCACTAAAGTGATCGTAAGAAAACTTGAAGCTTGACAAATCTATCAATTTCATTATCCAATAGAATGCGAGGATATGTTCCGATTGTCGATCCGTATCCATGACATTTTTTTCCAGTACCTTTCTGAGAGAGACATTATCTTTGATCTCTGGCGCTATGCGAAGAACATCTGAGGGCAAGATGTTAAATTTCCGTTACGTTTCGTTTTTCATCATGATTTCAGTTTGTCAAAATTGTTGACATTTTCTTAATTGCGCGTTAAGATTGCGGCTACATAAATCGTACCAAAATCTTCTGATGTATCAAAGGTGAAGAAAACATTTCTATGATTCACGAGAACCCAGGATTCACGAGAAGTTGGGGAGTCGCTGACTAATAAACTTTGACAAAAATGGAATTGTTCATTTCTCAAGCAAAGCTCCCAACTGTACTCAATTGATGTATTTAAAGAAGAATGTGTAAGGAGTTCAATTTATGGTACATCCAGGAATTTTTCACTTAAACAGGAGAGAGCAAGAAGACAAATATAGGACACCATTACAAAAGTTTAGACCTCTGTACATAGGGTATTTTGATTTGTTGGTTGAGTTTAACGTTCCACGGTAATGACATGAAGGCTGAAGAAGACGTGCACTTACTGATTACACTCTTAAAAATTCAGGTGGTTTCGCAGAAAATTCACCGTAAAGTTTACAGGTCTTTTACCAGAATTGACATTTCAGGTGAAATTTCCGTAAATTTTGAACAGTGTATCCAGCATTTGACCAAAGTTCTCTCGAGTTGTTTGAAGTTGTTATCATATTTCGAATAATAGAATGAGTATTAAGTTATACGAAAGAAAATAACTTTCAAAGATGTTTTTCATTATTTCTTCTGGTTTAATTGCAAAATAATTTGAAGAATTATTAAATACTTTTAGCCTTATATTTAGTGGTTGCAGACACTGTCGTAAGATACTTTTATGACAAATGAAAGTTGTTTCCGCAACTGAAGCATCCGCAACTGAAGACAAAAAAAAATCTCGCCAGTAATGAGATTGTTTGTGTTGTGTGTATTCCAACATTAGAAACTGTTGATCATACATTTTCTTCATTTACATTATAGGTGAGTACATTTATTACTATTATTTTAAGTATATTTATAAGGTTCTTATTGCTCATATTTTACGGATTGGAGTTGAAATTTCTTTTAGTATTTCATGATCGTCTTCTGTGTAAAGTTTTAACCGGTGAAGCACCTCGGTTTTTTGCATCCAAAGTTTGATCGCATGTTCAGTGTACAAATAACACACTGACGTTCAAGTCGCATATTATGCAACATCACATAAGGAAAAGGGTTATAGTTAAGGAGCCGTACTTCCCATTTAGGAAAGGACGAGAAACGCCATACTTTCAGGAATTATTCATTGACTATCTAGGATGTTAAAAAGTAGGTAATAGACTGAGTTCTTGCCCTTGTACTTAGGGTGTTTAGGTAGTGCAACAGTAAGATGTATCCTCGTGCACGGGAGATGAGAAGTAGCTGTTCTTAACTATTACCAGGAAAAGTACGATCGGAACTGTTCTAGTGCAAGTAGTAATGCGTGCCGTCAATTTAAGTGCAAGGAAAAAATTGGGCCTTTGTGCCGTAGAGTAGATCCAGTATTTTCAGGCCTATAAACGTTAAAATTTTATTATTTATCAAGAAATTCACTGTCACTATCTTAGAAATTGTTTCTTGGTGCGCATTCACTTTAAGAGGACCTCACTGTTTGTGTGTAAATACTGCGTCCGGATATATGCTATAAAACTGCAGTAACCTGTGCTGGGTGGCCACTAAACGGACGAATGCCATGTAATAGAGTCAGGACAGGGCAGCCCGAGTGGTAACAAGTGTGCGTGCGTAGGTAGCAGGCGTGTCAGCGATGGTAGGTATTCGCGTAAACAAGGATGTCATTGAAAACACTTAGATAAATTTGGGATAATAGTTAAGAACAGCTACTTCTCATCTCCCGTGCACGAGGATACATCTTACTGTTGCACTACCTAAACACCCTAAGTACAAGGGCAAGAACTCAGTCTATTACCTACTTTTTAACATCCTAGATAGTCAGTGAATAATTCCTGAAAGTATGGCGTTTCTCGTCCTTCCCTAAATGGGAAGTACGGCTCCTTAACTATAACAAATTTGGTTATTATCTTAACACGCGATTACTTACCTTTGCGATTTGCACAATGCCGACACTGCATTTAGGAAATTATAAACAACTAACTGGTTTGTGGTAGAGGACTTGAATTCCTCTCAAACTTTCATGTACTCACTTTTCTCATATCATTAAGACATTTGAATATACGTATGACTGTTTCTACATTTCTTTATTTTCAATGTTTTTCTACATTGGTCATATTTTCTGCTCAATTTCAATAATACGTACCGGTCCACAACATATAATAACTCTTTTCTTCACAACACACATTCTTATAACACTCAAAATCGAGTTGCCATCTTTGAATACGCCGAACTAATTTCCTCATTATACCCTAATGTCTCATGTCAGCATGCATCCACTGAAAATAGTACCAGCAGCACGCAGATTTTCACGTCTGAAAATATTACATTAAACTATCTAGCGTGAATTAAAAAAATACTGTGTCTTTCCTTGAAAATTTACGTATTTTTCATATTTCAGGTCCTACTCTCACGCACTTAACTCGAAATTCTCTGTGGATGCTTCGTTATACATTTTAACCAGTTAATGAAAATAGTGGAGATCGGAATATGACTTCGCTTTCGTGCCTTTCTCCAACAGTTGATTGCAAATGAAAAAAAGGTGAGTAAGGCTAGGGAAATTAAGGTTACAAATTTTACAGTAGCCCTGTAAACATACTTTTTTTGATAAGAAGTTTTCAATTTAATACACTGCTTTGCTGAACATTCAAAATTTATAATTAATCAGCATATTGAGTTGCTGGCTAAGACACACCAACTTCATTTGCTTTATACAATAATTATTGCTTTTTATAATTATCGTTGTTATTTAGCAACAGTTAAACTCTCTTTAACGTAAAGTGTTTCATGCTTATTTTCAATGTTCCGATGTATAGTTATCTCATATATTTCGCGGGGGCGCGGTGGCTCAGTGGTAGAGCGTTCACCTCTGGTGCTTGGGGTCCCGGGTTCGATCCCAGCCCCCGCCAAGTGAACTTTGTGGTGGACAAACACCGTGCTCGTGGGTTTTCTCGGGGTTCTCCCGTTTCCTCCCACTTTCTTCATCCCACCATTTCACTCATCTCTCATTATCACCGTCTCCTTTAGCCTAATCGGCATAACCGTGGGACGTAAAACTCAAAGATTTCATTTCATTTTCTCATATATTTTGCATGGCACAACTTATCAATAAATATTACTCTTCAATCCTTATTCTTAATCCAAGCTTAAATGATTGCATGGTAGTGTGCATTTTGAATACAACTCTTGAACTTTAACAAATAATTTTCTATGAGTTGAGTATACTTTTCTATGAAATGCAAGATTTTTTAAAAATATGATTGTCTTTAGGTATTTATAAAGGAATAATTTTTAAAATCATGAAAGACTGAAAATTTCAAATAATATGGAAAGATTGGCAATTTATCCATAAAAATAAATACATTATTTAAAATATTTACAGCTCATACTGAACTGAACTACATCTTTGATAACTTTTTTTTCTTTACTTATTATGAAACAATGGTATGGTGTGGCTACTTGGCAGTTGTTACCATTTGCTCTGCGTCGACATAAAACCTCTGTTTACTAATTGCTACATTATGATCCGCTTGTCTTCATTACTGTCTGTACGCTGTAATTTGAAATCATTCCTAATGCTGTAGCGATATTTTCTTACATTCTTTTTCTATATATAATTATTTTGCTCACCAAACACCACACATCCATACCATATATTAATGATTTACTTTTTTTGCACTTATTCAAGGGTTTCATTATAAACAACTTTTCGCTGAAGATAGAGTTAATATGTGCCGAAATATTAGATGAGGCAAACATCAAAGTCCGTTAATTTTAACTATCATCTATCTTTAATCTACAGTATAGCGTTGCTTAGTGCGTTTATATAATTGACCCTGATTCAGTAGTGAGATGATTCGCTTTTATAAGAAAAATGTCTTAACATTAATAGATCTCACTTCAATTTTTTAAGATTAAAATAAATAAATATGGCAGGGCTTCCGGTTAGCCGAATAATCAGCACGCGTGCCTTCTGCAAAATGCGTATGCAATAATTTCTCCATACTTATGCCTATAATTCTATGAAATAAAAGGTTTTTTAAAACGAAGTCGTTTGTTGATATTTGAACAAAGAAGTCAACAAATAAATAAAAGTAAATGAAATGAAATCTTTGAGTTTTGCATCCTGTGGTTATGCCGGCTAGACTAAAGAAGACGGTAATGAGGAGAAATGAAAGAAATTGTGGAATGAAGAAAGTGGAAGAAAACGGGAGAATCCCGAGAAAACCCACCCATACGGTGTTTGTCTAACACAAATCTCACTTTCCGCGAGCTGGAATCGATCTAAGGACCCCATGCACTAGATGTGAACGCTCTACCGCTGAGCCACCGCGACACCCTAAAGAAATGAAGACTACAAACTAACCAATTACATTCTTTTAACCAGTAGGTTGAAATTTTATTAAGTTGTTGCAGGTTCAGTTTAGTAAGTTATTGCATCGAAATTGAACTAAAGTGATGTGAAAATAAACTTGTATTGTACCATTCAACCCATACACTTCATAGTTGAAGTTCCAGAAAACAATTATTCATAATGTACATGTATTAACAGAGTTCTTCATAGATATGACAAAAAAAGCCTATAGCCACTAAGGTCAAAGAGTATTCCAGATTCGATAAAGAGGATGATAAGGTACTTTCAGACTTGTCACAACATTTTCATGCGTTCAAACACAGGTCAATGATATTAAAGTGCTACACAGAACAAATTTGTTCATTAAGAGGAATGTTTATGAATAGTTTTATACAAGAATGAACAACCTAGTTTGAATCTTGACAAAGACCACTTGAACAACAAACGAGTTAAAATAATCAACTGTCATCTGGCGCACAAACTTTAAAGTTTGAAGATTGTATGGCACAAAACAGGTTTATTTTCACACAGCATATTTATAATTTTGTTAAGTGGTTGGTGTTTTAATGAAGACGGGAGTTCCTAACGAAAATTTCAAGTTACTTATATGACTGACGTATACAAGATTAGTTCAATTTAATAACGATTCTCTCTTGTTGCGTGATCCAGTGACGTCGCTCCATACACCAAGTAAAGTGGCTTCACAAAATTTGTCGGAGTAAAATTACTTATGGGTAGCTACTTGGCCATAAGACCTAAGTTTTCACATCATATGCCGAACACTTACGGTGAATAGAACCTGATACACTGTGAGCGTGGCGATAGATGATTGCAATTCCACAGAACAATCCACTTAAACGCTCTACAGTTTTGGAGGCCAAAATGCGAGGTCGTCCTCGCTGCTTTTGTGTTCAGGAACGTCGCACCACTTTTCCTCTTCACTGCAACAACCTAAGTAAGTCTCTGTTTTTTTTTTTTAAGAGCTTAAGTATCCTGAACCAGTTACACATTAGATGTGGCATGCAACCATCTCACCACGTTGACGTTCGTGAAATGCACAGTTTTACTCATTCGGTTCTCTCACCCATTTAGTACGATTATGAATATTGTCCATATCTATGTATCCCAGACACATATGGTTTCCCTTTGCAACTGAAAAACACACTTCTTGTGTTTGATACCACTATTAGGTGAAATCTGTAATACACTATTTCTTGTTACCTTTTATGGTGCGAAATTGTTAATCGTTTTCCACAAATACAAACCTGTTTTCGAGATTTCTATATATCTTAATCCACAGTTCTTATGCCAGCTTCACGGATGTGAAATAGTGCAAAATGAGAATGGTTAGTGTTAATCAAAACTTAAGTAAATTTATAGAATAGTTAATGCAAATGTATATGAATAATTCATAGTATTGTTTATGAAACAGAGAAGAGTTTGTCTTTAAAAAAAAATCGTACAGGAAAGGAAAATGTAATGGTATGAGAGACATAAGAGAAACACCATTAAGCATGATATTGCGCTCAGAGTTACATAAGTCAATTTACAACTTGAAAGAAATAAAAATAGGTTTTGCCTATTTTTCTCTAGCTTCGAAATATATTTGTTTCTGATTTCAGGTGTTTTGTTGGAATTAATCCAGAAATTGAATCCATTCCGCGGAAAGCGAGGGAAGATACGGCAACATGATACTTCTAAGGATTATCCGTAGCAAATTTTTGACTTCCATGAAATAACTCATTGTCAGTTTATAAACGGAATATTGACTAGACTGATCATTTCTTTTTTATTTCATGTACTATCATTAGAGAATTAAATATGATGAGATATTTAAGAATATATTGTTTTCATTTGGTTTTTACTAAATCCTGTTAATTTATGTTTAAATCTTTAAGTATTTTTTTTTTTCAGTAGCGTCATTTCAGACTTTGCCAGGTAGGAGTAAGTTAGTCCATTAACATAAGAGTTTTACCTTTTGAATTAGTATTTAACTATACAATTTATTGAAGGGCATGTGATTCTCAAACCCAGGGGGGTAATTATCCTCCTTGCCCTTCCCAAATGATTCCCTGCTTCTCTCTCTCTGAAAACCTTCTTCTGCTTTCTGCACATGTAGACTTAACTCTGGTTGTATTACTGTTACAAAGGAAAAGTGTCGTGAATACATGCACGTTTTTTGTATTAAATATACAAACTACTGTATATTCCTGAATGCAAGACTAGGTATTTTGCCGCAATTTTGTAACCGTAAATATGGAGTCGTCTTGCTTTTGCGACATATCATGTAGAGATTCTCTTCACTGAACAGAATCACGAGATTCCATTAAACGATAAATTTACTCATTTCCTTGACTACCGCTTTAGCCTTCAATGTTTGAAGATTCACTGCAGAGGCATCATGTGGGAAGAGTAGGGGCAATTGCATCCTACTTAGCACTTAGTTTAAGAAATAGACGCTTTTTAATAAATTGTGTACTAATATTGTAATGAAAAAACGTGAAACTTATGTCAGTGAACAGTTTTGTTCCTCCTGCCAAAACCTGAAATAACGCTATTGATCCAGTGGACCCTTCTAATGAGGAAGAGTAAGTGAGGTTTCTATTTGATTTGATTTTTAATGTAGTTTTGAAAATATGTCCTATATGTGCTATAGATGTATTTGTGTAATCCTTTGGTAAAAATATGGTGGTTCGTCTTAGTAATTATGTGTGAATTTGCAGGAGGAAATAAAATTTAAAGTAATCCTAACATACTTGTGAAAAAGTGCACTTCAAAATATTCTTACTTGTAACTCTATCAGTAATAGTCACAATAATTGATTATTTATTAATATTATTTTTTCCCTTTTCCTGCTTGCAAAGTTGAATCTTGTACTTCAGTTATCGAAGACATTAGAGAAAGTGTTGTCTAAAGAATGTGAATATTGGTTTGCTGTCTTGTGAAAATGCAGATGATAGGAAAAGAAAGAGCGTAAACGTATTGTTCATTGTATTACATTGTCCAGAAAGAAAACCAAGTTGTTAGTAGTAGGGGTCGATCTGGGTAAATGGATGTTTAGATCGTTAGCGATGTCAAACATGTCAATCTTGCTCGAATTTTACCATAATGTAATCCATTTTGGCTGCGAGAAGCATCTTGGACATTGAAATTTCCTGATTGATAGTAACTGAACTATATTTCAGTTCTTGCTTTTGATAACGTATCTTGCCCGCATTTTCGGCCAAGGAACAAGAGTTGATTCTATTTCACTTTATAATTTATGGAAGAACTCGCCTAAGCCTATTCACTGTAAAATTGTTTTCTTGAGGTGCTTTCTTGAATTTGATGTTGAAAAATCTCAACTAATGTCTATAAGAATTTAAGCGATTAATTCATATTGCGTCGCATTTAACTTCTCCGATGTAGGTTTTTTTTTTTCAGATAATAGTTACACAACCTTTATACATCGTAGCTGCTCCGGTAAGTTGGCCAACTTGACGAGGAAGAATGTGTCTTAAGGCCATCAGTGTAATTGGGCTCTTAAGCAGTACCGATAAAAAATATTTCTTTGTTAAATGAACACGCCAATAACTTTAAAGCTTGTTGAAGAGTACCGCAAATAAATACATTAAATCATCACTGTGCAAAATACTCTCAGGCTGATTTGTTGCTCTAAACTGAACACGAAATCACATAAATATATCTAGTTTTTAACCATAATGATTTCCACTCAATCTGTGAGGCAGTTTCAAATGGCTGTGGGAAACAGATGTCCAACGTTTTGGTGAAATTACGGAACTTTTCAGGAGAAGTTTCTGTAAATTGTTAAATGAAATTCATGCAACATATCCGTTGAAATATCTGTAAATTTTTGTGTGAAATATCTAGCACTTGAGGGTATGTATATGCTATAATTCCCGTAAATTCTATAATACACAAAGAGTGAAAAAGTGACCAACTGGACAGAGACTCGACCCCGGGACCTCCGACATACCGTGTCGATGCGTTAACCACTATGTCATCCAGTCCGTCTCCCAGAACAGTCACTCACTCTCGAGGTCGATGCTCTACACCCAGACCATGGATTGTACCAGAGAACCATTGCTGTTCTCGGACAATGCCTGTATCCGTACATTGAGCACCTATGACGGTTGTGATTTCATATCGATGTTAATGAAAGAGGAAACAACATATTTTTTAACACACCAGTTCCTTTGTAGATGTGAATTCTACAATGCACAAAGAATGAAAAACTGACCCACTAGGCCAAGAATCAAACCCGGGATCTCCGGCATGTCGTGCCGATGCGTTAACCACTATGCTACCCCGGCCGCCTCCCAGAACAGCTACTCACTCTCGAGATCGGGGGTTCCCACTCGGACTCCGTATAACGCACGTGCTTCGAGTGGAGAGCACTGACCTCGAGAGTGAGAGAGTGAGTGGCTGTTATGGAAGGCGGACTGGGTGATATAATGGTTAACGCATCGATACGGTATGCCAGAGGTCCCGGGTCAGAGTTTCGATCCAGTCGGTCATTTTTCCACTGTATGTGGGGTATAGAATTCACATCTACATATGATCTGGAATGTTAAAAAAATTGGTTGTTTCCTCTTTCATTAATATCTATATTCCGGCAAAATTACTACAAAATTTCCGTTAAAATATTTGAAAGTGCAGGCGAAATTTATGGAATTATTCCGGTGAAATTACTGTAAATGTTTCAGTAAAATATCTACAGGTCAGGTGAAATTAATGGAATTATCCAGGTGAAGTTACTGCAAATTTTCCGGTGAAATGTCTGAAGATGAGGGGAAATTCATGCAAATATTCCGGTGAAATTACTAAAATTTTCCGGTGAAATATCTAAAGCTCAGGTGAAATTCCTGGAATATTCCGGTGAAAATATGGCATCCCCGATTGCCATATATTTCACCGTAAAAATTCCGGTATTTTTTTAAGAGTTTATAGTGGAATTCGAACCACCTTTTTCGTTAAAATGTACTCTCATCGGGAATCGAACCCGGGACCATGAGCACCGTATAGGGTATTTTGTCCAAATACTCCTCTTTTGCAGTGGTATAATTGGGTACGTAAGGAAAAAAAACGCATTAGATCAGATTAGGAACAGGGGGTTGGAAATTGGCTCTATTAGGTAATTTCTTAAAAGCAGAATTTAGAAACATGTATAATTATAGTTATGCTTACAACAACAATAAAAGTATATTATAGTAGCCTTCGTTTAGATGGGATTTTGCTCCCAGACCCCCAATTTGTTCGAACATCGCCGGCTTCGCACAATATAGCAAATGCTTCTACGTGATACTGTGGCACAATATTTCGCGTTCTCCCTTCTGTGTCTTTCATATAGAATTGGATTGAGCTAAAACGCTGTCACGAGATTCAAACACCTCACAAACATTTTAGTGAACCCTCACCTCTGTTTTTGCCCTTCTACGTTAAGTGGCAAAAAATGCTCAAATCCATGTTTCATTACTTTAAATGAATAATCATACTAGCAACTTTCATATATCTAACCGTAAGTGATTATGAGATATAGGCATCTTAAAATAATAATAATAATAATAATAATAATAATAATAATAATAATAATAATAATAATAATAATAATAAGAAGAAGAAGAAGAAGAAGAAGAAGAAGAATAGAAAAACGCTGAAATACGTATTGACTTGTTTTAAGTGAGAAGTCCGTATACGAAATTCTATGTTTCTAACCTTCAAAGATTCTTAGATATCTTATAATAATTGCAATCCCCGCCCCCTTTTCTTTCCACCTCTTTTCCTCATTTTACTAAAGTATCAAAAAATGTTGAAACGCATGTCAAATTACTTTAAATGAGAAATCCAAATCCAAATTTCAAGTTTCTAGCTTAAGAGGTTTGGCCTGTGCGAAGATCAGGACGACTATCGTTATATATGATTACAATAACAGCTTGTAGCTTGTATTATTTCCCAAGAAAAGATGAAATGCCATTAAAATTCACAATTAATGTTTCCGTGTTGAACCTCAAAAGTCACAGTTCTTTGTTGATGTAGCATCTAGTGAGAGCACCTTTGATCTTTGATGCATGAGGTTCTGTGGTTTGATACCCGGTGAGTGAACATCGAACACACTATAGTGCTTCAGATCCAACTTTAAACTCTAGTCCTCGTTCTGTAAAGCATCGCTTTTGACGAACGACGTAAATACATATCAATCAATCAACCAACCTAAAAGTCTCATCTCAGATTCAGAAAGCTTTATAGTAAGGAGTGCTGAATATTCTATATTTCTGTTTATTCAAGGTAAAGGTAATTGAAGTTTCAGAATTTGAATTCCATCCCCACATCTTTTTTTTTTCTAGGACACAATTTTAAAATATATATTTTTAGTTCACAGAGTGAGCCGTCTTTCCTTCTTCTTACAGCTGTTTGTTCAACGTATGAATCTTTCTCTCTCGTTTGCGGCTTATGGTAACCGTCCCAAGGAACTAGGGACAGAAGTACCATTAAGTACCACACATTTTGATTAGACTCTACTATTCTTGTTACACAGATTGGATCGGCCGGGAAAAGACAATATTTGTATTTCCGAACGATACATGCTGGAAGCAGAAGACCTTTGGGGGGGACGCGGTCTCCCCCTCCGCCCCCCACGTGGATCCACCAGTGTTCGGAAAGAATCTCATGCAATCCTCTCTTCATTTTCTAACACTGCATCAAATTCAGGATAATTGAGGAGTTAGCGAATTTGAGTGCCAATAAGGATTCATACCTGATTTTAGTTTCAGCAATTTGTGGAAGTTTACGCAGAATATATTTGAAGAATGTTTTGATGCGTCTATGAATAGCTGCCATTCATTGAGATTATCGTCTATGTTAAGTTTACTCATAAGACCAGTTAGGCCTACATAGTGACAACGTAATATGTCACTTTCCACTGAAAATACTGTTTGGAGATTCTGACGTGTTCAAAGCACGAACACTTTTAGATCTTCAGAATAAGCTCCCCACTTCTTGAGTTTGGATGCCAGCAGTTCTGCGCCACTTTTTGAAAACCCCAGGTAATTTAATTCAGGTTGAGTATCATATGGTGAATAGATAATGATATGTTGGTTTTGTGAGGTTAGGATCGTTGGAAGACAATGATTCTGCATATATAATTCTGCAGCAGAATTTGACAATGTGGGTCAACATTGTTCACCTTTTGCTCTTCATCGGGTAAAACACTGGAATAAGGTACGAGAAGTTGTGGAACCTTTAGTTCTTCATAGTGTGGCAGAGTGACGAACATTTCAAGGAATATTTGAATTGGTTAAGTAGCAGTCCACTTTTTTTCTTTTTCTTTCTTTTGTTTGATATACCTTTAATTGGAACAGCTATGCAAAAATAGAAGTTTGAAGTATGATCTGTCGGTTCTCTCCATATCATTGGAACTGCAAATGGCACGCATGGCCTTTTTCCGTATAGCCAGTCCCGCAAATTTGTAGAACAAGTATTACAACATATATGTGGTGCTCAGTTCTTGTCCACATCTCTTACTTTACAGCCAAAGTGCAAGTGATAGGCTTTCTTTATGGTAGGAGCGAAATACCACTTTTCGCTTCACTTCGTTAAAAACAACAATTTGCTCTTCACTGCAAACACATTTATGCGACATGTTTCTGCTTAGTATAGTCATATAAAGATTAATAATAATAATAATAATAATAATAATAATAATAATAATAATAATAATAATAATAATAATAATAATAATAATAATAATAATAGCACCCGCCCAATATCTCACCACCACTACGTCCGAGATGGCAAATTGTAACTACAAAATAACATTACACAACATGTTTTCTCTGTCAAACTCTTCAATACAAACTAAACCGTGAAGTGGTTGATATTTCTTTGTCAGCGATAAAGTGCGAGCAATATGGATAGCCAGAGACTACGCAGGAATTTATTTCGGGAGGGGCCCTAAGCAATTCGGGGGTCCAAATACAATTTGAAGCTAAATTATATTAAAATTTGTAAAATTTCACCTGAAATTAGGCTAAATTTACAAACAAGTCGGGGTGTCAAGACCTTCAGGACCCACTCCTGCGTATGTCCCTGGGGATAGCAATGAAACTAATCGTCAAACAATGGAAGTTGATTGAAATAAGTAGACAGCTCCTGTTGCCACGAACCCTTAATTTGCCCAGCAGAGCACATCGGGTGATAATGTATTTCCTTGAAACCCGAACCAATCTTCAAAAACTAATTTCATATTCGTTATCAGCACCCTAAAATTAGTAAGAATTGATTAGTTTTATCTCCGAAGCATTTTCGCTGTTGACCAGTGTTTTCAGAGCAAGTTTCTCTTTATGTAGTTAATACGTTTAATGTGGATTAAATATGATCCAAGATTAGTTGATATAAAAGGAAAATTAGTATAATTGAGTTCACTTTTCATCTAATAGTAAATACACATTAGTAACTAGTGTTTTGTAACTTGTACGCTTAGTGCATAAAATAATTTTGTGATGACAGATTCCTAAAGTGAAAAATATTAACTGTTAACAATCGGATTGTACCTTTTTTTGCTTGATTTCTCTTAACACTGACACACATATTTCCAAGAATGACACGCGTAGTCCTAACAGTCTTCCAATGACGAGACATATATCATTCCATTGATAATATTGAGGTAAACAAAATGCCATGTAAAAACCCGTGTAAACTTTTCTAGAACATGTAGTGAAATATCCTATTCGTAGATATGAAAATTGATGCTTTGTTACAGCTACTTACTGGTATAAATGTGAAACTGAATTATATTGTCATTAACCATGCGCGCTGATCTTGGGGATCGGCCTCCCTGGATGTAGATATCTTTATTCGAATTTGTGACAAGGAACTACACATATTTCAATGCCTCCCCAAAGTTATATAGAAGTCGTCGTCGATGTCATTAAGATCTTTATTACACCAATTCTAAGACTACATTACTCAGTTAATGAGATATAGTTCAGAATGTTGAATGCATTTTTTTCGCTCATTGAATCACTTAAGTTACATTCTTGCACCTGGCAAATTGATGTAAGTTAGTTCCCAATAAAAAAGGATTTCCAGTTCAAAGTTTGAAAGACATGTTTCACAAAGTTGTTCATGACAGGGAGGCTAATGTTCACTTACGAATTTATGTCAGAAATATAATATTCACATTGCAGGAAACGTATATCTGAGCGTGCATACAATGGGTGGGCGTGAGTTGCATTCAGATCCGTATTAAAGCAATTGCGACTTCAAAATAAGCCACATTACGTTATATATTTTTTTCTCCAATGCTTTATTGTATGCGGTGAATAAGTAAACTAAATAATGTTGCAGTTTATGGCATTATTGGCCTTTCTTTAGTTTAAAGTGTGTATGGATCTTAGTTGAGATGAAGGGAGTGATCAGGATGGACGGTGTTTTGCTATCTGATTAGGAAATATCCAGGTTTTTGGGGACAGACGACTCTGGACACTCCGTTACTGATATTAGACTATCGTACGATAGCGATGCCGACTTGGATTTTGAGGTGGACAAAGATGAAAGTACTTCAAATGATAAAAATGCTAATAGAAATAAATGTGGCCACAAAATCATCACATGCATCCAAAGCAAGGAACATACCATCGAATCCCATGAACTGGAAGAAGAAGAAAGCCAAACTTAATCGTAATTTGTGTAAGAAATATGTTACCAGTGCTGGCAAAATTCGTGATTCGCGCAGAGTACCCAATATTTCATGTAGATGCGTGTACAGTTGGTAACAAATTATCAAAGAAAAAAACGGAAATTTGTGCATCGTTTATACTGGAAACTAGGAGACATACATAGACAGAGAGATTATCTTCTGCGTCACGTGAAGCGAAGGTTAAAGTTACGCGGAAAATATAACACCACGTCCAGAAGGCAGTACACAGTTGACTATTATTTAACTATCGATAGGAAAATGATACAAGTTTGCAAGCAGTTTTTTCTTTGTACTCTTGACGTTAGTGATAAAGTGTGTCGTTTAGTTTTGCAGAAAGGGCTTTCTTCGGGAAGTACAGGTCACGAGCTTCGAGGGAAACACAAACCGAAACACAGTTTAACATTAGCAGTCAAAAATATTGTAAAAGAGCATGTGTTTTCGATGTCCCTAGTTGACTCTCATTATTGTCGATCTTCAACCTGCTATTGCTATGTTAAGACAGGACTGTCTTATGTGAAGCTTTACAACCTTTATAAGGAACACTGCAAGAAGAAGAAAGTCTCACCTGGAAATGTAATAGGGCTTACTTCATATTGGAAAATTCTGAAGGAAATGCATATCAAGATTCACAAGCCGAAGAAAGATCAATATAAAATTTGTCAGTTTTAAAAATTTGTCTTCTGAGGAAAAAGAAAGAGAGAAATTGGTTTATGAATAACATTTAAAAAGAAAAGAAGCAAGATAAGAGCAAAAGGACAAGGAAGAAGCAACAAAGGACGCTATCTGTTTTGATCTCCAACAAGTCTTGACAACGCCATCACGTAAAACGGGTGTTATGTATTATGTTCTTAAACTTAATGTTTACCTCCTCACCATCTACAAACTAGCCACGCGCGAAGGGGTTTGTTACATATGGAATGAGACAAGGGGTAAGAGAGGTCCTGATGAAATTGCCTTCTGCATTCTACTCTACTTGCGAAATTTACCTCCTTGAGTAAACAAGTGACGATGTATTCAGACTGTTGTGGTGGACAGAATTTGAACAAGAAAAATGCAACAATGCGTATATATGCAGCCATAATACAAGTGTAACCTGTATTGACCACAAGTTTCTTGAACCAGAACACACTCAGATGGAAGATGATTCCATGCATAGCGTCATAGAACGCGCAAAGAAGAACATAGATAATATGCACCTTCTGATTGGTGTATAGTTGCTAAAATGGCAAGACGAAAGCTGTAGACATTCACGGAACATTCGATGACAACAGAAGATTTCTATAATTTTGATGCCGCAAAAAGCTATTATAAGTTAGCTACATTCAAAGATCAGAACGGTGTTACTTTTCCATGGCAAAAGTTAAGATGGCTGAGATTCACAAAATACGAAAATAAGATTCTCTTCAAGGAAAGGATGACAAAGCCTTTCAGAGAATCCTCACATTCAAGATCCTTCCGAACACCTAGAAAGAAATACAATCCTTTTCATCTGTACTCAGGACTGCTACCAATTTCCAAGGAAATGAAGAATGATTTAATGAAACTCTGTAACACTAAAGTGATACTGCAAGAGTATCACAGCTTTTCCATAAGTCATGTTACATTCGATTACGCTAAGGACTACTTAAAGAGATTTCCTACTCGGGCACTCAGTAAAAGTACTTGTGCGTAATCTGAAATAGCTAATGAAGATTGGAATTAGTCTTGTTATGGGTAAAATTTAATCAGCACTATTGAATCTCACTATTGTATCTCTATATATGAAAAAAAAGTATTGAATATTCTTTTTCGTTATCTTGGTTGTGTCAATAGAACGTGGTAAAGTCCAATCTAGAAAAATTACTATTCCTCTGATAGAAAGAAGTACTGACGGAAAGGACTACTGTTATAATTGTGTTTTTAACTCATTGTGTATAATCTGTAACTATTTTTATACTGTTTTATTATTGCGTAAGTAAAGAACAGCGGTATGTAGAAATTCATTTAAGTACTTTGTTGGAAATAAATTGTTTATGACATAAGGGCGTATGTACGACGCCAACATGTAGAAATTCAATAAAAATGTTATGTATGAAAATGCACGTGATAAAAGGCATAATAAATAAACTTTGACCTCAAGTATCAAAATAACAAAAAAGATTTGAGTTTGCTTCTAATCTGAGAGAGAGATTCAAATCAAGCAAAATCTTTTTTTCCTCTCTCCTGTAAAAAATTAAAAATGCAACTTACGCCCCTCTGCCATGTGGCCGACGAACATTACTCACATATTTATTTCCATATTCTCTTGTATTTCTTTCATTATAATATATTCATGGGCATGTTCAGTTTCGTCCTTTGGAACAAATGCTATAACTTCAATAAAAGTATCACAAATTGCCTACTTGTAATACAGTATATATAAAGTATATATATTCTCTTATTATTTGGGCAAATGTTATTCTCTTACAATTTTCACTTTGTGGTTTTCAATGAATAGATTAGGTTCTCTAAAATAAAGATCTGTATGACATGTTCCTTTTTCTGTACTTATAAATTTATTTATAACTATAAACTTATTTACACAAAACTTAACATTTCGACTCATATTTCTTTGATTTACATAACTACTGTAGTTATATAATTTTCATTAGTCATTTCGATAACCTGAGAATAGATATAAACTATAAATTTATAAAGTAAGCAGCCGTAACTTCGAAATCAACATGTATTCTTCTTCCATTTCTCATTCAGTCACCTTCTTTTAGATATAAAACGTACTTTTTTTTTTTACAATTTCAAACATAATATAGAGTCACAATTACACAATTTAATAAATATTATAATGTCTTACGTATGTTCGTTAAAAGGTCATTCATTAAAGCTTATACATACCACATTCTTGATAAAGTTATTAGAACCCATTATATGTCGATAGAGGCATCTTAAGAAGAAGGGCAATGCATTATACGACATTACATTAGTAGAATCGCTTTTGGTGTTCTTTTAGGTACCTCATTGCAACCACAACATTGGCCTACACCACGGGATGTAGAAAGAGTAGAAACAACATTTTGAATTTTTTTTCCAGTGATTATGTAACAAATTTAAGAAAAAAAGGCGATAATAGTGAAATGAAGAAAGCGAGAGGAGCCGGAAATAACTAGAGAAAACTACACGATGTTTGTCCACAAGGCGCACTTGCTGGAATCTTGGATCATAGCATGTCCTCCCCCTAAAAAAAACACTAGATAAGTGTGTTTAAGTCTGATGAAGATACTGTTATAGTATTGAAACTTCACATCTTATACAGTGTTTTTACTAAAATGTGTTGTACCTTGTTACGACTATTGAGTTAAATATAAAATATGTTGACAAGGTCTATAGGTGGTTTATTTAACGTTAGAAATATTCTTTGAACATATCGTTGTGCATGTTAAGGAGATGCAAAGAATTTTCACCTATACAAAATTAAACATAACTTTCATTACTGCTTACAGTAACTGTATACACATACGTAATTTTCAACTTATCCGGTGGTTTTCATTTGATAATCAGACAAAAGTGTCTAGGATAAGCGCATATTATAATTACACATGAGACTGGATTTGAGACAGGTCTAGTGCCTAGGAGATATCTGCCACACAGGAAGTCTTGGGTTCGATTCCCAGTGAGAGAGATTTTAAGTTTAAGCGCATTGCGGTGGTTCGGATCCCATCTCAAACTGTAGGACCAAGTTATATATAACCTCGGTGCTGGAAAGAAACGCTAAACGCTAATAATTAACTAATTAGATGGGTGCTTCTAGGATCAAACATTTATAGAGGATTTTTGATAGGCGTTCAGCACCCGTAGAATTTTTCGCTGGAATTTGTTTCGAAATTTATCCACTCTGATGCCGATCGATGTAGAGGAGAAAATGATTGTCACCTAAATTGAGCTTAACCAATGAATATCACTATTTAATTGCACGAATCACTCTTAAAACAGTAGTTACAATCAATCCAACCCACTTTCCCTCTACTGTTTTTATCAGGCGTCTAGAGGGGGGTCCAATTTCAACTTGAGAATAAAGAATTTTAAAATTTGTGAAATCGCTCCTAAAATCAGACTAAATTTACAGAAAAGCAGCTTTAAAGGGGGGGAAGCTGAGTCCGGACCACCAGAACCTATCGCCTGTGTATGTCCCTGGTTTGTATTTTATTGGTTAAACTAGCTGAAATGCCCGTCCTTCGAACGGGGAGATCAGGTTTATAAAAATATTTGAACTCCCAACTACCCTAACATTATACATTTCAATAATTGATTACACGATTCATCCCGACTATGCATGTCACCCCCCATGTGACCCCGAAGTTTTGATAGGGGTTTATTAGCCACATTTGGACAGAAACGTCATCGGGTATGGCACCATTCATCTCCACAACACCGAAAACCATGGATTCCAAACAAATATCGCTCATTTTCGATTATTTGTACGTCATTCCCCCTGTGAGCCCCCTAGAGATGGTATGGGTATCTGACCTCCACTGAGACTGAAACGCTATCTGGATTGTCACCATTTATCTCCGTGACCCCGAAAACTGAGAATTCGACACTAATACCAGTCATTTTCGATTATTTGTATATGTGATCCCCTGTGACCCTCTTGGGGATGGTAGGTATATCTCACCAGTACAACATTTTGTCCTGGTTATGAGTAATATGTGTACCAAATTTCGTTAAAATTGCTCCGGGCGTTCCAGAGTTATGCTAACACAATATATAGATACATACAGACACACCTACATACATTATTTTTTTTTACATATCATCCTCCTGCGACCCTCCTAGAGATGAAAGGGGTATCTTTCGCCCATAGTGTTTGTTTCCTCACTGTAAGTAATACTTGTACCAAGTTTGGTTGAAATTGCTCCAGTCATTCGAGAGTTATGCTCGAACATACATACATACACGCATACATACATCCTTTTTATATGTATAGATAATGCCTTAAAAAGTTTGAAGTTTTTAATCTACGTATAGTACAACCTCGTTTATCCGGCCCTCGTTCACCCGGATCTCCGGATAATCCAAACCGGATTTGTAGAAACTCTTTAAAATTTAATGTTCACATAGATTATAATTTTTAACTATGATAGCAAGAACGTAACCATAAGTACGACAAACATTTTCTTTTTGTTTTGATTAAATGTACAGTTCGTGTATAGATTTCACAGTAAATTATGGTAATACTGTACATAAAATTATACTTATCGAGTTTTAGAAAGCTTTACTCACAAGACCTTGAAGTGAATTGAGTCACGATTTGTTTCGCTTATTATCCATATTATCAGGATTATTCGGATTTTCGATTTTCCAGATTGCCTTTGCTCCCAGATAGTCTGGATAAACATGGACGTACTGTATATAAAAAAAGACGTATGTATGAACGTATGTAGACCCTATGTGTATGTGTGTATATGTTCTAGCATAACTCTGGAACGTCTTGAGCAATTTCAGCCAAACTAGGTACAAGTATTACTTACAGTGAGGAAACAAACACTATGGGCGAAAGATACCCCTTTCATCCTTAGGAGGGTCACAGGAGGATGATATGTAAAAAATTATGTATGTAGGTGTGTCTGTATGTAACTATATATTGTCTAGCATAACTCTGGAACGCCCGGAGAAATTTTAACGAAACGTTGTACACATATTACTTATAACCAGGAAAAAACGTTGTAGGGGTGAGAGACATCTATCATCCCCAAGAGACTCACAGGGGGATCACATATACAAATAATCGAAAATGAATGGTATTAGTGTCGAATTCTTATGTTAGTGTTCGGGGTCACGGAGATGAATGGTGACTCCCAATGCCATTACCGTAAAATATTGCCTCCACTGGTATGGGAAGTGAGGGGGGAGTTAAAAATAAAAAGTCACGGTGAGTATGACATGAACAAAGAATAGATTCAGTCGAGATAAACCGGGTAATCAATCTTTGAAATGAGCATTATATGGCTAGTTGGGGGATTCAAATATTTTTCGCAAACTTCGTCATACTGTGCGAAGAACTAGCATTTTAGCTAATGTATATAGTGAAACTGGTATAAAACGGAAGGCGGTGGGTCCGAATTTTAGTCGAAGGAATAACAGCGATAAGGACTGTGAGGAGTTTCCGTTATAGACAGATTTCCGTTTTATTCAAGTTCCAGTTTCTATAAGTTTCACTGTGCATATATATATATATAAAATCATAGTCAACCATTGTCAATACACTGCTGGATGAAGGTCTTTCCAACTCTTTTCCACAACAACCTATCTTCCATTTCCTCTTACACTTCCTCTTGTGAATGGCTTGTAGTAGGTGCATACACTTGAATCACTTGTAGTGTATACCTCTGGGAGAGTTTGACTACAAGCCTTGCTACTCGACTAGATATACTATCTACCTCAAGGACCTTGTTTTTCAATTTTTCGTTGATAAGAAATCCCACTCCGACAGTCTTGCCACATTCTAATCCTCTGTAGTAGAATAAGTGTCCTTTCTTCAATTCGATTAATTCTTCTCATTTTCTTCTTACTTCGCTCAATCCGACGATGTCCCAGTTGACTTTCTGTAGCTCTTGTTCCAGCTCCTGGAATCTTGCTTCTGAAGCCAGGGATTTTGCATTGTATGTAGCCATGGTCAGTTTTAAATAGCAACCTAGTCCGTAACTCCGGGGATTCTTAGCACCCTCTGCCTGCATGTGATTCTGAACGTTGCCTTGCCCAGACACAATTCGGCTTTCGGAGAATGAAGGTCTTGGCTTGTGTCCTATCCTGATTGTTTAAAAAAGTTAAAGGTATTTGGCAAAAAACACCGTGCCGACCAGGCATGTTGGTGATAGCCCTCCGTGTTCGCCTTCCTATCATTAGGGAAACCTGTAAGTTTCACCGTGGACAGGAAGTTACCAGTCTGCACCACTAGGAGGTACGGATAGGACATAAGTGGCTAGCCCAGCCGGTTCCATACGTTGTCGACTAATTCTCAGCGTGCGGGTCTCCTTCTGGTTTACTACTAGACACCATTTTGCATATATATATATATATATATATATATATATATATATATATATATATATATATATATATATATACCGGGTGATTCAATAAGAACGTACCAGGCCTATATCGCAGCTAATACTGCACGTAGAGCCTTCAAACAAAAAATTGCATCACCAAATCGTATGTGTAGAATGCAATAAAAATAGTAGCGAGACCAGTGGTTTCTCGTGAATACCTCCAACGGGGGCAACTTCGGAATTTGCAATGGAAAGTGGTATAACTGTTGAAATCGTTCAAAAGGACATTAAATACCATGCAACATTTAGAGGACAAACCTTGTTATATCCCTTCCCATTTAACCGCTAGAGGCGTTGTTGCAGACTTGTATCTGACTACCCGTAGCAGGCCTTTATCTCAGCTAATAATGCACATAGAGCCGTCAAACAAAAAAATTGAACTACCAAATCGTATGTGTAGAATGCAGTAAAAATAGTAGCGACGCCAGTGGCGTGTCGTGAATATCTCCAACGGGGTTCATCTGCAAAATTTGACATGGAAATAGGGGTTGGTTGTACCTCCATTGAAACAAGCGCACAATGGGAGAAACGTCGAGAGGAAACATCCTCGCACCATCTGACTTTCACCTAGTAATGCGACCGTGTTGCTGCCAACAAGGAAGAAATATGCCAAGGTGTTTCCTCTCGACGTTTCTCCTATTGTGATTAGAGAAAAACAAAAAGAGGGAAGGAAGCGGAATCTTGCATGAAGCAACTGTAGGAAGGGGGACGCCTAGCCACGTATTGGTTAATATCACCGGATGTAAAGTGTTGCCAACTCAACACAAAGTTGTATTTTTTTGAATAGCACTACGTTAAATTATTACAAATTTTAAGTCTACACATAAATCGAAAACAAATAATACCACTTTTATTGTTCAGTGTTGCAAACTAATTATGCTATAATATCACAAAAATCCAGAAACATCCTAATTTTGGAGGTCTCTATACAGTGATGACGCAAGTGAGATGGGTGGTGCATCGCACATCGAAAGCACCTTAGTGTAGAATACTATGGTCGGCGTATAATGTACTTCTATCAAACAGAAGAAAAAAGCTACAAGGAGTTCAAAATTTGACTTCTTGCAAAGGGCTTTATTTCGAAAAAGAGCTGAGATAAGTATCACATCTAATTACGTAGATTATTTTCAAAAGATGTAATGACCATAATGCCGTTTACAGCAATTTGATATTTTACACCGTTTAGGAGATATGATAATGAATGTTAAAGTTGGCAATACTGCTAAAAGTCGTGAAATTTGGAGAATATGTGGTAATCACAATTACCAAAAACTGTTGGTCAAGTGTCAAAGGTGCGAAAACAAGCAACGATCGCTTTATAAATTTCTTGCAACTGCATCATTTTAAAAAGTATTGCCAACTGTAACATGTATATATGATAATGTCTAGTAATGGGTAAATTCCCGGTAAGATATTTTTCCGGAATATTCCCTGGGAATATTCCCGGGAAGATTTCCCAAAATGGGAATTTTCCGGGAATTTATCTACAATCACAAATAAAATTGCATTCTATTACTATATTATGATTTCAAAGTTAAATTCGTTTTTATATCACAGTATATTATTACTCTTGTCCTCAGAGGAGTCTTTAAAATGTATATTCTGAACGATGTTATTTTTTTATTATATTTAGAGAGTACGCGTAAATCTATACTTATTTACAATATGTTCTACGAAAGTAAATATGTTTCAAAAATGGTATAGTAAGTCCACATATCTTTAAGCCGCTAAAAAGTTTAAATTTACATGTAAGTGGATTATCTGAACTTGACTCTACTACTGATATAAACATATTAAATTTTTAAGTGTTATAAACAAATTAGGTTGGGTAACTGCCAGAAGACACATGTCCCACCATTTTGTCAACATTTGCGCTTGCAAGATACTTTCTTATCTTTATAATTTTGCATGTAATATTGCCATACACGACCTTTTTTCCTGCCCATTTCTCGAAATTTCATGCTTTAATTCACATGTAAGAGAAGTCCGAGAACCTCTTCAGAAATTCGAGTCAGAGACAGGAGACGGACCGACGTCTATTACTAACGGTGGTTCAGGGTTTACTAATAGTACTTTATCTCTATTTCTACATAATTCTACATTACTTTACAAAATGGATTATTTTCATCATTTGTAAATTAGTACTTTGCTACATTTGGCTATTGTTTAGTTTGGTGGGTCCAGATTTTGCACCTACTTTCTTGCGATATTCTATTCCGATGCGGTTGTTTTATGGTTTCATACGTTAAATTACGTTACCAACATTAAATTCAGACATCATTGCCGAGCGAGAGTTAGCGAGTGAAGGCGGGGTAGAGCCCCGCAGGGCACGTTGTTTTCTATCTTCGTTACCAACAATTCACTTACTTTTCTCACATAAATCACTTCCACTTACCTTTACGGTTTGTACAAATCCCCTACTGCCCTAAACAAAATTGTGTTCAATACTTTCTTGACTACTTGAACACCACTATCAACTCATTTGTTCCGTAAATCGTCCTACTTTTTGCTAGTTTTGGGCCCCCAATAGTAAACAATTACCCTACCTTTTAGTGCAAATGGAAATGGTACTTAAAATCTCATATTATTAGTTATGTCAAGTACAGTCAAAAAAAATATTTTTTTAACCTCCAAATTCTTTAAAAATCTAGAAGTAAATCATAATGTATTAAAATAATATAATTAGTCATATGGTTCTTATAATTTGGAAGATAAAGTAAAGAAATGGAAATAAATTCCTTCCCGGGAATTTAAGGCCAGGGAAAAACCCGGGAATATTCCCATTTTTAAATCCCTTCCCACCGGGAATATTCCCACTGCCCATCGCTAGTAATGTCCAAGAGGTGGGGCGCCCCAAAATATAACCTCAGTGCAGAAAGTGGCCAATCACTTCAGCAAATAACAAAAACATTTATTTTTAACAGTTATAAATTCATCAAAATTAACACATAATTACAAGCAAATTATCTCTCATTGCCTTAGAGCATGTACGATTTATTAAACTTTTACATCATATGTCTCTCCGGTCTTCACAAAATAACCAACTTTTTAAATATATAGGGGAGACCGGGGCTGGTTGGCGAACTTTTCATTCTTTATTTTTTTATGAGCAGATTGTGCACTCTTTGCAATGTAATGAATGTGTACAGACAGCGACAGACCAATGTTTCCTCTAATAAATTCCATTTTTGTTTTTGTTTTGTTGCTTACAGTTTTCGAGAAATAATTTTTCTTTCTTTTAAAACGGAGTGTGCCAACCGACCCCTACTAAGGGTCTGGTTGGCTGATATTGTGGGGCTAGCTGGCATTCTTTTTAAATATAGCAAAACACAAACAAAAATTGGATTTATTACAAATAAACGTTATTTTTTTAAATTCTATTATATATATTGCAATGAAGTAGGCTATTTGAAGTTTGAAATGACTTTTATTCACATTTAAAAGAATCAGCATTATAAAATATGAAAACTTCTTTCTTTCATTCTAGCTTGGTTGTCATGACATTGAAAGCTACAAGATTATCAAACAATATCAGTTTCAATATGATTTGGTGTAGGTTAATTCTTCATATTATTTCACAATGTAATTAAAATAACTGAACTATCAAGAAAAGTAGTTTATTTCCCGCTGTTCACAAAGTAGCTAAGAGAAACTAAGATATGTTTTAGCTGAATTATCGAGAAATGCAGTTTATGTTCTACTTTCCACAAAGAAAGAAAAAGTAATAGCTAGGCCTCTATTTTTGTAACAAAAGAGCACATGCAAAATATTCTTGATCCTGAGAATTAGGCCTATTCAGAAAATTCCGAGTCCGGCATACAGTCTTATCTTGATTTCTAAATTTTGACAGCAATCCAATACGTGCATGCTATTCTATAACATTGAAGTAAAAGATTGGTAGAATTGTAAACTACATAACAATAAAACAAACAATGTAACAATAGAAATAAAATGAAATAAAATTTCACACGAGGTTGTTTGGCGCACTTGCCAACCAACCCCAAACGCTATACGCCAACTTACCCCAAGCACATTTTGTGCAACAAAGTCGTAATTATTCAGCAATTGTTTGGTATTTACGTTTTATTCTTTGAATATCCATGAAAACAAAGTTTAGATCTAACTAATGGTATATTACTTACCTCTGAACTCCAAGTAGTGACGATTCTGTGATGTAACAGAGAACTGAAAAAAAAAAAAACTTCAGACTGGCAAAAACACTCTTTATCTAATAGACATCATAATCCGCAAGTTACAAATTCCATATAAAGGTGGCAGCTGCATCCACAGGTCGCTCTTTTATGACAGCAGCAACAGCACATTATGTTAATTAATGAAGGAGTTATATGCAGTTCGTCAACCAGCCCCGGTCTCCCCCAATAAGTAAATGTCAATGCTATTGTAAATGGTTACCTCGTTCAAATCCTCAAATATTTCGGCGATGATTTGATTACTTTCTATTAATTACTCTTAGTTTCTTGCTTGTTATTCATAAATACTTTCTTTCTGTATGATTTTTACTAGATTATCTAGTTATTTGATGATAATACAAAGAGAGTTGGGCGTTTTCCGTTTGGCAGAATTGTCAATTGGAAGCTTTGTCCATTTTCACGATTGGCGCATTTGGTCATTTCCGCGTTTGGCGCATTTGGTAATTGGCAGATTTGGTAATTGGCAGGTTTGGTAATTGGCGGATTTGTCAATTGGCAGATTTGTCCATTGGCAGATTTGGTAATTGGCTCATTTGTCCATTCTCACGATTGGCGCATTTGGTCATTTTCGCGTTTGGCAGATTTGGTAATTGGCAGGTTTGGTAATTGGCGGATTTGTCAATTGGCAGATTTGTCCATTGGCAGATTTGTCCATTCTCGCGATTGGCGTATTTAATCATTTTCGCGTTTGGCAGTTTTGGTAATTGGCAGATATGGTAATTGGCAGATATGGTAATTGGCAGATTTGATATTTGGCAGATTTGGTAATTGGCAGATTTGTCAATTGGCAGATTTGTCCATTGGCTGATTTGTCCATTTTCACAATTGGCACATTTGGTCATTTTCGCGTTTGGCGCATTTGGTAATTGGCAGATTTGTCCGGGTCCCTCCAGGACTCTTTCGATGAGCAAGAAGATGGAGTGTCATATCTGCCATGGCCTCCGCCGTCGCCAAACGTCATTATCAACGAGCCCTTGGGGACAGTTTTGGAGACAGAGTTGCTAGCCCGCTACGCACTACAGTCGTATTTACAAAAACTTGCGGGTCATTGGGCTCAAGAATGGTAGAACATCTCTTTGACAACCATACACGACCTCTATTTCTCCATTCCCAGTCGAGTACAGGCAGTTCTGCATGCCAAAGGTGATCTGCATGCGAAAGGTGGTAATGAAAAATTCTTAGGTATTTTAAAATATTTTTCTCCTATCCCCTGTATTGGATAACTTTCAACCACTTGAGATAATCAACCGCACTTGGTGTGTTGGTTCACTATGTTTCTTCTCTGAATATCATTACCTCCACTGTTTATCGCTGCTTTTTTCATTTCTTCATTAACATATATTATCCTCTTTCAAGATTGGTTTCATGGTTTCATATTCAATCCATTTAGTTTGATATGGTCTGCTCGATGAAATACAAATTAATCAAGCTCTCATAATATGTCCAGAACACCAAGAAAACTCTCTTCCGACCTTTCTAATAACGATGAGTAAAACTTGATAATTGTTCACATTAATACTGCAATGGGTTCTTCCACCTTAAGTTTATATATTAACTTAAGTAGAGAGAGAGAGAGAGAGAGAGAGAGACCGACAATGTTTGGAAGGTGATATCTGACACTGAAAGAAAAATATAGACCAACCTGGGTGCAGAAATCAATCATTTCGGAGTTATAGGCTGGCGAAAACATGAAAAATCAACTATAAAGAACCATAGTTTCAATACTATCGGACCTACCATTGTCGGGTCAAGACCACTGCGGAACTAATATTGCGCTGTTCAAAAGTACCTGTTTCAGAATCCTGCTTTACTCATACAACAATTTCTATTGAGGGAGTACGGCTACGGGCATACAATTTGAAGTATTCACCAAGTACATCTATGAAAATAGTTGGAGTACCACAGAATTCTCAAACATGGATATTTGGATCGGGCACATACCAGTTTCTAAATGAAGACTTCATAGTATTGGAGATATGGACCTCCATAGTTATTTCTTTCATGTTTTAGGCAGCCTATGACTGCGAAATGATGGAGTTATCTAACTAGGATTGTCTGTACGTATTGTCCTATCTATAAAGATAACCAACAAAGTTATGCCACTTTTTGTGAAGGTCTGTGTTCCATTGGCTGGAATGAGAATGGAAGTAAGGCTAAAGTCAGTTTTTGGTGTAGGTATATGCAGCATAATACCTGGTAGTGGCAGTTCAATTACACCATGAACTTGCTTAAGTATACAGTGAACATAGGACCTCCACAGTATAATAAGGGCGATTATGCTGTACGAGGTGAAACTGGGGTCAAATGCCGCTGCAGTAGAGCGGAATATATAGCTGGCCTTTGGTGAGGGTGCCGTGACTGCACAGCGAGTGCAGTGGTGGTTTTACAAGTTTAAGGACGATGAAGAAAAATTCGAACACGCATCACGTGGCTAAAGACTAACACACGTCCAAAATGAAGATCTTCAGGCAGCAATTGATGCAAACAGCGGTCAGACATGTGAACAACTATGACTACAATTCAGTGTGAGACACCCTTGTAGCCCCAGTAGTCGTGTGACAAACCATTCGACAGCACCTTTACGAACTTCTGAAGTACTACAAGTTGGGTCAATTAGACCCACACAATTCGACTATGGGCCAGAAGTCAACGCGAGCAGACAGCTGTGTTTCTTTGCTGTCTAATTTGAGGAAGGAGATATTTCTGGACAGAGATTTTACATGTGGTGAAAAATCGGTACTGTATGAAGCTTCACGGTGCCGTCATAATTGGCTAGCATGTTGTCAGTTGTTGTTTTGAAACACCCCATAAAATAGTGCCTTCTAAAGAGGATACCATATTTCAGTTACAGATGGTGAGCTTTTACATTCTTTTTATAATAAATACTTAAGTCGATATTAGATGTAATTGCAGCATAGAAACGTGAAGTGGGTAATAAAGCAGTCCAGGACAATATTGCTAGACAATATTACTGAACTAAATTAATCAATAAAATATATTTACCCGTTGAGTTTTGTTATTCAGATTTACTAAAATATTAAGTTCCACTAAAAATAACAGTTTCTACGAACAAACCGAGCATCGAAATTTCAACCTTCAATTCCCAAAGCTAGTTGCTAATCACTTGGCTAACCTAATAGTTACTTTAGAGTTTAAGTCACTGCGCATTAAGACTACATGAGAGGTGGGCTTACATTCTAAAGAGTGTTCCAAAGCATCCGTAATCCGTTCAAAACTGTTTCATCGGGAAGCGAGCAAGTAATCCAATTTGTCACAGACACAAGCTTTAAGGTAATCATATAAAGTATTTCAAATTTGAATTCTCATCACTATCAGGTCTGGTTCTTGATATTTCGTAATTTTATACTGAACTCCATGACAATTGAAGCAAAATAAGTAAAATGATGGGATTGACAATTCGAAGTGTTCAATATTTCAAGACTGGCGGGGTAAGTAATTACACCATTTCGCAAAACTTATTTCAGATACAATCATTATAACACATTTTACTTTCAAAAACTTGTTTTTATTGCAACTATATAGGTTTAGTAATTAAATTCAATTTACAGTATCAATAATTGTGTCTTATAGAGCTACCAATACTCATACTACAACGTATAAAACAATTACAAATTCAAAAGTAAATAAATAAGAAAAGTAAGATATTACAGATTACTGAAAAAAGTAAGATATTACAGATTACTGAAATTGAGATTAAATTTGATTTTAAGCAGTATGTAAATTTTCTCTTCATCTGTCTCTCTCTCCTCATATATATATATATATATATATATATATATATATATATATATATATATATATATATATATATATATATATATATATATATACCTGTAAATAAGAACAGGTATTAGCAACATGTGTAATTTTCATTTTGGAGGTGTAGTTTTAGATATTCAACTCAGAAGTCTGTTCTGGTTATAAAAGTGTAAGTGTTCCTCATTTTCGGTTTTCATATATAAATGATGTCTAATAACTAATAAAGGTGACTGAGCTTTGAAACGACAGTTCATTTGATTTTTTTTTGGGGGGGGGGCATTTCAAATAGATTTTACATTTAAAATAAGGTTCCGTATACTGAAAAAGGCGTTCTGCGCTCAGGTCCGAACTCCTGCCCTCCGATTCTACAATCTCAACAGCATTACAAAGCCTGCTTGACCACAGGGACAACTTGCAAGAGAGTGTGTTGTAATATTTGTAGTAGAATCGCTCCAAGTTCCGGTCCACACTTGCATTTTTAATAGATATTTTCTGTCTTTTTCAGTGATTTCAACTAAAGATGTTGATTTATTTTGCATATTGAAACTGTACATGAAGTGTGAATTATATGGTCATCGCAGAAATACGCATTTTGATCTTCTGCTCTTCTTTACAGTTTACATATATCTTTGTGAGTATAGGTAACACCTGTGCAGTGTCGAGTCATTTTCCGTCTAATATCCCTCGGAATACACTTCACGTAATTATTTGACTGAGTAAGGTTTCATAACGACAAAGGGGTTTTTTGCTTATAATTTTCTCATTTTGATTTATTTTTTTCTCAAAAATCAAAAATAATTGTTCAATTATACATTGCTTTGTTAAAGAAGGTAAAAATAAGCAATAATATATGAAGAAAACAGAATTATAAATGGAAATGTGGAAGTTACAGAATATGCGAAGTTTTATTTTTATTTATTTATTTATTTATTTATTTATTTATTTATTTATTTATTTACTTTGCGGGAGACAGTACGAAGCTGATGAATGGTTAACAATTGTTATTTGAACTTTGAGGGGCAAAAGACTTCTGGGAGGCTATGTATGAGGATTTCAAGGTGGTTTGGTGAAATTAGGATTTAGTTGGCACATGGTTGCAGGATGATTGTCAATGAATTATCTCGACTTGCAGTACAGGATTCCTCGGCAGAAGGTGTGTAATAAGATTTCAAGATGTGAGAGCATAGGATAGGAGTAGAATGACATATTGTTGGCACGTGGTTGGCAATGACTTTTTTTAAACTTGTAAGAGAACAATATTTATATTAGAAATTCGAGGTATTTAGGCATAGCATAGAGGTTGATTCACACATGTTTGACACTGATCTAGTATGTACAGGAGGCTTGTGGAGAGGGTATGAATACGGATATCAGAGTGTTTGGCCCTAGGATAAGCGTTGTTTGGAAAATGGTTGATTTGTTCTTGAAAAATAGTGGAGAATGCGTTATTTACTTTGCACGTTTAGAAGATGTCTTGTGCAGAGTTGGCGTGGGTCAATGAAAACTTGACCCACGACACACTGACCCACCACCCACCGTGACCCACTCTGACCCACGACCCACTGTGACCCACCCTGACCCACCACCCACGGTGACCCACTCTGACCCACCACCCACGGTGACCCCCTCTGACCCACCACCCACCGTGACCCACCACCCACGGTGACCCACTGTGATCCACCTCCCACCGTGACCCACCACCCACGGTGACCCACTCTGACCCACCACCCATCATGAACCACTCTCATCCACTTTGACCTATTCTGACTCACCAAAATCCATCGTCATCAACTCTGAACACGATCCACGGCCTCTTCTAAACTGACTAAAGAGTTTACAGTTGTAATAAAACATGACTGTGAAATTGTCACTAATAGGAGTTTAAATTTCTAGTCAATCGCTCAAGCACCACTCTGTTACAATAACAGTGGATCTGACCTTTACGATATAAACTGGTAAAGTGTTTGTCAGTGAGGAAATTGAAACAGTTCGAGGTGGGTGAAATTAGTGTGTGCCTAAAATATACTTGTACTAAGAGAGTATTCTTTCAAGTGTTAATTTCTGAACGCATTCCACAAGGAACCTATTCGCGGGAAAATACCCCTGTACAATATGGAAAAGGTTATGGTTTCTCAGTTCACAGTATTTTTCTCACAAAAGATTTGAAAAATCAGTTGTTCATAGGGTATAAAGGTGCTCGGGTACCCTCTGTGAGAGCGTCTCCATAAAGTATGCTCATTATTGTAATTTGTGTAATCACTAAAACGCCATGTTAAATTCAAGTTACAAATATGCATAATTGCAATTATTGTGAATATTTATTCAAAGTAGTTTACCTAAAGGAAAGAAGAGACTTACTAAAAATTAGGTATAAACTTGAATAACACAAATAAGCCATTAGTAATACAAGTAAACATTTTCCGTAACTGGTAATTTTCCACCTTAAAACAAATCTGAAATCGGATTTATTTCCTGTTGGTAACTTTTTGGCGGTAAATCATCCGCAGTGGAATGATGTCCATCCTTCAGCCAAGAAATAACTAGCTCGTCTACTTTGAGCTTGTCTAGCGGTGGGCCATTAACATTGATAAGCAACGAATTAGGCAATGTTTGAGCACTTAGTTTATTTCTAATATCAGTCATCTGTAAATTCATAAGGGGAAATCCCCGTTCGCACTCTGTCGAGGAAATTGATAATATTTCTACCCGATTTCTGCAACTTCTCATCGACAATCTGCTTGTTAGACTTAAGTCTGATAACGAGTTTTCTTGGTCAGGTTTCAAATACTCAGCAAGAAATATCATCTCTCTATCGCCATACAACATCTTTTCCATATCGACCATGTCAGTTGGCAATGTCGACCCATGTAGAACAGAAACTTCATCTACCACGCCTTTGATAGGGAATCCTGTGAATAAATAATTAATTAAAGCCTGATAAACTGATGATTTCTTATTTGTTCATAAATTTAATTTTTGTAATTACACATGAAGGTTTGATACCATTACCAAGTTCCCTCCCCCGTCTAGAAAGCGAAAGGGAACGAGGTTCCTGGAAAGTGTTCAGAGGTGAATGGGAATTTCAACTCTTCAACTTCAGTTATCACACTGCTGTTTGCTATGTGCCAAATTACGATGAATTTCAATTAAATTATCATAGTATAATTATTTCCTTGTTGAATTATCAATACTTTTCAGTGGAAAAAAGGATGAAATTTCAAAGTTCCAAATCAAAGTAAGTAGACCAACGTAAAGGGAGAAAAAGTGTTGAATTTTCCATACAATTATGCGTACAATCCAAACTTCAAATTTCCGTGTAATTAAGCTTCCAGTACAAATTTTATGCCTATTTCTCTCACAACTTTATGGGTTGATTATGCTGTGCTGTAAGCGCTCCATATAATAAACATAAGCTTAAGCAATTATTATAGCAGAAAGCAATGGATATATGAAACCAAGCACTGTATTTTTTGTTTCTAATTTTTTTCTTAAATAACATCGATCGTTTTCGATCATTTTTACAAACCAACTCACTACCAATTTTCCATATATAGAAAGTGCCCCCCTCCCCCACATAAAGAAGAATTTTAATAATGCTAGGACACACTCTGTTTATTTTCAATAAAGAGTTAATACACTGAATTTCATCTCCGTAAGTTTAACGGTTTGCGAGATACTCATTTTTTTTTTCGCAAAAATTCGGATCCCCATACCTCCTTAGGATATTATGCATTATAATAAAAGCAATGTAACATCCCAATTTGGATTAAGGCCTAACTATATACAAAAAGTAATTTCATTTCACTTTGCAATTTGACCGTGATGATCAGGCACACATAGTTACATTCAATTTTTTATATAATAATTTATATATTACAGTGATTCAAAAATGTATTTTTTCCAGTAGTTAGCTCTAAAAACTTACAGGTCTCGAAAGCCAAGTAGTAGTATAAGTCCTATTGCTATTATTACAATTAAAAATATCAATATCCAAAAGTGCCTGAAGTTCTTTTTTCACTTGGTTAGATTTACTCACCTTAGGTAAGTAGACAGAAACAAGTGGAAAAGAAAGGGAAATGAAGGTCTTGAAAGTAAAACGGAGACAAATTTACCAGTCCTCAGAAGATACTGTCTACAATGCAGTGAGCAGAGAGGGTCGGTAGATCATACTGAGTCGGTGGGTCGCAGTGGGTCACAGTGGGTGGTGGGTCGCACTGGGTCATGGTGGGTGGTGGATCGCAGTGGGTCACGGTAGGTGGTGGGTCGCAGTGGGTCACGGTGGGTAGTGGGTCACAGTGGGTCATGGTGGGTGGTGGGTCACAGTGGGTGGTGGGTCACAGTGAGTCGCATGCTGTTGACCCACGACCCAGTGACCCACCCCCAAAAAAACTTGACCCACCGACCCACTGACCCACTCCATCTCTGGTCTTGGGAGGTAACATATTACATTTTAAACATTTGGGGTTCAGCAAAGGAGTTGGGTACCAAAGTGTTATCAAAAGAAGTACATGCTGTCAAATAATAATGCAAGATTTTATATATACATGATATCCGAAAAGTAATGGTGAAAACTGAAACCACAGATTCCTGACACCAAACAAGAAAATTGTTTATATGACATATAGTTAGGAAATGGAAAGAGGTGGAGCTACACAGCTTCGAATGTGGGTGCAAAGTAGCTTCACACATGCCAGCGGGATAGTGACAGGAGCTACGAAGGGTGTTCAGTAAGGCATAATTTCGTATCGGCTTGACATGTTAAACGCATGTTACACAACTACGCCAGAGATTTTTGATGTCATTTAGGAATTCACGGAATGTATCTATGCAGGGATAATGAAATGGTGCACTAAAGTTGGAGGCCATAGAGAAAAAATTGTTATCCTTGGCCCGTTTGCGCACATATGTACAATGGGAGCCAAGGCAAAGATCACTTAGCATGGGTGCTTAATCTCAGGGGGCAATGGAAAGTGGTGTACCAGATAGAATCTTCCAGAGAGAGGGTAGAAATAAGAACAAGTATAATTACTCGTGCCATGTAATGAAATAAGAGACAGAGTCCACTATGACGTACTGTATTTATAACGTAGTTTCGTATACAGAGCAACACTACAAACTACTTTACACTTGCTAACAATAAACATACATACTGAAAATGTTCAAAGCAAAGCCCTGCAAATCCAGGCCCAAAGGCCACCAGGCCCGGCGAGATCTGTATTCTGTGTCCGGCTCGACCCGACCTGGCCATGCTCGAATGTCGAGCCAAGCTGAGAACGGGCCAGGCCCTAACCTTGCAGCAGGGTGCAAACGGGCCGTGCACTATGCGGGTCGGGCACAAAGGGCTGGGCTTAACCGGCCTGAAAACGACCAAGTCTGATAAGTCAAGTCAATCCTTCAATATTTAATGGAAAATAAGAAATGTGTCATCATAACATTGCAATGTCTATTTTTCCTTCTCGAGTGGAAAAATTGTGTGAAAGTTTACCCAAGGTTTGCTTTCTTTATCGCTGTTCTGTCTATTTATTTGTTATTTGTGTTTGCTTTGTCCAGCCATGTTTATTATAATAATACACCTCAAGGACAAAGTCTTACACTACACTCGTTAGTGCCTTACAAGTAACACAGAGATAGTTAAAACTGCTACATTGTATGTAAAACTAATACTATAACGACTGCTAATATTACTATTACTATTACGACTATGAATACTAGTGATAATTCCACTATTGCTGCCACTGCTACTGCTATTACTACTACTAGTCATTACTATACTAATACGACAAGGAATGCCACTATTGCTATTACTAGTAATACGGAAGCAGTACGACTACTACTACTACTACTACAAAAAGTACTAATACCACTACGTCTACTATTAATACTATTACTGCTACTATTTACTAACACTACAATGACTACTACTACTACTATTACTACTTCTACAATTATTATTACTGTTAATACTACTACTGTAGTATTACTGCTACTGCTACTAATACTATTACTACTACTACTAACACTATTACTACTGGTACTAATACTACTACCATTAAAGTACCATGAAAAATTCTATCACTTTCACCATTTCTAAGAAACTTATACATGAACCAACAAGTAAGTGGTAGGATAGGGAAAGAACTGACGAAAGAGAGTGCAATTGGAAGGGGAGTTCGACAAGGATGTTGCCTCTCGCCAACACTATTTAATGTCTATCTAGAAAGACAGTGAAAAAGAGTTTACACGATGATGATGGCATTTCGGTAAGAGGTAGAATGATTAGATGCATAAGATTTGCAGACGATATGGCGCTTGTTGCTGAATCTGAAAAGAAAATCAATAAAATGTTAGAAAAAATTAGAAAGTGTTTTGAAGAATATGGCATGAAAATAAATGTTAGAAAGACAAAAGCCATGGAGATTGGAACGAAGGGTTCTGTGTCAAATATAAAAGTAGAAGGGGAGAAAATAGAACAAGTGAATAGTTTTCGATATCTGGGTAGTGTTCTTAGTAATAAAATGAAGTGCAAACGTGAAATAAAAGCAAGGATAGGAATGGCGAAAGTAGCCTTTAGGGGGAAGAAAAGTCTGTTTTGTGGGACCTTGAATAAAGAGTTGAGAAAAAGACTCATAAAATACTTCGTGTGGAGTGTTGTACTGTATGAGGCGGAAACGTGGACATTACGTAAAAATGATGAAAATCGACTCGAAACATTCGAAATGTGGCCATGGAGAAGAATTGAAATAATTAGTTGGGTCGAGTGAAAAACGAATGAGAGTGTGTTGGAAATAGTGGGTGAGAAAAGAACACTTTTAGATATTATTAGGAAGAGGGGGAGAAACTGGTTGGGACACTGCCTAAGAAGAGATTTTATCATGAGGGACGTCCTAGAGGGTATGGTGACGGGAAAGAGAGGGAGGGGGCGAAGGAGACTACAATTAATGGATGATATAAAAACAGAAAGATCATACGCTAAGATGAAGTTAGCGGAGGACCATGGAGCATGGAAGTTTCTCAGCTGCGGTAAGTGACCTGCCAATAAAGGCAGAATACCTATGATGATTCACCATTTCTACTATTACTACTATTTTGCGTAACTCTTTTCAATATAGTTTCCTCCGTGGTGAGCTGCCATCAGTAAAATTCCTTTTTGATTGCGTTAGTAAGGTAATTACATATCTCAAGAGGTCTCGATTGGCAACACGGCTGCCACACATTGTTAACCAATATACTGAGGTAAGATGGAACACTAAACTCATCCTTTTCCAATCTGTAGATTTGCAGGTCGTCGACATCCGTCGTATACTAGAAGAGCACAAAGAAGATGAGCGCTTAGACTGCCTTAATGAAAAAAAAAATACTGCATGTTGAGAAGATTTCTACGATGCCACCAAAACACTGGCGGCAAAGAAAACTGTAACAATGCATTTGATACTGCTTTGGTATGAAAGTCAAAAGAAACTTTGCAAAGTTTACAAAGAAATCGATTCCTATGATATGTCGCAACTGAAGGTTCGGGTGGAACAACTTCGCAATGAGAAGGTCGACAGTAGTATAGACCATAAATTGGAGACCTTCAGCCGCAACTACCGTGATCTCCGAGCAATGTCTGTAGATGAGGAATTACACTGTTCAACAACGAAAATGTAAATTGAACAAAATCAGCTAATTCTTATTGATTTTGTCGTGCTGATCACGAATTTGAAAGTTATTTTCGAATATTAGCTCTACTTTTCGTTTTACGGGCATGTCTAATAATAACGCTTTAAAAATAAATATATTCGCTTCGTTTGGGGTAAAATGTTACACTGATCCGGCAACACTGGAGAAACTATATGAACGCTTGGTTTCATTGTGTTCCTTATCTCAGTAGTGTTCTGCTATTCTTAGAAAAGACAGGTTTAGTGCAGTTATCAGCGTTTTGGGTGTGGCGTTTGTGTAGTGCAGGACATAAAAATACAACTACAAGTACGCAAAAATACTGGTATTTCGAATGTATATTTTTAAATAGTTGTCGGAACTATTTCAAGTGATATTTTGAGGATTTCAATAAACAAAAATGCCGCGAAATTGTGTAAACAGTGAGGATAGCTTCTGCTACGTGTGTGGGGAAGTGACATTTTCCTCACAAAAGCAGACTATAACACCACTAATAAGAAAAGCCTATCAATATTACTTTGGTTGTAAAATTGGAGACCAAGATAAATCTTGGGCGCCCCACATTGTGTGTAACACTTGTGCCAGCAATCTAAGAAATTGGATTAATGGGAAGGGGCGCTCAATGCCTTTTGCAGTGCCCATGATTTGGAGGGAGCCAAGCGACCACATCAGAGACTGTTATTTTTGTATGGTTCCTTCCGTCAAGAAGGGAATTTCCACGAAGAAGAAGCGGGCCTTGATCTATCTTAACATTCCTTCTGCAATGCGCCCTGTTCCACATGGAGAAGGACTACCTGTTCCTGACCCACCTAAAGAATATGATCTTTTTTCTGATGATGATCAAGAAGTTGAAGCTCCTGAATCAAGTACTTCGAAGAACCCTACGTTTGTTGTAGAAGAACCTCCATGTGAACCACATAGATTTACTCAAGAGGAACTAAGTGATCTAATCAGAGACTTGGACCTCTCGAAAAGCAAAGCTGAAATTTTAGCGTCACGCTTAAAGCAATGGAATTTATTGCAGGAAAAGTAAATATTTCAGTGTATCGGAATAGGGAGAAGATGTTCACTTCATTTTTTACTATGGAAGACACACTTGTGGCATGGTCTCATGAGGGCACTTAAAATTAATTACGAAGGCTCTTTATAGATTCGTCCAAGGTGAGTTTAAAGGCAGTGCTTTTACATATTGGAAATGAACTTCCTTCAATTCCTGTAGGTTACGCAGTTCATATGAAGGAATCTTATGAAAACTTGAAACGTTTACTTCAAGCCATTAAATATTACGATTTTCAGTGGCTCATTTGTGGTGACCTTAAAGTAATGCACTGTTGCTAGGTACGCAGTTAGGGTATACAGAGTATTGTTGCTTTATATTTGAATGGGGCAGTAGAGATCGTGGATCTCATTACCGCAAAAGTGATTGGAGTACCAGAGAAACTCTTCAGCCGGGAGTGAAAAATGTGCAGCATGAACCACTGGTAGATCGTAACCGAATTTTGCTTCCCCCTCTACATATTAAATAAGGTCTTATGAAAAGTTTTGTTAAGAGCATGAATTAAGAGGATGAGGCCTATAAGTACCTAAGAGGACAATTCCCTCGATTAAGTGATGCCAAAGTTAAAGAGTGTGTTTTCATAGGGCCACAGATTAGGCAACTATTCAAAGATCACAAGTTCGACGAAATTCTCCGAGGTGAGGAGAAAGCTGCGTGGGAAAGCTTGAAGAGTGTTTGTTCACAGTTCTTGGGAAGACACCGAGCAACAAATTACAAACAACTGGTAGCAAAGTTGTTATTGTGCTACGAAACTCTTGGTTGCAATATATCTCTGAAACTCCACTTTCTTCATTCACATCTAGACTTCTTTCCCGAAGTGACGAACATGGTGAGCGTTTCCATCAAGATATTGCAGCCATGGAGAATAGATATGAGGGAAAGTGGAGTTCTAGCATATTGGCCGACTAATGTTGGACTATTGCAAGGGATGCTCCAGATGTAACCTGCAAAAGGCAAGCCAAGCGAAGACGCTCAAAATAAAATAAACATAATCCTGTACAAGGGATCACTTGAAACTTTTGTCTACATTGCAGTGTAGTTCTTGCACAAAAAGGTATTTGTACATATTTTTCATGTTTTGATGTTAATACTGATTTTTATTACGGAATTGTTAATGTTTAACTTGACCACGGTTACTTTATTTTCTGTATCGCTGTGAAACTGGTATTTGCGCAATTTTGAAAAAGGAAGTACAAGGGTATAGAAAGCTATAGGTTAGGGTACTTCTTAACTCCCCAGCTTATCACATCACAATGAAATAGATTTAAAAAAGTGAAATGTAGGTTTTTACAAGGATTTTGCTTAAATGTTCTATAAATATTAATACATTTGTATATATACAGCTACTGTTGTACAAGGGCGTTTTTTTCACAACCTGAGCTAAGAAAATTCTTCTATTACCATTTCCTTTCATATTATGCTTAAATTAATGCAAAAATCGCAATATCAAAGAATTTACATACTTTCGATCAAAATTTGTTGAACAGTGTTATCCATCCACACAGAAATATTTCGTCTCATTTCGTCAGAGTCATCTACTGCAGTTGGCTTCTTTGATTCCCTTGCTAAAGATAGTAGCTCAAGCAGACAAGGTTTGGACTTACCTACCAAGAAGAATAAATTAATTGAATGGGAAGATGGAACATTGAATTTCTGGTGCGTTTGATGATGGAGTAGACATCTACCTCAACATGCTATCATGCCCAAGAGAACTAGATATACTAGAATGGTGGAAGTAACAAGAGGGAACATTACCAAATTTGTGCAAATTAGCGCTTCAGTGTTTGGCCATCCTTATTTCTACTGCGTCTACTGAAAGATCTTTTTGTACTACAGGGAATATACTGTAGTTTAGTAATGGACATATACTCTAAAGGCTGAGACTGTTGACTCTATTTCCGTTCTATTCGACGAGCACAGAGATATTAGTTTCGTAGGAGAACTTGTACTTTTATTCTGTTAGTATCAACTTTCCCTTTTATTATATGTGACGTTAAGAGGCAGTTTCGGTAGTTGCTATTTATACATTTATACCTCAGGGGACGTTAGTGGTATATTTCGTTCAGCAGTGTTATGTGTTGATCTTGTTTGATTTATTTCCTCACATTTCGCCATAGAGCTCTTTTAGTTTCTTGTTGTAATTGTCATTGTGTTACAACCGTTCCAGGAACATCTAATCGACCCTGGCGTCTTGGTGGTTATTATATTTGTAGTGTAATATTATAAACAATGCAGAAACATGTAACACCATTTGCTATCTGCCTTGCTAATTGAACATTACTACAAATTGCCCTGATGTTATGAACATGCCAGTTCACAGTTCCGGTCTCCGTGGTCTAACGATAGCGTACCAAGCCCTATTAGTAGGACAAGAACTTGACTTTACCACACGTTGTTACGTAACTACGGCTCACGCCGTATGGATGATGATGGGATGAATTTTGTGAAATGAAACAGTGGGGAAAACGGGACCACCCCGAAAATTCCACCACAAAACTCGCAAAGCAGGGATTGATCCGACGACCTGTAGCACCAGATGTGAATGCTTTACCTACTGAGAAGCCGTTGCCTCTCATAGACCAAACATCGGTTCACATTCTACGCAGACTGGCCATAGTATCTAGCATTTTTCCGATTTTTTCTGTACCAAGAAGGTAAATTGTGTACCTGTATATGCATTTTATTCATAATATGCATTTTATCTCAGTTAAATGGGTGAATATGCAACTGAGATAAAATGCATATTCACACATTTCAGTGTGTTATGTTTTCTTCAATCCTAATTTTCTGTTCAGTAAAAAAACAGCATATACTTTCAGTTATATTTATACAGAATACTTCAAAAGTGCTGCAATATACAACAAATAGGTTCAAACAAAATTTGCTTTGAAAATGTATGAAGACACATTTTTTTTTTTTTTTTTTTTTTTTTTTTTTTTTTTTTTTTTTTTTTTTTACAGTTTTAAACATTCTGTTCACTTCTGTACATATTAAGTTCTTCTGAGCTTTCCAACATAGTTTTGTTGGAGTCAAATTTCGGGACCAAAGGAATAATTGGTAAAATATCCATCTCAGCGAAAAGTTTATAAGAATAAAAGTTTATAAGTTTCACGCGCAGGCTTCAACTGAGTTGCAGGTCATTTTTAAATATCGTATTTACGCTAATCTAAGACGCCCTCAAATGTAAAGACCAACATACACGAGCGTATTTTCGGCGCGTAATTTCGGTTCATAAAATGAAAAATGAAATGAAATCTTTGAGTTTTACGTCCCACGCATATGCCGGTTAGGCTAAAGTAGACGGTCCGTAAAATGATGTCGTAAGTTTCGGTCCGTAAGTTGGCCCATACACCTATCGTAAAAATAGGCGCGTAAAAGAAGAAGAAAAAGAAGCGGTCATTTTTCGCTCTTCCTTTTGCTTGTTGTTTGAGCAGGCGGTCGATTTCCAGTTTGCTCAAGTTGTTTGAACAGGACAGATCTGTCTTTTAAGTGCAGGTTCAATACACATTATACTATTAAAGAAACGAGTAAAAAGAAAGAACGAAACAATAGAAACATTTGGACTAGCAAGTGATATTCAAATGTAGGAGTACTTTCTTATTTCTTTTTCATAGTATCGGAATGTGAAAATACCCATAGAATGTTTTAACAACGTTAAATCACACAGATTTAAAAAAGAAAGAAAGAAAGAAAAACAAAAGCTAAATGCATGATTTTCTGAAAGCAGTAATTCAATTTAATAAATTTTCTCACTAAATTTGTTAGACTTCTCGAATAAATAAATACATAAATAAATAAATAAATCTACCCTCTCTGGCGTTACACATCTCATGGAACCAGGGCCTAACATCCAGCTTGTGCCACTCATGTCTTTAGGGCAGGGTACGAATCCCGGGGCGGAATTTCCTTCTATTTTGTTTTAATCCCTTCCAAAAGCAATAAACTAAAACTTGATTCCTCATAAAGCAACAAACTATCTCCTGTTAGGAACTATTTTATCACCCTTCTAATATACACAACCTAATTCTATGGGATTAGGTAATGTATGCTCAGCACATCTACTGCTCTTGTTGAATCTAGTCCTTAATGAAAGGGTCAAGAAAAAGAAGGAAAGTCAACCGTCTCCAAGTACAAACAAACGAAGGTTTAATTTCGAAGAACGACTTGACAAGTTATTTAAAAGTTACAAAAGCATATCTAGGATAGTTAAAATTTAATATATAGAAAACTAATGAACACTTGATCTCAAGTACAACATAACGAAATGAAAACAATATCAATTGTATTGTTGTACTTTACTAATTCACTCTCCTGTTTTCTTTCCCGATCTTTCAAGCACAGCATTTGTTCTAAAAGTGACGATATTAATGCACCATGCCAAATTACATTGGATAGTACATTTGCTCATAATAATAAGTTCCTTGGAAATTAAAGTATCTTTTTAAGATAAAAAATACTTTACCTTAAAAACTACTAATTTTTAAATATGTAAGTGCTTGTGTTATCTCTTATCCGTAGTTTAGGAAACGTAGTATAGATTGCTGTATATTTAAAATAGTTCTCATCAGAGCCGTAACTAGGGTGGGGGCAAGCAGGGCGGTTGCCCCGGGCCCTGATAGCAAGAGGGTGCCGAACGAGCAAGAAGAAAGAGAAAATATTGGAAACGAATAAACGACGCGTCGCCCTGAAAACGTATTGGCTCCCTATTAAAGCAGTATTGTTGTTGGTATGGAAAGAAATAGATTTGTTAAAAATTTTCTTGCTTACTACGCTCGCAATCCAAACGTTTCAAAAAGAGTCAAAAGTTTTTACTTATCACTTTAAAAAAAGCTATTATATATGATTTCTTAATGACGATGTGACATACATGCTGCCAAGTAATGACTTACAGTGTACACAAGAGCGTTTTCAAAATCAGAAACGGTCACAGACAAATACGTACGTATTCGGCGTTTTGATGATGATGAGTTTGGTTAGTTAATCACGTTTTTCTACCCAATTGTTTTAATCAGGACGGTGAGAATAAAGGTATGAAAAATGGAAGGAGTGAAGAGACACACGCAAGTTGCTCTTTGCTCGGGAATATTAAAAATTAAGGTAAACCAGGGGAATAATAACATTCCTGAATTTGGAACAGTTGTAGAATAGGGGCTTCATGGGTCAGAACTTAACCTAACGAATTTCCTCTTTTTCAGAGACTCGTCACTACCAGTGATTTTTTTTATTTCATTGACATATGAAATGCTTCCAATTTAAAGGAATTTATTGGGATGATTCCTGCACTTTTCGCCTTTTCCCGTTTCGCCTTATGACCTCTAGCAATGGAGTTTACATGTAAAACCTGTTATCACTTTTCATCTTCATGTAAGGCGGAACGGGAAATCTCGATGTGAATTTTCCCATTTCGCTTTACGAATTTTATGTTGGTAGGCTTGCAAATGCATTCATAGATATAATTTAATTTGTTTATTCATATAACAAAAAAGTGCAGTAACTACAAGAAGTACAGAACACCTATACAAGATAATGTTTATCTTCGATATATATACAATGAGCAACATCATCTAAGTATTGCATTAGAGAAATCTGTTTACTACTCATTCTACATTTCAAAGTACGCAGGCGAATGTTTCATTGTTTTCACTTCTATTTTTGGTGTCTTGCAGCATGCCCTGCTAAAAGCATGGCCACCGAAGCTTTATTTTCTGATTATTCCTGCTTCAGCAACTCAATAAGCCTATATGTATATTAAGGTGAGAATTCCCAGCACTTCTATTTAACTTTTAGTGCCAACCCTCTGCTCGATTTGTTGTCCTGTCCCCTTCATTGTCAAAATGGTTTCAAACATGTCCAAAATGGTTCCAAATAAATGATTATCAAAATTGTTCCAGAAATGAAGTAAATAAGTCGCTTAAAGAATTCTAAATTAAGCAATTACCAATAGAATAATTGAATTATAAACATAATGAACTTAAGTAATTAAGACCATTGCGAACGTTTGATGATTGACAACACATTGTCATACTATAAGGTATTTGAAACATTTAGAAGCTGCTTCTTAAGAATGTGAAGCAGTGTATATTAACCCCTAACAGCATAACAGCATAAAATACATTTGAACCAAGCTTGCAAGGCAGAGGTCCAGACTTGTAACAAGTTCTCCACCTTTATTACATATCTATATTTGACGCATCTTTTAGCCTACCCGCCATAACCATGGAACGTAAAATTTAAATATCTAATTTCTTAGATTTATTGAACATTACAGCTTTGTGAATAAATAAATTAACAATAACATATAAAAAGCAACGCTTTTGTACTTTATCTTATCTCAGGGACCCGAAATGCTACTCTTCTATTTACTGCTATTCGGCCAGCCTTCGGGAGAAGCGGTGGCTCAGTGGTAGAGCGTTCACCTCTGGTGCATAGGATCCTTGGTTTGATCGCAGCTCGCGCCAAGTGAGCCTTGTGGTGGACAAACACCCTGTGCGTGTGTTTTCTTGAGATTCTTCCGTTTCCTCCCACTTTCTTCATTTCATCATTTCATTCATTTCTGATCATCACCGTCTCCTTTAGCCTAGCCGGCATAAGTGTGGGGCGTAAAACTTTCATTTCATTTCGTATGAGAGAACTTTCAATCTGCTTATTTCTCGGAGGATGTGTGTTTTCACCAGTTAAAGATTCAAATTCAACACAAATTAGAACAACAGTAACCTTACACCCTTCACTACAATTGTAATATTATTTTGACTCACGGCAATAGTTTATCCGATAAATATGTTCTTCCTAACACAGTAACCTTCCCCTTCGTTTAGATCCAATAAAAGATATAGCCATTTAACACACTTAAACACACTTGAACTTACACACTTTCGATTGACGAACTCTGTACTGATATGGAACTTTTACTCATCATACACAGTGTGAAACTACTTGAGCAACGTACAGAACTTTAAATTTGACATTTAATCGGAAACCTGTCATCTGACTGACTCGTAATAATCAATCATCTTACAGAAAACAAAGTTACACAAAAATTCTAAAATCCCTTCCCTTTCCTGCTCTATCTTCGCAAATACATAGAAACAATCTAATTACATGAACATACACATTAATTCTTATGCCTTTTCAATAATTTATCCCACTGACAAGAGTGGACTTGCTTACCTGACTACCCGGCAATAATTTCTTTCAACTATTTTAACGTATTAGCATTGTTCATTTTTTTTTAAAAAAAAGTACTTCATTTTATACTACATTCTTCATTTGCTGTAGGCAGGGGGTGTGCTTGGGGATCCGAAAACCCCTCCCCAGCACACAACTTTTCTTAAATTTTGTCTAATTTTAGGGGTGTTATTACAAATTTTAACACAATTTGTCCTCATATTGACACCTTCCCTCCGAAATGAATTCCTGCTCACTCACGTCCCTGGCTGTATGTAAATATTAAACAAGTTTAATTAGCATATAACAAGTGAACTCTATTTGGCAGGGTATGGTTTGAAGGTGTAGCTCCTCGTTCCACTCTCCTGTTACCCTTCTGTATTCTCTTATTGCAAGTTCCTTGTTGCATTTTTTTATGTCAACTTTACCAAATAAACCTATCCTCCCTTTCGGTTGTGGAAGAGTTCATTTATAGTTTTTTTTTTCTACTTAAGTATAGTCGTACACTTTTGTTTGAAATTTTTGGCATACTATGGAAAATTAGGCTCAGATTGTTTGATGTCTGGCAAGTTTTGTGAATCGGAATTTGTGCAAAAATGTTTTCATTGCGCAATAAATGAAACATGATTATGAAACTATCATTTTAATTTGTCTTTTTTCTTTACACATAAGCATTGAGCGTCGGTGAAGATTTTCTTCACTCTTCAAAAATTTTCTCCGTTCCTGATCCAAGTTAAGTTGTTTTCGACGAGTTACAATTCTATTTCTGTAGGCAGAATAAACGATTGATATTGAGGTAAAATAAATAAAATACATGTAAGGTGGATAATGCTAAAAGTGATTTTACTGTTTTACATACAAAACCAAACACTTACGCACTCCAGAACTTGTAGGACTATGTTTATGTCGTTTTTCTTTTCTTCTTTCTTTCTTTCTTTCTTGTTTCTTTTCTTTCCTTTCTTTGTGATTAGGTATAACTTTGTTCCCGTGAATTCCAGTAGGATGTCGAAAATCCGGATTCGTGAGCCATAATGGTCGGATTCATGGATCAAAATTTTGATGGTGGGCCAAAGTTCGCCAATCCACCCCTGCTCTGTGACCATTAATTCTAAGTTCTAATTTCGAATCCATTACATCGTTACTTTCTTTTTCAATGAAACTTATTTCTTTCCAGTTTTTCAGTATCCTTCTGTTGAACATTTTAATTACATTTATATTTGCTAGAGCAGGGCTACCAATATATAAAAATTATTGTAAGGCGAAAGGGGAATTCCCGTTTCGCCTTACGATAACAAGTCATTAAGTACCAAATTTTGGTTGACGTTTCCTGTGATAAGAATCATAAGGCAAAACGGGAAAAGGCGAACAGTGAAGACACGATTGGGATCATTTCTCCATCAACTACTTGCATCGCCAGGAGTTTTTCTGTGCGTGCTTACGTATCTAGTTGTGTGATATTTTTATCTATCTACATACATACAAAATACACACACACGTTATATATATATATATATATATATATATATATATATATATATATATATATATATATATATATATATATGTATAACGTGTGTGTGCATTTTGTATGTTTATTAATAATAAGTAACCTTAAATTCAAAATTTTTCGTCATTAAGAAATTAAGTAAGCACTATTGACAACCTAGCCACTCTGTGCCTAATTGGGGATGCAAATTGAGTGCTACTAGGCGCCTACCACTCACCATCTAGAATGAGTGGGACAAACTATAAAATTAACTTGCGAGAGGTTTCTCATTTGGGGATTAGACAAATAAAGATATGTCCACTTCATTTAAAATAAAACACTGTATTTCGGTAATCTTATGAATGAACTGTAAGATCTATGAATGTTAGCTCTAACGTATATTCGGATTCATTTGCCAGACAGGTACAGAACGATCAAGTATTGAGCTTTGAATTCTGACTCGGTGCCACACATACCTGGATTAAACTGGTGTATTCCCTCGTCGTTCTGGTGTTGAACTCTGCTCCTTAAGTTGAAATTCCTTGCTGGTGGACGACGAAAATGGGCATTGAGGACTGGCTCCTCTCAATGCAAATCTCTGCCTAAGTTCTGCGTCGTTAGAATATGTTGAAGTACAACGTACTGTCTTCTCTTGTCATCTGGCTGATATTCAAATGAAACTCGATTCTCCAAAATCGAACCCAAGAATGTTCACGGTAAATTGATCATGAACTTCTAAGAATTATTCGCTGTCGTAACTCGGCGAACTCTCCAAGAACTCATCCAAGAACTCTCTGTCAACTGTCAAGAACTGATCACAAAACCTTCTCGTCCTCCGGTTTTGTTTGGCGGGGTCCAACTACCATCGTCTGCTTTTTCGTCTGCTGCGGCACGTGTAACACCGTTTTCACATGGAGAGACAAATTCCTTCCATGTGTCAAAACTCAAAATTGCAATCCCCGACACGCTCTGATTTCCCGGTTCTAAGCAATTCTCCGTACATCCGTAATCTCATGAAATTCATAAAATCCTACAGATTCAGTTTATACAATTTCTAGAATCTGGCTAATGTGAGGAAAGACACATTGTCAACATTTCCTTCCTACATTGCCAGACTCTTAACGATGACATTCTTATACACAAGTGTTTACAATAACTTGCTGACACAAACGTTAACCAGACTGTGCAGCTTGCATTTACTTCACATTTACAACATTAAATTCCCATAACCTTATTAACAATTCCGCAACATAAACATAAAAATAAAATCAAAATATACAACTTATTATCCTCGAAAATCGAGTACTTCCACACTATAATTTTATACACATGTAGTAGCCAAACTATATATTTAGACATCTATCGATCAATATTAAGAAATTTGCAAAGAAGATCCCTTCAGAGCTTTCGCTATATTTCACAAAATATTTTTTACTGTAAAACAATAAAAAATTAAAATCTTCTTTATGTGGTAACATAGAGAATAAAATTACAAAAGTTTACAATTATTACTGGAAATTGATGCTGTTACCCATTTCGAACATTTGTTTTAAATATATAGTTTCAAACATATTAAAATTGCATTTCTTATAGATAGTATGAAACGTAAATATTGTAAATTTTCATAACTGTTCTCAAAGTGGATTTATGTACAGCCAAAGACAGTTTTGTACGTTCAACAAAAAGTCTAAAATAAGCCTCTTGAAAACAGCTGTTATTTGTAAAAGAATAGAGAATGATCACTTTTGGTTGTTCCAATAGTCTGTGCAAGCAGCTTAATAAAAAATCAACGTAGCATAACAACAGCTGTTTCTCTTAATCGTCAAAAAAGGAAAGAAGAAGAAACGAAAAAGAAAAAAAGGAAAAGCTTGATAAAGTGAGTGCAGGGGCGCCGAAATCTCTAGCTACGGCACTGTTTTTCATCCCCCTTCTAAACATTTGCCTAGTTTACTGACACTTATCGATTCTACTATGATATTCCTCATTGTTGTAAGAAAAAAAAAGCAAAAATAGAAAATTTTTCGAAATTTTAACATTCCCCTTCACCGGACGCAAATTCTTATTCACTGATAAAAGTCCGTTATCCGGAAAGCAGTATATTCTATACACGACTCCAAAAGTGCATTACCACCTGCAATTCTCCTTTTCCTGCAATAGCAGGCAAACCAAAAAGCTCGGCGTTTGTATTGGTTCCAAATTCGAAAGGCGTTGGACTAAACCTCAATTTTGTCACAAATATATCAGTGTGGCAAACTGCAAATAAGAGAATAAAACAAGTTGCTAAGAATGACAATTATATTATTGTGACGGAGTTGGATGATATCAAATGTTACAAAATGACTTACTTAAGCAGTTCAAACAAGATGAATGGTAAGAAACAGATATAAGAAGAAAACATTTCTCTCTCCTCCCCACCCAAAAAGAAACACATAAAAAGAAAGTTATATAATATAAAGATTTCATATAAAAGCCTAAAAGCACAAAAACAAATAGCTAAACGAAACGAAAAAGAGACAAACACAGAATAGGGGACACCAGTGGCGTAGCAGACTTGCGGCCCTCCCATGGAAGATAAAGAAATGGGACCCTAGTTGTGAACCGCATTGTTATAATAATAATAATAATAATAATAATAATAATAATAATAATAATAATAATAAGTATTATTATTAATATTAATATTATTATTATTATTATTATTATTATTATTATTATTAAAAAGTCGTTTCCTTTTCAAAATCTCTGACTCTGCCTAAGAGCATGAATGCACATAGCGATCATGTGTGCACGTTTTGTCAGTGAGCGGTCCCAAAGATCAAAAGGGGTGGAAATCTCCAAGAGAGAGAAATAAAAAACTTTCTTATGGTAAATTCTAGTTCAAAGTTCGAAGCACTTGCTTTAGTACGTGATTTTTTGTTTCTTTTTACAGGGAAAGAGAGAGATAGAAAGGAAGAGAAAGAAAGAAAGAAAGAAAGAAAGAAAGAAAGAAAGAAAGAAAGAAAGAAACGGGAAACAAGAAAGTAACATCCTAACATTAAAACCATTGGAAGGAACCTATTGGAACTGGTGGATTTTGATTTGAATCCAGCAATATGAAGATTAACACGAAAAGCGCCTATCACGTGTTGCCCAAGGTCTTTGTAGATTGTTTGGCTTTGAGAACAAAATCAGACACTAGGCCCGTTTGTTTCGTTTTTAAAAAACTCCAGCCAGTCACGTCATAAAGCACGTCCATCTGGTTCCGTTTTCCACACCATACGTGTCCCCTTTTGCCTTGACAAAAAATACATTATCATGTATACACCCTCCCTATCAACATTGAGTTGAGTTGATTTTGAGTTTAACGTCCTTTTCAGTAGCGAGGCTATACAAGACGGGACTCACTGATTAACGTGGAATCCGAACCACATGAGCTCCCGCCGGGAATCGAACGCGTGTCTCCCATGCCAAAGGCATGTACGCTAACAGCTTAGCTACGAAGGAGCTCTTCCTATTAGCGTATTCGTCTCCAAAATACTAGGTTTCTTTATTGCCACGTGTGTATAGTCAACTGCTCCGATAGCACACGGAAATTATATTTTTCTTGACACTCTGCCTTTGCTGTATGCATATTACACACACTTCCAGAAACAATCCATTTTCAGATTTCGTAATAATCGCATCCATTACATTTGTAGTAGTCATAGACACAGTACTTTGAACCACACCAGAATCCCCTGACATTCCGACTTGGAATCCCGCATCAATCACGTAACGCAAGAAAACATTCATCTTTTTGTCATTACGTACTGCACCACCCCGATTTTCGGTTGATTCTCCTAAAAAATGCTGTGCTAATTACTCTACATTTTCTTTCATGAACCAATAATGTTTTTTGTAATCCCCATTTGCAACATTTCTAAGCAGTTTATAAGTTGTTCCATGTAGCAAAACAATCATATATTTTGCCATATTACGCACGGTGTCACCTATTTAGCTTGCTCCACAAATTTGGAAAAGTTACTAGCATCACAGAGGAGTCTTTGATTTTTATTGATATCAAACGCAGAGTAGTTACTCGGCTCGAGAATAGAGGCGTGGTTACTTCAAAAGGGCGGGGCTTCTCCGAGGTCAGCCGAAAAGAGTAGTGCTCAGTTCTCTTTTTATTGATACCAATGCGAGTAACTACTACAAAATTCGGAATAATGAGTAACTTCTCCGTTTTATTAATATCACCCAATTGTTGTATACACGACTCCAAAAGTGCATTACCACCTGCAATTCTCTTTTTCCTGCAATAGCAGGCAACCCAAAAAGCTCGGCGGTTAGGTTGGTTGCAAATTCGAAAGGCGTTGGACTAAACCTCAATTTTGTAACAAATATATCAGTGTGGCAAACTGTAAATTAGAGAATAAAACAAATGGTTAAGAATGACAATTATATTATTGTGACGGAGTTGGATGACATCAAAAGTTACAATATGACTTACTTAAGCAGTTCAAACAAGATGAATGGTAAGAAACAGATATAAGAAGAAAGCATTTCTCTCTTTCCCTATTCCCCACCCAAAAAAAGGAACTCATAAAAAGGATGAGTTATATAATATAAATGTTTCATATAAAAGCCTAACAGCACAAAAACAAATAGCTAAACGAAACGAAAAAGAGACAAACACAGAGTAGGGGACACCATGGTGTAGCAGACCTGCGGGGCTCCCATGCAAAATAAAGAAATGGGACCCTAGTTGTAAACCCCATTGTTATAATAAGAATGATAACAATAATAATAATAATATTATTATTATTATTATTATTATTATTTAAAAAGTCGTTTCCTTTTCAAAATCTCTGACTCTGCCTAAGAGCATGAATGCATGTAGCGATCATGGGTGCACGTTTTGTCAATGAGTGGTCCCAAAGGCCAAAAGGGGTGGAAATCTCCAAGAGAGAGAAATAAAAAACTTTCTTATGATAAACTCTAGTTCAAAGTTCGAAGAACTTGCTTTTGCACGAGATTTTTGGTTTCTTTTTTCAGGGAACAGAAAAGTTCCGGTGCCTAAGAAATTATACCATATGATATTGCAAATTTGCAAGTGCGTGTATTTACATTGCAACTTGTGGTAATAAAGATAATATAATTAGAAAATAATATTGTAAAAAGTAAGTTTAATTTCTTCGTCCATCGCAAGTCTTAGGGATCTCTTATACCTCGCCACCTCCGAATATCGATATGGAAAATTTAGAATGATATATTCATATCCATATATTTGCGATATCGAGCGTTGATTTATGATAATATAGATATCGACGATAGCGATGTATCGACATATCACAGGCCCAGGTCCGAGAAGTGATGCTTGAAATATACTGGAATCAACAATCAAATTCTATGTAAGTTCTCCATTTCCGTCTCCTTTAGCCTAACCGGCATAACCGTTGGACGTAAAACTCAAAGATTTCATTTCATAATTCATATGCCATATTTCTATCAGTACTTTGGTACGGACTAAGAATTACAAGACTAACAGAAGTAGAAATTAGAGATTTCATTCCTTTTTTTCTCAGACATAGATTTCTACATTTTCCTGAGATTTTCATTTTCTTAATATAAGTCCCCTATTCTGGGCTAATTCTGGCTACCGCGGTTTCAAGGTAATCGGGGAACGAAAAAGTAAAGTTTGTCGACTCTCAATTCTCGACAGTTTGTGAGAAGATATTTCACAGTTCATGTTGTTATTTCTACGTTACAAAAACACATCTAGTTGACTCCATTCATGGTAAATTACTGAATTTATAAACATTTACAATTATTGAAGAATGAATAACTATTTTTAAACATAAAAAGTCGTTACAGTTCAGTAGAATGCAGTAGTAGATGGAAGTGAATGAAAATATAGTTTATTTGTTGAGATGTGCAAACTGAATGAGAATAATAAGTGTTTCCCATTCTCTTGTCCAAAGGCGGATCTACGATGGACTTCTGGAAGCTCGGTGGTTGATAATATTCCTACTTAGAGCTACTTTAAAGAGCTCCAAACTCTGGAATGGGTTTTATTTATATACAAAGTAAAAATAATCCCTTTCTGGGGGCAATCGCGATGATCGCCCCCTGGATCCGCCCCTGCTCTTGTGTAGTAGACTTTGAAGACATTTAGTTCGTGTATGCTTCTGACAAAGCTGATTAGGGATGGCCACATCTGGATATTTCTTTATTCTGATATCGGATAGAAACTTATCCGGGTTTGCAACATCCGATTGACGGATAACTAAACGGATGACGGATAACGGATAATATCCGGCTGACGGATAATATCCGGATAACGGATGACGGATAAGATCCGGATAACAGATGATATCCGGATGTCGGATAACATGGAGATAATGAATTTATCCGGATAATTTATAAAATTAAGATAACGGAAATATCTAAATAATAGAACATTTGGATAACTCATTACATCCTGATGACGAATAAAGGATAATAATTGAATAACGTATATGGTTTTAAAAAGACATAATAGGAGAGAGACGTATAAGTCTTTTATGCTCATGGAGTTATTAAAAAACGATCATCGGGCAGTGGTCTTTACCATTGAAAGATGTTGCTTCTTAAAGTGTTTCCTAGTAATTTCCTATTTTCATGTATATCTTGTGGGGCGCGGTGGATCAATGGTAGACCTCTTACTCTGGTGTCTGGAGTCCATATTGTTTCGATCCCCGGCAAGTAAGTTTGCGGTAGAAAAGATCGTATCCGTAGGTCCTCTCAAATTACTCCCGCTTTCTGCCACTTTTCATTCCATCAATTATTCTATTATCATTGACTTGCTGTAATCATTGAGCGCGGTGGTTCGGTGTCACAGAACTCCCTCTGGTGCGAGGGGTCCTTATAGTTTCGATCTCCGGCCAGGTAAGTTTGTGTTGGAAGGATCGACCCGTTTGTTTTCTCAGGGTACACCAGCTTTTCCCACTGTTCACTCCAACAATTCCTCTACTATCATTGACTTGCTTTAATCATCGGGCGCGGTGGCTCGCTTGTAGAGCGCTTCCTCTAGTGCGTGGAGTCCTTATTCTTTGAACCCCAGCCAAGTAAGTTGTGTGCTCCACGGAATCGTTTCCATGGTTTCTCTCAGGTTACTCCTGCTTCTTCCCGCTTTTCATCCCACCAATCCTTCTATTATCATTGACTTGCTGTAATCATTGGGCGCGGTGGTTCTGTGGCAGAGCAATCCCTCTGGTGCGTGGAGTCCTTATAGTTTCGATCTCCGACCAAGTAAGTTTGTGGTGGAAGGATCGTATCCGTGGCTTTTCTCAAACTACTCCCGCTTCTTGCCACTTTTCTTTCCACCAATTCCTCTATTATCATTAACTTGGTTAAATCAATGGACGCGGTGGGTCAGTGGTAAGACGCTTCCTCTGCTGGGCTAATTAAGTTTGTGGTTGACAAGATCGTATCCCTGGGTTTACTCCATTTACTCCCGTTTCTTCCCACTTTTCGTTCCACCAATTCTTCTATTATCATTGACTTACTTTAATCATTGAACGCGGTGGCTCAGTGGTAGAGTGCTTCGCCTGATGTGCCAAGTAAATTTGTAATGGACAAGATCGTATCTTTGTGTTCTCTCAGGGTACTCCCGCTTCTTCCCACCTTTCACTACACCATTTCCTCTTTTATAATTGACTTGATTCAATCAGTGGTCCCGGTGCATCAGTGGTAGAACGCTTCCTCTGGTGCGTGGGGTCCTTACTGTTTCGGTCCCTTGCCTGATAAATTTGTGGTGTACAATATCGTATACTTGGGTTTTGTCAGGGTACTCCCGCTTCCTCCCACACTTCATTCCACCAACTATTCTATTATTATTGACTTGCTTCAATCATTTGGCGCAGTGGGTCACTGGTAAAGCGCTTTCTCTGGTGGGGCAAGTAACTTTGTGATTGACAAGATCGTATCCGTGGGTTTTCTGAGGGTACTACCGCATCTTCCCACACTTCATTCCACCAATTCCTCCATTATCATTGACTTCCTTGAATCATTGGGTGCGATGGCTCAGTGGTAGAGCGCTTCCTCTGGTGGGCAAAGGCAGTTTGTGGTGGACAAGATCGTATCCGTGGGTATTGTTAGGCTACTCCCTCTTCCTCCCACACTTCATTCCAACAATTCCTCCATTATCATTAACTTACTTCAATCATTGATCGCAGTGGTTCAGTGGTAGGGTGGTTTTTCTGTTTGGCGAGGTAAGTTTGTGCTTGACAAGATCGTATCCGTGCGTTTTCTCAGGGTACTCCCGTTTCTTCCCACTTTTCATTCCACCAATTTCTGTACTATCATTAACTTGGTTTAATCAATGGGCGCGGTGGGTCAGTGGTAAGGCGGTTCCTCTGGTGGACTAATTAAGTTTGTGGTTGACAAGATCGTATCCCTGGGTTTACTCAATTTACTCCCGTTTCTTCCCACCTTTCATTCCAGCAACCCCTCTATTATCACTGACTTACTCTACTCATTGGGCACCATGGTTCAGTCCAGAGCGCTTCCTCTTGTGCGTGTAGTCCTTAATGTTTCGATTCCGGGCCAAGAACGTTTGTGGTGGACAAGATGGTATCCGTGGGTTTTGTCAGAGTACTCTGGCTTGCTCCCACATTTCATTCCGCCATTTCTTCTATTATTATTGACTCGTTTCAATCATTGCGCGCCGTGGCTAAGTTGTAGAGCGTTTTCTCTGGCGGACCAAGTAAATTTGTGGTTTAAAAGATTGTATCCGTGGGTTTTGTCAGTTACTCCCGCTTCCTCCCATATCTCTTAACACCAATTCTTATATTATTTTGACTTGCTTCAATCATTGGGCGCAGTGGCTTAGTGGTAGGGCGTTTCCTTTGGTGGGCCAAGTAAGTTTGTGGAGAGAAGATCGCATCCGCGGGTTTTCTCAGGTACTCCTGCTTCTTCCCACTTTTCACTCCAGCAACTCCTCTATTATCATTTTATTGGTTTAATCATTGGGCGTGGTGGCTCAGTTGTAGTGCGCTTCGTCTGGTGGGCGAAGTAAGATTGAAGTGGACAAGATTGAACACGTGGGTTTTGTTAGGGTACTCTTGCTTCCTCCCAGACTTCATTCCACCAATTCTTCTATTATCATTGACTTCCTTCAATCATTGAACGCAGTGGCTCAGTGGTAAAGCGCTCTTTCCGGTGGGCCATGTAAGTTTGTGATGTATACGATTGTTTACGTGGGCTTTCTGACGGTACTCCCGCTTCTTCCCACTTTTCATTCCACCAATTCCTCTTTATCACTGATTTACAATAATCATTGGGCGGGGTGGCTCAATGGTAGAGCGCTACCTCTGGTGGGCTTATCAAGTTTGTTAGTCGACAAGATCATATTCATGTTTTTCTTCATTGTACTCCCGTTTCTTCGCACTTTTCATTTCACCGATTCTTCCATTATCATTGACTTGGTTTAACAATTGGGCACGGTGGCTCAGTGGTCGAGGGCTTCTTCAGGTGGGCCAATTAAGATTGTGGTTTACAAGATTGTATCCGTGGGTATTGTCAGTGTATTTAAACCCCATGTTTAAAAGGGGAATAGAAAGGACCCGCCTCCAAAACTTCCGGACCCAGTTGCTTGAGGTTGAAGGCTAGGGATCGATTTCTGACATCACAATTGTACTTAACGGATCAAAACTTTTCAAATGCCGCCAACGCCGTCCAACAACTTCATGTTTAATAAGTGAATAGAAGGGACCCGAGCCCATAACGTCAGGACCCAATTCCTTGAGCTTGGTGGCCTGGGCCTGATATCTAACATTACTACTGCACTCAGGGGCAGTGGTAATGTCTGAAACATTAATCTAACTATGTGGGCGAATGGGTATCCTCTACGCGGGTCTAGTGGCTAGCACATGATCCTTTATTACCCAAGAGTTTTTCAATCAATGCATTTTTACTAATTATACTAATTTTTCTTTTAAAAAGATGCAATCAATACTTTTGTTTATTTAATTCGTAGTCACTGTTGAACAAAGGTCTCATTTTTATATCTGGCAATAAGACCTCTCTTCTGTCTCTAGACTCAGTCATATTACACTTAATAAATACCAAATTACGATTTTTATCAACAAAGAGAAGCTGGTAAATAATAATAATAATAATAATAATGATATTAATATTATTAATAATAATAAAGCATCTGAATAATAAAGCTATTTTTCACCTTTCTTTAAAATTTCTCTGGGCTTCTCTGAAACTAGATATGTTGCTTTATAGTGTATAACGCAAAAAATGCTTCAAATGCAATCTGTCAAAAAGCATTTGTGTAAAAGACACAAACGTCTTACCAGTAGCTCTACAAAGAACTAAACAACTGACCTTGTTTCTGTTTGCCTTTAAACACAATGCTACGATTTACAAGGCACAGACAAAAGTAGAGAACAACATGATATTTCGCCTAAGGGCAGGTTCGTTGCTAAACTGAAGACTAGCACTCTGTCAACATATTACATAGCTATCAATAAGTCACCTTCACAGGTTCTTTCTAAACGTTTTGTATAACAAGTTAATCAAACTACGTTGTTGTAGGTAAGTGATGAGACTCTGAAAGACCGATAAGTGTCAGAGCTCAGAGCCGTACCTAGAAATTTCGTTGCCCGGGGCAAAGTAGAAATCGGCGTCCCCGACACTCACCTTACCAAGGTTTTATTTTTCCTTTCTGTGCTTTTATTCTTAACATATAAGAGAAACACATTTTGTTGTTATGCTACGCTGATTTTTTTTTACCATGCCGTTTGGACACACCATCGCAACAGCGAAGAGAGCTCGTTCTGTATCCCTTAACAAATAACAGTCGCTCTCAGGAAGCTTATTTTAGACTTGCTCCTTGGATACAAATCCTATTTGAGAATAATTATGAAAAAAGCATGGAGTCGATTTTCCAACGTCAGGAGGACCATGTTACACATGGAGTTGGTGGACGCGAGTGGTAGCGTTGGAAAGGTCCGGGTCCCCTGAGTGCAGTAGTAATGTCAGCAATCAGGCCCAAATCACGAAACACAATGAATGGTGTCCTGACGTTATGGGTTCCGGTCCCTTCTATTCACCTATTAAACATGAAGTAGTTCGACGGCGTTGGCGGCATTTGAAAGGTTTTGATCCTTTGAGCACAATTGTGATGTTAGAAATCGATTCCTAGTTTTGACCCTCAAAAAACTGGGTCAGGAAGTTTTAGACGCGGGTTCTTTCTATTCCCTTCTGTTCTGTTGGACGCGGTTGGTAAGATTGGAAAGATCTTAGTCGTTTGAGGACAGCGTAATGTCCGAAAGTAGTTCCTGGCCTCAAAGCGCCAGAAATGAGACTCCGAATTGACTCAATCTCAATACCTGGTTGCGCAAGATAGAACAACATTTATAGCTGTATGGATGGTTCTATCTCGCGTAATAAAATACTGTGATTGAACCACAACAAAGGTTTACAACACAACTCAAATCCTTGGAACCGAATCTGATTTCTGATATCACTGCAATGTTCTAGAGTCCAAGACCTCTCCAATGATTAAAGCAAGTCAAAGATAATAGTAGAAATAATTGAATGAAATGTGTTAGGAAGCGATGGTACCCTCAGAAAACCCACGGATACGACCTTGTCCACCACAAACTTACTAGGACGGCAATCGAAACAATAAGGTCCCTATGCTCCAGAAAAAGGACTCCACAACTCAGCTACCGCGCCCAATGAATAAAGCGTCAATGATAATAGAGGAATTGGTGGAAAAAAATAGGAGAGGAACCGGGAATACCCTTACAAAACCCACAGATACACTCTTGTCCATCAAAAACTTACTTGGCCCACCAGACGAAGTGCTCTACCACTGACCAGCCGCGCCCAATGATTTAAGTAAATTAATGATAATAGAGGAATTTTTGGTACGAAATGTAGGAGGAGAGAAGAGTGCCCTGACAAAACCCAATGATAGATCTTGTACACCACAAACTTACTTGCCCACCAGAGGAAGCGCTGTACCAATGAAACACTGCGCCAACTGATTGAAGCAAGTCAATAATAATAAAAGAATTGGTGGAATGAAATCTGGGAGAAAAGGGGAGTACTCTGAGAAAACAAAAGCATACGATCTTGTCCACCACAAACTTACTTGGCCAACCAGAGGAAGCGCTGCACCATTAAGCCACTGCGCCCAATGATTAAAGCAAATCAATAATAATAGAAGAATTTTTGGATTGAAATTTGGGAGAAAGGGAGAGTACCCTGAGAAAACAAAGGGATACGACCTTGTCCACCACAAACGTACATGGCCGACCAGAATAAACGCTTTACCACGCAGCCACCGCGCCCATTGATTAAGGTAACTGAATGATAATAGAAGAATTGGTGGAATGAAATGTGGGAGGAAGCGGGAGAGCCCTGACAAAAATCACAGATACGATTTTGTCCATCACAAATTTACTTCGCCCACCAGAGGAAATGCTTTACCACTGAGCCACTGCGCCCAAGGATTGAAGAAAGTGAATGATAATAGAAGAATAGGTGGAATGAAATGTGCGAGGAAGCAGGAGTGCCCTGTCAGAACCCACGGATACGATCTTGTACACCACATATTTACTTGTCCCACCAGAAGACACGCTCTACCAGTGAGCCACTGCGCCCAATGTTTGAAGAGAGTGAATGATAATAGAAGAATTGGTGGAATGAAATGTGGGAGGAGGCGGGAGTACCTTTAAAAAACCCACGGATACGATCTTGTCCACCACAAACTTACTTAGCCCACCAGAGGAAGCGCTGTATCACTGAGCCACTGGGCCCAACGTTTGAAGAGAGCGAATGATAATAGAAGAATTGGTGGTAATGAAATGTGGGAGGAGGTGGGAGTACCTTAACAAAACCCACGGATACGATCTTGTCCACCACACTCTTACTTGACCCACCAGATGGAAAACTTTACCACTGAGCCACTGGGCCCAAGCGTAGAAGCAAGTCAATAAAAATAGAAGAATTGGTGGAATGAAATGTGGGAGGAAGCGGGAGTACCTTGACAAAACCCACCGATACGATCTTGTACAGCACCAACTTACTTGGCCCACCAGAAAAAAACTCTGTAGCACTGAGCCACTGCGTCTAATGATGGAAGAGAGTGTATGATAACACAAGAATTAATGGAATGAAACGTGAAAGGAAGCGCAAGTTCCCTGTCAAAACCCACTGATACGTTCTCCTCCACCATAAAATCGGTGAACCACTGAGCCACTGCGCCCAACGATTGAAGAAAGTCAACAATAAGACAGGAATTGGTGGAATGAAATGTGGGAGGAAGAGGGAGTACCCTTCAAAACAACGGATACGATCTTGTCAACGACAAAATTACTTGGCCCACCAGAAAAAAACTTTATCACTGAGCCACCGCGCCCAAGGATTGAAGAAATTCAATAATAATAGAAGAATTGGTAGAATGAAATGTGCGAGGAAGTGGGAGTGCCGTGTCAAAACCAACGGATACGATCTCGTCCACCACAAGCTTACTTGGTCAACCAGGGGTAGAGGTGCACCACTTAGCCAATGCGGACAATGATTGAAGCAAGTCAATGATAATAGTAGACATGTTGGAATGAAATGTAGGAGGAAGAGGGAGTAACGTGACAAAACCCACGGATACGATCTTGTCCACACAAACTTACTTGGTCAGCCAGAAGAAGCGCTGTACCACTCAGCCACTGCGCCCAATGATTGAAATCAAAAATAATAGAAAAATTGGTGGAATTAAATGTGAAAGTAAGCGGGAGCACCCTGACAAAACCCACGGATACGATCTTCTCCACCACAAACTTACTTGGAACACCAGATGAAAGGTATTACCACGCAGCCACTGAGCACAAGGATTGAACCAAGTCAATAAAAATAGACATCATCATCATCATAGGTATTCTGCCTTTAGTGGCAGGTCACTTGCCCCAGCTGTGAAGCTTCCATGCTCCACAGTCCTCCGCTAACATTTTCGTCTTCGCGTATGATCTTTCTGTTTTAATATCGTCCATTAATTGTAGTCTCCTTCGCCCCCTCCCTCTCTTTCCCGCCACCATACCCTCTAGGACGTCCCTCATGATGCAATCTCTTCTTAGGCAATGTCACAACCAGTTTTTCTTCCTCTTCCTAATAATATCTAAAAGTGTTCTTTTCACACCCACCATTTCTAACACACTCTCATTCGTTTTCCGGTCGACCCAACTAACTCTTTCCATTCTTCTCCACACCCACATTTCGAAGGCTTCCAGTCGATTTTCGTCACCCTTACGCAATGTCCACGTTTCCGCCCCATACAGCACAACACTCCACACGAAGCATTTTATGAGTCTTTTTCTCAACTCTTTGTTCAAGGTCCCACAAAACAGACTTTTCTTTCTTTTAAAGGCTTCTTTCGCCATTCCAATCCTTGCTTTTATTTCACGTTCGCATTTCATGTCATTACTAAGAACACTACCCAGGTATCGAAAACTATTCACTTGTTCTATGTTCTCCCCTTCTACTTTTATATTTGACACAGACCCCTTTCTTCCAATCACCATGGCTTTTGTCTTTCTAACATTTATTTTCATCCCATATTCTTCAAAGCACTTTCTCATTTTTTCTAACATTTTATTGATTTTCTTTTCAGATTCTGCAACAAGGGCCATATCGTCTGCAAATCTTATGCATCTAATCATTCTACCTCCTACCGAAATGCCATCATCATCATGTACGCTCTTTTTCACTATCTCTTCTAGATAGACATTAAATAGTGTTGGCGAGAGGCAGCATCCTTGTCGAACTCCCCTTCCAATTGCACTCTCTTCCGTCAGTTCTTCCCCTATTCTAACACTTACTTGTTGGTTCATGTATAAGTTTCTTATGAGTCTTCTATCTTTCCATTCCAACCCTATCTTTGTTAGAACTCCCAACAACAATTCCCAATTCACGCGGTCGAAAGCCTTTTCTAGATCAATAAATACAACATACACCCCTTTCCCTTTTTCTATAAATCTTTCACCGATCACCCTTAATAATCCAATAGCATCTCTTGTGCCCTTGCCTCTTCTGAACCCGAACTACTCTTTCTTCACATCTTTATTTGTTCTTCCATATAACTTTCTGTTCAGTATTCGGAGCAGAATTTTAGCTGCATGAGATATGAGACTAATAGTTCTATAATCCTCACATCTCTTTGGGTTCGATATCTTAGCCATCGGTATCATGATCGTTTTCAGAAAGTCTCTTGGCCATTCCCCTGTTTCATATATTTCATAGCATAGTCGCCACAATTCTTTCTTTCCCTTGTCTCCTATATTTTTAATGAATTCAATTGGTATGTTGTCTATTCCTGTTGCCTTTCCATTCCTAATCTCGGATATAGCCTTTTCAAACTCATCCCCAAGAATACTAAATCCTTTATCATCCTCGCCTACTTCATTTTCCACTTCAATATTTAGGCTACACGGTCTATCCCTACTCTCATATAAAAATAGAAGAATTTGTTTAATGAAATGTGGGAGGTAGCGGGAGTAACCTGAGAGAAAACCCTGGATACGATCTTGTCCACTACAAACTTACTTAGCCTACCAGAGGTAGCGCTGAACCACTGAAAAACTGCGCCCAATGATTGAAGAGAGTAAATGATAATAGAAAAATTGGTGTAATGAAATGTACGAGGAAGCGGAAGTGACCTGTCGAAACGCACAGATACGATCTTGTACACCACATACTTACTTAGCCCACCAGAGGAAACGTTGTACCACTGAGACACTGCTCGCTATGATTGAAGAGAGTGAATGATAATACATGAATTATTGGAATGAAATGTGGGAGGAAGGGGTGTACCCTGACAAAACCCACGGATCCGATCTTATCCACCACAAACTTACTTGGCCCACCAGAGGAAAGGCTATACCACGGAGCCACTGCGCCCAAGGATTGTAGCAAGTCAATAATAATAGAAGAATTGGTGGAATGAAATGTGGGAGGAAGCGGGAGTGCCTTGTCAATACCCACGGATACGATCTCGTACACCACAAACTTACTTGGTGTACCAAAGAGAGCGCTGTACCAGTGAGCCAATGCGCCCAAAAATTGAAGTAAGTCAATCATAATAGAAGAGTTGGTGGAATGAAATGTGGGAGGAAGCAGGACAACCCTGAAAAAACCCACGAATACGATCTTGTCCACCACAAACTTCCATGGTCCGCTAGAAGAAAGAATTTACCACTGAGCCACTGAACATAAAAATTGAAGCAAATCAATAAAATTAGAGAAATTGGTGGAATGAAATGAGGGTGGAAGCGGTAGCACCCTGACAAAACCCACAGATATGATATTGTCCACCACAAACTTACTTGACCCACCAGAGGAAAAATTTTAGCGCTGAGCCACTGGGCCCAAGCAGAAAAGCAAATCAATAAAAATAGAAGAATTGGTGGAATGAAATGTGGGAGGAAGCGGGAGTAACCTGACAAAACCCACGGATACGATATCTTACAGCACAAATTTACTTGTCCCACTAGAAGAAACGCTCTACCACTGAGCCACTGCGCCAAATGATAGAAAAGAGTGAATGATAGTAGAAGAATTGGTGGAATGAAATCTGAAAGGAAGCGGGAGTACCCTGACAAAACCCACGGATACGATCTTTTCCACCACAAACTTACTTGGCCCACCCGAAGAAACACTTTACCATTGAGGCACGGCGCCCAAGGATTGAAGTAAGTCAATAATTATAGAAGAATTGTTGGACTGAAATGTGGGAGTAAGCAGAAGTACACTGACAAAAACCACGGATACGATCATGTACACCACAAACTTACTTTTTCTACTAAAGGGAGCGCTGTACCACAGAGTAACTGCGCCCAGGGATTGAAACAAGTCAATAATAATAGAGGAATTGGTGGAATGAAATGTGGGAGGAAGCGGGATTACGCTGATAAAACCCACGTATACGATCTTGTCCACCACAAACTTACTTGACCCACCAGAGGAAAAACTTTACCACTGAGCCATTGCGCCCAAGGATTAAAGCAAGTCAATAATAATAGAAGAATTGGTGGAATGAAATGTGTGAGGAAGCGGGAGTACCCTGACAAAACTCACTGATACGATCTTATACACCACAAATTTACTTGGACCACCAGAGGAAAAAATTTACCACTGAGCCATTGCGCCCAAGGATTGAAACTAGTCAATAATAATAGAAGAATTGGTGGAATGAAATGTGGGAGGAAGCTGGAATACCCTGACAAAACCCATTTTACGATCTTGTCCAACACAAATTTACAGGCAGGGATCGAAACAGTTTGTACGCCAAGCACCAGAGGAAGCGCTCTACCACTGAGCTATCCCGCCCAATGATTACATCAAGTCAACGATAATAGAAGATTTGATGGAATGAAGGTGGTGTACCCTGTGAGATCCTCCGGATACGATCTTGTCCAGCTCAAACTTACTTGACCGGGAATCGAAACAATAAAGACTCCACGCACCAGAGTAAGCGGTATACCATTGAGCCACCGCGCTCCACAACAACAACAACATCGGAAGTTACTGGGAAACGTTTTATGAAGCAGTATCTTTCAATGGTAAAGACCACTGCCCGATGATTGTCTTTTAATAACTCCATGAGCAGAAAAGAGTGGTACGTCCCAAGCCTATTATTTCTTTTTAAAACCTAATACGTTATCCGGGTATTACCCCTTATTCGTCAACCGGATGTAATCAGCTATCCGAATGTTCTTTTATTCAGATATTACCCGTTACCTTAATTTCATAAATTACCCGGATAAATCCATTATCCGGATATTATCCGACACTTAGATATTATCTTTTATCCGTCATGCGGATATGATCCGTTATCCAGATCTTATCCGTCATACGTTATCCGGATATTATCCGTCAGTCAGATATTATCCGTCATGCGTCATCCGGATATTATCCGTTATCCGTCATACGTTTTGTTTTTCCGTCAAACGGACATTACAAATGCGGATAAGTTTCTATCCGATATCAGAATAAAAAAATATCCAGATGTGGCCATCCCTAATCAGCATCGTCAGAAGCATACACGAACTAAATGTCTTCAAAGTCTGCTAAACAAAAGGAGGGGCAGATCCAGTGGGCGATCATGGCGATTGCGCCCCAGAGAGGGAATCTTTCTTATTTTATATATAAATAAAACCCATTCCAGAGTTTGGAGCTCGTAAAAGTAGCTCTAACTAGGAGTATTGTCAACCACCGAGCTTCCAGAAGTCCATCGTAGATCCGCCTTTGCACAAGAGAATGGGAAACATTTATTATTCACATTCAGTTTGCACATCTCAAAAAATAAACTATATTTTCATTCACTTCCATCTACTATTGCATTCTACTGAACTGTAACGACTTTTTATGTTTAAAAATAATTACTCTTTGTTCAATAATTGTAAATGTTTATAAGTTCAGTAATTTAATATGAATAGAGTCAACTAGAAGTGTTTTTGTAACGAAGAAATAACAACATGAACTGTGAAATACCTTCTCACAAACTGTCGAGAGTTGAGAGTCGACAAACTTTACTCTTTCGTTTACCAATTACCTCGAAACCTCGGTAGCCAGAATTAGCCCATGATAGCGGACTTATATTAAGAAAATGAAAATCTGAAAAAAATGCAGAAGTCTGTAAGTCTGAGAGAAAAAAGGAATGAAATCTCTAATTTCTACTTCTGTTAGTCTTGTAATTCTTAGTCCTTACCAAAGTACTGATAGAAATATGGCATATGAATTATGAAATGAAATCTTTGAGTTTTACGTCCAACGGTTATGCCGGTTAGGCTAAAGGAGACGGTGATGATGAAAGATGAATGAAATGGTGGAATAAAGAAAGTGGGAGGAAACGGGAGAACCCAGAGAAAACCCATGAGCACGTTCTTTGTCCACCACAAAGTTCACTTGGCGGGGGCTGGGATCGAACCCGGGACCCCAAGCACCGTAGGTGAACGCTCTACCACTGAGCCACCGCGCCCCCATATGAATTATGACTATTTTGTAGATCATTCCACTTTAATATCACAGGAAATTCATCCCCCGGCTTGCTTGAATGTGAAAAGTTATAGAGTGTGTTGGTATACTATGTAATATATGTATGCTGTCGCTGATTTGTGAGAACAATCAAAAACAGAAGTAAAAGGTAAATTACAGTAATAGTTTTCTGTTAATTTTTGTAGTCAATGGGAGACGGAAAACCTACTTTTATCTTAACATTTGTTTTTCTTAAAATTTCTATTCGGGTTCACACCCTTCCCCCTCAACATTGAATACGGAAATGGAGAACTTATTTAGAATTTGATTGTTGATTCCAGTACATTCAAGCATCACTTCTCGGACCTGGGCCTGTGATATGTCGATACATCGCTATCGTCGATATCTATATTATCATATATCAACATTCGATATCGCGAATATATGGATATGAATATATCATTCTAAATGTTCCATATCGATATTTGGGCGGCGGCGATTTATAAGGGACCCCTAAGTCTTGCGATGGATGAAGAAATTAAATTTACTTTTTACAATATTGTTTTCCAATCATATCATCTTTTTTACCACAAGTTGCAATGTAAATACATGCACTTGCAAATTTGCAATATTATATGGTATAATTTCGTAGGCACCAGAACTTTTCTGTTCCCTGAAAAAAGAAACAAAAAATCTCGTGCAAAAGCAAGTTCTTCGAACTTTGAACTAGAATTTACCATAAGAAAGTTTTTTTATTTCTCTCTCTTGGAGATTTCCACCCCTTTTGGCCTTTGGGACCACTCATTGACAAAACGTGCACACATGATCGCTATATGCATTCATGCTCTCAGGCAGAGTGAGAGATTTTGAAAAGGAAACGACTTTTTTAATAATAATAATAATAATAATAATAATAATAATAATAATAATTATTATTATTATTATTATTATTATTATTATTATTATTATTATTATTATTATTATTATTATTATTATTATTATAACAATGGGGTTCACAACTATGGTCCCATTTCTTTATCTTGAATGGGAGGCCCGCAAGTCTGCTACACCATGGTGTCCCCTATTCTGTGTTTGTCTATTTTTCGTTTCGTTTAGCTTTTTGTTTTTGTGCTGTTAGGCTTTTATATGAAACATTTATATTATATAACTCTTCCTTATTATGAGTTCCTTTTTTTGGGTGGGGAGGGGGAAAGGAGAGAAATGCTTTCTTCTTATATCAGTTTCTTACCATTCATCTTGTTTGAACTGCTTAAGTAAGTCATTTTGTAACTTTTGATGTCATCCAACTCCGTCACAATAATAAAATTATCATTCTTAACAATTTGTTTTATTCCCTTATTTGCAGTTTGCCACACTGATATATTTGTGACAAAATTAATGTTTAGTCCAACGCGTTTCGAATTTAGAACCAGTACAAACGCCGAGCTTTTTGGGTTGCCTGCTATTGCAGGAAAAGTAGAATTGCAGGTGGTAATGCACTTTTGGAGTCGTGTATACAAATATATGTAATCATTATGTTTACTACAGAAATCTTCAAGGAGGACACGTTATCCATATGCTACTGACTCTTCACATAGATGTTACAACATGTCGTTTAAGGATGTATGACATCTAACAGTCTTCCATATATCACATACGTATACGTATGTTACATACGCCAGTTATATGTTACATGCGTATATCTGTATGTGAGATCCTGACCACCTATATACAGTTCTTTCGTTCGTACAGATAGTACGTTTATTCGAAACATGTATGCGGAAAGTATGTATAAAATGTACTTTTTTCAGTTATACATTTGCTGTACGTTAAGTTCTAAAATTACATGATTTACACATGTAACCTACGTTTTTACGTACGCCACCTACATTTTTTTTGAGTATATAATTTCACAATACGTCCTATGTCTGCCTCTCATGTTAGTGTATAAGATATAAGAAATTTACAGCATTCAATGTGTCTACTGAAAACGTTTTGACACAGTGAGCAGATACTTTGGTCGATGTAAACCAACTTTTAAATTAAAAAAAAAATGATTGATTCAAATGACTGGACCAAACCACATGTTCAAATTAAATATAACAAATCTGTTGTTTTTAAAAAAATAATTTAGTTAATTGTAAAGAAATTAATTTAAGTTGTTGGCCAATGTAATGACTGTTTGTGAATGTTCTGTTTGAACGCATGGTTGTATGACTAACAGTTAATGAAAATATAATGAGACTAATTGTAGATCTGAAGTGAAGTGATTCAAAGAAATGCGTATAGATATAATAACATACTAGTAAAATTATTCCTGAACAATGTCTTAAAATTCAGTTAAATTGGGAATATTTTAACAAGTGTGCTGTCCATCGGCGATTAGGGGCGCGGAGGTAATTGCTGCCCTCAATTTTGTGGCTTTACACTATAACCTAATTACATGCCCCCTTTATATTAGTAGTGTTTTGCCACCTTTTTAGTGTTCATATCCAATTGCCGTACCTTCCATTGCAAGCGAATGGCTTTGTGTTTTTGCGCTAGTACAATTGATCACGGAAAGTAAGATAAATTTAACGCTTTATTAAAATTGTTCTAGTTATTTAGTATACTAAATATTGAATTTTTCTAAAAAGAGAGGTTTACATGTGTATTTTATATGGGAACAACATATAGTAAAATGTAGGGTTGTTACAAATGATTGTAGCTGTTTCATGAATTTGGCGTAGCTATAATATTTGGCATATTATCACGAAGCTTTATTATAATATATATCTTAATTTATTTAATTTCGCACTTATAGTAATCAAATTCTGTCCAAACATTAGCTATTCACAACTCTCTATCCTCCAATCCAACTCAGATTAGGTTATTTTCAAACAAAGTTAAACTATTCTGAACGACTGGTTCGTTTGTTTAAATTTTACTACATATTGGTACAAATATCCAACTGCTTATTAAAATGAATTGAGAACTACCCAATCTTAGCTCAGATTTTTTTTCCACTGATTAAACTGTTATCTCATTAAAGACACTTTCAACCAAATCCATTTGTTCGTTTAAATTTATTTTTTTACTACATTTGTTTCACAACTTATGACCCAATGATTTGAAGCAATCTAAGTCGGAGCTTCCATACTAGTTCAGAAAATAAACAGATTTTGTTTTATTTTCAATTTTCGTTTCTTTCAGTGTAAAGATCCCGCCGAATTGTAATTTTTTAATACTAGTAGTTCTTATATTCATTACATAAGGCATATTTCGCTGTGAGAAAGTGTAGTTATAAGGAATTCAGCGGAAAGTAAAAAAAAATGTAAACAAACTTGTATGTTATACGAAACTGAAAACAATTAAACATCAATTAATTTCGAAGCTCTAGTAGTTAAAATAGCACTAAAATAATACACTATCGAGTAGGACGTAGCGTCAATTGTTATATAAATTTTCCTGACAGTGATGGACATGCAACTTATAAACATAGTAAAACGATATAACTTGAGTTGATTTTGAGTTTAACGTCCCTTTCAACAGCGAGGTTATATGAGACGAGACCTCCTGATTAACGTGGAATCCGAACCACATGACTCCCATAGGGAAGAGAACCCGGGTCTTCCACGCCAAAGACACGTACGCTAACCGTTTAGCCACAAAGGAGCTCAGTAAAAGAAATGAGTCGTTCTTGAAATAAATTATTTAAATATCAGGTATTTATTGTTATTTAATATCTTGTGGTAATAGACCTTAAGTTAACGTTTATTTGGGAAGAATTGATAGTAACCACACCTCAAAAGTTGAGAAATGCTTTATTGGCATACTACATACTTTTATGAGTGTGTTCCTATTTCCTGCAAATGGGTGTCATTTCAATTTTGGTATTAGGTATGTTCTGTTTTAAGTCTACTTAAGCTTTTCAAATAAGTGTTGGTACAGTCCCCATCATGACGAGATATAATAAAATGTTGAAAAATATTCAACATAGCTGGTACCATGGATTGAACTAGAACTTTTATTGCTGGAAAGCAATCACACTAAAACGAACGGTAAATGATTGTGCTATTTAGACTTAGTATCTGAGCATTAATGGCGAAATAGGAATATTAGGTCTATTAAATTTAAATAATTCACAAAGAAAGAAACATTAGGCCATGTATTGCGGTTTCTCACATTTTCTTTTTCACGAGCAATGTTAAGATCACGTGAAAAAAATAGTGACTCTCTGAATCTATTTTGTTACAAGTTCTTGTAAAATTGAGAAGGTACTTAAAATAACATGCAGCAGGTGGTCGAAATAGCATAAAAATTTTCAGCGAATTTCGATAGTCAAACGCAATGTTTTGCTGTTTTATCAGGCAGATATCGAGATAATATCTTGTTGAAGGTCAGGATAATTACTTTTTATTCTTAAATATACCTAGTAGGTACCTGTAGCCTTTATGCTGGTAATGATTTCTTCTAAAAATATTGTACGGGTAGCGTGGGACAAAACAAAATATCAGGAAGTTGCATTTGAACATTATTTGGTGAAGGAGTGTTCTTCATAAGAGTGAAGTGTGATTTAAATTTGTTACTGGGGACATTTTTATTCATATTCGAACGGAGAGAACCAAGTGAACGGAAGTATGACTGGGAGTAACATTTTATGTTGGTTGGCCTAACATTCTTTCCCTTCTCTTGCTTTCTCTCTTTTTTCTGAGTAGCATGACAATTTTAGTTTGGCCGTAATTGATCACAGGCTTTTAAAAGTCATGTTATACTTCTTTTTTTAATATCAGACCATGAGCAATTCTAAAGGTGTGACTTCACTTTATAACCATCTTGACCTCTCTGTGTGGGGGGGGGGGGACTAATTGTCAAATATTAAATTTAATGTTAAATTCGTAGTGGAAAGACATAATGTTCGATTGGATTGGGTTTGAATTTAGCGACCTCTCAGACAGCAAGGCTATATGAGAAGTGAGACCCAAACTGCGTGAGCCTCTGCCGAGAATTGAACAGGATGTCCTGCTCCGGAGAAGCTTACGCTGACCATATAGCCACGGAGGAGCTCTCATCATTTGCGAATTCTAATTAGAAACTATTGAATTTAAATACCTTTTTCTGTATGTACTGAAAATTAATTATGAATTTTAATTTGGAAATAATGACTCGTTTTGTGGAATAGAAAACATTAATTTAGCCGAAATCATGTATTGTATAGAAAGACTGAAACTAGATTGGAATGATGATTTCTGGTGAGTCTACCAGCAAACCTCAGCAACGATTCGCGAGGACAACTCAAGAACAGGTTCTCTCTTCTGAAAACAATAAGACCAGACCAGGGAGAAGGCCGTGGAAAGGGCAAGAGACCACCTGCTGCTCGAAAACTCTTTCATCTGGGCCGTTTTTACGCGCTGTATTTACGCTCGAAGTTAAAAGCAGCCAGACTTTTCCAGCGTATAAAAATTCGGTATGTAAACTTACGCCAGGTCCTATACACTAACGTATTGACAGCTGCTAACAAGACCAGCGCATGATATTTTATGGCTACGTCGGAAAAATATGTTAGTGTATGGCCGGTGAGACACATTGACAGCTGCTAACAAGACTAACGCATGAAATTTTATGGCTACGACCGAAAAATACTTCAACGTATGGCCGACATAAGACGCACCCTTGGCGAAAACGGAAAAACCTGAACTGTATTATTCTTTTAGAATGAAAACAGATAAATAAACATGGGAAAACAAACAATGAAAAATTCTCGCCTTCCGTTTTCAGTTTCCAATTTTCCAGTTTCCGGGTAAAACAATTTCCCGTTTTTTTCGGAAATGTGGGTATCCCTAGTATACATTATTTACAAAAGCGTAACTAACGGAATTAGTTATCTTCGGCAAAACTCAATCGTTTTCTGCTCTAAATATGGCTTACTGACAGTGCAATACGTAAACCTAAACTTGCATAACTCGAATCTAAGACTGGGGCCGCGGTGGCTCAGTGGTAGAGCGTTCACCTCTGGTGCTAGGGGTATCGGGTTCAAACCCTGCTCCCGCCAAGTGAACTTTGTGGTGGACAAACACCGTGTGTGTGGGTTTTCTCGGGGTTCTCCCGTTTCCTCCCACTTTCTTCATTCCACTATTTCATTCATTGCTCATTATCACCGTCTCCTTTAGCCTAACCGGCATAACCTTGGGACGTAAAACTCAAAATTTCATTTCATTTTCATTTCGAATCTAAGACTCACCTGGATGTTGAGGTGAAAAAAATGTGCATCTCAGGATTACGTAAATACAGTAGAAAAACCGATAGACAAAATAAATACTGAGCAAAGCGACTAATAGACTTCCGCTACTCGCTGTCAACTATTTCCAAATTTTGTATTATTAATTATATTTTTCACTTTCCAGTTGTGAACAAAAGGACACTATATTTTTCACTTTCCAGTTGTGAACAAAAGGACATTATGATGTTCTTTTCCATGTTAAACGTATTTCGCTATTTGCACCCAGCAAATTCTTCATAAGTTTTGAGAAGCAAACAAATTCACTACTTTATTTAAACTCTATACAATTCTGGGTAGATAGAACTTGTTTTTAAAGTACTACCCTCTACCTTAATCTTGATCTCAAGTTGAAGTACAGTCCGCGGCATAAAATTTCTTACAAAAATTCTAAGTCCAAATGAATAACAAACTCTTGCCCAGTTTTCTTATGCATTCCCGCAATACATGTATCAATCGATTAGTTGCTTCTAGTATTTATTCCAACTCCTCCCCGTCCTCCACCTCTCCTTGTCTAAAGCAGTGTGTGTGACGTAGTACACTCTTTCCATTCAGCTGGAAAAGAAACAGGAATCAAGTTTACAACGTTATAGCTTTAAAACAGTCTTTTCCATTCGTTTGTTCTGAAATATTTTTAAGAGCCTAAATTAAAGGAAAGTCACACAATCCTCCCAGAGCTTCATAAATATCTTTAGTTTCATTCGTTTCTTTCTTTAAAGAATGCAAGCTAATAAGATGCTCCCTAAGAAATCTATGGAAATTGCCAAGAGCTCTAAAATATCTACGGACAGAAACGAGTTTTATTCAATGATTCATTGAATTTCTTTTCAGTAAGTGCAAGCAAATGTTTCAGGGGCGTCATTTGGGCAGGACAGGAGGGTGTAATTCCCCCTCTCTTGAGCTTCATAAATACGTATTTTTTGATCAAATGTATAGTAATACACTAATAAAAAGTAAAAATCTTATGTCGCCGGAGAATCTCTTCTTCCCCCCCCCCTTTGAATAAAGTCTAAAAGACATTAACAACAAACCTATAGAGTTACGATAGCACATTGCTAAAGAGCTTACATTTGGTTTCAAGAGTCGACGGTTTGATCTCAAGCCATATGACTTCCTGGGTGACATTGAGAGAGAGAGAGAGAGAGAGATAGAGAGAGATTCAAGTATGGAGACAGAGAGGGATGATTTGTATACACAGATTTAGAATTGTGGAAAAAATGATCGGACAGCATTCGTATTATGACGAAAATTCTGATTTTGTGAAAGATAAGAAGGGAAGTTTTCGAACTGCGAGGATCACATTAGGCAGTTGTCGAATTAATGTGGAGAACTCTTTTTAGAGTATCAGATGATTACGAAAGGAGAGAAAGATCAAGCCAAGCCCTGTGCGTCATTGTCTGTTAGGTGAATGGTTAATGTAAGTTACTTTTACGCGGATGGTCCGAGCTTCCAATCAAGACCATTCTTATTGATTATTTTATTTGAGCTACGCTCATACTGGATATTCCACAAGTTCAAATTTGAATCAATGTAGTCACAGCTAGTTTAATTCGAAATAATTTTCCAATATTATATTTGTTACTAAATTTACATGGCACTCCTCACTTGTTTGTAGCCCTGCATAAATGCAAAATTGTTTTAAAAGTATATTTTACTTTCAAGTATAATTGATTTTTTTTAAAAATTGTCCTTCAAATTTATTTTATAATTATTTTCTATTTCTTAATTATAACATATTTTCTATTTATATTGTATTCTATGTTACACGTTTATTATTTATATATTATGTCTTTGAAGAGGAGCTTTTGACAATTCAGAGCAGCAGGGACATACATAGGATGCAGGCCTTGGCAATCCAGAGCTTTTGCCCCCACGAAATCACTACTTTTTTGTTTGTATATGTATCTAATTTTATAGATGGTGATAGCAGGGGCGGATCCAGGGGAGTGTGTTTGGGGTGATTGCATCCCCCAGAATAGGGAACTTTTTATACTTTTTATTTTAAAAATAAAACATATCTTAAATATTTTTCATGTTTGTATTATAAACGTAAATTAAAACCTAAAGTAGACAGGCGTTACTTTCTTAAGAAAGTTAATTCTACAGAAGAGCTCTTTCTCATTTTCTATTTTTTCTTTTCTTTCTTTTTTCTTTCTTTCTTTATTTTTTCTTTTCTTTTTTTGCAATCCTCTCTTACCTTGATTTGACTTCAAACGATCGCCATCCAAAAAACAATCATCCTGGATCCGACCCTGGATGATAGACATTTTAGTAAAATATGCCCTCAATCGCTGAAATACATTCCTGTTAAGCTTTCGATCGCTGAAATAAATTTCTGTCTATGGCCCTGCAAAACAGCGACGATTTTAGGGAGTGATCAGTTAGTAATGCCTCCCTGGAGCAACGACACTTCCCCAGAAGTCATATCTCCGATAATTCAGAATGTGATTTGTGCATTATCACTCTCACCGTCTTGAAACGCACCAAAAAGGAACTGTTCTGAAGTATTTACTGGTTCTCCCTATGACCCCATTTCAATATGGCCAACCTTGGACATATACACATCTGAAATATCACCTTTTATGTCAGTGATCCCGAAAACTATCCATTCGACACAAATATAGGATATTTTCGATTCTTTATTCCTGTCACCCTCCCATTGTCAACTTGAAGCCAACCAAGGCTTATTTTGGACTTACGCAGCATCCACAGTGTCACTTTTCATCTTTGCACATGAATTTGACACTAATTTCGTTCGTATTTGACTACTTTTACATGTCACCTTCACCTCTTGGTAGGGATTTTTTCAGTATCTCGCCCCCACAACTATGGAGAAATTTCAACCAACTAAGTATAATTATAAATTATCATCTGAAACACAACAGTACGGGTGATCTTTTTCGCAGAGGAATTCGTTAACTACTGTTTCAATATCAATGTATTGCCTTTTTTTGCTCTGCATGCTGGAGATTGCCAAAGAGCTAAACTTCATTCTGTACTATTGTGCTATGAATATAGTGGTTTAATTCACTGAATACTAGCTTAGATGATGCTCTCGTCACAGGAAAAGTGAGATACAGTTATAAAAGAAAAACGAAACGATATATTTAAGTTTTACGTCCCACGTTATGCCGACTACGCTAATGGAGACAGTGATGGTGAGAAACGAATGAAATCGTTTAATGAAGAAAGTGGGAGGAAACTGGAGAAACCCGAGAAAACTCATGCGTGTTTGTCCATAATAAAGTTCATTCAGCGCGAGCTGGGATCTAAACAACAACTCCATGCACCATAGTTGAAGTTATAAAAGAATTGGCGTCTAAACAAATACGGAACACTACTATCAATGAGAGTTGTATAAGATTAGATTTATATTTATTTCATTCTAAGTTGAAATTTCAATCAACCTTGATCTTCATTACTGTTCGAAAACTTAAAGTTGTTGCTGCAAGAACGTGACAAATCTTTTCAGTAGACTTCGCAGTCCCCTCCACAGCTTCTTTTTCATGTAAGGCTAAAGTAGTCTCATTTTAGACATCGAGGAAAAATAGTGGAATTGCGAATTTTCAATGGGCCCCATTTTACTCTGGGCTTCCTCAACGCATTGCCGTTAGTTACGTCACTGTTCATGATGCATGATGCAGCTTCTGCTTTTAGGAATACTTTCTAAGGCAGTACGAGTTTTTTTTAACTGCTGTGTGAATTAAGCTGTATTTGCTAGAAGTGTCGGTTAAAGGAAACTAAAGATCCTATACTCAAACACAAATAATCTCTTTCGAAGCTCTAATGGAAAACGAAAGGAATCGTCATAAACATGTTACGCTTTTGAAGAGAAAAAGAGCAAAGCAGTAGTTGCACATATGCTTAATGGTGTTTCTTGGATACAAATTTATAACTTACACACGTCATGTTCACGTCATGGTTTGATAGATGAAGGGTTAGTAAAAGGAATTCTTACGCTGGTGGTCATGGGTTCGAATCTCTGCTCTTCTTGTTACTTTTTTCTCTTAGCTACACTTAGTTTGTGCATTCCAAACCTCGAAGTTTGGTTTGGATTATTTATGAAAGCAGGCAGAGAATTAATTGTAGTCGAAATTAGTTTCAAATATGAGATCATAATTACATATTTTGTCTTTGACTTATTACGTATCAATTTTTATATCAAATTTTCCAGTCTTTATTTAATTCATCTTCCGGTGTAATACAATGAACATTTGCAGAGCGACGTCAGTCGGACGAAAGTACTATATTCCATTGTTACTCTAATATACCTAGGTCTTTGTTCATATATTTATAAATTGTTTACTAAGTAAAAACTTATGGTGGTCCACATTATGTGTCATATAATAGACCGTACGAAGGCGGACATAGCATAAGGCGTATTGCAAATATCCCTGGTGATAAAAAGTAGGGGTCCTCTTCACTAGAATCGAACTACTGTTACAGGCGGTTTTGGTTTACATAGCAAGCATAATTCCACTCGGCCACCAAGTCTCGCTCGTTAGCCTCTTTATTAATGCAGAACATACTGAGACACTTACATTCAATGGTCTCGCGTAATGTATTTCATAAAATTTTGTTAATAAGTGGGTCGAATTAGGTAGCCCTCGAGAGGTCTGATGGTGTTGTGGGCGAGCATTTATTAATAGTGTGTATAGTCCCCTTGGGACTCGATTACAGCTGTCATACGCCGTGGCATTGAATCCATCAGGCGAGAGATATAGCGTTGGGTGCAACAGATCGACCACGCATCTTCAACACGCTCCCAAATATCATTAGATGTTCGTGGAGGATTGTTCGACCAGGTTTCCCGCAATGTTCTTGCAACAGAGGCCCACATATTTTCAATAGGGTTCAGATCTGCTCCATGAGGAACCCAGTCAACTATTTCGACATCAGGTTGCCTCTGCAACCATGTCTGAACCACATTTGAATTATGTATCGAGCTATTGTCCTGTCGCAAATATAATATGCAGTCACCTTAATGAGCTTTTATTTCCGGAAGCGTTTCATCCAGATGTTTCACATACTTGTGAGCGTTTAGGCGACAAGGAATCCTGTAGATTCCTCCGAAATTTGCAGCCTTGCATATCCACGCCCAACAGTGGACAGTTACATGTCCCATTCAGAGGCATACCTTTTTCCAGGGGGGCGGTAAACACGCTTCGGCCCGAAGTTTGCACTGGAAAATATTTTTTCGTCTGTGAAAACGACCTCGTCCCACACACGTGCAACATTTAACTGTGCAAACGCCAGACGGTCAACCATGTGGACTTCTGTTAGTCGCTCCTTAACAGCTGCCCTGTATGATCTCAAACCAAAGGATTTGAGTCTACGACGGACAGTCGTAACATCGCCTGGGAAATTGGTTTCCTCTCGTAACTGTCGGGCAGACATGAAAGGGTGCTCACGGCATTGGGCAATTACACTCTGGTCTTCTTGGGCAGAGGAAACTCTTTGTCGCCCACTTCCTCTTTTACGTCTTACATCTCCTGTTTCCTCATATCTCCTCCACCACCTCCGTGCTGTAGCACGGTTAACGCCATATCTCGCGCTAGCCTCGCTATAGTTCATGTCCGCATGCTCAATTAAAGCAATCACGCTGCTTTTAACAGAAGATTCGTAGTGAGCCATTTTCACACCAGAAGCAAAATGATAGCTTTGCTTAGGTGTTTGAATGGAACGTGCTTCATGTGACGTCACGTAACAAGGCGGAGTTTCCTCTCATTGCTGTATACGATATCGTACGCCCTCTGCTGGGTGTTTCGTGACGGAAAAAGTGCTTTTAAGCAGTTCATGGCAACCGTTTTGAAATCAAATGTAAAGTATGAGAAATAAATTTGTCATATCTGTAGTTTGGTGTAGAGACAAAACAAAATTGGAAACCAAAGGTTTAAGAACAACTCAGATTATTAATATAAAACAAGTCAAAGATTATTAACTTGTATTATCATACAAGAAATGCTAGAATTTTGAAACAAAGAAAAATAACTTAAAAATTTGCAACTGAAGACAAAAAAAAACTAACTTAAACACACTAAAGGGTATGAGTAGGAGGATTAATGGGGACGTCAGCAATGAGGCTATATGTGCCCGTATCGATTAACGCGAGGGATGGAATTTACCATTCCACTTTGACGGAATAACGAAGAGGATGGAAAGAACGGGGAAGATACATAACAGCTATAAATATAAAAATAAAAGTGACAATGTTCGGTGGTGAATAACTCTTGAACTACCGATCGTTCTCAATCACATTTTGAACATAGATGAAATTCAAACCTGGGAAGCTTTTTGTTATTTCATTTTGATATTAGAACTTGCGGAAGAGGAGGGGAGGGTAAATATATGAAAATGAATAAAACTTAATAACTCTTGAACAATCCGACTGATCCCAATCAATCAAACATTCAATATAGATAAGGTTCGGACCTGGGATGTTTTCATTTTTTGCCTTGACGGCACAATGTAGGGGAGGGGAAGGGAAGACTATGTAAAAAAATAAAAATAAAAATGCTGCCTTGGTGACTTTATCACGCTTAAACCACCGAACTGATCTTAATCAAATTATCAACATAGTTGAGGTTCGGACCTGGGGTGGTTTTTATCATATCCCTTTGATGGTAGAACGTAGGGTAGGAGGAGGGGAGGGGAGATATCTATAAAAATGAATAAAACTTAACAACTCTTGAACCACCTGACCGATCTCGATCTAATTTTCAACATAGAGGACGTTCGGGCCTAGAAATGTTAGTTTTAATATTTTCACTTTGACGGTAGAACATAGGAGAGGATAAGAGAAGGGGAGATTAATATATAAAAATAAATAGAACAACTCTTGAACCAACCAACAGATTTCCGTCAAATTTTCAACGTACATGACATTCGGGCCTGGGAAAATTTTTGTCATACCCTGCCCCCAACATGGAAAGGGTAGAGGGATGCATAAAATCATCGAAAATGATTAATATCAAAGAGTGCTTTAGTAATAGTAAAACAATAACATATTACTATTTTTCTTTAATTTAGCCCAGCGAAATCGGGGTGCGACTTAGATTCGAGGACGTCTTAAGTTCGAGTAGTTATCGAGAAATAATTAAAGATATTAATGTGTTATTGAATTCTTTGATAATAATAATAATAATAATAATAATAATAATAATTATTATTATTATTATTATTATTATTATTATTATTATTATTATTATTATTATTATTATTATTATTATTGAAGATTTGATCATTCAAATATTGAAAGATCAAAATATTCAAATACCTTAAGACAATTAAACGTGTGTCATCGCCGACTAATGATCACCAAAAATTCTAAATTTAAACAAAATATTCACACATGGTTCCGACTTGAGAACCTCCAGATTATTAGCTAGCGTCTTGAGCACAGATCCACGCTCTATATGCGCTAAATGGTATGGTTTAGTATGTTTAAATTAGGTTTGCTTGCCTTCAGTTACAAAATTCTAAGTTAGTATTTTTCGTTCTTTCACAATTGCTTTCGATGTTTTTAATCATATAAGTCAATAATCTTTGGCATAGTTTATATTAATAACGTGGTTGTTCTTAAACCTTTCGTTCGCTATTTGGTTTCTCCTCCACACCAAACTACAGATATGATACGTTTAATTGTCATACTTGTCATTTGGTTTCAAAGCAGTCACCATTATCTGGTAAAGCAATTTTGTTCGACACGATTCATGAGTTTTGTAACAAAACACGTCAAGAAATGAGTTGAATGAAGGCTGCAAGAGTTTATATCAAAGTTGAGTATTGTGAGCTAGTGACAAGCATGTAATAACGTCTCGTATTTGAAAATAATGTTAGCTACCTTTAATTCACTAACTGGTATTAGATTTAATTCAAGCTTAAAGTTTTGGAATGAACAAATTCAGTGTAGCTTAAAGAAACAAAACGTAAGAAGAACGGACGAGATTCGAACCCTGGACCAGCAGTACAAAAATAGTGTTCACTAACCCCTCATCTAACAAGCCATCAACTTCTATAAGTTTTAAATTTGCAAGCAAATGATACCATTAAACGTTTGTGCAATCAATGTTTTGCTGTTTTCCTCTTCAAGAACGTAACATGTTTACGACGATTCGTTTCGTTTTCCATTAGAGCTTCTAGAGAGATGATTTGTGTTTGAGTATAGGATCTTTTGTTTCCTTTAACCGACAGTTCTAGCAAATACAACTCAATTGAAACAGCTGTAAAAAAAAAAAAAAAAAAAAAAAAAAAACTAGTACTGTCTTAGAAAGTATTCCTAAAAGGGAGAAACTCCATCGTGCACGCTGAACATTGACGGGAGTGCGTTGAGCGAGGCCAAGAGCAAAATGGGGCCCATTCAAGATTCGTAACTCCACTTTGAAGGGTTTTAATTAATTTCACACTTTTTCCTCAATGTCTAAAATGTAACTATTTAGCCTTAGATGAAAAGGAAGTTGTGAAGGAGCTATAAACTGTGAAGTCTACCGAAAAGATTTATCACGTCCTTGCAGCAACTATTTGCAGCAACTATTTCCAGCAAAAGGGAATAAGTACATCAGACCTAAGTTTTCAGAAACGCTAAAAAACCTTCCCTAGGCGTATTTGTATTTGTTTCAACACGTGTATAACTGATTAATTGTTGCAAAAGAACTGACAGACTCTAAGACAAGATGAAGACTCTTGTATTGTAGCACTGCAATTGGTGAGAAAAGCTTAAAAGTGGAAAAAATATTTTTATGTACTTATTCCCTTTTTCCAATCAGTGGTTCAATTATGAGCCTATATTTTGAGGTGTTAAAAATAATAATAAGAAGAAGAAAACTTATTAACTGGTAGGTTACGCTGGACTCTTAATTGTGTATATGGAATAATGGAACGTAAGGTTATACAGAGGATTTTGGATTTCTGTTGGCGATCAATTAATTTTTACCCTAGTAGGGAATACTGGTTGGTCCGGATTTCGAACAGTAATGAAGATCAAGATTGATTGAAATTTCAACTTAGAATGAAATAAATATAAATCTAATCTTATCCAACTCTCATTGATAGTAGTTTTTCGTATTTGTTTAGACGCCAATTCTTTTATAACTTCACCTATGGTGCATGGAGTTGTTGGTTAGATCCCAGCTCGCGCTGAATGAACTTTATTATGGACAAACACGCATGAGTTTTCTCGGGTTTCTCCAGTTTCCTCCCACTTTCTTCATTAAACGATTTCATTCGTTTCTCACCATCACTGTCTCCATTAGCGTAGTCGGCATAACGTGGGACGTAAAACTTAAATATATCGTTTCGTTTTTCTTTTATAACTGTATCTCACTTTTCCTGTGACGAGAGCATCATCTAAGCTAGTATTCAGTGAATTAAACCACTATATTCATAGCACAATAGTACAGAATGAAGTTTAGCTCTTTGGCAATCTCCAGCATGCAGAGCAAAAAAAGGCAATACATTGATATTGAAACAGTAGTTAACGAATTCCTCTGCGAAAAAGATCACCCGTACTGTTGTGTTTCAGATGATAATTTATAATTATACTTAGTTGGTTGAAATTTCTCCATAGTTGTGGGGGCGAGATACTGAAAAAATCCCTACCAAGAGGTGAAGGTGACATGTAAAAGTAGTCAAATACGAACGAAATTAGTGTCGAATTCATGTGCAAAGATGAAAAGTGACACTGTGGATGCTGCGTAATTCCAAAATAAGCCTTGGTGAACTTCGAGTTGACAATGGGAGGGTGACAGGAATAAAGAATCGAAAATATCCTATATTTGTGTCGAATGGATAGTTTTCGGGATCACTGACATAAAAGGTGATATTTCAGATGTGTATATGTCCAAGGTTGGACATATTGAAATGGGGTCATAGGGAGATCCAGTAAATACTTCAGAACAGTTCCTTTTTGGTGCGTTTCAAGACACTGAGAGTAAAAAGTGATAATGCACAAACCACATTCTGAATTATCGGAGATATGACTTCTGGGGAAGTGTCGTTGCTCCAGGGAGGCATTACTAACTGATCACTCCCTAAAATCGTCGCTGTTCTGCAGGGCCGTAGACAGAAATTTATTTCAGCGATCGAAAGCTTGACAGGAATATGTTTCAGCGATTGAGGGCATATTTTACTAAAATGTCTATCATCCAGGGTCGGATCCAGGATGATTGTTTGGGAGGGGCGGTCGTTCGAAGTCAAATCAAGCTTGCAAAAAAAGAAAAGAAAAAAGAAAGAAAGAAAGAAAAGGAAAGAAAGAAAAGAAAAAATAGAAAATGAGAAAGAGCTCTTCTGTAGAATTAGCTTTCTTAAGAAAGTAAAGCCTATCTACTTTAGGTTTTAATTTACGTTTATAATACAAAGATGAAAAATACTTAGGATATGTTTTATTTTTAAAATAAAAAGTATAAAAGGTTCCCTATTCTGGGGGATGCAATCACCCCAAACACACTCCCCTGGATCCGCTCCTGCTATCACCATCTATAAAATTATATATATATATATATATATATATATATATATATATATATATATATATATATATATATATATATATATACAAACAAAATAGTAGTGATTTCGTGGGGGCAAAAGCTCTGGATTGCCATGGCCTGCATCCTGTGTATGTCCCTGCTGCTCTGAATTGTCAATAGCTCCGCTTCAAAGGTAAGACATAAAATCTAAATAATAAACGTGCAACATAGAATACAATATAAATAGAAAATATGTTATAATTAAGAAATAGAAAATAATTATAAAATAAATTTGAAGAACAATTTAAAGAAATCAATAATACTTGAAAGTAAAATATACTTTTAAAAAATTTTGCATTTATGCAGGGCTACAAACAAGTGAGAAGTGCCATGTAAATTTAGTAACAAATATAAAATTGGAAAATTATTTCGAATTAAACTAGCTGTGACTACATTACTTCAAACTTGTGGAATATACAGTATGAGCGTAGCTCAAATAAAATAATCAATAAAAATGGTCTTGATTGGAAGCTCGGACCTTCCCGTAAAAGTAACTTACATTAACCATTCACCTAACAGACAATGACGCACAGGGCTTGGCACTACTTTATCAGATGGTTCTATCAAATGTCACTTAACTAAAACAACAGTAACAAATTTTAAAGCTTTAAAAAGTGTCCTGAAGAAGAGGAAGTTCATTTTGCACATTGTAACTAAGTTACAAGAGGTTTACGTCCTAACTGAACGGCGCATCTACCGAGTCAACTTTTGGAATATCCCCTTAAGGTAGCTTTCAACGCAGCTAAGGGAAACGTATGTAAACCATTAACAGAATCCTCCGTAGCAGAATGGATAAAGTCATGATTCAATGACCACAAGGTTCGTGGTTCGAAACCCGTCGCCGAAACCAGATTTTTTTAAAATCTTAATTCCTCAGTTCTGAAGATCTTTCTCTCCTTTCGTAATCATCTGATGCTCTAAAAAGAGTTCTCCACATTAATTCGACAACTGCCTAATGTGATCCTCGCAGTTCGAAAACTTCCCTTCTTATCTTTCACTAAATCAGAATTTTCGTCATAATACGAATGCTGTCCGATCATTTTTTCCACAATTCTAAATCTGTGTATACAAATCATCCCTCTCTGTCTCCATACTTGAATCTCTCTCTATCTCTCTCTCTCTCTCTCTCTCTCAGTGTCACCCAGGAAATCATATATCTTGAGATCAAACCGTCGACTCTTGAAACCAAATGTAAGCTCTTTAGCAATGTGCTATCGTAACTCTATAGGTTTGTTGTTAAAACCAATGTCTTTTAGACTTTATTCAAAGGGGGGGGGGGAAGAAGAGATTCTCCGGCGACATAAGATTTTTACTTTTTATTAGTGTATTACTATTCATTTGATCAAAAAATACGTATTTATGAAGCTCAAGAGAGGGGGAATTACACCCTCCTGTCCTGCCCAAATGACGCCCCTGAAACATTTGCTTGCACTTACTGGAAAGAAATTCAATGAATCATTGAATAAAACTCGTTTCTGTCCGTAGATATTTTAGAGCTCTTGGCAATTTCCATAGATTTCTTAGGGAGCATCTTATTAGCTTGCATTCTTTAAAGAAAGAAACAAATAAAACTAAAGATATTTATGAAGCTCTGGGAGGATTGTGTGACTTTCCTTTAATTTAGGCTCTTAAAAATATTTCAGAACAAACGAATGGAAAAGACTGTTTTAAAGCTATAACGTTGTAAACTTGATTCCTGTTTCTTTTCCAGCTGAATGGAAAGAGTGTACTATGTCACTCACACTGCTTTGAAAAGGAGAGGTGGAGGACGGGGAGGAGTTGGAATAAATACTAGAAGCAACTAATCGATTGATACATGTATTGCGGGAATGCATAAGAAAACTGGGCAAGAGTTTGTTATTCATTTGGACTTAGAATTTTTGTAACAAATTTTATGCCGCGGAGATTTTTTGTAACAAATTTTATGCCGCGGACTGTACAATCCACACCCAGGAACAGCTTATCTGCATGATCTTCCCATGCATAGCCAGATAAATCGGTACATCGAAGATGGAATCATTTATCACACTAATCGAAATCCACTGGTTTATTTCCAGTTTCCAAAGCAAAATCGTTAATTATCACTTCACATCCTACACATATGGCTCCGTCTCCGTAGTCAATTACATCTTCATTGTGATGTTCTTCAACAACAGCAGTGGTAGTCTCTTCGCTCTTTGGATTTTGCAGCTTGTTGCTCGTTTTCTGCTGTTCTTTCATGTCTTTTTCGTTTCTTTTCCTGCTCTAGTTTCTTCAGTTCTTGTTTAGCAGTCGGCACTCGGCGATATTCTTCTAAGCTAATTGCTAACGGTATCTTCTCTACTTTCCTCTTAGGCTTTTTGATTGGACTCTTCCTCCAGAACAGATGTTTTTTTTAAAAAAAAGTTGTCGTTATATATATATTGGCCTGATAGTTAGGTGTTGCGATATTACTCTGACTTGATTCACCTGGCTCAGCAGCAGCATCGCTTTCAACGTCCTTTGTCTCTTGTTGTGGTTCTGGCATAGAAACCAGAGCTTCAGTAGGAGGTTCTTTGGGATAAAGAGTATCCTTTATAGGTTCAGTTTCATCCAGTGGAGTTGATGTGCGACACTTCTCCTCATTTTATGGAATAGAAGTTTCCTTTCTCAGAATAATTAAAGGCCTATCTGATTCTGTTGTTGGAGCAAACATGACTAATTCTTGTTTTCGCACAATATTGATTTCCTCTTTTTTTCTGTGCTGCAATGGCGTCGAATTCTTCAGGTTCGTCGCTTAGGTGCTACTTTCACTCTTTTTTCACTGTTACACGTGGATTGGCTTCAATAGGCAATGGCTGTAGAAGATCATTTAGTAAATCCTGACCAATAGTAAAAGTAGCTTGAGACAAGTGTTCATTGTTATCATCAACAACAGGGATTTCGCCAACTACAACTTCGTCATCTACTGGGAAGCGGGCACTTTTATCATCACTTTGTAGCGTTTCGTTCATCGGCTCTTCGAGAGTGTTGAAGTCAACCGCAGCCTTTTGATGTTCATCCTTGTACACAGTAATAGGTTTTCTTGCATTAAGATCTTCTTTTCTAACGTTTAGCTGAGTGGAAGTACTCTCTGTTTTTGTATTTAATCTTGATTTATTTTGTGTAGTCAATGGATTCCGAATTGAAACGATAGAGTCCACAATTGCGAAATCCATTTTTTATTGTGGGCGATGTAGCTTCTGTTTCTAGAACCTCTGCAATAGTGGGGCAAACTGAACTCTTGTTTCGGAAGATAAATTGTGTTCCGTTAGATAGATACGGACAACGAATTTCCAATTTGTTTTTTAACGCCTTAAAGACGGATGCATCGCATGGTTGCAAAACATGCGTTGCATGAGGATACAGGGCATACAATATGACCTCGTTGTTGTTACAAAATTTGCTTACTTCATAAGTTAAGTGTGTTTTTGTGACCATCGATGAAAAGTTACAGGCTTAGGTACATCGTGATCTAATACCTGGGGAGCCATTTATTGAAACCATTGACGACCCACTCAAAGAATGTCTCGCTAATTATTCACTCAGATTCGGATCGTCTTATCACAATCAACGGGGGAATATTGGACACAATACCTCTGGAAACTCGCGACTTGTATGGATAAACAATCATAGGAGCAACTGTTTCTCCCGAAGCACTAAATTATCCTAGAAAAGTAAGCGTTTCCTTTCCCTTATCTTGAACCTCATAAATATTCTTTCAGCCTTTTGACCCCAGAATTTTTCCGAATGATGTGCACAATTGAAAAGAATATTTGTACGCGTTAAAAATTCTATATGGATCTTCTAGAATGAAAAGTTTGTTCGTACTGGTGAGATAGGTCCTAAGATGATGCCACGCGTGCTAGCCATTAGACCAGCGAGGAGGGCTTCTTGTTCTCGTGTAAAAAGCTTGGTTTCACATTGAAATAGAAGATTGTCAGAAAAAGAAACTTGCAAATTCCAGTCAGCAAAACGTGAAACACAGCATGAAACAGTGTGATCGACAGGTAGCAAGAAATATTCTAATAGTCGACCAACATGTGAAACAGGTGGTTGATTTTTAGAATATGTCACGACATAGAAAATTTTATACACGCATGTTGACTGACCTTAATATGAAACAGGGAATAATTTGTAACAATTTGGTGCATTTTTAAATAATCTATTACTCGACCACCCTTGGTCGACAATTGGCTTGTATGGGAAAGAAAAAATGCCAAATTCGGACCACATTTCAAAGCGTATTTTTTCATTTAATACTTTCCAGTAATTGCCAAATTATGCTTATACAGCCTCTAGATGAATTTAGTTATGTAACAAAAACATTTCTTACCTCAGCTACTATCTATATATTCAAAAAAACGAAAAACATCGGGAAACAAGATTCTTAATACACGCTGTCGTAAACTGCGCACCTGAGTCGTAATTCTACAGATATGTTGAAATTTATCGGTCGAAGACGACCAGCTAGCCAAGAGAGAGTGAAACATTGAATGTTATTCATAGTATATGATGCAAGCTTTATCATGAATCGCTTTTCACTCCAAAAGACCATCTGATATATTTTATATACACAATAATAAGCAAAAATTGTCTACTATTGGATGGCGGTCGACTAGTGGTGAACTCACCCTATCTTGAAAATTGTTAAAGCAATCGAAACAAAAGTTGCACAATACAATGAGTACAAAATACCCTATCGAAAACCATAAACAGTGTTGTCATAGGTGAAGCAGTGTTGCCAACTCAGCTTAAAATATTTTATTATAAATAGCAACATATACAAGTGCCCACAGATTTAAAATGCACTATTATCACTAAACATAACAGTGAAGTGTAGTGGTACAGTGTTGCACGCTATTCAAGCTACATGTGCTAAAAATGTAACAATGGAGAAGTCTGATATGTGGGAACAAATGTTAATAAAAGAATGCATTAAAACAATGTGAGGATTTTGCAAGATACTTCTGTAGTTCCGATGAATAAGCAGACAACTCGCGAAAACTAAATGATACACGCGAGGAAAGAAACACGTGTTTTCTAATTCCGTAAACTAGTTCTCCAGGTTACCTTATCAGTATTTGGAAGAGAACTTTCTTGGTTTGGTCTTTCGTGTTAAGTAACATATTCCTTTACTTCCTCTCCTACATAAAATATAATTATGTTTGTAAACCGTAAAATTACCATATTTACATTGGAAATATAAATATTTTGTTACTACCTCACTTCGTTTTTAGTCGGACTGAATAGCGGTGTGGTCTAGAAGACTAGATAACCGACATATTAGGTATTGCGGGTTCCAATCCAGCCTCGGATATGTTTTTGTTACATTTCATTGTTATCTTTCTCTTTCGTAGTGATTCGAATCCCACGTCACACTCCTATATAGCTTCGAAGCTGATACAGAACGTAAAAATGGCATCACTCAATTTCGTTTCTTAAATGCATCAATACTCGTATTTTGTGACACTGCTGACATTTTGCTATGATATACTATATGTGTTTGTACTAAATCCATAGTATGAGACCCAGGTTCCTTTATTACCATCTGTTGCCACACATCTGACCTCTCCATTGTACACTTTCAGCACACGTAGCTCCAATAGCATGTAACACTGTTCCACTACACTGCACTGTTATGTTTAAAAATAATAGTGCATTTTAAATCTGTGCATACTTGTATATGGTGCTATTTATAATAAAATATTTTTATTGTGAGTCGGCAACGCTGCTTCACCTATGGCAAAAATGTTTATGGTTTTCGATAGGCATTTTGTTCTCATTATATTGTGCAACTCTTTTTTGATTGCTTTAACGGTTTTCAAGATATATACTTTAAACGTACATAATTCCATGATATAATTCTTTGGATATTCAAATTTTGAAGCCCCCTAGATCCTATACTTCTGGTCCATTGCACCTTAAATTTTGTTCATGTTCTTTTCTCATGATGCTCTACCAGATGTGCTATGTGGCAATTGGATTTTAGCGACAACTTGTGGGACCCTCCCATGTGAGTGGGTCTGAGTCAGTCTCTGGGTCAGAGTGGGTCGTGATGGATCGGTGGGTCAATGGGTCACGGTGGGAGGTAGATAGCAGTGGATCACGTTCTGTTGACCAGATCCACTGACTCATTTCATCTGTGGTTCAGACATTTTGTTCTTTGGAGACTTTCCTTGGAAGAACAAAAAACTTCATCATAGTCCAATACTTCAAAGTTGTGAAAGCTGATTGAGATTCATACATCAATAAGCCAGAAAACAAAATACAGTAATCACAAGAATTTTCATTGAATTTGCATAGCGATAATAACAAAATTAAAATTTGGTATTAAGCAAGATTTCTCTAGAACCATATACATAAGTCATGAGACTTTTCAACGGAACAACTCCCTTCTTCTTCGGTCGTGGATAAAAATAGGACTAGTTTATCAAGCTGAATGTGAATGTTCGACTTTCTAAATTAAAACATTCTTATTTGCTTATCGATGATATTAATATATACTAAGCAAAGCTTGTAACATGGAAAACGTCACAAACTTTATCACTAAGACTTCATTGAAATGAAAATACAGGCATTGATAAATTACTTTCTTATTGGAAAACAGTTTCTTCAATTTACACACAGTATGCAAAATTTATAGTTATTAACAATAAAGTCGTGAATAATAGAACTTAATTACTTGAGCAATAATTATGTAGTAATGGCTTCACTAAATTATTTTAAGACTTACTTAAATCATTTACATTAATTATTTTAACACTGGCTACATACCCTACCCAAAACAAAGGTCCTATCCAAAAGATACAAGTGTGTATTCTGGAAATGACGTTACCTTGTGAGCGTCAAAAGATCCAAGTCCACCATTCTGCGACTGCATAGTGCGTAGTTTGCGAGGATGTACACTACGTCAGTATACTTGTGTGCTTAACATGGCGGTTTCTCGTAAAATAACCTAAAAAAATTTTAAAAGGCATATTCTTAATATTTGCTGAGGTGAATATATTTGTGAGCTGACCTGATAAGAATTTACTTGATAGATATACAAATTACTGATTTTACAAGGTAAATATAATAATGTTACATAAATAACGTATTTACGTTATATTCTCTGGGTATTGTAATGAAACTATGACATGAGTTGAGAAAACAGATAGATAGATCAACATATTGCAAAAAGGAATATATCAAAAAAGTTTGTCGTCAAATAACTAACAATGTTTTCTAGCAATTATATGTAAAAAAATTATTTGTACTTAAAAAAGGTTACAAAAGAGTTTTGGATAAACAGTCACACTTATCGTGGACTAAGAGGTACTCCGGCAGTCACGTAGCGTAAAAAGTAATTAAGTGAACAAACAAGGCTGTTATGGAGAACCTCAGGGTCTGAATGACGAAATTATAAAATATAAAAAGATAAGGGAGAGGTCCAAGTCGGATCTCAGCAACCAACCAGCATCTCATCGAGTAATCGACCAGCATCTGCACAACATGGGTGGAAAATTAACATTTATACCGTAAGTTGTATTTTTCATTAGTATCAAAAACGCTGTCATTTATATAATGCTCCAAACGTGTCGAATTGGCCTCCTGCGAAAGAGCATAAACTGAATTTTTATTTTGGTCCTTAATTCATCTAAAAAAAAGTCTTGCTTGTTGTAGAAGAAAATTATTAATCTGTTGATTGACATTTGACAGGCAAGAGATCCCTATCTACCTTACTATTTAAACATGGCTCCCAGACGAAAGAATACGGCTGGGGCCCTATATTAAATGACAGCTGTTTCCTTTATACAAACTTAAATTTTTCCTTTTGGGCATTTTCCTTGTTTTCATTAGTGGTATAGTTCTTTCAGTGCATTTGCTATATTTTTTCTTTTGTTCACCAATATAATTTTGAGTGCTTTTCTATAATGCCCATTACACTTAGTCTTGTATAAACGATGGACATAAACGGTCACGTAGTTGCCCCGCAGTCCTTGACACCTCTTCCGCCTACCACCCTTAATCTACACACTAACACAACATCCCATTCCATGACCCCCGATACTGTAGCTAATACTCTTTCCCCTACACTTTCCCAACTTTCAGCCTCAGTCACGTAAGGCACAGCATCCGTTACGGTTAACCCGAACTCCCTCACCATATTTGCTTGCACACCTTAGAGAGGGCAGATTTGTTTCTAACTAATTTAGAACGCACAGCAACAATATCTGGCTGGTCAGAAGATAGAATGAAAAATATTTTTCTTTGTGTCTAGCAGTGTCCCTTTGAGGATCTTAAAGACAAATTTTTGAAACAATTTGGTCCTAACAACTTTCCTATATCAGCAACAGAAACGTATAGGTCTTCAGTTCAGGACCCTTCCGAATCTCTTTTGAATTATTTATACGCCAAAAATATTTGTCTACCCAACTACCGACCAGCTTTGACGAATTTTTCTTAGATGCTATCACTGGCATGCTTCCACATCATATAGTGGAATTTTCTCAAAAAACATTTGTAACTTTGAAGAATTAATTACTCTAGCCTCTACTAGCGAACGAGCAGATAGGTTAGCACAAAGACGTTTGGCAAGCCTACCTGCTGTTTCCAATGCACCTCCGCCTTCCAACAGTATTTCCCAGGCGGCCAATGATTCACTTCAAAATATCATTTCTCGCCTAGATGCCCTCCAACTCCAAGTTAATACACATATGAATGCCCAGCTTGTACAGCACACTGTGGCATTTACGGAGGATACCAATGCTAATTCATTTAACCGCTCTTCATATCCCAATAATACCTGCTGTTCAGACAACCTTCGCAGGTCAAAAGGGCTTCTTCTCATCAATCTCCCAGTAGACATAGGGACAACCAGCAGCCTCCAAACACTGCCACAAACCATCATTACTGTTCTCATAAGCACACACAGAGAAAAACCCGTTCTCCGGACAGCGGTATATTGTACAAATATACAGTATCCTCTTGCTTACTATAGAAATCACTACGGAGCATACGTTATCCGTATGCTACATAGGCACTGCCCTTAGATGTTACAGGATGCCGTTGCAGGATGTCTGGCATCTAACAGTTTTCCGTATATTACATACATATACTTATGTTACCTTCGTCAGCTATATGTTATATACGTCCATTTGTATCTGAGATCCTGACCATCTACGTTGTTTCATGCTGAAAGTATGTATAGATGGAACACTTATACAGAAAGTATTATAAAACATGCGTTTTTAGTTATACGTCTGCTGTACGTTAAGTCCAAAAACTACAGGAATTACGCATGTAACCTATCTTTTTAAGTACGCCACCTACAATTATTTTTCTCAGTGCCTGTGATCAAAAGTGAGAAGACGCAATTAGTAAGTCTGGGAACAAAACTTGTACATGTCATACCAACACACAAAGTTCTAAATCGCAGCCCACGAACCAATCAAAACAGCAAAAACATTCTCAGAGAAAACAACGGCCGTCCTTTAGAAATTCCAATAACCGACAATCAATGTTTTTTTCCGCATCAACGAATTATGCATCGATGTACCCTCTAGTCTAACCACATCCCTTCCCAGGCTACTACCCCTCACTCTATTTTTATCCCAGTTACTCCCCTCCATCTCAAGTCCCTAGTCAACATTATGCTACGACTCCTCTGCCTTCTTTACCTTCAACGGATACTAGTTCAAAAAACGGGGAAAATTATGGAGGGACATAGACTCACCACTCCCTGTTAATATAGATACTCATATTGTATCACATTATATAACTAACACCACTTCACACAGTGCTACTACGCATACACTGAAACAGCTAGAGTTAGAAATGAACCCCGAACCCCATTTACAAAAAAATAAACATGTCTGGTACCTATAGTCTTTCACAGTCAGTTAACGTACATACAAGTGAAAATCTCAGGAAAAACACACTCTCTAGTATTAGATACAGGCGCAGAGCTAAATTTACTCCCAGCTATTTAGTACCCCCTCAGGTAAAGCCTTTCCCATGAACTACAGTACTGAACGACATATCTAGTTACCTTTCACCCTCACCCATCCAGTGACATTAACGGTAAATATACAGGGTTATAATTTTTCAATACTTTTTCGCATCACGCAGTTACGTTCCTTTCCCATCATTTTGGGTAATCAATTTTTGAAAGAACATCTGGCACACTTGGATTGTAACAATAGTACTTTAACATTTGAACATTACGGTAAGAAACCCCCACCCCTCATCACAACAGTAACGCACAGGTACATTTCCTGACAAATGTTACAACCAAGTTCTCCCGAAAACAAACATTTGTTTTCCACACAGCAAAAACGCAAACAATCCCTGCGCAAGGAGTAGAAATGCTCACACTGCATATCCCGTTACAATCAGACATTAAGCATTTTTATATTCATTCGTCAATTCATGAAAATTTTAAGGGATGCTATACCGTACACTCAGCAATATTTACTGATCACCTTGCAATCCCTATTTTAAATTTATCTAATTATGACCAGACTTTCATACAGGGAACGCCCATTGCATTGGGCACAGTACTCCCAAAGGACATACAGGAATTGAGTGTGTTTTCAGTAACTCAGCTGCATGAACCAACCGAGAAACATGCGGAAGAGAACCGAAAGGAACGCAAGGACAAAATAAAAGACTATATTGATCTAACAAAATTCGATATTAATCCGGAACTTTCTCCTATTCAAAAACAACAAATGTTGGAAGTTTTTAAAAAAAGCGAGTAACAGCATTTAAATTGTTTCCCACGGATTTTACAAAAATTAAGACTTTTAGTGTTTCATTAGACTTAATTGACCGACAACCGTTTGTAAATCGTCAATACACGATTCCCCACAGGCTGCGTCCCAAACTGAGAGAAAAGATTTTACAAGTTTTATAACAAGGCATCATACAGTCCTCCTCATCCCAGTATAGAAATAACATCCTAGCTATAGTTAAATCGAACTCAAAAGGAGGCCTTCGTGTTTTACTTGAAGTATAGTAGGTGCCACACTATAGCCGATGCAATTCAACCAATGCAGGAAGTATTGGATTCAATGGCGGATCATATATCTCGACTTATCTCAAGCATTTTATCAGTGTTACCTTGCAGAAGAGGACCGCACTAGTACTGCTTTCTCAGTTCGTGACTTGAATTTACCACATTCACAGTTCGAACGATGGGTACAGCCACAAGACCACAAAAACTATAATATCAATTTACCACGTATTTTACGTACTATTTACCGTGACATTCCCGCCAAAAACTTTTCCTTATATGTAGATGACTTTTACATTTATTCTTGTTCATACTCACATTTGCTAGAAACTTTTGACCAAGTCTTGGAGCTAGCAGAAAAACGATCATTGCTGTTTGATATAGATAAATCAGAATTCGGAGTAACATCGGTAAAATGTCTTGAACACATTGCTTCTCAAGGTTCTTTGAAACCTGATCCGGCCAAAATAGACGCTATCACTAAGCTACCAAAGCCCACAAAGATCAAAAAAATTACAGGGATGGCTTGCTAGAGTCAATTTTTACAGGAACCACATGCCTTTCATCTAACAAAAACTTGAGCCCATATACAAGGCCCTCCGGGGGACCCCAAAAAGGTTAGAATGGACTCCGGAGATGGAAAAGGCATTTGAAGGCATGAGGCAAGCCTCAGTTAACCCGCCTGTATTACAGGTTTACAGCACAGAAAACACGGAACACATGGTAATGTGCGACTCGTCAACATATGGCATTGGTGCATGTTTGTTTCAGAGAAAGGTAGGCGAAAAAGATTATCACCCTGTATGTTATATTTCGGCGGGACAACCACAAGGAATAAGACCACTTCCTATTCATAATTTGGAATTATTTTCCATATTCTTTGCACTAACAAAATTAAAGAAATATATATCAGACCACCACTTCACTTTAGTAACAGACAACAAATCGTTACTTGCACTAAAATCCACCACAAAATTGACGCCCGAAATGTTTTGGTGGTTGGAACAGATTAACCAGTATGATTTTATATTGCTCCACGTGCACTCTGCCCAGAATCCGGTCAGTGACATGTTAAGTAGGAATCCGTTACCTTTCGATGAAAGAGATTTACAGTTATTAGACGCGGAAGTGCATTCTTTTCATCTCTTAGCCTTAGACACAAAAACCTACATAGCTCAACTTCAACGTAATGATCCATATTTTTCAATAATTATTACCACACTAATTACAAAGGATCGTACGAACAAACTTTACGAGACTTGGAACAAGCAATACATTTTTCAGAACGACCTTCTGTACCGAAAAATGTATTCCCCGGCCCACTCACGCATTTTACTTTGTGCACCTAACATTTTTTATACTATTTTTGATGAATTTCACAACAACTCGTTGATTCATCCTGGGTATCTCAAGCTATATTATATCGTTCGCAACAAATATTACATACCTAACTTGAAAAACTGTCTTCACAATAAGTTAAAATCATGTCTAGATTGCGAATACTTCAAACGCAACTACCTGAAAGTGGTTGATCGTGTGCAAAGGTTGCCCTCCACTAATCTCTTCTCCAAGTGGCAAATAGATATTTGTTGTAAATTATTCCCATCAGAAGGAGATGAATTTACCCACTTCTATGTGGTTACTGACCTACATTCATCATATACATAACCAAACCAATAGAACACCTACCTTAGATGGTTTTATTGATTTCATTACGCATGAGATAATAATTCCATTTGGTGTCATGGAGATTATTTATACAGATCAACAATCTACCTACACCAGTACAAAAACCAAAGCTTTTCTAGATTCTATAGGAATCAAAATTAAGTACGCAGTACCAGGTGCCCATAAAACGATTGGCCAAGTCGAGTCTCGCATCGCGAACTTACAAACGGTTCTCAAATTCTTAACAAGAGACAATCAGCGACAGTGGCCAAACTTCTTAAGAAGGGCCACAGCGACCCTCAACCACACCCCCTCACGGCCTATGGAGTGTCACCTTTTTATATCTTACTCGGACGTGAACCGCGCCTTCCTTTGCAAAATATTATCCTTACCATTGATCCAACCAAGCATGTTGCGGACAGATTAGCCATGCTGAACGAGTTTCGTGATCTATTAGAATATAGAAAGAAACAAGCCTTTCAACGTTTGGAAGAAAAAGTGAAAAAATCAAACTCCCACGGAGTTTATTCCGGGATCACAAGTATTAATTACAAGATTAGCATCGCGCTAAGAAGAATGTAAGCCCCTTTGGTCACTTTATAGCGAACCATATCGACTATTAAACAGGCTTGATTCTAAATCGTATCAACTTGACATGGATGGTAAGATTGTAAGTATGGTGAAAAATAGATTAAAATTATTCATTCCGGATACAGAGACCAATCCTACAATTGTCACCAAATATAAACAATTCCTAAATATGTATCCGTGATAAAATAAACTACCAAGATGGAAATTGAATAAGACTGACACTTTATTTTAGTTACCCCTTCGTCTCCCACTTAAATAACAAAAAGAACATACGCAGAAACTTAATTAATTCGGTGAATACAAAAATTCCTATACTTCCATATAACGACGGGTAAATATCACAAATTATTAAACCACGTACATTAGTTTCGGTACTTACCAACCCTTATTTCACCAGCCCGGTACGTTCAATAGTCTTCCTTCTTTTGAAGCGTCCAGCAAACGATTTCTTCATTTCGCCCCTCCCCAAACACAAACAAATTAATTTCATTAACTTATGCACTTCATATTTTATCACTCAAAAGTTTTTTTTTGACTATGCTACACATCCAATGCAACTAACCTAACATACACCAATCACTCACATAGCACAACCAAAGTCAAAACCCTTTCACCCTCAAACTCAAACTAATTGCACCAGTCTGTTAATAGCATAAACAAAATCCTTCGGCTCTCAAACAGCCAATCACAGCGCGAAAAAATGCTTCACTTTTACAATCAGCACCCTCAAGTTCGATTCGCAAAAGCACACGTGTTCAATAACTCACACACACACATTCTTTTAATGAAGAGAAAGTTTGCATTTTTCCACAAAAATACCCAAACAGGAAATAAATGATTTATTTTTGGTTCAATATACTGTTAGCTTTCTACGTCTCATCTTTTCACAAGCACGAGTACCAATAAATTTTATACATTTCTTTTAGTTAATAATGCCTTATTTTGTAAATAAATGCTCACTGCGGATTTTTTCTTTTTACAGATTTATATTAATTTCTGGCCTTATATCCTCATCCGATACACAATTCCTCAAACCACAAGGGGTAGTAATTACAATTGTGGGGAATTTCGTACAATTCCACAGGCCATTATGTCTAGTACAATGGCACCTTTAATATATTCCTTCCAAATTCCCATCCTGGAGAGTAACTCTATAACGTTAGAGTGTCCACCGAAAAATTGGTCCCGATACTGTTTGCCATTGCTTACACTTATCCAATCAGCAAATAACTTTTCTCAGCACCTAATTCAGGCAACGTATAACTCTAAATTCGTTTTTTGCCTAAGAATACAACAAATAAGCATGCTACCCTTCCTGGGATCTTTTCTTAATTAGTCGACCGGAGTAGCGACTGAAGATGATATAACACATTTCCAATCACATGAAAATGAATTAAAGCAACGCATTAAAATACTGGAACAAAAGGACTTAACTGTTCATTCGGAATTACACAAGTTGTCTGTACTCGTTTCCAGACTAGCCAAATAAACTAAAGACAGTTTTGCGGATGCTCAAACTGCCTTCAAACGGATTATTGAAGATGAGCGGTAGATACAACAAACATTGCTTTCAGATAAACCGGAATTAACGTCCTTTATACAACTTAACTTCAATCTTCATTGTCTCTTGTTGAACAAATTACAGCAACTTTTAGAAATGTCCATTTTCAACGATATATACGTAGCATGTAATGAAAACAGAATACCTAATTCTTTGGTTGCACATACTATGTTAGAGAAGGACCTTACACGCTTAAACTTACAGTTACTCAAAAAAGGCATGCAAATTCACCCATTACTTTCAGCGCACACGGCTTACAAGATAGCTATAATTAACTGTAAGGTTACTCCATCTACCGTATACATGAAGGTTACAATACCGATTATTCCTGTTTATACTAAATACTCGCTACATAAATTACTCAAACATCCTATTCTGTCTAAACGATGAAACATACAGCTTACAGACTGACATTCAATACGTACTTTTCAATAATACACATAATATTTTACTCCCCAATGATGCAATCCAACACTGCACAATCTCTCCTAAGCCATTTCTGTGTAAAATACCCGCAATTGATCACAATGCCTCCCTCTTTTCCCTCTGTTTACAGCATTTACGTTTCCCAAAAGTCACAGGCCTGTATAAATCGGTATGCCTTTTTTCTTGCACCACAAATCACTCGTTAACCATCACGCCACTAAGTAATACCGATTTTTTTCTTACTAATGCTCCCCTTCCTTCATTTACATTATCCCCACAGGGACATAAGACGGAACTCCATGTTCCACACACGCACACCATTAAAGTGACTTTACCCTGTGAACACGAGTTAGTCAAGGAAGAAAAAGTCTTATTTTTTAGCCTGACTTATGCCACAATGATCAAATTTTACAACGTTATTTAGTATTAACACATGCTTTACACATAAATGATTTTCTCTTTCAATTGCCCCATGATCGATTATTCGCTTTTAAATCCAATTTCTCCAATATCCCCTTGAATTACAGTTCTAGAATATCCGAAATTTCACCCATTACCATCAACGATACAACCTTACTTGGAGCAGTTGGATACCGCTTGAATACTCAATACCTATAAGTGCTTCAGTGGCGTCATTACAATTTCTCATAACGATTACCAACTCGGTATTTCTTGTTATCCTCTACATACGTTTAAAATCCTTCCAACTTTCGGTACCCAGTTCGAATCCAGAAGCCATTTCCTTGACAAAATTACATTAATTTTTCTTTTTTTTTTAGAATGCGATTTGCCTTCTTACTTCTGTTCCCTACCCCGACTATAGCCCTTTCATTCTTTGATATCACACTCCTGACAGCGACACCTCTAACACTCTTATTGCTTATCACTCTAGGAATATTCTGTTGCAAACGTTACCTAACGTACAAAACCTACATTCTTATACAAACACATACCCCCATTGCATTACGACACCTCCCACCTACAATTCAAAATTCCAAAGTATCCCACTACCCACAAACAGAGTTTCGCGTTCCAATCGCACAACCTTCATATACCCCAGTCGCAATTAGGAAAAAGAACGAAAGAATAAATAAACGGTCAAAACTTAATATTTGCTCGCAAGCCTATCTCCAACAAAAATATAACGCGCATCTTGGGTACCGGCATTCCCTTCTTACCATTTTCCTTCCAGTTAACATTTGAGAGGAGATCCCGTCTTATATTGCCCTTTTTCCTATTCAAAAAAATGATAAAACAATAAAATAATATTAATTTTAAAAAATCAAGAGACAAACCACATATTCCATCTTTTGCACTGAAATATTTACTATTTCACTACTGAACCTCAAAATTAGCAAGTACTTCTTCAAAATATATCAAAATAGGATATACTCTGGTATAAAGATGATGAAAAGTACAACAATCTCCTTTCACCAAACCCTTATCCTGAGTTTTTTTTCCACCCTTTAACAAGCCAGGCACCACCAATCCACGACTCTCACGTCTTTGGGGCCAGTCAGCAACTTCTTGGAGCCACTGGAGCGGTCTACCATGAATGTGCTCACCGGTCCAATTGGAGCCACAAGGAAATATCCCTTGCCTGGATTCGTCAGCCCAACTCGAGCCACCAGCAGTAAACCATGCCTGTATTCACCAGTCCATTTGGAGCCACAAGGAAATCTCACTTGCCTGGGTTCGTCACTCCTACTGGAGCCACCAGCAGTAAACCATGCCTGTGTTCACCAGCCTAATTAGAGCCACATGGAAATCTCCCTTGCCTGGGTTGGTCAGCCCTACGGGAGCCACCAGCAGTAAACCATACCTGTGTTCACCAGTCCGATTGGAGCCACAAGGAAATCTCCCTTGCCTGGATTCGTGAACCCTACTGGAGCCACCAGCACCAAACCATGCCCGTGTTCATCCACCACATTGGAAGCACCAGAGTGGTCTACGCTGAATGAGCTCCCAGTTCGATTGAAGCCACAGGAACTCTCCCATGCCTGAGTTCCAGTCTCTATCAAGTTTGCGACATAACACCCCCACAGTATGGACTCTACGTCGCCACATTACTTGTCGTTCACCGCAACAACAGCAACAACACAAATTTTTGTGTGTGTCTTCGACTGTGTTGCCAAAAGACTTAAAGTACATAAGCGAAGAGCTGCGGCCATGGATGCATTCCAATTGCCCTGCGGCGCATCGAAGGATCACGGTCCCCAACAAGGACTCACCTCAACACAAACGACAGACTCAATGTGATGTGACCGTATGATGATCCATGGACATTAGCTGCTGTGAACTGTTTGTGTGTGTGTGTGTGTGTGTGCATACCAATGGAATACTAGTTCCTAATTTTCAGAGTCTATGAACATAGTGTATACAGAACTGTGAGTTGAGAAAAAGAAAAGAGTGACACATACTACGGTGATGTTCAGGAACAGTTCCTCATCAGTGGGGGACTGTAATGAAACCATGATATGAGTTGAGAAAAAAAGTTAGCTCAACATATTGCAAAACGGAATATATCAAAAAAAGTTTTTTTTGTCAAATAACTAACATTGTTTTCTAGTAATTATATGTAAAAAAAATTATGTGTACTTAAATTAGGTTACAAAAGAATTTTGGATAAACAGTCACACTTATCGTGGACTAATGAGGTTCTCCGGCAGTCACGTAGCGTAAAAAGTAATTAAGTGAAAAAACAAGGCTGTTAAGGAGAACCTCAGGGTCTGAATGACGAAATTTATACCATATAAAAAGATAAGGGAGAGGTCCAAGTGGGATCTCAGCAACCAACCAGCATCTCATCGAGTAATCGACCAGCATCTGCACAACATGGGTGGAAAATTAACATTTATACCGTAAGTTGTATTTTTCATTAGTATCAAAAACGCTGTCATTTATATAAGGCTCCAAGCTTGTCGAATTTGTCTCCTGCGAAAGAGCATAAATTGAATTTGTATTTTGGTCTTTAATTCATCTAAAATAAAGTATTGCTTGTTGTAGAAGAAAATTATTAATCTGTTGATTGGCATTTGACAGGCAAGAGATCCCTATCTACCTTACTATTTAAACAGTTTGTAATGCAATTTAAAATAGCGCAGGAAAAGTAACCAAACAGTTTCTTTAATAATGCTATAAAGACATTTGAGCTTAAATATTACATGGGTTATGTAGCTTAGTTGAGGTAATTAAACTATCGGTAATGCAGCTGTTTGCACGTAAATGAAAAAAAGTTTAATGACGTATGAATTAAAATATTAAGCTCCAGCATAGAATAATGAATACCTAGATTATTCATTTCTCTATATCTACAGCTGCTGCTGCAAATGTTATTTCGTAGGTAGATAGGCCTAATTTTCTAGATTTGATTCTAAACAAATTCCTTTCAAAGCTACCATATTTCAAAAGTTTAATGGCGTATGAATTAAAGTGTTAAGCTCTAACATAGAATAATGAATACCCAGATTATTTATTTCTCTATATCTAGTACTGCTGCTGCAAATATTAAATCGTTGGTAGATAGGAATAATTTTCTGGATTTGATTCTAAACAAATTCCTTTCAAAGCTACCATATTTCCTTGCACTTGTGAGATACTAATATGCCAATTACTGTGCATTTTGCATTTTTGACAGCTCACCAAAAGTAAAATAGAGGTCAAAAATTTCTTTCTATACATTTATGAAAGGTTTCACAAATTCCTCTCGGTAAGTCTTTACTTTGGCCATTTCATTTATTTATTTGTTTCGATTCAGTGATTTTATCTTTCGGTTCCGATTTTGAGAATTTGCCTGGTAGCCCATATACAGGGTGGTAGGTAACTCCACCGACTAACTTTGGGAGGCAATTCCTTACACGAAATGAAAGAAAAAAAGTTCTAATAAACATGGGCCGAAAAATGCCTCCTTTCAGAGTTATGATCCATTGAAAATTCGAAAAATCATGTTTCAAAACTTCCAAACTTAGAAACTATAGAATCTATCCCAAGCGGTTTAAGAAATTAAACAGGAATATCCATGTTTTACCATCTTCCGTTATCGGTGAAAGGAACTGTAAACAGGAAGTTGAAGTATAGGAATGCTCCTTTAAGTACTAGTGGTGCGTTCCTTTCGCTGGTACCAGTGAATTCTGAAACATCGATATTTAGATAGAGCGTATACCAGTTCCTGTGTAATTCCTTAAACCGCTTGGGATAGGTCCTATAGTTTCTAAGTTAGGGGGTTTTGAAAAATTATTTTTCGAATTTTCAATGGATCATAACTCTGAAAGGAGGCATTTTTCGGCTGATGTTTTTTAGAACTTTTTTCTTTCATTTCATATAAGGAATGTCGGTGAAGTTATCTACCACCTTGTGTATAGGTTAGTAGCTAGGTTGGTTCCATTCTGTATCAAAGTTTCATATTTAATTCACATACTATTGCCAAGGGAGCGTTAGCCAGTGAATGCGGGTTAGAACCCCGCAGATAATTTTCTTTTCTGCCTTCGTTACGAAATGGTTCATTGAGCGATTCATTAAATGAAATGGCCAAAGTAAAGACTTGCCTTCCTCTTAAATCATAAAATCCCATTACTGTACCCACTATGAAACGATTCTGAGCAAATAATTCCTCCCGTATAGTTGAACAATGAGAGCCATTACATTACGCATATACTGTATGTTTTCTTAAAGCCATCTCTTAATTTTCATAAAATTCTTAATATATTAGAAGTAGTATTTTTATGGTTATACTTGAACGAGGGGATTTGTTTTGTATCTGAGTAACCATTTTCACAGTGAGAAGCATGTGGGAAAGACTGCAGGTTTTTATCCAGAGAGATCTAGGACACCGAAAGCGTAGTGAAGTGCATGCAAATGTTGAGGTGTATACGATGTACAGAACTCCATTTAAGCGTTCTTATAAGAGAGTAATCTTGATTTTTTTATTATTTTTACCATATTACTTTAATTAGTGTTATCCACCTTGAGTATATGATATCTTTAGAAATTGGTATTTCATAGTGACATAATAGCTTTTTTTTTTTTTTTTTTGTAAATTTTGGTCCTCATGTTGTTCAATTCTACCACTTAGATGGCGAATACGGAGATACTGTTTCGAAGATTTACGGGTAAAATCTAAAGATTCACTAAGAAATAGTAACATCTAAGGAACTTTATTATTAGCGCAATATGGCAGAAATAGTCCGATCAGTATTCCTGTAATTGAAACAATACATTAAAACTACTGAACTATAGTGCCATTCTTGTGTAATCTACCGTACAGGAAGCAATTATAACCAATATGAACTCTCACAAAGTAGTTTTGAACCAAATTATTGTAAAGAGCGTGTCCCTCAGTACCTTCGGTGTTCTAACTCTCTTCCAAGTTGCCTACTTTTGCTTACAATAAAATTCCAAAGCTATTTCGCATCAGTATAGTCAGTGCCCTGACCAGCAGTGCTACTATTCTTCCAAGAGATTAATAAATATTCCCTCGCATCGTGTCTGAATAGAACATTGCCAATAGTTTAGTGATTTTATGCTGTTACAAGTTTACTGTGCACATAAAACAACATTCACACACACACATTATATATATATATATATATATATATATATATATATATATATATATATATATATATATATATATATATATATATATATATATAGGTATTGTCTTTACGGTCCGCTCTTGTTTATCTCAGCGTGAAAGATCCGAAATCACAAATATTTGCAGTTACGGCAAACCTAAAGCTGTTGGCATACATGAGGAAAACTCTTAAGTCATTTTATGGTTACCCCATATTGTCAATCTGTAGGATACATTTATCATTAATATAGCCGGAAAATCATTCATCTAAAAATAAAAAGCATGTTTATTTTCTCTAGTACGCGAAATTCTCCCTTCTTTTGTTATCAGTGTTCCATGTTCCACCATGTTGAGGCGCTGAAACGAAATGCGGACCAAAAGCTAATTTGAATTGTAGGTACACTATTTAGTGTGCACTCCGTTTGTAGACTTTGAGTGTGCATGCTCGAACTGTGCACTGTGCACTTTTGGACACGGCCAAAGAGTCATTCAGGAAGAAAAAAAGTGATTGAACAACGAAGAAGAGTTATACCTAAACACATGACATTACTTTTAAAGAAGCCCGAAAGCAGTTGTCTCTACCGGTAAATATCAGCACAATCTCCCTACCTTTCCCCAACAGTGAAAAATTAAAATTGCCCTGACCATTTTGAACCTAGAGATTAAAAAAATGTTCAGAGAAGAAAGTTCATATCTCATTTAAGGGCTTGATCGTGCGTTTAAAAATTATTTGCCTTTCTCATTGTTAAAGTTTGCAACACATTATTATGAGCTCGGCACTCCGTTTTGTAGGCACTACCTTCGAACTTTTTACATGTCAAGAGAGTTATTAAAAAATACGGGCAACCAGACCCTTAGCTAGAGATTTCGGCGCCCGGGGCGAAAGTAGAATTCGGCACCCCATACAGTCACCTTACAAAGAATTTTTTCTTTTTCTTTTTTACACATAAGAAAAGCAGCTTTTGTTGTTATGCTACGCTGAACTTTTATTAAGCTGCTTGAAAGACCATTACAACAGCCAATAGCGATCATTGCGTATTCTTTTGCAAGTAAGAGCTTCTTTCACGAGGTTTATTTTGAATTCTTGTTAAACTTGACTCTCTTTGGTTCTATACAAATCCACTTGGAGTACAGTTAAGTAAATATATGGGTAACCAGGGCAAGAGTGAACGCCGGGGCAAGAGTGAAAACACATTTTTAGAGAATTGGCATCGTGGGTTAATAAGCGAATGTTGAAAACCAGTTCGGCATGGCACGTTAGGATGGAAAAGGAAATGAGCTGTGTGCGTGCAGTGTGAAGAGCAGCAGAGCGGAAAGTTTGTTTTGGAAGGAATGCAGTAAAAGATTCGTAGGTCGTGTCACAGTATGTAATGTAATTTCAGTTGAAGGTACAGGACTGGAAATATTTCATGAAAAAGCTGTATCGCTTCGTATTTCTTATCAGTAGTACGCAAGGAGAAAAAATGCTTAGACGGGGGATGGCGGGCAATGATTGTAAGATGCCTGAGGCGGGGCAAGAATGTACGGGGCAAGTGTGAACGTTCACTCTTGCCCTTTGTGGTATAGTTGGATAAAGAAAATATAGGAGCCAACATGTAACATTGAGTAAAAGACATTAGCAGAGGTAAGAGAAATTGGCGGCCATAGACTATTAACGAAACGTTTGCATTATCGTTTAGAATTTCACAGCCTGAGCACATGCCATACCGTACGGGAATGTCGACAGGTAATGTTGCGCGGGAACACAAAAGAAGTTAGGAACAGGAAACAAGTAATTCCCATCAGTCATCCAACCAACCAAAAAGCATTACTCATCAGTCAAATATACCTATACCGGACGACGTGATATGCCCTGCCGATTCGGTGGGGAACTGTTTTTCCGATACCCCAAACGTTGAAATGTAGATTTCCTGTATCATATGCAATGAGTGGTATCACGAACAATACTCCAATTTCAAACAAAGGAAGTCTGTGTACGTGTGTGACCACTGTGTACGTATGTAGCACCGCACGTAACATTTTTGTGACGAATGTTGAACTATTTCCTCCTATTTTCATATTTTGTCATTATAACATGTATGATATATTACTGTAACTTTTGTTGGCAGTTTCATTTGACACTAACGTGTTTGGTATTTTATCCTCTTCAGTCTCCTTGTTGAGCCCACTGAACAAATTTTAAGGCCACGTTGTATTATTGCAAACGGGGCAAATGCACTCAAGTTCCGTCATCGAGCTCGTTGAACATTGCACTTAATCTGTATGTGTGAGTAGTGCGAGTTTTGCGTATCTTTTGTTTGTTTTGTGTTCGGAAGTATGGCTGGACGTCCAGAGAAGCGGGAAGCTGCATCGTTCTTTCACAAAGGTACGTCTATTCATTATAAAACCTATTTTAGGGAATACATTTCGCTTCTTTCTTATCAAGAAATGCTCGGTATGTATTATTATTAAGAAATTTCATTGATATGAACTAAAGTCTGTAAATACAAGACGTCATTGTTGGTAGTAGAGTTTCATTAACGTAGCATCGTTTTGAGACTGCTTACCTATTCTCATAACAAAGCCAAGATTTTTGTATGAATTATTAACAATTGTTTCAATATGATGAGTAAAACTTAATTTATAAAAGTGATATGTAGAGAATGAAACAGTTAGTATTCAAATATTAAGCTCTGAGGGGATGAGTGCGCTCAGCTTATTAATATTTCTATTTTACCAGTTTAGTAATCTGTATGTATGACTGAGTTGGGGGGGTCCTCCAGTGCTTGGGGTCCATGGTTCGATCCCAGCTCGCGCCATGTGAACTTTGTGGTGGACAAACACCGTGCTCGTGACTTTTCTCTGGGTTCTCCCGTTTCCTCGCACTTTCTTCATTCCACCATTTCGCACATCTCTCATTATCTCCGTTTCCTTTAGCCTAACCGGCATAAACGTGGGACGTTAAACTTAAAGATTTCATTCATTTCATGAGTTGGGGGAATGGGGACGTCAGCATTGAGGCCATGTGTCCGTATCACGACCGACACGAACACTCGCACAAGTACTGCATCAATAGAAGAGCAAGGAAAAGCTAAAACGAATATATCAAAAACAAAAAGTGCTGCAAAATTAAAAACAAAAATAATGATAAAAGAATAATTATATGGAATAAAAATAGATAACAAGAACAATAAATATAGGACAGAACAATAGCTAAAAGCGTAGCAGCAATTAAAACAATAAAGAGACTAGAAAGCACAGAGAATGTGAGCAACTTCAGAAGCATAAAAACCTGAAGTACCAAGCTAACAATACCATCATCATCCACCAAAGCGCGGGTAAAGGTCTTGTATTTACAGACTTTAGTTCATATCAATGAAATTTCTTACTAATAATACATACCAGACATTTCTTGATAAGAAAGAAGCGAAATATATTCCCTAAAATAGGTTTTATAATGAATAGACGTACCTTTGTGAAAGGACGATGCAGCTTCCCGCTTCTCTGGACGTCCAGCCATACTCCCGAACACAAAACAAACAAAAGAAACGCAAAACTCGCACTACTCACACATACAGATTAAGTGCAATGTTCAACGAGCTCGATGACGGAACTTGAGTTCATTTGCCCCGTTTGCAATAATACAACGTGGCCTTAAAATTTGTTCAGTGGGCTCGACAAGGAGACTGAAGAGGATAAAATACCAAACACGTTAGTGTCAAATGAAACTGCCAACAAAAGTTACAGTATTATATCATACATGTTATAATGACAAAATATGAAAATAGGAGGAAATAGTTCAACATTCGTCACAAAAATGTTACGTGCGGTGCTACATACGTACACAGTGGTCACACACGTACACAGACTTCCTTTGTTTGAAATTGGAGTATTGTTCGTGATACCACTCATTGCATATGATACAGGAAATCTACATTTCAACGTTTGGGGTATTTGAAAAACAGTTCCCCACCGAATCGGCAGAGCATATCACGTCGTCCAGTAGAGGTATATTTGACTGATGAGTAATGCTTTTTGGTTGGTTGGATGACTGATGGGAATTACTTGTTTCCTGTTCCTAACTTCTTTTGTGTTCCCGCGCAACATTACCTGTCGACATTCCCGTGCGGTATGGCATGTGCTCAGGCTGTGAAATACTAAACGATAATGCAAACGTTTCGTTAATAGTCTATGGCCGCCAATTTCTCTTACCTCTGCAAATGTCCTTTACTCTATGTGCTGAATACTCAGAATGTGCTGAATACTCAGAAGGACAATACAGTCCTCACAATATGGACGTCCCAAACCACGCAGCAATTACTCATGTGTCAGATGAGAGTGTCCGATACAAAAACGCGTCAGAATACACTTCGTTTCGATGACTAGGGCGAGAAGATGTATGTCACTTTCCGAGGAGCGGCTTAACTGCGTTCACTTTCATTAGGCTGATCCCAAACCCCTTGCCAATGAGTGCGTATCAATGTGGAAAAATGTGTAAAGATCGCAGTAAGGAAGAATACGCTCCAATACAACTTCAGACAGGGTGGCGTTCCTTTCCCTGGATGCCAAATGATCCTGCACCCAACACAACGATGACACAGTCCTGGTGTTAGAGCTGATGGCTAGATCTCAGAAGAATGTCTTCAACGAGGGCATGCTTAGTGAACACTTCTGGAGGCCCCTAATTGCGCTCGGGGAATCGATGCAAACCAGCGTACAACGGAACGAGAGCGTGAGAGCATGTTCCAGGGCAAGCTTAGTGGCAGTAAATTCAGCAGTATATACGGAACACAGCTGATGTAAGCTATATAATGACAAAGACACAGCCAACAGAATTTCCCTCTTTAAACCGTCCGTATAGAACACATTAAAATTAGGGTACTGTTATAAGAGTGAGGCAAACTGTTGCTGATACACCTGGGATTTAGTATGCTGCTTGCGGTGTGAAGACAAGCGTAATTCAAACCGTAGTGATCGAAGCAGCCTTGGCGTGACAACAAAAAATTGAGGCAATGAAAGAGAGGGCCACAACAATTCGTCAGAAAGGAGACTCTCACACACATGGATGTACCATGGATGTGTAGAGCGACGACGTGCAGCATAGAGGTCGTAAACCTGGCCATCACACAAAAAAAAATCTAGAGAGGTTTATTAGAAATACAGAGCACGTGTGCAGAATAGTTAAGTAGAAGCCTCCTACGACGATATATTATTGAACGTTCGTGGGCTTCAACATAAAGACTGGTAACAGGACAAGTACGAAGCGCGCCAGTAGCTAGTCGAATTTCCAGGTAAAGAACTGCTTCTAGTTGATTCACCAGAGAAGAGCGAGTGGATACATAAACAATAAACCAGGGTGTTCAAAATCAACAGGTTCCAAATGTATCTAGTGCAATATTCTTCTGCCTTTAGGAAAACAGGAACTGCTTCTATGATTTCTATGGAAAGTGAACCGGATAATGGAATGCAGAAAGGGAAATAAAATGGAAAGAACTAACAGTTCACAAATTATCAATATAAACACATTATAAATATTGTTCACATGCTATATTAGTTTAACATAGTCAACACATAACTGAATGTACGATAAATATAGGAATAAATGTACTCAAAATTTAAGAAGGTGAATCTCACTGTTCTTCCAAAAATAAGTATCAGCCGGCTGAACAGGCCCCCCACCCCATCCGGTCAACCCTTCCCCAATGAAACTGTCATTTATGAGTTTCGTAGCACCCCAATTTCACAATATGTAAAACTCCTATCTCTGCGATTCCAACTAATAGCTTGGGACTGAAAATGTTATAACTTTTTGTAGTTCCATGTAACCAGTACATACACATATATGATTCAACGTGTCTCTTGGCGTTTATGTCTACGCTTCTATGTTTTCATTCGACTGTACAGTGTTGCTACAACCGTTGTTTACTCTTACCTCATCAAGGGCCAAGAGTAGAAAATTTTTCCTTCGCCAAAACTATGTTATTCCTCTGTATCCTCTGCTTGCTTTGTCGCAATTAGACTGTATATGTTATTAGAGATAACAGGCTTTCACATCAAAGAGGTATTGCGTCTTTCGCTGTCACCATTACACCGCAATTCTTTGATTTACAAAAAGTGTTTACCCTTGCCCTGGTTGCCCGAACAGTACAACTATTTAGAATGTCTCATACTAGCGATAAGAAATGACATTTCATTACATTAGAAACTATGTGCTTATAAAATGTTAGAAATGGGTGACAGGATTAACTTCTATTAAAATTCCACACTTTTGAAATATAATTCTGCATGTGAAAACATGAATACCATTTTAATTTCAATTCTTTTAAGGTGAAAAATATAATGTGAAATGTAACGGAAATTCAGAAGGAGACTTCATTGTTAATTTCTCAATATTGATCGATGGAGCTGAAGAATATGTTTAATGTTTGCATTTAAAATAAAAAATATAGTTGGCTACGACTTCTGTTTGAAATTCAGGAGTCTTTATTTATTTCAGTTCAGTTTCAGTTTTTTTTACTGATAAAAATTTTTATTTCTTTTATTGTTGAAACAATGGTTTTATAACTTGTAACTGTATAAAAAATGAACATTTATCACCATAAAGCAAAATTTACATGTTCTTCACATAAAACTCCTTTGCAAAGAGCTATTTACCACACTCGCATACACAGTGTTTGGAACATTAACAACAAGTACATACTACACTACAACAGAAGTGCACCAACACACAAACAAGACCTTCACAAAGAAAATAGGTAAACAAGTATTAATTTTGGAAGAATCAAAAATTATCTAGAAGTTCCACATAATTGGCAAAATGTTTCAAAATTACTTAATCTTTTAATGAATGAAAGCTCTGAATTTAAGGTTACTTAATATTAGTTAACATATTAAAAATAAATTAACACACATACACACATATATATTATATATGTGTATATGTTTTATATATACGGTCAAACCTCTGAATAACGGGCACCAATAAGACATGAATCTTTGTCCGTTACTGAGAAGTTACAGAAATTTAATTTTTCACAACTGCATTAACTGATGAAGAATAATATGCTAAAGACGTTTGAGTATTTTCCTAATGGGAGAGGAAAGCGGGATGGAAATCGTTTCTCATTTATTTGCAATTCTCAGATCCTTCTCAAAAGCTGCACTAGGAAACAACTGACCGTCTATTCTCTTTTTCTTTCTTTTTTCTTTTCTTTTCCTTTTCCTTTTTTTGTTTAACGAAAAAAGGCGTGCTTTTTCCTCAACAGAGGTAATACAACTCATTAGCAAGTATCCTCTGAGAATCCTCAGTATGGTCGCGGAAGAAATGTGTGTGTGTGTTTGTGTGTGTGTAGTAGCACGATATCATCGTTGAGGGAATGGAAGAAAATGCAATTTATTGAGAGTGCATATGTTTATTGACCAGACCCACAAAGAATAACCTCTTACAAAGTGAAAAAGGAAGCCGATAAAACTCCAACCCAGACTTGTTCCAGTATCATAAGTAAAGGAAAAATGTATTTCCAGAAACAAAATAAAATAAAAATAAAACGGGAAACATTGCTCCTTGAAAATGTTATTATAAAAGAAACAATGTTTGACTTGTTACGTATGAAATTGTTCTTAAAGATGCAAGTCGCAGAGGAAAAGGGCTAAATTTATTAAGGAAGGGACGATCTTCCGCATAGAATTCTTAGCCATTACGACAGTAGAGAGGGGTCACCTTGGTGTGTTTTTTTTCCTACTGCGCATTCGCAAACAAGCCACGCCCCATTCACGCTGATTGACTGGCGCAGGTCACGTGACCCCGCCCCTGGCCACGACCACGGCCCCGCTCACGTGTGGGAAATCGAACACATTGAACCGTCCACCCACGGTCTTTTATGACTTCCATTTTTTTACTCATTCGAGAAAAAGCAAAGAAGAACAATTTTAAGTAGCTCAGCTTTTTATACCTTTTTTGCCATTTAAGGAAAGGAATAAATAAATATGGGTGTCCTATTTCCTTTTGTACCAACGAGAAAAAAGCGAAGAAGAAACATTTATATCAGGCTTAGATTTTTATGCCTTTTTTGTAATATTTAAACAAATGAAGGGTTAAATTTGTACCAAACAGAAAAAAGCTACACAAATAAACAAAAGAATAAATTCGTAATAACCACAAAAAGCGAAGAAAGACTATTTTAACTGGCTCAGCTTGATATACCATTTGAGCTACTCAAACAAACACGAAGCAACACGTTTGAGTGGCCTACTGAATTTTGTACCAACGGGAAATCTCATTTGTAACTAGCTCAGAACTTTCAGGCCATGTTTTACTATTTAAACAAACGAAGGGATAAATTTGAGAAAGCAAACATGGACAATTTTAACTAACTCAGAATTTTATATCATTTTGTAATACTCAAATCAACGAAGAAACATATTTGGATGGATTATTTAGTCTTGTACTAAGCAGAAAAAGAAAAGAATTAACACTTTGTACTAATCAAGTAAACGAAGGTATAAATTTGTACTGACCAGAAAAGCGAGGAAGGATCAGCATTTGGCATACTTTTTGTGCCATTTAAAAAATAATTAATTTATTGGGGTGTCCTTTTTCCTTTTGTACCAACCAGAAAAAAGCCAAATAGGACCATTTTTAACTGGCTTAGAATTTTATACCTTTTGTAATATTTAAACAAACGAAGGGATAAATTTGTACCCAACAAAAAAGCAAGGAAATACCATTAATAATTTTTGTGCTACACAAATAAAGGAATACATTTGTACTAACTAGAAAAAGCGAAGAAAGACCATTTTAACTAGCTCAGCATGTTATAACTTTTTGTGCTACTCAAACAAAACGAATCTACACATTTGAGTGTTCTACCCAATTTTGTACCAACGAGAAATGCCTTTTCAACTAGCTCAGAATTTCTTGACCACGTTGTACTATTTAAAGAAGCGAAAGGATAAATTTGGGTGACCAATCCAATTTTTCAACAAAGAGAAAAGCCATTTTTAACTAGCTCAGAATGTCTATACCTTTTTGTACTATTTAAACAAACAAAGGAATAAATTTGTTCTAACCAGACTCAAAATTTTATATCATTTTGTAATACTCAAAAGGACGAAGGAATATATTTCTGTGACCTATTCACTTAAGTAGCAAGCAGAAAAAGGAAAGAACTAACATTTTGTACTAATCAAATAAGCGGAGGAATAAATTTGGGTGGCCTATTTAGTTTTGTACCAACCACGAAAAAAAGCTCAGAAAGTCTATTCTTTAACTAGCTCAATATTTCAGTACCATTGTAACTAACTCAAACAAACAAAAGAATAAATTTGAATTGCTTAAGGAAAGAAGGTCAATGGTAATTAGCTCAGCAATTTGTACCTTTTTGTGCTATTAAAATAGACGAAGGTTAAATTTGAGTGAACTATTCAATTTTGTACTAAGTAGAAAAAATTGAAGAATGAATAAATTTTGTTTGCTTCTTTACTTTTATATTAGCAATTAAAAAGCGGAGAAGGTCTATTTTAAATAGTTTAGTATTTATGTACATTTTGTGCTACTCAAATAAACGAAGGATTAAATTTTGATGTTCTACTTTCTGTACCAACCAGAGAAAAACAAAGAAAGACCATATTCTGCTACTCAAACAAACGAAGGAATAAGCTCAGAATTTCTATACTTTTGTCCTATTCAAATAAACGAAGGATTGAAGAAGGATGATTTTAGCTAACTCAGAATTTTCTATCCTTTCGTACTAATCAAATAAACGAAGGAATAAATTTGTGTGACCTATTCACTTTTATAGCAAGCAGAAAAAGTCCCTTTTAGTTTTGTGCGAACCACGAAAAAAAGGAAGAAGGCCCATTATAACAAGCTCGGTATTTTTATAACATTTTGTACTACTCTAATAAATTTGGATGGTCTATTTAATTTTTGTAACAATCACAAGAAAAGTAAAAATGATACATTTTAACTAGCTCAGAATTTGATACCTTTGTGAGGGATTAAAATAAACAAGTGGTTCATTTAGTTGTGGTGCTATATTTTGTATATTTTTGTCACCCAGAAAAATGGCCACTTTAAAGTAGCATTGCTAAATAAATGTTTAATTGCATCTCCCGTCACCAAGTAAGGCTCATGGGTATTGTATGGGTATTGACGTGTGTTTAGCGAATTAGGTCTTACATTAATATAGGTTTACAAAATACTAACGAAGACGCGAAAGTCCAAAGTTTCCCGGTCACTAACTAATTGTTTGAACATAAGATTTAACAAACCAGTGCTGACCTTGGTTACAGAAGAGAGTTGCGTCATAATTCAATTTTAACCTATTTGTGTAGAACAGATTCCATAGCAATTAGCGTTATTAAGGGATGAAGACGTTCTAAAGAAAACTGATGAATGACGACGAATAATTTCAATTGATAAAGAAAGAAGAAAAAGCATTCTTGGCCATTTTGGATCACAGGAGAAGGAATACTAGACGAAGAAGAGATCATATCAAAGTAAAAATCAGCTCACCAAGGAAAAGAAAAGTTTTGAAAGTTCCATGTTGCACACCATCTATAGAAAAGTGCTGAATTATTCATTCTGTTGCTGCAGATGTTTAAGCTTTTCAATATTAATGCACTTTAAATAAAATAAAAAAGGAACGGTACGAACGAGTTACCTAACATTTGTATTGTTAGTATAGTGAGGGTCCTAAAGTACAGTGTATTAACGTAAATTTGTTTGTTATATAACATACGTCACCTTACTATGGAAAAACAAAGACGGTTCATTTTAACAAACTCAGTATTTTACACCTTTTTGTGACATTTTAAGAAATGAATATATATACATACGGATGTCCTATTTCCTTTTGTAGCAACGAGAAAAAGCGAAGAATTACCATTTTTAACTGACTTAGAATTTTATACTTTTTTGTAATATTTAAACAAACGAAGGGATAAACTTGTACCAAGCAGAGGAAGCAAAGAAATGCCATTTAACTAACTAATAATTTTTGTGCTACACAAATAATCAACGGTGTTAATTTGTACTAACCAGAAAAAGCCAAGAAATGCCATTTTTAACTAGCACAGAATTTCTAGACCATGTTGTACTATTTAAACAAACAAAGGAATAAATTTGTACTGAGAAGAAAAAGCGAGGAAGTTTCATTTTGTAATACTCCAATAAACGAAGGAATAAATTTGTAGCAAGCAGAAAAAGGAAAGTACTAACATTTTGTACTAATCAATTAACGGAAGGAATAAATTTGGGTGGCCTATTTAGTTTTGTACCAACCACGAAAAAAGCGGAGACGGTCCATTTTAACTAGCTCAATGTTTCTGTACCATTTTGTACTACTCAAATAAACGAAGGAATAAGTTTGGGTAATCTATTTAATTTTTGTACCAATCAGAAGAAAATCAAAGAAGGTCTATTTTAACTAGCTCACCATTTTACACCATTTCGTACTACTCAAATAAACGAAGAAATAAATTTGGGTGATCTATTCAATTTTGTAGCAGTCAGAAGAAGAGCAAAATAAACGAAGGAATATATTTGAGTGGCATATTTTTGTGGTACTATTTTGTATATTCTTGTGTCACCCAGAGAAAGGGTAACTTTAAAGTAGCATTGTCTTTCCCGTCACGTAAAAAATGCACTATATAAGGAGCTTTGAAATTACACTAAAAAATAATGTCAATAGCCGTTTGCCTTCCACACTAGTAAGGGGCCCTATGTAAAATAAGAAACAAATATGCGTTTAATACACTGTACCTTAGGACCCTCACTACACTAACAATACACATTCTAGGTAACTCGTTCGTACCTTTCCTTTTTTATTTTATTTAAAGTGCATTAATATTGAGAAGCTTAAACATCTGCAGCAACAGAATGAATAATTCAGCACTTTTCTATAGATGGTGTGCAACATGGAACTTTCAAAACTTTTCTTTTCCTTGGTGAGCTGATTTTTACTTTGATATGATCTCTTCTTCGTCTAGTTTTCCTTCTGCTGTGATCCAAAATGGCCAAGAATGATGTTTCTTCGTTCTTTATTAATTGCCATGATTCGTCGTCATTCATCAGTTTTCTTTAGAATGTCTTCACCCCTTAACAACGCTAATTGCTATGGACTCTGTTCTACACAATTATGACGCAACTCTCTTCTGTAACCAATGGCAGTTCTGGGTTGTTAAATCTTACATTGAAATATGTAGTTAGTGATCGGGAAACTTTGGACTTTAGAATCGCCAATCTATAAAAATTGTTCCCTGCAGCAAAGGAAAGAATTATAGTTTTTGAGTTGAATAAAACTGTTCACAGCTAATAATTCAGCACTTTTCTATAGATGGTGTGCAACATAGAACTTTCCTTGGTGAGCTGATTTTTACTTTGATATGATCTCTTCTTCTGCCTTTTCCTCTATCAGTACTGTGATCCAAAATGGCCAAGTATGCTGTTTCTTTTTTCTTTATTAATTGCCATGATTCGTCGTGACTCATAAATTTTCTTTAGAACGTCTTCATCCCTTAATAACGCTAATTGCTACGGAGTCTTTTCTACACAATTATGACGCTACTCTCGTCTGTAACCAATGGCAGTTCTGGGTTGTTAAATCTTACATTGAAATATGTAGTTAGTGATCGGGAAACTTTGGACTTTAGAGTCGCCCCTCTATAAAAATTGTTCCGATTGAGTACCTTAGGACATTAAATGGCAGAAAAAGGTATAAAATGCTGAGCTTATTAAAATGGTCCGTCTTTGCTTTTCTGGTTAGTACAAATTTATACCTTTGTTTACATGATTAATTATTTCCCTTTTTCTGCTTTGTACAAAACTAAATAATCCATCCAAATATATTTTTTCGTTTATTTGAGTATTTCAAAATGATATAAAACTCTGATTTAGTTAAAATGGGTCATGTTCGCTTTCTCAAATTTATCCCTTCGTTTGTTTAAATAGTAAAACATGGCCTGGAAGTTCTGAGCTAGTTACAAATGAGATTTTTCGTAGGTACAAAATTCAGTAGGCCACTCAAATGTGTAGCTTCGTGTTTGTTTGGGTAGCTCAAATGGTATATCAAGCTGAGCCAGTTAAAATAGTCTTTCTTCGCTTTTTCTGGTTATTACAAATTTATTCCTTTGTTTATTTGTGTAGCTTTTTTCTATTTGGTAAAAATTTAACCCTACGTTTGTTTAAATATTACAAAAAGGCATAAAAATCCGTTATAATCGTTGGTACAAAAGGAAATAGGACACCCATATTTATTTATTCCTTTCCTTAAATGGCAAAAAAGGTACAAAAAATGCTGAGCTACTTAAAATGGTTCTTCTTCGCTTTTCTTCGAATGAGTACCAAAACTTAGACTACTCAAGTTATTCTCATTTTTTAATGGTACAAAAAAGCATACAATGCTAATCTAGTTAAAATTGCCTTTCTTTCCTTTTCTTCTGATTGGTAGAAAAATAAAATATATCTCTGAAATTTGTTCTCTCTATTATTTGAATAGCACAAAAAGGTATAAAATGCTGAGCTAGTTCAAATAACCCTTCTTTGATTTTCTTCTGATTGGTACAAAAATAAAATAGATTATCCAAATTTATTCTTTCGTTTATTTGGGTAGTACAAAATTGTACAGAAATATTGAACTAGTTAAAATGGACCTTCTTCACTTTTTTCTGGTTCGTAGAAAGCTAAATACTCCATCTAAATTTATTTGAGTATTACAAAATGATATGAAATTCTGAGTTAGTTAGAAAATGTTTCTTCTTCCTCAGCATCTCAAATGTTGCCTTGTTTAAGAATTATGCGTGACCTTTGACCTCGTTGGTCAGTGCTTTTGGAACACCACCTCAATATGTGACTCCGTTTACGAGTTACTCTGGTTTTGACCACGATGTTTAGTAATTTTGGGACATGCAGTAATTGACGAATGTTATGTTACACAGGGGTTGCTAAAAGGGAACGAGTACACCCCTTGTATTACATAGGAGTGCTGTCATAAAAGGGTAGGGGTGGAACGAATACAGCCCTACTATGTTAAATAGTTGTGTGTTCGTAATCTTATGTACACCCCCCTTTGCTATGTTACATAGGTATTCATTGTCTGCTATGTTTATAGGGGTTGAAAAACATTTCATAAAAGGGAATGAATACACCCCTGCTATGTTTCGTTGTCTTATGTATTCTCCGCTACGCTCGTAGTCTCAGTGTAATTTCTGCTATGTTAAAATAGGGGTTGGAAAATAAGCCATACTCATTTACTAGTGGAAAGAATACAACCCTACTATGTTAAATAGTTGTGTGTTCGTAATCTTATGTTCACCCCCTTTGCTATGTTACATCTCGTTAGTACAAAAATAAATACTCCATCCAAATTCATGTTTTTATTTGTTTCAATAACCCAAAAAAGTACAGAAATTCTAAGCTAGTTAAAATGGCGTTCCTTTGATTTTTTCTCGTTAATACGAAAGTAAATAAGCCACTCAAATTTGTTTCTTCTTCACTTTTTCCTTGCTGGCTCCGTTTACGAGTTATTCGGGTTCAAATATTAGACCTTTGACCTGTATGGTCAGTACTTTTGGTACATGTTGCAGTTGATGACCTATTGCTAACTATGAAAACACCACCTCAATATGTTGTTTCGTTTACGAGTTATTAAGGTTTAAACACTTGAACTTTGGCCTCGATAGTCAGTACTTTTGAGACATGTAGTAATTGATGACCTGTTACTAATGTAGAAACAGCACCTCAATATGTTGCTTCGTTTAAGAGTTATTAGGGTTTAAACATTTGACCTTTGAACTCGATAGTCAGTAATTTTGAGACATGTATTAGTTGGTGACGTATTACTAAATGTGGAAACAATATCTCAATCCGTTGCTTCGTTCACAAGTTATTCGAGTTTAAATATTTGACCTTTGACCTTGATAGTCAGTACTTTTGGGACATCCAGTAGTTGATGACTTATTACTAAATGTGGAAATAGTGCCTCAATACATTGCTCCGTTTACGAGTTATTTAGGTTTAAATATTTGACCTTTAACCTCGATGTTCAGTACTATTGAAATATGTATTAGTTGATGACCTGTCACTAAATGTGGAAATCGCACCTCAATATGTTGCTTCGTTTACAAGTTATTAGGGTATAAACATTGACCTTTCACCCTGATATTCAGTACTCTTGGGACATGTTGTAATTGATGGCCTGTTACTGAATGTAGAAATAGCACCTCAATATGTTATGATTTATTCGGATTTAAATTTTTGACTTTGGCCTCGATGGTCTATACTTTTGGGCCAGGAGTACCGGAGTAATGCTTGTGTGATTTCTGCTTGTTGCATAGGTGCTGATTGAAGGGAACTAATACACATATTCTCTGCTGTATTAAATAAGGGTTGTAATCTGTGCTACATTAAATAGTGGTTAAAAAATAGGGTTGAACAAATAGGTGTTTGTAGTCTCTGTGTAATTTCTCCTATTTTAAAAAGTGGTCATAAAAGAGAACGAGTACACCTCTAAAAATGTGTCATAAAAACAGTTTACTATATCTGGTCAAATCTCTGCTATGTTAAATAGGGTTGGAAAATGTACTCATAGTCTAATGCTTGTATAATATCTACTATGTTATATAAGGGTTGCAGTATGTCAGAGATGTGTTTATAGTCTTTTTCTATGTTACATAGGAGTGGTGTTCGTAGTCTCTGAGTTCACAGTGTTATGTATTCTATACAATGTTACGTATGGCTTGATAAAAGGGAACGAATAGACCCCAAGTAGTCTTTGCTTGTTACATAGAAGTGCTGCTAAAATATGCTTTCGTAATCTCTGTGCTCATAGTCTTATGTCATATTTGCTATGTGAAAATAGCGGTGCGAAAACACCCCTGTGCTATGTTAAATAGTGGTTAAAAATAGCCCATGCTCTGTTATGTTCATAGTCTTTGTGCAATATCTGATTGGATTATGTGTTCATAAAAGCAACGAATACACCCCATTATTGTCAGTTATCTTAGTAGCCTTTCTATGTTACATACTCTAATGTAATTTTTGCTCTATTAAAATAGGGATGTAAAATATGCCATACTCTTATATGAGCTCTGCTATGTTAACATAGTGGTTGAAAAATAATCCATGCTCTTTTATTAGCTCTGCTATGTTACATAGTCTTATGTAATTTCTGCTATGTTAAAATAGACTATACTCTTTTATTAGCTCTGCTGTGTTACATTGTCTTATGTAGTATGTGCTATGTTAAATAGGCGGTTGGAAAATTTTATAGATCTGCTATGTTTGTACTCTCTGTATGATTTCTGCTATTTGAAGAAAGGGGTTGAACAAATACAACCCTGCTATGTTACGTAGTCTTATGTATTATCTGCTATGCTCAAATAGAGGTTGAAAAAGTGATCATAAAAGAGAACGAGTACACTCCTAAAATGGAAGTCGTAAAAGACCATGGCTGGACGGTTCAGAGCGTTCGTAGTCTTATGTAATTTCTGCTATGTTATGGAACGAATACATCCCTCCTATGTTACGTAGTCTTATGTAATATCTGCTATGTTCAAAGGGCCAAGTGGGCGTGGCCGGGGGGCAAGTGGGCGTGGCCGGAGGCGGGGCCAAAATGGGTATAGCTGTGGGCGTGACCAGGGGGTGTGGCCAAACGTGGGCGGGACCAAGTGGGTGGGGCCGGGCCGGGGTCACGTGACCGACGCCAGCCAATCAGCGTGAAGTGGGCGTGGCTTGTTTGCGCATGCGCAGCAGGAAAAAGAAACCCCAAAGTGGCCCCTATCTACTACGACTGACCCTGGATAAGTGTTATTGCATATTGAAGGTCTTCTAGGAAGGTTTTCCACCAGAAAGCAGTTTATTTCGGGCAGAAGAGAAAGAAGAACTTCAAGTTCAGTTTGAAGCTGTTCTGTTTGATGGTTCACCAGGCCTGGACTCATGGTAGATACACTTGTGGGGAAAAGATTTTCTACTGTATTTTTTTGTCTACTGTATGTAATATATCGCAGAACCGATAATAATTCCTGTCCGTTATGAAGAGGTTATCAAAACTTTTGGGGGTGGGAAAGGACTGTCCGCGTACGTACCTGATAGTGGCCTTAGAAGAGAGCGTTTTGTTCCGTAACGAAATAGTATATTTTTGCCGGGACAGAAACATTTGTCTCCATTATAGAGGTGTCCATTATTGAGAGGTGTCCCTCAGGAGAGGTTTCACTGTATGTAAATAGAATAAATACAAAACTAGATTCGTGCACAGACGCAAGAAATAAAATATCCTGGCGATACAAGTAGTTGATGAAGAAATGATCCCAATAAATTCCTTCAAATTGGAAGCATTTTATATATCAAAGGAATAAAAAAATACACTGGTGGTGATCAGTCTTTGAAAAATGCGAAATTCGTTAAGTTCTGACCCCTTAAGCCCTTATTCTGCAACTGCTGGAAGTTCGAAAATGTTATTGTTACCCCAGTTTAACTTTATTTTTAATATTCCCGCGGAAACAGCAGCGATCATATGTCTCTTCTCTCTACTCATTTTCATACCTTCATTTTCACCGTCGTGATTAATCCGATTGTGTAGAAAAGCGTGAATAACTAAGCAAACTCATCACCATTACAACTCCGAACACGAATTTCAGACTTTGACCGATTGGTTTATAAAACGCTCTTGAGTACACTATAAATCATAACTTGGCACCTTATCACCTCGTCATTAAAAAATTAAATACAGTGTAATAACTTTCTTTAAGTACTAAGTAAGAAGTTGGGATTGTGATTGAAACGCTTGTATTACGAGCCGAGCGAACAAGAAAATTTTTAACTACACTATTTCTTTGAAAACCGACAACAATATTGATTTAACAGGCCGACCAAAGTTTAAAGGAGCGATGTTTCTTTTCGTCATTTACAGCACTCTTTCTTTCTCCTTGCTCTTTCGGCGCCCTCTTGCCATCAGCGTCCAAGGCAACCGCCTCGCTCGTCCCCTTCCAGCTACGGCTCTACGAGCAGTGTATCCGAGATTAAGCAAAATAATATAAAACGATTGATAATTTTCTTATAAATGACAGTAAAACATTTTAAAACTTCTGCCACTAACTTTCCCCTTTTATCATGTGAAAGTGGCCCAAACCAGTGTTTGGCAAAATCAATTGAAATCAATAGCAATTGATCAATCAATTAAAACTAATTGCTCAGAAAATTAATTGCAATTGATTTCAATTGCAATTGCTTTCAATTTGTGATTGACAATTAATTTCAATTGCAATTGAATTCAAACATAAAGTTTGCAATTAAATTTTCGTGAATTGTTAATATGTCAACCAGCAATTGAAACTTTTAAATGTTAATTGTCAATTGCAAAGGATGCAATTGAAACATTTAATTGTTAAGTGCAATTGACAATTGAAACTTGTAATTGTTAATTGCAATTGAAATCAGCATTAAAACTAAAGATAAAAAGATGTGTGTATATTGTGTTGACCAAGTTGTTACTGTTTTACATTTTTCAAATAAGGTACTTATAAGAAATGGTAGTAACTACCATCCCTTCGCACCCTGGAAAGAAAGCCGTGAAACTCAGTATTTTTTAATATATTATGTTTATGGTATTATCCCCCCTCGAAGAAACTCTATATGCCCGTCGTGCATACAATAGGGATGGGCACGAGCGACCTCGAGCGAGTTTTCTTCAAAACTCGACTCGACTCGAAGCAGGCATCTTTGAGCTCGACTCGAGAACTCGGCTCGAAAAATTTCCCCAACTCGACTCGAATTCGTATCGAGTTTCGAGTCGAGTCAAGCCAAAACGAGCCAATTCGATCTAAATCCTTTGTGTAGTTCCAAATAGTACTCTCTTTAAGTATCCTACATAGACAATATAATTATCAATGACAATACTACTACTACTATAACTAATTATTATTATAACACCGTGTATAAACATGGAGTATAGGCGGTTTGTATCTGAATACTAAAAATCAATATAATTGAACTCATTGTAATTGGTCCAGGACAAACACTTTACCATGCCGTACTAGCTGTTATGCCAGTTCGTCGCACGGATCAGATAAAATATCAATCTAAACAAACTGAACAACTAAAGAACAATTAAGAAACAATTCTAAACTTGGATATATTTTGTGTGTTTCCATTGGGAGGGCCTATCGGGGCTGAATTTGAACGTAAACGCTATCGGGATTGTCACTATACATCTGAGCAAACCCGATAAATATGGATTCGACACAAATATTGGTCATTTTCTACTACTTTTACATGTCCCAGTAAACGCCCCCTGAGACCCGCTTCGTTCGAATTGTAAAAAAATCGCCTCTGGCCACCAGCCGATACCGCAAAAATTATGAATGTGACACTAACATCTGCAATTTACTAATACTTCTTACATATCGCGGTAGAAGCCCCTATGATCCTCTGGTTCCAATTTTGAAAAAGCAACACCTCTGGCCCGCAGCCGATGGGGGCTGTATTTGGAAGTCAAAGACTGTGGGAGTATCGTCATTCATCTCAGCGAAAGCGAAAAATATGGATTTGACACTAATATTGGTCATTTTCCATTATTTTTACGTCTTGTAATTCTCGACCCCCGGTGACTCCCGGCCCGCCATACAATGGTGGCTGAATTTGAAAATCATCGCTAATGAAAGTATCACCATTGATCTCAGGGACAACGAAAACTAAGGATTTGACATTAATATCGGTCATTGTGGATTATTTTTACATATCTCGTGACCCCCTTTATAATGCGCCCGTTCCTTAGCTGGTGGGGGCTAAATGTGAAAGTAAACGCGGTCTTGAGTTTCACCATTGAGCTTAGCTACCCCAAAAACTATGGATTTGACATTAATCTCGGTCATTTTCGATTATTTTTACATATCTCGGAATTCCCCCGTCTGGTGATCCAAGGCCCGTATACAATGGTGGATAAATTTGAAAGTCATCGCTAATGGTAGTGTCACCATTGATCTCAGCGACAGCGAAAGCTATGGATTTGACACTAATATCGGTCATTTTGGATTACTTTTACTTTTCTGTATCCCTCTCTCCTCCCAGTTGACCCCCGGCCCGCAACCGAATAGGGTGAATTTGGAAGTTAATGCGATCGGAGTTTTATCATTGGTCTCAGCGACCGCGAAAACTATGAAATCGAAACTAATATCTGTCCCCGTAAACGCCCCCTGAGATCCCCTGGTTCAAATATTCGCAAAAACGCTTCACCTTGGTCTGGGACCTGGACCAAGGTATCTTTGACTAGGGATGCGCTCGATTCGAGACATGTCTCGAATCTCGACTCGACTCGAATATTTCGAAAATCTTTCTATAATTTTTAATATTATTTTGAAGAAAGTATTCACTCAGAAACAGCCTTGAAACCAACTGCAGAATTTATTACTTTAGGAAATTATAGAACGCAATATTATTATTATTATTATTATTATTATTATTATTATTATTATTATTATTATTATTATTATTATTATTAGGTATTCTGCCTTTCAGCAGGCCCTGGGACTAATGAGGATTTTTTTTTTTACTCAATTTTAGATTTTGGCCTTGAATTGTTTCTTCCACTTTTCTCGATCTTTAGCTTCCTCTTTTAACTCCCAATATTTTCTCCTATCTTTCAAATCTTGGATCAGCTGTATTCTTCTTCTTCCTATTCCTCGCTTCCTTTCCATCTTTCCTTCTATGGCGGTGTTAAGAAGACAATTTCTTCGCAAGATGTGTCCAATCCAATTGGCCTTTCTACGAAGAATGGTGGTTAGAAGTATTCTTTTCTCTCCTATCCGTTTTAAAACATCTCAGTTTGTTGCTCTTTCTGTCCATTTTATCTTCTCCATCTTCCTCGAACACCACATTTCGAAGCTCTCCAAATATTTCTTCTCTACCTTGCGTAATGTCCATAATATATAATGTAACATTTGTTGTACATCACATATTATGATACGAGACTATTTTACATGGTATATTACAATAAATGGACTGCTTGGATGCCAAGAACTAGTAGAGATATGTACCTTTTACTTCTATAGATAGGTATTTTTAAAAGGATTTTGTAAACACTAAATCATAAAACAATAAACTACGTACAGTAGTTACGGTTTTGGTTCTCAGCATAAAAGAAACTTGGATTGTCCATGAGATATTGAACTTCAACTTTCACTCCTGGAAAATTTCAATTTTGCAGTTAGGCCACTTGGCATCAAAGCAGTTCATTGTAAGATAAATACACTCCTTACTTTACTCTAGTAACATAGTTGTTCAGGATCCTGGGATTTCCATCCTCTCAAATGACAGCTGAACGATTGCTTGATACATAGGAGTAATAGTGTACGAGTTTTCGAGTTCTGGTGCGTCTCTGTATTTACACACTGATATAACTTTTAATATGAATTTATTTAGCTTTCTTTTGTTATTGACTTAACACCGACTTCTCTCTGTTATCATGGAGGTGTTCATTCGCTAGACATTGATTCTGCGCACTGCTGAAGGAGAAATGGGTTTAGTAATTTTTATTTTCCGAAATTCACGTCCGAAAAGTATTTCACTTACTTACTAATCTTTCTGCAACGCTATTTGCTTTTTCTTTCTTTCTTTTCATGACAGTTCCAAATAGTTTTGTTTGGTGCTGGGAGTATATTTTATATTCACCTAATAAAATTACGGGTTCATTTTGTAATCAGTTTTAAATTTACAGAAACTATTATGTTCGCAATCAAATCACACTAATTGTTTAATGCATTTCGTATGCTTTTGTTTTTATGCAGCTCATTAAGGAAAATCTATTTCATAATCGTAACATTCATTACTTTAAATACTAAGAAACTATAAAGGCAAAGGTGCATCGACCTAGCCCCGGGGCCGCTGTGACTCAGTGGCACAGCTTTCACCCTTGGTGTGTGAAGACTCTGATTCGATCCCAGCTGGTACCAAGTGGGCTTTGTGGCATAGAAACACCGTGTGTGTGGACTTTCTTGTGGTTCTTTAGTTCCCTTCCACTTACTTCATTCCACCATTTCATTCATTCTCTACCTCACCGTTTTCTTTAGCTTACAAATGACTGTTTACTTGCCCACTAGTTTTATCATTGTGAACTAAAACTCAAGTGCGCAGTTATCTTAGATATTTCTGTCCCTTTTTACTTTACAACTTGAGGTGGGATGAGGGTCAGGATAGATCTAGTGATATACCGCTGAAAGAAATGCTTCAGTACAGTGTCGGAAGCGGTATGTATTGTTTATGTTACTTACAATGCTACTTCCCTATAAAATATAAATTCACCCTTTCTCCCCTTCCCTTATTCGAATACAGTGAACCGACTCTTTTGCTGAAGAAAGATGCTAAGGGAAAATTGAACTATCTGTGTCTTAAAATTTTCTTTGAAGTGCAGTCTTTTGTGTTTGTAAGGTTTTGCGAGTATGTTTTCACATCGATATGAAAAGATAGCGAGCCAAATGTTTAACCATGGACTCCTGCTGCGAACTGACCGAGACTAAACACATCATGTCGCTCTGCTCATTTTCTCTCGCACACGTGAAGTGGGTTTGTTGTTTCCAAAACAAATGGAAAGAGTTATCTGGTGCTTTTGGGTATTTTCCCCGCGAACAGGCATCATCGTTATATTTTAATGATCAGAAGAAATATCAAAACCATCCGATACACATGATACGAAAGAGCGAACAGAGGGAGGCAAATATTACAATAGACCAAGTTTTCCGCGTGGTACCGCGTGGTAACGATATCATTTGGTGCACATCTCTATGAAGTTGTTTTCCACATAAGTATAGCTTACTTATATTCGAAATAGCTCCTTCGTGTCACAGCTGATGTTTCGTGCTAGGATGAAATGGAGAACTGCAACATTTGCTTCTTGGTAAACTTATCAAAGGCGGATCCAGGGGGCGATCGGGGCAATCGTCCCCCCAGAAGAGGAAACTTTCTTATTTTATATATATAAATAAAACCCATCCCAAAGTTTGGAACCCTTAAGGTGATATGGTACCCCTAGCAACCTTGAAAGGTAGCCCATTTAAAAAGCATAGCAAAGTTTTTCACTATTTTCTTCTTTATTATTAAAGTTACAACGTCAAAATTTGAACAAACCTAGAGGAGACACATATCTATGCCTTGTGTGTTTTAGATTTTGAAAAAAACAGTAAAAAAGCTTCTATGTTCGACTTTAATAGCTTGGCAACGCAGATGTAACCCTCCCACTCAAATTTTGAGTTGGTGTCTCCTTTTGTTGAAATGTCTATTGACTCCTTTTTGAACCTCCTTGTCCGCGTCTAGTGGTCGTCTTTCTGCCTGTCCTTCGAGTCGTGGTTGCTTGAAATGTGAATATCGACGGAAAATCACTTTATGAGTGACAGCAGGAGGGATAATAGTTTAAATATCTGTGCCGTGAAAAGACAACGGAAAGCGAGATATTCCAGCCGACCGAGGAAAAATATCGAACGACTTTCGGCTTCAGAAACATAAGAAAAGAGAAGAAAGAAGTGCTATTGTGTTTTATATTTCTGTGGTTATTTCTTGCGTTTCTATGCTTCTTAATTTCTATACAGTACTTAAATGCTGAATGAAAGATGATAAATCGAACGGTTGATAGATAGGTAGATGATAGAAGTAATTTATATATATATATATATATATATATATATATATATATATATATATATATATATATATATATAGAGAGAGAGAGAGAGAGAGAGAGAGAGAGAGAGAGAGATAGACAGATAAGCATATAAATGCAGAAAAATATTTTCCAAAAATGATAAATAGCTAGAAACGATATAGGGGAAGGTGGTCGAATTCTGCGCGGCGGATAATTCTACGCACACGTGTTTCTTGAACTTCGAGATTTTTTACGACAGATTGGTTGCTGCTGCCACGAAGGAACCATTACTAGCAACTAACATTAAAGGAAAGAAGCCATTATGTCAAATGTTTAGGCTGTAAGTGGCCATTGAATTATTTCTTTCTTGTTGATGTTAAATTTTCTTGAAACAAATTAAGAGGTAAGTTCTATACTTTACTAGCAGCGTTCACCCCGCTTCGCTGCGGTCACCCCGGAACGCAATAAACCTTGTTAATTAGATAATTTTTACTTTTTCGCTTTCAAGTGATATGATAAAAACCATAGTAGATTCCAGTAAATGTTAACATTATATCGCCTGTCATTTATGTTAACCCGCCGAGTCACATGGTCATGCGGGTTGCATATAAATACGTTTATTTTTACCTATGATGAACTAATAACAAAGGATTTGTACGTATGGACACTTGAATGGTCAATTATCTCAAGACACTGGTAATTAAAAATTAAAGTGATATGATAGAAACCATCTAGGGTCCAAATCCTAATAACCCCCCAAAAATGAAAGAAATTGGTTCAGCCGTATTAGCGTGATGAGTTCACAAAGGATTTGTGCGTTCTCTTTTATATATATAGATATATTTCTAGGTAGTTACTTTTATGTTCCATTTATATTGTACAATGGACATTATAATCATGGCAATTCGCAGTGCTAATCAATATTTAATATGTCTTATTTTCGTGTTTTTTGTTAAATGGGGGAGTGGGGTTATTCTGCGCAAAATTGAGTGCGCAGAATTGCATCTCAAGAGTGTTTATGTTAATGACAAGCATATGTAATAGATCCACAAAATATCGTCACTCATTACAGATGCCGAAAAGAAGAGAAAGAACAACTACGAGAGGTAGTTATGCAGAGGAACAACTAAGAGAAGTTGTCAGTGCTGTTAAAAGTGGGTGTGCGATTCGAGAAGTTGGAAGATTGTACGGAACAGTAGGATATGTTATTTGTCTACGCATGAAAACTGGAAATACGGTGCTAGTCTCGGAAGGAAATCACTGTTCTCGCGAGAACAAGAATGCGAATTGGTGGACTATGTGATTATCGTTGCAAATTTATTTTTTGGTATCACACCTACAGACCATTGGCGTTTGGCATACGAATTTCTGAAGCAAATAGAATTGCCCATAATTTTGATGGAAATACCGAAGTTGCTAGTATGGACTAGTTAAAACTGTTTCTTTAAAAAATCCACGAATAAGCCTAATGAAACCTGAGGGAGTAAGTTTGAATAGGATAAAGGGATTCAATGAAGAAGCCGTGACACTATTCTTCAATAACTTGGAAGGAGTAATAAAAAAAAAAGCTCCATTTTCCCCTAAGTAGAATTTTCAATGTGGACGAAACGGGTATTTCGAACGTATAAAAACATGTGAGAATTTTAGCACCTACCTTCGGAAACAGGTAGGAACTGCTATTTCATACGAGCCTGGAAAGACAGTCACTGTTGTGTGTGCCTGTAGTGCATGTGGAATCTTCGTCCCACCCATGTTTATATTGCCTGTGTCACAACAATAAAAAAAAGGTCCAATAAGTACAATCTATTTCTGTAGTAATAATGGATGGATTAATGAAGATGGTTGATGCAATGGATTTATAACTTCAGAAATGTTTTGCGCCCATCTACGACCGGTCCAGTACTTCTAATACTTGACAACCATGCTAGCCATATTTCACTCCTAATTCACATCTATTGTTGAGAAAGTAATACCATAATATTATCAATAGCTCCCCATACACCTCAGGATTCAGCCGTTTGACATTCCTTTCTACACACCACTGAAAACAATGCTCTCTTTTTTGAAATCCCTTATCGTCATACGCTCATTGTTTCAATGCACTCAAAAATATGTATTTTTTTCAGTTATAAAACAAGTAGACAATAAAGTATATAGTGAAATTTGTAGTCCCCCTTGTCGTTCGTTTTCTGAACTCACTCCTTCCAGTGTTTCTTTCAGAAACAACGTTCCGAGGGTCTTAGTATTCTGCGGGTCAATGCTTGCACTATTCTATTTATTATTACATTATAGACGTGTTATATTGGTCTCCTCGGAGGGAAAGGGGGCACTCTCAGAGCTCCAGGAGGGCAGTGCCTCCAAAAAACATGCCTAGAGGAAACACTGACTCAATCTAGATATATATCTAAGTAAGTTATTTGTTATCTTGCTTTAAACATATATATTAACTTCGCGCAGAATTATCCCACATTACGCGCAGTATTACCCACCTTGTTAGGTAATTCTGCGCAAATGTATAGATCAGTTTTTTTTTTCTGTTGTCGAGGACTGGTGTGAGCTTTTATTCAAACTTCGTCTTTATCTTGTCTACTACATAGCAAACAATGGTTGTGCAAATTTACGTCGTTATGCTTACAAAAACAACGGACAAATAACGATTTTTCCCTTAAGGGCGTTGGCATTCTACTCAGAATTACTAAAGAACGCAATTTATCGAAATGATCTGAGTATATAACATTATAGCAATATATTTAATAGTAGTAATGATAAATTTTATGTTGATATAATCAATGTGCGCTTATATAATTAATTAAAAATTAATTAAAATTTGTTCGAGTTTAGTGCAATAATTAATAAAAATTTCGTTCCGAAACTTGAATATGTTATTCCCTAATTATTATTGATTAGAATGAAATGGTATTAAATTTTTCTTGAAGCTTGATTTGTTTAATTATCTTAAGAACTAGATATTGGAATGAAAAAATGCAATTAAACTGCACACCACAGCGCAAGTCCGTTTTTTGACTACTTATATTTGTCGAAAGAGGCCACCGATCTTCAACATTTATATATCGTTCTAAGCACTGAAATGTCTCCTTCATCTGGATATTATACTTCATCATGTATTACCAACGTACTTTATGTATTTCGAGAATAAATGCGCAAAGTGTTAACATTTTAAAAGGAACATCTGTACGCTAGCGCCACTCGCATTTTCGACGGGATGTTCTACAACTACAAGGTCCTACTATCACCTATTTCGCAGTGTAGCTAACGAATTTAAGTTGTTACCAATCAGGCGTGAGCTGATATACTGCAAATACATAATGGCTCGTAAACGACCTTTATCAAAAACCAGAAAACGAAATAAGCGCTCAAAATCTGCTCCAGCCGCCGCTAAACGTCGCAAAACTGAAATTGTTGTTTCTGTTGATGATTCTTCTCCATGTTATCAAGAACAAGAAACCGGTGAAGATTGAAGACAGCATGATGAATGGTAAGATTATGTATATATATATATATATATATATATATATATATATATATATATATATATATATATATATATATATATATATATATATATATATATATATATGATATATATAGACTTCGTGTTACTGGAGTATGTTAGTAGATAACTCTTTATATTCGTTTCACTTATTATTTAATGTATATTTACATTATTTTTGTCTCTCTTGTTTTTAAATTATGTTTTGTTTTCGTTGTTTAGCATCTGTTCTCAGTACCTACCAGTTTTTATATACAATCTGTAATATATTGACTCACTAGTTAGACTGGGACGGAATATTGTACTACATTTAATACTCTCTCACTGCGAGCCACACAAGGGTACCAGTGACAAGGAGCGATGTATACGAAAATGATGTTGATTAAAGAGAAGAAGTACGATTATAATTACATGCTACTTGGTCCTCAAACATATTTGTCAAATAAAATATTCACTTTTGCAAAACTGAGCTAGGCAGCTTCAGAACTGCGTAAACTGACGAGCAACTAGTTATATAATGCAGTATAACTATATGGATATTGTTCATGGGTGGACAACTTCACACTATCCCTCCTCTCCCTAATTTATTTCTAGTATAAAAGAACTCTTTCGAAAATAATAATTTTAGCAACTAACCTAAACTAACGATTTGAAGTGAAAAATCTCAAAGTCTGACGGGTAAGTGTGAAGTTGTCTCGCCCCTTATTCCATTAGTTTGCATAATAATAATAATAATAATAATAATAATAATAATAATAATAATAATAATAATAATAATAATAATAATAGTAATAAGTCTCATCTATCAGTTATGAGTACATCCTATCTCGCAAAACGGTGGGGCAAGCAGATGAACCAAGAATTTCTCTGCTTTGCACATCACGTGACTGGCTGGCTTCGGGTTAGAATTCCAAGAATTGAGAAGAAGCAAGCAAACGAGGGAATCAGATAATAGCCCCCTACTCTTTTTTCATTTGTGCTGCACAGAGGGTTTTCACATTGGAATTGGTATGTCATTTGTACTCCCCCTCCTGCCAAAATGTTTCTAAGTATTGACTCAGCCGCGGGCATTTCAGGTGCCATAGTAGGGTATCTGTTTCGCTTTATTTCTTTCTTTCAAGGCATGCTAAAAACACCAGAGTCACTACGAAAAGTAGTGCATTTCATATATTGTAGCTACAAATGAGTGTATTATCCATGTTAGCATGCGTCTCTATCCTGTCATCTGGTTTATAGTTTTAGTCGTCTTGATCCACCATTTTTTTTTTCAACGTAGACCAAGTGTTCACATCGGGAATCATATCCGCAAGCCCCCGCATCGTAGGTTAAGACTTGAATGATTTTTTTTTTCTAAAATTTATTTACATGTACTATAGGAAGCAATTTATGCAGCTATTTAATTCACTTGGGTACTTTCTAGTGGAAAAAAGTTGTGTAGAAACCAAGGATGTAGCTAGGGGGAGCACGGGGTCCAAATCTTGACTTGCCTTCCAAATATTTAAACTAGTATATAAATATTAGTTTTCTATTTATACTACTAGTTTAGTATATATGCCCCCCACTCAAATCAGAGCTCTGGCTCTACGTTCCTGGTAGAAACTTAAAAAAAATGTAATTGCTGAGCATTTTGAACGCCCGAAAACGTGATTCGCAAAAAAAAAAAAAAAAAAAAAACTTTTGACGCGCAATTACCAGCTCTGATGATAATTGCATCACGAAAGCTGTATGATAAAAAAAAAAATCATTTCTCAGTGAGATCCGACTTTTCCAACTTCTAAAATGTGGAATTTGCTATTTATTTTTCTATAGAAATATTTTTTTCATTTGCTCAGAATTTTCTGGGATGGGTTGGGTATGGACCCATAGACCCCCGTCCATCTGCACGTCTCTATATATATCACGTAGCTATCATTGTATCCCAATGATGCCTCTGAAACTTCTGGATTAATTTTAGACTTCCAAACTATGCTATGCATAAGAAATTGAAGTCCTTTAGAATGGCTGTGTCCGTCCGTCTGTCTGTCTGTCTGTCTGTCAACAGGTATCACAGCAGAAACGGTAAGAGCTATTTTCATACAATTTAAGCGGTAAAATCTATCGACAAGTGGTTTTCGGGAATCGATTCAGCATCCCATGAACAGATTTCATCTCATTCAGCAACCTCCTACTTAAACCGGAATTGGTCAATTTTTACCACTTCCTGTTTCAACAGTAATAGTCATAACCCAGAAACGATAATAGCTAGCGTCAAACGGTTCTCAGGAATCGATTCAAGGTGTCAAGGAAACAAAACGCTTCGACTTCTGTATTTCCACTAAAACCGGAAGTGGTAGAAATTCACTACTACTTCCGGTTTCAATATTGATTTTCATTGACATAAAACTGTAAGAGTTATCGACAAGCAGTTTTCAGAAATCGGTTCAGCATCCTAAGAATATGTCCTATCTCCTTCACCAATCTTCAAGTTAAACCGGAAGCTATACAAATCGACCACTTCCGGTTTCAACAGTATTTGTGATAACTCAAAAACGATAAGAGATATCGACAAGAGGTTTCTGAGAATCGATTCATTGTTCCAAGAATAGATATAATCTTCTATTTAAACCGGAAGTGGTAGAAATCAACTACTTCCGGTCTCTACTATTTCCAGTTTTACTATGTAATTTGTATAGTTTGGAAGTCTACCGTAGTTTCACACTGTTGAACGATACTTACTTGTTTCTTCTTTGCAGCTTTGATTCTGAAACTTTCATACTTGAGACTGAGCGTGGAAATGTTACTTTATAAAAGAACGGCGACTACGACTTGTTAGTTATTTGTACTTCAAATGTCGAGCATGCAACCGGGAAGTTAGCCATTCTACTGAGAAATTGGACTCAAAAACGTAAGTGTCAACTGTTAATACGTCAGCAGTTTGGGCCACGGTATCTATAGGAAGTGGTTACTCTCACCTAGAAGAATTACTCAGCATTTTAGATATTCCATGCATGAGCAAGACTAACATTGAAGGGAAACTTGAATCCGTAAGTATAGTCTATGTTTTTGTTCTATATTTATCCAGACACATGTACACAAACCAATCAGACAGCATCATATTGTGCGTTTGAGTTTAAAATTAGATATTGCATATGTTAAGCTATAGCGAGTGACAAAATCTACTATCTCATTTTGATAAAGTATCTGTAAATAAAATGAGTTCATGTGGTTAAAATAAAGAATGTACTACAAGTGTCAGTAGTGTGAGAAAATTTGTAGTATTTTGACGAAAACAGGAAAAAGATCTTCAATGTTCATGAAGGGATTAATGATTTGGGGAAAACCAAATTGTAGCCTAACGTTCATTCGCTACTATGACTCAACCTTACTGTAAGTGATGAATAAGTCTCATTGCTTGGTATAGCGCGTACGTTTTGTCTTCTTTTATCGTAAATATTTTGATTTACTAGTTTTTTTCGAAATGAGACGTGATTATTTTATTTTTCGTTTTATAAAGTAAATTTGATGTGTTTTACATGTGCCACTTGTTTTTTCTTTCGTGATTTTTATTTCGGAGAATCTCGTCATGAGGCTTATTTCCCTTTACCAACATCCTTCTTCGTACGTACACAAAAACATTAAGAAGAATTATTTTTCATACTCATCTCCGAACCTTATACATTTTATCGTTGTTCTGTAATTGACTCCTTTCTCTGGATGGATACACATTGAGTAAGTAGAGAAAATTATGAGAATTTCTGGGAGCCTATCAGTTTTATGGATTCGAGTAATTATAAAATATGTTTCAACTCTACGATTCCAGGTTGTCTCGAAACTTCGTTTTTACATATTTCGCAAACATATACCTCGACAAAGATAATTTTGAAGGATATGTTTAATGAACATTCCTTTTAATGTTTGTAGGAAAAGTAGCTATTTGTGCTTACAATATCCCTTACAAATTTCAGTTCACCCTGTCCTGTTTCAAGAATGCTTTACATTATTTTTCATATTAGGTCAGCTCAGATGAAAGAACTTTAATTGAAGTATCCTTCCGCTGACAACATGGGAATTCGATTTATGAAGAACATCGCCGCAACCGTCTAATGTCATCCATCTTCGGTAAAGTTGTGAAACGTAAAGATCACACTTCGTGCCATGTATTGGTGAAAGACATTTTACACAAGAGAAATCTATCGACACCATCAATAGAATACGGAAGAAATCACGAAGATGTTGCCCTACGAAAGTTTGCGGAGGAGAAGAATGTGACAGTAGAGAAACGAGGATTATATATTGATTCTAAGTATAGTTTCTTAGCTACTAGTCCAGATGGCAAGGAATATTTTTCAACTTCTTTGTTGATATAATATAATAAGTGTTTAAGTCTAATAAGTGCTGTTTGTTCAGTGTGCTATAATTAGAGGTATAATTAGAGGACTGAGTCTGAACGAAACCAAACCACTTCCTTTTTGTTTATGGAAAAGGGACAGACAAATTATTATATAACTTTTTTTTAAATCTATTTTCATTCTTGTCTATCAATTAATTCTCTTCTAATCATATTTCAGGATATGTAGTAGATGATGCGTTAGTGGAAGTAAAGTGTGTTCCTACACTCAGAAATAAGGAGGTCACTGAAGAGAAAGAAAAAGACAGGGGCATTTTTTCTTAGAGCTCTTCCAGACGGAAATATAGGACTAAATACTAACAGCGACTACTACTACCAAATTCAGGGCCAGTTGAATATTGCCAAATTAGACAAATGTTTTTTAGTTGTATACATTAATGATAAATCACCTTTACACATTGTGGAAGTAAGAAGAGATGAAGAATTATGGGAAAATGTTATGCTACCGAAATTTATACTTTTTTTTAAATAGTGTATGCTTCCTGAGAGAGTAGATTCTATGGTACAACGTGGGATGCCCTGCAGAGACCGGGAATATATCCTAAGTGCTCAAAGCAAGATCGCCAAGAAAAAAGACAATGATCGAGCAAAGATGAAATAGGTGTAATAATGTACATACTTACTGCAACGAATTTGTGTTCTAAATAATCGTGTTCAGCATGTGTATATAATTATTGTTACTATTATTGTATGTTTGCAGTTCGTTAATTACTCTTGTAATGTTTTATAATACTGCTTCTATCGTGTTATTCGAAATCCTGGAAAATGCCATGATTTACTGGATCATGGTTAGGAAATATACAAATAATGTAAATATTTTCTTAATAATGTAAACTTGTATTGTGTTTATTTGTTGCTCTTTGTATTATAGTTGCGTTGTGTATGTATTTGAATTTGTTCATGTTGATGTACTTGTTAATATTGAATAAAGTAACTTAGGGTATTATTATATGATATAAAAGACTCAAAATAGAGAACTAAGAGAGAGAGAGCTAATAGAGAACTAACAAAATAGAGAAAATATAAAATGAAAATTATCATTGCAACACTTTATTTTTACTCAAATATTCTGTTACATATTTTTTTATTCACATAGACTCGTATGTACTTCTGTTACTAAGAGTCTCACACAAATGACTACTTAACATTACTTAAATTTCCAAGTTTCCAAGTTTTTAAATGTAGTTTATAATGTAGTAACAGTATCCTTGGGCTGAATAACCAAACAATCATACCATTATTTGTATTTTAGCATAAATAAAGAAATCGCTAGTCTGACTACCCCAGGTAACTGGGAAAGCAACCAAGAAGACATTGTACCAGTGTTTCTCAAACTGTTTGGTAACAACTCCCAAAATCGGTAAAATATCAAGGAGTTTGTAAGTTTAAAAATATTCATTCGTAAATGACTTTGTGACATTAGTATTATACAAAGAGGAGGCGTCGTAACTTTTACTGACTTCTAAAGCGGGTCTAGAGGCAAATTGTTTGAGAATCACTGTGTTACACATTCTTGACGGTCACAAGCCCGGTGAATGCTAAGTGACAATTGCCGATTGCTTTTCCTGTCATTTGTATTTTGTGTATATCTTTGTGTAGAGAGGATAGAAGAGTAGTAGTGAGCGCGAGGTACGTCAAGGAAGAATGAACATCTCCGCTCTATAGGACGAGTTTTCTGGAGTGAGTGACAGCTTCTACACGGGGAGATATACTGACCGCGCGTTGAACAGAAGGATGGGTGAATCACCATTGAAAGAACTCCCCCGCCACGGTTAGTGCTATAGATATAGACTGCTGCTACCAAACATGTTCTTCTAATTACTTGGTTCTCAAGACAAGTTTTTGGGCCATTCTTTTTCCTTGAAATCCCATCCTTTCAATTCGTATTTGATGCTTTTGTATTTCAAGGCGACAGAAGAGGTTTTTATGGCTTTTTTGTATATTGTCGTTTTAAAATTTTATTAAATTTGATAAATAATAACAAATGATATATATAAAACCGGAGTAACCAGACGACGGTGTATGGCCAGCACCGGCCCCAACCATAGGTTTTCCCAGAATTTTGTCTGGGGTTCTGTATTTTTGCTGGGGAAGTTTGGATATTGATGCATGGAGGAACAACATAACGTAAACGAAATTACATGTGTGATAAAATAAGGCAGAAAAAACATTCTTCTGTATACCTTATCCTTCTGTACATAACAAGTACACCTTCAAAAAACACTTTTCATGGCTTGATCGAGGGCTATTTCAGAATTTACTATCTCTACAGGTTACCCCTAGAATTTTCAATTAAAGTTTCTAACATTTCTTCATACATTTACCCAGGGACGTACGCAGAGGGTGGGTCCTAGGGATCCGGACCCCCCCGAAATTCCGACTTTTTTCTAAATTTAGTCTAACTTTAGGGGCAATTTTACACATTTTAATATAATTTAACCTCGGACCTTTCGAAATGGTTTGGACCCCTCCCAAAATAAATTCCTGCGTACGTATCTGAGGCCAAGACATTAGCAAATACAGATATTAGCAAATACAGATACTTTATCTTTAAGGGTGATATGAAAGGCTATATATTTTTCTCTGTATCCATCGATGAATTATGGCAACAACCGTTCAAACTATTGAAACAGATCAACGTGAAGCTTCCACCACAGCAAGCATATATAGCAGGTACGTATCCAGGGGGACCTGGGGGCTCATGTCCCTTCCGAAACTGAAGCACGTTTTTAATAAACATACTTTTACGCTTTTGAGATTCTTTTGTTTCAAATTACTTCGAGTCTGTCAAAATTTTGGGCAATGTGTTTCGTCTTCTTTTAAGTCTAAGAACATACCGTGATGCCATTGCCCCTTGGTGGAATAATAATAATAAGAACACTTTTAAATAGGATTAAAATTTCGTTTCTGTTCTGTTTACAACTGAAAATGTAATGGAACTATATACTCAGTGTTTTCTTGTTATTCTTGTTATATGCTATCGCAGACATTTTCCTTAGTTACATATCTCTCGGAAATATTTGTTTGACTTTCTTTGTGCCACAATACAGTTCCTTCAAACTAAACTGGTTCTTATAATGAAAAGTAAGGAAAAGTTTAAGCAAGAATAGAACTCTTGCATTATATTATTATTATTATTATTTTGAAAACAAATTGATATTTTAAAACATTAGAATTAGGTGCTTACGAGACTTCCCCTTGTCACCCCCCCTCAGAAAGAAAACCTGGATAAGTGCTTAATATATAGTGATTAAATTCCCATCAAATCAAATAAGTTCTCATGTATCCGAACTTGATACATGGACACATGTATTCAAACTACAGACCAGGAGAGCATAACGTGTTCTACAAGATAAAATTTTGAGATGACCAATTTCACATCACATGACAAACTCAGGATTGTGAAGACAAGGGGCGTACGCAGGGAGTGGGTCCTGGGTGTCCGGAACCCCCAATATTCCGACATTTTTGTAAATTTTGTCTATCTTTAGGGGCAAATTTACAAAGTTTAATATAATTATTATATTATCCGTGCGGTAATCGGGTTTAGAAGTACATCTGCGGACAGCCAAATTACTGTACAATTTCCATCTCTAAATCGAACAAAATCTGTTTTTAAATAGGTATACTTTAGTATTTTATTTCGTAACAGAAGAAAAGACTTGATGGGTTGAAAATATATAAATATTGGAAACAGAAGGAAGAAGTTAAATGGTTACTTACAAAAATAAAAAATAACGTAAGTGTATTAGCGCGATATTTCGCTCATTGGTACGCGTTTTCGTGCACAGAGAAATAATAATAATAATAATAATAATAATAATAATAATAATAATAATAATAATAATAAAAATAATAATAAAAACGTATCAGATACTCCATAGAAACACATTATATACCAAGCAATACAGAACAAGTAATCATTTCATATCTTCCTTTTCTCTGCAGGTATTTATTAAATGTATTTAATTTACTGGTATTTCGTATTCTAGAAATGTACAAGAATGAAGATAAAACAAGAAATTCCCATTTATCGCAAACTTTCAATATTTTTTTCCTTTTTGTGAAACTTCAAGGGGGTCCGAACCCTCCCCTTGGCTACGTGCCTATCAACAATATAGCCTATAAAGAGATTGATTATTCGGAATAATGATGAGAATCTTGAAAATATTTTCATTATTTAAGTCACTGGTTCTTAACAATGGCTTAACGCCCCGACAGGCGTTTTCTTTCTAAACGAGGTTTGGAACAAAAAGGGGCGATTGGAGGGCGTTTGACATTTTATGACATGTTATAGGCTGTTTTGTTATTTTTTTATTTTTATTTTTTTTGTCCGTCGTCCCGTTTAAAGGGTTTTGCCCTTTCTTCGGGTAAGTGCTTCATGAATAGAAAGGTTGATTGCACTTTAATGTGGTTGGTCTAAGAGTTGTACATATTTAATATTTATTCATTTATTGAGTACACATACATACAGAGAGGTGATTGAAGGGTGAAAAATAACATATAATGAAAATCAAACATAATATGATGGGAGGCCAAGTGTGCCACAAAAATACTGTAGAAAATAATACATTTATTAGCATGTCGTGATGAATTATGGTGAAGCAAAACTGAATGATTGTAGTGCAGGATGCAGTGGGCAGAGAAGTAGATGAAGATGGAATGCAGTGCTCTGAACGCCACACACAGGGTTATGTTAGTACTGACGAATGCAAGTTATTTTCTGGTCCTGGGGCGATTCAGGAACTGATGGAAATAGAAGAAGCCCATGTTAATAGGTAGTTACGGTGCATATGATGGGTAGATGAATGATGAGAGCTCACGTGGTTCATAGATGTGAAAGATTTCGGGATCCACTGCAGCATCATCTAGTTGTAAATGATAGAAAGTCATGAAATGCTGGAGAGGAGTATCGACGTAAGTTGGAGGTGCGTCGTGATCCCGATCGTACCGTAGGATATCAAGTAACATGGGATGCTGCTGGTCAATTCGCTTGCAAACGTACCGAGTACGAAGCTGTTCGAAATGATGCAATAAAGGTGGAAAATCAATCAGCTCGTAAAGTAACCGTGTCGGATGCGGTAAGGTGATGCGATGCGCTAGGCGTAGAGCATGACGTTCTAGGATTGCCAATTTCTGATAAAATTTTGGCGGGGCGGATGTCCAGGCAGTGTGTCCATATGTTAATGTGCTGCGCATAAAGGCCTTGTAAGTATTAAGTACTGTTAAAGCTTTTAGCCCCTAGGTTGTACCAACTAAACGCTTGAGTAGGTTGAGCCGATTTTGTGCTTGGCGTACGATCTTGGTGAGATGTGGATTCCAGGTAAGTTTGGCGTCAAATTTGACACCAAGATAAGTCAGAGTATTTGACGCCAGTACAGGTGTATGATCTACGTGAAGGTTTAATCGACTTGGATTCCTGTATATTCGTGAACGGCGTCTACGTGGCAGGAAAACAATAGCCTGAGTTTTCGTAGAATTAATACTTAACCGCCATATATTACACCAGTGAACGAATGCGTCAATTGCCGTTTGCATGGTTTTACTGATTGATTGCACTGTGCGGGCCGCCGTGAAGAAGGCGGTGTCGTCAGCAAACTGAAATATGCTTATGTTGTGTGGGACAACAAGGTAGGCAACATACAATAAGTATAATAGAGGAGACAGTGAGGAACCTTGAGGAACGCCGGATTGTAGGAAGATCGGATGAGAGAGTGTTCCGTTAATAGAGATATATGCTAGCCTCCCTAATAAGAAGGAATGTATGAACCTGATATATGATGATGGTAGGAGATAGTTATGGAGTTTGTAAAGTAAACCAGGGTGCCAGACTTTATCGAATGCTTTCTCTAGATCAAAGGCTACCAGACAAGAAGGAAAACCTGTGTTGTATTGATTATAAATAGCCGTAATAGTTGATCCAGCGTACTAAAATGAGGTCGAAAACCGGCTTGGTGAATAGAAGTAGGTTATGAGTTGCAAGTTGATTGTGCATGCGGCGGACTAGAATTCGTTCCAAAATTTTACAGAGGCAACTAGTGAGGTGAATAGGGCGATAAGACTGGACGTCAGACGGAGGTTTCTTAGGTTTCGGGAAGAGAAGAACTTTTGAGTATTTCCAGTCGATTGGAAAAAATCCAGTTCGGAGGATGAAAGTATATATGGTGCTGAGAAAAAGAAGAAAAGAAGGTGGAGCTTGCCTGATGAGTACATACGTAACAGAATCAAATCCTGGGGCAGTGTTGCGTTTACGGAATAATGTTTGGCGAATGTCGTCTGGTTGGATCGGAGTAGTAAGTTGATTATTGGGTTCCAAAGAGTGGTTCCTAGATGGGCGCAGAAAAGCAGAAGAGGGATCTGTAAGTCGGTTTATTGACTTTTGTAGACGTTGCGATGTATGCCAACCTGGGAGAGGTGTAAAAATATCTTGAAAAAATGAAGCAAACGTATTAGCTTTATCCCTATCAGTGATGACTGCCTGATTATTTTGAACAATGGGGTATGGTGTGCGAGAAACTGTCCCTGTGAGTTGATGAAATTTGCGCCAATATTTACTAGGGTGTGATTCACTTGCAAGTGTGTTACAAGTCTGAATCCAATGGCGTTTCTTATATGCAACAATATAGTTATGCATAATCCTAAGGTATTGGCGATGAAGCCGAAGCGCTTCAAGATTACCTGTAGCGAGATACTCGCGATGTGCTCTACGAGAAGCGGATATGAAAGGTAAATAATGGGGAGGAAATTTTGGTTTATGCAATTGTATTTCTGTTGTTGGAATGGAGCGTTGTGCTGCTTCTTGAATAGATTCAGTAAGATTAGCAATTGTGTGATCAAGATCGTATTGTGTAGTAGGCATGAGCAAGTTATTAACAGCAGTGTCCAGATCGGAGCGATATTGTTCCCAATTGGCTCGTTTGTAACAGAATACTTTCTGAGGAGGTATGTTAGATTGAGAGCGAGGAGAACAGTGAAGTGTAAGTTTGATAGGCACATGATCACTACCAATTGAATCAAGCACATCGATATGAATACTCTGCGAGAGAGATGTTGATGTGATGACAACATCAGGAGTAGTATTGCTGACGGGGCGTGTAGGTTTCGGTAGAACATGGAACTCAGCAACTGTTTCAGTGTGAAGAAAGTCTAAAAAGTTAGTTTTGTCCCGCTGTGACCGACTATGAATGTTTAGATCCGCCATGATAATGTAGTGCCGAAAGGTAGAATCGATGTATCGAAAGAATTCGTAGTTGATTGGTTTGCCTGGTCGAAAATATATGGTAACGAAGGTAACAGTGCGGCCTCGAAAATAAATAGTCGTGACATTATGCTCAGGAAGGTGGAGTGTGAGCGGAAGTGGAACCGTGACTGCTCTATAAGGAAGGCGTTGGCTAACACCTATAGCTGTACCTCCGTAGACTCTTGGACCAGATGGAGCATCATGTCGGAGCAAGTGATATTTCGGAAAGTAACAGTTCAAATGTGGTGCGAGGTACGTTTCGTTAAGTGCAAAGGCTGCAATTTGTTCTTCTTGAAGAAGTTGTGTAAAGAGCACATGATGTGTTAAGACTGATCGAATGTTAAGAAAAAGTAAGTTATAAGCCATAATGATACGTATTATTCTAGCGTATGCAGAAGTACCCATATTAAACGTAGACTTCGAGTGGTTGAATTTGAAAGTGAACTGTAGGTCCGGAATATGTAGCATGAAGTTGTAAGTTAAACAGTAATTTGGCTGCATACATGATCTGATTCAGGATATGATTGCGATCAAAAGGATGGATATTTTGTAGAGAAATAGTGAGGAAGCGTAATAGGTCTTCAACAGTTATTGGATGGCGCAGCGAATTTGCTGGCGGTGTTGGAGTGTCAACAGAGCGTATGGGTACAACGAGTTCTGGCTTAGCTGGATCGGGTTTAGGTTTAGCTTTACACTTGTAGCTATAGGTAGGGTGTCCCTCAGAACATCGAACGCAATGTGGTGGCTCCTTAAGATTAGGGCAGCTTTTTGTGGGATGGTCAAGTGAACAGTAGCCACATTTTATGGTGTTCGGACACTCAGATGTCGGATGGGAATTGTATTGTTGGCATTTCTCGCATCTAACAGGCAGAGGTGCTGGTGTGCGAGATGGTTCCACCTTGTAACGACGCCGGTATATATATGCACCGTGGAGAAGCAGTTGGTCGATCAGTTGTTGTTGATCAGTAAGAACGCGGACTAAGTATGTTGGACCCTGGTTATTCTTGATACGTATACAACGCTTGTCAGGTAGTCCTTCTTGGTGTAATTCGAAGTAGATTTCCTCATCAGTGAATTCAGGTTCCACTCCCCGTATGACGACAGATAACATTGGAGGACGCCGTGGTGGAGGTGGTGTTTTTCGTCCGCTGGAACTTAAAGTTGATATTTTTGCTTTTAACCCAAAAATTTCGAAAGTAGCTTTGTTGCGGACATGTGTAGCGAAGTTCGGATTTGTCGATTTCAGAATGATACCCCGGCGCGTCTTGATGATTTTTCGTATTTCTGGACGAGGAACATACTTTACTAGTTGTTGAAAGACAGCGCGCACTGTGTCGTATTTTGGATCGAAATCAGTTAGTAGGAAGTTATAAATTGTTTCTTGGTGTAAAGTTGATTGATTTCCAGTGGAAGTGGATGCCCAATCCATATTGTTGCTGACATTAGTAGCAGTAGGATCTGTTATTGGTGTAAGCCGTTGTTTCTTGCGATCTAAGGTTTGTTCGCCGTCAGAAAGAGATCTGGATCGAATTCGTTGTCCGCTAGTGACACAGTTTGCATAAGTGGTAGGAACCGTGGTGGTAGTTGGTACTAGCCGTGTAGTGCCGGTAACAATACGCGGTTGCGTTTTTTGGCGACCATGTGGGCCAATGTTCAATGGAGTTGTTTGAACCAGAGTCGATGGACCGGAAGCATTGCCAGAGTCCGCCATAGGGATGAGAAGTCCTAGGGCCAAAGCCGAAGAGGAAGCACTAATAAAATCGGTATCCGGTGGAGGTGCCAATGTCGTCAATTAGTTTCGGTGATATAGGCCTCCGAAGAGGAGAATATCAAAAACAAATCGTTAGCCCAAGAGAATTGCAAGTTCGTCAACAGTAAAGTCAATTAGATGTGTTAGCCTCCGTAGAGGCTTAAACCAATTCGACGGTTGTTTCCTTAATCCTCAGAGAGGTAAGTAATCCAACCGTATTTCAGAAGTTCGCGATTCAACCAATGGGGATGGATAATTCAGTGACTCGCTTATTTTTCTCCGCCAGCTACGGATACCCTATTTTTTTACCTGGTTAGAGATTCCAGGTGGCTAGTTCATTGTCTTATTATTAGACGTAAACCATGACTTATTTTACCAATACACACAAACACACACGTATAAATATACAAAAGAATTGTATATATAAAACAATTATGTTCTTTATGTTCATTATTCCTCAACTGATTTGACTGTATTTAACACTTTTATATTATTGAGATGGCAACATCAAATGAAACAAACTTTTTCACAGATGTTTTTGCGAGCGAAGGCAAGACCGACTGCGATGCTAACTCCATCTCTGGACGGAGAAATAAAACTCGTGCAAATCCTTGGCTGTTAAGTGCGCAGAATTCGACCACTTTCCCTCTTGTGTTTTGAACACCTCACAAAATAAAATTCCCAGCGTACTTACTGATTAAACAGGAGACTCAGGTGAGATACCCGATTGCAATACGTACACTTCCAGGGTTTCCCAGAGGGAAGTATTGCGTCGCAAATTTCACCACACATCTTTTAGGTGAGGACTGTTAATTTTATGCAAAGATTGAAGACTATAAAGAAATGCATTCCAGTGAAATTAAAAATAGACAGAGAGACGGACCACCGAGAATGGTTTGGAATCTAAAGATGTGGGTGGTGGGACATGTTTATATGGAGACTGACAGTGTCAGAGGAAGAAATCTATATTTGTTCTACGAAACACAACAGTAAGCGGATATTATTATTATTATTATTATTATTATTATTATTATTATTATTATTATTATTATTATTATTATTATTATTAGGGGCTCTATATTTAAATAAGACCAACGAATATTTCTGGCTACACGTATGCCTTCAAACATAAGTGAAAAACATTCTTGCGTATCTTATTTTATCCTGTCGGGATGGTATAGAGACTTGCAGTCGTCACTCAGGGTCGCTCGCCACCTCCAATGGCACAAGCACCAGTGCTGCAAAAGTTCACTGTACATAATAAAACTAAAGTAACCTTAAGTAGCAGTGTTACAACTCAGCGCTACCCCATCCTACAGGAATCCATCCTGGATCCGTCCATGTGTCGTCTGGAGTCGAAAATATGTCATGTAAAAAGAAGGTATGAAAAATGTCATCTTACAGCCTTCTGCGTCGATTTCCTTATAACTTGGGGGAGGCCCGTCCTAGTGTGCTAATTGACGAGGGGATGCCAGGGATTTCTCCTCTGAGAAATCTTTATCCCCCTGCAAGAGAAAATTTTCATTCCGGACAGGAATAACTTTTCTCCTCTCTTACGTGTGTGATGGCTGGGTGCGTATATGAGTGAAATTCATCCGCCCTGGGAAAAATATTTAATTCGCACACTGACCCGTCCAGTTATCCAATTTTTATAACGTAGTGAAGATTTTTTTTTTGCGAAATAAAGTAGTGGTGTTTATTTTGCGAAATAAAGTGCTGAGGAATCTACTTACATAGTTGTGCAACTACGGCGGAGGTTAGGGGGCCTGCTCCCTTCCTAAATTTTTTAGCCCCTCAAAGCACAATGCAACCGTATGACATTGATACGGAGACTTAGAATTGTTACCATTGCCCCCCTAGCACATTTATTCCCCCAAACTTCAGTGGCTGGTTGCGAGCCTGGTCAACAAGGTTTTCACAGGTATTACATAATTTAAACAAATTTGTATAATGCAAAATAAATTTACTACTAAATCATGCTCAATTTTAAAATAAGCCAACATCATTTACTTACAAGAACATAAAATGTTGCGTGAGCTGAGGGCGCCTCTCAAACGAAGATTCTGCTGAGGGCGCTTCACTTCTCTGGTGAGAGGAATTTTCTTATATTCAACCAACTCAATCCTATAAATAACAGAATTAGCCTTTTTGATGGAGAGTCTGTTTATAGATCATTCCATGTTTAGGACTTTAGGCCAGACAGCTTTCTGATTAATGAAATTATATTTAAGATGTTGAGGGAGTATGATGTAAGAAAACACGTGTCCTGCTCTCTCATGATTAAAGCACAACTTAGCTGCGTTAGAGAAAATCGGTTTGAAGTTATGGTTTTATAAAGGCTTAAGTAGGCGACTTCACTCCGAGCTGAAAAGTTGGTCTTTTATTTAATGACAGTTAACTTAAAGAAACTCTTCTCAAATCAGAGTACCATTCTTATGCACCAAAATATCCTGTATGGACTGTAGAAATGCTTCATTTATCAAACTTTCCCTGAACATGTGGTGTATACTGCTCTGTGCTTGTTAATTACCCTACACAAACTTACCGAGCCGTTCAAATTTTTTACAGGTAAAGAAGTACTATCAAATATCATTGGGCACCCACACCTTCCTACTGATGTCCGACGTCGTAGGCTGGGCAGACTGGTAAAACAGGACAGGCAGAGAACTGTGGCGGAACAAACATCAGACTTTTAAAAGCTGGGCAAAGTACAAGTGTGTCTGAACACAGTGCACCGTACACTCCCAGCGATGGGCCTCCGCAACCGACGACCCATTCATGTGCGAATGTTCACAAAACGACATCGGCAACTACGACTGAAATTAACACGTGACCATCGCCACTGAACCTTGGCACAGTGGCAGAGCGCTGTATTGTCTGATGTATCCCGATACCTTCTTTTCCATGATGATGGGAGGGTACCAATCCGTCGTGTTGCAAGGGAATAACTCCTTGACACCTGTACTGCAGGACAGAGACAAGCTGGCGGCGGATTAAGCTCTGGGGAACATTCACGTGAGCATCCATGTATCTAGTGGAGCTTGAGCAAGGCACCATGACGCCGAGGGGTATCGCACACTGCTTGCAGACTGCGTACAGCCCTTCATGACGACCATGTTTCCCAACGGTAGTGGAATTTTTTTGACAAGATAATACACCATGTCACAAGGCCAGGAGTAATAGAGTGATTCGAAGAACATAGGGGCGAGTTCCAAATGATGTGCTTGCCCTCCAACTCGCCGGATCTGAACCAAATCGAACGCATCTGGGATGTGATTGAACGTGACGTTAGAGCGCATCATCCCCTCCCCGGAATTTACGGTAATTAGGTAACCTGTGTGTGCACATCTGGTCCAATTCTCTCCAGCGACCTACCAAGGATCATTGCGTGCATGCCAAGACAACTCGCCTTTGTTATCTGTGCCAAAGGTGGACATACTGACAAGTAGGTAGATAGTCATAATGTTCTGGCTGATGTGTGCGTATATTTAACTCGTATATTTTGTCTCGACTCGGATTTCGAGACGTCTCGACTCGAATTCGAGTCGAGTCGAGACAGAACATGTCGAGTCGAGACTCGAGTCGAGACAGAAACATATTTTCGAGTCCAGACAACATTTTCTCGAGACGAGTCGAGACAGGCTTAAATCTCGACTCGACTCGACTCGTGCGCATCCCTATCTTTGACCAACATTTGGTAATTCTCGGTCAACTTGTCTGGTCACCAGGCCGGTCCTCGTAAGTGTTCCCCTGAGACCCCTCTAGTTCGAAATTGAAAAAAAAACTCTTCGTCTTGATCTGGGGCCTAGACCAAGCTACCCGTGACCAAATTTTGAAAACTTTCGGTCCAATCATCTGGTCCACAGACCTCACCCAGCTTTATTGCAATAGAGCGGTCTGTCAATATTGAACGATTGATTGTAGAAATTCAAACTCCGATGAGTAATTATTTCATAGCCTTGTTTTATTACAAGTTTAAACTCGTTAGTCAGTAGAGAAGAAGGCGTGAATCATGGATCAGAGTTGATGGCAATGGATTTTGGTGGGTCTGTGGGTCCCAGTGGATGATAGAAGTTCATGGTGGGTGGTGGGTCAGAGTGGGTCATGGTGGGTCGTGGGTCACGATAAGTGGAGGGTCAAACGGTTGTGGCTAAAGTTTTCATTGCCCCACGCCCTCTCTGAACTACAGTGTTGAAAATTAATGAGTGAAAATCAATTGCAATTGATCAATCAATTGAAAGTAATTGCTGTGGAAATCAATTGCAATTGAATTAATTGCCAATTAATTAAAATTGCAATTGAATGACTGAATTCAATTGCAATTACTCTCCACTGCAATTACTTTCAATCGATTGATTAATTGTAATTGATCTCCCTTATTAATTGCCAACTGCAATTAACAATTAAATTTACAGATTAATTGTTAATTGTAAATTCAATTGAAATTTACCCAACACTGGCCCAAACATGCCCAACCCTGCTTGTGAAGGTATTTGACATCTCAAACGATTAATATGTATAATTATTCTTGAAACAACGTATTATAATAAATACCTGTAGAAAGTCACAAGTATTCTAAACAAGTTAAAAAGAATATTACTTTTTTATTTCACCTTGTATATTATTATATAGCATATTCTCTATATACTATATAGAATAGAATATTTAGTTTTCTATTTTTTTTCTATCATTGCTTTATTCCCTGATTCATGTTGCTTCTTCTAGCTTCCGAAACCGTGAGGAATCTCTCTAGCTGCAAAAAGCACAAAGAACATGCGCGCAGTCAATGGTGATCACAGCTACCAACTGCGAAGTGAGAACTTCCAGTGGTCCAGTGTTCCTTGATGAATACTTTACTATACGCTCGACAAGTTATACGTCCGCGACTGTCGCGCACCTGTCGATGAAATCCTGAACTGCAGTTATAAAAAATAAAAGTTATCCCTTCACCATTGGGTCCACCAAAGTAAATTTTCAAATTTGATTTCTACGCATTACTGGTGGTGAGAGGAGACCATGTGTCACGGGTTCCCGCTGGACGATCATATAATGTCGCCCGATCGACCAGGTAGCCTAGTGGAATGAAAAAAATGAAATGAAATCTTCGAGTTTTACGTCCCACGGTTATGCCGGTTAGGCTAAAGGAGACGGTGATTATGAGAAATGAATAAAATGGTGGAATGAAGAAAGTGGGAGGAAACGGGAGAACCCCGAGAAAACCCACGTACACGGTGTTTGTCCACCACACTAGTGGAATGCAATTCGCCAATGAATAGTCGTTGGATGGGTACCGGAATATATATATATATATATATGATTATATATATATATATATATGTGTGTGTGTGTGTGTATGTGTGTGTGTGTGTAGTACATCAATCCTATAAATTACATGGAAATATATCATCACTTAACCTAACCTAACCTAACTTTATATCACACTCTTTGTAGAAGAAAACTTTCTTATTATTATTATTATTATTATTATTATTATTTGAACACACAGCTAATTTAAACATTCTGCTGTACTATAGTAAGAAACTCGTAAGATAAACACTTATAATTGTAGCGAATGGAAAAGGTTATAACATTTCTATACATGTGTTAGTGGTGGTACAATACTTAATCGTCGTCAGTTTAGCAGGAGGTCATTCACCTATACTGTGCAAGCTGAAAGATGATGTGAACACAATGTATAAAGGGACTCATAGACGATCCACGGTTTGTGCAATCATCATGTTTGTGCAAACACTGTGTTTGCGCAAACATTCTCCCATACACGATTCAACTGTTTGCACATACTTCAGTTCAATTTTGAGTGTGATAGCGTAGGCATGTCCACGGAAGCAGCTTGTTTAGTGATAGTAATTGCTTGTGCTTTAGAAGCGGAAAGACCCGCGAAACCAAAAAGGAAGAAAAGGGTGTGGATGGAACAGTGGTTCAAGAAAAGGTCTAGTTTTGTTATCAAAATTTTAGAGCGAAGCTTGAGATAACTTCGACCGTGGACTTACTTATGAATGGATTCAACTAATTTTGGTGAAATACTGGAAATGGTTACATCTCTTATTCGAAAACAGGATACAAATGTGAGGTGTGCAATTACTCCCGAGCAGAGGTTGTTTGCCACTTTGCGTTATCTTGTGTGCGGAAACACCTACGAGGACTTAAATTTTGAAATAGCCATTGTACCCCAAACGCTTGGACAAATTATTATAGAAACATGTGAGGCCGCATTTTTCAGATTCCTATTTATATAATTTCTTTACCCTCTCATAATCTATACTCTTTACCATCCACAGTTAAGGTAAATTTTGATAAAGTTCAATAAATTCTAGCCAGAATTCTTGAATAATATTCGTTGACGTCATAGCGCAAGAAATAAGCATTTGTACACTAGGTCTCCTATTCGGAAATAAACCTCGTGTTTGCATACACATGCTCATACACGGCGCACGTGATTGCGCAAACATCATGTTCGTGTAAACAATTTTCGAACGAGTTCGATGTGAAAAACGTTTGCACAAACGTTTGCGCAAACAGTTCACACAGCACCATACACGGCCAAACTGCTTGCACAAACAGCCCTGTTTGCACAAATCGTGGACCGTGTATGGGTCTCCTAATACTTGTTTCTGCAGCAGCAACGGCGAAAGGTAGATCCAGGGAATGCGCATGCAGGCGCGGTTAAGGAGGAAAATACGCGCAAGATGCAGGTGGCAGCAACGGCGGCGAGATAGGTAATAACGCGAGCGCAATACTCGCATAAGAAATATCCGTGCCGGTGTCACTTTGATGGAAGAATTCATTTTATGACAATATTACATCCTTGTTTGATTCTGACAACCCTTTGGCCTGCGGCGGCATCACCCTGAAGAACACACTTGAATGATTTGTCTATTATAATAGTTAACGTGAAAAATAAGTTACTTACCTTGAACATAAAATCAGATGGAATTGTGCTCCACGTATGTTTGCACTTGAACACTTTATCTATTCGACTGATGGTTGAGAAATATAAATCTTCAAAGAAGTCACTCGTACCAGTGTTTCACTAGCAACCTTGCTAATGAACAAAATTGCTCTCATATATTTATGAGTTCGCATCAGTTTGTGTACATATTAGAAGTTTCAGCGTAAATTACAATTTCCCAACGTTTTAATTCAACTACTTAAAAACTTGTGTAAAACTTGAGAATTTTCAGATTGAGGAACATCCATTCATTAAGAAAAAGAAGAAGAAGAAGAAGAAGAAAGCACCAATTTAAGTGGACACTGGAATAATTTTTAACTCGAGCAAGAAGAGTGACCATTTTTTTTCTGAACTTTGAAGAAAGAAAACAACTGACTCTACTCATACCTGCGTTTCATTAATAAATTTATTATTATCCTTTTGTAAACTATATAAAAAGAGAGGCATTATTTTAAAAAGGATCGTAGCAGTAGGCCCCCGTTATATCTAGTCGAGCCAGCAAAAATTTTTGTTACGTCATAGGTCAAAGGTCAATGATCTTGGCCCAGGGTTAATGACCTAAGGGTACTTAGGACCAATCCCTCTAGATTTTGACAAGTGTACCTTGGCCCATCCCCTAAATTTTGGCAGGGTACATAGGACCACCCCCTTAAATTTTGAAAATTGCCAAATCTAAAGATTTGCTATTGTAGCTTAGGACCAGGGTATGTACCTCTATTAGTATTGGAGGTCCACCTCGTACTTTCTCATGGGTAAAAATTCCAAAAAAAATTTAATTCCGGGTTTTTTTGACCTAATTTAACCCCTTTGATGAGGTTCTTTTACCCTATAGTTATATGGGCGTATACAGGGATCCGTTCCCTTTCATAAGATATGGGTATGTCGGTGAACCCCTTTAAATTTTTGGGAGGGGTACCTTGGCCCACCCCTTCAATTTTGGAAATTCCCCAATTTAGCATTTGGTATAATACTCTTGGACCCTAATATATATCATTATAAATTTGGGTGGTCCATATCGTTCCCTTTAAAGGGCACAAAGTTGCCAAATTTTAGTACAACCACGTGTTTGGTTTTAGGCCCATTTAATCCCCTTTGATGAGGTTCTATTACCTTATATTGTTATATGGGTGTATACACGAGTTTATTTCCTATCATAACACATGAGTATGTTGATGCACCCCTTTAATTTTTTTGAGATGTACCTTGGCCTTGAAATTCTCCGATTTAAGCATTTGATATTATAGTACAGGACCTCAATATGTATCATGATAAATTCGGATGGTCCACCTCGTTCCCTGTCATGGGTAAAAGCTTGTCGAAGACTAGTACGACCACGTGTTTGGTTTTGACCTAAGTTGTCCCCTTTGATGAGATCCTATTATCTTGTATGATTATATGGGTATATATAGGGGTCAATTATCTTACATAAGACATAGGTATATTAGTGCACCCTTTTAAAATTTGGGAGGCGTACTTTGGATCACCCCTTAAATTTTGTTAATTGTTTAATATAAGCATTTGGTATTATAGTATAGGACATCAATATAGTTCACTATAAATTTGGATGGTCTACCTCGTTCATTTTCATGGGTAAACAACTACCAAAAATCAAATTTTGGAGGTTATCGACCCATTTGATGCGGTTTTATTACCTCATATGAATATATGAATGTGTTCAGGGGTTTATTTTCATTTATAAGGCATGAGAAAATCGATGAGTTAATCTTAAAACTTGATAGAGGTACACTGGTTCGCCCTTAAAGTTAGGAAATTGACCAATTCGGTATACTAATATAGGTTCTTATATATTTCGTTCCCTTTCATGGGTAAAAATTACCTGAAATTAGTATGACCACGTGTTCGATTATTGTCTCAATTTATTCCCTTTGATAAAGATGAATGAGTACAGAGGTTTATTACTTTATATTTTTATGTTCCCTTTTACATTTTCTTGAGGTACATAGAACCATTCCTTAAATTTGGGAATTATCAAATATCAAAATTCGGTAAACGTTTTCTAGGACCCTTTTAAAAATGTCGATCGGACTCGTATGGCCAAATATTCCAGTTTCGAAGGTAATTGACCAGCTTTATCATTGAATGAGTACAGGATTTATTATTTTTTCATAACACAGGCGTATTTGTGTAAAATCTCAACTTTAAGAGCGGTACATTTCTTATTGTCATATCAATAATTCGTAGTTGTTCTTAGAATTGGGTGGTATTTCATTCTTTGGGTAAATCATTTTCAAATATTAGTATGATCACGTGGTCAGTTATTGACCTATGATGGGATTAGGAGTCCATGACATTGGTACATTGAAACTTTGTAGGATGATTTTAGAATTGTCAAAAATGAAATTACGTCATTAGTTTTGATTATTTCCACCTATGGACCAAATATAAACGTAAGCAATACGATGTACCACGTGATTGACCTTGATGAGGTAGTGTAGAGTGATTCATTTCCTTTGTTGTGGTACTCCTTAAGTTTGAGTACACACTTCTAGAAAACAGTTGGTTCTGCTAAGGTAAACAAATGACGGACATTATTGACTATATTGAATATATAATGATATGGTTAATTTTAAGACACGTATATCGAGAGAGGTACGTAGGACCATTCTTTAAATTTGGGAATTGTGATAACAGAATTTTAACATAAGGCGCGAAATTTGAAACAATACCTTGAACATTAGTCATAGCTAATAGTCTAAGATCATTGGTGATGGTTGATTTGCCCTTGAATTTCCGAAATCTGATAGCTAACCTTATTGAATCTTATGACTCATAGTCTGAAGGCAATACATGCTACAACACTGAAATTTAGTCACAAGGTAATGTAATCTGACACTGGCAAAGTTATTGTTGATGCAATTTGATTGGATGATCACTATCTTTCGTGCAATCTGATTGGTTGATCATTATCTTTCACGCAATCTGATTGGTTGATGATATTCAAAGCTTTGCTGCATTTAGTTTTAAGTTTTATTTAACATTTATCGATTAGTGTTTAAAAATTTTGGTTTCGTTGAACATTTTGCACTCACTGATAAATATGATCAAAACCGTTTATTTGTTAATCGAATAGTTAAAAACGAATAAAGTTTGACGGTTAACTGTGAAACGTAAAATTATTTGTTTCAGTATTTTGCTTGAAATTTTTATGAAAATTTTTTCGTTTCAAAATTTTGGTTTGAAATTTTTGTTTGGAACTTTGTTTTGTTTCAAACGTTTTCGTTTCAAAATTTTGTGTGAAAAAATTTTTTGTTTGAAAATTTTTTTTGTTTTAAAATATTTATTCGAATTTTTGTTTAAAAATTTTTGTTTGAAACCTTTTGGTTTGAAAACTTTTGTTCGTATATTTTTGTTTGTAAATTTTTGTCTGGAAAATTTTGTTTTCAAATTCTTAAGTTTGTGCACTCATTGATAAAGAACCATTTCGTTACTGTTTAGAACAAAAACTTTTGGCAACATTGATTATCATGCAACAATAGTACACGTCAAAACATGGGGTTGTACTTGAAAAACACAAATCATTGAAATGGATCATTTTATTACACTGCACATACATCCATACCAGATAAAGGATCTGGATATTGTCGGTACAATGTAATTTGAACTTTTTGCACTAGTTTGTCTTTAGCGTATACTTTTAATTCCAATTGAAGTTTTTTAAGGTCTATAGCAATGTCAATTTGTGGAAACTCAATGTCCATTTGATCACAAATAAACTGTTTATCAATACAGGTAAGCACCCACGAACGATATTGACAGCCATCACAAATTCTAGATACATGTTGTACAATATGCATGACACACTTCTCAAAATAGTACTTTTTGACTAATATGCTTATTTTGTTGCACTTCCACTGCATGTTTTACACACTGGAATACATTGGTGAATTTGTCCCATTACGATTACGTTAGATACAGTTTGTTGCGGCCTTCGTGCAATGTACTCCTTTTACGTAACAGCACCATCTTCTTCTCGAGGACTGTACGCAGCACAACTTCATGATTTAAGCATAATAATTTGACTATGGTCACATTTAGCAAATCATGAAAATAATCATTCATTTGGTCGGTACGTGTACATAATATTTGCCATTCTTCAAAGTTCAGTTGTACACCAAATTGTTCTGCTTTGCCCAGTCGAATCACAGGTTCAAACGTTGTAGCACAGATACCAACCATGACATGTTTTGTTTTAAATATATTTATTGGATAATAGCATGGAAAGAGGAATTCTTTATCGTTAGAAGTAGACATCTTTCCTGCTGAAACGCACTTGCTCGAATGTTTTCATGGGCTAACACGGTATTTTCTGATTATATACAGCTACGCCTGACGTAATTGAAAAGGAATTTCCTGACGTTTGAATTCAAGATTTCATCACAATTGCTTACGAAACCAAATTGACAAATCTGGCTGTGTACTAAATTCAAATTGATGACTCAGTCCAGAGAGTCTTTTATAGCATAAAGATACAGATCCAGTGTTTAAGAAACGTAATAGTTCGCCTTGTTTCGAAGCTTCCATGGGTAAAGATCTTGCTGGTAAAATAATATCCTTATGATTTTCAAGCTTCTCTACGATTCTTAATACAAACTTTGTAGGGATCATTGGGCTAGCTAAGATTCTATACGGTACATTCTGTTGTAAATCAGTAATCTTGGTAAATGATTTAACCACACCACGTGTGTGTAGAAACTGCAGAAAAGTAGCCATGATGACGTTATGATTTGAAAATCATCAACGAATCAGATTGCGTGATAGATAATGACCAACCAATCAGATTGCACGAAAGATAGTGATCATCCAATCAAATTGCATCAACAATAACTTTGTCAGTGTCAGATTACATTACCTTATGACTAAATTTCAGTGTTGTAGCATGTATTGCCTTCAGAGTATGAGTCATAAGATTCAATAAGGTTAGCTATCAGATTTCTAAAACTCAAGGGCAAATCAACCATCACCAATGATCTTAGACTATGAGCTGTGACTAAAGTTCAAAGTATTGTTTCAAATTTCGCGCCTTATGTTAAAATTTTGTTTATCACAACATCCAAATTTAAAGAATGGTCCTACGTACCTCTCTCGATATACCTGTCTTAAAATTAACCATATCATTATATGTTCAATTAGGTCAATAATGTCCGTCAATCGTTTACCTTAGCAGAACCAAGTGTGTACTCAAATTTAAGAAGTACCACAACAAAGGAAATGAATCACTGTACACTACCTCATCAAGGTCAATCACGTGTTACATCGTATTGCTTACGTTTATATTTGGTCCATAGGCGGAAATAATCAAAACTAATGACGTAATTTCATTTTTGACAATTCTTAAATTATCCTACAAAGATTCAATGTACCAATGTCATGGACTCTTAATCCCATCATAGGTCAATAACTGACCACGTGATCATACTAATATTTGACAATGATTTACCCAAAGATTGAGATACCACCCAATTCTAAGAACAACTACCAATTCTTGATATGACAATAAGAAATGTACCACTCTTATAATTTATAAAAGACAATGGACTGAGTAATCAATTTGAATTTAGTACACAGCCGGATCTGTCAATTTGATTTCGTCAGCAATTGTGATCTTGAATTCAGACGTCAGGAAATTCCTTTTCAATGACGTCAGGCGTAGCTGTATGAAATCAGCAAATACCGTGTTAGCCCATGAAATCATTCGAGCAAGTGCGTTTCAGCAGGAAAGATGTCTACTTCTAACGATAAAGAATTCCCCTTCGAAAGCTATTATCGAATAAACATATTTAAAACAAAACATGTCATGGTTGGTATCTGTGCTACAACGTTTGAACCTGTGATTCGATTGGGCAAAGTAGAGCAATTTGGTGTACAACTGAACTTTGAAGAATGGCAAATATTATGTACACGTATCGACCAAATGAATGATTATTTTCATGATGAGCTAAATGCGACCATAGTCAAATTATTATGCTTAAATCATGAAGTAGTGCTGCGTACAGTGCTCGAGAAGAGGATGGTGCTGTTACGTAAAAAGAGTACATTGCATGAAGCATGCAACAAAGTGTATCTAACGTAATCGGAATGGAGCAAATTTACCTATGTATTCCAGTGTGTAAAACATGCAGTGCAAGTGTGCAACAAAACAAGTATATTCCTGAAAAAGTACTATTTTGAGAAATGTGTTATGGATATTGTACAGCATGTATCTAGAACTTGTGATGGTTTGCAACATCGTTCGTGGGTGCATACCTGTATTGATAAATAGTTTATTTGTGATCAAATGGACATTGAGTTTCCACAAATTGACATTGGAATAGACCTTAAAAGACTTCTATTGGAATTAAAAGTATACACTAAAAACAAACTAGTGCAAGAAGTTCAAAATTCATTGTACCGACAATATCCAGATCCTTTATCTGGTATGGATGTATGTGCAGTGTAATAAAATGATCCATTTCAAAGATTTGTGTTTTTCAAGTACAACCCCATGTTCTGACGTGTACTATTGCATCATGATAAACAATGTTTGCCAGAGGTCTTTGTGCACTCATTGATAAAGAACCATTTCGTTACTGTTTAGAACTAACTTAAAAATTGTAAACCAAAATTTTCCAAACAAAAAGTACAAACAAAAATTTCAAAAAAAGTTTTCTAACAAAAAATTTTAAACAAAAAAATTCGAACAAATTTTTTAAAGAAAATTTGGAAACGAAAAATTTCAAACCAAAAATTTTTTCCAAACAAAATTTTGAAGTGAAAAAAAAAAGTTTCAAACAAAAATTTTTAAAACGAAAAAAATTTCATAAAAATTTCAAACAATGTTCAAACAAATAATTTTACGTTTCACGGTTAACCATCAATCTTTATTCGTTTTTAACTATTCAATTAACGAATAAACGGTTTTGATCATATTCATCAGTGAGTGCAAAATATTGAACGAAACCAAAATTTTTAAACAGTAATCGATAAATGTTAAACAAAACTTAAAACTAAATGCAGCAAAGATTTGAATATCATCAACCAATCAGATTGCACGAAAGATAGTGATCATCCAATCAAATTGCATCAACAATAACTTTGTCAGTGTCAGATTACATTACCTTGTGACTAAATTTCAGTGTTGTAGCATGTATTGCCTTTACACTATGAGTCATAAGATTCAATAAGGTTCGGTATCAGATTTCTGAAACTCAAGGGCAAATCAACCACCACCAATGATCTTAGACTATGAGCTGTGACTAAAGTTCAAAGTATTGTTTCACATTTCGCGCCTTATGTTAAAATTCTGTTATCACAATTCCCAAAGGACCCCGCACTTTTCTTATGGAAAGTGGCTTTCGGCTAATGTTGTTGAAACTTCGCTGGTTGATAGTTCTTAACATGTGGATCAAAAGTCTCAATGGGCACAAAGACCGAAATCCACTCCTTCCCCCCAAAAAACCGCCTCCAAGTAGCTGGGGGGGATTGAACTGATTTCAGCATGTAAAACAATTTGTTGTTTTAATCAACTCAACAAGGACTCCAAACAACCACATGTTAGACTATCAAACTACCCTACTTGACACCGCCCTTTGCCCCCACATTCCCCCCCCCCCCGCGAATTACCTTACGGATGTTCCATATTACTGTAGTTTATAGTTGCGCGTATGTGTTGTAATACCTACAGTTTTGGTCTCATCGACGATATAATGGGTTTCACGTATCGCTGATTACGAATCTGAGGTGAGAGTCTTGGAATTCAAGATGGATGATCAATATGGCGGATCAAAAACACGAAACTCCTGAATGTAGCCACAAATAGCTGTTTACTAGGGTATTTTGGGTCGTTGGTTACGAATCTGAGGTCAAAATTCTTGAATTCAAGATTGCAGATCCAATATGGTGGATAAAAACGTCGAAACCACAAATCGTAGTAGACTAGAGTGTTTTTAGATCGCTGTTTAAGTACGCAACATTCCTTGATACTTCAGCCACCATGTAGAATTATCCTACACCCTTGCTCTTTACCAAAACCCACCACAGATATCTTAATGCTGAACGGTGTTAAAATAATTAATCAATTATCTGTTCATTATTTTCATCATTTCGGTTTGCAGCATCTAATGTGGTACTTAGCAATGAGTCATCGGGATATCTAATATTCTGTAAATGTCGTGCATGGCCTAAATACCACAAGACACTTGCAACGTGCGCACATGTACCTAATGTACGAGCACCGCTTTGACATGTACAGTAGTAACCTTGAATAACATTTTGATCATAATCCTGGTCATCTTCATCATTGGCTACATATGCTATGAAAACTTGATGCTTAGTTGCATTGCGGAACCTTGAGTAGAGACGTATGCGCAGGAATCCCGGTTCAGTTACGTTTTCGTCAAGCTGGAATTGCTCATCCTTATCTCGTATTAGTTTATCTTGGACGTAAGAGGATGAGAAATCTACTTGATATGTGCCTACAGTCAAATCTCGTAAGTAGTTTAAGTTAAGTACAGAGAAATCAATTAGTCCTTGATCATTCAGCGGTACCCATTGACCGTTCCTTCTAATAAGATTATCTACCTCCGCTCTTGCTTTAACAACGCTCGGCATGATTGACCTATTTCTCATTTCTCTAGCTAATTCAATGGTTGCATCTTGCATGAAATTAACGGGATGGTATCTGTTCAAAATAGCTCCAGCTATGCGACAGAAACTATTCAGTTTCTTTGCATGTTGCAGATTCAATGTCTGTGCTAACTTAAAAACAGATCTTAGATGCCCGTTTCTTGTCTCGAGTATCCATCGACTTTTAGTAACTAGTCGAGAAGTATTCGCTTCTTCTGTTGATAGTTTTCTTTCACGTGGTAGTAGGAGTGCGGGCATTCTATGATCAATTCCTAAATATTCCAGTAAAGGAATTGCATCGCGGTATCCTCTGTCTACTAACACAATGACCAGGATTATGATCAAAATGTTATTCAAGGTTACTACTGTACATGTCAAAGCGGTGCTCGTACATTAGGTACATGTGCGCACGTTGCAAGTGTCTTGTGGTATTTAGGCCATGCACGACATTTACAGAATATTAGATATCCCGATGACTCATTGCTAAGTACCACATTAAATGCTGCAAACCGAAATGATGAAAATAATGAACAGATAATTGATTAATTATTTTAACACCGTTCAGCATTAAGATATCTGTGGTGGGTTTTGGTAAAGGGCAAGGGTACAGAATAATTCTACATGGTGGCTGAAGTATCAAGGAATGTTGCGTACTTAAACAGCGATCTAAAAACACTCTAGTCTACTACGATTTGTGGTTTCGACGTTTTTATCCACCATATTGGATCTGCAATCTTGAAATCAAGAATTTTGACCTCAGATTCGTAACCAACGACCCAAAATACCCTAGTAAACAGCTATTTGTGGCTACATTCAGAAGTTTCGTGTTTTTGATCCGCCATATTGATCATCCATCTTGAATTCTAGAACTCTCACCTCAGATTCGTAATCAGCGATACGTGAAACCCATTATATCGTCGGTGAGACCAAAACTGCAGGTATTTCAACACATACGCGCAACTATAAACTACAGTAATATGGAACATCCGTAAGGTAATTCGCGGGGGGGGGTGTGGGGGGCAAAGGGCGGTGTCAAGTGGGGTAGTTTGATAGTCTAACATGTGGTTGTTTGGAGTCCTTGTTGAGTTGATTAAAACAACAAATTGTTTTACATGCTGAAATCAGTTCAATCCCCCCCCCCAGCTACTTGGAGGCGGTTTTTTGGGGGGAAGGAGTGAATTTCGGTCTTTGTGCCCATTGAGACTTTTGATCCACATGTTAAGAACTATCAACCAGCTAAGTTTCAACAACATTAGCCGAAAGCCACTTTCCATAAGAAAAGTGCGGGGTCCTTTAAAGAATGGTCCTACGTACCTCTCTCGATATACCTGTCTTAAAATTAACCATATCATTATATATTCAATATAGTCAATAATGTCCGTCATTTGTTTACCTTAGCAGAACCAACTGTTTTCTAGAAGTGTGTACTCAAACTTAAGAAGTACCACAACAAAGGAAATGAATCACTGTACACTACCTCATCAAGGTCAATCACGTGGTACATCGTATTGCTTACGTTCATATTTGGTCCATAGGCGGAAATAATCAAAACTAATGACGTAATTTCATTTTTGACAATTCTAAAATTATCCTACAGAGTTTCAATATACCAATGTCATGGACTCCTAATCCCATCATAGGTCAATAACTGACCACGTGATGATACTAATATTTGACAATGATTTACCCTAAGAATGAGATATCACCCAATTCTAAGAACAACTACGAATTATTGATATGACAATAAGAAATGTACCGCTCTTGAAATTTAAGATTGGTACACAAATACGCCCGTGTCTTATGGAAAAAGTAATAAATCCTGTACTCATTCAATGATAAAGCTGGTCAATTTTTTTTGAAATTGGAATATTTGGCCATAAGAGGGACACCGACATTATTAAAAGTGTCCTAGGAAACGTTTTCCGAATTTTCTTATTTCCTAATTACCAAATGTAAGGAATGGTTCTATGTATCCCAAGAAAATGTAAAAGGGAACAAAAATATAAAGGCAATAAACCTCTGTACTCATTCATCTTTATCAAAGGGAATAAATTGAGACAATAATCGAACACGTGGTCATACTAATTTCTTGTAATTTTACCCATAAAAGGGAACGAAATATATAAGAACCTATATTAGTATACCAAGTTGGGCAATTTCCTAACTTTAAGGGTGAACCAGTGTACCTCTATCAAATTTTAAGATGAAAGCATCGATGTTCTCATGCCTCATAAAAGAACAAAACCCTAAACACATTCATATATTCATATAAGGTAATAAAACCGCATCCAAGGTGTCAATAACCTCCGAAATTTGAATTGTTAACATTTTTATCCATAAAAGGGAACAAAAATGGACCACCCAAATTTATACTAATACATATTAGGGTCCGATAGTACTATATTAAATGTTTACATTTGGCAATTTCCAAAATTTAAGTGGGGCCAATGTACTACTTCAAATTTTTCAACAGATGCACCAATGTATCTATATCTTAAGAAATAGATGGACCCCTATACATGCTCATATAATCATATAATGTAATAAGGCCTCATCAAATGGGTCAATAACCTCCGAAATTTGATTTTTGGTAGTTCTTTACCCATGAAATTGAACGAGGTGGACCATCCAAATTTATAGTGAACTATATTGATGTCCTATACTATAATACCAAATGCTTATATGAAACAATTTCCAAAATTTAAGAGGTGATCCAAGGTACGCCTCCCAGATTTTAAAAGGGTGCACTAATATACCTGTCTTATGTAAGATAATTGACCCCTATACATACCCGTATAATCATACAAGATAATAGAATCTCATCAAAGGGGATAACTTAGGTCAAAACCAAACACGTGGTCGTACTAATTTTCGACAAGCTTTTACCCATGACAGGGAACGAGGTAGACCATCCGAATTTGTCATGATACATATTGAGGTCCTGTACTATAATACCATATGCTTACGTCGGAGAATTTCCAAAATTTAAAGGGTGAGCCAAGGTACACCTCATACTCATGTCTTATGATAGGAAATGAACTCGTGTATACACCCATATAACAATATAAGGTAATAGAACCTCATCAAAGGGGATAAAATAGGCCTAAAACCAAACACGTGGTTGTACTAAAATTTGGCAATTTTGTACCCTTAAAAGGGAAGGAGGTGGACCACCCAAATTTATAATGTTATATATTAGGGTCTTATACTATAATACCAAATGTTTAAATTGGGCAATTTGCAATATTTAAGGGGTGGGCCAATGTACGCCTTCCAAAAAATTAAAAGGGGTGCATCAATGTAGCTATGTTTTGTTATAGGGAATGAACACCTATACATGACCACATAACCGTATAAGGTAATAGGACCTCATCAAAGGGAATGAAATGGGCCAAAAACGAAACGCGTGGTACAACGTATTGCTTACATTTATATTTTGACAATTTTGTACCCATGAAAGGGAACGAGATGGACCACCCAAATTTATAGTGATCTATATTAGGGTCCTATAATATTATACCAAATGCTTAAGTTGGTCAATTTCCAAAATTGAAGGGGTTTGCCAAGAAACCCCTCCCAAAAATTTAAAGCGGTGCACCAATATACAAATATCTTATGAAAGGGAATGAATCCCTGTATACGCCCATATAACTATATATTTTAATAGAACTTCATCAAAGGGGTTAAATTAGGTCAAAAAAACCGAAATTTGATTTTTTGGCAATTTTTTACCCATGAAAGAGTACGAGGTGGACCCCCAATACTAATAGAGGTGCATACCCTGCTCCTAAGCTACCATACCAAATCTTTAGATTTGGCAATTTCCAAAATTTAAGGGGGGTGGTCCTATGTATCCTGCCAAAATTTAGGGGATGGGAAAAGGTACTCCTGCCAAAATCTAGAGGGGCTGGTCCTAAGTACCCCTAGGTCATTGACCTCGGGCCAAGGTCACTCAGCTTTAAACTATGACGTCACAAAAAATTTTGCTGACAGGACTAGATATAACGGGGGGCCTACTATTATCTCTTTTCTCAGAGAAGAAAAACTTGCTAGACAGACTTCGTTTGAAACAATTAATATAGCGTTTGTTTTCCTTTTTTATCTCTCTCAATAGGTAAGTCGTGTAATTCTTCCAGTTCAATCGTTTTCATAATTAGGTATATTCTCGTAAGAGAATTTATCGGCTATTGAGGGAATTATATTTGAATAATTAATAGTAGTCTTGTAATAAACTTTTGCTATTACTCTTACAAGAAAGAATCCTCTTAACGATTTTTAGTTGCATCTTATTAGTTTAACCTCTCGTTTCAAATTCTTTCTTCTTCCATGTGAGGAAGCGCTATATTCATTAAGTAAACTTGATCTCCGATTGTGAGCTGGCATAAATTAAAACACGCTAATATTTCGATCCGATAAATTTCTAGGAGGAACTGAAAACAGTTGTTCCACTTTGTATGTTTTAAATGTATTTCTTGTGTACGCGAGAAGAAATTAATTTTGTCAACGGGCTGTGTTTACGTGTACTCATTATCAGGGAGATTATGGAGATGGAGCGTCTGGGTCACCGTGCAACTGAGAGATGTCATGACCTATTAAAATAACTGCGCGTATATGGCGAAGGTAATGACCATGTAGTGTTAATATTAGGGAATCTATGACTCACATGAATTGTCTGACCGTGTATTGGTTGGCTATCGTGCACTACCAATAATAAGCTTCCAGCGAACTGTGGTGCTGAAAGGGCATATTTTATTTATTCTATTATTTATTCACGGTTCAAAACACCATGTGTATAATCTAACAATATACGAGCAAGATACATGGGATAATAAAGTTCGACAACTTTAAAGGATATCAAAAGGTAACGTGAATATTAGAGAGGCTGTCACTTCACGAATGTTGACACTTTTCAAGATTATTTGAAGGCGGAGTATGTAGTTTACGAGAAAGGAGAATCCAAAACTACGCATTTAAAATATATTACTTTGGAGAACCAGCGTAAAAAGAATCATATTACTATTAACCATTTTCAGATTATTCGGAATTTTAAATCCTTTTCAAATTAGAGGCCGTGGTGGCTCAGTGGTAGAGCGTTAATCTCGGGTGCATGTGGTCTTCGATTTGATCCCAGCTTGCACCAAGTGAACTTTGTGGTCGACAAACATCGTGTGCGTGGATTTTCTCGGGATTTTCCCGTTTCTTACCATTTTATTCACTTTACCATTTTATCCATTTCTCATCATCACTGTCTTCTTTAGTCTAGCCGACATAAGTGTGGGACGTGAAACTTCAAGATTTAATTTCTTTTCAGATCAGTAAAAGTTGTTCTCATTGTGTGGAAGATTTCGATGAGAGATATCGTAAGGACATGTGTCACATGTGCACGTATTGCCATCACATGCACGAACGTCACGTAGCGGTAGATGGAATTAAATGTAATACATCCAAAAGAAAGTTTAGTGAAGATGTACGTTTTAGAATCATTTGGCTCGTAATGAAGCGGGTAAATCTTTACGCTTTCATGCGAAGGTTAGCAAGATTGTGTTGTCATCTTTGCTGAAAGTCTTGAAAAACTGAACACAGTGTGGTGAACATATCGGTTGAGCTTATCAACTGCATGTTGAGCCGAATAGTACGTGTTTTGTTCAGAGGCAGATTCGTATACATCTGAAAAGGCATATATAGGCCCTATATTATCTATGATGTAAAGACTATGCTCATGCCTGAAAAAGACCACATGCGGTCGCGCGCATATACCTTCATCAATGACCCTTGTGAAATGTGAAGTGTTGAAACTGGAAATTGTTCGCTTTCTTTTAAGATGGTGGCCCAGTTTATTAAACACATGCCATTACAACGTCTCGACTTTCAGAAGATACTGGTACTGGCACATAAGGATGCAAAATGTGGTTATTTTTTCTGTCTTAAAAATACAATAGCCATACATCACATTATTCCTAAGGTTCTCATTCAGAGATAAATGTTTTCTTTTTTTCTAAAATGGCTGTTGAAAATATAATTTTCTTCCGAGATTCGTATTCATATGGTGCTAAACTATTGAGATTACCTAATATTTACACCTGTCTGAAAATTTGAAGAAAGGAGATTTCACATATTTGTTTAATACTTTTGATAATCAAAATTATGTCCGTCCGTATCCTCTATTAAAACATTATAATCCTGAATCGCAAAATAAGAAAGAGACACAGCAAGTAGAAGCCTGGCACCAACGGCGTGTGACAAGTGGCGACGAGTTTAGCCTGCAACGTGATATGTTGTCTTAGTGTGGAAATGATGATAGAATTCTCAAAGAAGCAGTTACTAAATTCAATGATATCATCGAAGGGAAAACAGAGAGTTTTCAATGTTTCATTACTTCAAATATAATTGTTAGTCTTGCGATGCGGACTGCTGTACCTTGCATTTACCACAGAATAATATTTCTGTAATTTGCGAGTTGGGTTTCCATCATAACGCCTAGTACAAAACCTCATCAATGCGTTATTATATTTAAGATAAATTACGAATAGACATTCAAATGCTGGAAAAGATGGAACGTATACACTCGTAAATACAAGGTCGTTGGATGACACAAAGGTCCCAACGCGGTTATTACCTTCAGTGATTGTTATTGAATCGCGGACTTGGACGAAATCGATCAACTATCGACTAAATATTTACCATTGAACAAATACTCGAAAAGAAGTGGAAATACAACGCCCCGATATAACCTATTTTTCGATTTTGGGATGCTTACGAATCAGTTAGGAGAGAAACATTGTACAACATTGTTACAGAAGTTGTAATACCGAAAAACCTAATTAGATTAATTAAGATATGTTTAAATGAATCCCAAAGTAAAGTCAGGGTAGGATTTCTTTTGGCATCAGATTTCACGTCGAGAATGCCTGAAACAAAGAGATGCGTTGTCGCCATTATTATTCAACTTGTTCGGGAATACGCTAGAAGGAAAATCAAAGATAGCAACCAGGACCTAGAGTTGAATGGTATTCACAAGGTTGTGGCGTATGCTGATGATGTAAATTTAATAGGTAATGATAAGAGAACAACAAAAAGAAACGCAGAAGTCTTATTAAACGCTTGCAGGGACATGGGTTTAGAAGTAAATGCAGAGGAAACTAAATACATGGAAATTTGTCGCCATCGTAATACGGCAAATGATGGATTCCTTAAAATATCAAATAATACTTTTCATAAAGTGGATACTTTCAAATATCTAGAATCATTATTAACAGATGAAAATCATATTAACGAAGAAATTAAAAGTCCACTCAGAACAGGGATTCGTGTTATTATTCAGTTCAAAACATCTTGTTGTCGCGAATTGTGTCGAGGAATTTGAAACTTAAAATTTATAAAACGATAGTCATGCTTCTTGTTCTGTATGGTTGCGAAACATGGCAACTTACTCTGAGGGAAAAACACAAACTCAAAGTCTTTGAGAATAAGATTTAAGACGAGTATTCGGACCCAAGAGGAATGGGAATGGGGAATGGCGGAATCTTCAAAACGAGGAACTACATAATGTATACGGTTTACCAAACATTGTTAGGGTCATCAAGTCTAGGAGGCTCAGGTGGGCATGGCATGTAGCCAGTATGGAAGGAAGTAGGAACGTTTTCAAAGTCTTAACTTAAAGACCAATTGGGAAACGATCATTAGGGAGATCTAGACGGGAGGACAATATTAAGATGGATCTCGGAGAAGTAGGGAAAAAAAGTACAAATTTGATCCAGTTGGTTTATGATGGAAATCTTTGGAGAGTTTTTGTGAACGCGGCATTCAACCTCCGGGTTCCATAGGTCATAGAGTTAGTTGGTTAGATTCTTATTGGAACGAGCGTAACAAGTGCATTTCTTTCTATCTTGACTATGTTCTTCACGATGTTCATAACATCAACAATACGATTTTAAAAAAATGAGTAAATTGTGGTCTGCTTAAAGATTCCTTTAGGTTTAGTGTTGACTTATACGAGATGTGGGAATTTGGAATCATAAAGCCCAAATAAATAAAGATGTGCATGAGCTTATTCAAGAACATTGGCAAATAATCCTGATTTTCTTATTCCTTAACAATCGATACAATGGAGATAGATATGAGGTCTCTCGTGCATAAGTCATTGTGAGAGTAATGAGAATATAAATTATATAGATGTCACAAATCTATACTGGTAGGTGATGTCACGTAAAGCTTTGTCGACTAAATATCCTAAAATGCATATGGGGCCGGATTTCCCAGAGGGGGAAAGAATTGACTGAGTAGTATCATACACCATTATGCTTCTATGGACATGCATTTCATGATCGTATAATGTGTAGCGGGACGTCGATTACTATTAGGGATCTGCCGGAAGTGCATGAAAAATGAAAAATTTTCACGATTGCACTCACAGTGACAGTGATTGTGCCCTAATAGAAACATTTTGTGCACTAAAGTTTCACGTTGTTTTTGAAAATGGTTATAAGATATTCGATATCTATGAAACTTTGAGACTTGAACTTATGTATTCTAAAGAAGTAATTCATGTGCTCTGTTTTGATATACGTGAACTCATTTCTTCAGATAGATGAAGCATAAAGCATCATATTGTATTGTTTATTGCTAAAGCGAAGAAGAGAATAACATCGAAGAATGTTATGACATTGAAGGCATAAAATAAGTTTATGAAAGCACTACCACGAACCCTGGATTGAGTGTGATAAATTAAACATCAATAGCTTATATGGTTAATAGATGCAAAATAACATGTAAGTATAGAGTGTAATTGTTGATCATAGAATACTTCTATTGAATATTTAACTAAGCCACGGAATTCAAAGTGTGATACACATCGATAACGACCATTTCATTGTCAATTACAGGGACATTGAAACTGAAAACGTTCCGTTACAGTTTTCTAAAGTTATATTACCCGCATTTTTACTTTGTGGGCAAGACTTAGAGTATACGTTCTAGTGACGAAAGTTAGATTTATCGGAGCAGACAGTATTATGTTTACGCAGAAGAAAGCTGAGGAAGCAATATAACAGCTCAGAATCCTTTTGGGAGACTTTACCAATGGAATACAAGAATGAGAATTTATCACATTTATTGTTTGGTGCTCAAAAATCATGGAATTCAATAGTAAGTGGAATTTCGATATATTCGAAGAACTAAAGGGATTACACTAAATGTTATAAAGGCTCGGAAAATTAATTTTGAGAGCATCTATGGATTAGTGCCTGGAGAAATTAAAAACCCAACAAATAGTGTGCGTAGACTAGGGTACGTATAAAGAAACAATGAGAACATAAATTTAATATAAAATGAAGTTGTATTCAACAAAATGACGTGACTGATAATAAACAAGAATAAGAGAAAATGTACCTCGCAGTTGAAGGCCTGCAAACGAGTAAATATGAATGAATCTTGGTGTGTTTGTTGCCCTCTCTAGACACTCTTTATTTGTTTCCTTAAAAATATTCCTAGGACAAAATTATGTTTTAGAAAATGTTACAATTTCGTTTCTTACGGTAATTCGTTGTTCATTGTCTATTGCTCATTAGTAATAATTTTGAAAAACATTCTAGTCATCTACGTATGTGTGAGTGTATGTATAATGAATGTGTGTATAAATGTATACATAGTAAGTTTCTTATTGTAGGAATTCATCCCAGTAAAGAAGTTGAAGTTTAATCATCTGTTGTCATTATTAATCGCTAGTCATTCAGGGGCTGGCTAAGCATGTTTTGTGAATAGATTAATTGATGAATGTAAACATATACTTAATATAAAATTTAATGAAATTGCATGGTGACACAGTGCTGTGAAACTACAGTTAGGTGCAAGTGCACAAACACGTTTAGTAGGACAAATTGATGGCAGGAATAATTTTCATATTTAAGAAAAATCTTTATAAATGCTTGGTGATTTCACATTTTAAACAAATCAAAATGTCAGTAATATATTTACAAAATATGCACATTACAAAAAATTAACTGCGATATTCATTATACAAAATTTATTTCCTAAAAGAAAATATGAGGATAATATTAATTTGATCCTTCATTATGTTATTTAAAAATTTGCGTGATCAATTACAGATACAATATTTAGCTAAAGGAATAATGCCACAAAATAGTAAACATATCGTGGATATATTTAAATACTTAACACATGACACTTAAACTTATTTATTACTTGATTTAACTCATAAAACAAGTGATGCATTACAAATACGTATAGTTTGCGGGAAAAAACTTCAACATGAGCGTTTATGTACACTGTGAAACTACCCCTAACAGCCTAGGCAACCAAGCTAACGTCTTCCTCGCCAGGATAAACCTCGGTTTCCTCCCCTACACACTTCTTTCGGAACAGGAAACCCGTAGACTACATGACTACAAACCACAAATCTGACACCAGAGGGAGTGATGGAATGAAGTTCTCTTAAGTTTTCTTCTCATCTTACTTTAAAGAGAGAGAGAGGTGAAAGTGTGAGGAAATAAGACAAAACATGAGAAATGCGAAAGGAAATAAAATGAGCGTATATATTAGTAAGTGACTCATTTATTTTTTACAGGGGGGTGCGAAAATTTTCATCTTCACAAATATATCTTCACAAGAAATAATATAATAAGTGAGAGAATCAGCAAAACACAGAAACATATTTATAGTTAAACATACAGCATGTTATGTTACACGTATTTATTTAAACGAATAAAAATGGACAAAGAAAGCTGAAAATTTCGTAAATATCTCGAACAGTACTGAAACAAGAGTTTAGTTCTCTACGATTTTTCCTCGTAGCATCAACCGATATGGAGAAATGATACAAAAGTAAAGTCTTAGAGATTCAAACAAATAAACATCGGAAACTGCCGAATGTAAAAATTGGAGTCTCCGAACGGGATTCAAACCCAGAACCATAGGACAAGAAAGCACACACTCTGACACTGATAACCTGCTTCTGTGTTATTACTCATGAAGGCTAAAAAGGATTTGTGTAGAAAGCTAGGTCTTACATGTCCATGATACGTTTATAACTGTACTATACATTAAATATATTGAATACGATGCTTTTTAGGTTATTTGTTAAGCGGCAAAGATTGTGTTGTTACAGTATAGCAAATGCACCTGTTTCTTACCTTCTTAGAAAGAGAAAAGTATGTGATAATAAAACAATTAAAGGAAAATGATTAAGTTGCTTTTGTTTGATTTGTTCACTTTGTATCTCTGATGTAATTTTGATATTTCTCATAAATTTCCCCACAATAAGCATGTGCTATTGACAAAGGTATATGAATTGGTATTTTGCACAATGATTGCTGTTAGAATTTCAATTCCCTTCGTTCGATCCACTTGACAACACATGAAACTTGTTAAAAATGTGTTCTAATACTCTTAATATTGTGTTCTTTGATTGGCACTTTGGTTATGCATAGTGAGACACTGCATGACCTATATGCCTATTGTATCCTCGTTTAAAACATATATAATTTTCTCTTCCGTAAACTTCACATCTTTGTGATTGTTTCTAATACCTATGAAAAACCGTTTTTTTCTTCTAATTTTACACTAAATTCCCTTTAGGCAGTAATTTGTGCGACTAAGATCCCGTATCGATTAATGTATTTTGCTGATCAGTTTCTTATTGTACCTCTAAGCCTCTTATCAACAGTGTGTGGTTCCTGTGAGGAAGCTTGCGAGAAACACCACAGTTTTATCAGAGCCATAATGTAAACAAATGAAAAAATAGTGATTTACCACTAACACTATGTTATTATTTCCCTGAAACACTAATTTTTCACTGTTATTCAGAGAATGAGAAAACGAGACAATGTGGGCACTTGATACATTTTTTTTAACAATTTAACCGTATTTGTCACTTACCAAGCCATTTTCGAAGGAACAGAGTATTCAATGCATTAAATGTATACTACAGTTGTGAAACCTCTTTTCGTATGTTCGTTCCTTTGCCCTTGTCTGTCTTTCCTTCTTTTTTTCTCCTTGACATTCAGTTTCATCCATCTTTTATTTTTATGTGTTCTTCTCTGTGTCATCTCTCGTTTTTTTCTTTTCTTCTTCCTCGATTTATATAGTCAGAGAAAGAGTGAGATAGACTAATAACGAGTAATTAGGAGGCAGCAACAACATCTTGACTAACAAGTTATTTAATTTCCCATTCTTCACTTTTCTATGTATGTGTAGAGATAGGTGTTTTTGTTTTGTTTAACCACAATTCGACATAGGGTATATGGCGGTCTATAATGGACATGTAAGAGCTAGTTTTCTGTAGATTCCATTCCTTCTTCCATGGTTAATGATGTATGAGAACGTTATCAGTGTCAGAATTTCACAAGTTACTACTATACAACAAAAGGAAACTTCCTTTAAATACACTTCAAAACTATGTTTGCATGAATATGAAAAAGATTATAGGAGCTCCTATATTAAAAGGTAATTAATTAAAAGGAAGAAGAGGAAGTTATTAATACCGAGAGCTGGTGAGTCTGTACCATTAATCTTAAGAACATTCCTGGGAGCGGTTAATGGTGGTAGGTTTAGTCGTTGATTACGTCATACTGAAGAAAATAACTTTTGTTCCTGAAAATGTTAACATCGAATTCAATCAAATATAAAATTAGCAGGTTCACATCAATCAGGTTCACATGAAGTAGTGAATAATATTTTAAAACGTTGAGATCTAATTGTGCAACAAAAGTGGAAATTGCATAAGGTAGCTTTGCATCGATGTTTACGGTATACATTATCTTCTCCACAGCTTATTATGTTATCTGTTATTCATAAAAAAAAGGCAGAGAGAAAAATCCTCATGAGCCTTCAACTATGATAATTATTCTTCTGTTCCATAACTTCTACCAGACATTTTAAAATCAATTCCGAAAACACTCCGGAAGAAAATAGATTTATTATTAAAACAATTAAGTTTTGATAAAATTAATCGGGATTAGTCAGGCAAAGTACGGTTCAAGAAGAAACAATACTTGGTTCAAGTATTATTGACATAGTAAATGCCAGTGTTCATAAACATGTATTATGATTTTTTTTTTTAATTGATCTCAATGTTCCTGAAGAATTTATTAGTGAACTTGTTAGCACACCTTCATTAAAAGTGATTAGTAGTATTAAATAAAGAAACAAAAGTAGTCCTATACCAGCATCTGTTTAATAAAGTAAACAATAAATAGCACGTAGAAAATATATAAAATATTATCGAAACATGTGCTTATGCAAATTCTTATTTATTTGAATCTATTCAAACATTACATTGTAAAATATTATCTAAACTATAAATTGAAATGAATATCAGCTTCAATGTCAACAGAACGTAGAATTTTTTTTAAAAAAGTAAAATGTATTAGTGCACCAAATAAAACTCTACAAATGAATGTAGTATATCTCCAATATACTGCAAACTCTAATAATAATTATAAATATATATAGTGTTGTATTTGTATTAATATTTTTCATGATATGTGCACAATGTACGTTAAAAATAAAGAAAGCTCTCAAAATGATTCCAGCAATAACATTTGTTTTTTTTTAAATATATTAAATTACCTGCGTTTAACGAGTAAACATGTATATGATGAATTTTATAATCAAAGTAAAACGATTATTTAAGAATATAAAATTAACCAATAGAGTTTTCATTCTGATACTAAAAGTGCCTGAGGAGAATGGTTTATACGTACATTAAAAGAAAAATCGTATAATTATGTTAAAGGGAAGAATACTTATCGTTACATCGATGTTTTAGATCAAATAGTGTATAATTATAATAATTCATACTATTCAGGTATTAAACTGGCAACTATACAACTAGGGGTGTTCCAAGAACCGGTTAACCGGTTTCGGTTCGGTTTGTAGTCTAAACCGAATCAATCGGTTTGGACTTCAAACCGGTCCGGTTCGGTTCGGTTCGGTTTGGGAACGGTTCGGTTCGGTTTGGGAATGGTTCGGTTCGGTTTGTAGAATGGTTCGGTTCGGTTTAAGAACTGTTGGGCCCTTTTTGAGGACTGTTTTGTTCGGTTTCAGTTCAATATTTGAAATCGACAGAAATGCAGTTTGCATTATTAGCAACCGTCCACCCAGCCATTATAATAAGGGTGAATGTTACGTTTTTCGGTATAACTTTAATCAGATTAAAATTATTTCGATATTACTGAAACAATTTAGGGGTGGTACTTGTGTGGGTACTTTTACTGATGCTTGGGATTTTGGAATAAAACTCTTAATATCAGCTGGAAGACAACTTTACGGCATGGGCGGATTTAGAAGATACCATGGTAAGGGTGGCAGTTACTTGAAGGGTGGATGCTATTCCAGGAGAAGCTACGTTTAGAATAAAACATTAAATTCGTCTTGAAATGACTACGGGGGGAGGGAATGATTTACACCTGTATGTGGAATATATCGTGGTGTAATATTATTAGATAACCAAGAAAATTTATGCTGTTTTTGAGAACAGTTACTTTTGTCGCGTTAGTGTAGTCAAATTGATTCTGATGACGCTACACAGTATGGCGCTAAATTCGTTGCACAAAAACAGAGGGGTGATTCCTGAGAGCAAAACAAACAAACAAAAAAGAAAAGTTCCAGTACGCATAGGAGAAAATCGTGTCGTTTACGTGTTATAGGCTGCCAAAAGCGTGGAGTTAAATATTGCACAAACTACTGATTGTAGACGTGATGCGGCATAATATCGACAAAATATCCTAACCTGCTCTATCCAAATTTGCAGATTTCAGATTTGTGCAATGGTGGCACAGGGAATTTCCTGATATTTTATGACGTAAATTAGGTGGACAACAACATGTAAAGGACATTTCACTGCCTGGAAATAATACTACGTGGCAGGTCAGTACTTATACACGAAGATAAAAGATGGTGGATGAAGTAAAAATTACTGTGTGTGGTTGCATACCTCATCAAAAAGTACTAGTAAAGTCGTTGTACAAGAACTCACTGGAAACTTTACGTTACTAGAATGTAAAAATACGTACTGCACAAGCCGATAAGTAACAGAAAATAACGAAATTCCGATTGCTGATCTGGTCATATTAATGATATCGCAACGCTTTTGAGAACGCATCTACTTTTACAACTACAGTAATTGAACAAGAACTACAGATAAATAAAGGACGCCCAATAATAATAATAATAATAATAATAATAATAATAATAATAATAATGATAATAATAATAATAATAATACACATAACTGTTTTAGCACATTCATTTCGATCAGTACATCACACAAATGCGACTACAGTACGTTTTTTTTTTCAATCAATGTTCTAAACTGACGGGTGTGAAACAAAATATTCCTTCCATTCACGATATTTGTACGTACTGTAACAGGGGCCGGTATTTCTGGATCCAAATCGTATAACGGGACTGCATACAGAAGGTAGTTGTAGGGAGCAAGGTACAGAGGGGGTCTTTGTTTACATGAAAAGAGGATGGTTGTCAGAACGGACACTGTAAAAGGTGTTCAAAGTTTCAACCCACCACTTCAATGCAAAGGTTACAGCGGCGTCGAAGGGAAAGACGCTGTGAACGCGTTGAAACACTCCTGCCGTTTCCTGAATGCTCCACGCTGCAGCAACAATTTGAGCAAACAAATCCTCCTCTGATTGCACAGGCGTCGCGCAGATTAGTTGTTTCGTATGGCCCTAGAAAAAGAAATCTAAGTGGTTAAGGTCGGATGAGCGAGGTATCCAAGATACCGGTCCTTCTCTGCCGTCCATTTGTTCGGAAAGGATGCATTGCGACAATTTCGCACCTCCACAGCAAATGTGCTGGAGCACCGTTGTGTATAAACCACATGTTTCGATGAACAGCCAATGGCACAGTCTCTAGTAGTTCAGGCAGAATCTCTTTCAAAAATATCCAATACTCCCACCCGGTCAGGCATTGTGGTAGTAGGTACGGTCTGATGAGAATTATCAACGAGTCATGCCCACACATTCACAGAACACCGTTCCTGATGGGCACGAGTTGACATTCCATATGGGTTTGCCTGAGACCACAAATGTTGAGTGTGAGTGTTCATCACTCCATCATGGGAAAACATAGCTTTATCTTTGAAGAGAATACGAGACATGAAGCGGGATATATTAGCATGGTTCGCGTAACCACTGGACAAACTCCCGCCTTCGTGGATGGCGTGTAATGCATGCACCCTTTGGACATGGAAACAGTACATCTGATTTTCCTGAAGCATGTTCCAAACCTGCCGATGATGGGTGTTAATTTCAGCAGTTACTACTCGTGTGCTGGGTACGGTTTTCTCTGATCTCAAGCAAGAATTTCCTCCTCAAGAGCCACAGTCCATACGGTTCTGTTTCGTCCAGCATTGGGCCTGTGTGCTTCCAGCAATCCTGTTTCTTGTAATCTTCGATCTACACCTGAAAACGTTGCGTGGTGTGGAATTCTAAGATTAGAAAACTGTTGTCTGTACACCGTTGTGTCACACGGCCATTACCGTCCGCTTTCTCGTATGCCAGATCAATGTCTGCCAATTTGAATTGAATTGAATTGAATTTCTCTTTATTTCAGCGGGCGAGGTTCAACCAGTGGCTGCTCTGCCACCTAACCCTTGTCATCATTACAAAAAAAAAGTAAAAGAAAGAAAGAAAGAAAAAAACAAAGACACAAATAAGATACAAGATACCAATAACAACATAACATGGTACATTCAATAATACTAAGGATAAACAAAACACTCAGTAAATGTAAATGTAAAATAATAATAATAATAATACTGTTAGTCCAATTTCAGTCCAATTTCATACTGTAGTAAACCTTTTATGTGTGCCAATGCTTTGTCTCTGGTCTCTAAATAATAATGTTTGGAAAATGAAATGAAATCTTTAAGTTTTACGTCCCACGGTTATGCCGGTTAGGCTAAAGGAGACGGTGATGATGAGTAATGAATGAAATGGTGGAATGAAGAAAGTGGGAGGAAACGGGAGAACCCCGAGAAAACCCACGCACAAGGTGTTTGTCCACCACAAAGTTCACTTGGCGGGGGCTGGGATCGAACCCGGGACCCCAAGCACCAGAGGTGAACGCTCTACCACTGAGCCACCGCGGCCCCAATAATGTTTGGAGTGATGATTTAAATGAATTGTATGGTTTGTCAGTGATTGACTGTGGTAGGGAGTTCCAGATTCTTACTGCCGAAATTGAAAATGCCTTCTCTGTTATTTTTCAAGAATGCCGGGGCATATTCAGTTTATTACTTCCTCGGGTATTGTAACGGTGAATTTCTGATCTACATGTTAATTTATGATGCAAGTAAGGTGGTGTTTTATGTGAATTTATTTTCCATAGTAAACAATAGTATCGGAGATATCGTCTTCGGGACATGGTTAGGATATTGTTTTCATTAAGTACCGGCAGAATATGCTAAGACTTTCTGTAATTGAGAGAGAAGAGTAAAAAGTAATTCTGTATTTTCTGAATTGCTCTAGTATTTTGAGTGGAGAGAGAGCTACCATATATTGAATTGCAGTAATCGAACAGAGGCAAAATGAGTGTTAACCAGATATAGTCTTGTCTCTTGCGACAAATAGCCTTTTAATTTATAAAGCTGTCGTAAGATGCGCTTAGCTTTAATACACTGTTCAGAAATGTGTTTTTTCCAGCTAAGCCCTTGGTCTATTATTAAGCCTAGATCTTTTACAATTTCTCACGAGTTTACTCCTTTATTGCCTCTGTAATCACACTCGTTGGCCGTATGGTGATGAAATAAAGAGAAATTAAAGTGGGAAATGGTAGATGTTTCCTCGCCATTGTGTTCACTGTCCACGTCCAGAATCGAAGATAGCGAGATTGCAACTTAGTGCAACTTTCTGTCAGAGAATTGCAACTTAGTGCAACTCTTCTGTCAGAGAATGATATTTATGTGTACGATTAGCAAATGTACAAATCCTACATCGTGATGGAGAAGATACCACACCCAGAGCCGTAGCTACGGGGAAGGGGGGGGAACTGGTAGCAAGAGGGCACCGAACAAGCAATAAGAAAAAGAAGTGTTGAAAATGAGTAAACGATGTGGTGCCCCGTAAAAGTATTAGCGCCCTATTAAATCAATATTGTAGTCGGTTTGCAAAGAATTAGATTTGTTAAAAATTTTCTTGCTCGCTACGCTCGCAATCCAAACGTTTCAGTAAAACTCACAAGAAGTTTTTACTTATTGTTTACAGAAAGTAATTATATAATGATTTGTTAACGATGTAATATACAAGATGCCGAGTATTGACTAACATTGTAGTAGGAGCGTTTTCAAAATCAGAAACGGTCAAAGTCTGAAATATGTGTTCGGCGTTTTGATGATGATGAGTCTGGTTAGTTAATTACACCTTTCTTATAATATTAATCACGACGGTGAGGATGAAAGTATGAAAAATGAAAGAAATAAAGACACACATGCAAGCTGCTATTTGAACAGGAATATTAAAAGTGAAGGTAAACAGGAAGAGTAATAACATTTTCGAATTTGACACAGTTGTAGAATGGGGGCTTAACAGGTCAGAACTTAACCCAACGAATTTCATCTTTTTCAAAGACTGATCATTACCAGTAATTTTTTTTTTTTTTTATTCCGTTGACATATGAAATGCTTCTAATTTGAAGGAATTTATTGGTATCATTTCTCCATCAAATACTTGTATTGCCAGGATTTTTTGTGCATACGTGGTATCTAGTTGTGTAATATTTTTTATCTATCTACATACATACAAAAGATATACAAACATTACATATATATATATATATATATATATATATATATATATATATATATATATATATATATATATATATATATATATATATATATATACTGCAATGAGTACTTTCAGGCTCTTTGCTATTTTATTCTATTATTATACACAAATCTGCTAACTGGTCGCAGGGGCGTCCTTTAAGGGGGCAGGAGCGGGCAATTGCCCCCCCAAGAGTTTGAGGAATGCATATACTGTAATCGATTGTCTATTAATATACTAGTACAAAACATGAAAATCTTATGTCGACAGTGCTCTTGCCCCCCTCAAGCAAAGTCTGAAATGACGCTCCTGACTGGTTGTATGTTACGAGTGTGTTAAAGATTAAATTCAGCTGCATGTGGACACAGCTGAATTTGCTATGACGGCGTTCGCTTAAGTTTTGGTTAGCCAATAGTAAACGAAACCACGTTCCAAACCCTTTGGACAGTTTAGTTTGTCAAAGTTCTACGGACAGTTCTGAACGGTACGATTCGGTTCGGTTTGAGAACGGTTCGGTTCGGTTTGGGTTCGGTTCGGTTCGCTTTGGGACCAGTTCGGTTCGGTTTGGTTTGGGATCGGTTCGGCTTGGGATCGGTTCGGTTCGGTTTGGAAGCGGTTCGTTTCGGTTTCGGTTAATCGTTTGAAACCGGTTTAAGTGGCAAACCGAAACCGCGGTTTACGTTTTCAGGAACCGTCCACCCCTATACAACTAAATGTTTCAAATCTGAATCAAGTATATAATACATTTTACAGTTGTAAATAATTAAAAGAGGCTTTAGTTGTTTATATAATCTGGTGATTACATTCGTATTAATAAATATAAATTGCAAAAATAATATTTACCTAAATGGTCACAAGAAATATTTAGTGTTGATAAATGTAATTAGTGAAATCATATACCTTGTAAGTTAAATGGTTGGAAGGTTGACTAAATGAAAGTAATATCTTATAAACAAGTATTACCAAAAGTAGCTATAAATTTGAAGAAAAGTTATTTCAATAAAAATACTTAAATATAAAAAATATGCACGTTTCTAGAATGGTAAAAATATCCATAAAGTACGAATTTGTCAACTAGATTAGAACCTGTTCAGTCAGTGAAATGTATTCAACCTTTAAGCATGACATTTAAGTCACTTTTAATTCAAATGCAAATAATACCATTTTTTGGGAATACAATAACGTGATTTAGGCTTAAACTTGCACAAAACGTTGACTTAAGTGAAGAAGAATGCGGTGTAGTGTTAACATAAGCTAATGCTAATTGGTTGAGCTGAGTTGACTTTAGTTTAGCGTCCCGTTCAGCAGCGAGGCTATATGAAACGTGGACTTACTGATTAACGTGGAATCCGAATCACATGAGCTCCCGCCGGGAATCGAACCCGGGTCTCCCACGCCAAAGGCGACTAATGCTAATTGGATCTTTCATAATGTAGGTGCAAACTTAAAGTAAATACTATTACCGATAATAAAAATTAACATTATATATTATTAAGATATTCCATCCATTTTAAATATGATTCAGGGAAAGTCTGAATACTAAAGCATTCCAAATTGAAATTGATATTGAGCATTCTTTGTAATTAGGTGATCAGTGTTAAAAGAAGTTAAAAGAAGTAGTTTATATTAAATTGTCAAATATAAATGATTTCATATTGACACGTAGAAAAGATCAGTGTAATTTAGATCAATATACCAAATACAATTAATTTGTGCAGTGATATTGTAAAATAACATGATATCGGGCCAATAGTTCGGAAACGGTCGAAATGTACAAAAATAGTTCGAAATGTAAAACAGGGTTATGTAAAATGTTTTATGTTTCATACATCGCAATGTGTTAAAGTTGAAAAGAAATATATTGTACCATAGAAGTAAATTTAAAAGATGAGCACGAGCTAAAGTTACCATTTCGTTCTGGAACGTCAAATTTGACACTTCAGTTTAAACCAGAATATTTTCTGAAAGCGTTGATGATTTTGCATTATGTTAATTTTAAACGATGCTGTAAATGAATATAGTTAAGATAGATCAACACATTTCAATAATCAGTTCAAAAACTGTTCGATTAAATGAATCGGATTGGTATATGGGATTAAGTGAAGTACATATTACATTACTGTGTTATGAATGTTACTGAAGGTTAAATTGGTATATGGTATAAATTAAAACAAGAAATTGAGATTATCAAATGATATCCAACAATTCACTATTTAAAAATGAATTAAATAAAGTATAAAAACTTTTAGGATTTACATACTTCCTCAATACTGTACATGTTGGAAGATATTATCACGTAGAATTCCTTATATTATGATCAACATTAAATTTAAAATTAGTTAATAAAAGAAAATTAGATCAAGATGTGAATATTATTGAAGGGCCCGTGGGATACCTTTTCTTAGGAACTGTATTTCAAAGGAACATCGTTTAGATAATTTATTTAAAATAGTCTTTTGTCTTCCATCATCATTCCCTAAGCAAGGTGCTAAAGCTATATTTCTTCAAACATTACAAGAAGGACCCAGTTGCAGGTGATGTGTTAGATAATTCTAGATTTCGGCTATAAAAGATGATAATCCACATATCACAAAAATTTTAGTTCTGTGAATGAACAAGTCAACAAGTCTCTTCTCCGTCTGTTCAAAGTGTAACATTTTTTTTTAATTTTCATATATAGATGCCAGGGAAGGGCACGGTGATATGCCACTCTGGGGAATTTTACGCAAGTATAAGGTGGCAACCTGTAGTTCATTCACAGAACTAAAATTTTCTTGATATGTGGGCTATCACCTTCTACACTCGAGGTCTAGAATTGTCTGTCCAAAAAGTCTGTTTGTGTTGGTGTAAAAGAAGCTTCTAATAAAGATAAAAGTTTTTCATAAGCTTGATATTTGCTAACTGGTAGCGGTATGAGACGCTCACGGAAGCGGAGAGCTCCTGGTGATGCTGCGACTTTAAATTTTGTACCACAAACGAAACATAAAAGTACTACTGACATATCTTCATAATCGGTCTTTTGAATTGGTTGGTTCTAATGAATAACCGTTTAAGTCGGGAAATGTAAATTTTACAGGAGAGTAGTTTAAAAGTAAATTTTACAATAGTTATCTGTCTAGTTTTGACATAACCAAATGCTGCAACTTACCCGATTTTATAAATTGGTCTTAGCCGCTTCTACACAATATAGAACTCACCCAACCAGCCAATTCAAAGAGTTCACAATATTGAACTATAGAATTTGATTTTTCTTTATTTTAATGAAAGAAACTGTCATTGAAGCAATTGAAAGTGCTGAATATTCACCAACTTGTATCAGCACAAAAAAGGTTCATTCAGATTTCCAATTTTCACATCCATCAACGTTAAACAACCAACTTTCCAGTTATGTTTGCTGGTTGAGAAGTAAGTAAGGCGTTCTACAAGTGCTTTAGTTTGTTCAAAATGTGTCAGTGTAGCAAACTGCAAGAAAGTAGAACGTTTCACAGTATACTATAATTTATAAAATATTTAGATGTTTTATACTATTCGTTTTAACATTAGTCCCACTTCGTTATTTTTCAGGTTAAATATCTCTACTGAAGCTTTATTTTAAAAAACTCACCTTGTGCAGTGTGATTTGTCTCCACTCTTTGTTTTACGAAAATTTATTTTATGCACAAAAGTTTCGTATTTTATATTTCTTTTTTAAAAAATAAATACTATTATTATGTCATTTACAAATTAAAGCTAACAAGAATATTTTCTGTTGTTACCGGTATATCATTGGATTCAGGGTGTTCCCAAAATGCAATCTGGAAAACTAAGAACGAGATGTGCAGTGTGTGACGTTTTTATGTGTCAAAACCACTGATTCAATAAAAGACATATGTTACAAGTTTGACAAATGAATCGCTCTCTGTTAAAAGGGCGTTTGTGCAATAAACAAAATTTTCGGGAAATGACAAAACACTCTTTTCTCTTGATTCGATTTGGTTGATGGAAGAAAGAAAAGTATGTGTAAATGTACACGGTTACTGATTGTTTATTAGCTATATTGGGTGTAACTATGAATTTTTGTTTAATCCAAAAAGAAAGCATTAAACTTTGGACACATTCGTCTTCTTAACAAAAGAACATGGTGACATACCTAGGTAAAATATGAAACCAAGGTTTCTCTGAAACATATCTAAAATTTTAGACATCTTACAGTTGTAGTATATTGATGAAAGACAGAAATACTAATAAAAATTAGTAGTAATAATAATAATTTGAAAGAAAACATTTTGTTTCCCAAAATTACTTTAAAAATATTCAATATCTGTCAGTACAAGTTCTAAATTAACACTTGTGACTGTTTACCTCACTCCGACTTGCAAAGTACATTGACTGCCATGTTTACCGATATCGCGAAATACTGAGGTTAATGCTGGAATAGACGTTGACCACTAGGGCGGAGCGAAAAATAACTTTTTTATATATCGAAAACGCAATAGTGCGGAAAAGTTGTCAATTGATGTTGATAAAATACTGTAAAAATTTCGTCGCTGAAATCGAATATCTTCGGGTGGCGCATCTCCTAAAAAGATTTTGTGTCTTTATAGGGTATGCAAACCCGCCGTACACATCACTCTTTTGCCTTTCTACGGTAAATGAACAAAAGTATAATCTACATTTCTTAAGTTAAGTAATATATAAAATTTAAGAAATGTTTTCTGCATGATTTAGGCGCATTTTGGATCTCACACTAGTCAATTTGATCAAAATAACAACCTACTTAATACAAAATACATATTTTTTCTTCACCTCTCTGCTTGTTTCAGCGAAACGAGCCAGGACCCACGACGAGGACGTGGGTGCCGGTCAGGTCCCTACCATGCTCATCCTACCATTGATATACGTATGTTCAAATTTAGATCTTTGGCTATTTGCAGAGCATAGTTTGCCTTTGTTTCTACTTTTGTGTTTACAAATCGGTATTTTTAGTTTAAGTCTGATAAAACCATTACTGCCACAAACTGCTGCAGATGCTTCTGTTACAAGTTTCACGCAGCGTTCTGTACTCGTAATGTGACAGGAATATTTTCAAGCTCTTTTTATGACTGGATGTTCACGGTTATTATTGTAGATTTCAAGTTCTTTGTTGGAAAACAAGACAACGCTGGAGGATGCTTCACTTCAACTGATTCCCAATTAATAAGGTCTATATAATCATTTGCATTGCAATTGAGCTTTGGTAGCATACATTTTTTTACAAGTGACTCATTGTCTTCTTTAGCTGGTCTTCCTCGTTTCGTCTTCCTACTGATACTACTGTCATATTATCTACTCTTCTCATTCCTAGCTTTTCCCATTACGTTGACTATCTTTCTCTGTGCCTCTTTTCTGACGTGAAGTCTTTCATCGTCAACCATAGAAGGCAATATAAATTCTCCGGGTGTGCGAAATAGCAGTTATTTTGGATTATGCACTTCTTGAATCAATTGCCGTTTTTTTTTTTGTGATATGTACCTTGAAGAAGTTCTCATTAACCACACGTGTTTAGCTCCATCTTTACAAATAGCGTATCTCTTTACTGAAAATAAACGACCTCCAGTCTCTTTCCTGCATAGAGTTTGATCTTTAAGACCATCAAGGTACAAGTCTCTAAGATCCTTTCCTTTGGCCATTAGCACTTCCTTTTGTCCTATATTTTACTTTTCTCGCCGGGCTTTTGGGCAGTCTGTCATATAGCCAGCATTTTGTGGATCAATTATTCCAAAAGATTGCAATGTAGCTGTTGCTATCAAAAGCAGTTGCACGATCAGATGTTCGAAATCGGTCTGCCAGCATACCAAGAAGTATAAGGACATGTCGTTGCTACTTGCTTCTTTTCTCTCTAATATTCTGTTGTTTTGCAAATTAATAATCAACACCTAACTCATCACCATCAGAAGATGATGTCTGGAGTTCATTAGAAATACTCGTTTGTGATGTGTAAGCAGACTGTTGGCAGGTGGTCTCTCGTGATTTACTTTTAGTGAGTATGATTAGTTTTAAAGTCTCCTCGTAGTCAGCTCCCTCTATTCTGGCTACTTGTGTTTTTCTCTGATCTTGCAGAAATGTCCACTCCTTCCTAGGTATTTTCTTTCTTAATTCACATAAGCACATGGAAAGTTCAGGAACATATATCAAAAGACTTCGTGTAATCTTGTTTAAATATATCCAGTTTTTCTGGAAGCTAGCAGAAGCTTTCGTTTTCTTCTCAGATTTAACAAACTTCTTATATACTTTCCGTGCAAAGCAAGTAGAAACTGAACTACACGTTCTAACGACAAAGTAGGGATGGAAGCTTTGCCCTAAACAGATTTTAAACATTGAGCAACGTCTCTCATCAACTTCTTTACAGATGGATCATGCCCTTTCTCACACTTTTCCAGCTCTACCAATTGAAAATAATGCTTCATTACATCTAATTTTGTGGGCAACTACACACCTGAAAGTTCAGCTGAATGTCCAAGCACGGGGTGAGTCGTTATTAATCTTGTTCTTATCTTCGCCATGGTTAGAGTTTCAATATTGATATAAAATACAGATCTTACACACATTACATGAAGTTTAATTTACAGTACAAAAACAAACTGTTTATACACTTACCAACTACGCACAACGAAGTAAACACTGAAACGAAATGTTAACACCGTAAAATTACCTTGAAAAGATCGTCTTCCACACTCGAACAGTTATCGAGTACTAACGTTGTTTCTTTTTAATACTACTACTATCAATTGGACTAATCCAAATTGAATTCATATTCAGGGGAGGAAATTAAATTCTATAAAGCAGTACGAAAATTTTTAAAAGGAAAAAGAGTGTTGAAGGAAAAATTATAACGAACAATGAACACATTTATCGGCATATTAATTTAATGCTAGAACCTTATATGAAACCACAAGTACACTATATGATATGCAATACTATATTTTGCTAAAATGGGCTATTTTATGGTTCCAAATCTGCCTAAATCATCTAGAAATTATTTCTTCGATTTTATAGACTGCTTACGTTAAGAAATATAGGTAGTAATTCGTTCATTTATTGTAGAAACACAAAAAAGTGATGTGTACGGCGGGTTTGCATACCCTATAAAGATACAAAAAATTTTTTGGCGATTCGCCACCGGAAGATATTTGATTTCAGAAACGAAATTTTTACAGTATGTTATCAATATCAATTGGCAACTTTTCCGCACTATTGCGTCTTCGATATATAAAAAAGTGATTTTTCGCTCCGCCCTATTGACCACCTACATGCTAAATAAGAATCCTGCACACCTAATGTTATGCCAGTATAAAAGGTGAAATAAGCTCACGGTATCTTTCTGGGGATTTATAACTGTGGCAAGAAAGAAGAGACTGTTTTTCAGCTGTTCTAAACAAAGCAGGCAATTATAAGTTTAAGTGGTTTTTAGTTTTGCACTGGGAAGAGACATAATAGAGAATACAAGGAAGTAGCATTGCATAAGAGAATATTTTTTTAATGACAAGACTTTTATTTTTAAGGCAAGCGAGCTTTTTAAGTTTTATTCACCAAATTCCAGATTGCAGTACAGCTAACAGACGGACCAACAGGGCACATAAATATATTATAATGCATTACAATATAATATTATAATAATATAATCATTAGAGTTAGTACTGTGTTTTTCAGAATAATGTATTACTAGTACAAACCAGCAGAATACAATATTTGAGGAGGAACAAACAATACATCATTCTTAAAGTTTAATTTTAGGAAGTAATAAAGTTTTCCTAGTGTTGAATGACATGATGAAAGTGTATTTCACTAGTCCATCAACACTTGGAAAACATTGAACAGGTGCCATATTCATAGATTGTCGAGAAAGTAGTGAAGGCTGCTGATCCGAAGAGTTATTTTATTTTATGTCTGTTGTTCTTTGTCTCAGAGAAACTAGATTTTCTCTTTGTGGCCACCATGACTTGAAATCTAAAACACCTTCACTACTGAATTCAACAACAGTGAATTTATCAGACCTGCTACCGTAAATAACTAACTCCGGTAATGTATGTACTGTGTAAATGCGATTACATTTCCTAAGAGCTCGTTTAATGATGGCGCATCCCTCGTCACATGGAAGGTCACTGAGATCGCGACCAGAAAACAGTTTTTGCACACATTTCCTTGTGTAACGCTAATCATCATTATGCTCCTGCTTGTTTGATTTTCAGTTGAAAGGGCGTATTTGTGGAATTACGTCCTTTTAACAGAAAACACATATTTTATTGCCTTACATTTTCAACACGTTTCAAGGAATACACGTCTTTTTAACATAAATTGTTGCATCTACCTCTAAAATTACCAATTTTTCTAAAAAGAAAATGAAAATCTTAAAAATGTTTACATACGCCCTTTTAACAGAAAGTGATTCAAAGATTAAAAGTCTTAGTATTTTATGAGCACGTAATTTTATGATATTTAATCTTCATTTAATAATACAAGCATGTCTTCATTGGAAGATCAAAGAAACACGAGTTTTCTATCGTAGAAAACCGTAACGTATTCGGTATCCCTTGCTAAATTCTAACTAACAGAGAAGAGTAATTTCGTAAAAAAGAAAAAAAGAAAAAATCACCTAAAACAATCAGTAATCAAATATAAATATGAATGGCTGTTCCTGCTAATATTTCTCTTGGTTGTTATGTGCATGATTATTGCATCTCATCTCTAGACGGAGAACTTTTGAACAAAGAGAATTTATGATTGACCGTATAAGAAAACATTAAATTTAAAAATATTAGTTTGCAACGTAGTGGATTTTAACTGAAGACCTTGGGACCAGTAGATCAGTGCCTATAACACATCGACTATTTCTCCACAACTGGCGACGTCTCCTAACGTGATAGATTGCTTTGTAAAATGAACGTCGGAGAGAGAAAGAAAAAATGAATGTTTGAATGAAAAAAACAGACATAAACACAGACTCGTTCCTTTTTCCCATTGAAGGTTAAAGTAATCAAGTCCTGGTTAGGACAACACATTCAACACATTTGAATCTAATAACCGAGCAGTACTTGGCTAAATTATACTTCGCTCTTGTAACATTTTTTTTTTTTTTGTGATACTAGTTAGGAATAGTAGCAAAAAAAAAATGGATTCACTAACCGCGTGGGATGTGAGGCTAATTTTGGTTGCTTAAACAACCATAAGTTTTCTTGCGATTTCACGCGTCGCCTCATGGTTTCAGCCATCGAGAACCAGATGGTTGGTCGAGCAACCTTGACGCAACGTAACAGAAATTGCAGAAGTTTACTATTCTGCCACAAGTGGCAGCACAGTCGACAAGTAACCAGCAGTCCTGTTAAATGGACCTGCAAGCAAGACGAGTTATGCTATTATTTTTGATTATAATTTCTAACTTATGCAACTAACAAAAGTTTTGTTTTCGTAAACTGAATATGTAGAACTGAATACTTAGAACTCTGACTTTGCAAGTAGTTTGATTGTTTTGTTTGATGAAAGTAGGTGATAGCTGTAACTACTTAAAGTTATTATTGTTTGAATTTAGTAGTTGTTTACGTAACATTTGCATTGCTTTAGCTTGCTTATAGAAGTACAGGGAGTTTGACTAGGGTCCATTAAATTTAAGTACTCACCAACTACCTCTATAAAAATTGTTGCTTGAGTACCACAGGATTATGATACTTGGATATTTGGATAGGAAACATACTAGTTCCTAAGGGAAGTCTTGATCCGACTACGGTAGGTACCATAGTATTGGAGCTATGGATCTTTAAAATTCAGTTTTTTATGTTTTCGGCTGCGTATAACTCCGAAATGAAGCATTTCTGCACCCAGGTTAGTCTATATTTTTTGTCTTATCTTGGTGTCAGCAATCACTTCCCAAACGTTGTCAATGTGACTTCGCAAAACAAGTTGTTCTTACTGCTTTGGAGACAGGGTCGGGAAAATGACACACAAGGGTTCTCAATTGAAGACTTTGGGGCAAAAACAGGAAGTCCAAAAAATGAAAATGTAAAGGAGGTAGTTTCACAACGGTTTCCACTCATCCGATTTTCTTCAAACTTGGCACATATATAGTAAACCGAAAATAAATCGACACGTATTTTCTTGTTTCTTTCGGAAAAGAGATTAAGGGGGCAAAAGCCCCATTTTCAAAAATGGGCCCTCTTGATTGAAAAGGCCACATTATAGAAACGAAACTCTGCGATTGCAAAGATGACTTCAAAGTAGGAAAAACGGGTTTTGTGTTTTTTTTACGAGAAAAGGGTTGCAGGGGCTATGGCCCTTTTCGAAATGACAAAGGACCAAGCACCATCCTTATGAAAATACGATTTCGGTGGAATTGCTTAAAACCATATTATGTTGTAGATTTGGTATTCCTGAGAAAAAGTCTCAATGAGTACAGCTACAAATCACTGACCGTTTGGCCACTTTTTTGGAAACAGCCGAAGATAATGATGTTCTGAATTTTTGTAAAAATGACTAAAACGTTATATGTTGTAGATATTGTGATAATGAGAAAAGTCTTAATGGGGATGACCACCTTTCACTGACCGTTCGGCCACTAGGTGGCAACTTTTTGAAAGTAAAAGAAGATAATGATGTTCTGGATTTCTGTGAAAATGACTGAAACCGTGATATGTTGTAGATATTGTCATTCTGAGAAAAAGACTCAATGGACATATCCACAAATCACCAATCGTTTGGTCACTACAGGGCTACTTTCTTGATAACAGCTGAGTATAACGATGTTCTGGATTTCGGTAAGATTGAGTAACACTAAGATATGTTGAAGATCTTCTCATCATGAGAAAAAGTCTTAATAGACACAACCATCGAATTATGATTGATTGGTCACTACAGGTCCAGGTTTTTTAAAACAGCCGGGTATAACGATATTTTTGATTTCGGTGTAGATGAATGAAACTGTGATATGTTGTAGATTTCTTGACCCTGAGAAAAATTGTCTAGCGCTTTCCAAGGTTTTCCTTTTTCCTGCAAGATGAACATCTGAATGTTGTCTGCGTTTAAATTATGTTGGGCGCTACTCTTCCCATCCATTTTTCCGGTTGTGGGATAGGACTTTTCAGGATTTCATACAATTTTACCAAAATTCCAGAGTATCCTTGCGTTCTGCTGTTTTAAAAACTGTGGCAAAGTAGTTGCCAAATGGTCACTGATTGGTGGTTGTGTCCATTGAGATTTTTTCTGAGGATCACATCATCTACAACATATCACAGTTTCAAGCAATTTCACCGAAGACCAGAAAAACGTTACCTCTTGCTCGGTTTAAAAGAGTGGCCAAACGCTCAGTGATGGATCTTTGTGATTCTTCAGACATTTTCTCAGGATCAGAATATCTACAACATATAACGGTTTTAAGCAATTCCATCAAAATCCAGAATAACATTACCTTCGGCTGTTTTCAAAACTGTGGCCTGTAGTGGAAAAACGGTCAGTGATTCGCGGCTATGCCTGTTGAGACTTCTTCTCAGGATCAGAACATCTATAACATATCACAGTTTTAGTCATTTTCATCGAAATACAGAATATCACTATCTGCGGCTGCTTTCAAAAATCTGGCCCTTTAGTGGCCAAACGATCAGTGATTGGTGGTTATCCTCATTAAGAATTTTTATCAGGATCACAATATCTACAACATATAACAGTTTTAATCATTTTTACATTAATCCAGAATATTATCTTCGGCTGTTTTCAAAAAAGTGGCCCTGTAGTGGAAAAACGGTCAGTGATTCGCGGCTATGCCTGTTGAGACTTCTTCTCAGGATCAGAACATCTATAACATATCACAGTCTCAGTCATTTTCATCGAAATCTAGAACATCACTATCTTCGGCTGACTTCAGAAAAGTGGTTCTGTTGTTGCCAAACGATCAGTGATTGGTGGTCATTCTCATTAAGACTTCTTATCACGATCACAATATCTACAACATATCACGGGTTTAGTCATTTTTACCGAAATCCAGAATATCATTATCTTCGCCTGTTTTCGAAAAAGTGGTCCTTTGATGGCCAAATGGTCAGTGGTTTGTGACTGTGCTCATTGAGATTTTTTCTCAAGAACACCATATCTATAACGTAACATGGTTTTAAGCAATTCCTCCGAAATCCAACTTCCATAAGGATTGTGCGGGATCCTTTGTCATTTTGAAAGGGGCCATAGCCTCTGCAACCATTTTCTCGAAAAAAAAAACACAAAACCATCTTTGAAGTCATCTTTGCATCGGCAGTTTCGTTTCTTTAAATTTGCCCTTTTAATCAAAGGGGCACTTTGTTGAAAATGGGGCCTTAGCCCCCCTTAACCCATTTCCCGAAAGAAACAAAAAATACGTGTCGATTTATTTTCAGTCTAGTATATATGTGCTAAGTTTGGAGAAAATCGGATGACGAGAAACTATTGTGAAGCTACCTCCTTTACATTTTCATTTTTTGGACTTAAACTGTTTTTGCCCTAAAGTCTTCAATTTTATAATTCTCCTCTGTGTGAACGCTGTTTAAGACATTGGGATTATTTTTTCTGTACCAAATATAGTTGAATCATAGTTTAGTCTGATGGTAATTTGTTTCCTGAGTGTTGAATTTCCCTCTCAAATTTGACCCATAAGTCGAAAATTCGACAATTTTCGAATTTCGAATTTTCTTTTTTAGTTTCTTCTGTACAACTTCCTTCGTTTTAAATAGACACAATTAAGACTTGTCAAGTATATACTTCATATTGATGCCAATTTTTAGACCAATTCCAATAACTCACAATCAGTGTTGCCAACTAGAGAAATTAAAATTTTTCCATTTTCAGTAAAAAATTCTATATTTTCAAAATTTATGTTTATAAATCCGTACATATACGTACGAACGCAAATCAACTTACGCCTGTCAAACATGAGCTCTTAGTGTACAAGCGAAAGCATAGATCGTTACAATTAGGTTTTTAAGGGGCGCACGAAAAAATCTAATTTAGGTTTTAAATCTTGATTTTTTAAATTATGTTTTTACTTTTTTGTTAGCTATACTCTAAATTTTCTTTTTAATTGCAAGCTTCTTTTCTTAGATATCAACATTATACTTCTAGGCTATATTAGCTGTACTGAAGTTTATTCTGAAAGAAATTGCATCTGACTTGTAACAGTGTTTCCAGCCATATAACACTTTTAATTCCCTATATTCAGGAAAAAATCGGAAAATATCCCATTTCTTCTTTCTCTCTCTCTTGTTGACAACACTGGAACAAACGTATCAATATCTAAAAGCCTCGTCTTTGGCCTATGCCGCGCGGCATAGAAAGTTTCACTTGGATAATTAGGAGAAGTAAAATTGAGGTTTATAGCAGAACTTGTTCTCTAAGTGGAAAGATAATTGTCATTTTTGTAGGTACAATAAGGAATTTTTATAATGGCATGCTTAGTTTATTATATATCGTCGTGATACTGCTAGGATATATTAGCTAAATATTAAAGTTTATTTTAAGATAGTCAACATCTGTCTGGTGTCAGTGTTTCCAGTCACAGAAAATTTTAATTACTGATTTTAGGTGTTGATGTTTATTCTAAGGCGGGTAAGACGTCAAAGTGTCGTGTATACGATGAGAGAGAATTTTTATTTCTGTCTTCATATATTAGCCAATGACTTCATGATTTTACTGTGTATAGTCAAGACACCAAAGAATGTTAAATTTCGGTTAGGGAATTTTTGTGAATTTTCATCGTACATTTACTTTGTAATTTCCCTCTCGTTAGCAACACTGCAATCAAACTTGTATCATAAAATCACCATATCTTTCTCCTTAAAGCAGTGTATTAACTATACCAATCGAGCAAATAGTTCTTGAGTTACAATTCATTAACTGAAAGTCTATGAAAACGCCAAAAATGACTCGAAATCATTGGGTAGCAATGAGACCTGAAGGTTGCTAGAGCAACCTATCCTCCCTCGCCTTACAGTTAGATATTTTCAAGAAAACTGAAATTTTACGTTTTAATCGGTCCTCATTGTTATATAAAAAATGAAGCATTTCTGCAACATTCACATTGTCGTTGGTCCCTGGAGGATAAGCGTTGGAGTCGCTAACAGGGCATACTTCTCCTCAAAATGGCCTACAAACCCTTTGAATGACTAAATCCAAAAACTGAATCTAGATCCATTACAATGCCCGCAACATCTCTACAGAAGGAACTGTATTTTCCCACCATTCTTATATTGATAATAGTTTCAAAAAATACTTGTTGCTGAAGGTAGCCGAGCGTGGTGATCGAGGGTTAGAAACTTGGTCTCAGATGGTTTTCATCACAATTGAAGAACATCTCTTTTGTTATAAAATTGAGGGTATTCTTTTAATGTCATTACGTTAAATGTCTTACAGATGAATGTACGGTAATTGCAATAATCGTCACTTATCCCTTCATCTGTTAATCTATTTTTAAACTTGTTTTTTAATTGTGGAACAGGTTATTCTAATTTTTCAGGTGAATCAACGTAGTCATATCTAAATCAAGCACATTATTAGGAAATAACTTGAATGTTTCTCTAAATGTTCTTGAATGTTTTCGTTGTAATTTTTTGCTAATACTACTAAACTAATCTAAATGAGTCAATAAATCTTAATTGAATTGTTCTTTCTTTCTTGTTTCTATCTTTCCAACTTACTGTCAGAATGTAATATGCTTTTCTTCTGTATTAGGTATTATATCTACTTTTCTTTTAATGTTCCACCTCCTAAAATTTTTATGAATAAATGTGTATCGTATCCAGGTAGGTTATGAATGAATACTAAAACAAATCTTGGGTTTGTATATTTTAAATTACTATAATAATGAGCACCACCTCTATGCTGACCTGTCAAGTGATCATGATCAGTAACCTTTTGTATGCATGATTCTATATTACTTAAAGATTTTGTTTATATCTGTCTTATATTTATCAAGTAAATCTTTTATAGTTTTCTTTTCATCTTTTGTTTCTATTAATACTTCATCTTTTTTATCATCATTACCACCTTGTTCTATATACAACTCTGTCTAAATGTTCTACTCCTTCTTCGTTTTTCTTTTCTAAGTAGCTAATAACAGCTCTTAAACTTTCTAGCTTATTTTCTACTAAGTGAGGAATTTCTTTAAATGTTCTATCACAAATATAACAATTTTCAGCTGATTCATATACACTGTTTTCCTCTTCTATGAGAAAATTCATAGAATGTGTCATAAGTTTCTTTTTTTTTTAATTGTAATGGCTCCTTCTTCTGAATTGTTTATAAAACACTTGACCCGTTCTCATCTATATATTCAACAAGTTTGTTTTTATATGAGTCTTCATTGCTTTTCACGTAATAAGTAAAACCATTAAGTTCATGCATTTGATACGCGTCAGAATAAGACCTTTCTGGATCAGGTAGAAACATACTGATTTGTTTTAGCAGGGATTCGAAGTCGGCGATTATTGTAAAGGTATTCGTAAAGAGTGTTTGTGATTAATAAATTCAAGTATTTTATTCCATTCTTCTGGCAGTGTTACTTTAGCAGCAGCATAAAATCCACAATATTTTTCATGCTCTTTCATTAGCTTCTCAGATTCAAAATTCTTAACTAAACATCCTTCCCATAGATATATTTTATGCTCAATTTTAGATATTTAAAAAAATGAAATGAAATCTTTTAGTTTTACGTCGCACGGCTATGCCGGTTAGGATAAAGGAGACGGTGATGATGAGTAATGAGTGAAATGGTGGAATGAAGAAAGTGGGAGGAAAGGGAGAACCCCGAAAAAACCCATGGACACGGTGTTTGTCCACCACCGGGGCTGGGATCGAACCAGGAACCCCAAGCACCAGAGGTGAACGCTCAACCACTGAGCCACCGCTGCCCTTTTAAGATATTTGACTTCAGACATGTTTCCATAAATCTTTAATCCAGTATTAATGGTCATTTTTCTTGTCTTTAAAACTCAATAGACGAATATGATTTTCTTTCTTTTATTTTGTAATTCTTAGTAGAAAAATTGAAAAGTTTTCATCAAAACTAAATATACCAATGGAGATATCTGTTCTATTTTCAAACTTTCTTATATTACTAATTAGTACAGGGAAACGAATATCTCCTCAAACATATTTAAATTTATTTTCATATCTTTTACATTTAGAAACTCTGCCCATCTTCTTAACTGGATATAATGCAGGTATGATGACCGTAAGAAACGTTCTTGATCTTTATTTATAATGTTAACACTTTCTCTTCTTTAGTTGATCAAATTTGGAAGATCTAAGTTTCCGATGGTAAACGACCTGATGGCATGACATTAATACTTTGGAAGAGAGGCAAATCTCTAGTATGGGATTTTACGTGTTCGGACACATTCGCCCATTCAAGCCTGCCGTTGACCGTTGTGAATGCTGGAGAAGTTGCTAGACGTAGAGAGACAGAAAAGGAAAGGAAATACAATAATCTCCTCGATAAATTTATATTTGCTCCAATAGCTATCGAGACCAGTGGAGCATGGGGCTCTAGAAGCCTTGATTTTATCAGAGAGGTAGGCAGACGCATATCTATTGTTTCTGGAGATGTTCGTTCAGCATCCTTCTTATTCCAACGTATATCCATTGCGGTCCAACGTGGCAACGTTTCGTCAGTTCTTGGTACGTTGCCACCTGGAAAGGAACTGGAGGAGGTGTTTCTTCTCTAGTGGAACAGAAACAAGCGAACAATAGAATAATAAAAATAATATATCAACTGTTCAGAGAAATTTTACATGTATATTATATTGTTATCCATTGTTTCTAAATACTACATACTATACGCTATATCTCCGAAAATTATTTACATATTTTTACAATCATATATTGCTGTAAATTACTGTTTGATGCAAAGGAATAAAATATAATAATAATAATAATAATAATAATAATAATAATAATAATAATAAAGGACCTGAATGATAAATATATTTTCATGCTAAATATAAATCTGGATATGTTGTCTTTTATAAGGAATAAAGAGGCTTCAAACAACAAATTGGGAAATATAATTTTGTATAACAGAAAACTAGCCTTATCAGTTGTTTTATCTTGTGTCTGTGTCTGTTTTTTAAACACAATGTTACAAGGCACAAAACAACGTGTGAGGGCACGTTGCTTTTAGCCTGAGGCAGCTTCAGTACTCAAATTAAGACTTTCGTTCTGTCAGTTTATGTGTAGCTATCACTCAACCACACAGGTTCTTTGCAACGCTAAATTTTACAAGAAAGGTTTTGTTCATCGGTTTACAAGAATGGTTTACAAGAAGGTCCATCGTACATTGTAGTCACTTCCCCTCTTTTGCAATTTAACTTGTATACTGTAGTGACTTACAGAAAAGAGAATGCTATTTTTTAAAAAATGACATTATCAAAAAAGATTGAAAATTATCACAATCTACTCAAGATGAAAAATATTCATTTAACAGCCGTCGTAGTTAGTTATCTGCACTGAAAGTCCCATAATGTGCTTTCTTCTTTACTAATATGAGCACGAAGCTTCTTCGTGTCTAAGTGGTTAGCGTACGCGACTTTGACGTGAGAGACCCGGGTTCGATTCCCGCCGAGAGCTCATGTGGTTCGGATTTCACGATTAATCAGTAGGTCCCGTCTCATATAGCCTCGCTGCTGAAAGGGACGATAAAATCAACTCAACGCATATTGAGCACCATAGGAGATATAACTCCGAGGGGAATTTTGTCCCTGGAAAACCTCCCAAAATCATCAATGGTACGAAATATGTCTGCAATGCAACATGTCAATCATTTCCAACTCTATGCTCTGTGACCTAGTTTGCTTTTCATGTTTTCAGTAAACTAGACAGACAAAAGGAAGAATAGAGGCTTTCTTCCAGAAAATTGTGTTCGAGGGTGGGGGGTCACACAGGCCCGAATCCACGGGGAGTCTAGGGGGCCGGGCTCACCCTACATTTTTACATGAGAATGAAATATGAGCATTAAAGTAGTCAGCCATTAGGATTTTTTTGTCTTAAAATGTTACCAGATTCGACTTTTGGTGTAAGCTCAACTTTCAGTCTTGTGTCATTTGCAGGTCTCGTCTCATACAGATTCGTTGAAAAACCTCTAAACATGTGCTGTGACTAGTATGCGAACTAAAGTTTTTGTTTTTTTTTTTTAGCAAAAGAGAGATACATTTCTTGCTTTAGACTCTGCCCTGTAATCCAGTTTTTCTGGAGGCGAGATAGTATGGTTGGGAACGGTGGATCAGATTCAAGCTGCGAACCCACATCAAAAAGACCTTCCTTTATAACCTTGGTGTTGTATAAGGACGAAAAACAAAAATATAACGATAGTTCCAGTAATAGATATTCTAGGAAAGAGATTTGTAGCTGGTTTTGAAATAGAGAAAGGACAGTGCCGGAGCTTTATTAATATTACTAGCATATATTACCCGCTTTGCTGAGCTGAAATGAAAATTTAAATGCACAACTCCGTATTTCATGTTTTTAGTACCCGTGAAATATGCTGTTTTCGTTTTTAATGGCATCGATTTAAACAGCATCGGAAAGATCATTGATCATCTCGGCGACCCCAAAAATCATGGATTCGACACCAATAATGATTATTTTCGGTCATTTATATGTATATTTCCTCCTCCCCCATTTTGCTGGCCATGGCATCAAAAGTGACAGTGTTCATCTCAGCGACCCCCAAAAATGTGGATTCAGCTCTAATATTGGTCATTTTCGATCATTTTTCAATATCTCTTTCTCCACCTCCCCCAAGTTGTGTGATTGAATTTGAGATTAAACGCGATCGAAAGTACCACTGTTCATCTAAGCGACCCAGAAAACTATAAATTCGACACTGATAGTGGCCATTATCGACCATTTAATATATATCTTTCTCCTCTTCCCGCAAGTGGCGGACCTGATCTTGCATTTAAACCGGATCGAAAATGTAACAGTTCATCAGAATGATCCCGAAAATTATGGATTAAACACTAATATTGGTTATTTTCGATTATTATTATTATTAGTATTATTATTATTATTATATATAGCTTCCCTACCCCTCCTCCGTGCTGCGGCACAGGGCATCAGAATTGTCACTGTTAATCTCTGCTACTCTTAAAACTATTGATTCGACACTAATATTAGTCATTTTCGATCATTTTTAAATGTTTATCCTCTCTCCTCCAATGCACCCTCCCCCTCCCCAACTATTAGTGCTGAACTTGGATTGAAACCACAGCAGAAGTGTCACTGTTTCTCTCATCGACCCCGAAAACTATGGATTCAACTCTAATATCGGTCATGTTTGATCATTTTCAAATTTCTCTCCCCCTCCCCCTCCCTACTTTGCATCGTCAAAGTGAATAACCTAAAGCAATCCCTGTCACTAAACTCATGTATGTTGGAAATTTGATTGAGATCGGTCACGTGGTTCAAGAGTGATGAAGTCACAAAGGTAGTCATTTTTATTTTTATTTTTTACATATATTTTTCCTTCCACCTCTCCTACGTTGGCTCGTCAAAATGAAACGATAAAAACACCCAAGGCCCGACCCTCTTATATGTTGAAAATTTGATCGAGATTGATTGAGTGGTTCAAAAGATATTAGGTTTTATTAGTTTTTACTCTTTCGCCCCCCTTACCCCAGGATGTACCGTTAAAATGAAATTAGAAAAATGTTTCCAGATCCAAACCTCATATATCTTGAAAATTTGATTGAGATCGGTCAGATAGTTCAATAGGTATACAAGTTACAAAATAGTCGCTTTCAGTCTTATATAAATTGATTTTTATATGTCTCCCACTCCTTCTCCTCCCTCACGGTGCTGCGTCAAATTTAAATCATAAAAGTGATCCCAGGTCTGAGGCTCATCTATGTTGAAAATTTGATCAAGATCGGTCGAGTGGTTCAGGAGTTATTAAGTTTTATTTATTTTTTACACCCCCTCTTCCTCCCCTCAGTTCTACCATCAAAGTGAATAGCCTAAATCCAGCCCAGCCTTGAAGCTAATCCATGTTAAGAATTTGATCGATATCGGTTGGGCGGCTCAGGAGATTTACTCACAAACAGTTATTTTCAATTTTATATATATAGATTGGTAGTGTAGAATCTAGATATTTTCCCATTGGGCAACGTAGAATTTTCCCGGACTTTCCACACCCCGCCGACCTTTTCAACAGAACGGTGGATGCATCGCTTTTATAACTAGCAATCGTCAACATTGAGACTTTTCCCAAATAGGCAGTCCTGGCTTCGATAGAAGAAAAAAGTTTGAAGGGCCGGATCAGGGCAGTGGAGAAGAGTCATCTTTTATTAGCTACACAACACGCCTAGCCGACGTGACGGCCACCATGGCATCGCATCATGTAGCCCAGTTTTTTAAATTTTCAATGGAGACCTGCCTACGTATTTTGAATTGCAGAGGAAGGTAGGTTGTATGCATTAACATTACAAATATATGAGCATACTGGTATTGAAATTTGAAAGACGTTTAGGCCAAATTGAATTCAATAGGTGATTGTATTTCCTTTGTAGGAGCTTTTACTTTTTACTTTTGCAGCTTGTCGTCCCCTAAATTGCCGCTCGGAGCGTTTGTCCCTTTTCCCCAGATCTTGCACTGATTATTGGAGATGACTGTGATCTGCAGAGGTCATGGCTTATTTGTAAACAATAATATAGTAAGAAATCAAAACGTAAATATAGTGAGAATATTAACAACACGCTGATTGTGCGAGCTCTTTTTCTCTTTTTTTCCTCAGCTGATCTAATAGTGACTGTACCGCACTCAGAACACGTACAGGAGAATTGACAACACCACACGCGAGCCCGCCTAAAACAAATTCGAGCTGAAATTTCTGAATGATTCTTCCAACCTACATTCAAGGTTTCTTTATAATGTCAAAAATTATATTGTATATTTTATGTTGAACTTCGCTTACAAAATTTTGTTCTTCTCTCCAAGGGTTTAAGTTCAATCCCCTTCTTTCTCTTCGTTGATAAAACCTTATTACTTATTCCTTTTTACTTATTCGTGGCATGATTTTTTTCCACACAAGTATTAAACTTTGAATTTAACGCTTGAGAGTAGCAGAAACATACGAGCTTGATATTCCTCCGCGAGACCAATATCCACTCATCACTGAGTTCTGTTGCTTGCCACTAAATGGTAATATAAGATGCAGTTACGAAAAAGGAGCAATTAATGATTTGAATCAATACAATCATAACCTTGAAATTCAGTCTCGCTTCGGCTCAAAAAGTGGAATAGTTTCCCGAATGAATCAATGGGGATCATTTTAAAATTTACGGCGGTATTCAGTCCTTTTAAATGGAAATTGTCGCCGATCAATAGAAAGTTAATATGGGAGAACTATGAAATAAAACAGACACGCGTCATTTTGTAATAAAATTACATGGCGAGTGCATTTTATCTGATTGAAAGCTGTTACTGTCGAATATACACAATTAAAGGTGCCCTGATTGGCCAAATTAAAAAAAAAACTCAGCAAATTATCCCTCTACAGGCGATTTTTTTCGTCACCCCCGGTGGGAATACGGGTTTCTTATTATCCCGAAAAAAAACGTTTAGGTGGGACCCAGACCGCTCCAAAACTATGATCGTGAAATATCAAAAGTGCTAATAATAGTATGCCAGAAGTGCTTGAAGAACTTGAAGAATTGAAATGACACATTGTGTAGGGACAATACACAAAAAATAAACGAAATACGGTTTTTTATTTTCTGTGGAGAAACGGATTTAGGGGCAAAATACCCACCCAAAATTTTGAAATTTGAGGTCCAAAAGGCAAGAAGGAATGCACCGAATTGAATGATATTGTGGGCAGATAGTGTAGACATAAAATGAGATAATTCGGTTTTGTATTTTTCTGAAAAAAAAAAGGTTGAGTGAGGAACGGACCTTGTAACCTGTTGATTACGAAATATCGAAAGTGCAAATAAGCATACGTCAGAACCTCGTAAAGGCTGGAAAATTGCAACGAAACTTCGTATAGGGACAATTTGCAAAACAATAAATGAAACGTGTTTTGATATTTGAGGAAAAACAGTGCTTTGGCCTAGGCCCCTCCGACAAAAAAAATATTACCGTAATAGCACAGGAAGGAGCGGACTGAAGCAAATGAAATTGTGTGTAGATATTATATAGACCCAATGTAAAATAAGGCCTTTCGTCTTTCCAAAGTGTCCCAATTCGTTTTGCTTTAAATTTGGCAGATCAACAGCTAACTGGAAATAAATTTACACGTTTTTTATGCGCCAAAACATTGTAAGGGTTAAACATTCCTCCTGAAATACTATAAAATACGTTATACTGTTTGTGCTTGTAGTTGATATGCCAAATTTGAAAAAATCGGATGAATACACTACACTTGTAAAACACGAAAGGCCTTATTTTACATATCCAATATCTATATACAATTTCATTCGCTTCGGTTCACTCCTCCCGAAACTCAACAAATCGTTCCACTCAACAGTTCTTTTTTCTTTCAGGAAAATACGAAACACGTATTCCCTCACCTTACCTCTACAATATCTGTGCAAATTTCATTCACTTGAGTTTACTTCTTCTTGCCTTTTTGGGTCAAATTCCAAAAAGTTTGACGGGAGCTCTCCCCCCCCAAAACCCGTTTTCCCCTCAAAAATAAAAACGTATTCGTTTTTGTTGTTTTGTTTTTTTTTTTTTTTTTTTTGCTTATTGTTCATACACAAAGTTGCGTTGCAATTTTTCATCTCATTTACACACATCTGACATACTGTTACTGGCACTTTTGATATTTCGTGATCAAAGGTTTGGAGGGATGCGTGCCCTATCTAACCGTCTTTTCCAAGCAAATATGAAACCCTCATTTTGTGTCTACAATGTATGTACAAAATTTCATTCATTTTGGTTCACTTCTTACCTTTCGGGCGTCAACATTCAAAATTTTGGGGTCTATTTTTTGCCTCTGAAATCCATTTACCGCAGAAAATAAAACAAACCTTATTCCTTTATTTTTTCGTATTGTCCATACACTAAGTTTCTTTGCAATTCTTCATGTCTTACACACTTCTGAAATACTGTTATTACCACTTTCGATATTTCGTGATCAAATGTTTGGAGGGGTCGGTGCCCCACCTAACCCTTTTTTCAAGGAAAATAGGAAACCCGTATTCCCTCATTTTATGTCTACAATGTCTACCTACAATTTCATTCACTTCTGCTCACTTCCTTATGCCTTTCGATCGTCAACTTTCAAATTTTAGGTGGGGGCTTTTGCCCCCTAAAGCCGTTTCTTCGCAGAAAATGAAAAACATTATTCGTTTACTTTTTTGCGTATTGTCCATACACAAGGCTTAGTTTCAATTCTTCAAATCCTTTATACACAACTTACATACTGTTACTATCTTTTTTGATATTCCGTGATCAAAGATTTGTAGGTGTCCGTTCCCCATTCAACCATCTTTTCCATGAAAATATGATACCCGTATTCCCTTATTTCATGTGTACAATATCTGTGCACAATTTCGTTCACTTCGGTACACCTATTTTCATTTTCGTGCGTCAATATCAGAAATTTTGGATAGGGCTTTTGCCCCCGAAAACCGTTTTTCCGCAGAAAATAAAAAAACGTATTTGTTTATTTTTTGAGTATTGTCCATGCACAAAGTTTCGTTCCAACTCTTCCTGTCCTTTAAGCACATCTGACATACTGTCACTGGCAATTTTGATATTCCGTGATCAAAGGTTTGGAGGGGTCCGTGCTCCACCTAACCGTCTTTTCCAGACAATACGATACCCGTATACTCTCATATTATGTTTACAATATCTGTGCCAAATTTTATTCATTTCGGTTCAGTTCTTCTTACCTTTCGGGCGTCAACTTTCAAAATTTTCGGGTGGGTTCTTATGCCCCTTTAAACTGTTTTTCCGAAGAAAATAAATAAAATGTATACCTTCCTTTTTTGCACATCGTCCATGCGCATAGTTTCCTTGCAGTTCGTCATGTCCTTTACACACATCTGACATACTGTTACTAGCACTTTTGATATTTCGTGATCAAATGTTTGGTGGGTACCCTGCCCCACCCAACCCCCTTTTCAAGGAAAATACGAAACACGTATTCCCTAATTTTATGTCTACAATATCTGTGTACAATTTCCTTCACTTTGGCTAACTTCTTTTTGCCTTTTGGGCCACAAATTTCAAAATTTTCGGTGGGGGCTTTTGCCCTGTAAAACCGTTTTCTCCCAGAAAATAAAAATGACCGCATTGGTTTACTTTTTCCGTGTTGCCCACACGTAAAGTTTCGTTGCAATTCTTCCTGTCCTTTACACACATCTGACGTACTGTTACTAGCACTATTGATATTTCGTGATCAAATGTTTGGTGGGTACCCTGCCCCACCCAACCCCATTTAAAGGAAAATACGAAACCCGTATTCCCTAATTTTATGTCTACAATATCTGTGTACAATTTCATTCACTTCGGCTCACTTCTTTTTGCCTTTCGGGCCTCAAATTTCAAAACTTTAGGTGGGGCTTTTGCCCCCTTGAACCGTTTTTACGCAGAAAATAAATAAAAAGGATACCTTCATATTTGCACATTGCCCATGCGCATAGTTTCATTGCAATTCGTCATGTCCTTTAAACACATATGACATACTGTTACTAGCACTTTTGATATTTCGTGATCTAAGGTTTGGAGGGGTCCGTGCCCGACCTAACCGTCTTTTCCAGGAAAATGCAAAACCCGTCGTCCCCCATTTTGTGACTACAATACCTGTACAAAGTTTTATTCACTTTGGTTCACTTCTTCTTACTTTTCGGGCGTCAAATTTTGAAATTTTGGAGAGCGTTCTTTTGCCCCTGAAACCCATTTTCCGCAGAATAGAAAACAAACCGTATTCCTTTTTTCTGCGCTATTATCCATACACAAAGTTTCCTTGCAATCCTTCATGCCCTTTACACACATCTGACATAGTGTTACTAGCACTTTTGATATTTCGTGATCAAAGGTTTGCAGGGGTCAGTGCCCCATCCAACCGTTTTATCCAGGAAAATACGGAACCCGTATCCTTATTTTGCGTCTGCAATATCTGCGAACAATTTTATTCACTTCGGTTCCCTTCTTTTTGCCTATCGGGCTTCAACTTTAAAACTTTAGGTGGGGCTTTTGCCCCGTAAAACCGTTTTCTCCTGGAAAATGAAAATGCCCGTATTGGTTTATTTTTTGCGTGTTGCACACACGTAAAGTTTCGTTGCAATTCTTCCTGTCCTTTACATACATCTGACGTACTGTTACTAGCATTATTGATATTTCGTGATCAAGTGTTTGGAGAGGTCCGTGCCCCTCCAACCGTTTTTTTAAAGAAAATACGAAACCCGTGTCCCTCATTTTATGTTTTAAATATCTGTGCACAATTTCATTCACTGCGGTTCAGTTGTTCTTGCCTTTCGGGTATCAACTTTTTAAATTTTTGTGTGGGTTTTATATTAAAACTTTACATTATGTAACTTTTTCGTTTTTATGAGATTATTTTTTGGGGGAAAGAGAAATGCTTTCCTCTGATATGTTTGTTGTCATTCATTTTGTTTGAACTGCTTAAGTAAGATCATTTTGTAACTTTTGATGTCATCCAACTCCGTCACGATAATAAAATTGTCATTCTTAACAATTTGTTTTATTCTCTTATTTGGAGTTTGTCACACTAATATATTTGTTACAAAATTCAGGTTTGGTCCAACGCCTTTCGAATTCGCAACCAATCTGACCGCCGAGCTTTCTGGTTTGCCTGCTATTGCAGGAAAAGGAGGAGAGCAAGTGGTAATGCACTTTTGGAGTCGTGTATACATTAGAAAGTTAGGAACAAGTGACGAGAGGTGTTTGTAGTTGAACATACATAAATTATTACGCAAAAAAAGAGTACGAATATGTAAAAAAGAAAAAATATATATACTTACAGAATAGAGAAAGTTGTGACGCCTTGGATGTTTGACGCGAAGTTAGTGCAAAGCACACACTTTTTGCAGATAGTTGAAGTCTTTTGTATGTACAGAAATTCTTTATCCCGTTGCCTGCCCAACATTTATTGTTAAGGAAAGAACAGACATTGTGTTTGAATTTATCCTTTAGAAACAGCTAGTTGCGTAAACTTTGTGTTGAATTGAATGGGTTTGTAGGGTCATTTTTAAAAGAATTTTGTGTTTTAGAAAAAAGTGCTTAAAGACACGCTGTAATTGGGCTTAGCTGATATGGAGGGGGCCTGAGCATTTGGAAAAAAGAAATTGTTTTGAATAAAATGGAACGCGTTATATTACCTTCTTTTTTGTGAAAAAATTTAAATATGGTGCTTTGGAGAAGAGGCTTATTTCTATTTTAGACATTGCCTGTGTTGAGTGAAGTGGTGACCATTGAACGCACATTTTAGAAAATACTTATATTTTTAAGATAAGTTGAATTCTCTTTCCTTACATATATAAAGAAATAATGAAAAAAGTTAACTTTTATAGCTGATTAAACTGCAATATATTAAAATTTTTAGTACGAAATTTGATTATTTTATCGCAAACTGCAACGTTAGGTTAATTTATATTCGTTTTCTTTCAAGAGAAATGAAGGAGAAATATTAAAGAGAAAATAATAACAGAAGAGATCTGGGCAGGATTAATATTTAAAACTGTATTCAGATGTACATAAGAGCATAGAACTTAACTTTAAAACCACTCAAGTAATTTTTATTAAACTTTTAATATTTATGTTACTTACAAATATTTTGATATGGAATTACCTAGAGAATAATAGTGTTATGTGTTTGCGTAGGAGGTGTAGGATTCCTAGTAATTATTTTTGTTTTCTGAGTTTACAAAAATGAATATTTTTTGTTTGCCTAATTTTATTATGCCATATTAAAATTTGTAAGTAATTAATTATTTTCTTATTTTTTTCTTTTAGATTTTTTGCTGGTTCCTGTTTTCCCATCCTTTGTGGTGGACAAACACCGTGCTCGTGGGTTTTCTCGGGGTTCTCCCGTTTCCTCCCACTTTCTTCATTCCACCATTTTCATTCATCTCTCATTATCACCGTCTCCTTTAGCCTCACCGGCATAACCGTGGGACGTAAAACTTAAAGATTTCATTTCATTTCATTTCATTTCCTGTTTTCCCATTGTTGCAAGAATTGTTGGATTTGAGGTAAGAATTTATTTATTTATTTATTTATTTTTAAAAAATATTTGAAGACAAGTGTGAAATTTTGTTTAGACATGAAAAATAAACAAAATTGGCACGATTTAAAGATATTAGGAAAAATGTAAAGTCTGAATATATATTGAGTTAAATATACTAGAAATCGAAAATAATGAATTAAAATTCTATATATCTGAGTTTATAAATAAAAGAGGATATGAGAAATAGACTTATAGTTGAACTATGGTTTGAAAGGCATGACCTTTTATTGTAAACGAATTATATACTGAAGGGAGGAAGCTTTGGGTTATATTTGAATTTAGCGGATAATTTTAAGAGCAAGGGTATGTAAGACGTGTATATATAGCTTAATATAGGATTTGAAACGCATATGTTAGTGCCGGGACTTTAATTTGGGTGATTTACTGCAGAGGTGCATGCGTTAGCTGCTTAAAGTGGAAGGAAACAGGAAAATTCCGAGAACACTAGAAATATGGTGAAAAAGTTAACTTTACCGTGAATGTAATAAGGATTAGAAGTGAACATTAGTAGCATATTAACTTTATAAGTGGAGAAAATGAAATATTTTTTTGAATTGTTATATGTTACGAATATGGAGGCTAGAGTAACAGGAAATGGTACTGTTTTTGTAGATTTGCTATGAAGAAGAATTGCATAAAAATGTAGAGATAGCCTGAAACTATGGAGCGCCAAGCAATAAAACTGTAGGTCTTGAAAATGTATTTACTTATTAGGTAAAAAAGAGAGAAGTTAATGTGATGGTCACTAAAATGATTTAAATTGATGCCTTTGAGGACTTTTAATGCCAACTGCAGTATTTGAGGGAGATGAAAAAAATTAGGGTGAATTTGGCCGCGACTTAAATATTATTTTGGTATTTATGTGCTGTGATGAGTAATTTGAAAAAAAAAGTCTTTTACACTTTTTGACCAATTGGACTTTACCGCAAGTTGAATAAAAAAAAGCAGATGTAGCAAAGACGAAAGCATTGACGCATAGAGTATAAACAACTTTTATTTATCAGAATAATGTCTCGAATGTAGAATGGAAGATAAAATATTTACTTAGACTGAAATTGAATTAATGTTCTATGTTATAGAAATTTGATTAAAATTTAAGTAAGGAAAAATTAAATGAAGTATATTGCAAGGCCTTATTCAAAAAGTAGGTATGGAGAAGATTGGTTTTGGTTTCCTATATTAATTCATTTAAAATATTGAACAATTATTCTGCTACTTATCAATTTACGTCCCAAGGTTATGCCAATTAGGCTAAAGGACACAGTGATTATGAAAATTGAATAAAATTGTGAAATGAAGAAAGTGGGGGGAAACGGGAGAACTCCGAAAAAATTTATGGACATAATGTTGTTTACCATAAGCTTACTTAGCGAGGGACGGAACTAGGGACCATATGTACTAGAGGAAACTAATTTAGTAACTGAATACGATGACTTTTAGTTTAGGATTTGTGTAGGACTAGTAAAATAAAGCGTTATGATAACTGAATATTGTGTTGCCAGTTTCGTAAATAGTATTGTTTTTAAGCAAAGCTGTTGCTTAATTTTTCCGGTATTTATTATGGAATTCCAAGTAGATGGAATGAAAAGCTTAGATGTTACCAATATTTGTATACATTTGTAATAAGGACGTAGCCTATTTGATACTTTTGACAAATAGGGAGACAGACAGAAATTTTTGTCGGGAGGGATACAAACCATAATTTCGTGTACAGTTATATGTAGTTTACTTTATAACTATGGTATAAGCCGTTTAGGAAAATTAATGAAATTTGATCCTGGTTAGAAGAATAATTATCATGAAATTGTATTATCAATGGGGGGGGGGTTGATTCAGGAATTACTTGTAGTGAAGACCTAACTTTTAAGAAGTAATATCTGTATTTCTTGTTAATAATGAAATAGCTACGGCAGAGCGGATTATAAGCGCTAAGCGAATAACTACAAGAGTTATATTTGAGAAATAAGACTGACGATTGTTTTTCATAAATTTAACTGAGTAATGATTGTACAGTAAGTATTTATTTTATTACAATAGAATTAAAATTGTGATTCTTGTATTTTTTTTGGGGGGGGATACTATCGATAATTATATAACTGAATGCCTCAATTCTTGAGAGACATAAAAAAATAAGGTCATACTGATTTTGATATATTTTTAACAGTACGGTTTGCTTAAATATAACCTTTGAAATTTTATAGTGTTACTTTATATTGAAAATATTTGTTATTTATAATTGTTTATTTTTGTTGGTTGCAGAATGGAGGGATCACAGGCATCAACATCCTTTGATGTTTTTAATACATTTGATGAATTATATGGCATTTTATTGGCAGTTGAAAATCAAGAGAACATAAGAAATAAGAAGACAGGGGTAGCAGAAAAAAGGAAGGCATCAGAAGATGAAAGGAGAAACAAAATGAAGCATGAGGAAGATAAATTTTGGGCTTTGTTTCCCTTAGATGCTAAAACAGAAAGAATGTTATAATAACAGTTAAAAGAGTAGAAGCGTTAGAAAAACTGAAATTAAAAAAGAGAAAAGCGTAAAAAAAGAAAAATGTAAATATTAAATAAAAATAAAAAGAAAAAATAGAATAGGAATTTAATTTGTGTGTTTTATTAAATATACATTTTCTTTACTTTTAATTCCAATGTTTTACCTTAGGTAATTTTGACTGTGAAAAATCGAGTTTTTTTTTTTTTTTAGGTTGGTTGGAAACCTTTATAGCGAACACATTTTATGGTTTTCTTTTTCAGTGTTACCTTTTGATACTACAAGACTGGAACCAAGGCACGCGTAAGGTATTGTATATTACTGAATGACTTTAGAAATCTGTTCATTCACGTAATTTCTTTTTTGTGAAAGACCCAGCGAAAGTTATTAGTTTGACACGCTTTTAAAAATGGTTGCTGAAATTACAGGAAAAGGTGTATAGAAACATTATAAGAAGAAGAATGGTAAAGTACAATTTTGTAAATAATTACCAATTGGTGGTTAAACATGGTTTTTGAACTTGGAAAAACGATGATAAAATTAGACGATGTAGGAATAAAAGGAAACGGAAAACCAAAAAAGACAAACTTTAGGTAATGCGAACTGGAATTGAACTAATCATTTTGGGTACTTGAATATCCATTATTATTATTATTATTATTATTATTATTATTATTATTATTATTATTATTATTATTATTATTATTATTATTATTATTATTATTATTATTATTTAAGTATTCGGCCTTTTGGAAGCTACAGGTTTTTAAAAGGCTTGGACTTGGAAAATGATTATTTTACGTTTTAAGATCTTCAGCTTACTGTTTTCAAATTATTCTGCTTATCTCCATCTTCTTATCTCTTGCTTTCCTTCCACCTTTCCTTTTATACCAATGTGAAGAAAAAAGACAATTTTTTCGTAAACTATATGAAACCGAAATAACATTATTACCAAAATTGATGAATATAACCCACCTCTTCTCTTCTATCCTTTTTAAAACATCATTTGTTTGTTGGTCCTTATATGTATTTTATTTTTTCCTTGAAAAAAAAAACACTTTTTGAAGTTCTGTAACTTGCGTATTGCTGAAGTCTCTGAACATATAGTCCAATGCTCCATCTATAGCACCTGACCAACTTCTTCCTAAGTCGAATATACAGTTTGATAGTTAAGAATGACAATTTCTTTGGCTATAGGAATTTCTGATTTCTTTCCTGATGTAGGAAACATATTTTGTTAAAATACTTCACAGCTACTTGAAATGATCGACCTTTTAATGTTTTACTTTGATTCAAGTTGGCATTTAGCTGAAAGAAATGTAGTGCAAGCGTGAGTTATGATAAAAAGCTAGGAAAAAGAAAGCTGTAACAATATTATAGTTTATTTAGAAATCTTCCGTGAAAATTTTAGGGGGTCAGTAAAAAATTTCAGGGTACCAGGCTGTAAACTTTTGTTAGATAAGACTAGGATTCCATGGCAATTTGTTTCATAGCTCTTCATTCCTTATTTCCATTTTATATTTTGTGAATCATGTTTTGTAGTTGTCCTTCAGTTTTAGGGATTATTTGCATATATGATTTCCCCACCTTTAATGTTGAATTTAATGTGAATATTTAATAACTGGAACGACATCCTTCTTTTCCTTTGTTTGCGATTTAATTGCAGCCTCACTTATTGTTTTGTGTACAAATTTTGAATGATTTGGTGAGCTCTATAGTAAATAGCAAGTATTTTATGGCTGGGACTTATTTTTTGGTCTTGTTATTATAAACTTTGACCAGGGTAAAAACAAACTACAGTGCTCAAATTTAACTTTTTTTTTTTAAAAAAAAAAAGCAAATAACCCCCTCAAAAATAGTAAGACATTATCGTTTACCGAAAATGAAAACCATAAGCCCTTACAACATATTAAAAGCGTTAGCAACTACAGTAGGCAAGGCTACGGTGGCATTAGTTAAACATATATATTTGGACCAAAACGATAAATGGTGAAATTATGTAGTCGTATATTATTAGGGTCATCAAGTATAAGAGGGTCCAATGGATATGTTATGTAGCTAGGATGGAAATACATTGAAAATTTTAACTAGTAAAAGACAACACATAGGCGGAAATGGAAGGACAATATTAATATGTATCTTGTAGTACAAAGTAGATACAGTTCACTAAGAATAAATGTAAATAAAAAAAACATTTGTGAACGCAACATTAAACATCAGGTTCCATAAGCAAAATTGAATTGCCACCAGAAAAATTTGTTTCCCACTAACTGATTGCCGAAAGAGGGTAAGACACGCGTACCAGTAATTTAAGAATAAATGGGAAGAGCGGGAATGATTTGTTGTATTTGCTGAAGTATGATAAAAACAGAGAGAAGGGACGGAAATACTTGGTAAACTGTGTATGTGAGTTAACACAAAGAAAGGGAGAAATATATATATATATATTCACTGCATTGTCAAGGCTCTATATTTGTATTTTACATTTATTATTGCAACCGGGTGTTTCTCGCTGCCGTATACGGTTGCCCGATCATCACCCTTGTTCTTCGCGCGCAGAGTTATTCGAAGAACTGAAAACGTACTCTGTACACAAACAGTTTATGGTTGTGAACTCGTAAAACCTGGTACTTCTGGTTGTCAAGGTCAAAAAGTGAGAAAAAAAGGAGGTGTAGAATGTAAAGAGGATGCAACACTGACTGAAACTTGTAAGAAACATATTCATTTGTAGTGCGTTCACATTCCGCCTGTAGCGCTACTGTGGCACAACGTATATTGTAACTGTATAACTCTTGTACACCGCTTGTAGGTATATTGGCGTAAGTGACGACCGAAATTATGTTGTCAGCTCAGACTGCGATAAGGCACTGCTGTGCTGGTTTTGCTTTTCTTTTTTCTCCTTTGTCATTTGTGAGATGCCAAACATGTTGTTTCGCTTGTTGCACGCGCTGAACGGGTTCCTCCGGAGCGAAGTATTTAAGAAGTTGACTACATATTCTTGTTTACGATAGAAATATGATAAGTACTTTGAATTATAATACGGTTTCAAATTGGTTACCTGTTGAAAAAATGCGAAAATAAAGCTGTACTTGCAAATCTATATTAGTCGAGGACGTAGCTACTGACAGTGTTGATTACAGATTTTCTCGTGGAAGAATTTCATTACACTAGAGGTGAAAAGCAGACGTCCATTTACACCTCCCCCCACTTTTTCAGACTCAATCGGAAATGGTCTCAATCGATTGTACAGAAATGTGCAGGCGAAATTTTCGTTTGTGCACAATTAGAGGCGCCGCCAGAACGAAAACAAAGTGGGGGCTGTCTAAATGGTAGCCCCCACCATGTCCAATTCAATCACAAATCGTCACAATCGTTTGTGCATCGTTTGTACAGGAATGTGAAGGCCAAATTTTCGTTTGTACATAAATAATGGCGCCGCCAGAACGAAAACAAAGAGGGGGCTGTCTAAGTGGTAGCCCCACCATGTCCAATTCAATCACAAATTGTCGCAATCGTTTGTACATATTTTATACAGAAATGTGCAGGCGGAATTTTCGTTTGTACGCAACTACGGGCGCCACCAGAAAGAAAACAAAGTGGGGGCTGTCTAAGTGGTAGCCCCCACCATGTCCAATTTAATCACAAATTGTCGCAATCGTTTGTACATCGCTTTATACACAAATGTGCAGCCCAAATTTTCGTTTGTACAAAATTAGGGTCGCCGTCAGAAGGAAAAAAAAGTAGGGAGTTGTCAAAATGGTAGCCCCCCACCATGTCCAATTCAATCACAAATTGTTGCAATCGTTTGTACATAGTTTGTATAGAAATGTGCAGGCGAAATTTTCGTTTGTACACAATTAGGAGCGCCGCCAGAACGAAATCAAAGTGGGGGGCTGTCTAAATGGTAGCCCCCCCACCATATTCAATTCAACCACAAACTGTCGCACTTGTTTGTACGTATTTGTGCAGTAATTTGCAGGCGTAATTTTCTTTTTTTTTTCACAATTAGGGTCGCGCCAAAACGATAAAGTATAGGCTGCCTAATTGGTAGCACCTCCCCATGTCCGATTCAAAAAAAAATATCCCAATTGTTTGTACATCGTTTGTACAGTAATGCGCAGGCGAAAGTTTTGTTTCTACGCCATCAGGTGCATTGACAGAAGGAAAAGAAAGGGGATCTGTCTAAGAGCTAGCCCCACCATGTTCGATTGAACCACAAATTGTCGCGATTGTTTATACATCGTTTGTGCAGAAATGTGCAGGTAAAATTTTCGTTTGTACTAAATAATATACGGATGTATGTAAGTATTTTTAATATTTGACCTAGAATTGAAGAAAAGGGATGGGGATTGTAATTATTGTAATTACGTATATATCTCGGGATTGCTCAAAGTTAGAGATATGAAAGTTGCTATTTCGACTTCTCATTTCAAATGTTAAACCAGTGTATCGTGTTCTAACGTTTTTTGATACTAAACCTAGAAAGTAAGATAGAGGGTGGGGCTACAGCCATGTATTACAGTTTTTGCTGTTTAGCGATCAACGTTAACCGGTTTGAATAACGGTTGCTAAGATTAAAAATGGTACACCTTGTCTCAAAAAGGTTGAGCGCATTCTTTATTGGTGTTTTGAGACAAAAATTTTTTAAGTCCAACTTCGGGTATCTTCGGAAAATAGTAAACCAGGTTCGAACCTCCAAGCCAGCCTTTACAATCGGGAAAAAGTTTGCAGATTTTTTTTAAATATAATAAGACTTGTTACCAAGTGTAGAAAAAAAGCAACCTTGATTGAAATACTTAATGATACAATATTCCAAAACCTTGTATTAATGTCAGCATATGCTTGTTCGTCATTTAGCTCTCCATACGTGATGGAACATTTAGATCCATGAACGAATCTTTCCGTTTGTAGAAGAATGCTCAAAGTTAAGACATAGAATATAACTATCTCCTGAGTACTAAAATAAAAGTCAAAGTAGAACAAAAACAGCGTTTGTAGTGGATATGAATGTCATAATTTTCTTGAGAACCGTTATACATCGCTAGAAGCATGTGTCCAGAAGTCCTTGTGTTAGCTCACTGGTAAGTGTCGGATTTTAAATCTTAAGGTTATGGGTTCGATTCTCATCTGAGTCAATGACTTTTTTATGAAATTATATTTTCCGCAATACATGAAAAATTATATAAAATAATTATTACATTAAAATACATCAGTTATATATATAACATAATCATTGCAGAACATAGTAATTATTATGTTTAAAATATAACGTCTGAGATAATTTTCACAGTAAGTCGGTATTATGAGAATGTTAAATACAAGTTAGGAAAATCGTTTAATAGCAATAAATAAATTATGTAGTGTATTTATTTGCAGCTATTTGTCATACAGTTGTAACTTCTCAATATTCTCATTACAGCATGCCATTTACATTCGTGAAATACAGTATATTTCTACGGATATAGAAAGTGTAAACAGAGTATCCAAGGTCGGATCGTGCTTCAAGACACATAACTTTTCCCGATCCCCTTAACGTCACGGGAAGAAACATAAATTCTCTTTATAACGGAATGTCATTACTTAGAGTCTCATTCGAATACGTTGAATATGCTTTTGTATATTCATCTCTCTCTCTCTCTCTTTCTCTCTCTCTCTAGCTTTGTTTATGTGTGTGTGTGTGTTGTGGAATATCCTAAGTTGAATACAACATTAGCAAAGTATATGAGCATCATTGTCATCGAATACCTGAATTGGAAGTCGTGTTTCTTCAGGTTGGGCTTGCGTGTTTATGTTAGCTCACTATTAGAGTACGGGCTTGGCAATGAAGAGGTCTTGAGCTCAATGCCTGCAGCGAATTATCGTTTTTTGTTAGTAGAATTGTACAGAGATAGGATACAAGGAGTGGTTTACTTCTAGAAATAGTTTCAGAAGCGTTTAAGATAACCCTGAAAAGGGCTGTTTTCGGGAGTTAAGGCAGGGACATTAATATTGTGTCCAAGACCTTTCTTAATTTATTACACGCCTCATTCTTCTGGGCATGGAATCTATTAAATGGGTGACAAATCCATCTCCTTCCCCTACCTCCAGACATGCTTCGGAAACAAGATGCCACAGGTCATCCTGAGTTCTTGGTGGATCAGCCTCAGGTCAACTGTCCCTTAGAGTACGCTTCACTTCTGCCCACATATTTTCCATGGGATTGAGGTCTGCTCCACGAGGCGCCCAGTCAATTAAATCAATGTCAGGCTGCCCTGCGAACCATTCCTGAACCACATGGGAAGTATGTATTGGCGACTGGTCTTGCTGGAAGTAAATTACACCATCAGGCTGAAATACTCGTACAGATGGCACCATGACATTACTCATAATGTCTAAGTACTCAGCACTGTCCAGATGTCCTTCAATTCTGTGAAGCTGTCCTGCTCCGCGACTGGAAAACCAACCCCAACATGAAATAGATCATGGCCACTGCGATTGCAAGCAGCCACATATCCAGTGTCATATCGGATGCCTCTCGGACGATACACAAAACGGCGTTCTCACTTGATGTTCTGAATATGGATTCATCTGAGAAAACTACGTTTTCCCAATTGCGACCCACTTTCGCCTGTGCAAACGCAAGACGGTACATTTTATGGTCGCCTGAGAGTTTTTCCTTCACGGCAGCAAAACGGAAACGTAACTCAGCATGACGAAGCCTTCGCAGAGCTGTACGCTTACTACCAGGAAAGAGAGAAGCTTTCCTTAGCTGCCTAGACGTCCTTAGTGGGTCTAACCGGGCTTCGTTTACTAATCTCGCATCTTCGGCTTCGGTTGACACATGCGGACGACCAGGAGATCGTAAATTACCAGTCTGACCTGTAGCACCATATTTCCGAATCCATCGCCTTCCTGTAGAGGCCGGGACACCTACTCGCATGCTAGCTGCAGTTGTAGAATAGCCTTCCAACTCCCATAAAGTAATTACTGCTGTACGTCTATCCATAGTTACCAATGTTCTGAGCTGTGAGCAGGAAGCAATAGGTAAAAGCTAGTATCTGACGTGTGATTAGTTACTTGCACGACATGCCTATTGTAGGGAACGATTTGGTCAACGACTCGCGAAAGAAATCTGAAAATGGTGTGCCGTAATAATAATATTAAAAACAGTTTTTATAAAGGAATATTAATACATACGAAAAGCTGTTTAAAGAATGAATTGTTATACTCACTTTACACGTATAAAAACATATACCATATACCAAACACATTGAGCGATATGATGATAGCTGTCTTGAGACGAACACTTTCGAAGTCCAACTTCGGGTATCTTCGGAAAACCGTAAACTAAAGCTGCTGGTTCGAACCTCCAAGCCAACCTTAGAAATCGGGAAAAAATGTACAGATATGTTTTTCCTTCTGTTAAATATAATAAGACATATGGAAATGGTATTAAGTTTAGAAAAAAATGTAACATTTATTGAAATACTTAATGATACAATATTTCGAAACTATGTATTCACACTCTCGTTTCGTCATTGTGATTTCCATACGGAGAAGAACATTTACGTATGAGCTCAGTTATATTGCAGAAGCAGCTTCCGAAAAGCGGTCATGTTAGCTCAGTGGTGCACCCCTGAGCGTTGAAATCGTGAGTTCGATACCCGTTCAGGTGAGATTCTTTTATGATATTCTACTTTCCTCAATGCATGAAAATTATGTAAAATAGTTACATTAAAATTCATCAGCTGTATATATCAGTTGAATATATGTATTCATATCAACAGTTGTATATATATCAGTTGAATATATATATTCATATCAACAGTTGTATATATATCAGTTAAATATATATATTCATATCATTTCACGACATAAGTAATTCTTATCTTTAAAATATGACATCTGAGGTATTGACAGAACGTCGGTATGTTATATGTGAATATTAAATATAAATTAAAAAAATCGTGTAATAGCAAGAAATAAGTTATGTAATGTATTTATTTGCAGCTATTTTCATACGCAGATAACTTCTCAGTATTCGCATTACAGCATTTAAGTAGAGTATATAGAAAATTGGATCGTGGTTCAAGACAAAAAACTAGCTAGCCCCAAACTGTCACGTAAGAAATTCACGAATCTCAAAAGTAAAGTGAAGAAATTGAAAGCGGTAATACCTTAATCGCTCTCTCTCAACTCTCTCTTATCTGCATTTATACATATAAAAGTGTATTTTGTATGTTCCAACATAACGCATGTATGCCTAGAGCAGGGTTTCTCAACCTGGAAGTCGCGGCCCCTAGGGGGTCGCGAAGATAAGCGGAAGAGATAAATATACAGTGAAACCGCTACTAACGGACACCTCTATAAAGCGGACACCTCCCTTAACGGACATATTTTGTAATCCCCAAACACTGGAATAGGAAAAAACATATTGGCAAACCTCCCTAAAGCGGACACTCGATAGTACGGACACGGACAGTCTTTTCTGTCTTTTATAGGTATCATTTACCTCCGTATTACGGACACTTTCTCTAGAAATAAGTTGAAAGGTGTAGTAAAAATACATTTTTAGTAATTCATACATGTGTCACCAAGGAAGCATTGTGACAACATTTTGCCTCCTCAACTGTCTGCTCAGCAATCCAGACGAAGCGTCTCTGTTTAGCAACACTCTTATGTCCTTTGCTTGCATCCCACTCCCACCCAAACTGTTTTAGACACAAAAGTGATTGACAGTTGCCCTCCGTTAGGGATGACACGTTATGCTACTGTCCCGTTGGAGTCTCTAACCAACCAGAAGACAAGTTTAGTACTTTTTCTCTCAGGTATGTATATTGTCTCAAAAAGGACACCTCAGGACTGCAATTACTCCACAAATTAAAGCGCCATACTGAAAACGAAGGAAGAATACTGATAAGTGTAAAGTGCAGACAACTATAACATGTTATTTCCATGTTGTGCCTCGAACATAGAGTATTGGATGACAGAGGATAATGCATGTAATATACGTGATTTATACAAAAATATTTTTCCTAATTGTGTATTACCTTGCTCACTAATTTACATAACAAAATACTGAAACCTCTTGAAGGCGGACACCTCTCTATAGCGGACAATTTTTGATTCCCCACGGCTGTCCGCTTTAGAGAGGTTTCACTGTAGTTAGAATCTAATACCGGAAATTATTTTTAAATATGGAATGATATTTTAATTGAGAAAGATTTCATCTTATTTTTTTATACATACTGCAACATTTATAAATAAGTAGAGATAATTATTGTAACCAAGAGTGAAATACTATCACACTACAAACAATAACAGTTTCTACAACAAAAGCAGCAAAAATAACATAACAGTTTGCAATTGACTAATAATTATTTCAAAATAATATATTGGGGATAAGTTTCGGAGATATAGCGTATAGTATGTAATATTCAGAAACAACGGATTACAATATAATATATATGTAAAATTTCTCTGAACGTTGATATATTATTTTTATCATTCTATTGTTCGCTTGTTTCTGTTGTACTAGAGAAGAAACACCTCCTCCAGTTCCCTTCCGGCCGGCAACGTACCGAGCACTGACGAAACGTTGCCAGATTGGACCGCAATGGATATACGTTGGAATAAGAAGGATGCTGAACGAACATCTCCAGAAACGACTACCTCTCTGATAAAATCAAGGCTTCTAGAACACCATGCTCCACTGGTCTCGATAGCTATTGGAGCAAATATAAATTTATCGAGGAGATTATTGTATTTCCTTTCCTTTTCTGCCTCTCTACGTCTAGCCACTTCTCCAGCATTCACAACGGTCAATGGCAGGCTTGAATGGGCGAATGTGTCCGAACATGTAAAATCCCATACTAGAGATTTGCCTCTCATCCAAGGTATTAATGTCATGCCATCAGGTCGTTTACCATCGGAACGAAAACAGCCTGACGGTTCAAGAATCGAAGGAATTCCTGCCGTCGTGAGGGCTCGCAAAATGATGTCATTAACAGATGAATGTCTGGTGTTTCTGCCAATGCTCTTCATGCATGAGAGGCCACGCAGGGCGCGGTGGGTAACTTGATCCCCGCAAGCTGGACAGCGATGTGGCTCACAAACAGCTGAACCTAGTCTTAGGGCTACTGCGATTCGAAAGGTTTCATTAGACATGTGAAGACCTAATTGGGGAGAAGGTAACGCATTTAACCATGCGCCAGCATGGGGAGATGACGCAGCAAGAAGTCTAGCTTTATCCTCTGGAACAGCAACGGATTGTAAAAGAAGTTTATGGAAATGTACTGCTATTGCTGTGTACCAAGATGCCTGAGAACCTCTTTTGCTGATTTCTGGAAGGTCCGAATCTGTTATATTTATCCATTTGGTAGAGCCTTCTTCAACTATCCCATCTGGGTCCAGGTGGTAGCCTTGAGGAAGGAGAGCCTCGATTAAACGAAGGGATCCGTGGTAGGACGCTAAAAAGGTAGGAATCGCCATACCAACGGTTTGTCGAATACCAAGGCCTCCTAATCCAAAGGTAAGGATGCTTGCATCCAAGATTCGTCACTCAAGGAGCAGTTCAAAATTGACTCCAGACCCATTTTGAGGATATGATCATATTTCTTCAGCAGTGGAGTCTCATTCCAAGATGGAAAGCACCGTAGAAAGTAGTTTAGACGAGGGATTGACAATGAAGCACGTAGAAGGAAAAAAGCTCCGTGTGCTGATATCGAGTCAAGACGAGACAGAAAATATTCTAATTTGGATATTTTGATTGATAGCACAGTTGTAAATGCTTCCTTTGTGAGAGCAGATCCCAGAAGACAAGCATCCTGTTTGCCTGGGAGACGTAATCCTGGTGCAACTTCTCCAAATCTTCTGAATAATTGTTCGGATGTGACTTCATCTGATCCAAGAAAACCAACTTCGCATTTTGAGAAATTCAAATGTAAGCCCAGATCTGACGCTTTCTCATATATATGTGTTAACGTTGAAAGGACTGCCTCAGGTTTGTCAGCAATAGTCCCATCATCCAAATACCAGATGTTTAGTTCAGTATTAATCGAATGTACTAAAGAATGTATTGTTATGGCAAAAAGCGCTGGGCCCAAGGGATCACATATTATTTGAATATTATTTTGAATTTTGTTCTGATAGGTATACTTTTATTTTTTATACGTACTATAAAGAACAATAAAAAATAAGTCTACTTAACATTTTCAAAGGGTGCAGAGAGTTGTTTAAAAATGAATTTAAATGAAAGAGGTATGATATGAAACTAATGAGTACTGTATATAGAAATACTAGAAAAATACACATGCAACAAAATCTGCGCATTGAAATACAATTAAAATTGAAACCTAATGAGATACCTAAGCACGGTATAATTTCATTAGTGCAGCAATGCCCGGTTCAATCTTCGTGACGAACATTACCAAGCCATTTTCAACTGATAAGCGATTTATTGTCTCTGTTTTAATGTTTACCATAAAAAAAAACACTTTAGCACAAGTACAATATAGCAAATGGAATTATTACTTTTAAAGCAGCAGATACCAGACCAGGATATTCTTCTCTCGTCATCAGGCAGAACTTGTCCAAGTTTTCGTTACAGAAAACCAGTTACAAAGATTTGTCGCATGATCATTATATTATTTGGTCAAGAAGTTGTGGGCTTAGATCAGATACATTAATGGCCTCTTCAATGAAGGAGTGTAACATCCATCTTGAACCAGCACCTTCGTCGTCGTCTGTTTATAGCTAGTCATAATGACTAGCACCCTTTTAGAGGGTTACGCCCTCTCTTAGCGAAGAGTTTTGCGTAAATGGAAGATTTAAGGGATTTTGTGACGGTCTCAGAGAAGTTCTTTATGATAATAATTGCTAAGGTCTTAAGGATCTTTCCGAACCTTAACTGGAGCAACTGATATATGAAAGTAATAATGGGTACCTAGTGAGAAGGGATATCATACACAGATAGATTGTGAATGATGAGCATGAGGGATGAGGCGAGGCGTGCTATCACATCACAACACTAAAAGTGTTAGTCCGACAGATGAAGTCATCTTCTCGCCTAGGGGCTGCTATAGGCTTCAAAGTAGACAATGGGAGTCCTGTTAGTAGCAGATGGATTCAGCGTGCAAATGATGGAAATATGAGTGGAAGATGGTCATGAACTTGATAGTCTATGAGGAGTACCTGGTCTAAGGCGTCAGGAGGTAAAGTGTAGCAGTAGAGAGTATAGAGTAACGATAGCGATAGAGGGTAATATCGAGATGGAGAAGGGTGGAGAGCTAAGTGGTGCACAGTATTCAGAAGTAAAGGGTGTTGGGTTTTATAACGAGAGCATATGTATGTGAGACGTAAAGTTTCAAGATGAAACTGAAGTGTAGAAAACTGAATTCGGTTGTACAAGTCTGCTGTGGGACTAGGCAGTTTGACTCGATATGCAATGCGGAAAGCATGTCGTTCTAACACTAATAACTTTTCATAAATTTTGCGGGTGGCCGCAATCCATGCAACGTTTCCGTAAGTCAGCACAGGCCGTAAAAAGGCCTTGTATGTGTTCAGAATTGTGTTCGCTTTTACTCCCCAGGACGTTCCTGTGAGCCTTTTTAATAAGTTAAGTCTATTGTATGCTTTAGTTGTGACTGTTTGAAGATGTTGTTTCCAAGTGAGATGTTTATCGAATGTGAGCCCCAAGTAAGTTACAGTTGATCGTGCCTGAATGGGAGTTTGGTCTACTTGTAGTGAAAGGCAGTTAGGATTTCTTCTGACTCTTGATGTTCGTTTCGGAGGAATGAAGACAATGGCCTGCTTTTTTGTGGCGTTGATCGTTAGCTGCCATTTGTCGCACCAGTGAAGAAAATTGTTAATTGCTAACTGTAGAGTTGGATAGAGTGTTGATGGATTGGATAGTAGGTCCTAAGGCAAGAAAGGCAGTGTCGTCGGCATATTGAAATAGGTGAATTTTATCAGGAAGTGGAGGCATATCGGCAACATAGAGAAGATAGAGAAGTGGCGACAGAGCCGATCCTTGAGGTACTCCACAGTGAAGGAAAATAGGATGTGAGAGGCAGTTATTTATTGAAACATATGACAGACGGCCGATTAAAAAGTTGTATATCAGTCTTATATATGAAACAGGAAATCGAAGATGAGTTAATTTGCATATAAGTGCGATGTGCCATACCCTGTCAAATGCTTTCTCGAGGTCAAATAATACAAGACATGATGGTTTGACCGAGTTATAGTGTTGTATAACCATGGTGGTTAAACGAAGTAGTTGATCGTTGATCGAATAACCTGGGCGAAATCCTGCTTGGTGTATGGGAAGTAACTGGCTTCTTTCTATGTATACATGCAGACGTCTTACTAGAATACGTTCTAGGATTCTACAAAAAGTAGACGTTAATTGAATTGGGCGGTAGGATGATAAGTTGGCAGGAGGTTTCTTTGGTTTTGGAAACATTAACGTCTTAGAAGTTTTCCAGGTGACAGGAAAATAGCCAGTTCGCAGATTGAATGTAAAAATCGTGGCTAACAGAGTAAGCACTATAAGCGGGCTTTCTTTTATATGGCGATAGGTTATTGTATCAAAGCCAGGTGCACTATTCCTTTTGTTGCGAACAACTGTACTGATATCTTGAACTGTGATTGGCTCTGTGAGAGGTTCATTTTGCGGAAGAGTATGAAGGGCATGAGGTTGTAATGAAGGAGAAGATGGATTGACTGTGTCAGCTGGATGTCTATATGAATATGTGGATCTGAGTGGTGTGAAGATGTCTTGGAGGTAATCAGCAAAAGCGCCAGCTTTGGCGGAATCTGTTTGTATAGGTAAGTCACCATTTAATAATGGATATGGTGTTTTAGCATGTTTTCCGCAAAGAGTATTAAAACGTTTCCAGTACTTGCTAGGATGAGTGACGTCAGAGAGTGAATTACAGGTTTTAACCCAACACCTTAGCTTGTAAGCACAAATGTAATTCTTGACCATCCTCTGAAGTTGCCGGTGATGACGGAGTGATTCTGGATTTTTTGTACGTTGATAGTCACGATAAAACTGTCGAGAGCGAGTGATAAATGTGAGATATTCTGGGGGCGATGTTGGTCGATAAGGCGTTGATGTAGTTACTGGTATGTAGAGTGAACTTGCTTCTTGGATTGAAGTTGTGATGGTATGTATGTCATGATACAGTTCGACTTCTGATGTAGGAGATTTTAATGACTCTGTTGCTGCCGATAGATATGTTCGGTATTGTTCCCAGTTGGCTTTGTCAAAACGGACGCTAGTTCTCTGAAATTCTGGAGAGGGAGACGTAGGTTGAGTACGGAGGAGCAGTTTGATCGGAACATGGTCACTTCCTAATGGATCGAGAACATCAATATGGATTTGCGAAACGAGATTAGCAGAAGTAATGACAATATCTGGTGTGCTTTGTGATTCAGGCCTAGTGGGTTTTGGAAGATCATGAATGATACCAGTCGTGTGAGTTGTGACAAAGGTTTGAAAGGTAGTTCTGTCTCCTTGTGATCTGCTGTGCATGTTGAAATCGGCCATAATTATGAATCTCTTATAATTATCGGAAATGTGTTGCACGAATGCAGTAGGTAGCGGTTTTCCAGGTCTGATATAAACAGTAGCAATAGTTATGGCTATATTACGGAAGTATAAAGTAATTATAAGATATTCAGGCAGGTCTGGCAGCCTACAAAAGTGTCGTCGTGATGGGATACGTGGAGAAAATCCCACGGCTGTTCCTCCATTTGCACGCCTCCTAGGAAGAGTATTATCTTGTCGAAATAGTGTATATCCAGAAAAGTGACAAGTCATAGAGGGAGTGAGAAAGGTTTCGTTAAGGATAAACACTGCAGCTCTTTCCTCCATTAACAGCGCTTCGAATAAAGATTTATTCTGCCAAATGGATCTAATATTGAGAAATATAAAGACTATATTCATGATGAGTAGGTTAGACAGTAGTTTCCAAAGGTGATGTGTAAAAATAGACATTTTGACCAGAATAAGTAGCATGAAATGTAACATGGAAAATTTCTCTGGCTGCGTGGGTGATTTGTTTTAAGACATGCGAACGATGAAATGGCTGGATATTTTGAAGAGTGAGCGTTAGAAAAGCAAGCATATTGCGCACTGTTATAGAAGAGTCCAGTGATTGTGGAACGTCTGCAGAATAGTTATATGTACGTAATGGGGCCACGTACTCAGGGTGAGCCTCGATAGGGGCAGGTTTGCCCTTGCACTTGTAACTATATGTCGGATGTTGTTCGTGGCAAGTGTGACAATTCGGTGGTTGTTTTACATCCATTGGGACAAGTACGAGTGGAGTGTTCACCAGAACAGTAGCCGCAAACAGTAGTATTTGGGCATGTTGCGGTAGAATGTTGATTATATGTCTGACATTTCTCGCATCGAAGTGGTAGTGGTGCTGGTGACCGTGAAGGTTCAACTCTGTGTCTTCTGTTATAAATGTATGCCCCATTAGTCAGAAGAGAATCAATGGTGGTTTGAGAAGGAGTTAGTACTCGAACAATGTACGTGGGGCCTGCAGCGTTTCTGATTCGCATAACCTTCTGGAGTGTGTGTCCTTCGTAGGTAAGTTCCTCCTGAATCTCATCATCGCTATAAGAAGGATCAACACCGCGAATCACCACGGAAAGGAGTGGAGGACGGCGAGGTGGTGGTATTTGCTTGCGTTGAGATGCATTAAGGTTAGTAAGTTTAGCATCTTTGCCGAAGGTATCTATAGGTACTTTGTTCTTTATAGTGCTAAGCAAGTTCGCATCTTCTGTTTTGAAAATGAAGCCGTTCCTAGTCTTGACTATTTCTTTGAGTGAAGCACGACGAAGTACTTGCGCAGTTGTATAGCAACTTGTTTCTCAGTCGAGAAACGTGAATCGAAATTGGTCAACAGAAACGAGTAAATTGATGGTGATGAAGAGCGAGGTAAAGCTGGAGCTGCAGTAGAATCTGTTTCCATATCCGTAGTGTTCTCCATTCTATCTGGTGCAGTGTGTGCTTTCTTTGCAGGTGGTGAAAATTGCAAGCGGTTAGAATAACTTTGCTTGATGGAAGAGCGGGAAGCCACAGACGCAACAGAGCTTTGAGATGAACCTTCGTCGTTGAGAATATAGATATTACAGTTACTGTATCCACTGTCAGTGCCGGGCGCCGATAAAAGGGGGCAGAAATTTCGGAGGAAGTGTGTTACTCATGTTAGAAAAGTGCATGTGCATATGTATAAAATAAAAGGAAAAACGTAATAAAATGTGCTCAAAATCAAGGAAAGGCAGGGTTTACTTTTGAAAATTTTATTGACCTTCGTGCCAATCATGGTGGCGCTTCGCAGCTGGTCTGTCGACCTCACTTATATGTCGTGTCGCCACGTTTGGCCTAATCCTCGTTTCGCCTAACCAATTATCTGACACTTTTATCACAGATAAATGATAAAATTTGTGGTCGCCATTTTGGGCGAGAAAAGGATCATCGTTTTGCCTAATCCTCGTTACGCCTAAGATGGCGGACAATAAGAAAAAATCGTGGAAATTCAACTAGGGGGAAATTATATAAGAGAAAATCCCTAATACATAAAGAATTAAGAAATGCAAAATATATAGATTAATCCTAGAATTATCTAAACTCCTTTATGTATTTGCTAGGACCATGGATATATACGAATATATATGAGGAGGCGAATAGCAAAACCCGTTAAATTCACATTTTAAAATTTGTGACAAATCGAGAAAAACTGTTTAAACACGTTATAATTGTAAAATAACATTAGAAACTAAAGAACATTTAAAAAATTAAGAATAATGTGAGTGTTGGTCTGTCGAAAGCTGTATAATCACATTAGTCTGTGAATTGCGTTATTGAAGAAAATAGTTTGGATTTAACATGTTTTGCGTATGTAAATGGAAATAACAGCTTTTGCATCTGGACGAGCGGCCATTTTTGTTGAGGCTCAAGATACAAAACCTATCAAAAAGAAAGGGAGTCAGAGTCAGAAAACAGTATTATGCCTACTAAAATATTGGGGGGGGGGGTGTATGATCAACTATACATTGCACAAGATTGGCACAAATGAATATGGATACATAAATGCTACATTAATTTGTTCTAAATTGAAAACAATGGATCCAAATGTGCAAAAAATTGAATTATGTAACCTCCTCTCCATCATCATCTACTAAATGGAAATCCATATCGTCGTCGTCCTCTGGTGCATCACCATTTTCTCGGTTTTCTATTCCTCAAAAACCTCTTTGTAAAACGTAAGCTTTGAGCTGCTTTCAATCGTCAAACCCTTCGTAACTACAAGCGGAGTTAATTATACCTATCTGTATACATTTCTAAACTGAATGACTATATTTTGGAAGAGTTTGTAACCTTTTATGGACTAACATAGGGTGAATATTAATTTGCCAACTATCCCAATATACGAATTTGAAATACAGCAAAACAAAATGTGCTAATGTTGAGTTTGAGCAAAACAGTGGCAGAAAGAGAATCAGAAATGGTAAATAAGTGGCAAAATTTTTTAACATGTTGTACCAGAACCATGTTATAATTTTGAATTATAATTAACACGAGACATTTTAAGAAAGAGGTTCTGCTGAAGCTGAAGAGACCGTTCACAGAAGAACCTAATCCAACAATGTTCTGCTCAAAGTAAAGAGTTACCCTGAAATACAAAACAAACGACTTTTAACCATAGATAGTCCACTCACCTTGTCTTTTTGACTACATTTCGTTTCCAGTTTTTCATGTGTCTTGTACGTTTTCCAGAGTATCGTTTTCTTTCGATTTTGCGTGCATTTGTCTAGTAATTATTAAAGAAAAGCAAATAAGCACAGAAAAGTTTCACGAACAGTTAGGTTAAGACGTATAGTGTCTACATTTTCAGTCCAGGGTGCGCGGTGGCCCAGTAGTAGAGCGTTCACCTCCGGTGCTTGGGGTCCCTGGTTCAATCCCAGCTTGCGCCATGTGGACTTTGTGGTGGACAAACACCGTGCTCGTGGGTTTTCTCGGGGTTCTCCCACTTTCTTCATTCCACCATTTCATTCATTTCTCATCATCACCGTCTCCTTTAGCCTAACCGGCATAATTGTGGGACGTAAAACTAAAGATTTCATTTTCTTTTTTCAATTTTCAGTCCAAAAATAAAAAGTAATGAAAGCACACACTTTAAATTCTGCCAAATAAAATTTCGAATGATTTACGAAGAGTTGCAATAAATATTCAGATTACTAAACTAATACAGTACGAAACCTCAAATTGTTTGAAATATGGAATTAACCGGGTTTGATTCAGTTTTTCTCATGAGGTTATTTGCAGGTTTGGGATTTAACAGTTTATGAAACTAAATATGGAAGAGGGATTTATCTGGTTTTGCATCTGTTGCCATGATGGATTTAACAAGTTTTGGTAATTGGCACATATTTCAGTCTCAATTTTCAACTAGTTAAAATGGCTTTTTCTACTGAATACTATTTGGAAATAATAGCTTTCCAACTAAGGTTTCCAGAGCAACCACTATCTCATTTTTAAAAAAAGTGAATTTAACGGGTTTTGACATTGGCCCACTCATATATCATACATATATCGACACTTTCTCTAACGATCCAAACGATTTATGGTATGGATTTCATATCTTAAGAATAGATTTCATCTCAGCTTGAGTCTTTTATTAAAGTAAGAACTAGTACAACTTTCGGTTTCAATATTGATTCCTAAATATTAAAAATCGTAAGAGTTAATGAGAAATCGTTTTTGATGAGAATTCAGTTTTCGATAAACAGGTTGCATGTTTCACATTATCACTCTATTCCTGCCGTAAGTTATAGATATATTTCGGGTTTCAATATTGAATCTGCATAATTTGGAATTCTACAGTAATTTAACAATGAAAAACAAACTCGCATGTAAGAGAACAAGGTATAAATGTTTTCATAACTTTGCTTACTGCACCGAACACCAGTAAACCTTAGCCAAGACACCCAACTGAATAAGGGGTTCAGCCGGATAGTTAGTAGACAACGTTCGCTTCATCGTATGGACTTCAGAAGCCAATAACCCACGAGGTTACTACTTGTCATTATATGTCACTACGGTTAATGTTTTACACTGGCAACAGAATGCCGTGACTAGACCATAAAAACGAGTAGCATGGTGCGATGCAGGGTTGGCAAACACCATGTTTTGAAAAAAACAATAAACACGTTTTTTCTGTTTAAACCCGCTATTTTTTGAGTTTAAACCAGGTTTTTTGTTTAAATAATTTGCTGTATGTATTTATATCATAAATGAAAAAATGAAATCTTTGAGTTTTACGTCCTACGGTTATGCCGGTTAGGCTAAAGGAGACGGTGATGATGAGTGATGAATGAAATGGTGAAATGAAGGAAGTGGGAGGAAACGGGAGATCCCCGAGAAAACCAACGCACACGGTGTTTGTCCACCACAAAGTTCACTTGGCGGGGACTGGGATCGAACCCGGAATATTTAAATCGTATATGGAGAGAAATAAGTTTGTTTCATCTTGGTGTTATTATGCAACAACCGGGTTATGCTGGAAGAGGTCACATAAACTTAAAGAGGAATAAAACCGCTTCTCGGCTTACATCCGAGAGAAATTGTCCTCCATTTGAACTCGAAACCGGGACTAATTGACCACAAATGCCATATGTCTGCCGACTCACTCATGAAGGACTCCTTGTAAAAAAAAAAAAAAAAAAAAAAAAACGTTGTGCTGATCTTCAGGTACTTGTTAATGTGACTGTCAAGAGTCATTTCAGAAGGACAAAAAGATAGCCAGTTGCACAAGTGAAACCATTATACAGAATTACATATGGACAATTTCAAAATGCTGCAGAGTACAGAAGAAATAATTTAGTCCACGTTAGTTCATTATGACTTTTATTACTCCAAGATAGAGAAATACATCGAGAAGAAGAAATAGACTTAATTTGCATATCTGTAAGGAAAGTGAATAAAGATACGAATTATTTGAGTCCACTTTGGCTCTGACCCATTTATACATAAATAAATACCAATTATACTTCTGATTTCAATAAATGCCTCTCCTGGGATTTGTATGAACCCTCCTCCCCCAAGAAACTATAGCATTTCGATGTATTTTATCAATAGTAAACATTATTAATACGAAACAATATTTAGAATTTTTCTTTGATTGAAATTGCATAACAATAATATCAAACTATAAAAAAATCACAAAAGAAGCATTCATAAACTTATAAAAAAATACAAAAGTTGCTTTTGTAGTATAATCTTCTTGAGTAATGAATGGGAAATTTAGGTCTGAATATAATACGAATAATATACGGGAGTGATAACCCATAAATGTGTGTTCCTCAAGATTTTACGAACACACACTTTTACGAACATTTTTCGTTTTTTGGTTTAAACCAGTTTTTTTTTTAATTAACAGCTGGTTTAAACCAGCAAACCTTGGTGCCATGAGTCTCGATTTCAATCTCATCACACCGATAGTGATCTACAATTTGGTCCAGCCCAACGAAATCATGTCAGGTTGGAATTGTACAAGATAACGGAGACCATGTTGGTTTATAATGTTTTTCTGTAAGCAATGTTTTGGACCTTTGGTACCTACTATTCACCCGTATTGTATCGAAGTACAAAGATCACCAGAGTCAACTATAACTTTATTTCTGTCATACGAGTGGAAATGGAGTGTACCAGCAGGACAACCACTCTCGTAACAGATCCCGGTTGGCCACCATCTGTTTGGAGGAACATTCAACTTCTTCCTGCTGAAACAACCACCGAGAAGCCCAAATTTCAATCTCATTGTGCATCTCAGAGACTTATGCTATGGACATTCCTGGTAGTATGTGAAACTAGTGGAAATTCAACTCAAAAGTTGTAGTTTCAAAAGTAATAATAAGAAATGAAATCTATATTTCTTCTTTCTTTGTCAGTAACACATTGAGATGTTTGAATTGTGGAATTGTCCAAAGAGCAATTTGTAAGCGGAGCGATTTGTCACAAATCACTCATTGCGATCACAATTGTCCATTGTTAAGTTATGAGCAAATTTAGGGATCTTTTGTCAGATCTAGCTCGAAATAGTTACAAGTTTCATACGAATTGTAATTACAATAGAATCACAATCGGATCACTTATAATGCATTAACAGTTTCAAAAAAGCGTTGAAACTAGAATGAAATCGTCTGAAAGATCAGCAAAACCTACAATAAAATAACTTTTGCACCTACATAAGAAGAAACACACAAACTCTATTTCCTTTAACGTACCGATTACCAGTACCATTTGACAATATCAGATATTTGGAAACAAACTACAAACTAAAAGTTACTTTTGAACAGCACTCACCTTTAAACAAACTTAATAATAGATGTAACTTTTTGTGTTTTTCTCATCTCGAATATAGTCACTATACACCCTATGGGGGCATTAATATTCTCAAAATGGAACGGAAAAGTAACTGTACAATTATCGAAACATTTTTCCGAAAGCAAATAGTCCTATTACAAATTAGTTATGGGAAAACTAATTTGTATTTCTCAGTTCTTCACATAGTGGGGAATTTTTCTTTTTCGAAAACTTTCCCTCCAGTTTTATCTCCACAATTTTCTTATAGTCCACCATTTTAGGCAAAACGAGGATTAGGCCAAACGAGTATCCTTATTTCGCTTAAAATGGCGGATATAAAGCTTATTTTTTATCTGTCATAAAAATGTCAGATAATTGGTTAGACGAAACGAGGATTAGGCCAACCGATGCAAGATCCTTATATGTACGGAGACATCGTCGTATATTCTCGCCCCGGGCGCTGATTTTCCATGCCACGGCACTGTTCACTATAAATAAGAAATGGATTCTACTATTATGGAATTAGGTATGTTAAAAATCCCATAGAAGCTTATTTAAAAACACAAATTATAAAAGGGTCGCTGGCAAGAGGATGTGATAAAAGGGGATCGTGATAGGAATTAGATTGAGAATCACTGGCCTAGAGTACACAATAACACACTGAGCAAGGCTATGTGATAATATGTAAAAAACAGTAATACGTAACAGTTTCAACACAATAACTGTGTCTTCATTAGACTTCCACTCCTTCTGGCTGCTTGGGAGTTGGTCATCACTTATATACTCTCCGGAGATCAACTTTTAATTACGCTCCACCTCTTCATTAAAAAGTAACAATTGTGTGGCTTTCACTTTCACTTTTTAGCTGCACACGTGTCCAATTAAAAGTTTACGTTTTTCGCTGGATGCATTCTGTTCTCTTAATATCCTTATTTTCTTTGTTAATTTTTTTCCTTTCTTTCTTCTTCCTTTTCGTTTCTTCTTCTTTAAGCAGAATCTTCTCCCACTCCTTATTTATCGAGAATCCTGTATTCCAGTTCATTACCTTGTCTCTTGCCTTCATAATCTCCCTGGATTCCTTCCATTTTCTCACCAAAGTTCTGTTCTCTACTTCTATGACCTCTGCTGCTTCCCACCCTATCCTGTGGTTTGTCTCTTTCTAATGCTTGTATATCGCATTGTCGCTTTTCAATCTTACATCATCCTGGTGCTCTTTAATCATTTCTTGCATTTTCTTTTTTGTTTCTCCTATGTAAATTTTGTTACACTCCGCGCATCCTACTCTATATATTACTCTCCTTTGATCTTTGTCCGCTACTGCTTTTCTCTTCGTTCTTCTTACTAGTTCAATTATTCTGCTTCCTCCTTTCCTGTAGGTCCTAACTCCTGCTTTCCGAAGCATTCTCTTTATCTTCTCTGTTTCTTTGCCTAGGCTTTCTATTCCAAACCATTTTTTGTTATTGTCTTCTTCCTCTTTCCTTCTCTCTCTTGCTATGTCTCTTGTGATCTTATCCTCTTCGTTGTATCCATTTCTCCTTAGCTGTGTCTAGAACTTCTTTAATGTAATTTTAACCATATTTCTTATAGTCTGGAAAAGAGTGCTGTCGGGTTACCTATGGTGAATGGGAGAGGGATACATATAAAAGATTACTAGAAAATGATAGATATTAGTGTCGAATTCATAATTTTCGGGGTCGCTTAGATAAATAGTGTGACTTTCGATTTCTCTTAACTCCGATTAAGCTCTCATTAGTAAAGATGGGCACGAGCGACTTTTCTTTGAAACTCGACTCGACTCGAAACAGATATTTTTGAGGTCTACTCTAGGACTCGGCGCGAAAAATATCCTCCAACTCGACTCGGATTAGAGTCGAGTCGAACCAAAACGAGCCAAATCCTGTGTGTAGTCCTACCTAGACAATACATAGACAATATAATTATTCTATTATCAATTATACTACTATTACTACAAACAATAATAATAATAATAATAATAATAATAATAATAATAATAATAATAATAATATTAATATTATTATTATTATGACAACACCGTGTAGAAACATGAACGATAGACGGTTAGTAAAGGAATACTAAAAGCTAGTTGACTGCCGAAGTCGGTAGTCATGAAGTCTATAAGGCAAAGACATCGTTCATTACCCTAAGCTGTAAGCGTCGGTGGACTACAGATGGTCAACTGTTGATCTCTCGCCAAAAATTGGTGGCCCCGCAGCGACGATCCGCGGTGGCCCCAGTTCCATTTTGAAAACTTTACTACCAGCGGAAGAGACGCGATGAAAGGCCAACAAACCACAAAATTACTCTCCCAAAATATGTTAAAATGCCTATATGTGTGATTTGTATATATTTAGGTGAGTCAAAAAACACAAAACAAATACCCCGGGGTGGACGCGAACTATCAATATTACGTACTAGGCACGTGCTCTTCTGACTTACCCACGGAAACGATCATAAAAAGCTTGCTTATTGAAGGATAAATCATTGACGTTTTAATTTAGCCAATCAGGCAAACCCCTACATCTCGAGTTCTAGGAGGTGATACCGTGAACCGTTTCAGATTTATTGCTTTCTAGTGGGGTACTATCTATGTGCAAAATTTGAGCATAATAGCCGACATGCATCTTCGGTGCCTCTTATCTTTAGTACAATTTTACCCAGAGATGGTGTTGGTCAATGAAAATTTGATCCACGACACACTATGACCCACTATGACCCACCACCCAAATGACCCATTGGCCCTCTCTACCCCTTCATCCATCGTGATCCACTCTGACCCACCACCAAGTATGAAGCACTCTGAACCATTGCGAACAACTCCGACCCACCAAAACCCATAGACATCAACTCTGACCCATGATCCACGTCTTCCTCTCTATTGACTAAAGAGGTTACACTTGTAATAAAACAAGACTGTAAAATTATCATTTATCAGAGTTTGAATTTCTACCGTCAATGGCTCAAGCACCTCTCTGTTACAATACTGGTGGATATGACCTTTACGATATATAATGGCAAAGAGTTTCTCATCTTCCGAATTAAAATGAATTTAAATTTATCATATATAATTATTTCTTTGTTGCCTTACAGACACATTTCAGTAGAAAATAAGATGAAATTTGAAAGTCTCAAATCAAGGAAAAGTAGACCAACGTAAAAAAAGAAAGAAAAACTCATTTTCTATATAATTAAGCATACCGTACTTATTGAAAATGCTCATGTAATTAAGTTTACAATACAAATTTATGGTCATTTTTCTCTCAACTTTATGGCCTGATTACCTTATTCTCTGAACGCTCCATATATTAAACACCAGCTTCAGCAATTATAAATAGAAAGCAGTGGGTATAAAATTCGAAGAACTGTAGTTTTCATTACTCGTTTTCTTTCTCAACTAATATCAATCATTTTCGATTATTTTTTACAAATCAACCCACTACCAATTTCCAATATGTAGAAAATGCACCCCCACTCCCCGCTCATAAAATACAATTTCAAAAAATGCCAGGACATATTCTGTCTAGAAGATATTTGCAACGTTATATAAAATCGGCGAGTAATTTAGTGCCGAGAAAGTCAAATCACTACCGCAGCAAGAATAATAATAATAATAATAATAATAATAATAATAATAATAATAATAATAATAATAATAATCTGAAGGTAACCAAGAAAGTTTTGTCTCTTTTTGTGGAGGTCTGTGTTCAATTGGCCCTCACACCGCGAGTTGAATGCGAATGGAGATAAGGCGAAGGTCAGTTGTTGGACGAGACGAGACGAGACAGAATTTTCATGAAGGGGTACGAGATGAGACAGAGCTCTTTCAATAGAAACATATTTACTTTTCGAGTCGAGACTACCTTCACGACACATTTTCGAGACAAGAATGCCCCAAACCTGGTCTCGTGAGCAACACTACTAAGTATATCCAACATACTACCTGGTTGTGGCTGCTCAGATACACCGTGAACGTGCGTAACGACAGAGTGAACATGGGACCTTCACAGAGCGTCATAAGGGCTTGTTTGCTGTGCGAGTTCAAATTGCTGCTCCGCGGGGCGGAAGATATGACAAGCCTTTGGTGAGGGTGTCGTGACTACGCAGAGAATGCAGCGGTAGGACGGTTTAAGAACGGTGACGAAACACTCGAAGACGCATCACGTGCCGGAAGAGAAACAGATGTTCAAAATAAAGATCTTCAGGCAACAATTGAGGCAAAGACAGACATGTGAGGAACTTGTACTACAATTCAGTGTGAGTGGAGAAACCATTCGGCACCACCATCATCAACTTGGGAAGCACTGCAAGTTGGATTGATGGGTCCCACATGTTTTGACTTGGGGCCAGAAGACAACGCAAGCTGACACCTGTGTTTCTTTGGTGTCTCGTCTGGGGAAGGAGCAATTTCTGGACAGGGTGTTGACTTGTGATGGGAAGTGGGTCCTTTACGAAGCTCCATGGCGCCGTCATCGTTGGTTAGCATTCCATGAACCGGTTCAAAAACAGCCCAAGCCAGCACTACACCAGAATAAGGTTCTCCTGTGCATTTTGTGGACTGCTCGCGGCACCGTCCTTCGGGAACTGCCACCAGCTGGTCAGAGTATCAATGCAACTGTGTACTGTCACTCTCTGGATCCAGCACTTCTGAATCGCAAAGGGTCATCCTGTTATAAGGCAATGCTAAGCCCCACGTGGCTAAGATGATCCAGGACACCATTTTGCGCCTAGGATGGGAAACACTATTTGTTCCACCATACTCCACGGACATTGTATCGTCCGATTATCACCTGTTCCATTCCTAGCACAATCACCTTAGACAACGTCAGTTAAAATCGCTACTAGAGGTTCAATATGCACTTGATACCTTATTCTCTCCACGTCCCACCAAGTTCGACTGCGATGGAATCGATAGCCTTCCAGAACGTTGGCAGAAGGTCGTCGATTGCTGATGGACACTATTTTTGATATTCCAGGTACGCCTTAGGTCACATATCAATGTTCGAAGATGTTGGTGAAAAGGCGGCGGAACTTTCTTGGTCACTCTTAAAGTAATAATAATAATAATAATGTGTCCTGCACAAAAGCAGATGTTTGACCCGAAATTTAATGGGTATTGATTCCAGCTCGTACCAAGTAAGTTTTCTGGTGGACAAACACCGTGTGCATGGGATTTATCGGTGTTCTCCCATTTCCTTCCACTTTCTTCATTCAACCACTTCAATTATTTCTCATCATCACTGTCTCTCTTAGCGTTGGTGCATAACGTGAGACGTTAACTAGATATTTCCTTTCAATTTCACTTAATGAGACATTTAACTTGACATAAAAACGCAGAAAGGAAAAAAGTCGGTCGTAATATTAATTACAATTACCATGCCAATTAGTTAATATAAGGTTAAATTAAAATTTTATTACTATTTCAGCTACAATTAGTCACAATCATCATTCATTCACCAACTTCGAATTGAATTCTACAACAAAGCTCCTTATAGTATTTCAAAATAAGTGAAGAATGTGACGACCCGGCCCGAGCTGACCCGACCCGTTTGACAGCACTATCAGAAAGGTACAATTTACAGTACAATTTGTTTTGTATGGTTTAGCATACTTGAAGGCTACCATATTTATTGAAAACAGAAAAAACGGGACATATTACAAATTAGTAGTAAATATTGCATTTTGTATTAACATTATCTTTCGAATTTTACTACAGCATCGCACTAATTACACAACTTAAAATAATGTATTAATATAGTCCATACTTAATCAATAGTGTTAAAAATTATTATAGAAGCTAGAAGCTGTTATACAATATACACGCAATCAGTGAACATACAATATTTAGGCAAAAATTATATTTTCAATATTATTACACATACCAACTCACATACTCTACATGTCTATAAAGAAAAAGTCCAGATTTATGAAGTTGTTTCCAAATTTCAATGGACTGACTTATTTTTGTTAACCTAAAATGCGAACTAAAAGAAAGCAATTTGCATAATTGTTTTTCTGAAGCAGAAGAAAATGTGTTTTCGGAGCTGGTCTGCAACGTCACAAGAATTTGTTGCCACCTCGGGGTATACATTCTTACTTTTGGTGTTAAGAGTGCCAGTTAGGAGGATTTAAACATTGCACGTTATATCCAGGGAAGCAGCGATTGGAATAATAATAAAGATTAGAATCAAATTGTTCTTATAGTATTGTCGGAATCGAAAGCAAAAGGAATAAGTCGATTTTATTATCTTTTCAGTACTTTTGATATGTAATTAATTAAAAAAAAACAGGAAAAGAAGGAAAATTTCTGCACACCGGGACAAATTTTAAGAAACCGGGACGTATGGTAACCTTACATACTTATTTGCATGCGGAGTGTCAGTGCGGAGTCACTACGTAGCAGAGTTGAAACAAAACCTCGTAAATAGGTTGCCAAATCAGGAAAACAAAATTACCGGCAAACCCTCAAAATTCTCTGTACAAATGAGAAACTGAAGACTGTATTGATCGTTATTGTATTTACCAGCAATTGCCACTTCTTTAAAATTATCGAAACAGATTAACACTACTGCATATTAATCTTTACGTAACAATTGTTGATTCATAAAATGGAATTTACTCTATAAACTTACAGTTCAAACAAAGGAAATTGCTTTAAAATGTAATTTTCTACTCTCAATAAATGTATAAAATTCTTTTACAATAAACTCTAAGTGTTATCAAATTTCTTATGTTAAATAAATAAAAAACTGATATAGAATAAAAAAATATCGATAATGTATAATACAACGGAAATTTGTGTTTGTAAAGGCACTGTTGAAAAATTTCGATGTTCAATATTAATTCTGGATTGCAGATTCCAAAATACCGGTCAGAACGGGGCTAATAAGAAGTTTGTACCGGTCACCGGCCTTAATAAAAATCACAGCAATATTCCCGGCCAGGCCGGTGAAATACCGGCCAGTTAGCAACCCTACTCATAAATCAGAATGCTGAATGCCCCAAAATACTTCACCATGCATTCTATAGTTTCTGCAAAATGACTTTAATGAAGATGTTCAAATAAAACAAGGTATTGTGTTATAATTTTCCCTTTAACAGTCTACTTTGTGAATTTGTTACATCTTCCACTTATCAATTTCCTGCGCAAGTCAGAAAGAAAAAAATGCATTTTTCTCATAAGGATTAAGCTCACGTAAGAAATAATGAATAAGTTTAATAATAAGAGCCGAGGAGTGATAAACTAACTCAGCAATAAAGATTGTAAGTATAAATATAAATATAAAAGCAAAAAAATTAATTCCATCATCGATACAATAAGATCAATGTAGTGAATCATACGATAGTGTGAACATACCAATCGACACAACACTGTGCGCAAAGTCTGGTTAGAAAAATACCCCATAGTATGTGACATATTTTTTTAATGTTTCTACCAAATTCGTCAGTCCCACACATTGTTTTCGTTCTGGCCGCACTCCTAATTGTGTACAAACGAAAATTCACTTGCACATTTCTCTACAAAGTATGTAAAAACGATTGCGACAATTTGTGATTAAATTGGACATGGTGGGGGCTACCACTTAGACAGCTTCCACTTTGTTTTCGTTCTGGCGGCGCCGCTAGTTGCGTACAAACGAAAATTTCGCCTGCACATTTCTGTACAAAGTATGTAAAAACGATTGCGACAATTTGTGATGGAATTGGACATGGTGCGGGCTACCATTTAAACAGCCCCGACTTTGTTTTCGTTCGGGCGGCGCCATTAATAGTGTACAAACGAAAATTTCGCCTTCACATTTCTGTACAAACGATGTACAAACGATTGCGACAATTTGTGATTCAATTGGACATGTTGGTGGGGGCTACCATTTAGCAGGCCCCCACCTTTTTTTCGTTCTGCCGGCGCCCATAATTGTGTACAAACAAAAATTTCGGCTGCACATTTCTGTACAGACGATGTACCAACGATTGCAACAATTTGTGATTAAATTGGACATGGTGTGGGGCTACCACTTAGGCAGCCCCCACTTTGTTTTCTTTCTGGCGGCGCCCCTAATTTTGTACAAACGAAAATTTCGCCTGCATATTTCTGTACAAACGATGTAAAAACGATAGCGACGAATTCTGATTGAGTTTGATATGGTGTGGGGCTTCCATTTTGACAGCCCCCAATATTTTCGGTCTGGCTGCACCTCTAATTGTGTACAAACGAAAATTTCGCCTGCACATTTCTGTACAAACGATGTACAAACGACTGCGACAATTTGTGTTTGAATTGAATATAATGGGGGGCTACCTTTTGGACAGCCCCCACTTTGTTTTCGATCTCGCGGCGCTTATAAATATGTAGAAACGAAAATTTCGCCTGCACATTTCTGTACAAAGGATGTACAAACGAATGCCTCAATTTGTGATTGAATTGGACATGGTGGGGGGCTACCATTTAGACAGCCTCCACTTTGTTTTGGTTCTGACGGCGCCGCTAATTGTGTACAAATGAAATTTCGCCTGCACATTTCTGTACAAACTACGTAAGAACAATTGAGACCATTTGTGATTGAATTTGAAATGGTGGGGTGGGCTACCATTTGGACAGCCCTCCACTTTGTTTTGGTTCTGACGGCGCCCCTAATTGTGTACAAATGGAAATTTCGTCTGCACATTTATAACGATTGAGACCATTTCCGATTGACTCTTGAAAGGTGGGGGGGCTGTCTAAATGGACGTGAAAATCACTACTGCAAAAATACATGTAATTCATATTGAGCACGATAGGAGGCAATGTTCAATTTAGATTTTCCAGGGCGGAGAAATTGAATAAACGATGGCTGAATATAGTACTGTGAAAATTCTAGTAATTCAGATTGTGCACGCTCGGAAAACGCCATAGAGGGAATTTCGAAGCTCTAGGCCCAAGAGATGGCTTTAGAATCATCACTGACTGCCATTTCAATAATGTGATTTATGGTCTTATGTCCGTGTTCCAATCTTTTCCCTCCCCCTCCAACTGGATACTTGATACTTTTTCTAGTCCAAATTTTTGTGCTAGTTTTCTGATGAATCGGTTTCGAGTTATTTAGTTATTTAAGTTTAGGATTCCCTTTCCGCATCGAGGTTATATGACACGTAGACTCAAAGATTATGATGTAATTGAAACACAGTAATCGTGCAAATTTTGTAAGCTCTACAGTGATCAACGTTAAAATCGGAAATGACCCATTTCTACCACTTCCATTTGGCGAATCACCTCCATTAACGAACTCCCTCGAGAGGAACTCCCTGAATTAAAAAATTCGCAATCTTCCAAAGTTATCGTGTGAAGGAACGGCCGCTCGCATGTACCTACTAATATATATAAGTTCCACTACGCGATCCCAATTAATACTTCATATACCCCCGCCACACACACACACACACTAGCATATGTACACACGAAAGTATACTTGGTAGTATCCACACGCTTACGCCGGAAACTAGAAACACACACACACACAGAGAGAGAAAAAAATCTTGTTGTACCTTTATACTGAATGCACCATTACTCACAAAATCAAATAAAATAGAAAAAAAAAAGTTGTAAATGAAACTTTCAAAGATTGCTACCATTGCTGCGTGCAACACATGAAATTGTTCCATAATGATTGATTCGTAATGTGATGTATATTGGTTTCTTAATGGTAGTATAACAAAATGCCTTCAAATTGACCACAAAATAAAAAGTGAAATTTATTTCTCCAATTTTTTAAAATCGAAGTCGGTAGCCATTATGAGAACAGTCTACAATAGCAATATATGCAAATAAATATTAATATATTTCACGTTTTCCAGTGGGTGCAAGAAAGTTTCGATTCGTGTTTGATGGCATAATCATTAGCGGATGTAAACATATATATATATATATATATATATATATATATATATACATTTGTTTGGTAGCTGTAGAACCATGGTTTAAAATGAGTGAATGGAAAGTGAGTGGGGAGCTGTGTTAGACCGATTGAGCTATAATTGCAAAGGACAGACATATAGGAGTGACAGTGAAACGGGAAGAAAAAAGTTTAGTTTAAAGAGCGGTCGGGGGTGCGGCGGGTAACTTGTGTTGTTGCTTTTGCACTTAGAAAGAAAAGAGAGAGGGAAAGAATGTGTATTTTTCCGTGTAGTTGTTAACCTTGAGGGGATTATTTTATTGTATTGGTGTGTGTGTCTTAAAGAAAGAGAGAGTGATTGGAATGCTGGGGGATGGGATTGTTAGCTGTGGTTTGACTGGACTTGAATGACAGATGAAGCGGGGGAAGGCTTTTATGGCATACCAAAGGAAGGAGGAAGCATAAGTGGATAGAATGAAAGTTGCTTTTGCCTCTAGTTTATTTTTTTGCGTCTTTTAGTAAAATGTAAATTGGAATGAATTTTAACACTTATACATGCAAATGGATTAAGTGATCAGCTTAATTAGTAACGAAAGGATTTATTTGTTTGTATTTTTGTGTTTTAGTGTTTTCGTATGAAATGAATGACACTGGAATTTAGTTTTTAATAAACAAGTTTGTATATACTCTGGTCAGAAGTGTTTATTATTTCTTGAGATGGATGATTTGTTGAGAACAGTAGCGTATGCAGAATATGATTATGGGGCAGCTTACTGAGGGTAAACTAAGATTGAAGAATTTGTAGATGCTTTTTAGTGTTGATTTTGGCTATTTAGCGTTACTTTTAATGCTAATTTTACCATTTCAAAGAGGAAATGGAAGTTAAATTAGGTTTTGAGTATCATATATGATTATGTAATGCCAAATTACACCCTTATGGTTAGTAGTGCAAAGCAGTTATGTTAAGGTTGCATGGAAATTAATTATATATTACTACCAGTACTAGAAAAGTTATTATAGATTATGAAAATTAAACTTGTGACTTACCTAATACAGGGTTTCCTTTTGTATGCCTTTACACTGTATTTTTGAAGACACGTACAGTACTGTATACGAACATCTAATATTACTGTATGTTTACGAAGAAAATAAAATTTGGCGGGAAAATAAACTTGTTTAGGCAACGCGGGAAGCGAAAGAATATTTGTACCGGTAAACGCATTGCCGTTTGCAGGAATAACAATATGCGCTAACTTACGAACGTAGACGCACAAAGTCCATCAGAGTACTGACAATATTGCGTGAACAGATAGCGCTGATGAAAAAAGATTTTTCCACATAAAGTATTTAAGCAAAAGTTATAACATACAATAATAAAACGGAGTGAAAAAATCAGAAAAAAGTTAACATTTATATATAAAACCAGTTAAAACCCTATTTGGTAAATGATTTCATGAGCAATAAAATACAGATCACATACGTATTCCTGAGGTTAAGTTTATATAAAAAGTTTATTAAATATAAAAATTTTGAAAACTCGATTATTTGACAATAAGTAGTAATGAACTGATCATAACTTTGAGTGAGCGTAACAGCTAAAGTATTGAAGCTAAAAGCAAATAAAATACAGAAATCAATTTTTTTAGGTCAAAACTATATAGATTCATAACTTAATTGAAGATTGATGAAATTGGATAATTTTTTCGGGGGTATTACGGGAGATGGAAAAAATTTATATGGGTGTGGGTACAATATATTTTTCTGCTTTTTTTGCAAACTATATGTGGTATAGGGTAAGGAAAGATATCTTCATCAAGCATAGGACCTAGTGAATACTATTATACAAGTTAGAACCTTGTAACATTAAAATGAATATATGATGTCTTTGATTGGACGTAGCAGCTAAAGTATTAATGTTCGATGTAAATGAGTACAGAAATATATTTTTTTCAGGTCAAAAACTATGTAGATTGAAACCTTACACGATAAAATTGGACAATTTTTTGGGGGGTATCATGGGCGCAGAGAGAATTTTATATTGTGGTGGGTCACAATATATTTTTTACTTTTTACGGCAAACTATAGGTCGTATAAAATAAAAAAAGATATTTTTATGAAGCGTAGGACCTAATGAATAATATAATTCAAATTAGAACATTGTAACCTTAAAATGAAAATTTGATGAATTTGATTGGACGTAGCAGCTAAAGTGTTGATGCTAGAAGCAAACAGAGTACAGAAATAGATTTTTCAGGTTATAAACTATATAGATTGACACCTTAACGATAAAATTGGACAATTTTTTGGGGGGTATCATTGGCGCAGAGAAAATTTTATATTGTGGTGGGTCACAATATATTTTTTACCTTTCATGGCAAACTAAAGTCGTATAGAGTAAATAAAGATATTTCTATGAAGCGTACAACCTAACGAAAACTATTATAAAACTTAGAACATTGTAACCTTAAAATAAAAATATCATGAATTTGTATAAGCAATTTAGCGTCAATTTTTTTGAAACTTTAGAACTATGCTTATTAAATGTTATATTTTCACATTAATAGGAAAAATGAATTTTATTACGAAAATAAAATGATTTTCGCGGGCCCTGGTTTCTATCTTTGATTTTCCTTATAGCGTATTCCAGAACGAAGTTAAATAATAATGGCGACAACGCATCTCCTTGTTTCAGGCCATTTTTGACGTGAAAGCTCGTGGACAAAAATTTTCCTACCCGGACTTTACTTTGGGATTCATTTAAACATATCTTAATTAATCTAATTAGCTTTCTCGGTATTACAAGTTCTGTAAGAACGTTGCATACTGTTTCCCTCCTAACCGAGTCGTACGCCTTTCTAAAATCAATAAATAGTTGATGTACCGGGGTATTGTATTCCCACTTTTTTTCGAGTATTTGGCGAATGGTAAATATTTGATCGATAGTTGATCGATTTCGTCTAAATCCGCAGTGATAATCTCCAATAATTTCATCTGCGTATGTGGTCAGTCTTGCTAACAGAATATTTGAAAGGATTTTATAGGATGTTGACAGAAGAGAAATGCCTCGATAATTATTACAGTCAGATTTGTAGCCTTTCTTGTGAATTGGAACAATGATTGATTCTTTGCACTCTTTTGGCAATTCTTCCTTGTTCCAGATAAAGATAATGAGTTTGTGTATCTTGTTCCACAATTTTTCGCCTCCAGCTAAAATTAACTCAGCCGGAATTTCATCTACACTCGGAGATTTGTGTTTCTTTAATTTCTTTATAGTGGTTTCTACTGCTATTCGGTTGGGTTCTGGAATATACGGTTCTGCGGTGTGTATCACCTTTTCTCCACGCACACTAGTTTTTGGTTGCGTGTTAAGCAAATCGTCAAAGAAATCTTTCCATCTATTTAAGATGCTATCCGTGTCAGTGAGAACTGTACCGTCAGATTTCTATATATATAAGCACGAGGTTGATAGCCTTTCTTAAATTCGTTGATTCCCTCATACATGTCCCGGATGTTCTTATTTTTACTATTATCTTCAAGTTCCTTAATTTTAGCTTTCAGAAAATCGCGTTTCTTTGTTCTAAAAGTTTTGGAAGTTTCCCGCCTGATATCTGCGAAATTATGTGTAGTTATTTCATTCGGATTTTGTAGCCACCGTAATTTTGCCTGTTTTCTCTTCTCTGCTAGTTTAATGCATTCCTGGTCGAACCATAGTTTGTTCCTACGTATTTCTGCGTGTCCCAATTTTTCTTTTGCTGAACTTTTAATGCTATCTCTAATTTCAATCCAGGTATAACAGTTATGATACATATTTAATATTTAGTGTACTTTTTTTACTAACGTATACGTAAAGACTTTTACACACAATTTTATTTGTATTACTTATAGGATCGTATGCCAAATTATTTTTACGTTTCGCTGCCTGGGGAAGCTCTGCTTTCTCTTAACAAAACACACATAGAGTGTGAAGGTATTAAAAATTCTTGTGGAAGCTGTGCTTCTTTCTCTTAACAAAACACACATAGAGTGTGAACGTTTTAAAAATTTTTGTAGAAGCTCTACTTATTTCTCTTAAGAAAACACACATAAACTGTAATTTATCAAATAATATAATGTTTTTTCGTATTCTTCTAAAGAAAACAATCGTCAAAGTATAATCATATTTAAAACTTTTTAACTTTTTAAAATGTAGCTACTCTGTTTTTTCACTATACTAAAGTAAATGTCCACGTTTAATATTATCTCTTTCAGTTTTGAGGATTTGTATTAATCCTTTGTTTATGTATGTAAGTGTTTGCCATTGATGTATTCTATTTTAACTTTTTAAAGTAGCTATATTGTTTTTGACTATACTAAAATTGTATATGTATGTGTCAGCAGTTAATGTTTGCTGCAATTTTACACTTTTTATATTCCTTTTCATTATACAATAGTATGTGTATTACTAACTGTATATGTACATGTGTATATGTATGTGTACATGTATTATCTTTTTTGTTTTGAATGTACTTTCTTATTATGCATATTAACATATTATTTGGTATAGTTTTTTCAACTTTTTAAAAGTAATTATATTGATTTCCACTATACTTTTTATTCTTGGTTATCGTATGATCATATGATCGTTAGATCGTATCCTAAGCACACTCGTAAGATCAGCTATGGTGTGATCATATTAAGAACCTTCTCTTTATACTTTTCTAAACTTCTTCTTATGTTACCTTCCAGTATACTTTCGTATTATTTATTTGGTTCGTTTCCCCTGAAAAATCGATGATTGTGATTATATTAAAAACTTTCTACTTTTAAGTTTGCGTATTACTAATTTGTATATAGATATCTACTTGATTAATTTCCTTTCAGTTTTCAGTATCTGTATTACTCATTTTATATATATGTATGTGTTTGCATTTGATGTTTTCTTTTTTAAGTTTTTTAAAGTACTTACATTGCTTTTTGAGTATACCAAAATTATATATGTATGTAAGTGTTTGCACTTGATGTTTTCTATTTTAATTTTTTCTAAAGTAGGTATACTGTTTCTGAGTACACTAAAATTGTATATCTATGTGTCAGCAATTAATGTTTGCAATTTTACACTTTTATATTGCATTTCAGTATACGATATTATGTGTATTACTAACTGTATATGTACATCTGTATATGTCTGTGTATATGTTTTATCTTTTTTGTTTTGAATATTCTTTCTTATTATGCATGTTACTATTACATTTAGTATACTTTTTTCAACCGTTTAAAAGTAATTATATCGATTTCCACTATACTATTTATTCTTAGTTATCGTATGATCGTATGATCGTTAGACAGTATGCTAAATTATTTTTACGTATCGCTTCGTGAGGAATTTTAGTTGGATCGTATGCATAGCATACTCGTTGTTAAAATTGATTGTGAAAATACAAAAATTGCTGTGATCATATTAAAAACTTTCTCTTTGTACATTTCTAAACTTCTTCTTATGTTACTTTCCAGTATACTTTCGTCTTATTTATTTGGTTCACTTTTTCCTATAGTTGCATCGTATCTTTTAATATCTCACAAGAACGGCTATCCTGTCATCTTATAAATAATTCGTTTTCTACGATAACTCTGAAAAATAAAATTCTCAGATAGTAAAAGCTCGTTAAACAATATATGATTGTCATCGTATTTAAATTCTTATAGAAATAGGTTTTATTTTTTATTGAATCATTTCCCCTTGAAACTCGTTTATTTATTGCACTGTTTCTTACATTTATTCTCTCGTTTTCATTAAACAAAAGTCGGGTTACTTTTTCTCTCGTATTCTTTATTTTAAATTAAATCGTTTGCTTTTGCAAAGTCAGAACACTATGTGTGAACGTTTTAAAAACTTAATTGTTAAATTAGATTGCGAAAATATTAAAATGCAAACATGTAAATATATCGCTTGCTATGCAAGCTCAGAACACTTACAGTGTGATCATCGTTAAATTTAATTTTTCTTAACAAAACATTCGTAGAGTGTGATCATATTAAAAACTTTCTACTTTTAAATTTCCGTGTTACTAATTTGTATATAAATATGTACTTGCTCCATTCCAGTACGCTTTATCACTATTGTGTGCAAGTTTTATCTTTTTTTCCGTTTTGAATATATTTTCTTAGTATTCATATTACTATGTCGTACACGTTTCCATCTTTTTTAATTTACAGCGTTTGTAGTACATGTTTACTAAGGAAAAACCTTTTTTACTACTATTATACATTTAGGGGAATATCGAAATAATCTGTTGACGGAAGTATCGTTAACATTAACCGATAAAGTACATGATACAGTTTATCGTAAAAGTTTTGTTTTTTGTAAAATCATTGTACTTATTAGTTTGTATATTTTAATATCTTATAATAACAAATTCGTTTTCTACGAAAACTCCGAGAAATAAAATTCTGCAATAGTAAAAGTTCGTTAATCAACATGTGTTTGTAGTATTAAAACCCTAATTTGTTTACTAGTTCCTAAGTCAAATTATTTTTTACGTTTCGGTTCCTGTGGAAGCTCTCCTTATTTTTCTTAACAGAACGCTCATAGAGTGTGATCATATTAAAATTGTTGTGATCTTATAAATAATTCGCTTCCTGTAGAATTTCAGTTGGATCGTATGCATGACATACTAGTTGTTACAATTGGTTGTGAAAATATAAAAATTGCTGTGGAAGCTGTAGGAGCAGTAACTGCTTGAATATTAAAATTCCTGCTCAATTTTAGTTGGATCGTTTGTTACACAGACTCCCTGTTAAATTTGATTCTGAAAATTTAAAATTTCCTGTCAACATATTAAAGTTCATGTATAAGATATAATTGTATAAGAAATACACTAAGCATTGATTCTTTTGAAACTTTTCATACTCTTAGTTTCCTTTCAGAAGTTTTTTCTGTATATGTATTTCAAACATGTTTATTTTATTTTTTCTCATATATCTTCTTTTTCTCCAATTGGGTTATTTCATTTTATTACACTTTTCTTAATGTGTTAAAAACTATTTTAAAATAATTATGTAATTAATAATTTATACATGTAAAATCACATAATTGTAATTCGATTTCGTATAAGATTACAAAATAAAACATCTGGGTACAAGATTACAAATTAAATTTGTATGTGTACGAAATTACAAACTAAATATATCTGGGCACAAGATTAAAAATTATTTTATTCAGTATTCAAAATTCCAAACTAAGTTATTTAAAAAAATAAAAATAACAAAAATACATTTACCCAAATAATACTTTTATTTTTTCACATAATCTAAAAGTGATTACATATATAAAAAATAAAATTGGTATAAAAATATATAATATAAATAAATTTGCAATGTTACATTCTATTTTAATTTTGAATTCATGTAAATATAAACAATTTTATCATAATAAAAATTTTCTCTGTTTGAAATAATAATAAGAATTCTACAATACAAATTTATTGTATTCACAATGTATAGCTATCACTTCGTTTACTTATTTGACAAACAAATTAAAAATTATAAATAAAATCTTTTTCTAAGAAAAGCTCTGTGATTAAATCGTGATAATTTTTGTTGATAAAATATTATATAAAGCATAATAAAAGTCCAATTATCTATTTCAATATAGTGATATGATGAAAAGATTTCATACAGTTCATCAAAGGTACCTGTTCGTACCATAACGCGCCAGGCACTATAGCATAACATTTCATAGTCCAAGTATACATTCATGTTTATCTAAAATACGGCTATTTTGAAAACATTCAAAACATAAAAGTTCATAGTATGGCTTCCATCTTCAATTACATTCCAACACGCACTGTTCAGTCACAAAAAGTACAATCATACACAAAGTTTCTGTTTCCTGTATACATTTTTGTTTTTATTTAAAAACAGTTCCACTAAATCGAGAATATAAGAATCTAAAAATGTAAGTGATTCCTATGATAAATTAAATGAATTTAAAAGCGTTTTGTTTCGTCTATAAGTATCGTCTAAGGAATGTTTCTTCAAGTACAGTTCAAACACTATGTCACGAGTTTTCTTCTTAATTACAAATTCGTACACAGTGCGTTTTAAACAATTATTATACGATAATAAACAAAAATGAACGCGCTCATCGGGTGTTCTTAATGAACAATCACGACAAAGTAATGATTCATACAGTTTATAATTTTCAAAAAGTTCTTTTATACACAATTCACTTACTTTAAATCGATTACACTCACAGTTCACAATATCGAAATGATAAATTTCAATATGGGTTTAGGATATTTGGTCATTACTTCGATAAAATCTTCTAAACGAATTACAATTTTCTTCAATAGGATATAATAATTTCACTTCATCACAAATATTACCATTTACAAAAATAACTTTCTTCCTATTAGCAAGTTTAAGTTCTTTCTCCCTTGGCGGAATATACTCGGAATGATATACCCGTCTACTACACATCTTCACAAATACTGCATTATTTAAGTAATGTTCTCATGTATACATAAATAAGTCTGCGCATGCGCATAAACTTTTAACGACTGCGCATGCGTCCTACAAAAGTTAATATTATTTGCTTCCATACGTGGACTTAGCTTCCAAGTGCAACATGTGTTTAGTTTTCACTATACAAGTATCTATATTATTTTTAACTATAGTAACAATGAGGACGAAGTAGAATTCTATTCGGTACCCAATTCAATAGAAAGCAATTAATGTCAATACACTTTTTTGTAAGTTCACACTACTGTTAATATTTTTAAAACGCAGTTTCTCTTTATGAGACTTTATTCCTCCAAGTTTGCGTAGTAAAACGAATTGTTTAAAAAGTTCCAAACATTTTTATTGGCTCACAACTTTTAGTATTTTCAAATATTTTTTTTTGTTTGCTCACAGCTTTTAATATTTTCGAAACATAGTTTCTCTTTATAAGATTTCATTAAAATAAAAACAAACCAACATACAAAAATTAAAATTGATTCATCAAAATATAAGTTGTAAAGCAAGTGATTCCATCAATAAAAGGAGCTTTCTTTTAAAAGCGATCCATTAAAAATAAAAATAACAAACAATCCAATTTAAAAATTATTACGAAAAGTGTAATAAATTTCTCTACATCTACTGCACTCTAACAAATTAACTTTTATTTAAGTTGTAAAACTTTTATTGTACTCTAAAGCGAAAATAAATATTTCAAGTTGTAATACTTTTTTAAGTATTTTATTATTCGTATTTATCTTTTAAATATTTTCTGAAAATGTAAAATAATATTACGAAAAATTAAAGAAATGCAAGCATGTGAAACAAAACTAATCACCAAAATAATATATGCAAATGCGAAAGAAAATAAATATGAAACATATGTTACTTTCAAACATTTTCAATTTTTTTCTAATTGTTTATTTAATTAATTTTTTTTACAAAAAGCAATAAAGATTATTATAATCCAAAGGTTTATTTTTTATATTTTCATTACATTACAATAGAATAAGATTACAATAATAACAAAAAAAGTAAAAAATGTTATGAATCGTTATACACAATAATAAAAATTATTGTATCTTGTTTGCATACAACTCATTTAAGGCTGTACAATGTTTTATTTTCCAAATTAAAAATATTCGCTACTGCAAAAAATATTTTAATTCACAAATGTTTTTTCTTCACCTTTACAATACAATGTTAAATGTTATTTACAAAGTTAATATAAAAGGTTACGTATATGTAATACAGTATAACCGCATTTTATCATTCCAAGTTAGTCCGTGTAGGTTTAATGTTAACCATTCAATTTGTTTTTCAGAACCTACGTAAGTACACTGTATTCTACTGGTGATTTTATTAAACAATGCAAATTTACTGTATCATCACACGCAGTTAAACAAAATTCAAGAACAAGAAATTCGTAATTCGAAATCTTAAAAGCTTGTATGTCAATAATGTATTCATTAATACATGGTGAAATTTTGTGTTTACGTTCTAAGAAAAACGGTATAATTTGTCCAACAAATTCAGTGTTCACGTGCTTTGCGTATAAAGTTATACTTGAAATTGCACTATGTTATTCTTCAAACACTTCAAATAAATCAATAACAGTTATGTCGTTGCATAAATGTTCTACAGCAAAAGTTCCAATATCATGAAGATATAAACAATGATGTTCAAGATGCAGCAAACATTGTTCACAACAAATATTATAAATATTATTAAAACGTAAGTATTCACTTATAGTTCTTTAAAACACAAACTTCAGTAATATGTTCTGCACTACATAATACACAAACCATGTTTATTTATTTAACAATCTTATTAATTTAACAATCACCAGATACAGCTCAGAAGCCATTTTACACTGGATATCCAACAACAACTACAATAATGGAAAGGATTTGGGAAGGTATCGGCCAGCGCCTGTTTAGTAGTACCATCCTGACATTTACCTGGTAGGACTGAGGGAAACCCTGGAAAACATCAGTCAGAATGGTCGGCAGCGGGATTCGAACCCACGACCTCCCGAATATGAACCCAAAGCTCTACCACTTAAGCTACTTCACTCGGTTATGTTTCGGAAAACACAAATTTAATACACAGTCAAACGCTTAAAGTATTTATCTTTGTTTCACTTTTGTATAGCTTTATACTATTTACACAAACACAATGTTCACTTTACATTTAAAGTTCACTTCGCATATGCTTTCTATCTTTCGTCCTCAAAATCTCAATCATTTCGCACATAAAATTGTTCTCTGCTTCTGCAATTAAATCATAATTCGTTTCATAAAATATTTCTTCTGTACATGTACCAATTACATGTAATTTCGCATTTGTATAAAACAGTTCAACAATTTCAATGTCTATTAAACTCGCTATTGCTCTTTCCTGTAATTCTTCTTCACTCATAAATAAACACTCGTCGTCCACTTGGTTCTCCACACTTTCAAAACAGCCATGACAAATTAAAAATGTATTTATATACAAGTCTTTAATAGCCTTTAAAATACACTTTGAGTCCACTTTAAAAGTACCACAATCACAATATAGTCCCCAAAATCATGACGATCTTGGTAACAAAGATGGTGATCCTGATAAAAATTCTTCTTCAATATCTGTATCATCATCCGAAGATGATGATAAATAAATGATTTCCACGCTGTCTGGAGAGTCCAGTCTTAGCTTTACCGGCAAATCCCTATTCTCTGACTTCAGCTTCTTCACACGTGGTGGAGAAACCAAAGTCTCTTCATCGACGTCCACAAAATCTGCACAGCTGCCATAGCTAAAATACATACAACATTTTCCAAACTCTCGTACTTAAAAAGTTCAAACAAACAAGATGGCGTCCACCAATAGAATCAAGTTCATACAAGTCACCTATTACTTTCAAAGAACAATATCCTTTCATTCATTACATTCAAAATAAAATCGTTAACACTATACAAACAGGTAAAAAAATTTCTTTACAAAAAAATCCTAAAATTCATTTCATATATACGGTCAAGGTAAATACTATTTTCTTCTTCAAATTCTAAATCTTCCTGTCTTTACTTCATTTCAAGTTCATTCCCGTCCGCGCACGCATGTCTTTTGTATTCGCGCCCGCACATCCCCCGCGCCGCGTCCGCGTTTCCAGCATGCACCGCCAGCTACAAGTGTTTTCATAAACATTCCATTCTTTTCTTTTATTTATAACAATCTGCGATTGTTCAATGATTTTCCAAGGTTGATCTTTTATTATTATTTTTTCTTTATAACGTTTTACCATTGTTCAACACATAAATTATTATTCTTTAGAGCATACAGCTGCTAGGTTTCTCCTTTATTATTCTTTTTTATTCTATTATTATTCTTTTCATAAAACTACAATGTATTGTGTACTTTTATTATTCTTTTCTTTTATTTATAACAATTTACAAATGTTCAATGTTTTTCAAGGTTTCTCTTTTATTATTCCTTTTTTCTTTATAACATTCTACCATTGTTCAACACCTAAATTATTGTTCTTTAAAGCATACACCTGCAAGGTTTCTCTTTTATGATTCATTTTCTTTTTTATTATTCTTTTCATGCAACTACAATGTATTGTGTACGTCTATTATTCTTTTATTTTATTTATAAAAATCTTCGATTGTTCCACACCTAAATTAGTATTCTTTAAAGCACACAGCTGAGAAATTTTTCTTTTATTATTCTTTTCTTTTATTCAAAATTCGTTTCATGCAACTACAATGTATTTTCTGCATCTGTTATTCTTTTCCTTTTCTTTGTAACAATCTACCATTGTTCAACAAGTTTCCAAGGTTTTTCTTTCCTATTATTCTTTTGTTTTACAATTCATATATCTTTGCAACTTTGACATCTATTACTATTCTCTTTGTGTTACTCCTATACATACAACAATGTAGTACCTTTACCCCACCTCTTACCTGTCATCGTATGTCATTAAAACAACACTGTATTTCTTTACATCTAACCAACTCTACCCATTGTCTCCGGGTAACCTTGTGGAGAATTTGACCGGATATTCCATAAGAACTACTAGAATCGACCACGACAATCAAATATATGTGTCTCAAAATATTACTCGGGAATATACTCCTCTGATGTCTACGAAAATTCGATAGAAGGGCGGCCCTTGGGGATACGTTTGCAACGTACCGTAAGCAGAACCAGGTTTGTTTTTGCTTGTCTGGCAAATTAAATATTCCTTACATTTCTGATAGATGTATGGTGTCATATCAGGGAAATACACAGATTTCACTAAAAGGTCATGTCTTAGAAAAACCTCCGTGACTTGAAGCAATGGCAGAAGTATGACCCGCATCAAAAAAATTAATAGCGCAAAGAAACAGGTACAGCAACTAAAAATTTCATACCACTAGATGTTCTTTTTGTTTTCTATACAAAATTCCTTCTTTAATCCTTACGGGATCCGAGGTTTTTGGGGTATTTTTAGACTCTCATTCAAGCAGCTACTGTATCGTGATTGTTTATCCTATAATCATGGTTCATACCTCGATTGAGCTCAGAATTGAGCTGGTTTTTAAATGGTAATACTTGCATGCTAATACCATATACCAGGAGAGAGAAAAATGATGTCAAAAGAAAAATTTCGTAGGAAATTTCTTTTAACACTTTGGGCCCCTCTGGACGGCCCTGTGTGAACGTAGAGATCTCAAAAGATATGGTAAATAGTACTCGGTATACTGAATGTGTGTGCTAAACATCAAATTTCTATCTTGAATAGTAAGGGCGGGAGAAATTTTATCAGGAATTCTCACAATGCCCTAATTACCCTAGGGTCATATTTCGCCTATCGCTCTCTTCAGAATAGAACTGCCTTTCAGACGGTATAACTCACGTGTCTCCATCATGTATCTAAGGCGGGAAAATCGCGAGAAAAGAGATTTTTTGGTCTTAATATCCCTTATTTCAACTTTTTGCCCTTCCGGACTCCCCTGTTTTAACGCAGAGATCTGAAAGAATCTGATAAATACTACTAGGTGGCCTGAATGTTTATGAACAATTTCAATCTTCTAGGTGAAAAAGTAAGCCCACCAAAAAATGTATATACCGACAATGTACCATATTCTCGTATACAGAAGGATATTTTGTAAAATTCCCTGAGACATCCGTAATTAACCTAGGGTCATGTTTCGCCCACCATTCTTTTTAGAATAGAACTGCCTTTCAGACGGTATGACGCCCGTGTCTCCATCATGTTTCTAAGTGGGGAAAATTCTGAAGAAAGGGATCTTTTTGGTAAAAATATCTGTTTTTTCAAACCTTTGCCCCTCCGGATCCATCCCTGTTTTAATGCAGAAATCAGAAAACATCTGGTAAATACTACTCGGTGGGCTGAATGTTTGTGCAAAATTTCAATCTTCTACGTGCAAAAATTAGCCCGCCAGAAAATAATGTACATAGGCTTAATAAAAGAAAATATATATTTTTGAATTATGACGTCATAACCTCCTACGTCTCGACACAGAAAGGTGTGAAACCATACGTAAGGTCTTCTACAATGCCTCTGGACTAGAAAAACAAAAAGACTGGACAAAAAAGCTCAAATAGGAGAGTTATAACGCAATGTACCATGAAACACCCGTATGCTAAAATTTGTACCATAGGATCCTCGTGAAACAAAATGCTTGTCATTCAATGTTCGGATTTTTGTTTTCTTTGTTTTTTAACCAATCCAAAATATCCTTATAAAACGGATCCTTCATTTGTTCATCACTTAGCACATTCTTACACTCAATAACAGTGGAAGAAAATACTCGAGGATCTCCCTCGTTCTTTTGCTCGTCAGAAATGTCTCTGGGGGCACGAGGAAAACGTGAAAGAGCATGAGCCTCTACGTTAGACAACCCGGATACATGTGTCACAGTAAACTTATATTGTTCAATATGACTAAGCCACCTCGCAAATTTACCCACACTTTTTTGTCCTTTTCAGAAAAAATAAACTCTTACAATTTTTCGAGAAAAATTGACGATCTAGTAAAAAATAACGAAAGGATCGAAAGGCATTTATAACACTCAAAAGTTCAAGTCCATAAGGATGTCTAGATTTTTAACTTTTACTTAAGCTACGACTAGAATAAGCAATGGGTGCTAACACTGGGTCATCTGGAGAACTTATAGGTTGTTTGAGCGCGACAGCCGGATCGCGAGTTGATGCATCACAGAACAAGTATACAGGGTGTTTCGGATTATAATCCATTAATATGGCGGTTTTATAATAAGGTCTTTAATTTTATCAAAAGCATCTTGTTGCTTTTGTGTCCACCTTAACGGTACATCTTTCCTGAGAAGCGAGTTCAAAGGCTCCTCGATTTCAGAACAATTGGATAAAAATCGTCTTACAAAGCTACTAGTCCTAGGAAACTTTTCACATGTTCATACGTCTTCGGACATTCATAATTACTAATGAAGTCAGTTATTCTTTTGGAAATTCGTAACCCATCATAGGAAATATCGTGTCCCAAAATCGTTACTGAAAAATAAGACAATTTTGTTTTTTTAAGACCACGTTCTATAATTCGTTCTATAATAACTTCTTGGTGAGATTGATAAAGTCCTCAAAAGTGTTTTCAAATCAGAAAAAATCATCAAGGTACCCCAAAATTTGTTCAGATTCTAAACCTTCCAATGTCATTTTCACTAATCTGTTTAACCCAGCGGAACTAGTGATAAGACCCTGTCGGAGGGCTGTAAAAGAAAAAGAACCAATTACTGGGATTGAAAAAGCAGTGACATGTTGATGTTTCTCAGCGATCTTTACCTGGAAAAACCACATGATAAATCGGAACAGCACAGGTAGCGACACTTACTAAGCCGCGAAATAATGTCTTCTATTGACGGTACTGGAAAATTATCTGATGCAATCTGGAGGTTAAAGCCCCTGGCATCCAAAATAAATCTAAAGGATCCAGATTTTTTTCCACGAGGAGAATAGATGAATTGTGGCTAGATACACACCTCCTAGTGGCCTTTTGTTTGAGAAAAGTATCAACATGGGTTTTTTTACTTCTTCTCTTAAGCGGAAGGGAATTTGAAACTGATTCGTGTGCACTGGGGCGCCATCTAGCATTTTAAACTCATGTACCTCGTAATCTTATCTAGCATTTTAATCTCATGTAATCTCATGTAAACCTTGGCAACTCCAAAATCATCCTCTGTGCAAGAATAGCAATCCTTATACTCCTCTATAACAAAATAAAGCATTTGCTTCTGATCGTCAGAAAGTTGAGGGTTAATGTCCATATTTTTGACATCAAAACCAGCAGGAAAGTTACTGTTGTCTTGTTACTGGCTAAATCATGATTTTGAACACTATCTGTATCATTTGGGTAATGTGCACCCGGCCTAATGTCAATAGCTGCACCTAAGTAAAGATTTTTCCCTAAACACTACTTTTTGTTGGTTGGGTTGACTACTCTAATGACAGGATTAGCAGAATCCACTCTAGACTCATTGACACAAATTTCAGCTTTAGAACAATTTTCTCATTGGGGTGCAAAATATTCTTAACTCCCACTAAATCATTAATTTTACGGACAAGGTACTGAAATGCTAGAACTTGGTGGTAAAGTAACAGATTTCGCCATTATGAAATACGCTTGCATTAAGTTCGCTGTTTGTTCAGAAACTGTGCCTATAGCATGACTCTCAGGTAGCGCGTAATCAGTGGGCTTCCCAAACCTAACTATGTGAACTACATGAATATCCTGGTTAATAGTAACATGTTGAGGAAGTAACCAATCATTCTCCAACAAAACAGAAGAAACAAATTTGTCTATAACTCTAAAAGTATGGGTAAATGAATAGTCGTCAATTTTGAACTTCAGCACAGCTAACGTTTTAGTCTCAAGTCCTTTACCCGAGATGCCACGGATAATAGTACGTCTTTTAACAAGTCTAGTGTTAGGAGGAAGAAGTTCTCTAGTACAAATTGAAATTTGACTACCAGAATCCAGCAACGCTTTATACTCTTTATTTCCAATAGTAATTTTAATACAAGGTAGAATCCTATCCCTAACAATAGGCGTAGTTATCGTGTGGGTCTTGAAAGCAGGTCTCCCACTATTCCCTGAATTATTTCCGCTATTTAAAACATTACAATTATCACTTCCCTTGAATCGTGGCATATTGCAAACTAATGCTTTAGCTGGACAGTATATATTATTCGCGTGAGACATACTATGATTCTCCTTGCACCTGTTCTGTTGGTTCCTAGCAATAACAAAAGTTTTCGTTGTAGATCTCATTCTATTATGCATGTTATATTATTATTCATGTTACTCTTACATTCAGAGGAACAAAAACAAGAAAAAGAGTTACATTTCTGTTGATGATGCGGGATAGAATCTACAGACTATTGATTACCGCATTCTTTCCCAGCGGATAAGATATCATGATGCAAGCCTGCAATCATTTCTTTTCTCTCCTCTCGTTCTTCGAGATGAAATGAAGCATGAGAATTATCGCGCAATGAAACATCAGCTATCATAGCGATGAATTCCGGTGTACTGTACTGTAAGATTAGATCTTTCGACTTCGCTTTAATAAGCGTCTTATAATTCAAAATTAACTCAGCTGACTGTTCTTGTAATAAAAATTTGCACAACGCATCAACGGATTAAAACGACTTATTGCATGTGAGTTTAAAGTACTGAGGCAATAATCCTTCAACTAGGAAATTGATTTGTTGTTGTATAGGTACGGCTTTATTCAAACTAAGTATGAGATCTTCCTCCTCATAAATATATGTCATAATGGGATCCCCACTTTATGATCTCTAGAACGAATGGTGTGTTCCGTAACCTTCTTAACTACAAAACCTCCAAATAATGTAATCATACGTCTTTTTATGTCTACATACGATAAGTTCACCAATTCGTATGTGTTAGTAAATGCTAAAAACCACGCCAAGGCCCCGTCTCGTAATAGATATGGCAGCAAATGACGCTTCTTCACTGCGTTAAACTCGTAAATAACACATTAAGATTCAAAATACTCAAAAAAACAAATAACGTCTTCCCTATACTTGCCGTGAAAAATGTGTGGCGCAAAATCGAATCTAGACACGTAAATCGAGCTTGTGCCATAATGCTAGAATTCACCATTTTCTCTAAATATCTCTAAATAGTACGTCTAATAATGCACATAAAAAACAAAATAACACAACAAATTGAAAGGGTGGAGGGAGGGTGGTAGAACAAATAGAATTTCAACAAATTCTAACGTTGGACGGCGAACAAACTAATGCAAAAATAATTCTTAATTATGATCAGCTAGATGAGAAAAATCGAGGGTCACAAATATGTGTACATCCACACAAGTTAAAACCATATCTCCGCCATATGCAGCGCACAAGAGTAAGGGTTATAAATAAGGCGTAAGCCTCACAGCATTCCACCATGGGCAGGTGGGCACATGTAAAATATTTGAAAATATTAGGATCTTGAAGCATCTACCACCATGTGCAGTCGCCCATTGTCAGTCTGAGAGCTCAGATGATGCGCTTCTAGATAGCGTAATTAGGGATTTCAGAACTGACAAGTTGCGCCCAGGATTTTATAAACATTGAATTCGGTAGAGCGTAAAGTACAGTATCTGACCTGGGTTGCATATAAATCAAACATGTACAAAAGAAACAGATTGTGATGTCGAAGGGGTTCAAAGGGGTGAGAAGGGTTAGTGTTAAGTCTACTTGCACCTACTTGTAAATCTTGGTGTTGCCTTCTCGATGATTCTCCCAGTGGATTGATGTCCGTCCATCCTTCTTTCTGGTCAGCTAGGCGTCCAAGTAGTTGCATGTTAAGAGTCTGTGAAACCCGGGCAGGAAAACCAACGTTGCGAACACAGTAAAGCTAATCAAAGTCGAAATAGCTCTTTAACGGATTATCCATCGCAACTAATAACTACAGCATTAACTAAGGTGAAGTGCTCTCTAAGTTAGAGCAAGGTAAACTTCTTGTAAAAATGAAATCGTGGTTCGTGCTCCTACATGTTGACTCGTCTCTCTTGCGATGCGGACTAACTCTTCCAAAAGTCTCTCAAAAGTTTTTTGCTCGATGTTCCTTCCGGGTTGATATCCTGGGTCGTTGACTATTTCTTCAGTTTCGATGAAAAGTGCGTGCTCATAGATTAACCAAAGGTGAGTTGATGATAGTAATGCTGACAGGGAAACAATCTGTCCTTTTTATTGATTGAGAAATTACATGTATAAGAAAGAAATGACAGACAGCAAGAAAACTTCCTAGTAGGAAAAGCAAATGAACTTAGAGAAAAAAAACGATTGAACATTGAATGAACGATTATGCTTTTGACCGTAATGAATTTTGAAATAAAATGTCCCGAACTCCAAAATAAAATGTATCATTATGAGTCCAAATGCACATATATTCACATTATTAGTGCCGAATCCATAGTTTTTTAGGCCGGTGTGATAAACAGTGACATTTTCGATGTCGTTTAAATAAAAATTTAATCACGCAACACGAAGAAGATGATGGGGAGAGACATAAAAATGATCGAAAATGACACATATAAGAGAGCTCTTTGGTAAAAGTAACTGCATAAGGGAGCATTTTATACATAATTTATATAATGGATGCCACTCTAGTGACTCCAACATTTTCAGAATGTGGCAAAGATTTTCACACCAGGAAAGGATTAAAAATACACAAAACAAGGTAACACGCCAAACAGGAAACACACCTTCAAGTAAATTCACAAGATTTCGTAACAGAGCTTACTTCATTGTAATATAACACATGGATAATAAAAAAAATCCCTAGAGTAGCCAGAAATGGTGTAGCAAACGAGCTCGCACATATAATAGATGAATGTATTATTAATAATGATTTTTCTTCCTGGAAAAAATTATTACTTTTCTCTTTTTATAATTTACTACATCCCAGAAGTCGAAGCTCGGAGTCAGTTACCATCATAAACAACAATTTAAAACAGCACTCCTTCACGGCATGTCCTCAAGTTTCTGGCACTAAACGCGAACCTGATTTAACAAACAGAATTATATCAAAAATTTCTGATTTTGATACAAGAAGCGCATTGAGGTTAATAGCATCAGGTGACAGTGTAGCTGCTTCCAATGAAAAAACATATCACACACTAGCAATTAAACATCCAACTCCTTCCGGAGTCCTTGAGATGCGAAATCCTGCAGAAGAACTAGACCCTTGCATCAGAGGAATGGAAGATACGGTGATGAAAGCAATTAATAACTTTCCCAGTTGTTCTGCTTCAGGGATAGATGGACTGTCACCTCAACACTTAAAAGATCTAACATCGAAATCGGCAAGTGATTCAGCGGAGATCTTAATTCAATAACGAAATTGGTAAAATTCATTTTAAATGGAAACGTAAATCAGGATATATGTAAATACCTCTTTGGTGCTAACCTGTGTGAACTGCGGAAAAAAGATGGTCGTTTAAGGCTGATAGCAGTTGGATGTGTGTTCAGAAGATTGGCTTCCAAAATAGTTGTATCATCAGTTTATAATAACTGCACAAATCATTTGCTACCACACCAGCTTCGTTTTTTGAAGAAGAAAAGGAGTGAAACAATCATACATGCTACCTATGTATTCATTAAATCATACCAACACTCTAACAATATAACCCTCTAAAAGAATATAAGAACAACTCTAACACCGTGGAAAGTGACTATGTGTTAAAAGAAGTGCAACGAGTTATACCCCAGCTTTATCTCTATTTTCGGCAAAGTTACGTTAATCCGTCCATACCACTTTTCGAAGACAGAACAATTTCCTCACAGCTCGGATGTCAACAGGGTGATCCTGCAGGATCGATGTTACTCAGTTCAGCAATTCACCCTATAATTAGTACGTTTTGTTCAGTACTAAATGTGTTTGAGCTTGATTATGGTACCTTAGGTAGGTCACCACAGACATTCATACACGACTTAAATGTTTTACTCATGGAATGAAATAAGATAGGATTAAAATAAATTCATGAGGAATACAGCAATAAATACCAAAAAAGTTTAACCTTGCCGGAAATCGCACTCACGACCGTATGATTATAATATCCTCGGCCTGCGACTGAGCTAACATGAGCGCCTTTACGAACTTCTTCCTAAGAAATGGAACTGAAGATATAAGAAAATGACATTTATATTCGTTGTATATGCTCTTATGTTTTTCTCCTTTTTCTTCATTTTTTCTACTATGGTTGCGAAAACCATGTTCAGTGTCTCTTCTTTTATTGGAAATGTCCTTATACGTAACAAATGATAAAGCCACCATGTCCTGACAAGTATACATAGTTTTGAAATACTGTATCCTTAAGTATTACAATGAATGTTACTTTTTCTAAACTTAGTAATATTTCAACATATTATACTTAAAGCGGGCGGATCCACTACGTAGTTTGTATCTGTATCAAGAGAGGTAACCTGCGTAGGTCGCTTCTAGCACCTGTAGTGAACTCAGTTGGAGCTAGCTTCTCAAAGTGTTTCCATCTCAACATACCAAATGGTTTCGTTTCGTTTCGTTTCATTAAAGTACAAGGTAAATCACCCTGAAATTGGCACAGGCCAGTTTTTTTTTGTTTTTTTTTGTTTTTTTTTTTTTTTGGTACTTTGTAGATTTTTTCAGATTTATTAACATCGGCGTTATCTACTTTTTCCCCTGTCTTTCGTCGATGACATTTCTAAGTGGCGTCTGTTTATTTTTTGAATTTATTGTAAAAAATTCGCTTTTAAGTGAAAGGCTTTCATGATATTGAAGTCTTCTGCTCGATTCTAGGCAATAGGTTAAGGAATATGTTTTCAGTGTTTTCGCGTTATTTATTGTTCTAATGGAAATGTTGCACATATTTTACGTTTATCGCTTCGTTAAGCCCTAAAGAATGTGCATTCCATCGTCGCATGCTTACAACAGTGCTAGGAGAGGACATGGGGGCCTACGGACCCCATAAAAGTTGGCTTAGCCCTCCAAATATTTATTTAAAGTTATTTATATGGAGCCCATTTGCTAATATGACTTCCCAAAATCAGAACTCTAGCTACGTTCCTGAACGGTATCAAAAATTAGAATTTCTAATGTACATTCATGCCCAAAATTATTGTCGCATGTCTATAAATATGTTGTTCTAGGAATAAAATTTGATAACAAATCCGCCCAGTATTTCTTACAATGTTAGTATGTGTATATGTGGCAAATTTCAAATGACATGTGGAAAATTTCATGTCAAAAGAGCAGTAAATAGGAACAGTAAAACGAAAATAAAATGGCCGTGTCCATTTAGCAACATTTTATTTTACTCATTATAATTCTCATATTTATAATTCTTTTCCTATGAAATTTACCACAAACATACATTTCCCGATTATACGCATAGTATGAGTATTTAAAGCAACCTGCAAAATCATTATCAAATTATATTCTTACAAGAAGACAATTATAGATATGCAACAATAATTTTGGACATGAGTGTACATAGACCCCCTTTGCTTGGCACAAGGATATAAAGCAGTTCTAGAGATGTTAATTTGATACTATTCAAGGTAACAGTCTACTAGAGATTAGTTTGATTTTGAGGTCTTCTACTTGGTCTAGTATCTAGCACACTTGCCTTCGGAGCTCACTATCCAGGGTTCAATTCCGGTAAGAGATAGGGTACAGTAGAACAAAAAAATGTTCAGATACCACTAAAGGCAGTAGATCTCCTGCAGCCACCATGGAATAAGAGTAAAGCGTTAAAATAAAAAAAACTGATTTTCTTGATTTTTAATTTAAAAAAGATTATCCCAACTGGTCACTAACTGTCTTGTAGAATCTTATGCCTTAGCCACTAAGCTTATTTCTGAGCACGAGCGCACCCACGGGTTACTCCACTTACACCAGATTCTCAAAAACAATAACTCAAAAGATTCCGTACACTTCCGTAATAAAACCACACTTCCTTAGCAGATAAATTGTTGGTGTATTCTCATAATTTGATTTTACATTTCATCTGTATTATAAATCCTAATTTTTTTTTAAAAAAATAATCTAATTCTATCATAGGGAAGTTTGATAAAATTTTAAATATGTATAGTTTTTTCAAGTGCAGAATCGTTTCAATATTACGTACAAGCACTGTCTTGTAGTACTGGACACCTCTCAATACAAAAAATTCTGGCTGCGCGTCTGTGTCCGAGTAAGTCTGAAGGTAGATATTTTTTAGATGTATAAAGTATTATTTATAAATGAATTCAGGGAAAGGGTTGTTCTCCTCCCCCTTTCCTACCACACAACAGTGTACCTAAGTAGCAATTTGTACTAACTACAGATCACCAGTGGAATATTTTACCGCCACAAACCCGACTGTTCCCCTCTCACCACTCCCGTTAAAGTCCGTCCTGGATCCACCCCTGGCCCTATTTTACAGGATGTTTTAAAACAATACCGACAACGTTTCAGAGGTGACCAAAATAAAAATTATATACCAACCTACGGTCAAAAGTGGACAGTTTTGGAGTTACAAGCTGCCGAAAACGTGAAATAAAAATAAATTTAAAGGTCAATCTCAATCCCTCCACTGCTATGGGACCGATTGGAGTCGGGCCAAAACATTACTTAGAAACTAGCACGTGTTCTATCCAAATATCCATGTTTCAGAATCTCCCGGAATTTACACAAGAATTTTTGGATAAGCAGCTGAACAGTACTCAAAAGGTTTGAAATACTTTCCAACTGCCTCTGTAAAAACTGCTGCGCAAGTACCGGGGAATTCTGAAACATAGATATTTAGATAGAACGCATATTAATTCCTTAATGATGTATTGACCCAACTCCGATCAGTCTCATAGTAGTGTAGCAATGGACCTTTTAAGTTAATTTTATCACGTTTCCAGCAGCCTGTAACTCCCAAACTATGCACTTTTGTCCATAGGTTGGTCAATACTTTTTGTCTTATTTTGGTGTTAGGAATCACCTCTCAAACGTTGCCGGTCTTGTTCTAAAACACCCTGTATAACAAAGTTATTCCTTACCAAAACATTTGGTAAGATCTGAAAATTGGTTTATTTCTTCATGATCTTTCGCAAAAATTTTAGAGTGGGAGAAATATCCATTTCATTACGCACACAAATTTGTACATTGGTAGGACTAACATAAGTTAAATATAAAGTGCAAATAATTAGGCTTAAAAGTGTAAAATGACTATTTGGTAAGTACCAACAATTAGTCATTTTCGGGTTCTCATTAAAAGATAAAGAAATAAATAAATATATTCTGATTTTACTATGTCTAAATAGACTTCCTTTCAGGAAAAAATTATTTGTTCATGAAATAAAGAAACTCACAAAATTTAGTGATACAATGTGTGAAATACATTCTTTTTTTAAACTTCCTCTGGGCCCATAACTGGGTAGTTTACCCTAGCCATTTAAATACAATGCGTCTCAAAACTTCCTTGACATAGCATAACTCTGTTATTATCAACAAAATGTACAACAAAATGTTAGAGGGGAACCGGTCTCCAAATATGTTTTCAATCTAAAGTGAAGGAATATTTTAAATCGGACTAGCAGTTTGGGCTGTAGTCTTTATGTGCATAATGTTAAATGAAAATGCAACGTTTCCATTAATAGAGGGAGGGAAGGGTGGGTCAGGAGGTGAATAAATTTTGTAACAGTATGGTGAATGTGTTTTCAATGAAGGCTGACCATCGATACGTTAGCGTAAAAGACAGTAACTTCATTCACTTATGTTGTTGATCCAGATAAATGGCAACGTTAAATTTTCATTATTGGACGCATAAAGAGTGTACAGCCCAAATAGTAGTCCGATTTAAAAATTCCTTCCTTCACTTTTGGATTGAAAACATCATATTTGGTGACGGTTTCCCCTCTTGTTAGGGGATTTATGGAACACCCTGTATATATATAATATATATATATATATATATATATATATATATATATATATATATATATATATATATATATATACACCCTCCATTCCAAAAGAAACCGAACTTTTGAAAACAAATAGTACCACTAGTGCCATCTGTTGTACTATTTTACCGGTATATGGCGTAGTCCCTCATTGACAACTGGTATAAATGTCATGACATTTGGATGCACGGCAACAAAGTTATTGCGTTTCAACTGTCAGTGTGTTGTGTACATCGGTCGGAAAATGAGTTTCAAACAACGAGCTGCAATTGAGTTTTGTGTTAAACTGGGTAAAACTTTTAGTGAAACGCGCCAAATGCTACAAAATGCATATGGTGATGAGTGTCTATCCCGTACGCAAGTTTACGAGTGGTTCAGGCGATTCAAATCGGGTAGAGAGACGCTGGATGATGACGAAAGATCAGGCCGTCCCAGAACCGGATTATCGGAAGAAAACATCCAAAAAGTGCGTGAATTCATCAAACATAACAAAAAATCGTCGGTGAAAGTTATTGAAATGGAATTGGGCATTCCTCAAACAACCGCATACCGCATTTTGACCGAAGTTTTGGGCCTTAAGAAGGTTAATTCGCGGTTTGTACTACACAAACTCACCGAAGACCAAAAAGTTGATCGAATTGCGCATTGCAAAGACATCGTTAAAAGTGCTCGGCAGGATCGAAACTTCTTGAAATCGATTGTAACTGGTGACGAGACGTGGTGTTTTGAATATGAGCCCGAAACAAAGCGGCAAAGTCCTGAATGGAGAGCGTCGGATGAAGGAACATCCAAAAAAAGTCGCTTGGTGAAGTCAAAAGTTAAGGTGATGCTGATTTGTTTTTACGATTCAAAAGGAATTATCCACAAAGGATTTGTTCAGCCCGGCCAGACAGTCACTGGAGAGTTTTACTTGGGCGTCATGAAGCGTTTGCTGGCAAGAATTCGTCGTATTCGGCCCGAATATCGCGAAATCGGCAGTTGGACTCTTTTGGACGATAATGCACCATCACATCGTTCGCGACTTGTAACTGAATTTTTGGTCAAAAATCACATTATTCGGTTGCATCATCCGCCCTATTCACCAGATCTCGCTCCTTGCGATTTCTATCTGTTCCCGAAACTGCATTTGGCGATGAAAGGAAAGTGGCACGCATCGATTGATGCCATTGAGAATGCGACGACCGCCGTCCTAAAGACCATTCCAATAAAGGACATGGAGAAGTCGTTTGACAACTTGTTGGAGCGTGCAAATATGTGTATCGATGCAGAAGGGGAATACATTGATTAATAAAAATGATTTGTTCCAAAATGTACATTGCTTTTTTGTTTTTTTAAAACGTTCGGTTTCTTTTGGAATGGAGGGTGTATATATATATATACAGTGTGTATGTGTGTGAGTGTGTGTGTGTGTTGGATTATATATAATTCCTTCATTTGAGTTTTAACTTTTTCCTGTTCCAGATTTGCGAGGGATGAGAACGAGACGAGATAAGACAGACTTTTCATTACAAAATTCGAGACGAAACAGAGTTCTTGCAATAGAAAAAGGTATATTTTTCGAGACGAGAAACTACTTTCACGACATATTTTCGAGACGAAACAGACTAATCTTGTTTTGTGTCCTTCCCTTCTTCACGGTTAAATTATCACCAAACATAATTATGACTATGCGAAAATTAGCGTTGAATAAAACCTGAAATTAGTAATGTTACCTTGTTTCGGAGAATTTAACAAATATCGCTTTGACTCACCATATATATATATATATATATATATATATATATATATATATATATATATATATATATATATATATATATATATATATATATATATATATATATGGTGATCAGAAAAATGGAAACACCTGAACGAAATTGAAACTTACCAGATTAATATGGTGTCGGGCCACCTTTCGCCTTCAGAACACCCTTGATGCGACGTGGGATGGAGGCATAGAGGTCGTGAATGGTAGCAAGTGGAATTTTACACCATTCCTCGTGCAGGGCATCGGCCAGTTCTGTGAGAGATGATAGAGGTGGAAATCGTCGCCGGAGTCGTGTTTCCAAGACGGACCACAGATGTTCAATTATATTGAGATCTGGGGATTGGGCGGGCCAGGGGAGGTGTTGAACTTCATCCCGATGTTCCTCAAACCACGCTGCAACAACGCCAGCTGTGTGAATGGGTGCATTATCATCCTGAAAGATGGCGTTATTGTCCGGGAACAACATCCGGACCATAGGATGCAAGTGGTCTCCTACACGTAAAACTGCGACATAATCGTTGGCAGTGATTCGTTCGCTAAGTGTGACCACAGGACCCAATGAAAACCACGGCCCGTGGTAGGGAATAGGGTGAAGGGTGACTCATCCGACCATATCACACGTTTCCAGTCCTCAACAGTCCAAGTGGCATGGTCTCGGCGCCATTTGCGGCGTGCGAAAGCGTTATGGTCCCTGATGAGCGGTTTGGCCCGTGCAACACGACCCCGTAAGTTCATGTCATGTGATTCGCGGTGGACTGTGATTGTCGAAACAGGGTGGGGGAGGTGCTGATTGAGTTCCTCCGTCACTTGCTCCGCAGTGGCACGACGGTTCTGCGTGACAATGCGCTTTAATACCCGGCGTGACCTGTCACTCATGATTTTCTTCCGCCCACTGTTCCGCTTCCCCGATGTGGTTTTCCCGTGTGTTGTGTAGGCCGTCATCACCTTCGACACTGTCCCACGCGACACACCTAACACAGTAACCACTGCCGTCACACTCACTCCACATTACCACGCACCAACAATTTGCCCTCTTTGAAAATCTGAGAGGTCTCCCATTTTACACTACCTCCGTCTGTTGCAGCCACTGGACACTGCTATTCCACTGCGCCTGACGTAGTATGGAGACCGACCTAACTCACCACCACCAGCGGTCCGGCGCTGCGGGCGCAACGACAGCACTGCCAACCAATACATCTGACGTGTTGCCAACTACAGGTGTTTCCATTTTTCTGATCACCATCTGTATATATATATATATATATATATATATATATATATATATATATATATATATATATATATATATATATATATATATATATAATTCAAGCCAGTAACTAGGAAAACAGCCATTTTCTTATTTGTAAATTGATAATATCACAGTTATTGAAAAATAACAAGGAAAAATACAAAATAGTTTTTTTTTTGGTATAAAATTTCACTTACATCTCGTTCTCTGTTCAAGACATAGTTTGTTGTGAGTTTCGTTTTGTTAAAACCTGAGTTCTGTTTGCAAAATTAAAGTCACAAACGACCATTTTGTGTAGAGCTTTTTACACAATCGTTAAATATTATATTTATAGAATTTCCTCTTTCTTTATTCTTATATCGTATCAACATGCTTGAAATAGAAAAGTTGTGTATAGCTTATTTAACTTTTTCTCTCTCTTGAATTTTCTAAGGTAAAAATAGATACACACTTAGTGCGTTCGCACACGCCACCGACATTATCGGCCGATCCTCTGACACACAGATGCTGTCGGCCAAGCCCCCGATATTGTCGGCGATATCGCAGACACCGATTTTCTCGGGGGCAATGTTTTCTTATGATTGGATGCAAATGCGGCCGATAATGTCGGCCGGCCAGTGGGTTAGATGAAGAGAGTGAGTGACAAGGCGTTGTGTATTTTTGTTTCGTTTCTTGTTTTTGGAATTTTGTTGTTTCCATTTTTTCTATCACAATTATATATTATTATTATTATTATCTTGTCCTATAAACAACTTCGGAACTGCTTATTATTTCTTTACAGTCTCTGTTCTGGAGTAGCTAATTCCCTTTATTAAATAAGTATAAAATGTGGGAAGTCTGAAGACTACTGGTTTCCCTCTAAGTAGCTATTACCAAATAAAATATAGGAAATTTAGATAACCAATTTCTTGATTATTTTCCACTTCTTTTTTATTTTTGTTCTTTCTCTCTCTCACACACACACACTTTTTGATGGTATATATTTTTTTAAATCTATTAATGCACTTAATTTTAATACATTCTGGAAATTAACTTAAGCGTAATTTTCAGTTTGATACACTGTGAACATAAGCACATGAAAAAAAACTATTATTATTACTTCCTTTTATTTTCATCAAAATTGTATGTAGATCAATTTTCCCGGTCCCACTCAATAAGCAATGATTGAATAGAGTATTTGTTGACAAGTCAAAGTAGAATTATTATTATTTTGAAACGAAACCAGACAAACACTCTTTGCAAAGCTCCAATGACAAGTGACTCTTTGGCATTTTCTTGATTGTGATCTCAACAACAGGGATATGACTTCATGCTTCACTTGTTGCAGATTTTTTCTCTCACTTCCAAAACTATCCCAAATCCCTCATTTTTAAAAGGAATTTGTGGACTGGCAATTGAAGAAAAAGACCAAAGCTATATATCCAAGTTTTCCCTCTTCCCTTTGTACTGGGCTCGACCCCCTGATAGAGTTCTGCAGTTTAGCTACAGTGACTGGATGAAAAGGTTGTGCATTATTGCATTCTTACCTTTCTAGTTTTGCTTAGAATTTTAGAGATGGCAAAAATTTTTCCATTCGATATTTTAACCCTTATTGAACTTGTGGAATGTAGACCTTGCATATGGGATAAGATAGCAGACTCTTTCAAGAACAGAATTGAAAAGCAAAAAGCATGGCGAGAAGTTCATGTAAGCCTTGCCCAGGATTTTGAGTTCATGGACAAAAAGAAACGAGAAACGACAGGTATGCATGCAACAGCGCAAATCTGTAATATATATATATATAGCAATGTTCAACATATTTCTGTAGTTGAGAAACAATGCTGTGGAGGATCAGGCGAGCAGAGTTGTCTTCAACATTGGGAGGCGGGCAGATTTGAGGCTTATTCTGAGTGGACATTAATTTCATCTCACTTTCCTTTCTGGCGACCGGACACAAATAATCAAATTTCGCCCCCAAAAACACATTTGAAATCGGATTATTAGGGACAATCCCCCCAGTTCCATGATTGGAGGGGACATGTCCCCTTCACACCCCCGGGATTTGCGCCAGTGTATGTATGGAGCAATGTAAAACAAAATTACTAATTCGAATCTTATCATTTAATCTACTATGACATTAGTGTTAATTGCTAGGAAAACTAAATAATATATATACATACAATATGTAACAGTTTTCAAAAAAATTAAAACTAATATAGTTTGCAATGTACCGCAGCATCAATTCTCATCGAAACGAAAATAATATGTTTACGATATCTATTTAAAACGGCACTGATCTAAACACGTTTAGGCATAGGCCTATTTTTTTCTAAATTTTGTACCGTCCTCCACACCTCTTCAGAACAATTTTTGTAGTCCTTTGTTTTAAAAAGTAAATTTCCAGATTATTATTACTTTTATTTCTTTTCATACATGGAGAAGATTTTTAGAAACGCAGTGCAGAATATATATTTTGTGTGTCGCTTACTTCGCTCATCACCGGGAACGATATTGTCGGGGCTTCCATCGATATTGTCGGCAACGTGTGCAAAGTACGCCGCTAGTCTAAACTGTGAATCAGCTAGTACAAAAAATGTACTGGAAAAGGAAAAGGTATTGTGGTTATAAAATTTCATCCCTTCACTTCAGCTGTTGCTTTTGGCAATGAGATAAAATCGAGTTCGCAGAAGGAAGTCTGCAAATGGGAATAGCTCTTCAATCTTCTCTTCCGTGGTCAATAAACCCCCACCCTCATTTGCAGTGACCTTCACAAAAGACTATTTCTGCTTCAGAAGAAAAAATATATATTGGTTGCTTTGTCCATTCATCTGTGACGGAATGTTTCAGGAATGTTTCGGAGCTCATTTGGGTGTTTCATATGAACATATTTCGCGAAAAATTCACACAGCCAGGAGTGGAAGCGGAAACTATTGAAAGCCCTGTTGTTGGCGGGAGGTGTTCCCAATCTCCACAGAATGTATACTAACAAAAATTATATTACTTGTGCTCATAAAAGAATGCCAAGTTGAACTTTTGATTTTATGTTTAGCGTCCCTTTGAGTAGCGAGGCTACATGAGACGTAGATATACAACTCCTGAAATCCGAAGATTATCGTTCAATGCACTCTCACCGGGAATCGAACACGGGATCTCGTTCACGTCTCACATAATAGCCATTAGACCAGCAGGGAGGGTCACCCTAAATAGAACGTGGATAGCAAACAAAACGATTCATTTCCCATCTTCACAATGATTAGTAGGGTGAAATAACAACTTACAAACATTATTGTAAAGAGAATGTGGTTAGTTGAATATATAGATAAAATAATCGTCGGCTTAACCCTTAGATCTTCCAGTTTGCTCGGTTTACGGCCTCTCAGTTCATGAACCAAGAACCATATTTAATTTCATTTGGGGCTTCGCCCTCAGCCTCCCTTATCCCTTTTGATTGGCCAACGGCCTTGCATCTGATAAACTTGCAAGCACACCGAATTTCATTTCAGATCCGGAAATTCGCTCCGTGTACGGCCTCGCATCTCATTAGGCGTTTACTCAACCTCATAATCCTGCAAGCATATTTCAGTTGTAGTTGCCAAAGGATTAGCTCCAACCCAGGTTTGCAGGTTGAGTCAGGTTGAGTACGTGGGGCTTCGCCCTCAGATCCAGGGCGTAAATAAGGGCCCCGTAGACCCTGCATTCCGGGCGGTCTCAAGCCATCAGGGGCCCCCAAATCACGAAGTGGGAAGTAGGGAAGGGGGTGAGAATGTGACTCATTTTTTCTATGATTGTGCAGAAACTATACGGATAAATAGTTATTTTTTGTCTCTGTATGCTTTGTCTGGTATGTATTGTAAAGATAGCAACGTTCAGAAAATATCAGTTTGAATTTTACTTTGTATAAAATGTAGATAGCGACTGAGGCCTATCTACATTTCACCTCTTGACTCCCACATATGCTCACTCTACGATCTCGCATCTAATAAACATAAAATCATCAATGTTTGGTTAGCCTACGGCCCCGCACCTTATGTCCCTGCAAGAGTGCTGAATTACAGTCGAAATTCCGGAGGATTTGTTGCAGAACGGTTTCTAAAACTATTTCCTTGTGGCCAAATAGCGTTCTCGCTTGCTGTGTGGGAGATTCGGGTAATATTTCGTGAAAGATCAATGGTTTAGATTTCACGTTAATTTAGATTAAAGTCTCGTATGGCTTCGGTGCGCAACCATCTCATCACACACACCATAAAGTATTCTTGACAACATCAATATGAAAATTCCACTAGAGCAGCAAAACGAGTGTGATCCACAATTGGTTATATGGCGGTTTACGTAGGTTGAGGATCATAACGAGACTATGCTTGGGTCGCAGAGTGGTGCAAACTCCGAAAACGTAATCAAAAACCCCTAAATCGAAGTTTCAACTTTGATACGTCTCCAAATAGATAGGTTAGATTAGTATTTTAACCATTAGAAACCCGGTTTTGTGAGTCAGATGCATATACTGGCTATATATATATATATATATATATATATATATATATATATATATATATATATATATATATTATCTAAGCGCCGAACTCCTCACATCAGGGTCTCGCTCGGTCAATTTCCTTGTGATTAAAGTTATTTTATCATTTTCTCCAATGGAGTAGGCGACTGAAAATAAGTAGATTTTAACTATGTACGTTAATTGTAATAAAATTTGCTTGTTAATATATTATTGAACCATTTATAACAGTGGTGTCCAATTATAATGAGCCTGAGGGCCATAGCCGTCTTTACTAGTAAGGTGGAGGGCCGCAACTATTATTATTATTATTATTATTATTATTATTATTATTATTATTATTATTATTATTATTATTATTATTATTATTATTATTATTATTATGTGTTTGTGAAAGGAAGTGGTGTATTTCTGGCTCCTTATGGCTTCTAGGCAGAGTTCGAGGAAGAAAGGGTCTCCTTTTCTAAGATAGACTAGATGTATTGGTTATTGAAGTAATCATCCCTTTCATCAACGATATTTTCCCTGTAGTTACATTACCAACTGCAGTGTTGCTGTGGATGCCCGCGCCTTTTTGTTGTACAGAAGCGCTAAATGGATGCCTTATTCAGAAAGAAGTGTGGAAACATTAAAAGAATGAATAAATATAAATGAAAATATTATCAGTAATACCAATTGTAAATCGTGAGAGCTTTGTGGGTCGAAGAAAATGGTTTGGCGGGCCGCCATTTGGACAGCTCTGATTTATAACATCTTTTTTTCCATTATTTTCAGTTGAAATTGCAAAATTAAAAGTATGCTGAGTTCAAAAATCTCACTACACCCCACCCTTCAACAGCTGCTCATGTTGACCCCATTTTGTTTAACCCAAATTTATCCCGCATTCGCATTTAGATAGGAAATTTATGAACCGATCCTGAAGGAGACGTTGATGATGATAATGAATGAAATGGTTGAATGAAGAAAGTGGAGGAAAGAAAAGAACCCCCCAAGTAAACGCGCACAATGATATCTGTCCGTTTGGCGCGAGATGGGATCAAATCAGGAAACCCACGTACCAGGTGAAAGCTCTATCATTCACTATGACTCAAATATTCGCAGTTAGGCGGCAAATTCATGCTTTCTTTCAGACTCCCCCGTTCAATATGAAGTAGTAATGAATTTACTTGTCATTAATTTATTTACAATTTAAAATTAGCCGCTTCGGAGACCCATCATTATATTTCTTCTTATGAGATCGCGGTAGTTCACTGGTGGAGCGCTCACCTATAGCGGAGGGCATCCCTGCTTCGATCTCGGTCCCACCAATGTGAACTTTATGGTGGACAAACACCGCGTAAGTGTTTCCCTTAGATTGCTCTAATTTCCTTCCACTTCCTTCATTCCACCATTATCACTTATTTCATCATTACAGCCTTCCTTGGTCGCGGTGCATAAAAAAAAAAGATTTTCTCAAAAGCAAAAGTAACTTATTATAAATCCGTCATATTTGATCGCTATCAAAGCTGAAATCACCGATTTATGTTCTTAAGTTTTTCGAATTTTCCACATTTTTGGCAATTGAAACTATTACGTTGCCCTTGTAACCAGGTCAGCAACTAGAAGGGGGCAAGGGGCAAAACTTCCCTAAATTTTTCATGGCTCGCTCACAAAAAATCATGAATGTATATACTTGTAACAATTATTTTATGACTTGGGCCCCCCTGACATGTTTATGGCACCCCCAGACTTCTATCGCTGGTTGCTGGCCTGCTTGTAACTAAGATTACTTTAATCGCGCAAGTTCTATTGTGATAAAATCTTCTATACAGAATTATATCAATGCAACTATTATGTTAGCCACTTGTGATATTGTTGATAAGTAGGAAAGTCTATTTTTCAGGTTTTTTTTTCTTTCCTGGAAAGATCAAACGAATTTGTCAATTATTACTTACAGGTTCCAGATCTTGTTCAATCTTGTTGAATAGTTTGAAGTTCATACATGGGATATCCATAATACTGAGGAATTCTTCTAGATGAGCATACCCACTTCCAATAGAAACAGTGCCCCAAACAGCTGCAGTATTGATTACAGATCTTTTAGACTGTTGTTCCTCCTCCGTAGAGTGACATACTTCGCGTTTGCACACGCGGCACTTGAAGTAGAGGTAAGACACTAGTCCTGAACGTCTCTCTCTATGAAAATCCATTTTTCCTAAGACACATATCTATCTGTGGTTTTCTTGGAGCTTTATGGACCACTTGAGAATGTGTCCCAAATTTACAATTCGATAGCCATTTGGAAAGTCATTGCGACTAACAATCTCTGTTTCGGGCTCCACTACAAGAGATGGTAGAGACTCAGTGTCAGAGCTGAAATGACATAAAATAATAATAATAATAATAATAATAATAATAATAATAATAATAATAATAATAATAATAATAATAATAATAATATAAAGAATTTATAGTAATAAAAATGAAATTTACAGAAATTTGGTGCTTATATGTTGAACGGTATGGCATCCACGAGAGGGGAATAGGGTGAATAATTGAAAAACAGATGGCGAAAAATTACTTTTTTCCTGTATGGAGGGCTACGAAATGTCTTTATCTTTTTAAAAATTCGAATTAGATTTTCTTCTCTATGACTATTATATTATCTCCTATTGTCGCTCCAAAATTAAACCAAAAAAGTAACTTTTATGTGAAGTTCAAATGTGAAACTGGTTTTGTTCTTTCGTTTGCAATTCAGATAGATTAAAACAGTTCAATTTTAGACTCGGTTTCATGACTCTTCGGGGAATAACGAAGAGTAGAAAATCATGTGGAGCAAAAGCCATGACGAAAAAAAAAAAAAGAAAGAACTCCACGTTGCGGGCGAAAATCATGCTGCCGGAAGCTTTGATGCAAACAAACAACTGAATGTTGTTGTAGGAGGCTGAGTCCCCTTCAGGTGTGTGAGTTGACCAAGTATTCCTAAAAATTACTTAGTAGGAATAATCTGTAAATTAAGTATCATTTTTAAATGCTTTCCACTAATAAATTACGTACAGATTTAAAGTTTGAATTTCAGACCTTTTTTTTAAAGTAACATTTCGGTACATAAAGAAAATATTTATTGTTGAAATTAAATAAGAGAAATAAATCGCACGAAAAAAAAAGACTTTTAAGTATAAGTTAGTGAACAACGTGTATCTATATGTCGCTGGTCTAGTGGCTAGCACGTGCGCTTCTGTGCAAGGGGTCCTGGGTTCGAGTCCCGAAGGGAGAGCATAGAACGATTGTGGTTCGGATTCCATGTTAACCAGTAGGTCCATGTTTCATGTAGCCTCGCTGCTGACAAGGGACACTGAACTAATATATATTTATGATCGGAGAGAAAAGTGAAATTTGCTATTGCTTCATAAAAAAATAATTTCAACAAGAATACTTATGATATCTACTGACCCTAATTTCGATTTTTGCAAACTTGTCAAGATCAACGGGTTATCAGTGGTCGATTTGGAGGGAATACGGAGAACGTCGTTCTCCATTTACCAGAAAATCGAATATCCGTTCCCCTACTTTATTTCGTTCTCGGACGCGTTATCCCGAAATCTTGGATAATAATTTTGTTATTCAATCTATTAGAGCATTTTATATTATTACCTAGAGAGTGTTCCCCCACTTCTTTAAAGCCAAATCGACTACTGCGGGTCGTAAGATATGCAAGGATCGTAAAAATAGTGACTTTTTGCTTAATGTGGCATATTGTTCCAAGCCCTTCATATATAACATTGCGCATAATACTATTATTATATGTATCGCTGTATAAAATTAAACACGCAAATGATTCAGTAATTGTATTTTAAAAAAATAATACACCTAGCAATATTATAATAATCCACGAAAAGGTTAGTGAAACATGTGAAGGGTACAGGGAAAGAACATGGTAAGTACATTTTCTTCTTCAATTTTGAGATTGCACCCAACCGTAAAAGTATGCGTTGCATACGATGTTTTGGACTACTCAAAGTAGTAAAAAATTTTGATCATTCCTCTGTAAATTGAATGTTAAAAGCAGCTATATGCGTAAAGAACACGCTCAGTCAGACTACAAAAATAGTTTTGGTGTAAAATCAACAAAACTGGATTTACAATGTTCTTTCCCTGTATACATTTAGATAGAATGATAACAATTTTATAAAAGAATCGTTTTATGTTGGTTCAAAGTAATTAATAATCAGGATGGAAAGTAAAATAAATCTCACATTTCTTTATCATCTGATTCATCCCTTGCAATTGGAACCTCCATAGAACTTTCACTTGTTTCTTCCAAAGATACACAAACAGAAGTGTCACACTTGGAGCTATCTTCTATTTAACGCCTTTTTATCCAAGATAAACGAATAGCCTTAGAAAGCTTATTTCTCTTCCTACTTTTGGAAGGACGTCGTTGCGTCCCATTTCTAAAACACTAGCTGAATAAAATTGTGCGTTTGTAACTCTGTCAAGACTTATCCAGACTGCAAGAAGTTCCGAAAAAAACGTCGCCTAAAGTGGGAGGCGCCACCTCACAAACCAAGAGGGTGCATTTTACATATTACGAAATTGTTTCATGTCTTATTTTGAAATGCATATGTCTATATCCATAACTGTGGTACCAATCAAAAGGCAAATATATAGGGATTTGCCTGATATGCAATATATAGGAATAAATAAAGTATTTTTCACAAAAATAGTGCTCAAAAGTAAAAGTTTGTTCCTCATACGGAATTCAGTAGTATCAGCAATGCACTTTTCCATTTTCAATTAATAATAATTTAACATCTGTCACGATATTTACGTGTATTATTATTTTATGTCAATGAGAAATGTGTAAAGAATCATATACTTTTTTAAAAAAAATGTTTCTGACAATTGATTACAGAGAAAGACACGTAATAAAAATGTATAATTAATAATTAATTATGCAGCAACTAATTATCTAATTTTGTATAAAATCACTTTTAATCATACATATAGTCAATGTAATCGTGTTTTCATCCAGACAGAACATGAGTAATGCATTAATATTAGTAAATCTCAAAATGGCAAATGTCCCCTTAACGCAAGAAAACCACATCTGAACTATTTTTCGCTTACGAAGGTTGACTTGTGGGTTTCAACCTAGCAACTTAAGTTTACTGCTTCCTGAAGATACCTGAAATTGGATTTAGAAAATGTTTGCCTCAGAACAGTCATAATCAAAGCGCTTCATTTCTTACATGCGCTTCAAATCGATTTTCCTTCAAGCTATATACTAACGAAGACTAGTGTAGTGTTCTGAGTATCCAACTTCTAACCCAAAGATCCTCGTATTGAATCTAGGAAGTGTCTGTTAAAGATTTTATTATAATTTCTGGTATTTATATTTCATTCATAATAACATGAGAATAAAATAGTTACTTGGTATTTACTTGGTAGAATAAGGACTTCTTGCAATCTAACCTTATGAACAATGAAGCGCAAGTAATTGAGCTGATCATTAGCTCCGAACAACTGCTAAACAGAGATTGAATTAAACATCTGGCATGCCTCTAGTATGGACTTACAGCGTATTCTAATATGTATAAAGATTGATATTGTTTATTCGATGAAATACAAATTAATCAACCTCCCATAATATGTCCAAAGCAACGAAAGTTCTCTTGCTACCTTTCTTAATACGAAAAGTAAGATTTCAGGATAGTACATGTTAAATAAACTTGCAACCAAATTGTTAATTACTACTACGAATGACGTTTTTCTAATCAACTGTTTTCTCAGTAAGTTGTGTTTCAGTAAGCAGTATTATATATAAATAATAGTGCTTTGCAAAAAGGATGCAATATTTGAGTTGGAGAAAGTGAGCTTCTAAAGTCTAATTGTAATAAATATTTAAGTCAAAAATAGGTATAAATGCAACAAGAAACTTTAAGCGGTAATGAAGGAATTTAAGCCGATATTATTACTTCAATCTGTATCGTAGATTGGAATTGTAATGAATAGAAATTCAATATTCTACCCTAAAACTGTTGTTATCGAGCATGACTTGACATGGAACGACAATGAAACAAAACTAAATTAAACAATAAAATATAAGTTGAGTTTTATTAGATGTTTTTACTAAAATATTATGTTTCACCAAAAATTAACAGTTTCAAAGAGGAAGTCGACAATCGAAACTAGGATCTTCAATTCCAAAATCAACTTGCTAATCACTTGCCTCAGCTAATTGTTACTTTAGAATTTAACGTCGCTGAAGATTAATACTATATGACAGGTAGGCTTACATTCTAAAGAGGGCTCCAAAACCTTCGTAGTTCTTTCAAATCTATTTCATCGCGAATCGAGCTGTGAATCTAGTGTCACAGGCACGACCTTCTAAGTAATCTTACAAAATATGTTAAAATTGAATTCTCATAACTACTAGATCAAGTTTTGACTGTTTCACTATTTTATACTGCATTCCATGAGCATTGAAGCGATGTAAATAAAATGACGGAATTAACAGTTTGAATTACCCAGTATTCCAAGGCTGGCAGGGTAAATAATTACACCATTACGTAAAACCAATTTCAGGCAAAACTATTATTGCACACTTCATTTTTAATTCAAAAACTTGTTCTTGTAGGAACTGTATATATTTCCTAATTAAATTCAACTTGAGGATAAGTGTGTGTTACATAGCAACTCAAGCTATAAAGTATAAAACAAGTAAACATTCAATGTAACTAAATAAGAAAAGTTAGATGTTACATATTACTGCAATTGCGATTTAACTTGATTTTAAGGAGTATGTACTTTCTATATGATTGTTGCAATTGTTTTATATAAGATAACCAAGAAAGTTTTATCGGGTTTTTACCCACAACCTTCAAATATCGATATGTCACCTAAAACGTACCTGGAAGATCAAAAATAGTCCCCAACAGTATCGACGATATTCTGCCAACGTTCTGGAAGGACATGGATTCAATCCCGGTAGAACATGGTGGGCCGAGAAGCGAAGACGGTATCAAGTGCATTTTGCACATCTACTAGGAATTTGAACTGGTATCCTCTAATCCGATCGTCCAAGAAATGGAATAGGTGATAATGGGACGGTGCAATATCCGGGCAGCATGGAGAATGCAACAGCGTTTCCTACCCAAGGCGTACAATGCTGTTCTAGTCACGCCAGTCTTAGCGTTGTTATATAACAGGTCATCTTTTCGATTCAGAAATGCTGGTTCCAGAGTTTTGAGTTTTTCTTGAACACGGATCAACTGCTCACAGAACACAGTTGCATTGATGCTCTGACCACCTGGTAGCAGTTCCCGATGCGAAGAGTCTACCAAACACACAGGAGAACCTTCTTCTCGTGCAATGTTGATTTCGGCTGTTTTGGAACCAATTAATGGGATGTTAAACAATGATAACGACTCCGTGGAGCTTTGTACAGGCCCCACTTCTTATCACATGTCAATACCGTATCCAAGAAAACTTCAACCTCAGACGAGATAAAAAAAGAAACATAGGTGTCTGCTTGTGTTGCCTTCTAGCCCAGTCAATTCATGTGGGACCCATCGATCCAACTTGTAGTGTTTCCCAAGTTGATGGATGTACTAAAGAATGGTTTTTCCACTCACACTAAATTATAGTCCCACTTCCTCACATGTCTGGCCACTGTTCACCTCAATTGCTGTCTGAAGATGTGTTGGCACATGTGTTGGTCTTTCAGCACGTTGTGCGCCTTCGATTGCCTCGTCACCGTCCTTAAACATGTTAAACCACCGCTATATTGTCCGAGTATTCACGACACCCTCGCCGAAGGCCTTGTATATCTTTCGCCCCGCTAGAGTGGCGTTTTACCCTAGTATGAACTCGTACAGGATATATGCCCTTATGACGCTCTGTGGAGGTCCCATGTTCACTCTGTCCTTATGCAATTTCACTGTGTAGCTGAACTGCCACAACCAGGTAGAGTGTTATATATACTCACACCAACAACTGACTTTAGCTTTATCTCCATTCGCGTTCAACTCACGGTGTGAGGGCCAATGGAACACAGGCCTCCACAGAAAGTGACAGAACTTTCTGGGTTATCGTCATAGAAATCCAGATTGTGAATTACACTATGTGTCTCTCTCTACCTAGGTATATATCTTTGTGAGTGTGTTTGTGTATCCCTGTAAAGAATACGTGTTAGGAACATGAAAATTATCATTTTAGACATGTGTATTAAATATTCAACTCAGAAATCTCTTCTCATTATAACTGTTAGCGTTCCTCATTTTAGGATTTTCGTACATAAACGTTGGACATGTCGAATAAATATGACTGAGCTTTCAAAATTAACAGTGCATCTGATTTTTTTCTTCAAGCACTTCAGAGTAGAAATTTATAGTAAAAAATGTTCCCGCATATTAAGAAAAAGAGCAACGTTGTCCTCTAGGGTGGGCCGAATTCCAACGCTTTTCGAAAATTGGAATTCGGCGAAGCGCTTAAAGGGTGTCTTTTAGTGGGCAAAGTGTGCCAGATTTTTTTTCAGAATTTTTAGTCAACACCTTCATGTGCCGCATCCAGGTTTTATGATAAATATATGCAACCCGCACTACACTGTTTTTTTTTTTAACATTTTTGGCTATGTAAAACATGTATTCTCGTCCTTTTTAGATTCAGCTCTTGGGGCAAATTGAACTATACCTAACTCACCTTTCCAAAGCCCATTTATGTGCAGTTCTTAGCTTAAATTGGCTAAATTTCAACGCTTAATGGAAGAAAATTGCTGTTTTTATTTGCATGTACAAAAAATAGATTTATTTTATATAGCCTAAGGGTAGAGCTTATTTGCGTATTTATTTATGTATTTATTTACATTTTGCTGCAATGATATTCATTATCAACATTCTCGATCATTTGTCCAAAATAACCCAGAACTCACCACGAGGAGGTGACTGCACTTCGAGTTCCACCCACTCTTAGTTCCGCCCTTCTAATTTTCTGCCATGGCCTTACTTGCTTGCGTACTCACTTACTTGCTTTACTTTTCTAGATGCCATAGTCTTTTCTCGGTCCAAGTGTTGCCATTTTTAGCTAGAAATCAAGGCACAGCGTATAAATCCCTCGCGACTTGCCGGCCTATACACAGATTGAGTAGCTTGCGGCACCAAACGCACCATTTGCTCTACTGCTTGGGTATATCATGGAAACACAGTTATTCCTTCTCCTGGCAGTGTCACTAATTGCTAGTGCAGCAACTCAAGATACATGAGACATTTAAACGGAGCGCAAAAACCTTTTTATAGATAAAAGATAAGATTAAGAGGGAAAAGAGTAAATTCAGCGCAGCTGTTCAAGAAAGTAACGACACAGCCGGAAAATCTGTTAGAAGAGTCTTCTTCGACGGAAGAAAAGACCAGACCCGAACAAAAGCGAAAAAGGAAAACATTGGTATCGACGACAGATCGAACAAGAACACAACAATAGTGGGAGAACCAGGTTCAACATTTTTGGGCAACGTCATGTCAAATTCTGGCAATGGAGAGGACATCGCCGCGTCTGCGTACGAATTTCTGGATGAAAACGGAACTGATCGGTCAATGGTGGTAGCAGCTAGCTATGACGGTACCATCAATCAATAAGGTAAGATTTAAAGGGGTTCTACATTGCTTGAAAAAGAAAACTAAATCGAAAACTTCAATGGATCGTTTGCCTTTCTCATGGAAATGAACTACCGCTTCGTTACTTAATAAGACATCTCGACGGGGGAGCATCGAGTCCAAAAACACTTCGGGATCTTGACTGCTTGGATGAATTCGCAAAAGTTGAAGACCTCAGTGCGGATCAACAATATTTACTAGCAATCTGCAGAGCAATTTACTCAGGATACTGTTCTTCAAACTTGTCAATCAAGAAACCCGGTCCAGTGGTCCAGTCACGTTGGCTCAACAAGGCATCCCGCATTCTTCGTTTGTATACACGACTCCAAAAGTGCATTACCACTTGCTCTCCTCCTTTTCCTGCAATAGCAGAACCCAGAAAGCTCGGGGGTCAGGTTGGTTGCGAATTCAAAAGTCGTTGGACCAAACCTCAATTTTGTAACAAATATATTAGTGTGACAAACTCCAAATAAGAGAATAAAACAAATTGTTAAGAATGACAATTTTACTATCGTGACGGAGTTGGATGTCATCTAAAGATACAAAATGATCTTACTTAAGCAGTTCAAACAAAATAAATGACAACAAACAGATACCAGAGGAAAGCATTTCTCTTCCCCCCCCCAAAAAAATGATCTCATAAAAACGAAAAAGTTACATAATGTAAAGTTTTAATATAAAACCCACACAAAAATTTAAAAAGTTGATACCCGAAAGGTAAGAACAACTGAACCGCAGTGAATGAAATTGTGCACAGATATTTAAAACATAAAATGAGGGACACGGGGTTCGTATTTTCTTTAAAAAAAACGGTTGTTTGAGGCACGGACACCTCCAAACGCTTGATCACGAAATATCACTAGTGCTAGTAACAGTACGTCAGATGTGTGTAAAGGACAGGAAGAATTGCAACGAAACTTTACGTGTGGGCAACACGCAAAAAATAAACAAATACGGGCATTTTTTATTTTCCAGGAGAAAACGGTTTTACGGGGCAAAAGCCCCACCTAAAGTTTTAAAATTGAAGCCCGATAGGCAAAAAGAAGTGAACCGAAGTGAATGAAATTGTCCACAGATATTGCAGACGCAAGATAAGGATATGGGTTTCGTATTTTCCTGGATAAAACGGTTGAGTGGGGCACCGACCCCTCCAAACCTTTGAGCACGGAATATCAAAAGTGCTAGTAACACTATGTCAGATGTGTGTAAAGGACATGAAGGATTGCAGGAAACTTTGTGTATGGATAATACACAGGAAAAAGGAATACGGTTTGTTTCCTATTCTGCGGAAAATGGGTTTCAGGGGCAAAAGAACGCGCCCCAGAATTTTAAAATTTGACGCCCGAAAAGTAAGAAGAAAAGTACCAAAGTGAATGAACTTTTGTACAGGTATTGTAGTCACAAAATGAGAGAATGGGGGTTTCGTGCTTTCCTGGATAAAACGGTTGAGTGGGGCACCGACCCCTCCAAACCTTTGAGCACGAAATATCAAAAGTGCTAGAAACACTATGTCAGATGTGTGTAAAGGACATGACGAATTGCAACGAAACTATGCGCATGGACAATGTACAAACAATGAAGGTATACTTTTTAATTGTTTTCTGTGTAAAAACGGTTTTCGGGGGCAAAAGCCCCCACCTAAAATTTTGAAATTTGAGGCACGAAAGGCAAAAATAAGTGAGCCGAAGTGAATGAAATTGTACACAGTTATTGTAGACATAAAATTTGGGAATACGGGTTTCGTATTTTCCTTGAAAAAAGGGTTGGGTGGGGCAGGGTAACCACCAAACCTTTGATCACGAAATATCAAAAGTATGTCAGATGTGTGTAAAGAACATGACGAATTGCAACGAAACTATGCGCATGGACGATGTGCAAAAAAGAAAGGTATACGTTTAATTTATTTTCTTCGGAAAAACAGTTAAGGGGGCAAAAGCCCCCACGTAAAGTTTTGAAATTTGAGTCCCGAAAAGCAAAAGGAAGTGAGCCGAAGTGAATGAAATTGTACACAGATATTGTAGACATAAAATTAGGGAATACGGGTTTCGTATATTCCCTAAAAAAAAGTTTGAGTGGGGCAGGGTACCCTCCAAAAACTTGATCACGAAATATCAAAAGTGCTAGTAACAGTACGTCAGATGTGTGTAAAGGACAGGAAGAATTGCAACGAAACTTTACGTGTGGGCAACACGCAAAAAATAAACAAATACGGGCATTTTTATTTTCTAGGAGAAAACGATTTTACGGGGCAAAAGCCCCATCTAAAGTTTTAAAGTTGAAGCCCGATGAGCAAAAAGAAGTGAACAGAAGTGAATGAAATTGTTCACAGATATTCCAGACAGAAAATAAGGATATGGGTTTCGTATTTTCCTAGATAAAACGGTTGGGAGGGGCACCGACCCTTCCAAACCTTCGATCACTAAATATCAAAAGTGCTAGTAACAGTATGTCAGATGTGTGTAAAGGACATGAAGGATTGCAAGGAGACTTTGTGTATGAATAATACGCAGAAAAAAGGAATACGGTTTGTTTTCTATTCTGCGGAAAATGGGTTTCAGGGGCAAAAGAACGCGCTCCAAAATTTTGAAATTTGACGCCCGAAAAGTAAGAAGAAGTGAACCAAAATAAATGAAATTTTGTACAGGTATTGTAGTCACAAAATGCGGAAATACGGGTTTTGTATTTTCTTAGAAAAGACGGTTAGGTGGGGCACGGACCTCTCCAAACTTTAGATCACGAAATATCAAAAGTGCTAGAAACACTATGTCAGATGTGCGTAAAGGACATGACGAATTGCAACGAAACTATGCGCATGGACAATGTGGAAGAAATAAAGGTATACTTTTTATTTAATGTCTGCGTAAAAACGGTTTAAGGGGGTCAAAAGCCCCACCTAAAGTTTTGAAATTTGAGGCACGAGAGGCAAAAAGAAGTGGGCCGAAGTGAATGAAATTGTACACAGATATTGTAGACATAAAATTAGGGAATACGGGTTTCGTATTTTCCTTGAAAAAAGGGATGGGTGGGGCAGGGTATCCACCAAACATTTGATCACGAAATATCAAAAGTGCTAGAAACAGTATGTTATATGTCTGTAAAGGACATGACGAATTGCAACGAAACTTTGTGCATGGACAATACGCAAAAAATAAACAAATACGTTTTTTATTTTCTGCGGAAAAACGGTTTTCGGGGGCAAAAGCCCTATCCAAAATTTCTGATATTGACGCACGAAAATCAAAATAGGTGTACCGAAGTGAACGAAATTGTGCACAGATATTTTACATATGAAATGAGGGAATACAAGTATCATATTTTAATGGGAAAAAATGGTTAGATGGGGAACGGACACCCACAAATCTTTGATCACGGAATATCAAAAGAGCTAGTAACAGTATGTCAGATGTATATAAAAAAATATGAAGAATTGAAACTAAGCCTTGTGTATGGACAATACGCAAAAAAATAAAATAATAATGTTTTTCATTTTCTGCGAAGAAACGGTTTTAGGGGGCAAAACCCCAACCTAAATTTTGAAAGTTGACGATCGAAAGGCAAAAGGAAGTGTGCCGAAGTGAATGAAATTGTAGGCAGACATTGTAGACATAAAATGAGGGAATACGGGTTTCGTATTTTCCTTGAAAAAAGGGTTAGGTGGGGCACCGACCCCTCCAAACCTTTGATCACGAAATATCAAAAGTGCTAGTAAGAGTATGTCAGATGTGTCTAGAGGACATGAAAAATTGCAACGAAACTTTGTCTATAAATAATAGTATAAAAATAAACGAATATGTTTTTTTAAATTTTCGGGAGAAAATGGTTTTTGTGGGCAAGAGCCCCCGTCAAACTTTTTGGAATTTGACCCAAAAAGGCAAGAAGAAATGGACCGAAGTGAATGAAATGTGCACAAATATTGTAGAGGTAAGATGAAGGAATACGTCTTTCGTATTTTCCTGAAAGAAAAAAGAAGCTGTTGAGTGGAACGATTTGTTGAGTTTTAAGAGAAGTGAACCGAAGCGAATGAAATTGTATATAGATATTGGATATGTAAAATAAGGGCTTTCGTGTTTTACAAGTGTCGTGTATTCATCCGATTTTTTCAAATTTGGCATACCAACTATAAGCACAAACAGTATAACGTTTTTTTATAGTATTTCAGGAGGAATGTTTAAGCCTTACAATGTTTTTGCGCATAAAAAACGTGTCAATTTATTTCCAGTTAGCTGTTGATCTGCCAAATTTGAAGCAAAACGGATTGGGACACTTGAGAAAGACGAAGGGCCTTATTTTACATTGGGTCTACATAATATCTACACACAATTTCATTTGCTTCAGTCCACTCCTTCCTGTGCTATTACGGTAATATTTACTTTTTTTTCGGAGGGGCCAAGGCCAAAGCACTGTTTTTCCTCAAATACTAAAACACGTTTCGTTTATTGTTTTTGCAAATTGTCCCTATACGAAGTTTCCATGCAATTTTCCAGTCTTTACGAGGTTTTTTTCAGGATAAGAAACCCGTATTCCCACCGGTTGCGACGAAGAAAAATTCGCCTGTAGAGGGATAATTTCCTGAGGGTTTTTTAACTTGGCCAATCAGGGCACCTTTAATTGTGTATATTTGACGATAACATCTTTGAATCAGATAAAATGCACTCGCCATGTAATTTTATTCCAAATGACGCGTGTCTGTTTGTTTTATTTCATAGTTCTCCCATACTAACTTTCTATTGATCGGCGACAATTTCCATTTAAGAGGACTGAATACCGCCGGAATTTTTAAAATGATCCCCATTGATTCATACGGGAAGCTATTCCACTTTTTGAGCCGAAACGGGACTGAATTTCAAGGTTATGATTGTATTGATTTCTTCTGTGTAAGTATTAGGTTGTCTGTATCTTAGTGAAAATTAATTTATTTGGTACGCAAATTTAATATTATTTAAAATAGAAAGAAACATGTGCTAGTGAAGATCAGAAGCATCTGGTCTATTTCTGCTTGGAAATTGAGAGAAACCAAAATGCTAGGGACAAATTACATTATCTTAGCAAAACGTATGATGTAATAATAAGGCAATAGGTTAACATTTGTAAGTGAAATTAGTGCAATTCAAATCGTTAATTGCCCGTTTTTCGTAACTACATCTTATATTGCCATCTAGTGGCAAGCAACAGAACTCAGTGATGAGTGGATATTGGTCTCGCGGAGGAATATCAAGCTCGTATGTTTCTGCTACTCTCAAGCGCTAAATTCAAAGTTTAATACTTGTGTGGAAAAAATCATGCCACGAATAAGTAAAAAGGTCATTAGGTTTTATCAACGAAGAGAAAGAAGGGGATTGAACTTAAACCCTTGGAGAGAAGAACAAAATTTTGTAAGCGAAGTTCAACATAAAATATACAATATAATTTTTGACATTATAAAGAAACCTTGAATGTAGGTTGGAAGAATCATTCAGAAATATCGTATATGTTTCAGGCGGGCTCGCGTGTGGCGTTGTCAATTCTCCTGTACGTGTTCTGAGTGCGGCACAGTCACTATTAGATCAGCTGAGGGAAAAAAAAGAGAAAAACAGCTCGCACAATCAGCGAGTTGTTATTATTCTCACTATATTTACGTTTTAGTTTCTTACTATATTATTGTTTATAACTAAGCCATGACCTCTGCAGATCACAGTCATCTCCAATAATCAGTGCCAGATCTAGGGAAAAGGGACAAACGCTCCGAGCGGCAATTTAGGGGACGACAAGCTGCAAAAGTAAAAAGTAAAAGCTCCTACAAAGGAAATACAATCACCTATTGAATTCAATTTGGCCTAAACGTCTTTCAAATTTCAATACCAGTATGCTCATATATTTGTAATGTTAATGCATACAACCTACCTTCCTCTGCAATTCAAAACACGTAGGTAAGTCTCCATTGAAAATTTAAAAAAATGGACTACATGATGCGAGACCATGGTGGATGTCACGTCGGCTAGTCGTGTTATGTAGCTAATAAAAGATGACTCTTCTCCACTGCCCTACTCCACTCCACCGGCCCTTCAAACTTTTTTTCCTTCTATCGAAGCCAGGACTGCCTATTTGGGAAAAGTCTCAATGTTGACGATTGCTAGTTATAAAAGCGATGCATCCACCGTTCTGTTGGAAAGGGTGGCGGGGCTGGTGGAAAGTCCCTCAAAATTTTACGTTGCCCAATGGCAAAATGTCTAGATTCTACACTACCAATCTATATATATAAAATTGAAAATAACTGTTTGTGAGTAAATCTCCTGAGCCGCCCAACCGATATCGATCAAATTCTTAACAAGATTAGTTCCAAGGTTGGACTGGTTTTAGGCTATTCATTTTGATGGTAGAACTGAGGGGAGGAAGAGGGGGAGTAAAAAATAAATAAAACTGAATAACTCCTGAACCACTCGACCGATCTTGATCAAATTTTCAACATAAATGAGGTTCAAGCCTGGAATCATTTTTATGATATAAATTTGACGCAGCACCGTGAGGGAGGAGAAAGAGTGGGAGACATATAAAAATCAATTTATATAAGACTGAAAGCGACTATTTTGTAACTTAATACCTATTGAACTATCTGACCGATCTCAATCAAATTTTCAAGATATATGAGGTTTGGATCTGGAAACATTTTTCTAATTTCACTTTAACGGTAGATCCTAGGGGAGGGGGAGGGGGAAGAACAAATAAAAACTAATAAAACCTAATAACTTTTGAACCACTCGATCAAATTTTCACAATATATGAGGGTCGGGCCTTGGGTGTTTTTATCGTTTCACTTTAACGAGCCAATGTAGGAGAGGTGGAGGGAAAAATATGTGTAAAAAATAAAAATGATTACCTTCGTGACTTCATCACTCTTGAACCACGTGACCATTCTCAATCAAATTTCCAACATACATGAGTTTAGGGACAGGGATTGCTTTAGGTTATTCACTTTGACGATGCAAAGTACGGTAGAGGGGGAGAAAAATTTGAAAATGATCAAACATGACCGATATTAGAGTTGAATCCATAGTTTTCGGGGTCGATGAGAGAAACAGTGACACTTCTGCTGTTGTTTCAATCCAAGTACAGCCCTAATAATTGGGAAGGGGGAGGGTGCAATTGAGGAGAGAGGATAAACATTTAAAAATTATCGAAAATGACTAATATTAGTGTCGAATCAATAGTTTTAAGAGTAGCAGAGATTAACAGTGACAATTCTGATGCCGTGTGCCGCAGCACGGAGGAGGGGTAGGGGAGCTATATATAATAATAATAATACTAATAATAATAATAATACTAATAATAATAATAATACTAATAATAATAATCGAAAATAACCAATATTAGTGTCTAATCCACAATTTTCGGGATCATTCTGATGCACTGTGACATTTTCGATCCGGTTTAAATGCAAGATCAGCTCCGCCACTTGCGGGAAGAGGAGAAAGAGATATATTAAATGGTCGATAATGGCCACTATCAGTGTCGAATTTATAGTTTTCTGGGTCGCTTAGATAAACAGTGGTACTTCCGATCCCGTTTAATTTCAAATTCAATCACACAACTCGGGGGAGGTGGAGAAAGAGATATTGAAAAATGATCGAAAATAACCAATATTAGTGCTGAATCCACATTTTTGGGGATCGCTGAGATGAACAGTGACACTTTTGATGCCATGGCCCGCCAAATGGGGGAGGAGGAAATAAACATATAAATGACCGAAAATGACCATTATTGGTGTGGAATCCTTTTTTTTTTTTGGGATCGCCGAAATGATCAATTATCATTCCAATGCTGTTTAAATCGATGGCATTGAGATCGAAAACAGCGTATTTCACGAGTACTAAACACATGAAATACGGAGTTGTGTATTTTAATTTTAATTTCAACCCAGCGAAGTGGGTAATATATGCTAGTAATACTAATAAAGCTCAAGTACTGTCCTTTCTCTATTTCAAAACCAGCTACAAATCTCTTTCTGTTACTGCACGTATCAGTATATTCTTGTTTTTCGTTTTTATACAACACCAAAGTTATAAAGGATTGGCTATTTAATGTGAGTTCGGAGCTTGAATCTGATAGGCCGTTTCCAACCATACTATCACGCCTCCAGGAAAACTGGATTACAGGGTTCGATTCCCGCCGAGAGCTCATGTGGTTCGGATTTCACGATTAATCAGTAGGTCCCGTCTCATATAGCCTCGCTGCTGACAAGGACGATAGAATCAACTCAACGCATATTGAGCACCATAGGAGATATAACTCCGAGGGGAATTTTGTCCCTGGGAAACCTCCCAAAATCATCAATGGTACGAACTATGTCTGCAATGCAACATGTCAATCATTTCCAACTCTATGCTCTGTGACCTAGTTTGCTTTTCATGTTTTCAGTAAACTAGACAGACAAAAGGAAGAATAGAGGCTTTCTTCCAGAAAATTGTGTTCAAAGGTGGGGGGTCACACAGGCCCGAATCCACGGGGAGTTTTTGGGGCCGGGCTCACCCTAAATTTTTGCATGAGAATGAAATATGAGCGTTAGTTAGCCATTAGGATTTTTTGTTAGAATGATACCAGATTCGACTCCTGGTGTAAGTTCAACTTTCAGTCCTATGTAATTTGCAGGTCTCGTTTCATACAGATTCGTTGAAAAAAACTCTAAACATGTGCTATGACTAGTATGCATACTAAAGATTTGTTTAGCAAAAGAAACATAAATTTCTTGCTTTAGACTCTGCCCCGGATCTCTCACGTCAAAGGCGCGTACGCTAACCACTTAGACACGAAGAAACTCGGTGCTCATATTAGTAAAGAAGAAAGCATATTATAGGACTTTTAGTGCAGATAACTAAGTACGACGGCTGTTAAATGAATATTTTTCATCTTGAATTTATTGAGATAATTTTCAATCTTATTTGATAATGTCATTTTTAAAAAAAAAAATAGCATTCTCTTTTCTGTAACTCACTACAGTATACAAGTTAAATTTCAGACAGTGTGCAAAAGAGGGGAAGTGACTACAATGTACGATGGACCTTCTTGTAAACAATTCTTGTAAACCGATGAACAAAATCTTTCTTGTAAAATTCAGCGTTGGAAAAAACCTGTGTGATTGACTGATAGCTACACATAAACTGACAGAACGAAAGTCTTAATTTGAGTACTGAAGCTGCTTCAGGCTAAAAGCAACCTGACCTCAGCCGTTGTTTTGTGCCTTGTAACATTGTGTTTAAAAAACAGACACAAGGTCAGTTGTGAGTGGCTTAGTTCTTTATAAAACTACTGATAAGGCTAGTTTTCTGTTATACAAAATTATATTTCCCAATTTGTTGTATGAAGCCTCTTTATTCCTTATAAGATACAACATATCCAGATTTATATTTATCATGAAAATATATTTATCATTCAGGTCCTTTATTATTATTATTATTATTATTATTATTATTATTAGTAGTAGTAGTAGTAGTAGTAGTAGTAGTAGTAGTAGTAGTAGTAATAGTAGAATTGGTATTACTATTATTATTATTATTACCGGATAATATTTTTCGTTAGTCCTCACAGCAATTAATTTTTAGCAGCAGGGGTAAATGTGCGTGGGAACGTGGGGGAACCCAGCCCCCCCACCTCCAAAAAATGTGTACGGCGTCCCCCGAGTTCCTAAGCTGTTACAATGGGCAAACATAGGCATGGGGGACGGCGTGACGTCATGCCACTACCTACCGTCCAGATGATTCCATCCCATCTCGCCTAATCCCACCTCGTCTAACGATTTATTAGCCACTTATATCTCCAAGAGAAGAATGTCCACCATTTTAGGCGAAATGGGAATTCCCATCTTTCCTAATCCCATCTCGCCTAATACCGCGGTAAGATGCAAGGAGGAAATTTCTGTACTAAAGAGGGAATTCCTCTACTAGCATTATAACCAGATATTTCAATCAATATTGGCAATGTCTGTAAACTACAATGTAAATATATAATAATTACTATACAAGAAGAAAGCATAGGGGAGGGCGATTTAGTTAATTTAGTTCACTTTTGATTTCTTTTGGGAATACTGGAAATTGATTGGCAAACAGGAGCTAATCAGAAACAGGATAGAAATATACAGGGTGTTTCAAAGCAACACCGAGAACCTTTGGGAGCTGTTCCTGATACCAAGATAAGAACCTGGGTGCACAAATACTTCCTTTTGGCGCTTTGACCAGCCAAAAGGATGCCAGAAAAATGCCCAAAATGTAACTCGAGAACAGAACGTCGGATAGAAGTCGGGGTAAAGGAAATGTATATTATTTTTGGCCATAGCTTCCATTAATGCACAACTCGATATGGTACAGGAGCAGCACAAAGATCACCCCAAAGAAATTGAAGAATTATTGGGATATTTTATGAAATGTTGACTGAGGCAAGTTAACTACAATTAAATACGATATTTCAACTAACAGGAATCTTAGAACACGGTCGAAGTTACAAGAACATCGTTAAAATTATAAAAAGGGAAGATGCACATATTTGATTGATCTATTTTGTCTCAGCATAAAATTGACTATCGAGAAAGAACTGAAGTTATATCAAGTCCATAAAGTTTACATGTTATGCCTTCTAGGCTAAGGAAGACAGAGAGATCATGCATGGCTATGAGGTAGCGTGTGCGACTTTCGCATAGGAGACCCGGCTCGGGAGCACAAGCAGTTCGGATCTCACCTTAATCCGTAGCTCAATGTCTCATGTAATTTTGCAACCAGGGATGCTAAACTGAAATCCGATCCAATAATAGAGAGAGATAATAGATGGAAGCTATTTTTTGGGAAATAATTCGTGAAAAGTGAATATAGGAGAAAACAGGATAATCTCGAGAAATCTCACGGGTACGATGCTATCCACTACAAACTATTATAGTCTGGGATCCATTCCGCCATCCCGCATCAAAAACGGTTTTAGGGGGCAAAAGAACCCACCCCAAACTTTTGAAAGTTGACGCCCGAAAGATAAGAAGAAGCGAACCGAAGTGAATGGAATTTTGCACAGATATTGTAGACATAAAATGTTGGTATACGGGTTTCGTATTTACCTGGAAAAGATGGTTAAGTTGGACACGAACCCCTCCAAACATTTGATCACGAAATATCAAAAGTGCTAGTAACACTATGTCAGATGTGAGAAAAGACCTGATGAATTGCCACAAAACTTTGTGTATGGACAATACGCTAAGAATAAACGACTACGGGTTTTCATGTTCTGTGGAAAATCGATTTTAGGGGGAAAACGTCCCCACGCAAAATTTTGAAAGCTGACGCACGAAAGGCAAGAAGTGAACCGAAGTGAATGAAATTGTGAGCAGATATTGCAGACGTAAAATGAGGATACAGGTCTCGTATTTTCGTGAAAAAAAGGTTGGGTGGGGCACGGACCGCTCCAAACATTTGATCACGAAATATGAAAAGTTGTAGTAACACTATGTCAAATGTGTGTATAGGACGTGAAGAATTGCAACGAAACTTTACGTATATACAATACACAAAAAACAAAGGAATACGTTTTTGTTTTATTTTCTGCGGTAAAATGGTTTTAGGGGGCAAAACCTCCCACCCCAAACTTTTGAAAGTTTACGCCCGAAAGATAAGAATTGAACCGAAGTGAATGAAATTTTGCACACATATTGTAGACATAAAATGAGGGTATACGGGTTTCGTATTTACCTCGAAAAGACGGTTAGGTGGGGCACGGACCCCTCCAAACCTTAGATCACGAAATATCAAAAGTGCTAGTAACAGTATGTGTAAACGACGTGAAACATTGCAACATAACTTTGTGTATGGACAATATGCAAAACAATAAACGAATACGAGTTTTTATGTTCTGTGGAAAATCGATTTAGGGGGTAAACGTCCCCACGCAAAAATTTCAAAGTTGACGCCCGAAAGACAAGGAGAAGTGAACCGAAGTGAGTGAAATTGTGCACAGATATTTTACACACAAAATAAGGGAATACGGGTTTCGTATTTTCCTGGAAAGAACGGTTGTGGGGCACGGACCCCTCCAAACATTTGATCACGAAAACATTGAAATGTTAAAGGTACCTCCTGGAATACTATAAAATAATATATATACTGTTTGATCTCACTGTTGATCTTCCAAATTTGAAAAACCAGATGGATACACTTGTGAAACACGAAAGGTCTTATTTTCATATCCAATATCTACACAAAATTTCATCGCTTCTGTCCACTCCTTCCGCCACCAGACGCCTCGATCCAAGCTAAAGTTTTTTTTTTTCTTTTAAGGAAATTACGAAACACGTATTCCTCCATCTTACCTCTACAATATTTGTGCACAATTTCATTCACTACGGTCCACTTGTTTTTGCCTTTTGGGCGTCAATTTTCAAAATTTTCGGTGGGGGCCTTTGCCCCTTTACCGTTTTTTCGCAGAAAATTTCGTCGCAATTCTTCATGTTCTTTAGGCACTTCTGGCATACTGTTATTAACACTTTTGATATTTCGTGATCAAACATTTGGAGGGGTCCGTGCCCCACCTAACTGTTTTCTCTAGTAAAATACGAAACCCGTATTCCCTCATTTTATGTTTACAATATCTGTGCACAATTTCGTTCACTTCGGTCCACTTGTTTTTTACTTTCGGGCGTCAACTTTCAAAATTTTGGGTGTAGGTTTTTGCCCCCTGAAACAGCTTTAATGGAGAAAATAAAAATACACGTATTCGTTTATTTTATGTGTAGTATCTACCTACCAAATTTTATGAAAATCGGAGTGTTACACTTGGGAAGTGTTACTAGTCATTGTAGAATTATTTCTCCACCAAGAAGAAATTGTCTGACAAGTAAAGGGTCCAAATGGATGAATCGATGTGCGGAATGAGACGTAGTGTGACTGATAGAGGATGTGGAAATATGTAAATGTGCAAAGTTATAAGGGCTAAATGTCATAAGAAACGGAGGTGGTGAAAATTGATGGGAGAAGGGCTATGCTATGTTATTGAAATACATCAAATAAACTGTTGAATCGTGAAAATAGTGAAAGATAGACAATGCAAACGGTGGTAGTTTCACATATTGACAAAATGTGATCTACAATGGGCAGAGTAGATCACAAACTTCCGGCTGCACCTTGAAATCCACCATTTTGAAATCTGTGATAATTTTGGAATGGAAAAGTAGTGATGTGATATATCAGGTAGGGCCAGCATGTTCTCAAAAGTCAATTATGAACTTTATTGATCGTTATCTGTACTTATTTGTTAGATTTAGGATAATCTTCATAGTTATTTACGAAAATGTAGGAGACTGATACGTGTACGTTGAAAGTTTGGACTATCACGAAAAAACATGTAAATTGAACATGTTCAAAGCTAAGAAAACTAACCTCGATATTTGATATCCAAGTTGTATATTATTATATTTCACTGTCGAATATCAAATTTCACTGTTAGTTTTCTTGGTTTGTAGATATGTGAATTATTTCTTGTCCATAATACGACTAATATTGCTAAAAGACTCACAAATCAAATTTAGTTCGTACACTGAGAAAAAAAATGTAGGTGGCATACTTAAAAACGTAGGTTACATTCGTAATTCCTGTAGTTTCTGGACTTAACGTACAACCGTATATAACATCCTGCTGCAAACGTATAGCTGAAAAAGTATGTATTATACGTACTGTCTGCATAAGTGCAATGACGTCATTCGTGTGACGTCATCTGCAGTAACAAGTATATACGGAGGTGATATCTAGCTTTGTGACGTCTTGATCGTATGTAGCATGTGGGTTAATAATGACGACACACACTGACTATCAGGACGGAGCATAATTTCAAGAAGTATGCAATATACGTTATGTACGTATGTTTCTTGCGTTCAACCCTGAGACAGCATCTATATTGTACTTATGCCCCGTACGCATGACTAGATACAGTATACGTATTGTACGTATGTATTATACAGATTTTCCTTATGTCGCACACAGCTTGTCCAGATACAACATACAGAATATCCGTATGCACCATACAGAGTGCACATACGTAGCTTACAGACTGTCTGCATGCAGCATATAGATTATACTTATGTCGCGTACAGGTTGGCCATATGTAATGTATGGATTGGATGTATGTAGCTAATTGGTTCTCTATATGAAATATACGGATCTTACCTGTATCGCATACGTATTGCCTTCTTGTAATATATGGATTGGACATATGCAGGATCTAGATTGTACGTATAGTGCACCATTATTAAAGTGCTGCAACATACTGCAAAATACATGATACATTCTTACTGTAATGTTGTCAAATATTGTTTTACTCTGTAAGAAAACAAAAATAGCTTAAAATATGGCTGATCTCCTTTGTGCCAATAATAATAAAATTTACAATACTACACTTTTCAAATCTTAGTTTGGAGCAGTGAAACTGTCCAAAGGAATGTATTTACCTGCAGGGTGTCCTATAAGTTTGGGCTTCCTGCTAATTCGTTGGAAAGCTACTGCAAAGCCAAGCGTTGAAAAGTGACACAAGCGTTAATTTTAAAATTATGGGCACAAAGGAGGTTAACCATATGTTAATCTATTTTCGTTTTCATACAGAGTAAATCAATATGTGATATATTACTGTAAGAATTTATCATATGGTTTGCAGTTAGTTAGTTGCAGCACTTCAATAATAATGCAAAATGCACAGCCATATACAATCCTATATTCAAACTCAAACAAACAAGATTTACGTACAATCATTTATTAAGCTGTTATCATCCATTGCTTGTACGATATAAAGATCATTTTACCTCATTCTTTTCCTTAATAGTATCTTCTTCTAAAGTGCAGTTGTTACCACAAGAGGCCTGAATAGAATTTTCCAGAAATAACTTCTCTGTACATTTTAATTAACAGGTATGTTGTTTTATGTCGCAATAATTAAAAGTATGGTGTCAGCCGAAAACGTGTTCGCTCAAAAGATGATTCCTACTCAGTACTCGCCATTAAAAATGCAACACCAAGAAGGAGACAAGATAGCTGCGCCAAAGTTCCCAGGCCGATATCTAATAGTAAGTGCAGAATACTCTTAACATCCGCTGTATTTGCTGTGTGACAACGTGGTGACAGCGGAGGTGTTGTGCAGCCATCGACTAAACTTATTTATCCTTCCCTGCTCTAGACATTCTACAAATTTGGACTTTCCTGGCTCCATCCTTCTTAGTGCAACATTTTAAGCAACGAGCAGTTTAACAGTCTCATACATTGGTTAAAGAAAGAGCAATGATTCTCAGAATTACTCGGAAGATATATGTACAATAATTTAAAACGGTTATTTCAAACTTTGCAATTTAGAGCACGAAAAGAAGTATAGCTAAAGGAACACTAATTTTAGCCAGATAGTAACTAGTAAACTCAATCACACTCAGTACCATTAGTTGCTTGGTGTTATCCGTAAGTCAGAGATCATGATATCTCATTTCGTGTAGATTTTTGCATTTGTTTAATGCTAAAAATGTATTTTATCGCTAATTGAACCCAGTACCATATATATACCGATAGGACGTACCTTAGTCACAAGGTGACATGAGTGAAACACTAAACTGTTCGATTGACACCTGCGGCCTTGTCAACACTAGAGAAAGTTACAAAGTGATTAAGTAAATACGGAACATAGTTCATACAAAGTATAGCGATGTATGAAGTCTCCGTTTCATACGAATTGGATAAAATATACATCTGAAAATAGCAACAAAGAAATATATAATGATTTCTCTGGATAATTTGGATTAGTCCAGAATTCGAACACATATACGTTGGTAAGTCCAACATTTTTTTTTTACTTCTTTCTTCGGATTCCCAATAAAGTTGACTACTGGAAAGCTAAGTTATAGATTCTGTATTAAAACAACACTTTCGCTAGACATGTTCAGTATACACATTGTCTTACATACAGAACAATACATTAGTTATTAATGCATGTCTGAAATAATAGTGCTTCGTATAGAATTTTACTTCATCCAATCGCAATAGCACAAAGATAAAAAATATTGCGAGGGATAATGTTCTTATTACAGAGAAAAAGAATTAAAATGACTTAACACTAACAAACATTTACTTTAAACAGAGATAATATTTTATTTTAATTTATGGAAGAAAGAAATAATTTGTAGTACAGTATCTTTATTAGGGTTATATATTCGTACAAAAAAAAATTAAGTACAATTGGGTCTGTCTTCAGAAAGGACATACTTTTAGCCACAACCTACACTGCTTCTTTTGACTGTCTTTCAAGCAGAATCCTGGTTTGATGCACGAAATACCTGAAACAAAAATCAGAAAATTTTTAAAATGTTACATTCAGTGTGCTTAATTTGGTTGTACTTAACAATACAAAGTATCTTAACATTTTTTAGATTACATGGACAAAATCTGTTCGGTCAGGTATGGACTTTTGGGTTACACGTAGAAAAACTATGAAGTGTTTACTGATGCTGAACAACAACTCAAAATTTATTACTATTCAAAAGTAAGTGGGTACCTCAATGGTGTTCGGGGTACCATGGGGTACCTAATGTCTGTATTTTTTAGATATATGTCTCTAAAATGTAAGGAACTGACATCTGTTTACCGAAAACCTCAACTCGGTAAGCCTTATGGATATCGAGATATGGGAAAATAAAGAGCGACACTACAGAAATGTGGAGTTTGCGTACTAGATGGTGCAGTTTCGGAAACGTAATTACGAGGGCTTAGAACAACCTCAAAAGTAGTTTCAATTAAATACACTACACACACGCCCTGATGGGGGTTTTCGGGTACCATGACATTCGCAGAACTCTCATTTCTAAACATTCTAAAATATGTCTTAATAACATTTTAAAGAACGTTAGAGATGTGTGTTTACCGAAACCGCAAGTCGGTACGCCTAACAGTTACCGAAATATGGTGAAATAAAAGGCGACATTATAGGTACGTGGTGCTTGCATATTAGACAGTACAATTTAGAAAATTAATTAAAATATGACTATCAAGATTTTGTCAAATAAAGGGAGGATCCATACAGTTATGGGGTTTTCGTGTTAGGTGGTCAAATTTCCAAAACCGGTCATGGAAAGTTAATAAGCATCAGTAGCAATTTCATCTTAATGTAATATTCCATAGAGTAAAAGATTTCCATAGAGTTTAAGAACATCATGGGGTCTACCAAGATTAAATTTTAAAAGCTTTGGAAAACATATTTTGACATTTCTAAAGAGTATTAGAAACAGTGGCGTATTTAGGGGGGTGGCTTTCGGGCTTAAGCCCCCCCCCGAAATCTTACTTAGTATAGTAAAGTAAATGAAATATCATGCAGAATTTTCACATTTCCAGGCAAAGCCCCCCCTTCCGAAAGTTAGCAAAGCCCCTCCCGAAACAAAATCGTAAATACGCCACTGATTAGAAATATGTATTTACCTAAAACTTCCAGCTAGTACATCTAGCAGCTAGAGAGACACCATACAATAAAAACGTAGATCTTAGCTTAGATCTTGAAATTTCAGAAAACTATTATTGATCATAACAAAAGCTAAATAAGATGGTACTTCTATGGGTTAAGTGAATACCTCAGACAGACTCAATTTTTTTGTCAATATCTAATATAGCAAGCGAGATATAAGGAATTGTGTATTTTATGACGTCGTAAAAATAGAGACCCACATAGATTTGCACATTTGAGTCTTTGCTGTAAAAAGAAAAAATTCAGAAAACAACCGTATATACCTTAATAGACAAATAAATGGGCGGGGGGCACGGTGGCTTAGTGGTGGAGTGCTTACCACAGGTGTATTGGGTTCTTGGTTCGATCCTCGGCCGTCAGTTTGTAGTGGACATCGTATTCGTGGGTTTTCTCGGGGTACTCTCTTTCCTCCCACTTTTGCATTCCATCAATTCTGTCAACAACATTCACTTGCTTTAATCATAATCTCCCTGAGACTGAGATGCATAATCGTGGGTCGCTACTCTGAAATATTTCCTTTTATTTAATTTTAAAATTAAATAGGGAGTTAAGTATGATCTATCTCTATGGGTTAAGTGAATACTCCAATAGTTTCTGCAAAAAAAGATTAGTTAAACACCCTACCACTAAGCTACTGTGTCCCCGCCCATTGAATTGTCTATTAAGGTATATACAGTAGTTTTCTGAATTTTTTTTCTTATAGGAAAGACCCAAAAGTACAAATCCATAAAGATCTCTATTTTTACGTCATAAAATATATAATTCCTTATATCTTGGTTATTATCTTAGATATTGACAGCGAATTTTCATTCTTTTGCACAGCTCTATGAACCCTTGGAATTGCCTGAAGAAAACCTAGGACTGAACTAATCTTTCGATCGAAATTGTACTGAGGTACTCATTTAACCCATAGAATTACCATCTTATTTAATTTTGTTGCGACCAATAATTGTTTCCGAAATTTCAAGATCTCATACGCTTTTATTTCACAGTGTTTCTCCAGATGTTAGATGTACTAGCTGGAAGTTTTGGGTAAACACATATTTCAAATACTGTTTACAAATATCAGATTATATTTTCAAAAGCTTTTAAAATTTAATTTTGGTAGACTCCATGATGTTCTAACACCCCATGAAGATATCTAATTACTTTAAGGTGAAATTGCTACTTGTGTTTATTAACTTTCCATGACTGGTTTCGGAAATTTTAGCATCTAACACGAAACCCTCGTAACTGTGTTGGTCCTCCCTTTATTTGACATCTTGATAGCCGTTAGTCATATTTTAATCCATTTTCCGAATTGTAGCGTCAAGTATGCAAGCCCCACATACCTATGGTATCGCTCTTTATTTTCCCATATATTGGTATCCATAAGGCTTACCGAGTTGCAATTTTCAGTTAAAAAAAATAATCAGTTCTTTACATTTTAGAGACATGTATTTCCAAATATCTAAAATGCAGAAATTAGGTACCGCATTGGAACCCCATTGGAGTACCCACTTACTTTTGCATAGCAGGGTAAAAACGCCAGTGGTTGTCACTTTAAGGTTGAAAACATACTATTTTGTCTCTTCTCTGAGCATCGTGCATCTGTCGGAGATGTACCATAGTTGGAAAGACTCACTGATCCTTCCTATAATGACCATGTATATAGTCAGAATTAAAAAAGAAGTAGCCGTTGAAGGAAAAACAATATTTTAAAATCCTTGCACCAGTAGTCGTCACCTTAAAATCAAAATGTTCCAGTAGTAGTCAGGATTTTCTACCAGTGTTCGTCACTCAAATAACTTGACATAGTTTATTCAAAAACGCACTGTGTATCAGTTTAGGGTTAAGGATACAATATAAAGTAGTAAGCTTAATAACTTTGCATCACTTTTAGCACTCAAGAAAGAAAATAAAAACGTTTTATATACTTTTTAAAGCAATTTTAAAAAGAAAAATGTTAACTGAATTCAAAAGTTAACTGTATATCACTTTCACGTTAAGAGTACAATATTAAATACTATGTTTAATAACTATACGTCACTTTAAACACTCAAGAATGAAAAACGTTTCTACACACATTTTAAAAACAATATGAGAAACAAAATAAGTTAACTGAATTCAAAATTTAATTGTACATCACCTTAAGCTTAAGAATACACTATAAAATACTGAGATTAATAACAATGCATTACTGAAGAATAAAAACAAAAATGTTTTAGCTACCTATATTGTATTTACATGTTATTTCTCATTAACATTTTTTTTTTTTTTGATAACTCATGATCAAATCTAGGGATGCGCAAGAGAAAAGATTTGAGATTGTCTTCTCTCGAAAAGGTGCCGCGAAAGTTTTGTATCGTCTCGGAAACTGGATGCGTTTCTATTGGAAGAGCTCTATCTCGTCTCGAATTTCGTAACAAAAATTCTGCCTCGTCTTGTCTCGTGCGCATCCCTAATCAAGTCCATAGCCAAAAACTTCATTTCCGAAGGGTTCGATAGGGTTTTGCGATATCCGAATTTAGATATAGATAATCGATATCGACAAACTATCGAAACTTGTTCGAAATATCGAAAAATACAGCAATATCGAAACATAAACAATATCAAAAATCGAAAATATAGAAATACGAAAGAGATAAAAAAAAATATGGATATATCGATCAAAAATTTCGATATCGATGTTTTGATATTTGAAAATATCAACCGTTCGATCTAAATATCACACAGCCCTAGGCTCCAACTGTTGTCACCTTTAAAATTAATGTGAAAATTGCTGACTAGTCTTCTCTAAGTACCGTAAGACGGGATTATTTTGCACTTCAGGATTAACTTTGCACAAAATACGGCAAAAGTTTCACAGTCCTCTGTCGGTAAAATGATGGACTGTAAAGAGGAAGTTTCAACTGTCACCGTAAGATAGAACATCTAACTGGATTTTGACTATTTGGTTGGCGGTTAACATCAGTTCTAATTACCTTAAGGGTTTATCGTTGTAGAGGTATGGAAAGCAGTCACTGTAAAGGCCGACAAAATTTGAAAGATATCACCTACAAGAATTTTCGTCAAAGTCAAGTCAGTTTCGTAGAATACTCTGTGTATAATGGAACTTTGAGACAATAGTTGAAATTGAAGTGTGAAACGTTTTAAAGTCATAGAAAAATAAAACTGAGAGAAGGTTGTTTCAGCCTGTAATCGGGGCTACTTTGCACCGATCAAACGTAACCCCTCAGATAGGAAATTATTACTACGGGTACCTCCTGCCATCTAACTTTAGGAAAATTTCCTATTCAGGTAAATGTCGGGGTGGATTTCTTGTTGGAAAATAAATTACGAACAGCGGCGGATTCAGAAAAATAGTTTGAGAGGGATTTCACACAGAAATACTTCCTTTATTTAGAAACGACTAGACTTTTTGAAGGGCTTGAAGCGTAGACGCATAGGAATGACTAACATCAGATTTTTTTAAAAAAAGAAATCCTGTAATTTGGGTGAGCTTCAGCCTGAAAGCCTCAAATCCCGTAAATCTTCCACTGATTACGGTTGGGATGATATTCTTGGATATAAAGAGCAACCAAGGCAAATCAGATCTCGAAGATTTTTGCTGTTCTTGAGTTGCCATTTTTGTGGGACATACTAAACTATCAGAATGTGGTTCCTATGTCGGTACCAGAAAATACATAATTTTCTTTACAAATATCAATAATTCGTACTAAGTACTGACACCGGTACCGTAAGTCCAACCTCAATATTTGTAGACTGCATGCAGTTTTGTGTAGGAAGTGAAATGTATCAATAGAGGAGAGAAAACACTGCACAGAAACATTATGTTCGTATGCTGAAAATACTTTTTTGTATGTGTTGCAAAGTATCTTCAGCTATCAGGTTACTTTGCAACAAAGTTTATATGAAATGAAATGAAATGAAATTTTTGAGTTTTACGTTCCACGATTATGCCGGGTATGCTCAAGGAGACGATGATGATGAGAATGAATGGAATAGTAGAATGAAAAATGTGTGAGAAAACGGGAATACCCCGAGAAAAATCACACACAGTGTTTCTCCAACACAAAGCCCATTTAGCACGTGCTGGGATCGATCCAGGAACTTCACGCAGGAGAGGTGAACGCTCCACAACTGAGCTACCACGTTCCCCAAAACACAACCTCAGAATATATTTCATATAGAGTAGAAATAACAATATGTTGTAAAAAAAAATGGCCGGTCTGAAAGGCATGTAAGTAAAAAATTACAATTGTTACTCGATTTGTTTACTAGCATTGTTTAATTATCTACGGTACTGAACATCGCAACACCAACATCATTATGTTATGTCACATCCTTTCAAAACTATGCCAACTGCAAAGTACCTGCTTTGCTTCGTGATGTCCGAAGAGTAAGACGACTGAAGGCGAAAGCAGGCAAGTGGCATACAAATTTATGATGTTGAAGGCATTATTTTTCACAGCTATGGAGAAAAGAGATAGAAACAAAAAATAACGAAATCTTTGTTTTACGTCCTACGAATATGTTATGTAGGCTGACGGTCACAAATGAGTAATGAAAATTTATGATCTTGGAATACGATTTGGTGGAATAATGAGGGAGAAAAATAATCATTGATTAAATATTAAATTGAAAAGAAATAAGAGCCTGACGCTCAAATACTTATCTATCCGGCACCCATCTTGATCCCCCTAAAATATCATGAAGTGCTTGATTGATTCTAAACCCAATAATAGTAATATTAAACACAGAATATATAATTTACGCACCTTGAAATGTAGAAATTAACGGTTGTAATTCCCAGCTTTCCAATAGACCTTTGATTTCTCCAAATGAAGATTCGGATATCTTGTTTCTTCTCAAGCAATAATGGGTTACAATAATCAGTTGCAGTCCAAAGCCAAGTCACTAAGGTAAGTATGAATATAAAAGAATTCATTAGTTAGATGCATACAAAATCCTACGCATGTAAATCCGAATCTACTTGTATTAAATTGTAAATTTAAACAAACTAAATTATACTACAGTTACAGTGACATCAAACATATATTAAATAAGATATACAGGATGTCTCAAAAGTCCCCTGACATAGGGTAACTCTGTTATTATCCGAGTTACAACAAAATGTCGGAGGGGAAAGCATCTCCAAATATGATCCGCCTTATGCAGAGTCGTTTTGACGTATGATTAGTGTCATACTAAAGGCCTGACTACTGCAGGAAACATATGTTAGTCGAGCTCTTTGGTAGGGCACTAATCATGCGTCAAAATGACTCTGCATAAGGCCCGATGTGTCCAATCTAAAGTGAAGGAATTTTTAAAATCGGATGGCCCGTTTGCGCTGTACACTCTTTATGCGCCCAATGTGAAATGAAAATGCAACGTTGCCATTTACCTGGACCCACAACATAAGTGAGTGAAGTTACTGTCTTTTACGGTAACATGTTGATGGTCAGCCTCCGTTTCAAACAGTAACTTCATTCACTTATGTTGTGGGTTCAGGTAAATGGCAACGTTGCATTTTCATTAAAAATTGGGTGCTTAAAGAGTATACAGCACAAACATCTCGTCCGATTTTTTTTAAAGTGTTCACTTTAGATTGAAAACGTCATATTTCGAGATTTTTTTTCCTCTTACATTTTGTTGTAACTCTGATAACAGAGTTACCCTATGTTAGGGAACTGTTGAGACATCCTGTATACATCATAAGAAGTTCCTTTCTAAATTCTACACGGATGTGGTTACATTGAATGTGAGGTGGGTGATACACATTAGGCCTTTTGGGAGTACGTCACACGGACGACCGTAATTTTGTGTTCAAAATTTTTATTATGAACTGGTGGGATATATGATACATATGGCCACAGGTTAGAATTTTCTCAGTATGTCAAATATGCAATCAGATTTCATGCAGCTTAATTTGGTGAAAAGCTATTGACAATTGAACGTTACACTTACATCTTTCTTGCAGATGCCATTAGCACGTGAGGAATAGATCGAAATAATCAAACTGTAGGGCGGGAGGAGCATGTGTCCAGTGGTTGCCGATTGCAGAGTCATCCACAATGTGACTCTGTATTACACGTTTCAGTGTCACAGTAATTAACTAAATTTGAGAAGACGGGCACATTCGTGGACATACGTCGTAGCGGTTCAAACTCGCGGGCCCTTTTTCCTTCCCCATTTTGAACCGGTACTTGAAAATGCTATTTTCTGCATGTTTGCCTGCGCCGATTTTGAAAATTCCTTTACTAATCGATTTCTCTCGTCGAGTACTACAAGAATCAGTTAAAATATTGCGCGCCCTTTTTTCTTCCCCATTTTGAACCGGTACATGAAAGTGCTATTTTCTGCATGTTTGCCTGCGCCGATTTTGAAAAATCCTTCACTAATCGATTTCTCTCGTCGAGTACTACAAGAATCAGTTAAAATCTCGCGGTCTTTTTTTTCTCCCCCCTTTTGAACCGGAACATGAAAATGCTATTTTCTGCATGTTTACCTGCGCCGATTTTGAAAATTCCTTCACTAATCGATTTCTCTCGCCGAGTACTACAAGAATCAGTTAAAATCTCGCGGGCCCTTTTTTCTTCCCCATTTTGAACCGGTACATGAAAATACGATTTTCTCCATGTTTGCCTGTGCCGATTTTGAAAATTCCTTCACTAATCGATTTCTGTCGTCGAATACTACCAGAATCAGTTAAAATATCGCGGTCCTTTTTTCTTCCCCATTTTGAACCCGTACATGAAAATACGATTTTATCCATGTTTGCTTGCGCCGATTTTGAAAATTCTTTCAGCAATCGATTTCTGTCGTCGAATACTACAAGAATCAGTTAAAATATCGCGGTCCTTTTTTCTTCCCCATTTTGAACCGGTACATGAATATACGATTTTATCCATGTTTGCTTGCGCCGATTTTGAAAATTCTTTCAGCAATCGATTTCTGTCGTCGAATACTACCAGAATCAGTTAAAATATCGCGGTCCTTTTTTCTTCCCCATTTTGAACCGGTACATGAGAAAACGATTTTCTCCATGTTTGCCTGTGCCGATTTTGAAAATTCTTTCAGTAATCGATTTCTGTCGTCGAATGCTACAAGAATCAGTTAAAATCTCGTGGTCCTGATTTCTTCCCCATTTTGAACCGGTACATGAGAATACGATTTTCTCCATGTTTGCCTGCGCCGATTTTGAAAATTCTTTCAGTAATCGATTTCTGTCGTCGAATGCTACAAGAATCAGTTAAAATCTCGTGGTCTTTTTTCTTCCCCATTTTGAACCGGTACATGAGAATACGATTTTCTCCGTTTGCCTGCGCCGATTTTGAAAATTCTTTCAGCAATCGATTTCTGTCGTCGAGTACTACAAGAATCAGTTAAAATCTCGCGGGCCCTTTTTTCTTTACCAATATTTTTGTATTTTTTGAATGTATTCAAGTACGGAACAAAAGTATTTAATTAATTCCATTAGTAGGCTTCTCAACTTAATATTTTTCAACTTAAATTTTATTTATTTTAATTATTTAGTTTCTTGTGACTCAATATTTAATTGCAATCGTTCATTGGGGAGAAGGGTGGCCCTTCTCAAATATATAAATATATTATTCTTAAAATTTATGTGTTCTCGTATTGTTAGTTTCTTCCACTATACCAGGAAATTGAGAAATTAATACCTGGAAAACCTGGAAAATTCAGGGAAATTGAGTTCCATATTTAGGTATGAACCCTGCTATTTACAGGTTTTTCCAATAGGGAGAACTGTACAAAAGGGTGTTTTGGGAATAGTACAACAGTAGGTTTCTGGGGGTGTTGTTCGAAATGAAATGAAATCTTTAAGTTCTACGTCCCACTATTATGCTGGCTAGGCTAAAGATGTCGGGGGTGTTGTTCGGTGGGGGTCAATATTGCCAATTTTGGGAAAAGTCACTAAATCAGAGGAATTCGACCTCCACGATAGCGTAGGGTGACCATAAATTTTTCAGTTAAAAATGGGACAGGTTCTGGCAACCGTAGACTTTTAGGTCTACCTTTGTTCTTATCAGTGCCTTGATATCAGTTTCCCCCAGTTGTTACAGAGCGGGCACTTATGAAAAAGGAAAGACACGTTGAAGCTTGTTCAACACACAAACTACTAAAGCCTGTGCTGCCTTTCGAGCAGTACTGCGAACTATAGAGTATGTTTAATATAGGGAATTTCAGTTCAATTTTTGCTTCTTTGTTGTTATTAATTATAATTACTTTTAAAAGGAGTAAAGGTACTGGGTTTGTTATTTACTTCTTTCATTTGCATAAAACGGGACGAATACTACTTTTTTCCATCTACTGACGGGACGGCCGGGACTGGGACTGTCCCGGTCAAAACGGGACGTATGGTCGCCCTACGATAGCGACAAAAAAAAATTTTCCGGTTGGAGACTTTTTTCGGTGATTTTTAAATGACGATTTAGTTACTTGCACATTTAGCGACCTTTTGCTGCAAACAAAATTTTCATCTGTAGAGAAGCATTATTAGTTCAAAACAGTTTTTACGTTCTTTTTTTCTGTTTGTTTGTTTTAATCAGCGCAAGTGATGAGTTTGGAAATACAGCGTACTCACTGCCCCACAATCCTGCATTGTTATGTTACCCTTGCCCTCTAACGAAGAACAACTACAAACTTGATGTCCTTTAGTTCGCAGTTTCCGTTGAGAGACACACGTAATACATCATTACCGATAGCAACAAGATTAGCTATAGATGCGTGAATAAAGGCGAAGTGGGTGTTTGTTATATTTGTCCTTTAAGGTCTTTTAATTATTCTGCATTTTTTTTACAAAAAAAATTGCTTAACGTAAGTACTGTAGTGTTAATTATTTCGGAACTATTTTGACTCTACAATATGAACAAAAGTACCCGAAACAATCTGAAATGATCCCTGAATTCAAGGATTGGTTGCACTCTGTTTACAAAGATGTGAGTAGAACCAGCCGCGCAAATCTGTCTTCAACATTGGGGGGGAAGGGTAAGACCGTTACCATACGTTTTTTTTTTTTTTGCGATGTCCAAAATACTTATGAAGTTGAAAAACAATGTTGTGGAGGATCAGAGTTGTCTTCAGCGTTGGGAGGCTGCAGATTTGAGTCTTATTCTGGGAGACGTCTATTTTATCTCACGTTCCTTTGTAGCAATCGGACAAAAATCATTAAATTTCTCCCAAAAAACACATTTCAAATCGGATTATTGGGGAGAAGTCCCCCTCAGTTCCAAGATTCGAGGGGGCATGTATCCGTCATCCCCCCCAGGAATTTGCGCCAGTGAGTAGAACATATTGTTTAGTTTACATCTGCAACTTTAAAACAATGCTTATAGACAATGAATTTCTCGATTATTTTTTATAGCGACTTTTCACCCAAAATTGGAGTCGTCACCTCTCGTTTCGCAAACTTATTGTCAACATTGTGGCAACACTGGTTGCGGGGAGAGCTGAAATGAAATGAAATCTTTGAGTTTTACGTCTACGGTTATACCGGTTAGGCTAAAGGAGACGGTGATGATGAGTAATGAATGAAATGGTGGAATGAAGAAAGTGGGAGGAAACGGGAGAACCCCGAGGAAACCCACGCACACGGTGTTTTTCCACCACAAAGTTCATTTGGCGGGGGCTGGGATCGAACCCGGGACCCTAAGCACCAGAGGTGAACGCTCTACCACTGAGCCACCGCGGCCCTAAGAGATTATGAATCACAAACATAGTCACTTTCAATTTTGTAATATATATATATATATATATATATATATATATGTATAGCATCACTGACTGATAACTAAAATGCTTGGATTGTATATATAAAAGTCGCCTCCTGCCCGGACTCGGAATCGAACAATTGCATCTGTAAAGCAGTGCGGAGTTGATTTTAACGTTCTTTTCAGCAGCAAGGCTGTATGAGACTCGGACCTACAGATTAACGTGGAATCCGAACCACATAAGCTCCGGCTGGGAATAGAACCCGGGTGTCCCACGCCAAAGGCGTGTACACTAATCACTTAGCCACGAGGGAACTCATCTGTAAGGCAGTGTAAGGAACAACAACAAAAAAAAAAACACTGGATGTTTGCGCAACTGAGGATCAAAACATTTTCAATGGAGTATGAGAAATAGTAAACGTCAATCAAAGTGTACTTTTGCTTATTCATTACTTCGTTAATACTTAATTCCTTCTAGAAATAGTGAAACAATACTATGAAGAAACACTAATTAAACTTATAACTATTAACGTTGTATTTCTTACCACACCACGAAAGTAATATACCGTTTTTACCAGCCATAGAATTTGAACCTAGTACTATACTGCATTAGTCACGCCGTAACGAAAGGTGAAATTCAAACCTCTGGCACTCGTAGCTGTTGAAGCTGTTGTAGCTATATCACGCGGCCTGCGTTGGTACTCCTCAACATAAATACGTCACAGCCCGAAGCCAGGAAACACCACAGACAGAAGACAGGGGCACAAGCAGTGCCTGACACTTCACGAACTCAAACCTGCCAAGATTCAACTCAACATAACCTTCAATTACGTTCTAGAAACCAAACCAACGCTAAGGCACCAACTCACCAACTTCCTATATGAAAACACAAGAAAAAAATCTAACTTTTTGGTTCCAAAGTGATGACATAACAATGATACTAAAAAAGGTTTTAACTCTCAGTAACCTAAACATTGATTAAGTAGGGGACATAACAAGCAAAAATAAATAAATAAAAATAAAATCAAATTAAATTAAAAAATAAAAACCTGACAACTAAGCTCTCCCTGACTACTTTATTTTTTAAAAATTCCGTGAGGCTGTAAAATATGTCAATATCTTCGTAAAATATATATATTTCAATGTAAACAAGTTCTTTAAACAAAAGAAAGCTCTGTAGTAGAGCGCTTACCTCTGACCCGTTAGGTCCCTGGTTCGATTCCTGCTCCCGACAAATAGGCTTTTGGTGAACACTGTAGGTATGGTTATTCTTAACACTTTCCAGTTTCCTTACATTTTCTTGATTCCACCATTATCATGTATCTCATCGTCCCCTTCTCACTTACATTTATGTACAATCATGGGGCGTTAAACTGAAAGCAAAAAAAAAAATCTTGCAAATATCCTAGTAAAAATGAGTTTTCTACACTACACAAGTAGCCCCGCGTAGCGTAGTCGCTAACGCTCTCGCCTTCGGTGCGAACGGTCCCGGGTTCGATCCCGGTGGGGGAACTCGGTCGAAAAAGTATCAAAATATTTTAAGTCCAGCCATCCTGAATGAGGTTTCCTTGGGTTTTCCTCATTCACAGCAGGCAAATGCTGGAGTGGTACCTAACATATAGGTCCCAGGCCACTTTCTTCCTTCCCCAATCCTTTCTTCCTTTCCTTTCCCCGGATAGTGTGCTCACCGAGGGAAGTCGTCCCTCATGTGTGACGGGCTAACAAGGCCATTGATGCCGAAAGCCCAGAAATCTAAATCCTACATCTTCACTACAGAAGGAAATTTTCGCGCTGGAAACGGTTTCTTAGCAATTATGATAAGCAGTCCTGTAGTAACTCTGCACCAAGTACTAAATCGTCACATATAAAACGGAATGAATAAACACATAACATTCATTTTCATACCTTGAAACGTAAAATGTTTCAAAACATTAATATTCAAAGATTTCTCAAAATTCAGATTCACCCATTCCATTCTCCTCAATCATTAACGAGTTACAATAGTAAGAATTGTAGTCATAAACTATATTACTTACTTAGTACTATATTAAAGCAAGTTACACTAAAAGAATATATAATTAATGGAATATTTAACTAAAGTAATAGTTAACTATTGTACTTACCCAGCGTTTGTTTCCTTCCTCTCTTCTTTTCCGTTTGTGAACAACCTCGCTTCGCAAGCAAAAGACAGTAGTTCAATGACGTCAACCATTTCGAAAGAAATAGTGTCTATAGGCGGTCTGGATCTCACACACAGATGGACGTATATAACGTACAGCTGAAGTATTTAACATACGTATACGTATGTAATATAGGGAAGATTGTTAGATGTCAGACATCCTGCAGCGACATGATATAACACCTAAGCGGGTAAAAGGCAGTACCTCTGTAGTATATGGATAAAGTACGCTCCGTACAGATTTCCTTAGTAAACATAACGATTCCTTGTATTTGTACAATATACCGCTGCACAGTGGGCCAGAATCAGAATCTGACTGGAAAAAAGTAGTTTTGGCAACTACGTCTAATCTACATTCGAACTGCACAGTTGTGTTAAGTAATAAATAAGGTTTCTTGCTGCGTATCAGTAAACACGGATAACAGCATATAGTGGCGGCAGCAGCACTTCAAAATTGATAGTTCATTATCTGTTTTATAGCGCGCTGAATTGGGGTAGTATGAACGTAAGGTTTGCGGTTTAATTGCGCATGTGAAAAGGCAACGAACGATCGCAAAATAAGCTATGAGTAAAGGTATGTATATGTACTTGCTTTGATTGATTGGTTTACGCTGCTGTTCTGTAGAAGCATTTCTAGAGAGTCTAAGTATTCATGTATTGAAGAACTGCTATTGGAAATTGGAATTGAGATTTAAAAATGTACGTTCATGTCTGTATTGAGATCTTTCGTCATGATGTAGTTTGATATATGTATTTGGAAATACAGTTGTGATCTACTGCCCGTTCTTGCCCGATTTTTATATTTATCGTCTTTTCAAAGTTAGGTGTAGCGAGCCGGATACGCTCTTCGTGACGTGAAGAATCTGTACTAGGTATTGCGTTCTAAACCATCAAACGAAGCACTTTATAATTATGATACAAACAGTTATGGAATGTAAATTCTTTCTGTGGATGTTCTTCGCAGTGTGAGAGTGACTTTAAGTGCCTTCAAAGTGATTTCGAGAAGCGTTAGAAGCTGTGTAATAGAATGACTGATAAATGTTTATCCAAATATAATGATTGGTTGGAAGGACATATTATGTTATCTGATAAAGTATTTACTGATTTCAACACGATCTGTTGAAGCCAAGAGCATAGGCCTTTGGCAAGCAAATCAGGTAGACCTAGTAAACTCTTCGAAAATCCGGAAACAAAGCCGAAGAAAAAACTTGTACAACCACTCGTTACAATGCATTCGGAGTAAGAGCTGGTATTGGCTACCCAATGTTCATTGAGAGCTGCTGGAAAAAGAGATGCCGCGGTTGTCTTAGGAGAAATCACTCAAACGACACCTAAGGGAGCATCGAAAATCATTCGCCAAAATTCTCTCAAACACTTATTCTCCGGATGAAGTCGTGGCACTTATTATAGATAACAACTTAACAAAAAGACAGTATGCACATTTGAGACTAGGTGCAAAGGCAAAACATTGTGACATATATCCGTCGTATAAAGTGGTGTGGGAAGCAAAATTAAAGCATTATCTCAGAGAAAAGAATATTATAGTAACTGACACGTCAGCCGAAGATAATTTACAAGCAATAGTAAATCAGACAATTCGTCGACAGCGTCACAAACTGTCGTATCTCAGTTTTCTAAACTTTTCAGGAGAGCAATTTTTAGGTTTTCACACAACTTTGAACAGCCATAACTCAAAATCTATTTTACCGAAAGGAGAGAAAATTTATCAAGTTATAACTTAAATCATAAGAAATCAGTGTAGAAAGTTTTATGGAATTTGCCTGTAAAAGCTTGTGGAAATTTTGGCGGGAAAAAGATACGACAGTTTGTGACGATGGCAATCCACCCTTGTATGAAAGATACAACGCATATTTTTTATACTGAGAACTACATTAATAGATGAACAATCGGAATATATTGCACTTTTATTGAAAAACTTCATGTTTATTACAGAAAATAATTTAACAAATGTTTCCTGAGATTCTTGAGGGTAAAACGAAATTCCTGAGAACACACATGAAACACAATATTAAGAGCATACTGACCATAACATAAAATAATGCTATCAAGTTGTCATTGCCAGAATATAAAATCTTGCAAAGTAATTTGCAAATTGCATGCTTTGATATTGCACTTGACAAGGATGGCTAATGTAGTAAGTTTCTGTAAAATTGAACATGTTCAGGGTTTCTAATGATTGGAGTTGGGCCCGGACACAATGATAACGAGTCCTCGTAGGGAGTCCCGGGTTCGATTCCCGACGGGAGCTCATGTGGTTCGGATTCCACGTTAATCAGTAGGTCCACGTCTCATATAGCTTCGCTACTGAAAGGGACGTTAAAAATCAATCAATCAATCAATCAAAATGAGTCCTCGTACTTCTCTAGAGCGATAATTTTTGACAAGTCTGCAAAGTAGGAACTTCTATCTGGTGGATTCAATCTGCGTTCTTTTCAGGGAAATAGTTATGTAAGTGTCCTCAAAATGACTTGTCTTAATTGAATGCAGTTTGGATAGTCTTTGTTTACTTCACTTCGCGCATTTCCGTCCAATTGATTGGATCTCCATTTTCGTCTCCATTTTCGTCTCACCTCTAACTGACAGAATACAAAGACATTGGGACAGAGATCTAGTCTCATACATCGCTTCTGTCAACACAATGAACGGTATATTGGTTCTTTTTCCTTGCCAGTTTAACAATCGGTTCAAGTTGCGAGGGTACAAAATTACTGCCACAGTGCTTAATAGATGTGCTTATAGCACTGTGGACTGAATCTCCCTCATTTTTCCATGCCTAGATTCAAAGAATCGGAGAGAAATTTATCTGATGTTCTTACGTGTTTGCACCGCATACCCCATCATAGCAACCAACATGAACTCCTACTAGATCCATCCTGTATTTCTCTAACTCATTCGTTACGGATTTTAACGCGCCTCCCTATAAAGTATTCTAATATTCCATTTTCCAAATCTCATGTCCATTTTCTTTTGCTGATGTCTTGCCAAGTTATCAGTCTTGGTCCGAGGCTTCTGTGATTGTTTCTGAAAAAGTGTCTTTTTTTTCTATTACAGGATGAATTTGTTAGGCTCACCCAAACCCCCAAGCTGGAGGGCCACTCCTTGTCTGCCCGCGACTACTTATTCAGTACCTTCGCAGCTAACCTCTATATCTAAAGGCCTTCTCCTCGATTCGCAACCTGGGGCCGCGGTGGCTCAGTGGTAGAGCGTTCACCTCTGGTTCATGGGGTCGCGGGTTCCAACTATGCTGCAGCCAAATGAACTTTGTGGTAGACAAACAGCGTGTGCGTGGGTTTCCTCGGGGTTCTCCCGTTTCCTCCCACTTTCTACATTCCATCATTTCATTTATTTCTCATAATCACCGTCTCCTTTAGCCTAACCGGCATAACCGTGGGACATAAAACTCAAAAATGTCATGTCATGTCGATCCGCAACCTAAGGACGCCCCATGCCGTGTAAATATATATGTATACAGTCCCGCATTGATCAAGTATAACATTGTAGCTTATAAGTTTATTTACTTCGGCTGTTCCGAGCTTAAGATATAAGTAAAAATACATTAGGAACAAATGATAAAGAAACTAAGTCTACCTGATGGATAACAATAAGAAATGATAAAAAGCAATGAGTTTATCAGTAGGGGGTTGCATACCTACTTTTGGGCCACTTTGTATTGCTTTGAATATAGGCGTATCTGTCTAGTTGCGAAATATCTGTTGCTCACAAACTGTCGTAACTCAAGATACGACTGTTTGTGAAAATGGTTTATATGCTTCATCTTAAGATACGACGCAGTGACGTCATCACCACCGTCAAAACAACGCAAATTACAGATGTGTCGTTTTGGGAAATTGTAGAAGTCAGTGTATGCAACTACATAGTAAAATATCTCAATTTTCGATTTTTTAGAGATACGACACTTTGTGACGCTGTCGACGAATTGAGCGCATCGTGATTTTACATGAAGATTATATTAAACAGTGCATCAAAGATGGAGACATAATGAAATTAGTATGTGAGTGAGGTTGCGATGGAAGCAGTTGTCATAATGTATATAAGCAGAAAGTTGAATCAGAAGATAAATTGAACTAGTGGCTCAGATATTTTTGCTATCTCCTTCGTTCCCTTACAGTTGTATTCAACATCAGATGGGGAGGTTGACAAAGCAATTTTGTAGCAAAATCCCAAACCATCGTCGCCTAGATTTTGTCGACCCATTACATTATTGTACCAGAAAAGATAACTGAATGTCGAGAAAAGAGGTATGTTCAATGGAAACGCAAATACGTAATTTAAAGCCTACTAATGTACCAATTCAGGAGAAGGAAGTAAATGATATCCCTAAACTTGTGTTCAAAATAGTGAATGGGAAGATGTGAAACTCTGTTACAGAAACTTCCTCCTCAAACGTACTCCTTGAAGGCACTTAAAGTCACTCTCACACTGCGAAGAACATCCACAGAAAGAATTTACATTCCATAACTGTTCGTATCATAATTATAAAGTGCTTCGTTTGATGGTTTAGAACGCAATACCTAGTACAGATTCTTCACGTCACGAAGAGCGTATCCGGCTCGCTACACCTAACTTTGAAAAGACGATAAATATAAAAATCGGGCAAGAACGGGCAGTAGATCACAACTGTATTTCGAAATACATATATCAAACTACATCATGACGAAAGATCTCAATACAGACATGAACGTACATTTTTAAATCTCAATTTCAATTTCCAATAGCAGTTCTTCAATACGTGAATACTTAGACTCTCTAGAAATGCTTCTACAGAACAGCAACGTAAACCAATCAATCAAAGCAAGTACATATACATACCTTTACTCATAGCTTATTTTGCGGGTTCGTTGCCTTTTCACATGCGCAATTAAACCGCAAACCTTACGTTCATACTACCCCAATTCAGCGCGCTATAAAACAGATAATGAACTATCAATTTTGAAATGCTGCTGCCGCCACTATATGCTGTTATCCGTGTTTACTGATACGCAGCAAGAAACCTTATTTATTACTTAACACAACTGTGCAGTTCGAATGTAGATTAGACGTAGTTGCAAAAACTACTTTTTTCCAGTCAGATTCTGATTCTGGCCCACTGTGCGCTGTCCGGATAATGGATTTTTCTCAGTGTACCTTTAGCATTTCTTACAATCAACGTACAATTGTAGTTATCAGCCTTTCGATAATTATGAGCATCATAGACTCCTTCTTTCTTACAAATATTAGTATCAAGTATTAGTATCTTAACGGTAACCCACTGATAAACTGTAAGCAACCCCTGTAAAATGAAATGAAGTATTTCATTTTAACGAACACGATTATGCTCTTTAGGCTAAAGGAGACAATGATTAAAGCAAGTAAATGTTGATGGAAGATATGATGGAATTAGAATATTGAAGGAAATTGGAGTATCCTGAGAAAACCGACACAAGATACGATGGTGTCCACCACAAAGTTTCTTCGCTTAGGATCGAACCACAGGCTCCACGTAGCAGAGACAAGCTGTTTACCGCTGACTCACCGTGTCCTCCCCAATCTCTAAGAGACGCGGGCATCCAGTTAAGAATAACTGACAGAAAAACGTGCTTACCATTTTCGCACGAAGGAAACTCCACGAATCCCACATTCTGATCGTTTGTACTTCTTGTAGGTTGGTTTACCATACGCAACATTTAGTATATCGATACATCTGTCAGAGTCACAGTGTTTCCTCCAAAGTAGGGGCAGGGTGACTTAGTGATAGAGCGCTTACTTCTGGTGCGGGATGGACCTCGTTCGATTCCAGACTATAAAAGTTTGTAGTGGATACCATCGTACCCGTGAGATTTCTCGGGATTATCCTGTTTTCTCCTACATTCTCCTTTCACGAATCATTTCCCAAAAATTAGCTTCCATCTATTATCTCTCTTTATTATTGGATCGGATTTCAGTTTAGCATAATTTCGGTAGCAAAATTACATGAGATATGGAGCTACGGATTAACGTGAGATCCGAAAATGGTGTACATTCTTATCTTGGAGATGTAAATGGCTGATAAATCGCTAGGCGAAGTGGGATTAGGCTAGATGGGATGGAATCATCTGAAAAGGTAGGGGGACGGTAAATAGCGGCATGAGTCACGCTGTCCCCCATGCATTTCTTTGCCCATTCTAATTGCTTAGGAACTGGGGGGACGCCGTACACAGTTTTTTGGAGGTGAGGATGGGGTCCCCCGCGTTCCCACGCACTTTTACCCCTGCTGCTAAGTATTAATTGTTTTGAGGACTAACGAAAAATATTACATGATAATAATAATAATAATAATAATAATAATAATAATAAAGGTATTTTTTAAAAATTTCTTTACAATTCCTGTGCATTTCCATCAATCTGGTTATATTGCTTTTATAAGGAATAAAGAGGCTTCAAACAACAAATATGATTTGTATAAAAGAAAAAAAGCCTTATCCGATGTTTTACAAAGAACTAAGAAACTCACAACTGACTTTGTGTCTGTTTTCTTTAAACACAATGTTACAAGACACAGAAGCCACGAGTGCGAGCAGCTTGCTTTTTTCCCTGAGGGCAGGTTCAGTACTAAAATTAAGACTTTCATTCTGTCAATTTATGTGTAGCTACCAGTCAATCACACAGGTTCTTTGCAACGCTGGATTTTATAAAGACAGGTTTTGTTCATCGGATAGGAAGCAAAGTCCATCATACGTTGTAATCACTTCCCCTCTTTTGCACACTGTGTGAAATTTAACTTGTATACTGTAGTAAGATACAGAAAAGAGAATGCTATTTTTTAAAGAGAGAATGACATTATCGAATAAGATTGACCATTATCACAATATATTCAAGATGAAAAATATTCATTTGACGGTCGTCATACTTAGTTGTCTGCACTGAAATTCCCATAATGTGCTTTCTTCTTTTCTAATATGAGCTCCGAGCTTCTTCGTGGCTAAATGGTTAGCGTACGCGCCTTTGACGTGAGAGACCCGGGTTCGATTCCGAGGAGAGTTGATGTAGTTCAGAATTCACGATTAATCAGAAGGTCCCGTCTCATATAGCCTCGCTGCTGAAAGAGACGATAAAACCAACTCAACGCATATTGAGCACCATAGGAGATATAACTCCGAGGGGAATTTTGTCCCTGGGAAACCTCCCAAAATCATCAATGGTACGAACTATGTCTGCAATGCAACATGTCAATCATTTCCAACTCTATGCTCTGTGACCTAGTTTGCTTTTCATGTTTTCAGTAAACTAGACAGGCAAAAGGAAGAATAGAGGCTTTCTTCCAGAAAATTGTGTTCGAGGGTGGGGGGTCACACAGGCCCGAATCCACGGGGAGTTTAGGGGGCCGGGATCACCCTAAATTTTTACATGAGATTGAAATATGAGCATTAAAGTAGCCAGCCATTAGGATTTTTTGTTAGAATGATACCAGACTCGACTTCTGGTGTAAGCTCAACTTTCAGTCCTGTGTCATTTGCAGGTCTCGTCTCATACAGATTCGTTGAAAAACCTCTAAACATGTTTTGTGACTAGTATGGGAACTAAAGTTTTTCTTAGCAAAAGGGATATACATTTCTTGCTTTAGACTCTGCCCTGTAATCCAGTTTTTCTGGAGGCGAGATAGTATGGTTGGGAACGGTCGATCAGATTCAAGCTCCGAACCCACATCAAAAAGACTTTCCTTTAGAACCTTGGTGTTGTATAAGGACGAAAAACAAAAATATAACGATAGTTCCAGTAATAGATATTATAGGAAAGACATTTGTAGCTGGTTTTGAAATAGAGAGAGGACAGAGCTTTATTAGTATACCAGCATATATTAGCAGCTTTGCTGAGTTGAAATGAAAATTAAAATACACAACTCCGTATTTGATGTGTTTAGTGATCGTGAAATATGCTGTTTTCGTTTTTAATGGCATCGATTTAAACAGCATCGGAAAGATCATTGATCATCACGGCGACCCCAAAAATCATGGATTCGACACCAATAATGGTCATTTTCGATCATTTATATGTATATTTACTTCTCCGCCATGTTGCGGGCCATGGCATCGAAAGTGTCACTGTTCATCTCAGCGACCCCCCCCCCCAAATGGGATTCAGCACTAATTATCGGTCATTTTCCATCATTTTTAAATATCTCTTTCTCCCTTTCCCCGAAATTGTGGGGTTGAATTTGAATTTAAACGAAATAGAAAGTACCACTGTTCATCTAAGCGACCTAGAAAACTATAAATTCGACACTGATAGTGGCCATTATCGATCATTTTATATATCACATTCTCGCCTTTCCGCAAGTGGCGGAGCAGATCTTGCATTTAAACCGGATCGAAAATGTCACAGTTCATCAGAATGATCCCGACAACTATGGATTAGACACTAATATTGGTTATTTTCGATTATTATTATTATATATAGCGCCCCCGTGCTGCGGCACACGGCATCAGAATTGTCACTGTTAATCTCAGTTACTCCTAAAACTATTGATTCGACACTAATATTAGCCATTTTCGATCATTTTTAAATGTTTATCCTTTCTCCTTAATTTCGCCCTCCCTCCCCCAATTAATAGGGCTGAACGTGGATTGAAACAGCATCAGAAGTGTCACTGTTTTTTTTCATCGACCCCGAAAACTATGGATTCAATAATAATATCGGTCATTTTTGACCATTTTTAAATTTCTCTCCGTCCCCCTCCCCTACGTTGCTTCGTCAAAGTGAATAGCCTAAAGTAATCCCTGTCCCTAAGTTCATGTATGCTCAAAATTTGATTGAGATCGGTCATGTGGTTCAAGAGTGAAGTCACAAAGGAAGTCATTTATATTTTATTTTTTTACATATATTTATCACTCCCCCAACCCTACGTTGGCTCGTCAAAGTGAAACGGTAAAAAAACACTCAAGGTCCGACCTTCATCTATGTCAAAAATTGGATCGAGATTGGTTGAGCGGTTCAAAAGTTATAGGGTTTTACTAGTTTTTATTTATACGTCCCTTTCCCCTCCTTCTAGGATGTACCGTTAAAATGAAATTAGGAAAACGTTTCCAGATCCGAACCTCATATATCTTGAAAATTTGATTGCGATCGGTCAGATAGTTCAATAGTTATTAAGTTACAAACATAGTCACTTTCAGTCTTATATAAATTGGTATTTATATATCTCCCCTCCTTCTCCGCCCCCACGTTGCTCCGTCAAACTTAAATTACAAAAACGATCCCTGGTCTGAGGCTCATCTATGTTGAAAATTTGATCAAGATCGGTTATGCGGTTCGGGAGACTTAGAGTCAAAAACATAGTGCTTTTCAATTTTATATATATTGAAATTAGTGTAAAATCCATAGTTTTCGATATTAGTGTAAAATCCATAGTTTTCGCGGTCGCTGAGATATACATATATATTAGTAGTGTCGAATCTAAATATTTTCCTATGGGGGCAAGGTAAAATTTTACGGCACTTTCCACCAGCCCCTCCGCGCTTTCCAACAGAACGGCGGATGCATCGCTTTTACCACTAGCAATCCTCTACATTGAGACTTTTCCCAAATAGGCAGTACTGGCTTCGATAGAAGGGAAAAAGAGGGTTTGAAGGGCCGGATCGGGGTAGTGAAGAGAAGATTCACAGTGGTAGGCAAATTTCAATTGAATTACCAATTAACAATTAATCTGTAAATTTAATTGTTAGTTGCAATTAACAACTGAAGTAAGTAATGGTTAATTGTTAATTGCAGTTGGCCATTAATAAAGGAGAATCAATTGCAATTAATCAATCGATTGAAAGTAATTACAGTGGAAAGTGATTGCAATTGAATTCAGTCATTCAATTGCAATTGAAGTTAATTGGCAATTAATTCAATTGCAATTGATTTCCACAGAAATTACTTTCAATTGATTGATTAATTGCAATTGATTTTCACTGATTAATTTTCAACACTGTAGTTCAGAGAGGGTGTGGGGTAATGAAAACTTTAGCCACGACCAGTTGCCCTACCACCCAGTGTGACCCACGACCCATCGTGACCTACTCTGACCCACCACCCACCATGAACCACTGTCACCCACTGTGACTCACAGACCCACCGAAACCCATTATCATCAACTCTGACCCATAATTCATTCCCTCACCTCTACTGGCTAAAGAGTTTAAACTTGTAATAAAACAACGCTATGAAATTATCACTCATTGGAGTTTGAATTTCTACGATCAATCACTCAAGCACCGCTCTATTACAATAACGATGGATCTGACCTTTCTAATATAAATAAAATAGAGTTTGTTTGAGTGTCTGTCTGTCTATCTGTGTGCAGCCTGTGAACCAGACGAGTGGACGAAATTTTATAAATTAGGTCACGGGTAGCTTGGTCTAGGACCCAGATCAAGACGAAGAGTGTTTTTTTTTCAACCGGGACCGGCCTGGGGACCAGACAAGTTGGCCGAGAGTAACCAAATTTTGGTCACGGATACCTTGGTTCAGGACCCAGACCAAGGCGAAGCGTTTTTGACTAAATTCGAACCACGGGGGTATCAGGGGGCGTTTACCGGGACAAGTAAAAGTAGTAGAAAAAAACCAAAATGAGTGTCGATTTGATAGTTTTCGCGATAGCTGAGATCAATACTGAAACTCCGATCGCATTAACTTCCAAATTCACCCTATTCGGCTGCGGGCCGGGGGTCAACTGAGGGGAAGGGATATCCAAACGTAAAAGTAATCCAAAATGACCGATATTAGTGTAAAATCCATAGTTTTCGCGGTCGCTGAGATAAATGGCGATACTGCCACAGGCGTTGAGTTCCAAATACAGCCGCCATCGGCTGCGGGCCAGAGGCGTTGTTTTTTTCAAAATTGGAACCAGAGGATCATAGGGGCTTTTACCGGGATATGTAAAAGTAGTAGAAAATGGCAGATGTTAGTGTCACATTCATAGTTTTCGCGTTCGCTGAGATAAATGGGGATACTGTCATTAGCGATGATTTTCTAATTCAGCTACCATTGTATGCGGGTCGGGAGTCACCGGGGGTGAATTGCGAGACATGCAAAATTATGGAAAATGACCGATATTAGTGTCAAATCCATAGTTTTCACTGTCGCTGAGATGAATGGTGATACTCCCACAGGCGTTGACTTCCAAATACAGCCGCCTTCTGCTACGGGCCAGAGGCGTTGTTTTTTTTCAAAATTAGAACCAGAGGATCGTAGGGGCTTTTACCGGTATATGTAAAAGTAGTAGAAAATGGCAGATGATAGTGTTACATTCATAGTTTTCGCGGTAACTTTTCGCGGGATTTTTTACAATTCGAACCAAGGAGGTGTCCGTGGGCGTTTACCCGGACATGTAAAAGTAGTAGAAAATGACCAATATTTGTGTCGAATCCATATTTATCGGGATTTCTCAGATGTATAGTGACATCCCTGATAATGTTTACGTTCAAATTCAGCCCCCATCGGCCTTCCCAATGAAAACACATGTACGTTGTTGGGTATATATTCACACAAAATATACCCAATTTTAGAAATGTTTCTTAATTGTTCCTCCGTTGTTCAGTTAGTTTACATTGATACTTTATCTGATCAGTGCGAAGAACGGGCATAACAGCTAGTACGAAATGGTAAAGTGTTTCTCATGGACCAAATTACAATGAATTCAATTACATAGATAATTATTGTAATTACCATTGATAATTATTACCTTGAATTATAGATACTTTTCAGTGGAAAAAGGATTAAAATTTGAAATCCAAAATCAAGGTAAAGGAGACCAAAGTAAATGAAAAAAGTATAAAATTTTTCACATAATTAAGCGTACCGAAACTTAAAATTTCCATGTAATTAAGCTTACTGTACAAATTGTATCTCTTATTCCCACAACTTAATTTCCTTGCGCTCTGAACGCTAAACACAAGCTTCAGCAATTATTATAATAGAAAGCAGTGGATATATAATGCGAAGCACTTTATTTTGTTTCTCAATTTGTTCCTCAACTAATATCGATCGTTTTCGATTATTTTTTACAAATCAACCCACTACCAATTTCCCATATGTAGAAAGTCCTTCCTTCCATAAAAGAGATTTAAAAAAATGCAAGGACACGTTCTGTTTATTTTTAGCTCCATAAATTGATGTCGAGTTTCGTATCGAGGCGAATTTGACAAATAGTTCCCTCGTTCAGCTCGTTTTAACTCGTTTTGAAGTCATGATCTGATTATACTGGAAAAAGCAACCATGAAAAATGTAAACAATAATGTGGAATACTTTTAGTGGTGCTCATGACAGGGTTGCATTTTGTCTCGTACTTTTAGTGCATCTCGAGGAGTACTTATAGTGCATCTCGTCTCGTCTCGGTAGCGAAACGACTATAGATTTTTATAACGAGACAGCGTCAAATGCCGTGAGCACCGGCGTCATGAATTTGTTCCGCAAACAACGAATTTCGAGATGGTTTCTTTTGCATAGTTTTGTGCCATTTTGTACGCCTATTCTTACTTTTTGTGCGTCACCGCAAGTGGAACAAAGTGAGCCTACAAATATGGCGGAACAAGTTTGTTTTGTTTTCTGCGGAAATCGGTTTCAGGGGGCAAACGCAACCACCCAAAATTTTGGACGTTGAGGCCCGAAAGGCCAGAGGAAGTAATCAGAAGTGAATGAAATTGTGCACAGATATTGTAGACATAAAATGAGGGAATACGAGTTTCTTATTTTCCTGAAGAAGAAAAAAACGCATAGGTGCGACCCAGACCCCTCCAAAACTTAGATCGTGAAATACCAAAAGTGCTAATAACAGTACGTCAGAAGTACTTGAAGGACATGAAGAATTTGAACGATATATTTTGTAGGGACAATACGCAAAAAATAAACGCATATGTTTTTTATTTTGTGCGGAAAAGCGGTTTTAGGGGGCAAAAGCCCCCCCAAAAATTTTTGAAGTTTAGGGCCCAAAAGGCAAGAAGAAGGTCACCGAATTGAATGACATTGTGCACAGATATTGTAGACGTAAAATGAGATAATTAGGTTTCGTATTTTCCTATTAAAAACCGTTGAGTGAGTCACGAACCTTTTGAACCGTTGATTACGAATTATCAAAAGTGCAAATAACCATACGTCAGAAGTTCGTAAAGAATATGGAGAATAGTAACGAAGCTTCGTATAGGGACAATTTGCAAACCAATAAATTAAACGTGTTTTAATATTTGCGCAGAAACAATCTTGGGGCCTATTCCCCATCCGAAAAAAGTAAATATTACCGTAATAGCGCAGGAGGGAGTAGACTGAAGCAAATGAAACTGTGTGTAAATATTATATAGTCCCTTGTAAAATAAGACATTTCCTGTTTCTCAAATTCCTCTATCCGTTTTGCTTCAAATTTGGCTGATCAAAAGCAAACTGAACATAAATCAATACGTGTTCTTGCTTATGCGCAAAAACTTTGTAAAATTTAATGCTGCTTCCTGAAATACTATAAAATACGCTACAGTGTTTTGCTTGTACTCGATCTGCCAAATTGAAAAAATCGGATGGAGACAAGACACTTGTGAAACACGAAAGCCATATATTACATATCCAATAACTACATACAACTTCTTTCGCTTCGGTCCACTCCTCTCGCTACTCAACGCCCTGGTCCATTCAACAGTTTTTTATTCTTTCAAAAAAATACGAAACACGTATTCTCTCGTCCTATCTGTATAATATTTGTGCACATTTCATTCACTTCGGTCCACTTCTTCTTGCCTTTTGGGTCAAATTCCAAAATTTTGGACGGGTGCTCTTTCCCACAAAAACCATTTTCCCCTGAAAATTAAAAAACGTATTAGTTTATTTTTAAACTATTATTTATAGACAAAGAAAATTCCGTTGCAATTTTTCATGTACTCTAGACACATCTTACATACTCTTACTAGCACTTTCGATATTTCGTGATCAAAGGTTTGGAGAGGTCCGTGCCCCACCTAACCCTTTTTTCCATGTAAATACGAACCCTGTATTCCATCATTTTATGTCTACAATATCTGTGCAAAATTTTATTCACTTCGGTTCACATCTTCTTACCTTTCGGGCGCGAACTTTGAAAATTTTGTGTGGGTTCTATTGCTCTCTAAAACCGTTTTTCCGCAGAAAATAGAAAAAAGTATTCCTTTATTTTTTGCGTATTGTCCGTACACCAATATATGTCGCAATTCTTCGTGTCCTTTACACACATCTGACACACTGTTACTAGCACTTTTGATATTTCATGACGAAAAGTTTGGAAGGGTCCGTGCCCCACCCAGCCGTTTTTTTCAGGAAAATACGAAACAGGTAGTCCCTCATTTTACGTCTAAAATATCTGCAAAATTTCATACCCATCGGTTCATTTCTTTTTGCCTCTCGGGCGTTAAGTTTCAAAATTTTGGGTCGGAGGTTTTGCCCCCTAATACCGTTTTTCCGCAGAAAATTTAAAAAACGTATTGGTTAAATTTTTGTGTATTGTCCATACGTAAAGTTATGTTGCAATTCTTCATGTCCTTTACATACATCTGACATACTGTTACTAGCAATTTTGATATTTCGTGATCAAATGTTTGGAGGGGTCCGCGCCCCTCCAACCATTTTTTTAAGGAAAATACGAAACCTTATTCCCTCATTTTACGTCTGCAATATCTGTGCAGAATTTCATTTACTTCGGTTTAGTTGTTCTTGCCTTTCGGGTGTCAACTTTATAAATTTTGGGTGGAACTTTTATATTGATCGTTTACATTATGTAACTTTTTTTATGAGATTCTTTTTTGGGGGAGGAGGGAAATGCCTTCCTCTGGTATCTCTTTCTTGCCATTCATCTTGTTTGAACTGCTTAAGTAAGATAATTTTGTAACTTTTGATGTCATTTAATTCCGTCACGATAATAAAATTGTCATTCTTAACAATTTGTTTTATTTTTTTATTTGCAGTTTGCCACACTGATATATTTGTTACAAAATTGAGGTTTGGTCCAACGCCTTTCGAATTCACAACCAACCAAACCGACGAGCGTTTTGGGTTGCCTACTATTGCAGGAAAAGGAGAATAGCAGGTGGTAAAGCACTTTTGGAGTCGTGTATACATTAGCACAGGAGACCATGGGAGGCACTCATGTGTCTTGAATCCTCGTCGCCAAAATGCCTTTACATCGCCCTGACGGGTATGGAACCGCGCAGTACACCAAGGAAGAGATGGTTGCATAAGAAATTATTATTAATTTTGAAAAGTTTTTATTTTGACTAGGAAAATAACGTATGTATAGAGAGTAAAGGCATATATTTGAAGCATTAGTACACTGTCATCTCTGAACACATTCGTATTCTCAGTTTTTCAGTTTATCTTATGTTAAGTTAATAACTGCTAACAATTGATACTAGCGCTTTTCACTCTTCAGTAATTTAACACAACATGTTCGCAGGATACTTTTCAAAGTCCTAAATGTATGGGTCAATTACTTCATTCGTGTCACTGTCCTTATTTGAGAATGGAAACTGATTACGCGAAAAGTGAATACGTTACGCTGTCGTAAAGCAAGGTCCGTAATAAATGTAATTAAGGTTCTTCTTATTAAATAAGACAGAGATATATTTATTGTGTGTATAGCACAATATAATACAGTAACTAAGCAACAAGATAATCTTTAACACCAGCAGGCTTTATTGCAACGGGAGGGGGGAACAAAAGACAGATATAGAGTTTTTCGATTTATTGCGCTATATATAGTAAGTTAAAATTCATAACATTTATAATTGATAGCATATATCGACTTATTTTTTAAAATCGCGGCTGTAGGCTATTAGACAGAACATTCATCTCCAGGCATGATGTAGAGAGAAGAGAAAGAAAGAGATATGATCAGTAGCACAACTAATTTTACTGCAACAGGGACAGATAATAATCGATTTACTCATACCTGCCGCCTGCCCCACGCATTTCAGCTGCTGCGTTATATATATGGTTCTATGTCGGAAGGGCCAGACAAATGGGCGAGGACAGAAAAGACCGAGTCAAAACAGCAACGGTGAAAAGTGCCCGCGACAAGTGTCATAACGGGCCACACTACAAAATGGCCAGAGTCAAAAGAAAAATGGTCAAGAGGTCTCTGCAAAAAGTGCCCGACTCAAAACGGCCTCGCGTCAAATGTGCTCGGGTCAAAAGAGTCCCGCGAGAAAAAGACCCGAGTCAAAACTGTCCTCAGTCAAATGTTCCCGACAAGAAAAGGCTCCGCGTCAAATGAGCCCGGGTGAAAAGTGCCCGGGTAACTGCCCCCGAGACAAAACGCCCAGAGTAAAGCAGGTCCCGGGTCATAAACTCTCCGCGACAAAAAGTCCCTGTGCCAAAAGGGCCCGAGTCAATACAGCCCCGCGTCAAGAGGAGCCGGGTCAAAAGGACCCGTCACAAAAGAGCACGGGTCAAAACAACCCATAACAAAAGGGCTCGAGTAGAAACGGACCCGCGTCTAAAGAGCCTGGGTCAAACGGATTCCGCGAAAAAAGGAACGAGCCAATTGACCCCGCGTCAAAACGGTCCGGCTCAAAAGTGCCCTGCATCAAAAGAGCCCGAGTCAAAAGACCCTGCCTCAAAAGGTCCTGGGTCAAAAGGGTTTCGTGACAAAAAACTCGAATCAAAAGGGTTCTGTGTCAAACGGGTCTGAGTGAAAACGACCTCGAGTCAAAAGATATCCGTGACAAAACGGCCCTGCGCCAATAGGGCCCAAGTCAAACCGGCCCCGCGTCAAATGGTGAGGGTCAAAGGAAGGGCCCCGTAACAAAAGGACCCTAGTTCAAAAGAGGGCGGGTCGAAAGGACCTACCTCAAAATGGCACCTATCTAAAAAGCCCTGCTACAAAAGAGCCCGATCCAAAATGGCCCCGCATCAAAAACACCTGGGTCAAAAGTCTCTGCGACAAAAGGGCCCGAGTCAAAACGACCCCGCGTCAAAAAGGCCTGGGTCAAAAGTCTCTGCGACAAAAGGGCCCGAGTCAAAACGAGCCCACATCAAGAGAGTTTGGTTGAAAGGGCTCGATTTAAAAGGTCCCTGCTTCAAAAGTTTCCGGTTCAAAATGACCGCGCGCTAAGACAGCCCGGGTTAAAACAAACCAGCGTGAAAAAGTTCCCGGTCAAATGGGTCTCAAGAGAAAAAGACCCGAGTCAAAAGGGCATAGCGCCAAATAGGCCCAAGTAAAAGCAGCCCCGCGTCAAGAGAGCCCAGGTCGAAAGATCTCTGGGTCAAAAGGGAACTAGTTTTGGCCCCCGTACGAAGTGTCCCAAGTCAAAACCGCCACGGATCATGAGATCTCCGCAACAAAAGGAAACTGTGCAAAAAGTGTCCGAGTTAATACGGGCCCGGTTCAAAAGGGCCCGCGATAAAGTGGCCCTGGGTCAAAAAAGGCCGGATCAAAGGACCCTCCTCAAAAGGACACCGTCAAAAACACCTCTGCAACAAAGGTCCCGACTCAAAGGGACCCGCCTCTAAACGGCACGGGTCAAAACAGCCAAGGGGGCCGCGGTGTCTCAGTGGTAGAGCGTTCACCTCTGGTGCAAGGGGTTCCGGGTTCGATCCCAGCCAAACACCGTGTGCGACAAATACCGAGTAGACAAACACCGTGTGCGTGGGTTTTCTCGGGGTTCTCCCGTTTCCTCCCACTTTCTTCATTCCACCATTTCATTCATAACTCATCATCACCGCCTCCTTTAGCCTAACCGGCATAACCGTGGGACGTAAAACTCAAAGATTTCATTTTCGTTTCAAAACAGCCAAGCAACAAAAGGTTCCGAGTCAAAACGGACCCCGTCAAATTTGTACTGGTAAAAAAAGCAGCGAGTTACAAGAGCACTGCGTCAAAAGAGCCTAGGTCGAAAGGATCCCGCCTCAAAACGACCCGAGTCAAAATGATCCCGCGTTAAAAATCCTGGGACCCAAGGTCTCCGCAACCAAAGGGAACGAATCAAAACGAACGCGCGTCAGAAGGGCTCGAGTTAAAGGGCCCTGTGTGCAAAGAGCACCTGTCAAAAGAATTCCGCGTCAAAAGGGCCCGGGTCAAATCGGCCCAGCGGCAAATGAGCCCAGGTCAAAGTGTTCCCCCGACAATAAGACCCGTGTCGAAAGGACCTCGTGTTAACAGAGGTCCAGTGAAAAGTGTCTCTACTCAAATGGATTGCGCCAAAGGGGCCCCGCTACAAAAATGCCCGAGTCTAAATGTTTCCGCAACAAAATTTCCCGCGACAAAAGGACCTGTGTGAAAGGGTCTCCGCGACAGAAGATTCCAATTGGAAACGACCAATATTTAAAGAGCCTGGGTTAAATGGGTTTGAGTTAAAAGGGCCCTGCGTGAATAGAGCCTGGACCAAAACAATCCCGCCTCAAAAGGAACCTATGTCAAATGAACACGTGTCAAAACGGGCCCCGTTACAAAAATGCCTTAGACAAAGGGCCCGGGTCAAAGGGTATCCGCAACAAAAGTGCCCGAGTCAAAGCAGCCCCACATCTAAAGTCCTCGGTTCAAAAGGTTCCGGCGGCAAAAAGATCTGAGTCAAAAGGTTACAGCGTCAAACGGGCCCGAGAAAAAAGGACCCGCGTTCGCGTGAAAAGGAGCCGAGTCAGATGCCTGGCTACAAGTGAGCCCTAGTTCAAAAGAGGCCGGGTCAAAAAGACGCACTTCAAAAGGGCACAGTTGATAACAGCCCCGCTAGAAAAGACCCCCTGTAAAAGCTGCCCGTGTCAAAAACGCCTGAGTCAAGAGGTCTCCTCGGCAAAACAGCCCGAGTCAAAATAACCCCGTGTCAAAAGGGTCCCAGGCAAAAGGGCTCGAGTAAAAGGGCAATGCGTGAAAAGAGTCCAGGTCAGAAGGACCCCGCCTCGAAAGGCCCGGCGTGAAATTTTCGGGTCAATAGTCTCCTCGACAAAAGAGTCCGAGTCAAAATGACCACGCTTCAAAAGAGCACTGCATCAAACGAGCTCGAGTATAAACAGCCCCGCGTCAAGAGAGCCCAGAAAAAAAGAAAGATTCGGAATGATATTACCTCGCCGGTATTGAATGCTCAAGGGACCGACTGAGAGTTACGCGGTTGAGCGAAGGTAGAAGGAGAGAGCTCAGGTCAAAAAGCCTCCGGGTCAAAAGGGTCCCGCCACAAAAGTGCCCGAATCAAAACGGCTCCGGGTCAAAAGATCTCCGAGACAAAGGGCCCGAGTCCAAACGACTTCGCTACAAATGGACCCGAGTCAAGACGGCACGCGCTAGAAAGGCCTGGGGAAAGGGCCCAATGACAAACGGGCATTGCATCAAGAGAGCCCGAGTCAAGACGGCACGCGCTAGAAAGGCCTGGGGAAAGGGCCCAATGACAAACGGGCATTGCATCAAGAGAGCCCGAGTCAAAAGGACCCGTCTCTAAAGAGCACGGGTCAAAAGAGCCCCGCTAAAGAAGGTCCCGAGTCAAAAAGGCCTCTTGTCAAAATTGCTCAAGTGAAAAAAGATCGAGTTAGAGAATCCTCTGTCAAAGCAGCCTGGGTCGAAAGAACCCCGCCTCGAAAGGGCCCGAGCCTAACGGCCCAGCGTGAAGAAGTTCCGGACAAAATGTCTCCGCGACAAAAGGTCACGAGTCAAAATGGCCCTGCGTCCAAATTACCTGGTAAATACGGTTCCATGTGTGAAAAGCTTGAGATCGAAGCAAAAGTGGAAATCAGGCATGCAGAAGGGGATAGTATCCCCCTAGTAACTTGAAGTGTTTGTGCAAGAGAAGGAAAAATATCTGTAGTTATTGGTAACAAATAGTAAATTTGAATGGTGATATTAGTTTTGTTTTGTTGTTGAATGTTCTGCAACATTTGCTATCGCTTAAGTCATTCTCTGTCAAAGTTTACTTGTTCTTCCGACTTTCGGAGTTTGTATTCTTTGGACATAGCCTGATCAAACTTTAATTATTATTGACTTTCGCATTAGTTTTAAAAGTCAATTTCTACCCCTGGATTAAAGTATAGAGTGAAAATATTCTGCGGAAAAGCTAAGTTTAATATTACTGTTAGAAGACATATTGAATCTGTATACAGGGCATTGGGACAGAACAATAATTACGACATGCACGGACGCATTGCTTTGGAATGGATTTTTTCCTTCTGAATACTCATATCCTTATAGGAAATATACACTTAACACCACGTGTCATTTAAATCTACGCAACACTTGAATTCCTCCATATTGCATATCACTAAATATTGTTTTAAATGTAAAAGGTTATGATTTTACATTTCAGCCAAGGCCTGAATATTCTTACAAATGAGAATGTGAACTCATTTTTAATACATCATCTGTTTGGGACAGGGAGTGCAATGTTTGACATATGTATCGTGACAGGGCAGTAAAAAAAGAGACACATGGACGGAGGAAAAGAAAGCGTTACAATTGGGCATTTGTGTAGAAACACTGCTAAATGATTTAGTGTACATCATGGCAGACATCTTGAATTATGTATATTGTGTACCACACAATATTTTGAAATAGGTAAAGGTAGATGCGTGTCACATAAATTGAAGCTAGAATCTTCCTACAAACTACCTTCATCATCCGTTTCAAGAGCATCGGAGTATAATAAGCATATTACTTATTATTTCCGTAATCCTCCTGGCGAAAATACGCCACTATCATAAGAACCACGAGATGTCCTGGTGTTATTCATAGCCAAAAGCTCAACTAAAGAGATGAAGTGAATCCTATGCAAACTACAAGAAGGGTGCTGAAACAGCCCTACACACTTCTACTAGCTAATAGAAAAAAGGAGAACAAAAACAGCTACATGTTTTTTTCTTCTCAGTACTTATATCTTTATAGGGAATATATAATACTTGATACAGCATGTCATTTAAATCTACGCAGTAACTGACCTGCACCCACGAAAGTAATAAATATTCGTGAAAAGTAAATGCAAGGGAGTAGTTTCATGTTGCTGTTGTTTTCTTCCGTCTCAGGAACTGACCTTGATAGTTGTGCGACAACTACTGATGAGAAATGAATGAAATGATGGAATGAAGAAAGGGGAAAAGAGAGAACCCCGAGAAAACCCACGAGCACGGACAATGAAGGGTATTTACCACCATTTTAAGATACGTAAATTATTACATAATATACTTCAATAATAAATATGAGTTAAATGTTGATATCTTACACTCTTAGTGAACCTCTCGCGACTCGGAAGAATTCTCATAATTTCTATATAAAATTAGGAAGAAAGCTAAGGCATAAATTTATAAATCAATAAGAGAAATAATTCTTCGAGAATCAAAACGAGACGAGAATCCAACACCTAATTTAAGAGACAACAGGAGAAAACTTTTCTCGTCTCGTCTCGTGAGCAACACTACGCAAACGTAATGGTAACTAAATCAAGTTTTCCGTGTCACTAAGCAGGGAGAAGATTGATGGCTCAGTAGTACAGCCTTTACATTTGATGTGAGGACCATAATTCAATCCCAAATATAGTAGTGTTTCCCAAATAAGATTTTCTTGTCTCGTCAATTTTTATAGAATTATTGTCTCGTCTCGGTTTTCCAATAATTATTTATCTTATTTTTCGTCTCTATTATCTTAAAAGTTTTTCGCGTCTCCTCTTGTCTCGTAAATTAGTTTCTGGTCTCGATTGAGAAGCAATAATCTGCTAAATTTATGTTGCTTGATGGTAATTGAAGAGAGTACTACAAATCTGTTTTGAGATCAGCCCTATGTAATTGGGAGAGAGACGAAACTAAATGAAACAAAACGTGAATTTTAGCTTTTTTCTTGAGAACCGAGATTGTATGAGACGTAGATTGTAGATCTACAGTTTAAAGTAGAATTCGAACCCGACCTCTCATACAGAAAAGCCTCATGTGCTAGTCATTAGACCAACAATTGGGGATAGGGTAATAACATATATATATCAGTGATTATCGCGAAGTTTAGTAAGATTGTGGCTTAAGTCACTAAAAATTACATGATGTAACCAACACTCATAACAATTAGCGCGAACAGTGCCAAATCATCATAACCGAATTAAGTGTAGAGCTGAAAGGAAAGAAAAAACCTTCGCATTGAAATACTTTGACAGAATCCACATATATGAATTATCGTAATTATTATATAACGTGGAATTATATATACACAAAGTTGCAACATTATAATCACACTTTTTGTCTTTACACTGTGGAGTATGCAAAGGAATTTTGGGGTTTAACTTCTCGTAAGATATTATGGAAAAATTGATATATATTATGTTAGGATATATATTCAAAACTCACACTTTGTATTTCATATGAACTTCTAACTTTATTATATACAGTATGTTACCAGTCCTTCTTTTCCGTATTACTCTTATAAGCTCTCCTAGTAGAAGTTGCATACACACGTTTCGTGCGCGATGCCCTTTCACTCTTTATGCCCTAACATGTTTGTGATACCCCGAATTATGTGAGAGTTAAGAATCAGTGACAACACCAGAGCGGAGTTGGAGAACGGGTGTCCGTCCCATGTGACGACGTCTGCCCTAGGAGACAAATTATATTACGAAATAGTTGAAAAAATATAAAATTACCTTTTTCGTATACAAAAGGTAATTTTGTATGCCTCTCTCGATTTTTTCTGTTCTTCCGCTCACTCCCACCTAATTAATTAAAACTGCCATCGTCGCTGTTAAGAATGCTTCATTAGTTCCTGTGTCAATGTATCCGAATTTAAAATACTTTTCACTCATTGTTTTGTAGGTTAAGAAATAGTTACTGTCCCAGTAAAGCAATAGATGAAATTTACTTCACTATTGTTGACAGCGTAGGTATTGAAAAAATAGCCTGGAAACGCCTGCTAAATCGTAGTGTGAAATACGTTAACATGAAATGTGTTCAAATTCATATCCTCACATAATGTCTGATGGTTTCATAAGAATTTGTGATTAATTTTGAATTTTTTTTATTTTGACTAGGGAAATAACGTAGATATAGGGAGTAAAAGCACAGATTTGAAGCATCAATGCACTGTCATCTCTGAAAACATTCGTATTCCAGTTTTTCGATTTATTGTCTTACGTGTTAAATTAAGCTCCATAACATGTATCACTGATAACGTAGAACGTCTTACTTCTTAAAATTGCCTCCGTAGCCTATTTGTCAAAATATTCATCTCCAGCCATTATGTAGAGAGAAGAGAAAGAAAGAGATACAACATATGTAAGATTTATATGATTCACTAAGAGACTATAGGAATTAGAACCTCCGAGTTAAACACACGTAACAGAGTGACAGTGACGTCAAGAAATCTGAACTTTCAGAAACGTCCTAGACAGTGAAAATATAGTTAAAAATTGGACAAGGAATCAAATAATTTATCTTTCTTTTTCTTATATTCTACAATATTTCAGCATCCGAACATCTCCATCTAGGATTACCATATAAAGAGATGAGAGAAACATTAGAATTAAATCAGGAAAGAAAATTCTATTATACCTGACCTAAACTCGAACTCACAAACTTTGAATTTGAAAATAAGTGCCCCACCCACTGAGCTAGTAAGTGCTACCACTGCTTTTCACTCTTCAGGAATTTAACACGACCAGTTCGTAGGACACTTTTCTATTCCTAAATGTGTGCGTGAATTATTTCATTCGCTTCACTGACCTTATTAGAGAATGGAAACTGAATAGGCTGAACGTGAATAAGCTTCGCTATCGTAAAGCAAGGTCCATAATAAATGTAAATAAAGTACTCATTATATATACAAAACACAGAAGTATTTATTCCGTCTATAGAACAATATAATACAGTAACTAAGCAACATCATAATCACTAACGCCCAAAGGATTTTTTCCAGCGAGGGGGGGGGGGCAACAGCTCGATATAGAGTTACTAGATTTATTGACCTAAATATATATTAAGTTAAAAGTCATAACATTTATCATTGATAGTGTATATCGTCTTACTTTTCAAAATCACCGCTGTAGCCTATTTTTCAGAATATTCATTTCCAGACATGATATAGAGAGAAGAGAAAGAGAGATGTCCAGTGGTCTAATTAGTTTTACTCTGCCCTGGATCGATTCATTCGATTGGTGATCGATTTGCTCATACACCCTGCCCCACGCATTTCAGCTGCTGCGTTATGTATATCTCTCACTCACTCTCTCTCTCTCTCTCTCTCTGTATATATATATATATATACTAACAGTATACAAAGTTATTTTCATTAAGAAATCTAAGTTTTACTTATCTTTTTCCTAAGTTATCACTACATGACCTCAGCAAGCACATTTCTAGCTGTGGACAAAATATATATATATTTTGTTTCACTGAGGCTTCAGTCGTCTATTCTCAGTTGACCTTGCTAGGGGTCCGCGGGGGCTCAGTGGTAGGGTATTCACCTTTGGTGCATGGGGTCCGGGGTTTGATCCCAGCCCGTGTAAAGGGAACTTTGTGCTGGATAAACACCGTGTGCGTGGGTTTTGTCGGGGTTCTCCAGTTTCCTCCCACTTTCTTCATTCCACCATTTCATTCATTCTCATTGTTGCTGTCTCCTTTAGCCTAACCGGCATAATCGTAGGTCGTAAAACTTAAAGGTTGTATTTTTTTAGTTGATCTTGAGATCTCGTATCGACTAGGTGTTCGTGTCCGTGCGCTTTGCTGTTTTGATAGTGTCGGACCTCTGGGGTTGAAATTTTCCCCAGGATAGTACTTTCGCTATAAGTTTTCTGTATTACATTTTTTTCTGTGGTTTTCTTGGGGAGTGTTACAGAGATGTGTGCAGAACTCGAAACTAGTAGATCGTGCAGAAGGTGGTTTCTTGCAATTTTCTACAGAATATTGGACGTTGCATGCTTAAATAGTCTTGTGTTTTTACCATCTTTCCAAAGAACCAAGAAGTCTTCAGAGACGAGACTTCATGAGGCGAGACGCTATGACTCTCAATCAAGATCACCTGAAAGTAAGCGGCGAATGAGGGACACCTTCTCGTAGACTTCGACAGTCATTGTTACGTCCGTCAAGACCGTCCCGCAAACAGATTCTCCAGCTAAAAGGAAGAAATGTTCTATTTGTCTTCGAATTGATGACAAAAACATTCTTGAGTTTGTTCTGTGTGGAACCGAACTGTGCACAAGGGTCAATCAAGAAAAGTTACTATATGTACTGACTGTCAGTAGAACAACTAAAGTGTCTATATTTGTTCTGTGTCTTATGGATATGTGATTAAGACACATTTAGGGGTCGTCCACATATTACGGAACGAGGCAAGGGGGGAGGGGTTTCGGTCTTGCGTTACGAAGCGTGTCAAGGGGCGAGGAGGGGCTTTAGGTCTTCGTTAAGTAACACTTTTCTGCTATTTTTTTTATTCTCAGATTTGTATGCAATTTTTTAAACAGATAATGTTATTCAGTTCTTTTCTTTTTTTATGAATTAGCTACAATACCCGTTTTTCATACGGGGAGAATACGTTTCATTTTGGATATAAAGGACAAGAAAACTGTCACCATCAACTTAAGGACTCCAAAAACTATGGATTCGACAAAAATATCGGTCATATTCGATCATTTTTATATATCTTCCCTTCCCCAAGTTGCATGGCCAAATTTTAATTTAAAAGGCATGGAAAGTGTTACTGATCATCTCAGAGACTCCAAACACAATGGACTCGACTCTAATATCGGTCATTTTCGAACATTTTGTATATGCCATCCTCCCCTTTACCCAAATTGCGGGGTGAATTTGGATTTAAACTGCATCGTAAGTGTCACTGTTTATCTCAGCGACCCCGAAAGCTATGCATTTGACACTAACATCGGTCATTTTCGATCATTTTATATGTCCCCTTCCCCTAAGTTGCACCTTCAAAGTGAAATGATAAAAAAACAGGTCAGAACTTCATCTATGTTGAAAAATTTCAACGAGATCGGTCGGGTAGTTAAGAGTTTTTAAGTTACAAACATAGTCACTTTCATTTATATATATATATACATTGTTTTGGAAAATTGCGAACTATAGCTTATATAAATTGAATCATAGGGAAGAGATTCGAAGACGCACTAGACACCAGCATAAATGGTGGCGAATCCTGCATGTATTACAATACAATAAAACTCCGTTTTGTGGCTATCGCAGCATTGGGTTTAGGGAACACACTTTTCCGGAGTTAGTTGATAGTGTTTGATCGCTACCGCCTGAAAATGCCCTCATGTTCCCACTCGTATTGCTATTTCTGAGAATGTTATCTGAAACCTTTGATTTGAATCGTTACTCACTCTATTCTTCTAAGGGGTTTTGCATGGGAAACAGAAGAAATTCTTTTCCGTGAAATTATATTTTCCGCGATGGAATGATCCAGGATTTGTAGATCAAAATAAGATATTAAGAAACCCAATTCGTCGGATATTATCTCGTACTAAATTTTTTGATTTTTGAATTTGAATATTTCTGAAAAAATTGAGTTTATTCGCATTCTCGCACTGATTTAGAACAAGAAGAATATGAAAAGAGATAAACTGAAGCCCGAAGTCCAAAAAAGATGCTCGAAAGCTTGTTCACAAACGAGATGTCCCTGCTCCTTCACATGCCCAGCCACTTTGAATCTGTGGTCGACTTTGCATCGTCGACACTGGCGTACTTCAAATGCACGACGCATCTGGATCCCTGAAAAAGAGGTCGATGTTAGTTCATTAGATCCTGTTCCATCTTCATCTTCCTTGTCGGTATTTTCCAATTGTCATCATCTGACCGAAAAGGACAGGTGTAATCTCCTTGGAAAAACGACAGTAAGCAGTTTTGAAGAATTACGACTATTAATTAAGCAATCTTATGGGGTTAAAATATTATTACCATCCTACCATTTTCTAATACGTATCGGTACTTTGATTTATTTGCGAAAAGCACTACAACTATATTCAGATTAAAAGCATTTTGTAATAAAAGTTCCGCCATTAATAATAGTTTTTATTGTAATGACTCCCAAAGTAAGCAAAATTGCTGAAAAAACAAAAATCCAAAAGTGTTACGTAACGAACGCGGGAAGGGTTCAGCCTTGCGTTACGAAGTGTGACAAGGGGGAAGGAGAGGATAAAAGTTGTTCAAAAATAGCGTTACGTAATATGTGGATGGCCCCTTAAGACTAAACATTGTGTGTATTGATAGGTAGCCAAGCAGGACCGTAGCCAGTCCAAAAATATGAGGGGGCAGTAGAAGTTAGGGGACCGATACAAACCATATTATAGTTCATCACTATATTATAGTAGTTCATTTGCAAGCCTACCGTGACTATTTTAGGGGGCAGGGGCGTACGCAGGGGTTGGATCCTGGGGTCTGGACCTCCCCGAAATCCCGACTTTTTTGTAAATGTAGTCTACTTTTAGGTGCAATTTTAGGAATTTTCATATAATTTAGCCTCTAATTGTATTTGTACCCCACCCAAAACGCTTTAGGCCCATCTGGAAAAAATTCCTGCGTACGTCCTTGTTAGTGGACCAGTAAAATTTTGCGTGGCCCGGCACCTAGTCTCCCTGTGGATACGGGCCTGTAGCCAAGCAACTGGTAAAACACAAAAGCATCAATTGGCAGTTTTTTGAATGACAAGTTACATTTTCTCAGCACTAATAATTGAATGTTTTCCATACATGAAAATAAGTTTATTTTCATACTTTTGAAAATATTTTTTGTCCCCAAAACTAGTTAAATCCATTAAAGTATAGCACTAGTAAACGGTCCACAATCAACTGCCAATGGTAATACGTTTTAACATATTTTAATTTGAAAACAAATAATGGGGTTAAATCTGACCCCACGATAGTACTTATGCAGTATAAAAATAACGATATTAGTGAAGAGTTAATACGAATTATGTTAATGCAAAATTAAATTAAAATAATTTATTGTACATAATCTAATTTAAGAAAAATAACTATAATAATAAAATTAAATAATGCAATAATAAAAAGATGGTAATAAAAACTTATGGCAATCCTGGACTCTCTTGTGTTAAGGTGATCTGGTACCCCTAGCAACCTTGAAAGTTAGTCCATTTAAAAAGCATTGCAAAGTTTTTCACTATTTTCTTCTTTATTATTAAAGTTACAAACGTCAAAATTTGAACAAACCTAGAGGAGACACATATCTATGCCTTGTGTGTTTAGATTTTGAAAAAAACACAGTAAGGAAACTTTTATCTTTAACTTTGAAAACATGGCAACACTAAGATCTGAACTCCCTGCGACGGTATAGTTTTTCCTTTCCGCCCGAGTCGAGCGGCAAGTTCAGTTCTCTGCCTCGCTCAAGTTGTTCCAATGAGGTGACTCATAAACAGCGGTACAACCGAAACCTTCTTTTCTCATCTCTCTCCCTCTCTCTTTTTTTTCTTTCTTTTCATTTTGCGAATTCCTGGAAGGGTAGTTGTCACTTGTCAGCTTACCATTTCCGCAAAATAACATAGTATAGATGTCAGTTTGTGATCTTTGAGAAAGATTATAGAAAAAATATTGTTGGAATCAATCTAGGACAAAATTACCCTTTGAAAGCGAGGTCAAAACCCTCTCTTCAGAAATAATTGAAAGATATTTACATGAATAATTTTTGAGGGACATATGATCAAGTTAAATGGCATGTGGGCAAAATTCCTGGGGCCCGCTTTTTTAAAAATCACTTTCGTTCTTTGTTGCCTGTCCACATGGCCACTTCTATACTATTCCCTACAACTTTTTTTAATTTTTCATGCACATATGTCCGGTGACAATACAATATTGTATAAATTACCATATACTCATGTGTAATGTCTATATCTCTCTTTTCTTGGAAGCGGAGAAGGAAAAAAAAATATAGATCCATGTAATGTTCACACTAACATTTCCTAATTTTAGATTTTTTTTCTAATAAATGAAGTTCGCAAGGCGCCTGAAGGCTGTGAGATTCTACCTGGGTATCATGTGCATAGATACACCCTCGATCAAATTCGTGCGAAATATCTTGTGCAAACTTTCATTGAGAGTTCGAACAGAAGAGAACCAAGTTTGATAAAGCTGGGTAACGGCTCACGCAACATTTTATGTTCTTGTAAGTAAATGATGTTGGCTTATTTTAAAATTGAGCATGATTAGGGATGCGCACGAGACAAGATTTGTAGTTGTCTCGTCTCGAAAATTTGCTGTAAAAGTGATGTCTCGACTCGAAAAATGTATATTTCTCTATTGGAAGAGCCGTGTCTCGACTCGTCTCGTGCGCATCCCTAAGCATGATTTAGTAGTAAATTTATTTTGCATTATACAAATTTGTTTAAATTATGTAATATCTGTGAAAACCTTGTTGACCAGGCTCGCAACCAGCCACTGAAGTTTGGGGAGCATAAATATGCTAGGGGGCAATCGTAACAATTCTGGGTCTCCGTATCAATGTCATACGGATGCATTGTGGTTTGAGGGGCTAAAAAATTTAGGAAGGGAGCAGGCCCCCTAACCCCCGCCGTAGTTGCACAACTATGTAAGTAGATTCCCCAGTACCGGTACTTTATTTCACAAAATAAACACCACTACTTTATTTCGAAAAAAAAATCTTCACTACGTTATATAAAAATTGGATAACTCGACGGGTCAGTGTGCGAATTGAATATTTTTCCCAGGGCGGATGAATTTCACTCATATACGCACTCAGCCATCACACACGTAAGAGTGGGAAAAAGTTATTCCTGTCTGGAATGAAAATTTTCTCTGGCAGGGGGATAAAAATTTCTCAGAGGAGAAATCCCTGGCATCCCCTCGTCAATTAGCACACTAGGACGGGCCTCTCACAATTTATAAGGAAATCGACGCAAAAGGCTGTAAGATGACATTTTTCATACCTTTTCTTTTCATATGACATATTTTCGACTCCAGACGACACAGGGACGGATCCAGGATGGATTCCTGAGGGATGGGGTAGAGGGGAGTTGTAACACTGCTACTTAGGGTTATTTTAGTTTTATTATGTACAGACTTGAACTTTTGCATCACTGGTGCTTGTGCCATTGGAGGTGGCGAACGACTCTTCCCTCAGGATCCGCCTGGAATGAAAATTTTCTCTGGCAGGGGGATAAAAATTATAAGGAAATCGTCCTACAAGTCTCTATGCCATTCCTACAGGATAAAATAAGATACGCAAGAATGTTTTCCACTTATGTTTGAAGGCATACGCGTAGCCAAAAATATTCGTTAGTCGGGTTTAAATATAGAGCCCATAATAATAATAATAATAATAATAATAATAATAATAATAATAATAATAATAATAATAATAATAATAATAATAATAATAATATCCGCTTAGTATTGTGTTTCGTAGAATAGACATAGACTTCTTCCTCTGACACTGTCCGTCTCCATATAAACATTTCCCCACTCCCACCCCCACATCTTTAGATTCCAATCAGTCTCGGTGGTCCGTCTCTCTGTTTATTGTTAATTTCACTGGAATGCATTTCTTTATAGTCTTCAATCTTTGCATAAAATTAACAGTCCTCCCCTAAAAGATGTGTGGTGTAGTGTGCGACGCAATACTTCCCTCTGGGAAACCCTGGAAATGTACGTATTGCAATCGGGCATCTCACCTGAGTCTCCCGTTTAATCAGTAAGTACGCTGGGAATTTTATTTTGTGAGGTGTTCAAAACCCAAGAGGGAGAGCATTTAGAATAGTGATACATATTTTTACAGAAACGCAAAGGAAGCAATATATTTTGTTACTCCCAGGGATGTGTGTAAAGAAAGTTTGGTTGGCGTTAGGGGGTGTTTATGAGGTTGGGAAAGATTTTAAACAAAGAAACTTCATTTCCTAGCCTTCTCTGGATTACAGGGGTGCCCACAGTCAGGTTTTGGGGCACAGGTTGCACCTATGATTTTTTTTTAGAGGAGGGACATAATTTGTCATTGAAAGTGGAACAATCGAATTTTAATTATACCACAATGATGCTTTTATGAACACGAGTGGCGTATTTAGAAATTTGTTTCGGGAAGAGGTATGCACAATACGAGAATAAGCACTTATATTTTTCCTTTTAGGTGCCGACAAATTTTAATGAAGTTGGGAATATAACAAATTTATTTCGGGGGGGGGGGGCTTGAGCTCGATAGCCACCGACTGATGAACACTAAGTATGAAGGAGAACTTAGCATGAATAACATTTTTAAATAAGTAATTGTCATAATAAAGAATGGTAAATTTGGGGGGAGGGCAGTAAATGGGAAGAATGGTAACCTTCAGGGGACCTCTGCCTGGGTGTGTATATTCTCTACTCATTTACATTTTCTAAACATTTGTGATGTGTCGTCGTACGTATATGTAAGCCACTTCTCCACACAGGAAGATTGTTGTTGATCCAAGATGAAAGCTAAAATCTTCTCATTTCAATAGATATGAAAGGAGGGATTACAACCTGTACCAACACATCTTAAAGTACACCACTGTTTGAAAGTATTTCTTTACTAATGTACATACTTTCCAAGAACTTCAGTCTGATGTGTTAGGTCCTATGTATCGTTTCTAGCTATTTATCATTTTTAGAAAATATTTTTTCTGTATTTATATGCTTATCTCTCTCTCTCTCTCTCTCTCTCTCTCTACTATATATATATATATATATATATATATATATATATATATATATATATATATATATATATATATATATATATATTACTTCTATCTGTTTACCTGTCTATCAACCGTCCGATTTATCATCTTTCATTCAACATTCAAATACTGCATTGAAATAAAGGTATATAGCAACGGAAGAAATAACCACAGAAATATGAAACACAATAGCACTTCTTTCTTCTTTTTTCTTATGTTACTGAAGCCGAAAGTCGTGCGATATTTTTCCTCGGTCGGCAGGAATATCTCGCTTTCCGTTGTCTTTTCACGGCGCAGATATTTGTAATACTATCCCTCCTGCTGTCACTCATAAAGTGATTATCCGTCGATATTCACATTTCAAGCAACCACGACTCGAAGGACAGGCAGAAAGACGACCGCTAAACGCGGACAGGGAGGTTCATACAGGAGTCAATAGAAATTTCAACAAAAGGAGACACCAACTCAAAATTTGAGTGGGAGGGTTACATCTGCGTTGCCAAGTTTTTAAAGTCAAACATGGAAGCTTTTTTACTGTGTTTTTTTTTAAATCTAAAACACACAAGGCATAGATATGTGTCTCCTCTAGGTTTGTTCAAATTTTGACGTTTGTAACTTTAATAATAAAGAAGAAAATAGTGAAAAACTTTGCAATGCTTTTTAAATGGACTAACTATCAAGGTTGCTAGGGGGTACCAGATCACCTTAAACAACATCTCTTTCCTCAATGCTCCCTCCAGAAGGTCGATAAATACGTATTATGAAGCACTCCAGTTCACATTTTTGGTTAGCCAACCACATACCGAGAAATGCCTCAACTTTATTTTTCAGACCTGCCCCCCCCCCTCAAAAATTAATGGATCTGTCCCCGATATTGGTTTTGCCAGTTAACTGATAATAGTCATATCGTACCTTTTGAAATGTTTTCAAACACTTTTTGCATAAGGAACAGTTTTCCGTATTCTATATTTTTCTTTTCTTTCCTTTTTTTCGCCCTTTTACTGTGTTGGAAAGGGACACTGAGTATAAGCAGTCGTAGCATAATAATCACTCTACGTGAGCAGTGTTTGGCAAACGCTATGTGACAACAGCCAGCAGCTCTGAAGTTGAATGTTTTCAAGGCCAAGGCCAACGGCACATTCTGACAAGTACATTGTCGCGTCACTCACCCTTAGGAAGTGAGTATGCCACACCAGTTGCACTGTGTGTTTCAGTATGATACTGAGATATTTCTTTGGCAGGAAAATAGTTTTGTAAGGAACCAAAGACGACTGAATATAAAACATTTAAAAGGTGTACTCGGCCTGCAAGACTTACATGCCGGGCTTTACTTCGATGCATAAGGACAACCACTACCACAGTACATGTTGTGGTACGGAAGTTGTAGTCTACGTGTCTGCTATGCGACGTTGCCGAGTTTCGCCTAATATTTTGGTGCGATCAGTAAAACGAAAAAAAAAACAATACACATGTTGGTCAGCTGAGTTTATACACATCAGGCTTGATTTTGTTTGTTGAACAGCACCTGAAATCCACTCATAATTCGATATGAGGGTTTCAACATGTGACAGTTCTTGTGGATTGTTAACTCCTTGCAGTTCTATTACCTATTTTTTAGCTACTAAAGTAGTGTCTTCATTATTCGATTAAAAAAGAACCAATAAAGCTTTTTGCTTTGGCTCTTTTGCTTTTTCAAGTTTAGAGGCATTGTAGAACTCCTTATGTATGGTTTCAAGCCTTTCTGCGTTGAGACATAAAAGGTGATGACGTCATGACATTAAAAAATATTTTGTCGTTAGGCTTGTATTTATTTATTTATTTTTAATGGTGGACTTACTTTTGCACCTAGGGGATTGAAATTTTGCACACACATTCAGTCCACCGAGCAGTATTTATCATATATTTCAGATCTCTGCGTTAACACATGGGGGCCATAGGGGCAAAAAAGTAAAAAAAAAAAGTATTTTTTAACCAAAAAATCATTTTTCTCGCAAATTTTACGCCTTAGATGCACGATGGAGACATGTGAATGGCATCGTTTGAAAGACAGTTCTATTCTGAAGAGAATTATGTACGACACACGATCCAAGGATAAATGCGGATGTCTCAACGAAATTTCTATACTGGATCCTGTTTTATATTATTTTTTGGCAGGCTTAGGTTTGCACCTAGAAGATTGGAATTTTGCCCAATATTCACTCTACCGAATAGTATTTACCAGATTTTTTCAGATCTCTGCGTTAAAACAGGGAGGTCCAGAGGGGCAAAAAATTTTAAAAGGATATTTTAACGAAAAATCCCTTTCTTCGCAATTCTCCCGCCTTAGATACATGATAGAGACATCTGAATGGTACCGTTTGAAAGGCCTATTCTCAAGAGAATGATGGTGAACCATGATCCTACAATAAACACGGATGTCTCAGGAAATCTTTTGCCGCAAGGTCTTTTGCGGTAGTCTGGCTCATTGTCGGGATTATTGATAAATTAAATACTTTTACTGCCATTACTATTCAAGATATAAACTTGAAATTTTGTACACACATATAGTATTTTTAGTTGTTTTCCAGGTGTGTGCGTTTACACGGGGATCCTAAGGGGCTCATTTCCTTTAAAAACAATCAGAGAAAAATTCTGATTTCTCAAAATTTCTTACTTCAAGGGCACAATAGGGAAATGTAAATGGTATACTCCGATCCAAAAAGATTGCGACAGCTAACGCTGTGCAGTTAGGCCACCAAATATACACCATCTTATCCAATGTTCGTGTCAGGTAAAGAAACCCCTCTCTCACTTCCTTTCTTCTCTCCCATTCTAAACTTAGATAACAACATGAGCGCAATTCTTATTTCAAACTATACATGTCTTAGTTTAGATAAAATTAAATAACAAAAGCGAGACAAAAAAAAATTCACAGGTTGATCTAGGGAGAAAATGAAACACCCAAGATGAAAAATTGAAAAAAATAAAAGTCTACTACACAGAGATTCAGAAATGAGGCAGAGAGAGAGAGAGAGAAAGCCGAGGAGTAGAAGAAAAAGAAAAGGGAGAAAAGATGAAACTGTGGAATTCAAACGTAGTAAGGAAACAACCTAACATTATAAAGTTCCGTTTCCAGAAATCCAACAGTAATATAGAAATAACGATTCTCTTTACATTTTTTCAGAACTAATCGGATATATACAGGATGTTTTAAACATTCATTATGTCAGTCTCACGGTGGATAGCGTACTCAATTTCAAATGGAACTGTAGATCTCCGTGACACATCTAGGATAATGTCAAAAGTTTAACACACATGCTTTGCTTCCCCGTGGTTCGATTCCAGTTTCGGTAATGTTCCTGCCGGACTGATCCAAAATACATTCTAAAACATCTAGTGGATAGCGTTGGTCATATCCTCCATTTCAAACTACTAGTGGAAAGTGAACGAAAAAAAACGAAAAGAAAAGAGAAAGCAAGAGAAAATTGATGAGTGCTATTTTATTGATAAATATCTATCAGATGTAAAACGTATTAAAAGTCCAAAGTCTATCGCAATGAAAAGTTACAAATGTCCGAAAGGAAAACTTTATATCTCTCATAGATGTAGAATGTTTGAAATTTCAACGTGAATATAACACATTATAGGATGGGAACAAATATTGTGTCGAAATAGTATAAACAAAAATTTGTTCTTAAATAACCAAAGAGGTACAATTTTCTAGTCTTTTCCGAAGATTTATCTGTTCCGAACATCCAGCATTGTTTCTATCTCTTCCGAATATAACGTAATTTGCACTGATAGAATGAACACTCTAAGAGGTCAAACGGTTCATCGTGTCAGTCGGATGGTGTTGATTAGGTTATAGACCAGCACTGGGTCGAGGATTCAAATCTGTAGTGACCCGGTAATTCCAATGAGACTCGGTAACGCAGAGGATAAACAGTATTTCTGTCAGAGATGACCAGGACCTTTGATGTTATCCCCAGAGCAGGAAAAACACAACACCGAAATTAACAGTTAATTACGTTCTCCGTCCACGTTTAACGGGATTCTTCTCCGTTCCAACTTTGGAATATGAAGTGTATCTATGTGTGAGAGGGAGAGAGGGAGGAAAGTGAAAGATTCAAAGACAGAAAAGGGAAACGTCAAGAAAGAGAGAGAAGGACGGGACGAATATAAATATGCAGCATACTTATTATTGCAGTTTATGATACAGAATGCACACACTGTTTACTCTATGTATCCCCAGTGATGCCTTGTAAGTTCTCCATCAGAAGATGAATCTCTGTTTGCAGTCATTATTTTATGCGAAAAAATCATACTACTTGATGGGGAATCGAACCAAGCTTTTCCATTTGGAAGTCCGACACGCTACTACTACAGATTGCTTTAGACAAATTTTGTTTAACAAATATTGTAGTGTTTCTTTCTGAGAACGATAACACGAAAAGCACATACTGCAGATCAGGGATAACTTTGTAATGTCCTGGTAAATCCCTTGCCCTTTCCAAACCAACATTCGTAAATCGTCTCTATGATGATACAGGTGTTTGCTTTCACATTCGTACGTATTGCTTGTCCAGTATGATAAGGAGATTTTTCGCAATCACATTGTAAAGATATTAACTTTTTCGTGAATAAGATTTTGAATTCATGTTAGATAGCCGTATTAGTCATAAGGCCATTGCGTTACCCCTACACTATCATGACACCTGAAATTAAAAGCCAAATATTACTTACTTTAGCTCTGTTCTTTGCAACGAATCAAAGTGCACAACGAAATGTATTTATTCGACGGCCTATAGACAAATTAGTGCCAACTAACAAAGGAAATGCATACAATCCACGAAAAATTACAGAGGTAAATCATATTTTTCAGACATTTCGTCGTGCAAGTTCAAAGGTACGTGAATAATAATAATAATAATAATAATAATAATAATAATAATAATAATAATAATAATAATAATAATAATAATAACTCTATGGCCTATGGAACCCGGAGGTTCAATGCCGCGTTCACAATACCTCTCCACAGACTCTATCCTTAGCTAACTGCATCCAGTTTCTACTTTGTATTCCAATCTCTGCGAGATCCATTTTAATATTGTACTCCCATTTCCGCCTACGTCTTCCTAATGGTAGTTATCCGATTGGCCTTCCAGTCAAGACTTTGAAAGCGTTTCTACTTTCTTCCATTCTAGCTACATGACCCGCCCACCTAAGCTTCCTAGACTTGACGACCCTCACAATGTTGGGTAACCATATAAATTATGTAGTTCCTCGTTATGAAGTTTCCGTTATTCCGCATTCCTCTTGCTCTTGGGTCCGAATATTCGTCTCAGGATCTTGTTCTCAAATACTTTCAGTCTATGCTCTTCCCTCAGATTAAGTGACCATCTTTCGCAGCCATACAAAACAACAGGCATGATTATCGTTTTGTATATTTTAAGCTTCAAATTCCTCGACAGAATTCACGACGACAAGAGATTTTGAACCAAATAGTAACACGTATTCCCTGCTTTTAGTAGACATTTAATTTCTCCGTGAATATAATTTTCCTCTATTAATATTGATCCTAGATATTTGAAACTATCCACTTTATCAAAAGTATTATTTAATATTTTAACGCATCCATAATTTGCTGTATTCCGGTAACGACACACTTCCATGTATTTAGTTTTTTCTGCATTTACTTCTAAGCGCATGTCCGTTCAAGCGTTTAATAACATCTCTGCATTTCTTCCTATTGTTCTCCTATCATCATCTATTAAATTTACGTCATAACCATATGTCATAACATGGTGAATACCCTTCAAATTTAGGCCCTGGTTGGTATCTTTGATTTTCCTTATAGCGTATTCTAGAACGAAGTTAAATAATAATGGTGACAACGCATCTCCTCGTTTCAGGCCATTTTCGACGTGAAAGCTGGTGGACAAAAATTTTCCTACCCGGACATTACTTTGGGATTCATTTAAACATATCTTAATTAATCTAATTAGCTTTCTCGGTATTCCAAGTTCTGTAAGAACGTTGTATATTGTTTCTCTCCTAAAAAATTCGTACGTCCTTCCAAAGTCAATAAATAGTTGATATACCGGGATATCGTATTCCCACTTTTTTTCGAGTATTTGGCGAATGGTAAATATTTGGTCGATAATTGATCGATTTCGTCTAAATTCGCGCTGATAGTCTCCAATTATTACATCTGCGTATGGGGTCAGTCTTGGTAATAGAATATTTGAAAGAATTTTATAGGATGTTGACAGAGGAGAAATTCCTCAATAATTGTTGCAATTAGTTTTGTCGCCTTTTTTGTGAATTGGAACAATGATTGATTCTTTCCACTCTTGTGGCAATTCTTAGCTGTTCCAGATAAGGAGAATGAGTTTGTGTATCTTGTTCCAGAATTTTTCGCCTCCAGCTAAAATTAACTCAGCCGGATTTTCGTTTATACTTGGAGATTTGTGTTTCTTTAATTTCTTTATAGCGGTTTCTACTTCTATTTGCTTGGGTTCTGGAATATAGGGTTCTGCGGTGTGTATCTCCTTTTCTCCACGCACACTAATTTTTGGTTGCGTGTGAAGCAAAGCGTGAAAAAAATCTTTCCATCAATTTAAGATGCTATCCGTGTCAGTGCGAACTGTACCGTCAGATTTCTTTAATATATAAGCACGAGGTTGATATGATAGCCTTTCTTAAATTCGTTGATTCCCTTATACATGTCCCGGATGTTTTATTTTTACTATTAGCTTCAAGTTCCTTAATTTTAGCTTTCAGCAACTCGTGTTTCTTTGTTCTAAAACTTTTGGAAGTTTCCCGCCTGATATCTGCGAAATTTTGTTCAGTTATTTCTTTCGAATTTTGTGGCCAGCGTAAGTTTGCCTGTTTTCTCTTGTGTGCTAGTTTTATGCATTCCTGGTCGAACCATGGTTTTTTCATACGTATTACCGCGTGTCCCAAGTTTTCTTTTGCTGAAATTTTAATGCTATCTCTAATTTCAATCCAGGTATCCTCGACACTAGTGCACTCCGAATCTTCTAAAGTCGAGAATCTATTCGAAACTTCAATCTGGTGTTTCTCTCTTACCTGGCTCTCTTCCGATTTCTTTAAATTGAATCTCTCCGTTTTCGGACAATGAATATTTCCTTTATTCGACGATAACCTCTCTCGTATTGTCGCTGCTGCCAGGTAGTTGTCAGTGTCACAATCAGCCCCTCTAAATTACCGGACATCAATTATGCTAGATTGCCTTCTTCTATCTACTAAAACGTGATCAATTTGATTGAGTGTTTTCTCGTCTGGTGATGTCCAAGTGTATTTATGAATGTCGCGATGTGGGAATTTTGTACTCTTCACGATTAGGGTTTTGGATGTTGCAAAGTTCACGAGTCTAACACCGTTGTCATTACTTTCCTTATGCAGACTTTCGTTCCCTATAATCGGTTTGAAAATATCCTCTCGTCCTACCTTCGCATTGAAATCCCCTAATAGAATTTTCATGTGGTATCGCTGCAGTTGGTCAAATATCCGTTCCACTTCTTCGTAAAAACTGCCTTTTATATCGTCATCCATATCTTCAGTTGGGACATGTACATTTAAAACAATAATATCACACCACCGTCCCTTAAGAGTAATAAAAGAAAGTCTGTCAGTAACAAATTCAACCCGTTTAATTCCTGGTAATATACGTTGATGAACGAAAAACCCTGTTCCTAACTGGTGATTTTTATTTCCTTCCCCGTAAAAGAACGTAAAATCTCCGGAATTAACAGATCCATTTCCTTCCCACCTAACTTTCTAAACTCCTACTACGTCCATCCTGTATTTCTCTAACTCACTCGTTACGGATTTTAAGAAGCCTGCCCTATAAAGACTCCTAATATTCCATGTTCCAAATCTCATGTCCATTGTCTTTTGCTGAGGTCCTGCCAAGTTATCAGTTCTTGTCCGAGGCTTTTGTGAATATTTCTGAACAAACGCTTCTTTTTACAGGATGAGGTTGTTAGCCCAACCCAAATCCCCAATCTGGAGGACCACTCGTTGTCGGCTGTCCCCGAATACTTATTCAGCTAACCTCTATATCTTAAGGTCTTCTCCTCGATCCGCAACCTCAGGACGCGCCATGCCGTGGTGACAGGAACGCACATTACACGGAATAATAATAATAATAATAATAATAATAATAATAATAATAATAATAATAATAATAATAATAATAATAAATGTAAACAATCACAGTATAGTAGTCTATTACTATTACTATTATTATTATTATTATTATTATTAGCATCAATTACCCGATTCGTTGAGTTAAATTGAGAAAACATAGTAATATGGTCCGTTACTCAGTCACTGTTTAGTATTACTAAAGCCCTCTTTGATATCTGCCATTTTCGATGAGTTTTATATATCCCCTCTAAACCCTATGTTGTGAGGCACCGCACCTGCAGTGTCATTGTTGATCTCAGCGAGCTGGAAAACTACGAACTCGACACTGATATTGGTTATTTCGATCAGTTTTATGTCTCCCCCTCCTCCCAGTTGAGGGACTGAACATGGATTTAAACATTATCAGATGTGTCACTGTTAATCTCAGCGACTCCAAAAATTATAGATTCGCCACTTATACCAGTCATTTTACGTTCTTTGTTAAATGTCGCTCTCCATCTCTTAAGTTCCGCCGTTAAAGCGATATGACAGAAACGATCTCAGGTTCGAACTTCATCTAGGTTGAAAATTTGATCAAGATTGGTTTGGGGGTTCAAGAGTCATTAAGTTTTATTTTATTTATTTATTTTATTTATTTACATATCTCCCACTCCCCTCCCCAAGTTCAGCCGTTAAAGTGAAATGAAAAAAATCATCTCAAGCCCAAACCTCACCTATGTTACAAATTTGTTCGTGATTAATCCTTTGTTCCATAAGCTATCAAGTTTTATTTATACCTTTTAACTTCTCCCTCCCTCAACAACATTTGTGTTGAAAATTTGATCGAGATTTATCGGGTGGTTCAAGAGTGATGCAGTCACAAAGACAGCCACTTTCATTTTCAGTTTGTTTCCATGTTTCTCCCTCTCTAATGCCCCTATGTTGCACCGTCAAACTGAAATGACAAATTCGTCCGAGATCTGAACCTTATATATTTTGATAGCTTGAGAGGTCGGTCTGGTGGTTCAAGAGTTATTATTACGTTTTATTCGTTTTTATATATCAACCCTCATCCCCTACTTCTTCTCCTAAGATTTACGGTTAAAATGAAATATAAAAAAGCTTCCCAGGCCTGAAAACTACCAATGTTGAAAATTTGATCGACATTGCTCAGCTAGATCAAGAGATTACGAGCCACACACATAGTTACTTTCAATTTTATAATATAGGTTATTGTTATTATTATTATTATTATTATTATTATTATTAATAATAATAATAATAATATATTTGCGTACTTTTTAACTTGCGCGGAGATATTACAGCAAAATATGTTTTATTTTTATTTTTTCCCTCGATTTTATGTTTTTTTATCAGTTGGAACTTATTTCTTTCTAGGCCGTCGAACAAATCAATTTAGTTGTGCACTTTGATGCAAATAAAGTTTCAGGAAGAAGCGAATTCGTTCCAAACATCAGGGCTAAAGTAAGTAATATTTGGCTTGTAATTTTTGGTGACATGATGGTGTCGGAATCGCATTATGAATAATACAGCTTTCTAACATAGGTTCAAATCGTGTTCACGCCGAAGTTCATTTTTTACAAAGTGATTGTAAAGAATCGACTTATCATAGCGGACGAATATGAAAGCAAACACTGTATCATCATAGAGACGATTTACGAATGTTGGTTAGGAAAGGAAAAGGGAATTACAAGGACATTCCAAAGATGTCATTGATCTGCAGTATGCACTTCTCGTGTTTTCGTTATCAGAATGAAACACTACATCAACTGTTAAACAAAGTATGGCTAAACAATCGGCGATGTAGTGGTAACGTATGAGACTTCAAAATGGAAAATCTTCGTTCGACTCCCCATCAGGTAGTATGATTTTTTCGCATAAAATAATGACTGCAAACAGAGATTCATCTTCTGATGGAGAACCTACAAGGCATCACTGGCGATACATAGAGTAAACAGTGTGTGCGTTCTGTATCATAAACTGCAATAATAAGTATGCTGCATATTTATATTCTTCCCGTCCCTCTCTCTCTTTCTTGACGTTTCCCTATCCTGTCTTTGCATCTTTCACTTCTTTCCCTCTCTCCCTCTCACACATACATACACTTCATATTCCAAAGTTGGAACGGCGAAGAATCCCGTTATACGTGGTCCGGAGAATATAATTAACTGTTAACTTCGCGTCGTGTTTTTCCTGCTCTGGGGATAACATCTCCAATCCTTGTCATCTCTGACAGAAGCACAGTTTAAACGTAGGGGAATAAGTAAATTCTTTTTTTAACCACTGGGTTACCGAGTCTCATTCGACTTACCGGGTCACTACGGATTTCAATCTTCGACCCAGTCGTGGTCTATAACCTAACCAACATCAGCAGACTGACTCTATGATCCGTTTGAGCTCTTACAGAGTTGATTCTATCTGTGCAAATTACGTCATATTCGGAAGAGATTAAATAAATGCTGGATGTTCGAAACAGATAAATCTTCGGAAAAGACTAGAAAATAGTACCTGTTTGGTTATTTGAAAACAAAATTTTATTTATACTAGTTTGACACAATATTTGTTCCCATCCTATAATTCAATGTGTTTCATTCACGTTGAAATTTCAAACATGATATATCTATGAGAGACATAAACTTTTGCTTTCCAAGGTTTGTAACTTTTCATTGCGATACAGTTTGGACTTTTATTGTATTTTATATCTGATAGATACATCAATAAAATATAACTCTTCCATTTTCTTTTTCTTTCTTTCTTTCCCTTTTCTTTTCTTTTCAATTTTTTCGTTCAATTTGCATTATTAGTATTCTCAAAACGAGGATCTGACCAACGCTATCTACTGGGTATATAAGAATGTATTTTGAATCAGTACGTCCAATGAACACTATAGAATTTGCAATCGAACCACGCGGAAACAGAGCATGTGTGTTAAACTTTTGACATTATCCTAAATGTGTCTCGGAGATCAATTCCACTTAAAATTGAGTATGCTATCCATTATGAGGGTAACATAATAAATGTTTAAAGCATCCTCCGTATGTTCGAATAGTTCTGAAAAAAATATGTAAAAAAAAAGTTATTTCAATATTACTGTTGGATTTCTGGAAACGGAACTTTATAATGTTAGGCTCTTTTCTTGCTACGTTTGAATTCCACAGTTTCATCTGTTGTCCGTTTTATTTTTCTTCTTTTTCTTTCCTCTTCTCTCTCTCGCTCTGTGCCTCATTTCTGAATCTCTGTGTGATAGACATTCATTGGTTTCAATTTTTCATTGTGTGTGTTTCAGTTTCTCCCTACATCAACCTATGAATCTTATTTCGTCTCGGTTTTGCTAAACTAATACATGTGTAGTTTGAGATTAGAAATTGGCTCATGTTTTTAGCTAATTTTTGTATGGGAATGAAGGAAGGAGGTGAGAGAGAGTTTCTTTACCTGGCACCATTATGTGGTAAGAAGGTGTATATTTGGTGGCCTAACTGCACGCCGTTAGCTGTCGCAATTTTTTGATGCGGAGTGTACCATTTGAAAGGCTGCTTTTTTGTTAAAAAAACGAGGTATGAAGCATGACCCTAGGATAAATAGGGATGATGCTGTAGTTGCATGACTGAATGTCTATAATTTACTTTTAAACATAGGACATCTTGTAAAACAGAGCACACTCTGTCTCAAAGAGATTATGTGTCACAAACGAGTTCACATTTTCATTTGTGGGAATATTCAAGTCTAAGTTAAAGTCTAAAATTTAACTTTTTGCATTTAAAAATATTATGTGATATGCAATATGGCGGAATACAAGATGGGTTCGAAGGTGAGCCCGCTCCAAATCAATGCAATAATACCAATTGTAACATTTATTTTGCCTCCATCTACGCATGTTGTTATTATTGTTCTGTCCCAGTACTTTTGAATAACCCTGCGTACAGCTCCCATGTGTCCTCTCACAGCAAAACTAAACTAATCTTTCTCACAGAATATTTTTCATACTAACTTTTATCCAGGGCTAGAAATGGAATTTTGGAACTAAGGGGAAAGTCAATAATAGATAAAATTTGATTAGGCTATGTCATGAGAATACAAATCCAGAAACACGAGTGTGAAACCGAACTTTCATAGAGAATGACTTAAGCAATACCGATTGTTGCATAACAATCAACAACCATACAAAACTTATATCACCATCCAAATTTCCGATTTGTTACTAATAATTACAGATATTTTTCTTTGTTTTGCACAAACACTTCAACTTACCAAAATGATAATATACACTTGTGCATGTCTGATTTCCACTCTTACCTTGATTTCAGGCTTTTTAGCCGTGGAACCAGACCTTCTGACGCGGGGACTCTTTCACATGGGCCTATTTTAAGCGGGAAATTTTAACCTCAAACCCTATTGGCACGGGGCCGTTTTGACTTGGACCCTTTTGTCGCCGGTCCCTTTTGATAGGGGTACTTTTTCCTCGGGCATTTCTGTCTTCGTCTTTTTGTCCGTGCCCTATAGAACTATATATACACACATATATATATATATATATATATATATATATATATATATATATATATATATAGATAGATAGATAGATAGATAGATAGATAGATAGATATGCTTCAACCAGCTGAAATGCGTGGTGCAGCGCAGGGAGCAGGTATGACTAAATAGATGATCAATGATCAGGGCGCAATAAAATTAGTTACACCGCTGGTCATATCTCTTTCTCTTGATTTCCACTCCTGATCTCAGACTTTTTCGCCGTGGAATTGTATTTACCGAGCCTTTTTGACTAGTGTCTTTTTGTCGGGGAGCTCTTTCGATTCTGCCATTCTGACGCGTGACCATTTTGAGAAGTGCTGTTTTGATGCGGAGTTCTCTTTGACCCCGGCTTTTTTGTCATAGGACCCCTTTGGCTCGGGCTCTTTTCTCGCGAGACCTTTGGGCCCGGGCCCTTTTGATGAGGGCCGTTTTGGCTTCGGGGTAGTTTCGACTCAGGCACTTATGGTGCGTGGCCTTTTTGACTAGGGCCGTTTCGACTCGTGAATTTTATCCTCGTCCTTTTTTCGCGCTCTTCTGATATGGGACCATATATATATAACGCAGAACCATATATATATAACGCAGAATCAGGGGCGGTGCAATAAAATTAGTTACGCTACTAGTCATATCTCTTTCCTTCTGCTGATTTCCACCACTGATCTCAGGCTTTTTAGCCATGGAATTGTATTTTACGGGCCCTTTTTACTCGTCATCTTTTAACGGGGACCTTTTTGACGGCGTTTCTGTCGCGGTGACCTTTCGACTGTGACCCTTTTGACACGGAACCGTTTCGACCCGTGTCCTTTTTCAGGCGAGGTCCCTTTTGACCCGGACTTTTTTGAGATAATACGTTTTTGTCGCGACGTCCTTTTGATTCTGGCGCTTTTGACAGCGGGGTTGTTTTGATTCGGATCGTTATGTCGCAGGGTACTTTACACCGGGGCCCTTTAGATTCGGCCATTTCTGTCCTCGTCCTTTTGTCCGTGCCATTCTGACATATATATATATTCACCAGCTGGAATGCGGGGGCAGGGGGAAGGTATGAGTAAATAGATTATCAACGATCATGGCGTAATAAACTTAGTTACGCCACTGGTCATATCACTTTTCTTTCTCCTGATTTCTACCCCTGATCTCAGGCTTTTTAGCCGTGGAATTGTATTTGCCGAGCCCTTTCACGCGGTGCTCTTTTGACTTGTATTCTTTTAACGCGGGGCCTTTTGACTCAGGGACTTTTGTCGCGGGGCCATTTCGAATCGGGCCATTTTCACGCGGGACCGTTTTGACCTGCGCCCTTTTGAAGGGGGTCCATTTTCACCCGGCTTTTTTAACATAAGGCCCTTTTGACTCGGCCCCTTTACTCGCGATGATTTTTTGACCGGTGTCCTTTTGAGGCGGGCTCCTCTTTGAACCGGATTTTTTTTGACATAGTGCCTTTTGACTCGGATTCTCTTCCCGCGACGATCTTTTGACCCGGGCCCTTTTGACGAGGGGAACATTTTGACGCTTGGCGTTTTCGACTCGGGTACTTTCGTCACGGGGCCACTTTTGACGTTGCTCTTTGACGCGGGGCCGTATTGACTCAGTCCTTCCTATCCTCGCCCGTTTGTCGGGCCCTTCTGCCATGGAACCATATATATATAACGCAGCAGCTGAAATGCGTGGGACAGTGGAGGGTATGAGTAAATGCATTATCCAAAGCGAGTAAAAGTAATTACGCCAGTTTTCATATCTCCTTCCTTCTCTCTACGTTACATCAGGAGATGTATGTTCTGACCAATAGGCTACTGTGGCGATTTCAAATGTAAGGGAACATATGCTATCAATGATTTATGTTGTGGCTTTTAATAAATACAGAACAATAAATCGAAAAACTCTATATCGGTCTTTTGCCCCCTTCCCCTCTTCGTTGGAAAAAATCCTGCGGGCGTTAGTGATTATAATGTTGCTTAATTACTGTATTATATTGTGCCATAAACGGAATAGATACTTCTGTGTTTTATTTAGTAATAAATACCTTATTTACATTTATTACGGCCCTTGCTTGACGACAGCGAAACATATTCATGTTCAGCGTATTCAGTATCCATTCTGAAATAAGGACAGTGAGGCGAATGAAATAATTGACGCATACATTTAATACTTAGAAAAGTGTCCTGCGAACAGGTCGTGTTGAATTCCTGAAGAGCGGAAAGCCCTAGTAAGAGTTGTTAGCAGTTATTAACTACACATATAAGAGAATAAATTGAAAAACTGAGAATACAAATCTTTTCAGAGATGACCGTGCAGTGATGCTGCTTCAAATCTATGCCTTTACTCCCTATACCTACGTTATTTCCCTAGTCAAAATAAAAATTCTGCAAAATTAATCACAATTTTTATGTAACCATCCCTTCCTTGGAGTACTGCGCGGTCACATACCCGTCACGGCGACGTAAAGGCACTTTTGGCGACGAGGATACAACACATCGTTATGGTGTATCTCCGGGTCTGGTTTGCCATAAAGCAAAAGCCATCATGCTGTGAAGGACCGCGCCATTTATGCAATTTGAGACAGCTAGCCCAATTTCTATTGGCGGAACCCAAGCATATAGTATTCTTTGTATTTCCCAATTAGGTCGCAGTTCTTAAATATAAATATTGACGCGGACGATTACCACGAGATGATGGAATGGATGACCTTGTCCGCCGCAGAGCCTCCGCTCACTAAGATGCTCTCCGACGTTAAGATTGAAGAAAATATTTAGTCAGTTGCATGCCATACCCAAGCAGTAGAGTAAATGGTGATTTTGGTGACGCAAGCTTCTCAATCCTTGTGTGGGCAGGCAGGTTGTGATGGATTTATACGCTGTGCCGTGGTTTCTAGCAAGTGGATGCCAAAATTCGGATTTAAATAATACTATGCCATCTAGAAAAGTAAAGCAAGTATTTAAGGACGCAAGCAAGTAAGGCCATGGCAGAAAATTAGACAGAGCGAGAGAGCAGAACTAAAGGTGTGATGGAACCGGAAGTGCAGTCACCTCTTTGTGATGAGTTCTTTGTTATTTTGAAAAAAGAATAAATGATCGTGAATGTTCATAATGAATTGTATTAGAGGAAAAGATAAATAAATGCATAAATAAATAAGTAAATAAAGTCTACTCTTAGCCTAAAAAAAATAAATCAATTTTTGTCCATACATAAAAAAACGCAACCTTCTTGCCTTAAGCGTTGAAGTTTTGCCAATTTAAGCGAAGGACTGCACTGGGAAGAACTAAGTGAGCTTTGGGATGGTGAATTAGGTATAGTTCAAGCTGCCCCTAAGACGAGGATATATGTTTCACACAGCAAAAAACTTGAAATATTGTACCGTGTAATGCGAGTTACATACATTTTCTATAAAATCTCGACGCGGCACATGAACGAGATGACTGAAATTTCTGAAATAAAATCTGACACACTTTGCCCACTAAAAGACACAATTTAACCACTTCGTCGAATCAATTTTCGAAAAAAGTTGAAATTCGGCCAACCCTATTGTACACTCAGACTTGAACTGCCGCTCTTCGATTCTACAATTTTCACAGTATGACTAAACCCGCTTGACCACAGGGGAACTTCAAAGAGAATGGGTTTTGATATTGCTAATAGAATCCCTCCAAGCGCAGTTTCACTCATGGAGTTTTAAATAGATATTTTCTTTCTTTTTCAGTAATTCCAACTAAAGATATTGTTTGATTTTGCATATTGGAACTGTGTACAAACTGGGAATCCTATGGTGATTGCAGAAATATGTAGTTTGATCTTCTGATCTCCTTTAGATTTCACATATATCATTGTGAATGTTCTGCATACCTGTGCACTGTGTTGCGTCATTTTTCCTCTAATTTTCCCCGAATATTCTTCGCGTAATTATTTCACTGACTAAGGTTTTATAAAAATATTTTTTGTTTATAATTTTCTTATTTTGCATTTTGCTCTAAAATTCGTAAATAATTATTTATTACACTCCTTTGTTAAAGAGAGCACAATATATGAAGAAAAGTAATTTATTATTGAAAATGTGGAAGTTCAAGTATATTGGATTTTTTTGCGAATGACAGTACCTCTGTGAACTTGCACATACCAAAACTGTATGAGATTACGTGAGTTATCCTGGAACAGAGAGGCCCAAAACAATATACGACGTATTACAATAAAATCTAACAATTTATATTGGAAAATTGACTTGCAGGTATATCTGGAAACTTGCAATATGAGCTGCATGTTATCCCTTTTTGTACCCTTATTTTCATGGTTTGCAAACTCCAAACAGTGGGAATGTATCAGCAAGTGTGAGAAGAAACATACCAAGTTCATGAAAACAGGATAAGTTTTGCAGGAATTATCGTGGTACAGTGGACAGACACACAAATGTCAATTGAGTCAAATAGTAGAAACTTTGTTAACGCTCGCTTTCATTATTTATATGCAGCATTTATAGCAATAGGTAATTCTCCACGCATTTTCTCTGGTTACTGTGCGTAGTTGGAACTACCATGTTAGTTTTTAAGGCAGACATTTTTGGAGAGCTCGAGAGGACTGAACTTGTAATTCGTTACAATTTTGATAATCTTAGGGTAGCTTAATTTCCCGAAGCCCCTCTCCAGCTCCGTTAATAAATGTTGGGCAGTAGTAGATATGAGGCACTATGGAAGAAATTTGATCCCTCCCGTTCTTAGAATTCGATATTTTTCCCTAGAATTCGGAGTCAAGTTTCAACAAGCCTTTAGTTGTTATGCTCATAGCGTTTTAGGGCTACCACCAGCTATAGGTTCATGAAAAAACATGCCTTTTCGTCTTCTTTTTATAGTCGTCTTGTATTGGATAGCTAGATTCCCCCCTCAGCCCCCAGATCCATCTTGTAATGTTAAGAATAGAAGTCCCCAGAACTCCTGCGAAAAGCGTGAGGATTCAGCCCTGGTCGTATTCTCACGAAACGCCTGTAGGTTATGACCCTTGTGGAAAATTTTCGCCTGGAACCTTCTCAGGAATTTGAGTTGATAAGACGAATATTGCAGTTCATGATTGTTTTAAAACGTACTGGATTCCATTGATTGAGCATCTTCTAATAGCGGAAGCTTCTCATAGCATATCATAATGTTTTAAAAACGTAGGATGAAAAAATTTGTATACTCAAATCAGCAGAGTCGGTTGTATTGCATGTGAAAAGTGTTATATGGATATCGTATTGAATTCCATTGATTGAGCATGTTGTAATAGCGGAAGCTTCTCATAGCATATCATAATATTTTAAAAACGTTGGATGAAAAAATTTGTATACTCAAATCAACAGGGTCGGTTGTATTGCATGTGAAAAGTGTGCAATATTCACATGATGATGTCTGTTATGACAAGTAATTAAAATCACTTATATAGAGAACTCAAAGATCAAATTATGCCAAATGAATTTGCTGCTTATGTTGAAGCCGTGATGAGATATTGCTTTATAACATATTCCCATAGCACAAAAACTACGTCATCAAAATTTAAAATTGAAATACATTCCCATAGAAATACCTCTATAAACAAAATGTAACATGACTTTCCCAAATCTTGATGTGAAAGATATTATCTTATGTATTGTAACGTAACGAAATATGTTTTCGATGACTAGTATGCGACCTCGATTATGGTAGGCACGATCGAACTTGTTCTGACATGATTCTTTAAGGAAAACACGTGTGTGTGTGTGTGTGTGTGTGTGTGTGTGTGTGTGTGTGTGTGTGTGTGTGTGTGTGTATGTATGTAGACCTGAAAAAAGAAAGTTGTAAGTTAGAGTTAGCAGAGAGAAGCTGTAAATAGTCTTCGTTGTTTTTCACTTCATATTTGTGATAGTGTGTGTATCTTGGTGTGTGCTTGATCCGTTGGATGATTAGAGCTGTGAATAAGTGTTTTTATTAAAATAGGTAAGTAAAAAATATATTATTAAAAGTATTACGGTCTATGATTATCCCTGAAAGAATAAAACAACCCCCGAGCCAAGATCGAACGAGAGAAACAATAAAATGAAATCTGAGTTTTACGTGCGACGCATATGACTATTAGGCAAATGGGAAATCTTTAAGTTTTAAGTCCCACAGTTATGTTGGCTAAGTTAATGGAGACGGTGATGATAAGAAATGAATGAAATGTTGGAAGGGAGAAAGTGGGAGGAAATTCACGTACACGGTGTTTGTCCACCACATAGTTCACTTCATTAGAACAGGATTTTGAACCTAGGACCTTCCACGTACACGGTGTTTGTCCACCACAAAGTTCACTTGGTGGGAACAGGATTTTGAGCCTGTGACCCCATACACCAGAGGTGAATGCTCTATCACTGAACAACCGAGACCCATAAAACGAGAGAGAAGTCAAACAAAACACTCATGCAGGGTCGCTGTGTTCAATGATGATACTCTGAACTCGTTAGCACACCTTCCAAGGGGGGTTAAAGTTGGGGTCTCCAGGGTTGGTATCGAGACACGTAAAAATAATTTAAAATGATCGATGTTAGTGTCAAATTCATAGCTTTCGGGGCCGCTGTGTTCAATGATGAAACTCAGAACTCAATAACATATAATCTAGGGGGATTCGACGGTCCTTTAAATTGAGTTTCCGTATTTGCTACGGAATAAAAATATCATGCTGAGTTAAGTGATAGCTTTCGTAATCATTCAGATAATACCCTCGTAAGATATATATATATATATATATATATATATATATATATATATATATATATATATATATATATATATATATATATATATATCAATTTAACATCCGACAAATATGCTCCTTACGTTGTAAAACGGACAATATTAGTGTCAAATACATATTTTTCATGTTCGATGAAACTCTGGAAAAACGTTACAAATCATTTCAACTACTTAAAAGGTATGCTATTTTTCCCTTGAAATTTCTGCTTTTTCCTTATAACGAACTGAAATATATATATATATATATATATATATACTGTTTATATTTATAAGTAACGATATGCATTTCCTTTTTATTTTAGGTTGAATACAAATAAAGATACGTGTATTATACTTTCCTTATCCTTACTGATATTATTATTCCTTTGTTAATTACTTATATATACCCTTTTTTTATTTATTCGTATATTCTTTTAAAACACATTTATTTATATTCCATTTTAAATACTTATATTTTCTATCTGCTATTTACATATACATATTGGAAAAAATATGTATATTTTTGCATTAGGTATATACATCTGGGGGGGGGGTAAAAATGGAAAACAAGTATGCACAAGATTTATTAATAGAGATTACCGCATTTATTAATGACATAGAAGAAGAAGAACAAGAGAAGATCGTAGTAAATAAAGAGACGCAAGTTCTTCTACGAGAAATGGATGCCGTAATCGGAATAGAAGAAGAAGAAGATCATCATGAAAGGAAGGAAGAAGAAGATGAAAGGAAGAAAGGAACACAAAAGGAAGAAGAAAACGTAGAAGAATAAATAGAAATAGAAAAAGATTAAGACATGATTATCAATACCGAAGAAGAAGAAGAAGAAGAAGAAGCAAGAGATGCAGCTAATGAAATTCAAATTGCAGAAGAAAAAGAAGAATATGAAGAAGAACTATTAGAAATATTGGAAAGTGCAGGTAATAAAATGATAACGGAAGAAGAAGAGGAGGAAGCATCCGACCGTATTAAACCAATTTAAAAATGGTTACAAGAAGGATCAAAAGAAGAAAAAGACGTCGAAGAAAGGACAAATGAAGAAGAAGAAAAGAGTTGCTAAATCTAATGTTCTTCCAAATAATAGGAGAGACTTACAATGAGGAAGAGAAGAAGCCAGAAGAAGATGATGAGTTCTGCGAAACTGAGCTAGAAAAATTGATTAACAATTTATTTCCTAATCCTGAAAAAGAACAACAAGAAGTAATATATCCATCAATTATGGAAATATTAGCAGAGGCTAAAACAGAACATTCAGAAATAGAAATCCATTTAGACGAAATAGAAAAAAGAATGGACGAATTGCTATCCGTATTTGAAGCAGAACGAAACTCAAATGTAGAAGTAGGATTTGGAAATAAGAGGCGTAATGATGGAAACAATATATTTCATATAATGGAAGAACGCAGAAGACAATACAGAAGATACAATATGGTGGGTACAATGCTAAGATTCCGTCTATCTCCCGTGCGTGCAGATGAAAATCCTTTTACTGCAATTGAAACAAGTCCACGGGTTTTAATAGATTATATGCTACGTAATGTGGACCAGCCTTATTACGTAGGAATAACAATCACAAATGAAAGACAAGGACACTGTCCTTTTTGGTTATCGTTCAGAGAAGCAAGAAATCTCTCAGCAGAAGTTCTATGGACAAGTTATGAGAGAGTACCCCAAAGTAATGCGGCTTTTCTTATAAATGAAGATTGCATCGTGAATTTACATCATGTACGTTTGAAACAACATGTTATGAATACTGAGGAATATGTATGAGGAATATATACGTGGTTTTATCACAATTAAGAACACAGGTACATGATGTTTAGGGCATGCTATCGTCGTTGCCATAGGACTGAAAAAATACAAGGGGGGAAATCAAACTGAATATAATAGATATGTAAAATCTCTAAGTAATTATATAATAGAGAAAGAAGCAAAAGACCTGTGTGAAGCTGCCGGTGTAGATCTCAGTCGTGATGGTGGAATTCCTGAAATTCGTAAATTTCAGGAATATTTAAAGGATTATAAAATTGCAGTGTATAGGGGAATTTCAGGAAGTGATGTTATGTTAGAAGCTCCACCAACTGATAATAAAAACAACTTTAAATTTACTGTTCATTACACGTCATTGAAAGCTTGACAGCATGTTTTAGCTGTAGGTAGTATTGCGAAAGTTGTCATAAGAAATATGAAAACAAGCGTACACATTTGAAACAATGTACAGCTGTATGTTATTGTTGTAATCAGAAGCCACCATGTTACTTTAAAGAAACCCATATTACTTGCAATGATTGTAATCGAGAATTTTATGGCCAGTCATGCTATGACTATCACAAGTTAGCGCCGTATCAAAATGGAAAGCCTTTATGTTCCATTGTGAAATGTTGTGCCCATTGTTTGAAAATTTATGTGGTAAGGAAAAAGGATCTCACGTATGTGGAGAAACGTATTGCAACATTTGCTATGCTATAGTACCACCCAATCATGAATGTTACATGAAAATAAATGAAAGAAAATCGAGAAAAACCAATGAAAACTTTATCATGGAGAAGAAAGCTATGATCGTGTTTTATGATATTGAATGTACACAACATACGAAAATACAAGAGGAGGACGCAAACATATATGGACATATACCTAATGTCTTGGTTAGCCAACATGCATGTTACCATTGTTATGAAGATAACATACAAAATGATTGTATCGTTTGTGGAAAACGAGAAAATATATAAAGACTTTCTAAAACACCTTCAACAATCGTCCAAACATTAAATCAGTAACATGTGTGGCCCATAATTCTGTGTTATGATGCACATTTCATCATTAAGACCATGGTTGAAAAGATGAATTGGACTCCAGAAGTAATCATGAATGGGGCGAAAATCTCTTAAAATAGGGAACGTAACATTCATTAATTCACTAAGCTTTCTTCCTAGGCCCTTAATTAAATTAAGAGGTGCATTTGGTCTTCAATCGTGCAAAGGATATTTCCGACATTTTTTAATCGACGTGAGAACCAAACATATGAAGGTACACTTCCCGACATTAGATATTATGGAGCAGATACCATGAAAGTAGAAGAAAGACGCAAGTTTCTCCAATGGTATACTGAACATCGAAACCTTACCTTTAAAATGAAAGAAGAACTAGTGAAGTATTGTGTACAGGATGTGTAAGTTTTACGCCAAGCACGTATTTCTTTCATAAATACGTTTGAATCTGAAACAAATGTAAATCCCTTACTTGAATGCATTACAATCGCCAGTGCATGTAATTTTTTATATCGAAGAAATTTCTCAAAGGAAAATACGATTAGTATCATACCAAAGAACGGGTATCAATGGAGAGATATCCAATCAGTTCAAGCAATACAATGGATAAAGAAAAAGGATAAAGGAAGAAAAAACAAGAAACATACAAATTACCAATGCTGCACGTAGTAAAGAAAAACGAATTGCATCAATGAAAGTAGATGGTGTATGGACAGATCCCAACACAGGAAGAATACACGAGTGTGAATATGAGGGCGATTTTACACACGGCTGTATTTTGTGTTACATTAACGACAGAGGTAAACCCATCTATAACCATGCTACAGATACCATGGAATTTCGATATGAAGCAACAAAGAAGAAAATTCAAAAATTAAAAGATTTTGCTTGTGAAGTGCACGAAATATGCGGCTGTGAATTTAAAAACCAATTGGAAAGAAGTGAAGAGATGAAGAAGTATGTTAGTAATCATACATATACAAAGAAATCACCATTAAATCCTCGTGACGCTTTTTATGGAGGACGTGTAGATGCCATACGTTTGTATCATAAAGCACAAGAATCTGAAGGAGAAACAATCGACTACAAGGATGTTATATCACTTTACCCATATATTTGTAAGAATAAGAAATTTCCAATTCGTCATCCTACTATCTATCTGCCTCGAGATTCAAATATTCCCAAAATTGAAGAAGTAGAAGGGTTAGTTAAACTAAGTAATCTACCTCCAAATATCTCTTACTCGCAGTACTCCCTTACAAATCAAATGATAGATTGATGTTTCCACTTTGTCGTACATGTTGTGATGAATTAAACCAGGCATCTTTTAATCACAGCGATGAAGACCGAATTCTACATGGTACATGAGTAGCAGATGAAGTAAGAAAAGCCTTACAAAAAGGATACAAAATAATAGATATTCATGAAATTTGGGCATATGATGTTGTTCAATATGATGAAAAAACAAAAAGTGGCTGCTTATTTGCAGAGTACATAAACACATTCCTGAAAGCAAAAACAGAAGCTAGTGGATGGCCAACATGGTGTGAAACAGATGAGTTAAATGAGAAGTACATTCAGCAATTTTATGAAAAGGAAGGAATACGTCTAGATGAAAATAAAATTCAACATAATCCAGCACTTAAGGGTTTAGCTAAATTAATGCTAAATTCATTATGGGGAAAATTTGGGCAACGTGAGAACATGGGTCATGTAAGCATTATTAATGACCCCAAGGAGTTATATGAGAATTTAACATCTCATGATATAGACGTTCATAAAATATTTCCTGTTTCACTACCAACAGTAAACGTTGTCATAGCCGCGTACACAACAGTACAAGCAAGATTAGAATTGTACAAGTATTTAGATCAGCTACAAGTAAGACTACTGTATTTTGATACTGATTCAGTTATTTATACGCAAAAACCTGGTGAAAGTACAATTCCAACTGGTGGCTTTTTAGGTGTTTTAACAAATGAAGTACTCGAGTATGGTAAAGACGCCTATATTTCACAATACGTCTCGGCTGGACTCAAAAACTATGGGTTACGTATTTTTGATCCCAGTACGACGAAGGACTTTCAAGTATGCAAGATACGGGGCTTTTCATTAAACTATCAACCTTCAAAACAACTAAATTTTGATGTACTGAAGAAAATGATAGTAGATAATGAAGAGGGGTAGGCAGAAGAAGAAGAAGAATCTCGTTCCACTGAAGTCAGAATTACCAATGAGAAAAAATTTGCCGCAAGAAAGACCATACTATCGTCAGCATGCCCGAAACAAATGTTTATAAGATAAATTATATAAAACGACGTAGAATACCAAATTCATATGATACTCTTCCGTATGGCTACACTACTTCCAACAAAAGAAGAAGAGAAATGTAATAAGGCCCTTTATAAATATGCGTATGAAGAAAGAATGTTCATACTCTTTAACATGGATACGACGTGGAAACATCCCTTTTCATGTATTGTTGCCGGAAAAAGTGGATGTGGAAAAACTTCCTTTGTAATACGATTCCTGTCCAATTTATCACGTACGGTTAATACACTGTTTCGTCATACTTATTGGTACTATGCAAAATGGCAAAATGCATACAGAGAAATTTCGCCAAAAGTACAATTTATTGAAGGATTACCTCGAACAAAAGACTTTTTACCTGAAACTGGTCCACATCTTATTATAATTGATGATCAAATGTGTGAAGTGAACCGCAGTATAGTTGATTTCTTCACAAAGGGTTCTCATCATAGAAATCTTAGTGTACTATTTGTTACACAAAACATATTTCTCCAGGGTAAAGGAAGCAGAGATATGAGCTTGAATTGTTCTTATCTCGTATTATTTAAAAATCCAAAAGATAAATCACAAATTAAACATTTGAGTTATCAACTAAGTGCTGAGCATCCAAATTTTCTTCAAGAAATTTTCAACGACCCAACAAAGTTACCATGTGGATATTTCTTTATGGATTTAAAACAGGATACGCCAGATGAACTTCGTTTTCAAACAAATATATTTCCTGATGATATTTATCATTAAGTTTATGTTCCAACGAAATAGAAGATGTGTTTATAATGTTAGTTTTAAACTGTGTTTGTTCATTCTGACAATATGTCTCCAAGAGTAAAACACGGACATCTTCTTCGTACGCTGAGCAAAGCAAAATCTAAATTACGTAAAGCTATAGTAGCCAATGCAGCTCTTTAGTGATTCGAAGTATTTGCGAATGATGTTATAATGTATTAAAAGGGAATGTATCTCTACAAAGACACAGAAGGCAAGATTAAAGAGATACAAGAGAACGCTTCGCTATCTTGTGAAGAAAGGAAACTCCATCGAAAAGAAGAAAAAGCATTTATTAGTGCAGCAGCAGGGTGGATTCCTACCGGCGTTATTAGCTCCTATTTTAACTGGTGTATTATCAAGTTTACTATTCCGTTAGTGCAATGGAACACACAAAGAAGATGATTTTAGTTCTACCTAAAGTTCTTAATCGTATACAAACACCAGCATCATCATCATCAGCCCTGGAGAAACGTGAATCTAATTTGGATCAAGAAGTGCAAAAGACTTTACAGTTATCATCGCTTAGTGATGAAGAAAAGTGGAATCAATATAATAATATTCTTCAAAAATATTTACATTTAATACGAAAACAAGACGAAGCTGTGACACTTTCGATTACGTCAACTAAATCAGAGAAGCCTGAAGTAGAAGAAGAAATTTTGTTATCTATACTCAAAATGTTTCGTAAAAGAGCTGAATTAATACTACATAGAATGAAACATGATGATAATATCACGTGGGATGATAAAGGAACTGTTTATGTCAGAGGTGATAAACTAGAAGAATCTCACATTGGATATTTAATTTCTGATGTGTCGCGACCACGGAAACACACAAATCCAACGGGATGGGAGAAATTTTGTAATTATTTATCTTCTATTAACACACCTAAAGAACTTACTGGAAATCCAAAAGGTTTGTCATATATTTTACAACGAACTAAAGCATCACCGGCAGCATCATCGTCAAGGGAAAAATACCTCTGAAATCGTTTCCAGAAAACAAAGAAGAAGTAGAAGAAGAAGGAGAAGGAAAGGAAAAAGTACTATCTCCTATAAGGAAAAGGAAACGTACCTGTAAACGTCTAGTATGATCAAGATGGAAACCGTAAACAAACAGTTAAGAAAGATTTACTACAACTCTTCACATCCTGCATCGTTTTCAACTGTTAACAAATTGTGGATAGCTACAAAGAAGAAAATTTCTATACATTCTATAAGAAAATGGTTACTGCAACAAACAACATATACGTTACACAAACCAGTACGTCGTCGTTTTAAAAGAGATTTCGATGTAGTGAATACCATTGATGATGAGTGGGAAAGTGATATTAATGATCTTCAATCTCTTCATAAATTTAATGATGGATATCGTTATATTCTTACAGTGATAGATGTGTTCAGTCGATATGCCTGGGCTGTGCCATTAAAATCTAAAAGTACAAATGATGTTTTAAAACATTGAAAATTGTGTTCAAAGATAGAAAACCAAGTACACTACGAACATATAAAGGAAGTGAGTTTACTAATAAAACAATACAGAAGTACTTAGAGGACAACATAATAAAACATATTATAACTAAAATTCCTGATATAAAAGCTAGTATTGTAGAACGTTTTAACAGAACTCTAAAAGAAAAAATATGGAAGTATTTTACAAAGTATCAAACGTATAATTATTTAAATGTATTACCTCTTCTTGTGAAATCATACAATGAAGGATATCATTCAAGCATAAAGATGTCAGCTGCAAATGTTTCTCAAAACAACCTATTACAAGTATGGCATAATCAGTATGATAATAAAATAAAGAAGAAGAAGAAGAATCCAAATTTCTCAAAACATCTTAAGTTTGGTGATACAGTACGAATTAGTAAAATTACACGTACATTTGATAAAGGATATATGCAAAACTGGACTTGGGAAATATTTAAAGTGAACAAGATAATACCAAGAGATCCACCTCTTCATGAAATTGAAGATTTAAACAAGGAACCACTGGATGGATTATTTTATAGAAAGGAATTACAACCTGTGACGTTATCAAAGACGTTTTACATAGATAAAATCATACGTACAAGAAGAAAAGGCAGCACAAAAGATTATCTTGTTCATTGGAAAGGATATCCTTCTTCTTTCGATTCCTGGATACTTGCATCATCCGTAAAGAAGATCGAGAAATACAATGGAATCTGATGGAGATTTTTACGTTACGCTCCCAAGTAATAGTTCTGTGGAATATTTTCCTGACACTACGAAACTTCAACAAAGAATGGAATTCTGTGAAAAGTGGGAAGTGGCTATTGTTGAAATTCATTATCCTCACTCAATATTAAATATTAATGAAGAAAATAAAATTTTTTATACAAACTTGCAAAAAGTGATGAATGGAAATTTATAACTATTCATGTACATTATTACACTGACATATCAGAATTAATAAAGATAATTAATACGTACAACAGATTCACAAATTTACGTATTTTCTATGCTCGTGGGAGTAATACCTGTTTTATACGTCGACTTCTTAAAGACATAGATGTAGACGTTGCATTATCACCAAGTGTTAGTGCGATGTTGGGATTTGATCCAAACGTTGATTTGAAGGATATGCAACAAAGCCAAAGCATTCCAAATTTACGTTAAGGACTTCCATCTACAATGTATGTGTATTGTGATATAATTCAATCTGTATTTGTTGGAGATACAGTAGCGCCATTATTACGTATCATAAATATGAATCCTGTGAATCATACATTTGGAAGTAGTGTTATAGAAATTTTTAATCTTCCACATTATGTGCCTATAGAGAAGATGCATTTTGAACACATCAAAGTAGATATAGGAGATAGTGCAGGCTCTCCACTGACATTCACTTTCGGAACTGTATGCGTTAAACTGCATTTTCGGCCAGTGTGTCAACATCAACAAATATGAATAATCCATATTTACAATATTATCAAAAACAAGCTCTTTGTGGAACTGGAAACGTTTATGTTGGATCCCCTTATTAAGTTGAACATGGTATTGGATGTTTGCTTGGAGGATTATTTCGTTCTGTCATGCCGTTAGTAAAACAAGGAGCTAAAACAGTAGGAAAGGAATTATTAAAATCTGGAGCAAACGTTATTACTGATGTCATCGTCGATAAACAACTATTAACGAATCCTTTCATCAACGAATGGGTGAAGCGAGATCCGTTTTACAAGACAAAGCGAAAAATAAACTGAAATCTAGGCTAGGATCTGGATATCAACGAAGGAAAAGAAGAATTACACATCATTCCATCTTTAACCCTTCATCATTACACATCAGCAAGCGCAAGAAGTTCAAGAGGAAACGTACACAGAAAACAAAGAAAAATCAGTCTTATAACAAGAGGAAGTTATCACACGAAATCTTTGATTAAATCATCACCATCATGGCTTTCTTACATCATCAATCCTGCGAGTGTGTATTTCTTCTACAAAACCAACGCAAAACAGTATATTGGATAATCATGTTGTTACATACAAACCAATGAGTTCACTAGTTGATAATGCTCCTATAGAATTTGTCATTCCAGGAACAAGTGATCAATACATAGATCAACCACATACTCTTCTTTACATCGAAGCTCAAATCGTTAAGCCTGATTTATCAGCATTTGTTGAAAGTGATAAAACTGTGGCTCCTATTTAATGACTTTTTAAATTCTATGTTCAGTGAAGTGTGTTTAAATAACAAACTGCTTTCATTTCCATCTCATAATCATCCAAATCGATCATACATTGAAAAACTGTTAAATTATTATGATTCTGCTAAAAATACTCATCTTCAATGTGCATTCTGGTTTCAAGATATTGCTGGACATATGGATGCAACATCTAGTGCTAATAGAGGATTTCAACAACGTTATGAATTAACAAAAAAAGTGCAAAATTCGACATGCTTGGACATCTTCATTGTGATATTTTTAATCAAGATATATTTTTAATCCAAGGAGTAGAATTACGTCTCAAGTTAATTCCTGCAAAGTCAAACTTTTGTCTCATCGATAGTGATTCGTCTGTTGAGGCTAAAGTGAATATTTTAGACGCTGCTTTACATATTAAAAAGATTAATGTTAGTCCTACAATAAAACTAGCACATAACCAGCTTTTACAATCAACAACAGCCAAATATCCTCTCACAAGAGTGCAAATGAAGTCATTCGTCATTCCAAAGGATCTTCAATCAAAAACTATTGATAATTTATTTATGGGAGCATTATCAACTGGAGTGATTGTGGCGTTTACACAAAATGATGCCTATACAGGAACAATAAATCAAATCCATTTCATTTCAAACATTTTGATATCAATTTCTTCTCTCTATACATTGATGGAAAACCTGTACCTTCAAAACCATTACAACCAAATTTCGAAAACAACCTCTATGTTTCCTCATATCATACCTTATTCTGTGGATCAGGTATTCACTTTTCCAATCATAGAAAATATATTCCTCGTCTTACCTTTCCTCAAGGATACACTATCTTTGTTTTCGACATTATTCAAGATGGAGAAGCCAGCGCTGTGCAGCATTGGAATCTCATCAAACATGGATGTATTCGTCTGTAAGTTCATTTTAAGAATCCTCTACCAGCACCTGTCTCATGCATTACATATGGCGAGTTCCAATCTCTCTTAGAAATGGATCATGAGATGAACATCATCATGGATTTTTAAAGGTACGTTATTTAAATACTGTATTATATATGTATATGTCTGCATTTTTATACATGATGTCCTCTACACTAGATTTATTGAATGCTTTGCAAACAAATTCTTTATTTCACAATCATTTCGGTGGCGTATATGCAGCCAACCAATTACCAACACATGTTCCACTACCTGCAGCTATCATCATAAATACAGATCCCATCCATATATATTGTAGCAGCACTCGATTTTCGAGGAAAATAATTTGTATATTTTGATTCTATTTTATGTTTATGTCACAAAATCATTTATTGAGGTTATGGGAATTAAATGTTGTATATGCGAGTAAATGCAAGCTGCACAAAGTTGCTAATGTTTGTGTCAGCAGTTTATTGTAAACACATGTGTACAAGAATGTCATCGTTGAGAGTCTGGCAATGTAGGAAGGAAAAGTTGACAATGTGTCTATCCTCACATTAGCCAGATTCTAGAAATTGTATAAAGTGAATCTGTAAGATTTCACGAATTTCATGAGATTACGGATGTACGGAGAATTGCATAGAATCGGGAAATCAGAACGTGTCGAGGATTGCAATTTTGAGTTTTGACACATGGAAGGAATTTGTCTCTCCATGTGAAAACGGTGTTGCACGTGCTGCAGCAGACGAACAAGCAGACGACGGAGGTTGGACAACGCCAAACAAAACCGGAGGACGAGAAGGTTTTGGGAGAGTTCTTGGAGAGAGTTCGTGAACAGTCCTTGGAGAGTCCTTTGAGAGTTCGTAGAGATTCGACAGTGGACAGTACTTCGAGATTTGATAGGAAGTCTATAGTAGAGTCTATGATCAAGTTACAGTGATCATTCTTTGGTTCGAGTTTGGAGAACCAAGTTCTATTCGAGAATCAGCCAGATGACAGGAGGAGAAAATAATTTATATTCCAAATCATCCTAACAACGGAGAACGTCACGCAGAGAGTAGCATTGGAACGAAGTCATACTTCAATGCTCATTTCGTCTTTCATCAACTAGGAGATTCAGCTTAAAGGAGCCGAGTTCAACGCCGGAACAACGAGGGAAATACACCAGTTCATCCAGGTATGTGTAGCACCGATTCAGTATTCAAAAGCTCAATACTTGACCGTTTCTGTACTCGTCTGGCAAAATGAATCTTAATATCCGTCATTACTAACGTTCTGAAATCTTACAGTTCACTCATAAATATAACGAAATACAGTGTTTTTATTTTAATGAAGTGGACGTATTGTTATTTAATTTATCCCCAAATGAGAAACCTCTCGCAAGTAAATATCAGTGTTTGTCCCACTCATTCTAGATGGTGAGTGGAAGGCGCCTAGTTGCACTCAACTTTGCATCCCCAATTAGGCACTGAGTGGCTAGGTTGTCATGGTGCAGATGCGTTGGGTTAAGTTCCAGTTAAAGAGTTTAAACATTAGTAAATTTAATTCCCTCCCAACCTTCCCATGGTAGGAGATGTTCTGCGTTTCAGTCTCAGTTGATTTAAGTAACGAAAACCCACCCTTCCCACCCTCTCTACGATGAAGTGTAATTTTAAGTATTGTGATCGTATTTTCTCGAATTAGGTTAAGGTAGTAAGTTATCATGTGTTAGTTGATATAGTGAATTTAAGGTTTTGCAATAAGAAAATAGTTATCTGATTCTCCCGACAAGTTAATTAAGTAGCTCGAATATACGTGTTATAAGAATAAGTGTAAGTAATTAATAAGTAAATGAGTAACGAAAGTATTCGTACGAGAGCACAAAAAGCGGCAAAAGGAGTACAGGTCGGAAACTTGTTTAATATTGCAAGTTCGAGTAACAAAAAGCAAGAAAGTGTTAAAGCGAATTTGAAATTAGGACCCGTCGAGAATTTTCCGTCCAGTCCTATAGCAAAATCTTATACGGAAGATTTTACATCAATTTTTCCATTTGAAAGTAGCGTAATTGGTAATAAGCAGTCGAGTAGTACAAAAGAAGATAAAATGGCGACAGGAGTAACATTTTATTCCGATGTAAGCAAACTTCCGAAGTTTGACTTGAAGACAGATAGCGATATAATTGGTTTCTTTGATGAGTTTGACGACGCGTGTCAAATGGCAGGCGTAAGTGAGGAAAAGAGAAAAGAGTTATTACCTAGTGTATTTAAAGGGAATGGTAGACAATTGATGAAGGTATTTTTAAAGAGACGGAATGTTAGTGAAACTAGTTATAAGCAACTACAGAAAAGCATAATAGAAGAATTTACACGTACAAATGTAACATTAGATATAGAGGAACGTATAAGAGAAAGGTTGCATCTCGAGGATGAACCTATAATAAATTATGTGTATGATATGCTAGTTTTGTGCGAAAGATTAGACGCTAGCATGGATGATAAAAAGAAAATAGGGATAATTGTAGGTGGTCTTCAGCCATATTTCATGGAACGAGTAGGAACTAACTCGTATTCCACAATTGATAAATTTGTAGAGGATCTTCAGAAAATAGAGAAGAATAAGTGCAAAGTAGAGAAACGCGTTAAACGGGAAAACGGAAAGGTTACTGTCAAAGACCTTTTAAAGAAAATGAAAGAACAAGTAGAAGAGGAAGATAGCGATGTGGAAGTAGACAAGTTGTTGTTAAAGAAAGAGATTAAAAATAGGAAGACGTAAAAATTAAGCAAGAACCACCGAGTATCACTCAGTTGGGTGAGCTAGAGAAGAAAATAGAGAAATTACAGTTGACATTAGCTGCTAATTTTCAAGACCGAAATAGTAGAGAAGATAAAAGCGGTAGTGATTCGAAGCAACAGAAGAATAATAGTAATAATTTTAGAGGAAATAGAAATTTTCGGAATGGAGGACGAAATTTTTATAAGAATAATGGGAATAGGAATTGGAATCGGAATGGCAATAATAATAATTGTTATAATAGGAATAGAGGTTCTAGCGGATACAATAATGGAAGAGGATTTAGAAATAATTGGCGTAATAACAGAGGTGGAAGGAAGACAGGTTTTTGGCAACAAAGAGGGAATAGTTGTTGCGCGAATGGTGTTAATGGTCCATCGTGGTGCCAAAATCATAGCCAAGTAAATAGTCCAGTACAGTATGTTCCAGTGGTACCGAACCAGATAAATGGTACAACTTATTATCAGGCTACAAGTTCAAATAATTTAAACTAAGTCAAACTGTAAATGACAGAGGCACATTTACAGGTGGTAAATTAAAAGCTAGAGAAATAGTAGCCTCTACGTTAACTGATAATAATATGCTCTATGTTCCGATAGAAGTAGATGGTAGAAGTCATAAGGCGTTGATTGATACAGGATCGCAGATATCTATTGTAAATGAAAAGCTAGTCCCACCTAGTGCGAAGGTAATCCCTAGACCAACACGGATTCGTGGAATAACACAGAATGTGTTAGTAGTAAATAAGATCGCTGTGATTAGATTTAAAATGGCCGGACGGACATTTCATTTGGAATTTCGCGTAGTGAAGGATTTTCCGTATCAAGTTTTGATCGGGAATGATTTTCTACAGAGTCAGAATTGCCAAAAAAATTACGGTCAGAATAAATTGACATTGCAGAGATTTGGAAAGCCAAGATTAAGGAAAAGGGAAGAACAGGAATCTGTGACTGTGTCTGATAATGCAGCTTTAGGAATAAAACATTGTATTAGACCAAGATGGGTATTAGGTCATAAGGTATGGTTGTTACCTAGGACTAAGACTACTGTGGAAGTGAATTTGGTTAGTTCTTGGAATAACAGGGAATACTTGTTAGAACCGGACAGGAAGATAGAAGCCCAATACAATGTGTTGATTCCGCGTGCACTTTTATCGGCTGAAAATAACAAGATCGAAATTATTAATCCATCTAATAGAGCAATTTTATTAAGACCAAATGTAACGCTAGGAAAAGCTGAAGAATGCATGGGTGAAGAACAATTGAAGAACGAAGGATTATCAACCGAAGATATAGATAGTATTTTAAGATCTCGTAGAAATTTTGATAAATCTCGATTGAAATTTGGGACCGAAACGAAACCGGAAATTAGGAATAAAATTGAGAATTTATGCTATGATTTTGCGGATGTTTTTGCATGGCAGGACGATGAATTAGGCCAAGTAAAACATTTTGAGCACCACATCGAGTTAGAAACAAAAGTACCATTTAGACGACACCAATATCCAATTCCCATAGCGTTAAGAGATAAAGTCAAGGAACAAATTAATATTTTGTTAAGGCAAGGAATAATTGAAGAAAGTTCAAGTGCTTACAACTCTCCGATGTTGTTTATACAAAAACCGTCAGGGGGTATTCGCGCAGTTTTGGACTGTCGGTTTTTGAACAAATGCGTCAAATTACATAGCATTGCGCTGCCTCCGATCCATCAAATTTTAACGTGTATGGGAGGACATAAATATTTTAGTATTTTGGATATAAAATCAGCTTATCATCAAGTGCCTATTTCTGAGGAGTCACGGGAGTATACCTCATTCAATATACCAGGCGTAGGAGCTTATCAGTATCGTGTTCTTCCGATGGGATACTTACAATCGCCCGCCATATACACAAAAATAATGGCGATGACCCTGGCAAATGTAAATCCAGAGTCAGTTTCCTATTATATGGATGATGTATTTATATATACGAATAATCAGGAGAAAATGGTAGATGTACTACAATTAGTTTTCAAAAGATTGAGACATTACGGACTCAAACTATCTGTAGAAAAATGTCAGTTCATAGAAAGGAAAATTTTGGCTCTCGGACACATTGTCAGTGACGCAGGATACGAGGTTAGCCCGAAGATAATTCAGGCGATAAAAGCATGTAAGGCCCCGAATAATGTAAAGCAGTTAAAATCTTTTCTTGGTTTAACAAATTACGTTAGAAAATTCTGTAAGGACTATGCCAAAATCACACAGCGTTTCAACCAATTTTGAAAAAGGGTCATAAGTTCGAATGGAATGAATCACACCAGCAGGCGTTCGATCAATTAAAATCAGCACTACTGAATGCACCATTACTAGCTCCATTTAGGGAAGATTTGGACACGAGAGTGTACACAGATGCATCGACTAGTTCGATTGGTGGAGTTTTAATGCAAAAACAGGCTAATGGTGAATGGACACCAGTAGCGTATTACAGTCGTGTGTTACGTCCACAAGAGAAGACCAGACACATAGTGGAATTAGAAATATTGGCAGTGATAAGTTCTTTAAGAGCATTTAATTATTACTTGTTCAATAAAGAATTTGAGCTGTACACCGATTGTAAGGCATTAAAGTATTTGCAAACGTCACCTAAATTAGCTCCGAAATTGGTAAGATGGAGTTTAGACTTAGCTCAGTATAAGTACACACCGGTGCATTGTCCTGGAGAAAAGAATCCTAGTGATATTTTGTCCAGGAACACAGACATTGAACCAACAGTAGACGATATTGAGTTAGAAACGTTGAAAGTGAATTCCGAAGATCTCCAAGTTAATTTGACTTTCGATGAGGACATTGATGTTGGCGAGTTACAGAGAAAAGATTCGTTTTTCGGACCGATTATGCATGCAATTGAACACCCAGAGGATGCTAACGTAAAGGCCGAAAAGCAAGCACGTTGGTATACGGTAAAGGACGATAGGCTTTATAGAACACAAAGAATGGCAGGTGGTACAAAATTATTATTATGTATTCCGTATGCGTTAAGAGAACAGGTATTCAAGAACCTACATTGTTCGGTATATGGTGGCGGACATTTTTCGTACACGAAATGCTATAGACGTGCATTAAAATTAATATATTTTCCGAACATGAAGAAATTTTTCATGGAGAAGATAGGAGAATGTATAAGTTGCCAGATACAGAAAAGAAAGACAGGAAGAGTACCATTTCACGCGCAGACGTACCCCTCTTATGCTCCATTTCAGTCAGTTGTGATGGATGAGGTTGGTCCTTTTAAATTGTCTCGTAACAATAGAAATAAGTACATTCTAGTGTTTGTAGATAATGCAACTAGATTTGTTATCGCTAGAGCGGTACCCGCAGTAACGGCAGAGATCGTTGCGCAGGTAATTTTCGAAGATCTGATTACGAAACATGGAGTTCCATCTCAGCTCCATCTGGACAGGCTATCATCTCATCGCAGCAGAATAGTGGAAGAAATGGCAGAGAAATTTGGAATGCAATTGCATTTTGCGAATACAAGCGCCCATTATTCGATAGGGAGTGCAGAGAGGGCCATTGGCTCATTACAGCAAGTAATGAAGCATTACATTGACAAGGATTTTTCAAACTGGGACGAGATCTTGCCAAGTTTGATATTTACTATTAATACGCAAGTGCATGATGGTACTGGTTTTTCGCCATACTATCTATTGCATGGAGTCGAACCAAGAACGTTTCTTGAGCAGGACCTAGACATTCCTTGCGAATACGTCGACAATGAGGTGAGACTTCAGAGCATAAAAGAGGCACGCCAGCTAGCGTACAAAAATTTGCAGAGAAGATTTAGATCTCAGAAGAAGCAAATAGAGAAAAAGTTTGATCAACCGAATTTTGAAATTGGTCAAAAAGTGTTAATTAGGGAAATGCCAAGAGCAGGTTTGCCCGCATGTTTTGGTAACCGTTACAATACTAAAGGGGTAATAGTGGACAAGATAAACAATAATTCATACAAAGTACAGTATGAAACTAAAAATGGTGAAAAGAAGAGTGACACTATAGACTTAAGACGATTAAAATTATTTGTAGAAAGTAAAAATGGTGAAAAATATGGTGAGACAGATAAAACATCAGACGGTGATGAATAAATTTTGATTTGGTGGAAAAAAAAAGTTTTAACATAGGGTCTAATGTAACTATGGTACAAATTGGGTCTACCGATGAAGTGTCAGAAAGGGGGCACTTTCTCAACCAAACCCTAATCCCGAGATTGGAGGAAATGCTAATCTCCATCAGGAAATTTCCCGAATCGATAGACACTTTTTGAATTATAGTTACTAGAATTGTGAATAAATAATAAATGTATGGAATGTAAAATTAAAATTATTAATTAAAATCAGTTGACATCTAGAAAGTAAAAGAAAAATATAAAATACATAAGGATTAAATAAATTGTTGACAGTAGACTAAAACACAAATAAATAAATAAATGAATAGTAACAGGAAATTAATATTAGGTTTTACTAATTCCAGAATTTTATTCAAGACTGAAAAGGAAACATTAGAATAATGAAATATGACTATAACGAAAACAACATCGACTTATTGCTAAAAACGCCTATTGTTTATGAAAATACTGTATCAAAAATTTTTAATGTAATTTCAATGGGTTATCTAACTAAAAATTTTCGAACGTATTATAAGTTACCGGAAGTGGTATACTTAGCTAATGGAATATATCACACACTAGATCGATCGAAATGTGAATTCAAGAGTTTCTTGTATTTTTGCGAGCAGATATCACTAGATGATGCAGCTAAATGCTTGAACAACATTGTGTTCAATGGATCGTTAAGTGGTTGCGAACAACAAACCGAGAAATACCTAGGCAAGGTAGTGTACAAATATACTCATGCTGGAGTATTATACTCATCATTGGTAGAAGGATATGTGACTAAGTTAGGTAAACATCACGAAGTTACATCGACGAAGGTAAATTTTGGGAACAATTGCTCGTATTTCAATGAATACGATTCATTCGATAACCTAGTTTTTGGAGAATTGGCGATTCCAACAAGAAAAGTAATAAGCGTAAACAATAAGCATCTAAGTTTGATAGGGAATTGGACGCTAAAGCAATTAAATTTTAGTATACACCATGAGGAACTCAACAATCTAGCTGAAAATTTATTAAAACTGAAAGTGGATACCACTGTACCACTATTAATAATTAGAACGAATTACATAATGTATGTAATAGCAGCAATCATATTTGTATTAATTATTTCAGTCATTGCATTAATAACGTTGTATTGCAGACTGTATAGATCGATAAGAAAATATAAAGTAGAAAATAGTGAACCATAATAATCATAATAATAATAATAATAATAATAACAACAATAATAATAATAATATTATTTAGGATCATATTGTATAAAAATTGTTTGTATTCTCTGAACTAGAGCGAGAAAAGTTTGGAAAAGGTTGTAAACCAGTTCGTAAACATTGAAACTAAGTATTGGTAATTTTGAAAAAAAAATCGAATGTAAACAAACATGTAAATGTGTCAAAGTGTATTCAAATCATGCATTCCATACTCACCAAGCAGCCATCACCAATAGTAAACACCATCACCATATGAAGGTATAAGGTTAAGTAAACAAAGTCTATAGTCTATGATAGTCCATAATAGTCATACTACCCAAACCGGATAGGTTGTATTGTAATACGGTGTACCAAACGATGTCCCATTTCCGTATAAAGTGTGAACGAAATGAAGAAAATTGTGAAATAAGGATAGAAATAGATGAAATAGATAACCTAGATAAATCTAGGATAGTGACATCAATCAAGGATAGATAAAGTCTAAAAACATTCAAACATTCGAGAAGGGATAAGGTAAATAAATGTAGAAAGTAATAATATTAGTAATAACAACACTAGAAAATAGTTAATAATAGATAAAAATAGACGAATTAGTAATGGGTTACTATTATAGTAATAGTAGATAGTATATATGTATAATTACTACAAGTGTTTTTATAAAATAGCAAATAATGAATTTTATAGGATATGTAAATGGTGAATTAAAAGGTTAAAAGATGCAAATAAGCATAGATAAAGCTAGAAATAATTCACAAATAGTGTTAAAGAATGTTTAGTGTATGTAGTAATAATGTATTTATTCATTATTTTTAAACTCCGAAAATTTTTGTAAGTTTTAGAAAAGAAAAGAAAAGAAAATAATGGATTTTATTATAATCAGTAATAATCAATCAATATTGATTGAAAAGAATCATTAGAATTATTAATTTTATTGTAGAACGTAATTTGTAAACGATATGAGCAAAGGCTCACATATTATTCTGTATGGATTTGCGTCAAACAGCTTTAATACTCTGAGCAGCTAGAGGTAAGAATGAGAACTGAGACCCGTGCGAGAGAGTAGCTCCGCGAGAGGCTACGCTAGTCTCCACTCCAGGTCTCGAGCACATGGTAAATACGAAAGATTCCGAGTGAACTCGAAGTGGACACGAACAGGAGTCGCTCTATCTAGCCCCGCTGAAGTTCCGTAAAGCGTGAAGATTAATCCTAGTCCGAGCGTAAATTCATATAATATGTTTTAGAAATTCAAGAAAAATTAGTATTTAATAAAATTTATAATATTTAACCACGTAAATGATTAAAATAAAGTTTAAACTACATAAATACGTATGAAATTAGTAATAAAAGCTTAAATATAGAGAGATATAGCGAGTATAATTTAATGCTATATTTATGATAGAAAAAGAGTGAAAACACGAGTTTTTAGGTGTGAAACATAGTCTCCAAGTTATGGTTAGACGTACTTCACACATAGCTAGAGTTTAACGGTCATGCACAAAGATTACTAGGAAAGTAACAAGGGTGCTTGACACAGAAAGAACAAAATAAGACTGCTTCAAAATATGCGACTTTTAGAACGCAAAAGAGTGTAGGCAGACACAAGTTAGGTGTTTTAATTATTTAATTAACTATAATAAATGTAATTTTCTACAAATTTTAAGTAGGCCTATCCCGACTTTATCTATTTCTCGTCTATTTCAGATAATATCCAAAAGCAAAGGAAATGGACATCAATACAATATTATTATTAATGTCAGCGTTAGTTTTAGGAAGTGTATTAGTTATAATAGTAATTATCACATGTTATATTTTGTTAAGATTAAATAGGATAGAGAGAAAATACGAAAATAGTGTAAGAAATGGTAAAAATAATGTAAGATCAAACATAGATGTAGAAGCAAATGGTAGAGATGAGTCTGAGACTTACGCAGTTTCCCAAATATCACCAATTTATGCCACTATTTTTAATAAGAGCAAATCTACACTAAAAACTATCCCACAAAGCACTGATATCACTATTTTTAAGAATTTGCCAGATGGTAGTATAGCGGATTGTAGTAAGAGCACTGAAACTGAACGGGAAAACACACACTTCCACCACATCACTACAGAAGATGAGAAATACACTAATACATCAATGGGACACTATAAATTCACGAAAGCCGACGTTTTCAACGAAAATTCCGACAGACACGGAAAAACTGAGTGCCCGGAAAACATAAAAAGTGATTGTTTTTATCCGTGTGACATCGTTATATTATAAATTATAGTGTTTTAAAACTAATAACGCAATAATTGCTACGGAATATTAACACTCGATGTTATCCAGTCAACAGTGACGCGCGAATAGAAAGGCAGGAAATACAAGTTAGGTTAACCTTGACGCACTTGATTGAAAACTGATGATCTTGCAGTTACTATGCTGGAAGGATCTACATGATATCCAACGCCCTGCGGCTAGATTATATTTCCGTTTATGCTAAAATGTCAGTGAATAAAATTTTGATGAAAATAAAACAATTATATTTTCAAGTTTTTACAGTGCAAATGTGAATATATTAACTAACTATGTTCTGAAAACTATGTTACAAGTTCTTTGTTTTAGATTTCCATTCACATAGCGGTGGAAATAAAGGAAGTTGATCCAGTACTGATACGGCCAATAAATTCATTGGTTGGCACGTATGAACAGACAGAGTAGTGGAAGTTTTTGGTAACTTGACACTCTAAAAGCGTTGTCGCTAAGAGAAGATAATTCAAGAGTACTTGCAAACTAACATATATGTAATTATGCACAATCATTCTTGACCAAATGTGATGAGCAAGTAGTTCTACGAAAACTCACTAGATGTCGTGAGGATATACTTTGCTACATTACATTTGAAGTTTTTGTATTTTACAATTATAGGAATTAAGGGGAAAAAAAGAAGATTAAAAATTCAAATATATATATATTTTTGAATAATTTTAGGTGAAGGAATATTCATTACTATTTATATAATTATTCTGCATAATAATACATGTTTTATTTTATTTCAAGTTTATATTTATCTTTCAATATTGATTCAGTTTATATGATGTACAGGGTGTTTATGGAAAATCGCCCTCTTACGAGGTCTACCTTGGATTGCGAGGCAACCAAGTTTTTAAGGGGGGCCATGTAGCAGGACTCGATTTTCGAGGAAAATAATTTGTATATTTTGATTCTATTTTATGTTTATGTCACAAAATCATTTATTGAGGTTATGGGAATTAAATGTTGTATATGCGAGTAAATGCAAGCTGCACAAAGTTGCTAATGTTTGTGTCAGCAGTTTATTGTAAACACATGTGTACAAGAATGTCATCGTTGAGAGTCTGGCAATGTAGGAAGGAAATGTTGACAATGTGTCTATCCTCACATTAGCCAGATTCTAGAAATTGTATAAAGTGAATCTGTAAGATTTCACGAATTTCATGAGATTACGGATGTACGGAGAATTGCTTAGAATCGGGAAATCAGAACGTGTCGAGGATTGCAATTTTGAGTTTTGACACATGGAAGGAATTTGTCTCTCCATGTGAAAACGGTGTTGCACGTGCTGCAGCAGACGAACAAGCAGACGACGGAGGTTGGACAACGCCAAACAAACCGGAGGACGAGAAGGTTTTGGGAGAGTTCTTGGAGAGAGTTCGTGAACAGTCCTTGGAGAGTCCTTTGAGAGTTCGTAGAGATTCGACAGTGGACAGTACTTCGAGATTTGATAGGAAGTCTATAGTAGAGTCTATGATCAAGTTACAGTGATCATTCTTTGGTTCGAGTTTGGAGAACCAAGTTCTATTCGAGAATCAGCCAGATGACAGGAGGAGAAAATAATTTATATTCCAAATCATCCTAACAACGGAGAACGTCACGCAGAGAGTAGCATTGGAACGAAGTCATACTTCAATGCTCATTTCGTCTTTCATCAACTAGGAGATTCAGCTTAAAGGAGCCGAGTTCAACGCCGGAACAACGAGGGAAATACACCAGTTCATCCAGGTATGTGTAGCACCGATTCAGTATTCAAAAGCTCAATACTTGACCGTTTCTGTACTCGTCTGGCAAAATGAATCTTAATATCCGTCATTACTAACGTTCTGAAATCTTACAGTTCACTCATAAATATAACGAAATACAGTGTTTTTATTTTAATGAAGTGGACGTATTGTTATTTAATTTATCCCCAAATGAGAAACCTCTCGCAAGTAAATATCAGTGTTTGTCCCACTCATTCTAGATGGTGAGTGGAAGGCGCCTAGTTGCACTCAACTTTGCATCTCCAATTAGGCACTGAGTGGCTAGGTTGTCAATATTCATACTGATGGACGTGCCCACTACTTTGATACATTTGGATTTCCTCCATATGTAATGCAATATATTCAATTTCTACGTAGAAATTCCATTTGTTATACATTTAATAATAATCAAATTCAAAGTGTGAAATCGTCCCTATGTGGACATTATTCATATCTTTTCCTTTGCTTCAAACCTAAAGGAAAGTCCTTAAATAAATTTTATTACACTTTCTCATCAACTCCCGAAAAAAATGATCGCCGCTTGCTTTATTTACTTTTACAGGTAATCATTTCTCCTGTATACATATCATCATATCTTGATTCTTCTTCTTTTTGTTCTTCTTCTTCGTTTGTTTGAATACCTTTTTATTATAGATAAAATTCTAGCTATTATTATTGCAGGTAGTCATTTCTCCTTCTTTATTATAATGTGTTTGTATTTATATTATCGTTTATTGTCTTTTTATTTGTTCATGATTATAGATAAATAAATTTTAAGTTATGTTTTTCAATTTTTTCTCTTTTCAGAGAGTAAAAGATCATCAGCGGATGTATGGGCAACATCATTGTACATAATAACGTTTATCTACTCTTCATCATTATCAACAGCAGCAGTATCAACAGCAGTGTGAAGTTATCATTAATTGAACAATGAACTGTGTATGTGTAAAAACAAAACAACTGTGTACGTGTGTATGGACAACGTCAGTGAACAGTATATGACAACTGTGAAGTTATCATCAACTGGACAATGAAAAAATCTAACGTACTCTCTTTTAAAAATGTACTATACTTACCGTCGTTTTAATTGTGTAAATATCATCATCAACGTCAATAAATACTTTGTATTCTTGTTTCTTCCCTTTGAAAACACATGTTTTATTTCTTATTTTTTCCATTTCCTAATAAATAAATATGTTTTATGATCAAATATGTAATTAAATACACTTACCATAAAATATATTTTTGACTCATTGAATTAAAGAATTTCATACTGTATTTTTTATTAAAATAGAAATCTAAACTAATTTTTAATTCAATGGTGTAATCGCATAACTAAATAATAATATATATTTATTCATACTTCAGTATGAATATAATAATAATAATAATAATAATAATAATAATAATAATAATAATAATAATAATAATAATAATGAGTTCACATACTTAATCAGTTATTCTTTCGTAAATTAAAACAAATATGTGAATTCAACATTATTACTATAGGACTTTGTTTTTAAAATTTAATATTAATTATTTTAGTTCCTTTTTTAAAAAAATAATAAGTCCTGTCATACTTAAGACAGAGATGTATAATAATAATAATAATTTCAAATACTAATTTTTATTTTAACATTCATTTCAAGAATTTGAATTCATTATTATTATTATTATACATATCACTTATAGTATACGAGGAAAAATATGTTAGGATTTTTTCTTATCATACAAAATTAGTACACTAATTAAAAATCCTATCATATTGAGGTGTATGAAATGAACACGAAACACACAAATAAAACATTTCACTTTCACTATAAATTTTTTGCATTTGATATTACGTTGTTTAGTATACATAAAAAAACAAATCAATTTTCTTCTTCTTTATGAAGAGACGTTCACTTCATTGATACCCTCCAAAGGTTGAGTATTGGTTTTCCCGCACCATCGCTGTGTCTGTACACTATCAAATAAATCAGCCATAATGAATTTATGAGATTTTGTTTGCAAAATACTTTCATTTCCAATTTTAATCTTTCACCATCAATGTTCACATCACTGTTCTTATCAAGGGAGACACTTGGAAAACTGATGTTCATACCATTCATAATACTCTGTTCATCTACACAGGTATGGATTCCGGCAAGTTCTCTGCATGTAAGACACTGCGATTGTACATGATTACGAATAGTATCTATGCACAAGTCAAAATATACACGTAGCACAACAACTTTACTGTTTTTCACAGCACGTTCAATACACGGTAATATTTCCAAGAAATAAAGCCAATCACTTGAAGTTAAGTACACAGTGTTTCGAGGAGCATGAAGTGTTTCTTTCTTCTCTAGCATCACTAATTTTTCACCAATTAGTTTACGCACCACCAGTTAGTTTTTTCGGCCAAGTGAATTTATAAATGTAATTTCCACTTGATAATTTAAATAGTCCGTAACAAACGGGGTCAAATGTACAAGTTTCTCCCACTCAGCCAAATTTAACTCCACTCCAAACACAAGTCCTTTACCAACACGAATCACTGGCTCAAATGTATCATTATCCAGTCCAATACAAATTAATTTGGTTTTCATTGAATTAAGGCCATATTCCACATTTAACAAGTGCTCTTTCTTGGTATCCATAGTTGATGCACAAGCACTCAAAGACACGTTACTCCAGTAGCTGATCAACACAGAATAACGAAACTATGCATACAGATAACTGCGCATGTATGAAGAGGAGGGGCGAAGAGGAAAATTCGTGTTTCATCTTGTTTGTACATGCCACCATACACTTACGATGAGTATACCAGTTCAGTAAATTCAAGATCGTGCATGTTACGCCCAGATACATTAATCTTCATTCCTTTATATTTTATATTAAACAGACATTTCCACTTTGTAAATATGTTAATAATGCACCATTATCTGCTTCCAATTTTTCAGTACAACGTCCTGGTAAAATAACTTTTTCGCCTCCTTCAAATGTCACACATGCCTTCCTGCCATATACCGTTGTAATTATCTCACAGTATACAATACGAAATGGTACTTCAATATCCAAATCTCGCATTTCTGTAAAGGGTACCACTGATGGCTTATTAAGCTTATCTAATAAACTCATTGACGATGACATCTTTAAATTTGACGTTTCTTCCTTTGCAACAGCTGCTAACAGAATGATCTACACAAGCACATACGTTCCGCTTACGCTCTTCGCAGGAGGTGTGGGGGTTTGGGGACTCAAATTACTAGCCAATACACGACAAGAACACGAAAGAGGCATGTTTCATCTTGTTTCTACATCTGGTAGGCGTCCAAGACTATGAGCATAGCAACAGCGAGTTCCCACAACCAAAATTTTCCCACAGGGTCCAAACGAGGAGGGATCATATTCTTAGCATTACAAGATGGATCTGAGGGCTGAGGGGGGAATCTAGGTATCCAATACAAGACGACTAGAAAAAGAAGACGAAAAGGCATGTGTTTTCATGAACCTATAACTGGTGGTAGCCGTAAAAATCTATGAGCACAACTACTAAAGGCCTGTTGAAACTTGCCTCCGAATTCAAGGAAAAATATCGAATTCTAAGACCGGGAGGGATCAAATTTCTTTCATATCTACTGCAGTTAACCTTGGAAGTTTGCTGTTATATGTTCAGCAACAAATAAGAGAAGTTTGATAGCTGCTTGCATGTAAGCTTATTACCGCGACACCAGGATCATTGCTACACCCTGTAAGATATAAAATACTTAGAGGAAAGGTAGGTTAAAATAAGTTTTTACTACAAAATATATAGAATACAGTGTGAATGTAGATTATGTTTTATGGAACAAATTTGGCGAACCATTCAAGAAAGGATAACAAATCATATCAGAGAGTATAAATAACATTACATAGAGAAATCAGCTGTGGTGGAACATTATATCAAACAAGAACATAGAATTCTATTTGATGAGATGAAAGTAGTAAAGTAAAGGCAGAAGGAAAAATACTAATACAAAAAAAGGAGATTAACATAAACAATAATAACAGTAATAAAAAAGAGAGAGACTACTCCAAGTAACGTTTCATCTACAATCACGAAAATTGAGCGGCGGGAGCTCATGTGGTTCGGATTCCACGTTAATCAGTAGGTCCACGTCTCATATAGCCTCGCTGATGAACGGGACGCTAAACTAAAATCAACTCAAACTCAACTCAACGAAAATTGAGAAAGGAGAGAAGAATGCATAGCTTAAAAGAAACGAACATAAACGTAATATTGGCAGCGTAACTGGCTACAATAACGCCGTTTGTTTTTCAACTGTTCACAGCACGCGTGGCAGCACTCTGCAATGTGCCAATGCATAGGAGGCACATCTGTTGTTTTCGCACGTGAGTTATTTCATGTAGTGTAACGTGTGTGTTGTGCAGTTTTTGTGTTATCAATTCAGACCAGAAAATTAAGAACAGAAAACGTAAGTAAAGTTTTTGAAGTACTTTATATTAATATCGCTACAGGCGCGGGTAATAGTTAAGAACAGCTACTTCTCATCTTATTGTTCCACTACCTACAGAAATGATCGTATATCATGTACAAGTGGTAATTGAACACAAAACAAACCAAGATCATGTTGTGTTCTTACTCCAACATATAGTGTGGATACTTCCTGTTGGGCATCTTGCATGATTGTTTTAATCTGTGGACCAACAAATATTCCTTCTTTAATTTTTGCTTCACTTAAGTTTGGAAATTTCTCCTTAAGCTGCGTGAAAGCAACACCTTCTCTATTTAGTGTTTTAACAAAAATCTTCATTGATCCAAGCTAATGTAATAGTGGCAAAAGTACATATTAAGGATTCACAATTGGCTTACGTGATACGTTCTTTGTGTCAAGAATGAAATCTTGTCTTTCAGATAAATATTTACGAACGTATTGGTTTGCTTTGGCACGGTTATTATGCTCACATAAGAAACAACAATAATTGGTGTATTCTTGTTGCATTCGCGTGAGAATATCAATTACTTTCAAGTCCCAACACACATTCCACTTGAATATTTTATAGCCAACGAAATCCATTATTACACTCATAACTTGATATGTCTCCTTTCTATGAGCACTGCCACAGGAACAGACGGGTGAACATTTCCAATATGTAGAAGTACTGCTTGCAAATTTGATTTGAGCTGTCAATAAACATGTGCCACTCGGTGGGATTGTGTTGATGCCCCAAAGACTGAAATAAGCCATCTACATATTTGCAATAAACAACGCCTCCATTTGCAACAAAATAGTCCTCAAAATGACTTTGTCGCTTTCTAAACAAACTCATTTTAACATCTTGAGCTAAGAGATTCCAGCCTTGAAGCCTGAAGACAATTCAGCTTTTCCTTTAGGAAGATTCAAGCCTCGTACAAGATCGTTAAGCTCTTCTTGTGTGATCAGATGAGGTGACATTGACTGGGATGTAGATAGCTGAAAGTCTACATCTTCGCTGCTGCTTGGAACTTCTGCGGTATCTTCTTCTGAACCAAAAGTGTAATGTTCTCGAGCCTTGGGTATTGAAAGATCTTGACTGTGGGGAACTGGTCAAATAACTTACTTTAAATTAGGGTACTGAATCTGATGTTTATATTTAGAGGAAAAGCCCTATACATCTGTGAGTCAAAGGTAACAGCCAGTTACATAATTTATTTGTTCGCGCAAAATCATAGAAACAGTAAATTTCATAGAACTCCGTTTTACTTGTATTCAGTTTCTCAAATTCGTGGAACACGTAATGCAACATATGCTTGAGTCAATGACTTATCCTGGTCCCCAGCGCTACAGCCAAACGCTTTTATTGAGTTTTAAATGTAAGTTCACCACACACATAACAAAATAAGTCATGACAGGACATAACACTCCACTGCACTTACCTAACGTTTATTCAGTACTTTCTTGAAATCCAGATGCACAGCACACTCTACAACAAAAAGACACAAGGTAACATTAATGCAACCACTACTAACGAAACACCACTCAGTAAATCACAATAAAATCCAACCAAAAATTACCCAAATACTTAAATATATGAGAGCAGAGTTAGGAAACACAAATCTGAACCTACTTATCACTAGACGTAAATGGGCTACTATCTAAAATTAAGATAAAGAATGACGAGAATATGAGAACTAGTTCCGTACTATAACGCAGAAAAAGACTCTTACGCAGTAGGAGAAAATTCGGGGTATGAGTAGAACCCTTTCTCAACCAGAGTATTCCTTCTGCGAAGAAGAAAAAATTGTCGCTTGAATGATGTTTACATGAACGCATATTGTAAAGTATAGGGGAGACCGGGGCACATTTGTCAACTTTTTTTTTAAATTGCATCCGTGGTATATTATCTGAAACCTATTTAGAGGTAAATAAGAAATCTTTTCGTTAAAAAATTCGAAGAAAAATGTTCAAACGAGGAAAGAATAGGTGCGGGTAGTAACGCGCGGTGGGAACATATTAAACGTTGCTTACAGCAGGCTGCAGAAGAAGTAGTAGGTTACCGTGAACACAAAACTGCTAAGAAACCATGGGTTACAGAGCAGATGTTACAGAATATGAGGGAGAGGAAGATGTGGAAACAGGTTGATACAGAAGAGAGCAGAAAGATGTACAGAAAGTTAAATAATGAATTGCGAAGAGAAACAGACAGAGCGAGGGAAGAGTTTTACAAAAGAAAATGCGAGGACATAGAAGAATTAGAAAGAGTTAGGAAATATGAGGAAATGTACAAGGAGGTGAAATCTATGGAATATCGGAAGAAACAAGGGGGTATTATGATGGCAGTAGAAAATAAGAATGGGAAGGTAGTCAGCGAGAGAAATGTGGTCATAGGAAGGTGGAAAGAATACGTTGAAGACTTATATGAGAGTAGGGATAGACAGTGTAGCCTAAATGTTGAAGTAGAAAATGAAGTAGGCGAGGATGATAAAAGATTTAGTATTCTTAGGGATGAGTTTGAAAAGGCTATATCCGAGATTAGGAATGGAAAGGCAACCGGAATAGATAACATACCAATCGAATTCTTTAAAAATATAGGAGACAAGGGAAAGAAAGAATTGTGGCGACTATACAATGAAATATATGAAACAGGAGAATGGCCAAGATACTTTCTGAAAACGATCATGATACCGATGGCTAAAAAATCGAACCCAAAGAGATGTGAGGATTATAGAACTATTAGTCTCATATCTCATGCAACTAAAATTCTGCTCCGAATACTGAACAGAAGGTTATATGGAAGAACAAATAAAGATGTTGAGGAAAAGCAGTTCGGGTTCAGAAGGTGCAAGGGCACAAGAGATGCTATTGGATTATTAAGGGCGATCGGTGAAATACTTATAGAAAAAGGGAAAAAGGTGTATGTTGTATTTATAGATCTAGAAAAGGCTTTTGACCGCGTGAATTGGGAATTGTTGTTGGGAGTTCTAACAAAGATAGGGTTGGAATGGAAAGATAGAATACTCGTAAGAAACTTATACATGAACCAACAAGTAAGTGTTAGGATAGGGGAAGAACTGACGGAAGAGAGTGCAATTGGAAGGGGAGTTCGACAAGGATGCTGCCTCTCGCCAACACTATTTAATGTCTATCTAGAAGAGATAGTGAAAAAGAGCCTACGTGATGATGATGGCATTTCGGTAGGAGGTAGAATGATAAGATGCATAAAATTTGCAGACGATATGGCGCTTGTTGCAGAATTTGAAAAGAAAATCAATAAAATGTTAGAAAAAATGAGAAAGTGCTTTGAAGAATATGGGATGAAAATAAATGTTAGAAAGACAAAAGCCACGGTGATTGGAACGAAGGGGTCTGTGTCAAATATAAAAGTAGGAAAGGAGAAAATAGAACAAGTGAATAGTTTTCGATACCTGGGTAGTATTCTTAGTAATGACATGAAATGCTTAATAAAAGCATTACGTGAAATAAAAGCAAGGATAGGAATGGTGAAAGAAGCCTTTAAAAGAAAGAAAAGTCTGCTTTGTGGGACCTTGAACAAAGAGTTGAGAAAAAGACTCATAAATGCTTCGTGTGGAGTGTTGTACTGTATGGGGCGGAAACGTGGACATTACGTAAAGGTGACGAAAATCGACTGGAAGCCTTCAAAATGTGGGTGTGGAGAAGAATTGAAAGAATTAGTTGGGTCGAGCGGAAAACGAATGAGAGAGTGTTAGAAATGGTGGGTGAGAAAAGAACACTTTTAGATATTATTATGAGGAGGAAGAGAAACTGGATGGGACATTGCCTAAGAAGAAATTGTATCATGAGGGACGTCCTAGAGGGTATGGTGGCGGAAAAGAGAGGGAGGGGGCGAAGGAGACTACAATTAATGGATGATATTAAAACAGAAAGATCATACGCGAAGCCGAAGAGGATAGCGGAGGACCGTGGAGCATGGAAGCTTGTCAGCTGCGGCAAGTGACCTGCCAATAAAGAGAGAATACCTATGATGATGATTTAGAGGTAAACAGGATATCATTTTCTTCCCTATACTTTTATGAACGAAGTGGAACAATCATTTTTTCACAAAATGAATACTGAGTTTCAGTACCAATGATTAAGTGTGATCATGTGACGTTGGAAAATGTGCCCCGTATGCGGGGAAAGTTGGCCAACCTACTAAAACTATACAGGGGCAAGTGTTCCAACTAATTCACATGCTAAAACACATGTAATAAATCGTTCCTTTTACTGAAAATGTACCTTTTGTATATTGCTTGGACAGTATAGAGAAATGAGATGATCGTAGGACTAATCAACAAGTTAACAAAAGTCATCATTGTCTAAGTCACAAGGAACGCGAACAAAAAATACAACATCTCCCTTTGTACAGTTTTCGTGTGCCCAGTTGTTGCATTTTGTGTACCTGATCCATTTCTCCTTTGCCTGAGAGTTGGAGAAAGGTTCAAAGCAATAAATGCATAAACAATCTTCATCATCTTCATCACTCGAATTAAAGTTTTTTACACAATAGACTATATAGTCAATAGCAAGCACGTATTCAGTATTATTTTTTGGGGGATGGATACGACCATAGCCGCTTCGATATTTCGAGTAGGTTGTTCGAATGTCATTTTTGCAAAAAAAAAAAAAAAAATCAGCATAGAATAACATTAGCTTTCTTTACGTTCCTCCTAGTGTTACCTGGTCACGGGCTACGTATTTTGTACATTACATTGTTATTTCGGAGATTTATTTACACGGTAGGCCCTACATCCATTTGTTATAGTTCTACTAAAATTAGAGAAACTGACTGAGACCGGAAAAATATTGGAATACGTGCCACGTATGTTGTTGGAAAGCATGCCCCATCGCCATTTTTGAACTTCAACTTAACCTTGACAACTAATGGTGTATATTATTTGCAAAACAAACACATCATTACGTAAAGGAAGAACACTATGTTTAGTTAATTCAATGTCAAAGCAGTACGTTTAACAGTAATACATTTATTTTAAGTTTTAATGCACCCCTGCTACTTTACTCATTTTCGAAAAAATGATTTCACAAGATCTCCTGCCTACGTCAACATAGCTACTCAACTGAAACATGCTTAGATGACGTGCCAAGCATTGCTGCTTCACCCAGTCCACCCGCAGGGGCGATCTACCAGATCCTTTTAGAACTAAAACCAGTTGGAAAACTTGCCCCTATAGAAAACGTGTCCCGGTCTCCCCTACTAGATAAGCAACAATTTTTACCTTAAGTACATGTCTGCCTCCCCACTGGTCTAGTTGGTAGCACGCTCACCTTAGGTGCACGAGGTCTCGAGTTTGATTCCCGGTAGAACATTAAACGACAGCGTGGCTCGAATTCCACCTTAAACTGTAGGTCCACTTCTCATATAGCCTTGCTGCTGAAAAGGTACGCTAAATTTCAATAACTAAACGAAACAATCGTTTTTCATCACCACCCGTAAAAATACGGTATTTCACACTACAAAATTTTAAACTTTTTTATATTTCACAAAATTGGTAAGTGGTACATAAAAAGTAATTAGAGATTTGATTTTCTCATGCAAAAATACGTAAGAAAAATATATTTCCATGTAAAGGAAAGATTAAAATATATTTCCATGTAATTAAAATAAATAAACCCGGCGTAAATACCAAGACATAAAATTGAAAGGCAGTATGTTGTTTTTTAAAGCTATTTCTAGATTTAATGCTGTAACATTTAGAAAAAATTGTCGTGAAAGAACTCTCGTCTCGAGAAGTATATCTATTTCGATTGAGAGACGTGTTTTGTCTCGAATTTTATCAAGATAATTGTTTCGTTTCGTCTCGTAGAGAACAGTAATAACTTTATATATAGCCTCTCAAATGTAGAGCTTATATCCTGCTCATTCAGAAACAACAACATGTATCCAGTACTTGCTTAGAGAACTAGAGCAGGACAAGAAGCAGCAAAACCATGGTAATAAGTACACTCATGTCCAAAATTACTATCGTATGTCTATAAATAAGTTGTTGTAGGAATATAATTTTATAACGAATTCGCCCGGTATTTCTTATAATGTTAGTATGTGTATAATTGACAAAAAACATGTGTGTGGCAAATTTCATGTCAAAAGAGCAGTAAATAGGAACAATAAAACGAAAATAAAACTTTCTTGTTCATTTAGCAACTTTTTGTTTTACTCATTCTCATTTTCATATTTATAATTCTTTTCCTATGAAATTTACCACTAATATAGAATTCTCGATTATACACATAGTATCAGTATTAAAAATACCCTGCAAAATTATTATCAAATTATATTCTTACAAGAAGACAGTTTTAGATATGCGACATTCATTTTGGACATGACTGTACATACTGACGGTATACAGGATGAGTGGATATTATACGAAAATCTCATGTTCCTGCGATGTATGATATACAGTAAATATGCAGTGAACAATTTAATCTGCATTACCGTACGAGGAACTAAAGTATTTTTTTTTATCTTGAACCGTTTGTATCGCAATTTACTGTTACAAACTACTTGTTCATAAATTTCAATATAATTATGCAAATTATTATTGTTATTATTAAAAGTATTACCAAATCCCAAATGTGTTCCTCGGATGTCGTCATAAGTATTAAAACTGTTGCTTCTCTTCATCATCTTAGAGTTTTACCTTAATCTGTATATTAGAAAGTAAATGTAATCAAAACTCAATCAAATTTAAACTATGTTCCATGAAAGGTTATGATCACTCACCTGGCGTCAGTCAAAAGGCATACCGGCGTCAGTGGCATACCGGCTTCCACGAAAAGTTAAATCTCACATTGCAGATCAGAATTTACATTATATACCGGTACATAAGTGTCTACTGACCAGAAGAAGTTAAATTATTTGCATAGTTGGAACAGGGACGGCCACCATTAGAGTACGTAGATGGAGCAGAGAATGAGTAATGACTAGGGATGGCCAAATATCCGGATAAGAAATTATGCGGTATCCGTTTTTGAGGAAACGGATAATCCGGATAACGGATAATATCCGGATGACGGATAATATCCGGATAACGGATAATATCCGGATGATGGATAATATCCGGATAACGGATAACGGATAATATCCGGATGACGGATAACGGATAATATCAGGATGACGGATAACGGATAATATCCGAATTACGGATAATATTCGGATGACAGATAATATTCGGATAATGGATAAAGAATAATATCCGGATAAAGGATAATGTCCAGATGATATATAATATTCGGATAACGGATAATATTCGGATGTCAAATAACGAATTATGTCCCGATAATGAATTATATCTAACTTACGGATAACGCAGAATATTTGCGTGAACAATAAGAAGACAATTATTGAATATCTGGAAATTAATTATTGCTGACTATAAAATAATTGTGACATTGCCTTGTTCGGATTTTCACAATTGGTTAATAAATTCCATTCGTTTATTACAAAACATATAGGATAATGAGTTTCAGAATATTATATATATATTTGTGTTTGCATTTTAAACGCTTAAAAGTTGTAGGAAAAAAGGAAACAAAACATGCATTTAATCAATTGTAAGTCAAAAATGAAATATATCTGTTTACAACTCACTGTTATGCCGTGTAGCTTGTACCGTAAAACATTATTGATGAAAGTGAATGATTATGAAGTGACTTAGTGGAATAGATTTTCAAATCTGAGACGAGTCGTAAATTTTCTCTAGTTTCGTGGGCTATAATAGTTCGTCCAAGTTTTAGGTCTCAAACAATGTTTATTGTTGCATGATTCGTAATATAGAAACTATAAGTTCATGGAGTGATTATACGAACAAAATGATGACCATTAATAAATATTTGAAGATATGCAAGTCAGTATACAATATACTGTAATAATAAGCATATTTAAATGTTGTTACATTTTACTCTTTGAGGAGTTCTTGCGCAGCGAAAGGCTATTGATCAATTCTTTATTAAATTAAGAAACCAACAGAGCATACATTTTCAACATAAATTACAAAACAAGACAAGAAAAATCGACACCAGACGAGAAAAAATTCCGAAAATCAAGAATAGACAACAGTTCTATAATGGGACTCGAGACGAGAAGAGAAGACTGGCATCATTTCATCACTGGATGGCATACATAAGATGTGTAGTTGAACAGGCAAGCGAATTTCAACCATATGCATTTAATTTAAAATACTTTCAGTACACCAGTGAAAACGAAAAATAGGTCTATCTACACAGCTAAATAAGCATTTTAAAAAAAAATTACCGGTAAGACTTTATAAACTTTTTCCACCACATAGACCTTCGTATGACCAACTACCGAAGCAAGAAGCAGAAAATGGACAATAAGTGGCTTATTATATTCTGCCATCTTCATATTTTATGTCTATAAACGAATCTCAATATTTCTTTGTTTATTTATATATTTTTCCGCTATACGAATTCATATCACTGGCTTAGGATAATCCTAGGCAGTGCTTTTATTAACGCAATGAAATGTGCCGGTAATCATCATGAAAATGTAGTTCTCATTCTGATTGGTTGCGAGGATTAAAATTTAAACAAGTGGGAGGAATTATGGGTACTGTCATTTACTGATCGTATTACGTATTTCAATGTTTATAATATATTCTTGTTTCCATCTTCATATTAATTCAAATTATATATATAGGTAAATACAAAATAAAGAAGGTACTGATGCACCGCATTCTACAAGCGAGCGAATTTTTGAGATTTTCATTGTTTTACTTTTCATCAATTGCGTATTGCATTATTTAGCTTAATATTTTCCCCACTCAATATCTCATCCAGTCATGACATATAAATGATAAGATTTGTGTTCGACATTTTAGGAGAAATAGGGATCCCTCTTTTCCCTAATCCTCGTTACACTTAAAATGGCGGACAATAGATGCACGCGGAAATGCGAAAGCACAGAAAAAAAGAAACCAATTCTATATAAAGGAAACATAATTTTTATTTTATTGATATTGGTATCACATTGACCTCCCTAGTGAATATATTTTACTTTGATTATTTTAATTTTATGGAAAATTTAACCTTTATCACATATATTAAAGAAAAGTGATGAACCAGATAGGATTTTTTAAAATGTTAGCTGGTTTGTTGATAGAAGTTACCATCCTAAGTTTTGCACCGATTCTATATGAGACGGAAATGCAAGATCTACCAGCTGCGATTCCAACAAACACCAGTAATTCTTTACCTTCCAAATACTATTACTACTACTACTAATAATAATAATAATACTATATTTATTATTATTATTATTATTATTTGTAGCAGTATTGATGTGAATTATTCTGAATTTATTGTTGGAGTGACTTTGTACTCTTTCCCTTGAGTGATATCAACCATGAGCAGTAAATCTCATTGAGAAGCGTAAAGGAAATAATGTGCGATATTTCCTGAAAACCGGGTATTTGTTCAGAAACGTTGTCGTTAAAATGCTTTCACAAAACTGGATGAATTCATTCTCTTCTCTTGGCTGCGGGGATCAGTGTTAGAGCTTTGATCAGCTACGTTAACTTGTTCCCCCAGTTTTAAAACTTACTCAGAAAAGAATATCAAAGTTTTGTACTAGTTTTGTACCGTTTCATACCACCAAGAAAAAAATTGTACCTTGTCCATTAACCAGTAATGGACGATTCAAAGTGGGGGAACAAGTTAACGCCTTTTCCCCCACCATAACGAATCTTCCCGAAAATAGTGTCAAAGTTTTGTACTAGTTCTGTACCGTTTTGTACCACCAATAAAAAGTTTTGTACCGTTTCGTACCATCAATAAAAAGTTTTGTGCCACATCCATTAGTCAGTAATGGACGATTTAATGTCTGGGCCCAGCGTTAACTTGTTCCTCCACCATAACGAATTTTTCTGAAAATAGTGTCAAAGTTTTGTACTAGTTTTGTACCATTTTGTACCACCAATAAAAAGTTTTGTACCACATCCATTAGCCAGTAATAGACGATTTATAGTCTGGACCTAGCGTTAACTTGTTCCCCCACAATAACGAATTTTCCCGAAAATAGTGTCAAAGTTTTGTACTAGTTTTGTACCGTTTTGTACCACCAATAAAAAGTTTTGTTCTACGTCCATTAGCCAGTAATTGACGATTTAATGTCTGGACCCAACGTTAACTTGTTCCCCCACCTTAACGAATTTTGTCAAAGTTTTGTTTTATATCGTACTATTAACAAAAATGTTGTACTGCATCATTAACCATTAATTGACGATTGAATGTCTGGAACCACTATTAGCTTCGGTTTCTACCATGAAAAGAATTGTCTGTTTGTAATGGACAATACAAAGCGGAGCATTTTTTAAATATACCGTATTGATTTTTTTGGAAATAATATCAAAGTTTTTAGTAGTGTGTATCATTTTGTTACACCAATAATTATGTCGTACCACACCCGTTACACAGTTGTGGGAGTTTAGGTTTGAATCTCGATAGCTTTTGAATTTAAGTGAAGGAAATTTAATCGGAATCGAATGCCAAAATTTTGTACTTTTTACAATTCTGTACCATTACTTATATTTATGAACACTGCGATTTATTCTTATACTTGTATGTAGATTTTTGGGAATAATGATAAATAAAATTTGAACAAGTAGTTATAAATATACATATTGTTAGCCTGGTCTACTCTTATACGAAATGAATGTGGGGATAGTAGCAAGAATGAGAAGACCAAACTAAACTAAGAGAAATATCTGGAATTTCTCTCTCAACATGCACCTACAAGTTAGGCAAATGTGTAACATGAGATTTAAGACTAATTTAGTTGTGGTCAATGGAAGTGTTATTTAACTCAGAGAAAGACATATTGTTCAATTTGTAACAGTTTATTAGTCAATGGATTTAGTGTTCTGAGATTGACTTGATTAAATACCTGAAAGATCGTGAGGAATGAAATTAGGGAAATCTGGCCTTAAGAATATCATACCTGGATGACTACTGGTCCATTGTTGTCAGGTGATCCCATCTGCAGTTCAGCTCCAAATTCTATAAAGCTTCCATGGAAAGATGAGCTTATCACTCGGAAATACGCGTGAATCAAATTTGTAAACGATCTTTCCGAAACTTAGATTGAAGTAACTATCTCGACTCGTTACTTGAAGTGTAAGTACGTATCGTGAAACTACATGTTCGATCTAAGGAATCTTAACTTAATAAATCTCTTAAGTCTCTCATTGGCTTCCGATTAACTCTCGGCTTGTTACGAATAGATCTCTTAATAACTTCTCATTATCTGACGTCTTATCAACTCGATTCTTGTTAACTGATTCTTATTAACTGCTTCTTATTAACTGAACTCTCTTTCCAAGGAAACGGTTTTATATAATCAAGAAATGAGGTTGCAGATATCGGAGATATTCATGACAACAACAGGCTCCAGATAGCACGTGGAATTCTTGAGAAACTCAATTGGGACAGAACATTCTGCTGACCAAAAATCCCTAGAATCTCTACACACAATCTCTCGGATGATTTAAATTTTGTCAATCTAAGAAATTTTAAAAACAAAAAGATACATAATTCTTACAATATCATAGACATTCTGTTCTCAATTTTGAAAAATTAAAAAACGCTGATCCAATTGTAATTGCCTGACAAACGTAATAACTGCATTGTATAAATTCTCTCGTTAACGTAATGTAACTAGGTTCCTTTACTATTCGCTTTTTGGTAATGAAATAATAAAGCGTCAGCAGACTAAATGATTTTCATCACATAGTGTTATTCCTAATATTTGTGTGACATGATTTAATGAGTAAAATGATGATGTGAATAAACTTAAATCTAAATGACATAAAATATTGTAACTTTACTAAAATTGAAATCTAAAACTATAATATCTAATAATATTCCATAAATATCCTAAAGTATAATATGACATCCCATAAGATCCTATAACATCCCTCGGCGAGTAAAACTTCGACACATTCGTGCTGTCGAAAATGAAAATAAAAATTATAATTTACATGAAAAATATAAATATAAATATATATATATATACATTCTTAATATGATATAAATAAAAGGAGATAAAATAAAAGTTAATTTTGATATGAGAATATTGCTATTAAAATTGCACTGGCAATATTCAAAATGTTAAAAATAATAATATAAAGTAATAAAAATTTTGCAGATAAAATACTGTCCATTTATGATAAACAGCAAATTTTGAACAGTTAGTTATAAAAGAAAAATTTCTTCTAATAATTTTCCAGGAGGTAATGTACCTAAAATGGAAGCCACATTTCCTCGCTGAACTGCTATGCTGATACGTTGTATCAGAAAAGTAGTAGCCCGCTTGTCACCAGTAAGGTGTATTATACGTTGGCCTACTTCTTTGATGAAATTGAGCCCTTCGAGACCCCAAATGCCGCTCGATTCAATGGCTACGGGCACGAACATGTATCTATTGAGCAGCTCTTTATATTTTCTTCTTTTCTCGCATTCTCTGCGTGCTGCAATAGCCCCTTCTCGAGATGAAGAAAGAGTCAAATTAGATGACGCGAAAGTGTCAGAGCAGGTGAAATCCCAGAGAAGAATCCTTCCCCTCTTCCATGGTACCAGCGTCATGCCATCTGGTCTTTTGCCATCAGATCTGTTACACCCCACAGGTTCACGGACAGATGGAACTTCCGCCGATGTGAGTGCTCTCCAGATAATGTCATTCACGTTCGAATGCCTCACATGTCTTCCGGAGCTACTTATACAAGACAGACCGTGTAGACCATTCTGCTTGACTGATGCACCACATTTAGAGCAGTTGTGTGATTCACAGATGTCTACTCCTAGGCGAAGTGCAACTGCAATACGAAAACTTTCGTTTGGAAGGTGCAGTCCTAGGGTGTGTGAAGGTAATGCCTGTAGCCAAGCACCTGAAATTGCTGATGAGGAGGCGAGAAGTCTAGCCTTATCCTCTTGACTGTCTGCTTCTTGTAATAACACTGATTGATGTAATTTGATGATTGGCTTGTCCCAAATTGATTGCGAACTTCTGCCCGTTATTTCAGGAGGGCTTAAACCAACTAGGTTAGACCAGTCAGATATGCAGTCTTGGACGTCAAATTCTATGTGAGGCTCATTCAGTTGGTTGAGGAGTATCTCAATGGTATGCCGGGAGCCATAGAACGACGCTAAAAATGAAGGATACGCCAAATCGACAGCCCGACGAATACCAAGACCTCCAGAATCAACTGGAAGGGAGGCCTGTATCCATGCGTTGATATTTAGGTTACAGTTGAGTAACGATTCCAGTCCACATGTCAGAACTGTGTCAAACTTCTCTAGTAAATCGACTTCCCGCCAAGAAGTAGAACAGCGTAAAAAATAGATTATTCTTGGTATGGAGAACGACGCACGAAGGAGATAAAAAGCTGAATGTGCGGAGACTAGGGCCAGACGTGACAAGAAAAAATCTAACTTTTTAGTTTTCTCGACTAACAAATTACGTGTTGCCTCAGGTGAAAGAGCTGCACCCAGTAGAAAAGCTGACGAGGTTGTGATAAGTTGTATTCCCGGTGCTGAATTTTTAAATTGTGAATATAACACTTCTATTTGATCTTGCGAAATTCCTAAAAATCCTACTTCACACTTCATAAAATTTAAGTGTAGTCCGATGTCTGCTGCCATAGTTCGAATATTGTGTAGTTCACTTATAACTGTGTCAGGATCTCCTGCTATAGTGCCATCATCCAAGTACCAGATATTTAATTCAGTGTTAATCCTAGACACTATGGACTGAATTGTCATGGCGAACAAAGCGGGACCTAGAGGATCGCCTTGTTGTACTCCACGTTGCGAGAGTATTTATGTATATATACATATTGCGAAAATTGTTTTTTTTCTTGTTTGTTTGTTTTATGCAATATTAAAGTTTGTAGTTTTTCGTTTAGCACACTAGCATGCGTAACTATAAAGTGCATATAATGAGTTGTCCCAGCATGAGCTGCCATCTGTCGACAGAAAAACGAAACATCAGAAGGACACTGGAGTGAATTCACAGATAACGTAGGTTACACCTACTACCAATGAATGAAAGTTTACGATTTCCCTCTTATCGGCGGGAGGAGTTGTGATTCGTTTTTACGGGTAGTAAGAAACCTTTGCACTTATGCTAACCAGCGTGTCATGAAACTCGATGTGCTGAAACAGTTGTTTCCACATAAATGTTCGCATCTTTAATAGAGATGATTAAAAGAACAAAAATAATTATTTCTCTTGTTGTTAACTTCACTGCTTTCTGCATTTAAACACCAAGAACATAAATCTCCACTGTTTGATTTCTGTGAAGCTTTCCACTGAAAACACTATTTTTAATAAAATATTTATCATCACTTCTCACTATTTTAATCAGGTGTAATTTACTTGTGGTGTAAAAACACATAATAGGGATTGCACACTGTAATGTGATGAGTTGAAATTAGCTACGACTTTCCAGGAGAAACTTGGGATATCACAGTCATTTTCTGCAATGGTTGCGAGTGGAAATCCGTGTCGAACGTTTTCCAAAATTTTAGTAGTTTTCCTGGTGAGTGTCTCTGTGTGGGTTGGTGATATAATTTCACAGAATTGGAGACTCCACTGATGATAAAATGCATTCATATCGTGATAAAGTTTTATCGTCTTTGATCCATTTAAATTCACTGGATGCATCCTCTGTTGATGGAGGTGATATTCTTCATGTTCGTGGTGTGGCCAGAAAATTTTGGAAGGGTTGGAATAGGGATTAGGGATTCAGATAAGATAAATCTCAGAAAAGAAAAGTGGTGTTAAAAAAATAGATATTGTTTATTACGTGAGTGCTTGACCATGATGATCCTTGGCGTTGTGTATAAGAATGTAGGTCAGTGTGTGAATTGTGCAAAAATGCGTTTGAAAAGAAAAAAACTTTGACCTTGTATCTCTAAACGTGCACCATGCTCTGAGGCGTGCATGTAAAAGGGTTTTGCCTATTATATTGAGGCTTATTAATTTCTACAAAAAGGTGAGTACTATATCTATTTATACTATACTAAGAATAATCTTACAACTATATGAAAGTGCTTATATCTATGATTAAATAATATACCTAATAAAATTATAACTAATAAAACATGTAAAATATCGATATCATGTTGTCTTATCCAATGGCTGATATAAATGAGAAATTTTCAGCTCATATATGAATAATAAAAGATTTTAATTCTATAATCGGGGATATATTTCTCAAAATTGATAGTTAGTTATTTAAAATCCAGTATGCATTTGCGCGCTATGCAATTAGGATCAACATCATTATCGTGAATGTAAACGTGTCAAACTCTTGAAAATTAGCGTACATCCTTTGTGTTTGTTGGCCATCAAACTACAGAGAACTTAGCTCTAGTCTAAAATTGTGTTAAGTCAAAAATATGTAATGGCTTCTTATGTCTATTCGGGAGAAAAAATATTGTCTTAGCCTTAAAATATTTATTTTTCTTTATTTATTATAAACTTATGGACAACTAAGTCTGATCTTTGAAAAGACTTCTAAAATCCATTTCTATTTTTCTTTAACCTAAGTTTTGTACGATATTCAAAGCCTACACTTTGTGTTGACTATAAATCGTAACCTTATTTAAACATATCTTAGGGAAATCCTTGACTAGCGCTTTGCGCTGCCTATTTTACCCTATAAAATATCAACTACTATGACATATTTCCTTGTCATTTCTACCTTAAGTACGTCAATCGCGGTACTATATACATGATCATTATTATTATTATTGTTTGTGTCTTTCATTAAATTATTATAAAAATCTATTAATCTATATATATTTGTCAAAATATGAAGAATTGTCTAAGTTATTTCGTCTAGTGCCTTTATTTCTAAATATCGTTGTTCATTTGCCTATATATTCTTAATATTTAGAGTAATAATAGCAAGTTTTACTTGTCGAAAAATTTTGAAATATTCGTCAGACATAACTGGTCATTGACGTTATTTAACGTGACGTTACATAACGAAGAGCTTGTTATGCATTTCTTTTCTTTTATATTGATATAAAATATACTACATAGTTTGATTTAATGCAAACTATTGAAAATAATGTTTTGTATATTAAATATTTACTATTTTCTTAATAATTTTGAAAAGAAAATCACTAAAAATTTAACTTTGATCTTTTGCATTCCCCAGACGTTTTCTAAGTAAGTAGGATTCTACATTTAAAAAAAAAATCACTGCTTTACAAACGAACAACCGAGGGTATTTTCCCTACTTTCCTTTTGGTGCATTTGGCTACCTTTTCTTGTGTTGTCACTGAAGACTAATGTGATTATAATAAAAAAAATATTCTCAATAAAGTGAGGTCCTGTGCCATTTTTACTTATTGAGAAGTTGACTTCCTGCCTACCTAGGGACTTAATCTTAGGAAAATTTGTTCTAAAATTTAATTGTTAAATAAACCAATGTTTCTAAATTTTAACTAAATCGACAATTAACTTATAATAATCAACTAATTTCCGGAATTTTGCGATACGATTTTCAAAAGAAAATGGGTCGGTTTTTAGTCAGTCCCAGATGGGGCTTTGGTTGAGAACGAGCGGTCCAACTCGCTCGCTAAATCGACTCGCAAATCTACGGTCATAAACTCTAAAAAAAACTTATTGTTAGGCACATATTTATATTATGTAGATATTAAATTATTAATCCATTATTTCGACTCCTGTTATTTATATTTGAGACACTATCTATTCTTAATTATTAGTCGTGATTTATTTCCATTTAAATCGCATATGTCACGCCCCGAAGACATGCTATGTTGATATTATTGTACGTTATTCTTAGTAACCTACATATCACATTCTCTCAAATGATGTAATCTTCCGTATTGTGTTTATTTACATGCCGTAAAGACATGAGCTGTCATTTTTCTTTTTTTTTTCTTTTTTTGACATAAAACTCGGTTTGTTTATTATGCTTCTTTATCATTACTATTCTATCTATATATGTATATTCAAAATATTAGTGTAAAACTATATTACTAAGCCTAAATATGAAATATCGTACCTTAATTTAAATAAATATTTTCCCTTAACCTATAATAATAATAACTATTTACAATTTTTTTCTTCGTCATTTATGACATTATAGCAATTAGCTTCTAATTGCGTGGTAAAAAACCACGAGATCCAATACTGTGGACCCTGTGAAAATGTAATTTTCTACGCTTGGACTTGCGTCCAACACAACGGCTTAATCCCGCCAGTCCTCTCTTTATATGAAAATGATTTCTTACACTATCCATTGTAATTATGCCTAAAGATGTGACTAGCCGCACCAATCGAGGGTGGGCGGGCGGGATAGCCGCTATCAAGTAATTACTTAAAGTAATATGGTAACTCTTAGCATCTTCGACCATGTCGCTTAGCTACATATAAATATTTGAAAATTTGGAATCTTAACAAATGCGTAAGCCTCAGAATATTTTTCTACCATATTATACTCTCTGCCTTAATGAGTTAGTGTAAATGTTTAGAAGTATGGGACTTTTAGCATCTCCAGCATGCCTAGTTGACTAATATACAAAATGATTAGGAATTTAGGATCGTTTAGCATCTCCAACCATGTTAATACGTTGGGATCTTAACAAAGGCGTAAGCCGTCAGCATACTCCACCATGTTGGCCTGGTCTACTCTTATACGAAATGAATGTGGGGATAGTAGCAAGAATGAGAAGACCAAACTAAACTAAGAGAAATATCTGGAATTTCTCTCTCAACATGTCCCTACAAGTTAGGCAAATGTGTAACATGAGATTTAAGACTAATTTAGTTGTGGTCAATGGAAGTGTTATTTAACTCAGAGAAAGACATATTGTTCAATTTGTAACAGTTTATTAGTCAATGGATTTAGTGTTCTGAGATTGACTTGATTAAATACCTGAAAGATCGTGAGGAATGAAATTAGGGAAATCTGGCCTTAAGAATATCATACCTGGATGACTACTGGTCCATTGTTGTCAGGTGATCCCATCTGCAGTTCAGCTCCAAATTCTATAAAGCTTCCATGAAAAGATGAGCTTATCACTCGGAAATACGCGTGAATCAAATTTGTAAACGATCTTTCCGAAACTTAGATTGAAGTAACTATCTTGACTCGTTACTTGAAATATAAGTACGTATCGTGAAACTACATGTTCGATCTAAGGAATCTTAACTTAATAAATCTCTTAAGTCTCTCATTGGCTTCCGATTAACTCTCGGCTTGTTACGAATAGATCTCTTAATAACTTCTCATTATCTGACGTCTTATCAACTCGATTCTTGTTAACTGATTCTTATTAACTGCTTCTTATTAACTGAACTCTCTTTCCAAGGAAACGGTTTTATATAATCAAGAAATGAGGTTGCAGATATCGGAGATATTCATGACAACAACAGGCTCCAGATAGCACGTGGAATTCTTGAGAAACTCAATTGGGACAGAACATTCTGCTGACCAAAAATCCCTAGAATCTCCAGACACAATCTCTCGGATGATTTAAATTTTGTCAATCTAAGAAATTTTTAAAAACAAAAAGATACATAATTCTTACAATATCATAGACATTCTGTTCTCAATTTTGAGAAATTAAATAATGCTGATCCAATCGTAATTGTCTGACAAACGTAATAACTACATTGTATAAATTCTCTCGTTAACGTAATGTAACTAGGTTCCTTTACTATTCGCTTTTTGGTAATGAAATAATAAAGCGTCAGCAGACTTAATGATTTTCATCACATAGTGTTATTCCTAATATTTGTGTGACATGATTTAATGAGTAAAATGATGATGTGAATAAACTTAAATCTAAATGACATAAAATATTGTAACTTTACTAAAATTGAAATCTAAAACTATAATATCTAATAATATTCCATAAATATCCTAAAGTATAATATGACATCCCATAAGATCCTATAACAATATTTATTATCAGACACTCCAAACTTATATTTTTAGAATCAATCGCCTGTATTTATCTGTATTTCCCTTCTTTTCACCCATCTATTAGCAACTAGACGCAAAATACACAAAGTACACGTTCAGTTCAGGCACTGAATTGTCCATTAATCGGTAATGGACGTGGTACAGCGGGAGACACTTCTGGATGGTACAGCAATATGGAGATTTACGGCAAGAGTGCTCCACCAGTTGAGTCCGAAGCATTTGCCGGGGAGTATGCAACCAAATTAGCTGTAAAGGAAGGCGGGTGGCATAAACGCCAGGCACTGAAAATTCCCGTACACTTGGGCGAAATTCCCACTATCGTCTACAGCATCATTTCTCCAAATGAAATGAATCTACTTCTTATGGCAAACATATTACTTGATATTTGTTCTATTTGTGGAGATAAATTCAAACAAAAAATTGAAGTCCAATCCTGTTGCTGTTGGAATGAACACTCTTTCTGTCGTTTGATCTGAAATGACTTTGCAGAGTCTGAATAAATATCCTGTCACTTCAGGAGGGTAGGGAGAGCGGATACCCCCCCTCCCTCCATCAGTGTGAAAACACATACATTTAATCAAATGCTTAGTGAGAGTGAGCCCATTGGTATAGCACTTTTATGATTTCAATCTTTGCCCCCAAGCCATCTTATGTCATAGCTGATGACCTTGGAAAACGAGAGATGCAAATATGATGAAACAGAGATACAGTCACATGCGCAAATTTAGAATTTGAGACAAAATGATCGGATAGCATCCATATTTTGTCGAAAATTTTGATTTTGTAAGTAGACATGTAAAAGCTCACCCGAACCTGAGAGCATCCCACTACCAATTGTTAGTTGAGAGTATCAGATGATTACAGAGGGGGAGAAACATCATCAGATATGGGAAACAAACAATGAAAAAATTGAACTGGCCTGGCCTGAGCAGGACTTGAACCACCAAACTCATTATTACGAAGCAACGACTCTACTCACTCATCCACGGAGCCACACAGAAAGGTTGGCTGTCATAAGTCAGACATAGAATGTTTGTTACTTACGAAACGTTTATTTCTAAGGGGGAAAGCTAAGCAAATTTCTTTCCCTGACACTATCTTAATTACTGTTGTTCCAGCCTGGGAAGAATATTTTGAACCCCTCCATAAATTTTCCTAACAATTTTCATACATTTATATATAGCAGCACAAAACATTTATCTATGTCTGTTCTGCACAATTATACTTACACAAAACAATTACTTCCAATTCTATTAATTCCATTACCAAGTAAACAGAAATACTGGATATGAAATTCTATATCTCGACAACAGTCTTGCAGAAAATATCCAAATTCAATCTTTCTATTTGGAACAGGGCGAGAAGGTAATGCACATTTAAAGAGTTAATATTACAAACTGGGAGAGCGTAATGGGCAAAAATAAGGAAAAAAAAAAAAGTCTTCAAAAGTTTTCCATTCGCCATATATACTGTTCGACGTGCAAGTATGTTAACGGAGGGCGTGGCAGAGTGAGTAAAGTGTGCAACTTGTATGCAAAGTGACCCGGGTTCCATTCCCGTTGGAGTCAACCGTACTTTTTTTTTACTTCAACTAATAAAGTAACCGTTTGTAACTATAAATAAAATATTAAGCCACCATATGTTTATAATGAATAAAACAATAGAAATTTTTAAATCACTTGTAAAATCTTTCGATGTAAACTAGCAAGAAAATTTAATCTATTCCGTAAATATACCGATATCACGATTGTGTTATGGTTACGACAGTCAACGGCGCCGATTTCTCTGTAAATTTGGGAGGGGGCATTTATAAAAAATACATACAACAATACATGTAACAATAAAAAATACATATAAAAATACATATTCATAAAAATACATGGGGCCCACATGAGCTTGGGGGGACGCCCATCATGATCTGCGCCCGTGACGACAGTCCTTGTGTAGTAAATGTTCTTGACGCTTCGTGTCTACATCTGTTGACAGTGTGCGATTTACAAAGAAGTTGAGGGGGGAAATCCCCTTTGCTAATACTAGGTGTTGCTATAACCAACGCAGATTTCCCCCTCATTCCCCTTGTAATTTTCACACTGTTAAAGATGCACGCGAGACACGAGACGAGAGTGGAAATTTTATGCGAGACGAGACTAAACCATGCGAGACGAGACGCTAGACGAGACTCGGTTAAGTCTCGCACGAGAAGTCTCACGAGACTTCTCGCAGTCTCGCAACATTTATGAATTACTTTTAATTGTATATTTAGTGATTTTACATTTATTGAGTTTTGCGTTAATGCCTCCAGGAACAAAAAAGTGATTGGGGCAATAGACATTTTATGAGATTTATTATTATGCAAGGTTGATTTTCATAATTAAAGCCTTCTTTAGTTTCCAAACATCATAAAATGCTTTGTAAATTGGAAATTTATTACAGCATCGATTTAGGACTTTATTTTGCGACACAAACACACACACGCGGGCGCGCACGAATACATGAACTTCTGTTTTTGGTCTGAAAATCGAACAAGACTCCCTATTGCTGCGAAATGTGATATTTCTGTTGTTTCTGTCTTTTTCACATTACTACTAGCGATAAATGTTGGGGGATGGCGGGGAAATCCCTTCTCGTCAAAGTTTATCCCCGGCCCGGCTCTCAGAAATAACATATTTTTAGTTAGATGCCTCCGGATAGAATGCCTCTCAGCAAGCGATAGAATGCGGTCTACAACTGAGGTGTTGAAGTAGGAAGTTAGACGAAACCGCGTTCTTCTAAGGTCAGCATTTTACTTAGCTCAAGATCAAAGGACACGTGGTTTGTGTCTGTGTGGCTTGACACCAGTGCTGTCGGGTTAATCAAAACATTTCAGGTTTTGATATTCTGGCAACACTGCAGTTAGTTTAACAGTATGATCTGGAAATTGATCCAGAAAGCTTTTTCCGTATCAAGTATAGTTTGCTGGATATTTTGATTCTCGCAATTGTTAGCATATTGCGTTATCCACAAGTCCGTTGACACAAGTAATGTTATTCCTTGGTTGTTGGTGTAAAGGGAGATAGGCGACAATGGATGGCAGCACTGTTCTCCTCAGTAGCGTAGCCAGAATGTGTGTTTGGGGGGGCAAGTGCTGTTATAGGTATATACATATAGTGAAATTACAAACAAAAAAATATAAACATAAAAATATATAAAAAATTACAAACATCAAAGTACCAAAGAACATTGTCGATCCTCTTTGGGGGGCGGCCTCTTTGCCCCCCTCCCTACGCCACTGGACACAAGTAACGTATTTTTATATTTTCTCTGCTACTTTCACAAATTTAATGCTAGAGACTTTAAACCTTCCGAAAAGAAAGTTCAAACATATTCTAAGGAAACAATCCATGTCAATTTTGGATATTGTGACGTTAAAGAATTCCTCGGGCTAGAAGCAGGCAAAGACAAGGTTGAAATCCGGTTAAATAAACACGAAGAAATTTACATATATATATAGTAAAAAGATCCGGGTTTGGTTCAATAAGTTCAGAAAAACATATACGGAAATGTTATATTCTTTCTATCCTAATTACATTGGTGACTTTTTTTCGGGGCAAAAATGCGCCCGCATGACATACTGGAAAATATTGCTGGAGACCTCTAAGCTGGAAAACAATGTTGGATCCAGCAATAATTTATGCTGGTTTTGCTGTAAATTATGCTATTAATTTGACGAAAATTACTGGTCCAGCAATCAAATTCCAGCACAACTTTTCTTTTAATTTGGAGCGGAGGGGAACAAACTCGGATACCATGTTGAACTCTAGGTTCCGTCTACTTAGGATGTTATGAACATTCATCCCATGGAAAGCAATGGAAAACCACCATGGACTCACCTTGCCAAGGGACTTTTAGGTCAAATACCTGCCTTCGGACAGAATATCACATCATCATTCATTAACTGCCATAGAATAACAGATAGCAAAATTTTGACCCAGAATATATGCGAGATTGCGAGACCATGCGAGAAAGTCTCGCGCGAGACGCGAGATGAAACACAAAATTTTATGCGAGACGCGAGACGAGACTTCACTTTTGCGAGACGAGACGAGATGCGAGACAAGACCAACATTTGAGGCTGCGATACGAGACGAGACTTTTCCATTTCTCGTCTCGTCTCGTCTCGCGTGCATCCCTACACACTGTCAACAGATGTAGACACGAAGCTTCAAGAACATTTTTACACAACGACTGCAGTAACAATAATATTCACGGAAGAGATTAAATTTTGTTTCTAGTTAAAGTGGAACATCAAAAGAATTTACAAGTAATTGAAAATTTCTATTGATTTATGCATTATAAACATATGGTGAATTAATATTTTACTTATAGTTACAAATGCCTACTTTATTGGTTGAAGCAAAAAAAAAGCTTGACCCGAAAGAGAATGGAACCCGTAACCCTTTGCACCTGAGTCGCTGATTTTTCTCACTCTGCCACGCCGTCGATTGATAAGTTTGCGCGTCGTACGACGACTCGCTCGGGAGAGTAATACTCTCGGAAGTATTTTTCGGGCGCTACTATAGCCAGCTGTTTTACGCGCTATACTAGCCAATTGTTTTAAGTTGGTCACAATATTTATATCAGGGAGTGCAAGGGACACAAAACGAGCCTTATATCATGGAGTACAAGGGGAACAAAACTAGCCCTGCGGGGCTTCTAACCCGTTCCTATTACTACTATTATTTATCTGCACAAAAGTAAGTAAATCACTTTTTTGACTACTATTTTTATATTATTTTAATTTAAAAAAGTGTTATAAAAATGTAAAAAAAATGTAAAAAAAATTCTCCGGCCGGGTTTGAACTCACGCCAAAAGACATTTTCATTACTAGCATATAGCGCCAGCCCACTTTTTTTAACAACTTATTTATTAACTAATAGAGTTGGATACATACGATCATTAACACAACTGCAGAACAATATAAATATATACAGCTAATAATGCACAATGTAACTCAAGGGAAGAGAAAAAAAAACTGCTTATGGAGCATAGATACAAGTTGTACATTTTGTGCGTTTTTTTTTTTAAGAACGTATGGAGCATATACACAAGTTTTACAAATGACTAAAAACTCATTGGAATAACAAAGGAGTACAAGTTAATTACGCATATATGGTATTGTCGAGAAAACGAGCAAAAGTACAAGCTTTCATAATGGAGCTCATTTTGTCATAATTAGTTTGAAGATATTCAATATAAAACGAAGAATTACCTGCAGTTTCCACTGAGAGTACATACGTAATTGTTTGCGCTATAAGCCAGGTAACAGCATTGTGTTTCGTTTTGGGATACAGAGAATATTCCGGTCGTAACAGGAGATTGACCTCGATTGAGCGACGAGGTTGGCGTATAATAAGACCCAAAAATCGCTGCAATTGGTACCAGATTTGTTTGCTGTTCACACAAGTTGTTAATCTATGACTCAAGGAATCAGCAGCACCGCAGAAAGAACATATTATATCAGCACTAAAACCACATTTATTTCGTTTTACTTTCGTATCTACAATGTCATTCACTACTATGTACCAAAAGGATTTATTTTCTGCTGTTAAATATTTTGAGTGTATATTACGAAATATTATATGCCAATTGTATTCTGGTTCTCTTTCTATTAATTTGCATGGTGATAACTGTTGTAGGTGGTGCATGTACCATTGTTTACTTGTTAAAGTCAAAACATCGGGAGTTCGCTGACATTGATAGATATAGGCACACAAGACATTAGTTAAGTAAGAACAACTGGAGGGGAGGGAAGCGATCGCCAACGGCAGTGTTGGATCGATCGTATCCAATAAATATCGCAGCAAGTGTCTAGTGGGAGAGGGTACATCTTCGACTAAGGCAGTCAAGTTACGTCTTATAAACAAACTCTCAGCCCTGAACTGCACGTGAGTCATGTTAATGCCTCGTTCGCTACCGATAAACAGATGTCATTATAGCGAACACGAAACACACAATTGTTCCACAAAAACCAACCACAAACACTTTGTAGTTTTTTGCCTGCTGCAGAAGGCAGGGCAAAGACGTTAGCAACATACCACAGTTTACTCAAAATATAAACGTTGAGAAGTCGAGCACGAGACAATAAACATAGTGACCTACATTTATGCAAGAGACTTAAATGCCTGATTTTATTAATGACAAGGTCATAATTATATTTTACTGTTTCAACAAGATTACTCATAAATGATATTCCTAGTATTTTAATCCTCGATTGAAATGCAATGTCCTGAATTTTACTAAACTCCTCAGAATTATATATTATAAGACCGGTTGATTTTTTCTATTCAAGAGAGCTCCAGACACTTGTTGATAATTAGCAACACTTTGCATTAAAAGGTTATAGTCATGAACAGAATGCAGGAAAACATTGACATCATCAGCATATCCACACACACGTAGAGGACGTGCAATAACATCAAAACCCTGAATCTTGCGGTTTACATCATACAAGAAGGGTGCAATAGCCAAGGTAAATAATTGTAAGCTTATAGGATCTCCTTGTCGAATACTACGAACTACTTTGATGGGAAGGGTAAGATGACCATTAATATTTAATTTAGTCGCAGCGTCTTTATAGAAGAATTTAAACCATTGTATAATACGAGCATTAAAACCAAAACCAGTCAAAACTCTCCACAAATAGGAATGCTCAATGTTATCAAACGCGTTCTGAAAATCTAAATTAACAATAGCTGCGGTAATCTCACAATCTTGACATATTGTAATACAATCTCTAACATTCATTAAAATCTGATATATAGTCTTACCCTTAACTGCAGCATATTGCAAATCACCCAGCAACTTATTCATATATGGAGCTAATCTAGAAGCCAAACAACGACTAATAATTTTAACATCAGTATTTAAAAGGGAAAAAGGTCTGAAATGTTCAACCATTGTTGGTTGAGGCACTTTGGGTATAAAAATAGTGATAGCAGGATTGGGTCGACAGATATGTTCGGAAGCAAAAAACCAAGCATTGACCACATCAGTAAGTGTCTGACCTATGACGGGCCAAAGTTTTTGATATAATATACCCGATATTCCATCTTGTCCGGGCGATTTTCCTGGCTTTCCAGCAAATGTTGCCAACTTAACTTCTTCAAGTGTAAAGGGCGCCGTAAAAGACATATTATCATCATCTGTTATGACGTTAGGAATAACTTCAAAAATAAAATTGTCAACATCCAGTCCTCGTGATTCACCAAAAAGTTTTAAATAATGATCATAAAATATCTTTTGAATTGCAAAAACATTCTTGCAGGGATCTCCATCCGGAGTAAGAACCGTCTTGATCAGGCGGCGCTTGCCACGCCGGTTTTCTTGCAAAACGTGAGTAAGAGAACACTGTTCAGTAACATCAAACATAAGAGCCTTACTCTTAATTTTTACACCTTGAACTTGAATCCTATGAAAATCTAAGAGTTTTGCTTTATATTTTTTAACAAGGGGCAACAATGTTCTGTCGGAAAGAGCATCTCGTTGAGCCTCTAATAAACATCCGTAATAAAAATTATACAATTTCAGGCGATCACGAGAGCGTTCACCAGAGTACCATTTACAGAAGCGTATTAGGTTAGGTTTAAAATAGGTAGTCCACCATACGAGGATATTTGGATACCGTTTTGCTTGCTGTCTCCAATAGTCCCATTTACTCTGAAACAATGTAAGAAATCCCTCATCTGTTAATAGTGTTTCATTCATATGATAGTAACCACGTCCACGCACAATTTTATCACATGGAATCTTAACTTTCATCACTAAAGACAGATGATCACTAAAACAAACAGGATAACGGTATATATAAAAAAGCTGAGATTTAAGAGATTCCGTCAAATAGAATCTATCGATTCTCGAGGCACTATTCTGGCGAATCAGGGTGTACCCCAACAGATCACTGTTCCTTAGTTGCCACGCATCATACAAGGGATAATGAGAGATGAGTTCATCAAGAGAAGCACAATAATTAAACCCTCGATCCATATCTGCTCTATTCAATACGCAATTCATATCACCCCCCAAAATGACATTGTCTGAGGCATAACTAAACGATGTCGCAACATCAGTCGCAAAAAATGTGTTGCGCGCACCACGATTATGACTTCCAGATGGGGAATACACATTGATCATAGTCATACCAAACAAATCACCTCGTATAATTCTACCACTGGGGTGACATTGTACATTCGTAAACGGTAACCCATCTTTAACCAAAATCGCAGTACCAAGACGATTATACGTTGAATTGTTATAAACGTGATATGAATCATGTACATTCACCACTTCCGGACCTACCTCTTGCAGAAAAGCCACCTCAATTTCAGATTTCAACAAAAAATCAGACAGAGCATGATACTGTGTGGGTAAAGATATTCCATTTAGATTAATACTAGCAATGGTAAGAACAATTGCCATGAAAATGTAGGGAAGGATACAGATTTGGTAGTACATGATGAGATGACGTAGATACGAAGTGGGAGGACTGACTCGGAAACACACTAGGAAAATATCATGTCACACACACAAGAATCACTAGATGACAGTGACACCAGAAAGTGGAGATTCTACAGATCCAGAAGCGCTGTCTTCTACCAAAGTTGTTGCAACAAGCTGCAATTGTTTGGAAACATTAGCACTAGTTATCCTGTACAAAGCATCACTAGCTGGTTTATCAGGTTTTCTAGCAGATGAAGAAACTTTACCGTCTTTCACTGTTTTCCGTCTCTTCTTATCTTGAGAGGATCGCTCTTTAGAACTACTTTGCGAGGGAACTGAGGCTAAAACGAAGGTATGATTATAAGATGAAATGGATTTCTCACTCTCAGATGAACCACTGTCAATAGTAATAGGAACATCTGCCACATCACTTATATCGTCAGAAACACAGTCAGCAGCGTCAGCAATAGAAACCGCTGGAGGTATCGAGTCGGATACACTAATTATAACTGGAGATGAAACAGAACCTATTGCGGGAGGCAAAGTAACCTCGACAGGTGGCTGATTATCCGAAGTATGCTCAAGTACTGGATTAGATCTGCATTCAGAAGTAGCCGAAGCTACCGATGGAACATTAGCAGTGTCAGCATTCACTATCTCCGCACAAGAAGGTGACACAATTTTATCACTGTCACTAGTTAATGGGGGAAAATCCTTGTCACTAAAAGACGAAGGTAATGAAACAACAGGTTGTACACTCGTAACCGAATTAAGTGTCCGGACTAGGTTAACTTCGGTTGAAGATTGCACTATAGGTTTATAGTTTACATTACGTCTATCACATTGGTCATATCGATGTTGAGGGCTATTACAAGCAAAACAGGTACGTTCCTGACCAAAATAAGATACTAAGTATCGTTGACCTTGGATTTCAATAGACGATGGAATTGACTTATCTAACTGTATGTACACCAGTTTCCGCCCAGTACGCACTCGGTATCGATTACTACTATCATAAAACTCGTCCTTGATATTTTTGACACTACCATATGGTGTCAACACTTTTAGTATTTCTTCATCGTCCAATCCACTTGGCACTAAAGATAATTTAACTAAAGTAACAGGCTTATCTGCAACTTCCACACTGACTTCATACACTCGATTTTCATCAGTATATCGTAATCCAGTACTATTATCTCGAATTATCTGTTCACACAAAAGCTGGGATATTAACTTAACGAACACATAACGTCGGTAATTGTCTAATTCAATACTCACAACTTGATCATTGCTTAACTTGAAATTGTCAAATATGAATTCATGTATTCTATAAGTAATTGGGCGAGTAGGCACATTACTAAAGTTTACACGCAAAGTATTAACTCGTTTCACTACCATTTAGACGATCAGAAGAATTCTAACTTGAAGTATGAAGGTATGCCGTATAAACAAGCAACAGCGCATTCCGCAGGTCTGCTCGCCACCGCTGCTACAACACGACTCTGGCCACTCGGCCACGAAGACCGACAGCAACTATCGTTTGATTTCTGCTATTCGAATGCAATGTGGCAAGAAATGGATAACGCCAATCAATCAGAACTGCGTTTTTCGTTCCTACTTCCGGGAGCATTACTCTCCTGAGCTAGTCCTGTCGTACGATATATGCGTCGAGTAAAAAACTTTAAGACGGTTATCTACGTCATTTTTGCTCATTGCGCTCTGCCAGTTTGTAATATTAACTCTTTAAATGTGCACTACCGCCTTCCAAAAAATAGTTCTGAAGTTCACTTACCAAAATGTGACTTTTCCTTGTGAGTGAGCTATTACTGGCCTCCTGTCCAGTTACCTCACTAATAAAGTGAAAATGGCATAAAATGAGTGAAGGCAAACAGTACTTTCACGTCATTTATTTGTCCATGTTTTCTTTGTAGAAAAGTTATTGGATAGTTGGCTGTAAACAATATTACCCACATAGTTTGAAATAATTTGATCAGTCCGTCATTGTAGTAAAGGGCCTAGCGGAATAAGCATGTGAAATCTGCATGAGGAATTTCTCATCTAGATTCTAAAACAAACCAAACAAAATCTGGATAAGACTTAACATTTTACATTCGAGACGGGACAAGGCTAACTCAAATTATCGTCTCGCTTTGGAGATGAGATTCGAGACGAGGCGAAAAGTATCGTAAATATTTCTCGTCTTATCTTGATTCTCGAAATAGTGTATGCCACTCTTTCAGTAACAATTGCTCTGTAGACTTAATCTTATACGTTATTTTGTTAGTTTGTATTTCAGAGCTAACCGAATTACGGTCTATGTATATATTGTTGTAGCGAAGTTTTTATAATTACATCTGCATATTCTACAAGTTAGTTTATTATTAGTTTAAAACTTTTAATACCGTTATTAATATCCATAATAATATTAATAATAATAATAATAATAATAATAATAAGTATTATTATTATTATTATTATTATTATTATTATTATTATTATTATTAGCTGCGGCCCTCCACTTTACTAGTAAAGACGGTTATGGCCCTCAGGCTCATTACAATTGGACACCAGTGGTCTAGATGGATGTAAGGCGGACATAACGAGGAGGTCGCAACCCTGCTGTAAGTCCTCAGTTTGAGGAGAAACATTACTGTAACACGTCTGAAATTATTGCATAAAAATCACTTCAAAACAGCATTTTGAAATTGAAAGAACGAAGCAGTTTATAGATAGGGATGAACGCGAGATGAGACATGTGAAATGCTAAAGTCTCCTCTCTTGTTTCGCAAAAATATTTGAGTCTCATCTCTTGTCCATCTCCATCAATAAATCAAAGACTTTTACATTTTTCAATTTTCTGTGAAGAAATGCCCTTATTCAGCACTCAGGCGGGAATTCATTTTCCAGTAAAATAAAATAATAATAATAAAAAAAAAAAACAGGTACCGTATATCTTCAGATTTCGGTTTGGAGGCGGTATTAACTGCAGCTAATGAAGTTTCGTCACTGCAATTCCATTATCCGACATTTTCTCCCTATGGATATGTGCCTGTCTTTACTGGTATTTCTTTACCTTATATCAGTAACGAATTTAGAAGAAACCCTTTTTTAATAATCTCGGAATTAGGGGAGAGGAGTGAAGTTTTTAAACATAGATATAATTAACAGTATTTTTTTTCGGTAGAAATTCCACACTTTACGGACTTCAGCCCAGAACCCCTCTTCCTTAACCGCCACTGCTATATATAATAACAACCTACAGTATAATTCTCAAATAAATATGAATAACTTATCTCACAGTCACATTTCAGTTGCTATTTTCTTTCATTCTCTATTTAAAACGTGTCTATTATGATGTTGTTTGTGTTTCTTATACAATATTGCTGGATTCCTCACATGTTCTATTCATATGTCTTTCATAATCAAATTCAACAGTGCAGCAAGACCTCTCGAGTATAGACATACAGAATCCTCTGCAGACGAAATTTTCAACAAATGAAGATTTTATTCCGTGCAGCACTTCAGGGAGAACCAAAGAGAACATGATGCACAGCGATGCTTCCCCTGAACATCGATGTAAAAACATACTCGGTTGTTTATCATCGTGACCACTAATTCACCTCTAGATCGCGATGTAGCGTACATCTTCGGCATGAGCATACCCATTTGAATCTATGTGTTTCAAATTCACATGGGTGTTTGTTCCAGTGAACAGTGCCAGTATCTAGGCACTGTGTTTGTGCCACTACCGAGGGTGCGACCGCGACCTATACCTCGACCTCGATCACGAGGTCTCTTCGGTAACATTTTACCGATATATGAACATTTTCATATAATGTAACAATGTTAAAATGCCATACTGTGTTGTTACTCGTAGGGATGGACACAAGTGAGTTCGAGGGAATTTTCTTTAAAACTCGACTCGAGACATCTTTCAGCTCGAACCGAGAACTAGGCTCGAAAAATTTCCTCCAATTCGATACGAATTGGAGTCGAGTTTCGAGTCGAGTCGAGCCAAATCCGGTGTGTATTTTCGAGTACATTCTTCAAGTATATTACATACACAGTATAATTATTATCAATGACACTACTACTACTACAACTTATTATTATTATTATTATTATTATTATTATTATTATTATTATTATTATTATTATTATTATTATTAATTATAACAATTCTGTATGTAAACATGAAAGATAGGCGGTTTGTATTTGAAAACTAAGAAACTAGTTAAATGAGAACCTCGGTAGTCGTGAAGTCTAGGAGTCAAGGACATTGTTCACTAGCTTCTGAATTTGGGTTGAGGGTCTAAGTTGAGTATTCGGCCTCGAGCAAACACTGTTAAAAGTTATCGGGCTGTGTTGAATTCAGACATTTTCACCCGGGGGGGAATGTCAACTCCTCGAGGGGGACGGTTGTTTTTCTGTATTTTTGCAAGAAAGCAGCAGCATATTTAACAATTCCATTCACATACACATCTTACCTAATATTGAGACTAATTGCTGATAAATATTCAATGTGAAATTATAATTAAAAAAAACAATCGTTTGATTTCATCTAAAGCATTAAATAAAGACTAGCAAAAATATTTTAGACTGAACTTTAACTGCTATTTACAGTAGCTATTTTTGTTATTATTTCCTATATTCAGTAGTTATTGTTTGTTACTAATGTAGAAGTTTTTAAAAAGATTTAAATTAACTCAAATATTTTTTGTCCTAAAACAAACACACACAGAAATATCTTAACAAAAAGTTATCATTCTTTCTCACACTTCTGATTCTAAATCAAGCATACAAGCCTTGGTTTCTTCACTGCATACACATCAATAGTTAAGTTTACGAAATCTTCAGTAGGATTAGTGCCGTGTCGTGGAAAATCAGCGCTTGGCGCGAGAGTATACGACGGCACCCCTGTATATATGAGTGAGGTCGACAGACCAGCCGCAAAGGTGAGACAATTTTAAAAAGTAAACCATGCTTTTCCTTGATTTTGAGCACTTTTCATTACTTTTTTTTCTTTTATTTTATATAATATGTGCACATGTGTTTTATTCTGTTTTTCTTTCCCTCTTTTCTTTTCTTTTTCCCTCTCGAATTTTGCACCCCTTACTTCTGCGCCCGGGGCCGTTGCCCCGCTTGCCCCTCCCCCATGGCACGGCTCTGAGCAGGATCTTCAACACCTTCAATAGCGATCTTTCACTTATATACTACTATCATATTGATAAATTCTATATAAGTCTCTAATCCAGGAGGGATAACTGTTCCTCCCTGATCCCTCTAAATGACGTCCTCTGAATCTCTCCCTTTAACTTAATTATTTTTAATTAAAGAAAGGTGTGTTTACTTTAACAATCGTAAAACACATTTACGTCTGTTACTTCCGATGCGAGAAATGGGATTTAGGTGCCCTATTTCAAATAATGCAAGAACTGTACATTTTCAAGAACTGAAATCTGTTGACATCAGAGATCATATGGAATGATCGAAAGATCTTCCTATCTTTCCTTTCCTATCTCAACCTGTGCTAGTGCTACCTACAAATATACAATATAGGGCGAGAGTATAGTACCTACTAAGATACAAACCTTTCTTCAACAGTTGACAATTTCATGTTCTGCCAAACTCGGTCATAGCGTTAAGAAATACAAGTTTTATTGGCTATTTGGTATTCTATCTTAGATGTTACATGTTTAATATTTATATAGAATGGGTCTGCGTCATTTATGTGTATATTGAGAGATTGGATTTCGTCTGCACGTGCACGGAAAGAAAGCAAATAATTATGTGAAGTAATTTCTACATTTTGTGACTGAAATTCTTTGAGTTTCTCCGGGGGGGAATGAATTTTCTTCGGGGGGAGATTCCCCCCGGGCTACCCCCTGAATTCAACCCTGTTATAGGGCACTGGCCAAATGTCTTCAAAACTGCTCGGTCCGGGTTTAGAATTGTCAACGATTCGACCAGCTCGGCTTACAGCTCATTCATTATCGACCCGAACCGAGAAGTGAGCCGAGCCAACAGCTCACCCAACGACTCGGCTAGAGCCCTCGGCTCAGTTGAGCCGAACCGAGCAGATAGCTCATCCCTACCAAGCCAGCTCGAGCTGATGGTTCACCCCAAGTGAGTCGGTTCGAGCCATCTTCTCAGTTGAGCCGAACCAAGCTGAGCTTGTTATGAAAAATCTCTTGTGGTTTCGCTATCGAGACGAGACGAGATGCGAGCAGTGTCCCCTCTCGTGAGCTACACTAAAAGTATTCCATATTACTGTTTAGCTTTCATTTCTCATGGCTTTCGTTTTCCAGTGTAATCAGGCCATGATTTCAAGACGAGTTAAAACGAACGAACCATTTATCAAACTCGACTGAACCCGAAACTCGACGCGAAAAACTGAATCGGCTCGGAACTCGACTCGAGGTTATTACCTTTGACTTGACTCGAAACTCAATTTGAATTCGAGTCTTGTAGAGTTTTAACTTGACTCGTGCTCATCCCTATGCGTTAGAAAAAATGGTTGCTTATTATTATTTTGCTAAACTAATTATATAATAATAACAATGTTGTTATGCAAAATTAAAAATACAGAATATAGAGAAACATTACACTACAACTAATAAAATGAGAACACATGAACTGGGAAGGAATCAAAACTTGCCAGTAACTCTAAAATCGATACATGCTTTTTAAAGCTAATTTCAAACTCTATAATGAACGGGACTCTAGGATAAGCAAACTGATCTGAAAGAACTCCAATATTACATACCATCAGCAAACTATTTTCTAGTAATAAAGTAGGACTGCTCATCAGAACACAGTTTTTTCATATTAACCCCTTACTATAAATCGTTAATTATGGCACCCTAGTTGTTGATAAATATTTTCCGCCGGGGCAGTTCAGACTGTTTACTTTCAAATTCTGTCCATCATCATCCTCAGCTCTTAAGGAAAAAAAAAGTATTCTTTCAAATGTTCGAACGGTAAAATATTTTCGTTCTCCGTCTTTATAAAAACAACACCAATCAAAGTAAAATATACTACCAGTATCATTGCACTCCTAACTCACTCACTGAATGTATTGATTTGGAGCTGTCAAAATCTACGACAAAATCTTCCAGGTGTTTGCAATCAGTACACGTGATTTCCCTAAGGCTGTCCTCATCTTCCAAATACAGCAAGTGGTACTACGAACTTTATAACCAATGCCCTCAATTTCCTTCGTGCCATTGAAACCGATTTTCCTGCGACCTGTTACATAACGACAATTAGTCTAGTGGTCTACGTGTTGAACTGCTGAGCCAAAGGACGAGGGATCGAATCTCGAAGAAGGCTATGAAAATTTTATTACTTGCACAATTATACATTTCACCCATAATACAATGAGCATTCAAACAGTTTATGTTTCCGTGGAAAAGTAAGAATTTACTTCAAGTTAAACTTGTGAGCAGTGAAGCAAAACGAATTGGGCTCACGGTTGTCCGAATACCTGACTATTTGAATAAATCATACGACACGCCTTTAGTATGGAGTTAAAGAGCTTTCTGATACGTATAAAGAAATCCCACTGACCTAAAATCCTTACGAAATAGGACCTACCAGAAGCTTCAACACCACGTCTGCGTCACTTCGGTGAACGCTGTATCGAAACTTCCTATATAAATTTCACTCACGTGACGTCTAGTCAGTTGATCGTACTTGGTTTGTTAGCTAACTATATTGAAGGGGTATAGACGAAAAATATGCAAAATCCATTTTTCAATTTTGTCAGGAAACAAAGAAAATGTGACGCCTTTATGTTTCAGAATTGTTGCCCGTTTTTTTTTTTTTTTTTTGGGGGGGGGGGTTAGATTTCATTCATCTGCTGTAAATAGTAACTACTGCTGTTAACAATTGCTTTCTTTAATTTTTCATTTACACATCCTATCCTCTTTCAAGTTCAGTTCTACATGCCATTCCATTTAGTTTCATATATTCTGTTCGATTACATACATATTCCTCAATCCCTTATAATATGTCCAAATTAACAATACGATTCTCTTACTTTCTTTCTAATAGTGATGATTTAGATTTCAAGAAAGTTAATTTTAAATAAACATGCAACCAATTTGTTAATTACTACGAGCATTGAGTTCTCCCTCATTGTTTGTTAATATATATTCCTCAGTGTTTACATATTATTTATGCCAAACTTAGATATAATTGTAGTATACGAAGGTTAAGTGGATAATAAAGCAGTTCAAGCCAATATCTTACTTCAATCTCTATCGTAGATTACAATTATCGTTAAAAGAAATTGAATATTCATATCCAAAATTGATTTCATCTAGGTAGGATGGATAGGGATGCGCACGAGACAAGATTTGAGGCCGTCTCGTCTCGACAATATGCTGTAAAAGTGATGTCTCGACTCGAAAAATGTATATTTTTCTATTGGAAGAGCTGTGTCTCGACTCGAATTTTGTCAGGAAAATTCTGTCTCGACCCGACTCTGTGCATCCCTAAGGATGGACAGTTTGAATAGCCCAGTATTCCAGAACTGGCGGGGTAACCAACTACACCATTACGCATCTATTTCAGATACAACCATTATTATACACTTCATTTTCACAAGCATCTTCTTATAATAACTATATCGATTTCCTACTTAAATTCAATTATAGATAATTTTCTTATGTAGCAGCTAATGTTCATGCTATACGGTATAAAACAAGTACACATTCAATGTAAATAAATAAAAATGTAAGATATTACAGATTACTGGCATTGCGATTTAATCCGATTTTAAGCAGTACATATTTTCTAAATAATTGTTCAAATTGCTTTATAAGAATCCAGATTATGAGGTACCCTAAGTTTTTGTAATGCAAAAAAAAATACAAGCTTATATATATATATATTGGTGTATCTTAGGGGACTTCCGGGCTTGATCCCCCCACCGAATTTTTATGTTTATTCAAATAAAATATTGTAAAGTGAATGAAGTATCTTGTAGAATGTTCACATTTCCAAGAATGAAGTTAGCAAAGCCCCCCGCCGAAATATATATATGAATAATTTTCATTTTGGACGTGTGGTATTAGGTATTCAACTGTGTTCATATTCTCATTTTAAGCGTTTTCGTATATTAATTATGGACATGGCGGGCTAGTAAATGGGACAGGGATTTGAAAAGTGACAGTTTGTCGGATAATGTGTTTCCAGTCACTTCACAGTAGAAATTTATATTTATAAGAAAGTTCTCATATATTTAAAAAATAGGAAGAGAAACTTTAACTTTCCTTACGGAGGCTCAGGAGGCTCACTACCTCCTTAGGATATCATGCATTATAATGAAAGCAATATAACATCCCAGTTTGGATTAAGGCCTAACTATATACCAAAAGTAATTTCATTTGACTTTGCAATTTGATCGTGATGATCAGGCAACATAGTTACATTCAATTTTTTTACATAATAATTTATATATTACAGTGATTCAAAAATTATTTTTTTCCAGTAGTTAGCTCCTCTAAAAACTCAGAGATCTCGAAAGCCAAGTAGTAGTATAAGTCCTATTGCTATTATTACAATTAAAAATATCAATATCCAAAAGTGCCTGAAGTTCTTTTTTCACTTAGATATACTCACCTCAGGTAAGTAGACAGAAACAAGTGGAAAAGGAAGGAAAATGAAGGTCTTGAAAGTAAAACGAAGACAAATTTACCAGTCTTCAGAAGATACTGTCTACAATGCAGTGAGCAGAGAGGGTCGGTAGATCATACTGAGTCGGTGGGTCGCAGTGGGTCATGGTGGGTGGTGGGTCAGAGTGGGTCATGGTGGGTGGTGGGTCACAGTGGGTCACACGCTGTTGACCCACGACCCACTGACCCACTCAGAAAACTTGACCCACTTGACCCACCGACCCACTGACCCACTCCATCTCTGGCAAATAGTAATCAACAAATGCAATATATTATGGTAATTAATGTATTGTTAAGGCATAGTAAGAACATTTAGGATCCGACTCAAAGTGTGTATCTGTATGGGATCGAAATCTATATGGGATCGAGTTATTTTGTTAAACATAAACAAGGCAAACCCGTAAGTGCAGAAGAAAAGCAAATAGTTTATCAAACGATATCAACGTTGTTCAATTCACTTGAAGAAAATTAAGACTTAAAGTAGCTAATTTTCATGTTCTCATAAAATAGTATATATACATTATTTATTTACTTTGTAGTACTGAAGTTACTATTTGTATGTTCGCATGCTATACAATGTAAGAAAGCACATCAAGAAATTGAACTTAAGTAGGAAAAGTACCATCTGTTTTCATGGATATGCGGCGTAATGATTTAGGTAATAGATGAAAAAGAAATAATCTCCCATGATGATAAATATGCTTGCTGTTACATACCAGAGCCATCTCTTTATCGTTGATAATTTGACACAATTCATTGTAGTTTTATCTTTAATCACAATTTGGACAAAAATAACAATGTTCAGTTCTTCTTAAAAGAGGGAGGATTATATAGTATTGGGTATTTTGCCCAATATCGCTGCAATTGTGTGAGAGTGAGACGAGTAATGCACATCACAGTGGCAGAAATATATGCATGCACGTGCTGCAGCAGAAATATTGCGGGAAACAGAGTAAACAATTTCCTCTTCACCAACCAGCACATAGTTTTGCCCACAGTGATACAACGTCAAGTTACGCGGTTTGTTTTTAAAGGGTGCAAAGGACTGTGAAAAACGCTTTAGACACGGGGAATTTGCTTAGCTTTCCCCCTTAGAAATAAACGTTTCGTAAGTAACAAACGTTCTATGTCTGACTTATGACTGCCTACCTTTCTGTGTGGCTCCGTGGATGAGTGAGTAGAGTCGTTGCTTCGTAATAATGAGTTTGGTGGTTTAGGTCCTGCTCAGGCCAGGCCAGTTCAATTTTTTCATTGTTTGTTTCCCATATCTGATGATGTTTCTCCCCCTCTGTAATCATCTGATACTCTCAACTGAGTTCTCCACTTGAATTCAACAATTGGTAGTGGGATGCTCTCAGGTTCAGGTGAGCTTTTACATGTCTACTTACAAAATCAAAATTTTCGACAAAATATGGATGCTATCCGATCATTTTGTCTCAAATTCTAAATTTGCGCATGTGACTGTATCTCTCTTTCATCATATTTGCATCTCTTGTTTTCCAAGGTCATCAGCTATGACATAAGATGGCTTGGGAGCAAAAATTGAAATCATAAAAGTGCTATACCAATGGGCTCACTCTCACTAAGCATTTGATTAAATGTATGTGTTTCCACACTGATGGAGGGGGGGGGGGTATCCGCTCTTCCTACCCTCCTGAAGTGACAGGATATTTATTCAGACTCTGCAAAGTCATTTTAGATCAAACGACAGAAAGAGTGTTCATTCCAACAGCAACAGGATTGGACTTCAATTTTTTGTTTGAACTTATCTCCACAAATAGAACAAATATCAAGTAATATGTTTGCCATAAGAAGTAGATTCATTTCATTTGGAGAAATGATGCTGTAGACGATAGTGGGAATTTCGCCCAGGTATACGGGAATTTTCAGTGCCTGGCGTTTATGCCACCCGCCTTCTTTTAAAGTTAATTCGGTTGCAATACTTCCCGGCAAATGCTTCGGACTCAACTGGTGGAGCACTTTAGCCGTAAACCTCCATATGGCTGTACCATCCAGAAGTGTCTCCCGCTGTACAAAACTTTTTATTGGTGGTACAAAATCGTACAAACCAGTATGAAACTTCGATATTATTTTCGAAAAAAATTGTTCATGTGGGAGAAGTTAACGGTGGCTTCAAACACTCAATCAACAATTACTAGCTAACGCATGAGATAGATAACGTGGCACGTAGCATGTGCTTCAAAATCATACAAAACTTTCACATATTTTTAGCGAACTATTGAAAATTTGGTCGCTATTGCCATTGTCCTGTACGTCTCTGTGTCCTTCCTTATAACTTTTGAACCGGAAGTCGCATCAACAATCGGACTTCGGCATTCAATTCAAGCTTCCGAGTACGCTAGATATCAAGTATTTCCGAACAGTAAGTGGTTTAAAAGTCACTACCCGTTTAGAACCGGAAGTTGGATCGAAAAACGGACTTCACCATTAAGTAAAAATACTCAACTACACTTAAAGTAGACTAGAAATGGGGTATTTTGGAACCCAGAGTGTGATCGGAAGTGGCCTGAAAATGACTTTCAGTTTGACTGACTGTGCCCCCTTATAACATTTTAATCGGAAATTGGATTTACAAATAGGCATCGGCATAGAATTCAAGTTCCCGAGTACGCTAGAAGTCGGGTATTTTCGAACAGCAAGTTTGGCCAAAAGTGGTTTAAAAGTCACTTCCTGCTTAGAACCGAAAGTCGAATCAAAAACAGACTCCACGATTAAATTCAGGTTCCTGAATATCGGATCTTTTGGAAGTAGAAGTGTTACCGGAAGTCATTTTCGCATTATAACAGTACCGCTAAAATCTTGAAATTCAATAGGGCGCCTAAATGTTATGCTTAGCCACAAAATTTTATTTGCTTGTTTAAAAACAAAATTTAAGACTGGGGAAGATCAATTAACTTGTTATCCAATTCTAATCGTCCATTACTGCCTAATAGACATGGCACAAACTTTATACTGGTGGTAAAAAGTGGTACAAAACTAGAAAAAATACTAACACTAGTCTCGGGAAAATTCATTAAGGTGTGGAAACTGTTAACGGTGGGTTCGGAAATTAAATCGTCCATTACTGGCTAATGGACGTGGTACAAAAGCTTTTATTGGTGGTACAAAACTAGTACGAAACTATGACATTATTTTCGAGAAAATTCGTTATGGTGGGGGAACAAGTTAACGCTAGTTCCAGACTTTAAATCGTCTGTTACTGACTAATGGATGTGGCACAAAACTTTTTATTGGTGGTACAAAACGGTACAAAACTAGTACAAAACTTTGACATTCTCTTCTGAGTAAATTTTAAAAGTGCGGGGACAAGTTAACGTAGGTTCTCTCTCTGGTGCGTAGTCCAGTGAAAAAAAAAACGTTAATAAAGAAAAATATTTTCTTATATTATTTCCGTCTCCCTTAGCCTAAAGGGCATAATTGTGGGACGTTAAACTGAAATATTTCATTTCATTTTCTCTGTTTATGTTACTTAAATAAAGAAAAACGAAATTGGGGAAATTCACTCTCTCTGTACTCGTTAATCCTTCCTTATTTCAATCGCAACCCAATAATTATGTAAGTATGCTTGAAATGAAGTCAGCGTGATGTCGGATTTTTATGAGGTGAAGTTGAGCAAGTATGATCTCAGACTGATATATCAATTCTCGACGTAAAGGCGAGCGAGCATTATGTTAATTGTCGAAGGGATGCTGTGAATGTGAGGTCCAGTAAGCATGAGAACAGATTGGCATGTGAACGTGAGATTGAGTGAGGGTGATGCCGAAAGGAAGATGTGAGTCTGAGGTTGAGAGGTGCATTTCGCCAGCCCCCCCCCCCTTGGAGTTTTGGAAAAAAACCTATGCCAATCGTTTGTGCTACGTTTGTGCCGGAATGTACCGCAAAAATTTTCGTTTGTACCACTTCCGGTACGATGTTATATTAGTTTTAAAGTGGGGGGGCTGGGGAAACGGCAGCCCCCACCTTGGAATTTCGAAACGAAACCTATGGCAATCGTTTGTGCTACGTTTGTGCCGGAATGCACCGCAAAAATTTTCGTTTGTATCACTTCCGGTACGAAGTTATAAGGGTTTTAAAGTGGGGGGCTGGGGAAACGGCAGCTCCCCACCTTGGAATTTCAAAACAAAACCTATGCCAATCGTTTGTGCTACGTTTGTGCCGGAATGAACCGCAAAAATTTTCGTTTGTACCACTTCCGGTACGAAGTTATAAGGGTTTTAAAGTGGGGGCTGGGGAAACGGCAGCCCCCCACCTTGGAATTTCGAAACAAAACCTATGCCAATCGTTTGTGCTACGTTTGTGCCGGAATGTACCGTAAAAATTTTCGTTTCTACCACTTCCGGTACGAAGTTATAAGGGTTTTAAAGTGGGGGGGCTGCAGAAACGGCAGCCTCCAAACTTGGAATTTCGAAACAAAACATATGCCAATCGTTTGTGCTACGTTTGTGCCGGAATGTACCGCAAAAATTTTCGTTTGTACCACTTCCGGTACGAAGTTATAAGGGTTTTAAAGTGGGGGGGCTGGAGAAACGGCAGCCTCCAAACTTGGAATTTCGAAACAAAACCTATGGCAATCGTTTGTGCTACGTTTCTGCCGGAATGTACCGGAAAAATTTTCGTTTGTGCCACTTCCGGTACGAAGTTATAAGGGTTTTAAAGTGGGGGGCTGGAGAAGGGGCAGCCTTCTAACTTGGAATTTCGAAACAAAACATATGCCAATCGTTTGCGCTACGTTTGTGCCGGAATGTACCACAAAAATTTTCGTTTGTACCACTTCCGGTACGAAGTTATAAGGGTCTTAAGGTGGGGGGATGGGGAAACGGCAGCCCCCCCACCTAGGAATTTCAAAACAAAACCTATGCCAATCGTTTGTGCTACGTTTGTGCCGGAATGTACCGCAAAAATTTTCGTTTGTGCCACTTCCGGTACGAAGTTATAAGGGTTTTAAAGTGGGGGGCTGGAGAAGGGGCAGCCTTCTAACTTGGAATTTCGAAACAAAACATATGCCAATCGTTTGCGCTACGTTTGTGCCGGAATGTACCACAAAAAATTTCGTTTGTACCACTTCCGGTACGAAGTTAAAAGTGTTTTAAAGTGAGGGGCTGGAGAAACGGCAGCCTCCAAACTTGGAATTTCGAAACAAAACCTATGGCAATCGTTTGTGCTACGTTTGTGCCGGAATGTACCGTAAACATTTTCGTTTGTACCACTTCCGGTACGAAGTTATAAGGGTTTTAAAGTGGGGGGCGTGGAGAAACGGCAGCCTCAAAACTTGGAATTTCGAAACTAAAACTATGGCATTCGTTTGTGCTACGTTTGTGCCGGAGTGTACCGCAAAAATTTTCGTTTGTACCACTTCCGGTACGAAGTTATAAGGGTTTTGATGTGGGGGGCTAGGGAAACGGCAGCCTCCAACCTAGGAATTTCAAAACAAAACCTATGCCAATCGTTTGTGCTACGTTTGTGCCGGAATGTACCGCAAAAATTTTCGTTTGTACCACTTCCGGTACGAAGTTATAAGGGTTTTGAAGTGGAGGGGCTGCAGAAAAGAAAGCCTCCAAACTTGGAATTTCGAAACAAAAACTATCCTAATCGTTTGTTCTACGTTTGTGCCGGAATGTACCGCAAAAACTTTCGGTTGTACCACTTCCGGTACGAAATTGTAAGGGTTTTGAAGTGGCGGGCTGGGGAAACGGCAGCCCCCCCACCTAAGAATTTCAAAGCAAAATTTATGTCAATCGTTTGTGCTAGGTTTGTGCCTGAATGTACCGCAAAAATTTTCGTTTGTACCACTTCCGGTACGAAGTTATAAGGGTTTCAAAGTGGGGGGCTGGGCAAACGGCAGCCCCCCACCTAGGAATTTCAAAACAAAACCTATGCCAATCGTTTGTTCTACGTTTGTGCCGGAATGTACCGCAAAAATTTTCGTTTGTACCACTTTCAGTACGAAGTTATAATAGTTTTAAAGTGGGGGGGCTGGGGAAACGGCAGCCCCCCACCTTGGAATTTCGAATCGAAGCCTATGGCAATCGTTTGTGCTACGTTTGTGCCGAAATGTACCGCAAAAATTTTCGTTTGTTCCACTTCCGGTGCGAGGTTATAATAGTTCTAAAGTGGGGGGGCTGGGGAAACGGCAGCCCCCCACCTTGGAATTTCGAAACGAAGCCTATGGCAATCGTTTGTGCTACATTTGTGCCGGAATGTACCGCAAAAATTTTCGTTTGTGCCACTTCCGGTACGAAGTTATAAGGGTTTTAAAGTGGGGGGGCTGGGGAAACGGCAGCCCCCCCATCTTGGAATTTCAAAACAAAACCTATGCCAATCGTTGGTGCTACGTTTGTGCCGGAATGTACCGCAAAAATTTTCGTTTGTACCGCTTCCGGTACGAAGTTATAAGGGTTTTAAAGTGGGGGGCTGGAGAAACGGCAGCCTCCAAACTTGGAATTTCGAAACAAAACCTATGGCAATCATTTGTGCTACGTTTGTACCGGAATGTGCCGTAAACATTTTCGTTTGTACCACTTCAGGTACGAAGTTATACGGGTTTTAAAGTGGGGGGCGTGGAGAAACGGCAGCCTCAAAACTTGGAATTTCGAAACAAAAACTTTGGCATTCGTTTGTGCTACGTTTGTGCTGGAGTGTACCGCAAAAATTTTCGTTTGTACCACTTCCGGTACGAAGTTATATGGGTTTTAAAGTGGGGGGCTGGAGAAGCGGCAGCCTCCAAACTTGGAATTTCGAAACAAAACCTATTGCATTCGTTTGTGCTACGTTTGTGCCGGAATGTACCGCAAAAATTTTTGTCTGTACCACTTCCGGTACGAAGTTATAAGGGTTTTGAAGTGGGGGGCTAGGGAAACGGCAGCCTCCCACCGAGGAATTTCAAAACAAAACCTATGCGAATCGTTTGTGCTACGTTTGTGCCGGAATGTACCGCAAAAATTTTCGTTTGTACCACTTCCGGTACGAAGTTATAAGGGTTTTGAAGTGGAGGGGCTGCAGAAAAGGAAGCCTCCAAACTTGGAATTTCGAAACAAAAACTATGCTAATCGTTTGTTCTACGTTTGTGCCGGAATTTCCCTAAAAAATTTTCGGTTGTGCCACTTCCGGTACGAAATTGTAAGGGTTTTGAAGTGGCGGGCTGGGGAAACAGCAGCCCCCCCACCTAAGAATTTCAAAGCAAAATTTATGTCAATCGTTTGTGCTAGGTTTGTGTCTGAATGTACCGCAAACATTTTCGATGGTACCACTTGCGGTATGAAGTTATAAGGTTTTGAAGTGGGGGGCTGGAGAAACGCCAGCCTCCAAACTTGAAATTTCGAAACAAAAACTATGCCAATCGTTTGTGCTACGTTTGTGCCGGACAAAAATTTTCGTTTGTACCACTTCCGGTACGAAGTTATAAGGGTTTCAAAGTGGGGGGCTGGGGAAACGGCAGCCCCCCACCTAGGAATTTCAAAACAAAACCTATGCTATTCGTTTGTGCTACGCTTGTGCCGGAATGTACCGCAAAAATTTTCGTTTGTACCACTTCCGGTACGAAGTTATAAGGGTTTGAAAGTGGGGGGCTGTAGAAACGGCAGCCTCCAAACTTGGAATTTGGAAGCAAAACCTATGCCAATAGTATGTGCTACGTTTGTACCGGAATGTACCACAAAAAGTTTCGTTTGTACTACTTCCGGTACGAAGTTATAAGACTTTTAAAGTGAAGGCTGGGGAAACGGCAACCCCCCTACCTTGGAATATCGAAACAAATCCTATGCCAATCGTTTGTGCTACGTTTGTGCCGGAATGTACCGCAAAAATTTTCGTTTGTACCACTTCCAGTACGAAGTTATAATAGTTTTAAAGTGGGGGGCTGGGGAAACGGCAGCCCCCCCACCCTGGAATTTTGAATCGAAACCTATGGCAATCGTTTGTGCTACGTTTGTGCCGGAATGTACCGCAAAAATTTTCGTTTGTACCACTTCCGGTACGAAGATATAAGGGTTTTAAAGTGGGGGGCTGGAGAAACGGTAGCCTCCAATCTTGGAATTTCGAAACAAAACCTATGCCAATCGTTGGTACTACGTTTGTGCCGGAATGTACCGCAAAAATTTTCGTTTGTACCACTTCCGGTACAAAGTTATAAGGGTTTAAATGTGGAGTGGCTGGAGAAACTGCAGCCCCCAACATTGGAATTTCGAAACAAAATATATGCCAATCGTTTGTGCCGGATTGTACCGCAAAAATTTTCGTTTCTACCACTTCCGGTACGAAGTTATAAGGGTATAAGTGTGGAGTGGCTGGAGAAACTGCAGCCCCCAAGATTGGAATTTCGAAACAAAATATATGCCAATCGTTTCTGCCGGAATGTACCGGAAAATTTTCGTTTGTACTCTTCCGGTACAAAGTTTGAATAGTTATAATTTGAAGGCTGTGGAAAGGGCAGCCCCCTCACTTTTGAATTTCGAAATAAAACGTATGATTATCGTTTGTAGTAAGTTTTTACTGAAATGTACCGCAGAAGTTTCCATTTTTCCCACTGTTTGTAATTAAAAGTGTATTCTATATTTGTATAGTCTTCATTTTCTTTTGCATTGTGTATAAAGTAGTTATCCGAATTTTCGTGTTGGTAGAATATATTTGTTTTGTTGTCCTGAACGTGATAATACTAAATCAAAGTTTTGTTAAACTCTGTTCGCTTTTCTGCTGCCACCTATTAAACATAACAGTAATTAGTAACCGATATTGTAAATAAATATTTTTTGGATTTCTTGTTTGTTCGAAAGATGTCGCATTTAGGAGAATGCTTTATTTTCTTTTATTATTCCCACGTTCTTAAAAGTTAGGGTATGCAAGTTTATTTATTTGTTTTGTAAATTATTTATGTTACTAACGTCAGATACTAAAACTGATCCGAAGAGATAGCGTTAGCTATTCCTAGCAATTTGGTACATAATCCAGCATTGCATTTTGAGGCAGTAGCTTAATAAAATGCCTATGTTGTAGTCTACTATTGGGGAAAACCAGTGCACCTCACTATCCGCTAGTGGAGAACAATACTGCCTTGACCACAGATACAGAGAAAGCTAATGCTTTTGCCCGGATCCTTCAAACCACCTTTACACCAGAAGACCCGCTTCGAGACAGGTCCAATCTCTATCAACGTGTTGCGAAGTACAGCAACCCTCATAATGGGTACCTAAGAATCAATATGGATCATACTCTGGACGATCAGAATCCTTTGACTGCACCTATAACTCCACTAGACATTACCGAGGTCCTACGCCACAAAAAGAACACTGCGCCTGGCTTCGATCGTATCACTTACCGTCACATTAAGGAAGGTCCAGCTCTTTTATTCCACATTTTGGCGTCGCTGTATACTTTCGTTCTCCGCACCGGCTATTACCCACCCGATTGGAAGGTATCCAAAGTACTCATGTTTCTTAAGCCACATAAAGAAAAGTCAGACCCAGCATCATACAGGCCAATTCAACTGACGTCAACGTTAGGCAAAATATTTGAACGAATAATCGTTCGCAGACTTCATCACCACTTGTCAACCTATGATCTTTTGCCTACACACCAAGCCGGTTTTCGACCTAATCACAGCCTCCTCGATAATCTCTTACGTCTAGTTACTATTCTCACGAATCATTATAATAAAACAGCACCTTCCTGCTTACTTCTCTTCGACCTAGAAAAGGCGTTTGACCGAGTGTGGCACAATGGTCTTATCTATAAATTACATTTTTTTCGTCTTCCTGCGGCCAATCTTCGGATAGTGTATCACTTTCTCACCAACCGTCTTGCATATATTTCAATAAATAACAGTCTCTCCTTTCCAATCTTTCCTTGCACTGGCGTCCCACAAGGTTCAGCTTTATCACCTTTATTATATATTCTATTTGTTAGTGACCTACCTGTTATGCCAGAACCGATTTACACTTTCACCTTTGCGGATGATACAGCGCTGCTCGCTTGCTGTCAAACTATGCATCAAATCAATACCCATTTACAACGAGCCATTGATGCTTTCAGCAACTGGTGTAGTCGGTGGCAAGTAAACTTAAACTGTGACAAAACACAGGCGTTAGTCATCCTTCCGCATAAGAGGCGTAGTCGAGTGAGACGTAATCCATCTCTGCTTAATATTCAAGTCCAGGGTGTACCCATCCATGCAAGTACTACCGCTAAATATCTGGGAGTGATCTTTGATGCTAAATTAACCTGGAAACCACACCTTCTTTCAATCAAAGAGAAGGCCCAAAACCGTTTAAATCTATTGAAGCGTCTGGTCGGTACCACGTGGGGCTTACATGCTGACACATTGTTAAAAACGGATAAAGCGTTTTTCCGTCCGTGTCTCACACATGGCCACACTGCCTGGGTTAGCGCTGGAGATGAATTTTATAAGCGGCTTCTTATCATCGAACGTCATGTGTTACGTCTAGCCTACCGCATCACCTTGCCTAGCCCTACTCGCCTTTTGTACGATAAGCTGACCTTTCCGCATATCACTCGACATCTTGAAGACCTCCGCTCTAGGTACATAGATAAAAAATGGACAACTCAGCATCACACCCTCCTAGAAACCATACACATTGATGCCAGCCTTTCCACTCCTCCTAAGTATGCTTATACGCCTTTACAGCATCTACTTACAATCTATAGTCAGAAACATCCAGAGCATCCGGATCAACATTTCTTTCAATCATATCATCCACCAGAATTCAATCATCACGTTTATCCATCGCTTGCACAGTAACTCTCATTCTAACAAGGGCTTCCCCATGTCGCTCATCAGTGTTGAGTAGCCCCAACACAGAAGATAACCTCATTTGTGACTACTAACATTGCCCTGTGAACTGTGGCGTCCATGCACTTCATCTCATCATCATAACATTACGACCACTCAGATTTCATAATATTCCTTCCTTGTTTGTTTTCATTGCTATTTTCAAACTTATGATTATTGCAGTCTCATTTTGATGTTACTTAGGCTCTGTGTATTTATCATTGTGTCTCCTGCCATGATTACAACAACAATAATAATTCACCTATATGTATGAATAAAGTGAGCTTCTTTATTATTGTTGTTAGAAAACCTCATAGCCCATACATGTGTTCCACTTATCACTGAAATTATATTTAAGTCCCTCCCGAAGAGACGACGTTATCGTCTGCGGAAAACAGTAAAAAAAAAAAAAATCTACTATTGGTTTGGAGACATCTTCAGTAATTGAAGTGTATTCGTTGTATGTTTTTGGATACCATTGGTTGTGAAATTAAACTTCTTTTTTTTACGGTTTTCCAACGAAGGGTTCTGTGTGCTGTAAACTGTTGTGTTGTGTTTGTGTGTGCTGAAAATTGCGTTCTTATTTACATGTGATTCAGTGCTGCTTTTAATATATTTGTGAGTAAACTTTAGTGTACAAAAATGCCTAGAAAGCCTGTTATTGAAAGGACACTTCTGCTTGATGAAATTATGTGTTTCAAATGTGAAATCCTCTGTTCTGACGGTGGTATTCAGCCTCCATCTTCAGAAGTGTGGAGAAATATTAGCGAAAAGTTGAACTATCAGTGTTCTCCTAAACATTTATATTCCATTGTGAAGTTGAATCGCTTCAATGTTCACAAACTGTTGGGGATTTTGACAAAGAGTGGAAATAGTGATGGTGAAGAAATCAAAGAACTAAGTGATCAAGAGTCATCGCCATCAGTGTATTCCGAGACCGAAGATGTTCAATGCAAGACGTTTATAGTAACTCTTTCGTCCGAGGAATGGGAGAAGATCAAACCGCAAAGTGTACAGTACAAGTGTTTCGAAAAAAATAAACCAACTCGGTTATCGAGGGAATACCAAATATTTCCACCTAATGTTTGGGAATCTGTAATGAATGAACATTTCTGGATACATACGTCGTTGCCTTGTTGCTTAGCTTTTAAACGGGCAAAAATTTATCCTCGTGGCGCAAAGTATTCTATAATGTGGGCAAAATGCTCATCATGCAAGTCAGAACTTGAAGGCTATATTGAGAAAGAACCTACAGAAGGCGCAAGAGTTCTTGTGCACTGCCGATATGCAGGAAATTATGCTAACTGTGGAACTTCCTCAAAAAGGAGACTTGTAGGTTCACCGAAGGTTAAAGCTGTGAAGGCTTTGCTCGAACAAGGACTCTCCCCCACAGCTTACCGAAAACAGGAAGCAAGGAAACTCATGAATTTCGGAGACCCAACACCAAGTCAGTTACCTTCCAGCAATGCTTTGCGAGTTTTAAAGTCTAAAGAGCTGAGAAAGAATTTTATTCACGACGATCCGGTGATAAGAATTAGTCATATGATGCATGAAAACCAGTTACAAGGATAAATCAAATGGCTTAGTTACGACCCATTTTACGTCTTGTATTGGCTTCCTTCTCAAGTACATGTTTATCGCGCGTACTGTAAATCTGACGAAACTTCGAAAATAGCAATTGATGCTACAGGTGGTGTAGTTAAGCGCATTCAGAGACCTTACGGAAATAAATCGGCTCATATTTTCTTGTATGAAGTTACTGTACATCTGGGATCACATCAATTTCCGGTAAGCAATATGCTCTCCGAAAGACACGACAAAATAGTAATTGCCCATTGGCTTTCAGTTTGGAAAAAAGAAACAGGCATTATTCCAAAAGAAATAGTGTGCGATCATTCGCTAGCTCTCGCCGGAGCTATTATCCAAGCATTTACGCAATTCAACGATCTGAAAGATTACATCAGAGCTTGCTACTGCATTATATTTAAACAAAGACAAGTCGACATGCCATATTGCTTCGTTTGATTTGATGTAGCCCATACTGTTAAAATTCTAACAACTTGGAAAGCTTTGAAAGATAAAGGTACACGAACACGCCAATTTTTTATCAGAAGTTTAGCATTAATAATTCAGTCGCAAGAAATTAACAATGTGAAGGAGATTTTGAGAGATTTGTTCATCGTTTCACAATCTGAAACAGAAGGTACAGATAAGAACACAGGACAAATAACATCATGTGAAATTTCGAAAGACAAATTGAAAAGAAAAATTTCTGCAAGTGCTCCTGAACAAGATTTAACTGATATCAACATCGAAAGTTCGACAAATGAGTTACCTTCTGATATCAGCATCACTGATGTATATGACAATTCTGATTTTGGCCTATGGGCAAGAAACCTTGCCCAGGAAAGTCTTTTGCAAGTAGAGAAGGAAGAAGGAGATCATGATAACCTACAGTATTTACCTGAGATCGTCCCCTGCATCGTAGATTTTGTGAAACGTATACCATTATGGTCAGCGTTAATGGTACCACATTTTGGATACGGATCATCAACGTGTAGTTCTGCATCCGTTGAAAGCAGTTTCAATGATTTGAAAAATCGAGTTCCGGCTCACAAAAAGCTGCCGCTATACCCTGATGTTTTTCTGGACTTGCATATAAAGTCTATTGAGGGAACAATGAAACTTGTGGCAGGAGAGTGTCGAACTGAAAAGGGGTTAAATGAAGATTCAGAGATGTCAAATGCAGCAGAAGCACTCTCTGGAAGGAAAGAGAACAGAGAGATTCCGATGAGCATTAATGAAGGCAGGTCCACATTAGCTACTGATCAGGCGGAAAGTGGGTGTATAGCTTGTCAGCGAGGTGATGTACCAAGTGGCGCTCACAAGTGTATAAACTGCAACATGAATGTTCATGTTCTTCCGGGATGCTCCTTTCCAATTGACTCTTACGAAGAAGGTTATGGCGAAAAAAGAATTTGCAAATCGTGTGCTGTAAACCGAAGTATGCAGGATGATGATAATACATCGGTAGAAAACTGGAGAGGATTAGCCTTAACACGTCCAAGACATTCCTATTTGGAGCCCCATAAGGAAATTTTGAAGACAGATTTCAGGAAACGTAATGTAACTCAACCAATTGGAGTTTTAAAAAATGGTAATCGTAGCAGAGATTTGAAATCTTTAAAAATGAATGGCAGACAAATGATAATAAATAATACGTGTGCTTTTGATTCTTTGATGCAGATATTGGCAACTTCGGCATGTGACAGTCAGCAATATTACGCTCAACTGCAGTCGTTTTCTGACTGTCCCACTGCCTCCTTCATTCTTGGAATGGTACGAGGTGGAGTGACTCTGAGCACATATCGTCAAAGAATGCATTTATTGATGGAAGCATTCCCTTCCACACACTTGCCTCACAATGTACGCCTCAGTCAAGTATCTGCTGAGTCGACGGTGAAAAAAATGGCAGAGTGCATGCTTGCTCGTCATCCGTCAGTTACGGAGAATTACACCTGTGGTACAAACCATTGTCCCTCAAACAGAGCTGTTCAGCGAGTAGTAATCACTGTTGGAATGGCAAATTACGAAATTGGTAATCTACAAAACATTTTGGAAGACTATTTCTCCACAACAAACACTGTATGCTTGGAGGCAACTGAACCAGGACGAATGTGCCAAACTACAAAAAAGACTACCTTTTCCGTCTCAAACGAACACTTGTTAATAGAGGTAATAGATACACTGTCATCAGATGCTGCGGGTGATCTGAATTTTCCATTGTCCGCAATACCTCGGGAGATTTATTTTGAAAGGTCTTTTAAGCTTCGTGGAATAGTGGTTTTCTCTGGAGGAAAAGGAAAGGAAATAAATGCAATTGGCCACTACATAGCGTTATGTTTGCGTGAAAATGGTCATTGGGAACTGTACAATGATCTGGATGATAAAAAATGAGAATGTATCAACGAGAGGAGTTTCTCCTGCCAGATGCTTGTCTATACAGTTTAAAAAAAATAATAGTTGACCTTTCGTTCACTAATAAAATTTAATATACGCACTCGACGATCGATAACACAAAATATTCTATAAAACAGTGCAACATTTAAGGCAATGCTGCACGAACTCTACTTCCTTGGTAAAAAGAAGAAAATTCGATTATCAAAATCCTATATAAGGTAATAAATACTTCTAAATAACATTAAATGTACTACTTGAAAAGGAAAATCAAGATACAGGGACTTCCGTTCCAGTGCAATTGCCTAAAGAGAATTTTGTAATAGTTCTCCGGCTAAGTTCATTTTATATTAAAATAAATAAAACCATCCCAAACTATATCTTTGTACTAACTTTAGAATATGTTCGCATTTTACGTACTAAGTACATTTGCTAAATTAACACCCACTAGTTTCATTTATATATATTGTATAGACTATTTGTATTTTCATCTAGATGCAAAGAATAAGTATAATGGTGTGTTATGTCTTTTATATAAATTCATCTCTTAGTCTCTGTTGTTTATTTGGCAATAAAAAGTACCTACCAAATGGATATTAGTATAAATTTTATTAAACACGTACTTTTAGTGTGTAATATTAACAATTCTGGAATTAATTGTCTACCTGTACGCGTTGTGTATTTCTTGCTTCTATACATTTATATATACAAGAGATCATTCATGTGTTCAAAAAAATATATTTTCTTTGTTCTCTACCCGTGAATGGTAAAATAATGGAAGAATTTATTGTAATATATACTAGTATTGAGTACTAATTTTACAATATACGATGTCTCTCAGTGAATTCATGGCATTTATCTAATTAAAATTCCACTTGCTTAATTTGTATCGTATTTATAAATACTACGCTTTGTATATTTTGGAAAGACAGAAATCATTCTTCAATTTATACTTTATTTTTGCGACGCAAATACCGGTAATTTCTTTTCTTCGATGGGAACTGCTAGTAACCGATTTCTTTTCCACGAATTAGAACAAAAGAGTCTTCCATCGTTCACCGAACATATATGTGAAACGTTTTTTTCACCTGAGAAGATTTTAGTGATTAACAAAGATCACATTCATTTTCTGAACTATATATATATATATATATATATATATATATATATATATATATATATATATATATATATATATATATATATATATGAAACTCGACTCGTACCTGTATTTCAACTACTTGGATACTTCAGTGTTTCTTCCTTACTCATTAATATGCAAATATTACGTTCTATAGTTATTAGGAATTAAATTAAGTGCTTTCTTCAATTATTTATAAAAATACTGGCTGCAGGCCAAAGCAGACCAGGTGTTTGAACGACTGACCGGCACCAACCATATCGCTTAGCCAGTTTTATCTCCACGTTCTCACGTTCGAACTACTCATCCCCTCTTTCTACATTGTGGCCAGTGAACTGTGAATTAACGCAAATTCTTTCGACATTTAATTTGCATATCCATACAGGTGGCTTAACATGATCACATTTTAAAATAAACTGCCAAAATTGATCAGTCGGTCAACCCAGCTCACACCTGAAGCACCTCAACTCTAGGAATTTTTCCATGCGTCAATTTAGCCAACACGTTCATTGAATTCGCCATAGAATTAATTAAAGGGGCGTACGTCTAGTGACCGCTCAAGAACTGATACAGCGGCTAGCCCCCATTTAGTAAAGTCCTGGATCCGCTGACCCTGTACGTATAATTAGTAAACGGGCCTACCAATGTCCTAATTACACAGTGCGACTGTCTGCGTTCATTCTGCCGGATACTACTGTCAACTTTTTACAAATTCTTCTCCCAGCAGCCAGGAACTTACGTTGTGGGATTACTTTTAGTGTTACCCCCATAGCGCTAATCCTAATGTTCATTATTTAGTGGCTTGAAAAAAGTATTTGTGATGAACCCCCAAATATATATGTTTGCGTGTGTGTGTGTATAATACAAATCTAAAGAGCTATAACGTCGTAAAATATGAAGTGTAATTTTATATTTGCAGAAATAGTTAAGTGTCTACATCCATATCAATATTTAGTGTTTGGATTTTTTACACATAGTGCTTTTAATAAATAAGCAAAGTATTATTTTATCTCGTGTGTTTTCATTGCACATGTGAATGATATTTTTGTGTGTCGTGGTCTAAGCGATCTTTGGATGTCCGTGAGGATTCCGAGAGGAGACATCCGAACCTCTCGGTGCTTGATGCTCATCTCATTGTTGAGACCTGAGGACGATCCGGGAAGAGTTCTGTAATCCCTTTTTGGAAATGTTCTTTAATGCCTTAACCAGGTAAATTCAGATCTGAAAGTACTCGTTGGTTTGACAGCAGAGGGTGATTCGAAAAGCGGTTCTACTATCATTACAATATCGTGTTTTTCAAACCCACATTTTGTTCCTTGTAGTGATCTTGCCGTGAAATTTACAAACTCATTCTGAAATTGAAATATGCAAAATTTTACAAATTACGTTAATTCTTAATAATGTCATGGTGGCTTCTGGATTTATTGTTCATTTATTTGATTTACTTTGTAATGATATGGATATGCACAAGATATCATAAAAGAGCTCCTCCGTGGCTAAACGGTTAGCGTACGCGCCTTCGGCGTGGGATACCCGGGTTCGATTCCCGGCGGGAGCTCATGTGGTTCGGATTCCACGTTAATCAGTAGGTCCACGTCTCATATAGCCTCGCAGCTGAACGGGACGTTAAACTCAAAAATCAATCAATCAATCAAGATATCATTAAGACGTGCTAAGTTGTTTTTACTTCTCTCATGTAATATATAGTATTATTGCAAAAACGTTTTTGAAAATTTCTTATATAGATATTGGAAAATTAATTCTTAATGATGTCATTGTATTTTTTACATTTGATCCCTTCTCTGTTTTGTATAGTCTTTGTGCGTATATTTATATGTACAGGAGATCATTAAAATATCGTGCAGAGTGTTTTAAATTTAATTTTGGTCTTCTACCATATAGTGATTTTGCAATAAAATTAATAGATGATTTTCTCACTATACTGCAATATTGTCAAAGGTTTAACTTAGATACTAACCTACCAAATTCTTACAGAGTATCAGAAAGTAAATATGCAGTTCATAATTTGTCGTATTTTATTTTCCACAAACCACTTTAAACAACTTAAATTAACTCGAAGCTAAACTTTAATGTCATGGAAGTTATGAGACATGCTGGAAGTGATCCCCTTGCACTTGAAGACACAATTGTACACGTTTCTGCATGTTCTTGAAGACGTTTTGCAGAACGTCTGGAGCGATGTTCCGAATGTGACGTGTCAGTGCAGCTTGGAGCTTTTGTATTTTGTGCGGATTGCCTTCATACGCCTTTCCCTTCAGCGTACACCATAGAAAGTAATCCGGTGGAGTCAAGTCGATAGTCGTCTAACCGACTTCTTTGGACTGTGCAGCATCCTTTCTTGCACTTCCGCCACCTTCTCTGCGGATGTGGCTGTGGATGGCCTACCTGATTTTGGAGCATTATGAACGCTTCCGGTCTTTCGAAACTTAGTGATGAGGTTCCGTACTGCATTGCGGTTAGGCATCTTCACTCCTGGGAACTTTGCTGCAAATGCAGCTTCTACTGCTGAGGTAAACTTGTCTCCATTGCGGAACAGATGCTCTACAAGAAACATTCTTTGCTCAATCATCAGTATCACAAACAAACTTGAGAAGAGTATAAAAGAGTGCAACATCATAATGAAATAAGTTAGAAGAGGCTTTCAAAAAATACATTTCTAAAACCGATATGATACAAGGTAACCAAAACCGTTGTTACCGTTCTAGAGCAGTGATAAACAAAGAGCAATACAGTGGACGTACCTTTAGGTATAGAAGAAATCTCCATGAGCATCCAACATCTTTTTTCAACGTTCCTGCAGCCGTATCTGGTAATAAAAGTCGGAGGTCTTTGATGCAAAGAAGTCCCTGAGTGCGTTCCACAAGTCTCCTTCATTTGCGAAGGATCTCCCAAGGAGGTGGTTGTCAAGGCAACGAAAGAGGTGATAATATGCTGGCCCACGGTTCAGTGAATACGGTGCATAGTACAGTGGCTCCCAGTCCATTGCTGAAGGGTCTCCCGGGTTTTCTTTGCCACATGTGGCATGGCATTGTCATGCAAGAACAGCTCACAATTGCGGTATACCAATGCTCGCTCCTTCTGACCCAATGCATGGTGTACACCCTTTGCAATTGCTCAGAGAAGAGGTCAACAGTGATAGTCTGACCAGGTGGAAGCTCGTAATACATCACTTGGCGATAAGTCAACCATACAGAGAACATGGACTTCCGATTAAGCAGAGGTGGTCTTCAGGTGTGAGGAACAGGGTCACGTGGCAACAACCAATACCTGAAACGTTAGAAGTGGCATGGAGAACACATTTTCGTCACCAGTGAGTAAGCGATGAAATGTGGGTGTGTTCATTTGTCGAGTGAGCAAGAACAAATATGTTGTCACTCGTTGTTAAATATTGGCTGCCAACAATTTGCGGGGTGCTCAGTTGCTTAATCTGTATGACTTCTCTATCCCATGCAGGTCTAGTCTAATTGCTTCAGCGGAAATATGGAACCTGTCTGCAAGTTCATAACAAATTAGACCACTGTTCTCCCCGATTGCTGCTTTCAGGGCCTCTTAGTCCAACATATGTGGTTCTTCACTGCAAGGTTCATAAGCAAGGCTCATATCTCCCGAACGATACTTCTGGAGCTAATACCTGGCGGTGCGTTGGTTCACAGCATTCTTCCCAAATGCCTACCTAGCACACGTGAAGACTTGATGCGACATATGACAGGCACACTTTGAAGTCATACAAAAAAAAAAGTGAACAAACTGCTACGATACTTCTATTTCTCTTCGACACTGCACGAGCTATGAATCCTGTGCGTGCGCATCCTGCGTGTATTCCTAAAGTTCGACAATCAGATTATGTTCCGATCGCTTGGCAGGTACTTGTTATTTCATTTCCCCTTCTGTAAGCACATGATTAACAGTACGTCAAAAACAGCAAGAACTTCTTTCCGGTTAGCTTGTAGTTTATTCATTTGTAGATTTCTAGAGTTTTCTTTGAAAAGAATAACAAAAATGATCAGTATTTATGAGAACTCTTCCTTTTCACATGTCAGGATTGAGCATATTAAAGAATCGCCATAGTGGGTTAGCCATTAACTCTTGGCGCAAATTTATATCTCTGTTTCTCATATTACTTGACTTCAATCCAGCTTAAATATGAAATATCCTCCGTATAAGTTGTATTAGGAATCACCATGTTCAGAGCTTCATCAGTGAAAATGAATATATTTTACACCAGACTAACAGTTGTTTGTAACATAGAACCGAAAGTGATGATCCGCAACACCATTCTACGCCTCGGATAGGAAATACTGTTGCAACTGATATACTTTCCGGACATTGCACCGTCCGATTATCACCTGTTCCATTCTTTGAACAACCATTTTACCAGATGCAGTTCACATCTCTAGTAGAGGTGCAAAACGCAGTTGATACTTTCTTCGCTTAACTCTAAAACTCTTATAACTTCGTGCCGAAAGTGATACAAACGAAAATTTTCCGGTACACTTCGGCACAAACGTAGAACAAACAACTGGCAAAGGTTTTGTTTCGAAATTCCAAGGTTCGAGGCTCCCGTTTCCCCAGGTCCCCCACTCTAAGACTATTATTACTTCGTGCCGAAAAGGGGTACAAACGAAAATTTTCATGGAACATTCCGGCACAAACGTAGCACAAACGATTACCATATGTTTTGTTTCGAAATTCCATGGTAGGCGGTTGGTGTTTCCCCAGCCCTCACTTTAAAACCCTTATAACTTCGTACCGGAAGTGGTACAAACGAAAATTTTTGCGGTATATTCCGGCACAAACGTAGCACAAACGAATGCCATAGTTTTTGTTTCGAAATTCCAAGTTTTGAGGCTGCCGTTTCTCCAGCCCCCCCCCCCCCACTTTAAAACCCTTATAACTTCGTACCGGAAGTGGTAAAAACGAGAATGTTTACGGTACATTCCGGCACAAACGTAGCACAAACGATTGGCATAGGTTTTGTTTGGAAATTCCAAGTTTGGAGGCTGCCGTTTCTCCAGCCCCCCACTTTAAAACCCTTTTAACTTCGTACCGGAAGTGGTACAAACGAAAATTTTTGCGGTACATTCCGGAACAAACGTAGCACAAACGATTGCCATAGGTTTTGTTTCGAAATTCCAAAGTTGGAGGCTGCCGTTTCTACAGCCCCCCCCCCCACTTTGAAATTCTTATACCTTCGTACCGGAAGTGGTACAAACGAAATTTTTTGGGGTACGTTCCGGCACAAGCGTAGCACAATCGATTGGCATAGGTTTTGTTTCGAAATTCCAAGGTGAGGGGGGCTGCCGTTTCCCCAGCCCCCCACTTTGAAACCCTTATTACCTCGTGCCGGAAGTGGTACAAACGAAAATTTTTGCGGTACATTCCGGCACAAACGTAGCACAAACGATTGGCATAGGTTTCGTTTCGAAATTCCAAGTTTGGAGGCCGCCGCTTCTTCAGCCCCCCCACTTTAAAACCCTTATAACTTCGTACCGGAAGTGGTACAAACGAAAATTTTTGCGGTACATTCCGGCACAAACGTATCCCAAACGATTGGCATAGGTTTTGTTTCGAAATTCCATGGTAGGCAGTTGGCGTTTTCCCAGCTCCCACTTTAAAAATCTTATAACGTTGTACCGGAAGTAGTACAAACGAAAATTATTGCGGTACATTCCGGCACAAACATAGCACAACCGATTGACATAGGTTTTGTTTCGAAATTCCAAGGTAGGGGGGTTGCCGTTTCCTTAGCCTTCACTTTAAAAGTCTTATAAATTCGTACCGGAAGTAGTACAAACGAAACTTTTTGTGGTACATTCCGGTACAAACGAAGCACAAACGATTGGCATAGGCTTTCCTTCCAAATTCCAAGATTAGAGGCTGCCCTTTCTCCAGCCCCCCCCACATTAAAACCCTTATAACTTCGTACCGGAAGTGGTACAAACGAAAATTTTTCCGGTACATTCCGGCACAAACGTAGCACAAACGACTGGCATACGTTTTGTTTTGAAAAACCTAGGTGGGAGACAGCCGTTTCCTCAGCCCCCCCACTTTAAAACCCTTATAACTTCGTACCGGAAGTGGTACAAACGAAAATGTTTACGGTACATTCCGGCACAAACGTAGCACAAACAACTGGCAAAGGTTTTGTCTCGAAAGTCCAAGGTTGGAGGCTGCCGTTTCTCCAGCCCCCACTTTAAAAACTTTATAAATTCGTACCGGAAGTGGTACAAAGGAAAATTTTTGTGGTACATTCCGGTACAAACGTAGCACAAACGATTGGCATAGGTCATGTTTCGAAATTCCATGGTAGGCGGTTGGCGTTTTCCCAGCCCCCACTTTAAAACTCTTATAACGTTGTACCGGAAGTAGTACAAACGAAATTTTTTGCGGTACATTGCGGCACAAACATAGCACAACCGATTGGCATAGGTTTTGTTTCGAAATTCTAAGGAATTCTGTTTCCCCAGCCTTCACTTTAAAAGTCTTATAACTTCGTACCGGAAGTAGTACAAACGAAACTTTTTGTGGTACATTCCGGTGCAAATGTACCACAAACGATTGGCATACGTTTTGCTTCCAAATTCCAAGATTGGAGGCTTCCGTTTCTCCAGCCCCGCACTTTAAAACCCTTATAACTTCGTACCGGAAGTGGTACAAAAAAAAATTTTGGCGATACATTCCGGCACAAACGATTAGCATAGTTTTTGTTTCGAAAGTCCAAGGTTGCAGGCTTCCGTTTCTCCAGCCCCCACTGTAAAACCCTTTTAACTTCGTACCGGAAGTGGTACAAACGAAAAATTTTGCGGTACATTCCGGCACAACCGTAGCACAAACGATTGGCATATCTTTTGTTTCGAAATTCAAAGGTTGGAGGCTTCCGTTTCTCCAGCCCCCCCCCCACTTTGAAATTCTTATACCTTCGTACCGGAAGTGGTACAAACGAAATTTTTTGGGGTACATTCCGGCACAAACGTAGCACAAACGATTGGCATCGGTTTAGTTCCGAAATTCCATGGTAGGCGGTTGGCGTTTTCCCAGCCCCCACTTTAAAACGCTTATAACGTTGTACCGGAAGTTGTAGAAACGAAAATTTTTGCGGTACATTCCGGCACAAACATAGCACAAACGATTGGCATAGGTTTTGTTTCGAAATTCCAAGGTAGGGGGGTTGCCGTTTCCCCAGCCTTCACTTTAAAAGTCTTATAACTTCGTACCGGAAGTAGTACAAACGAAACTTTTTGTGGTACATTCCGGTACAAACGTAGGACAAACGATTGGCATAGGTTTTGCTTCCAAATTCCAAGATTGGAGGCTGCCGTGTCTCCAGCCCCCCACTTTAAAACCCTATAAATTCGTACCGGAAGTGGTACAAACGAAAATTTTTACGGTACATTCCGGCACAAACCTAGCACAAACGATTGGCATATCTTTTGTTTCGAAATTCAAAGGTTGGAGGCTTCCGTTTCTCCAGCCCCCCCCACTTTAAAACCCTTTTAACTTCGTACCGGAAGTGGTACAAACGAAAATTTTTGCGGCACATTCCGGCACAAACGTAGCACAAACGATTGGCATACCTTTTGTTTCGAAATTCCAAGGTTGGAGGCTGCCGTTTCTCCAGCCCCCCACTTTGAAACTCTTATAACTTCGTACCGGAAGTGGTACAAACGAAAATGTTTACGGTACATTCCGGCACAAACGTAGCACAAAGGATTGTTATAGGTTTTGTTTCGAAATTCCAAGTTTGGAGGCTGCCGTTTCTCCAGCCCCCCACTTTAAAACCCTTTTAACTTCGTACCGGAAGTGGTACAAACGAAAATTTTTGCGGCACATTCCGGCACAAACGTAGCACAAACGATTGGCATACCTTTTGTTTCGAAATTCCAAGGTTGGAGGCTGCCGTTTCTCCACCTCCCCACTTTGAAACCCTTATTACTTCGTACCGGAAGTGGTACAAAAGAAAATTTTTGCGGTACATTCCGGCACAAACGTAGCACAAACGGTTGGCATAGGTTTTGTTTTGAAATTTTTAGGTGGGGGGACTGCCGTTTCTCCAGCCCCCCCATTTTAAAACCCTTATAACTTCGTACCGGAAGTGGTAGAAACGAAAATTTTTGCGGCACATTCCGGCACAAACGTAGCACAAACAATTGGCATAGGTTTAGTTTCGAAATTTCAAGGTAGGAGTTTCCGTTTCCCCAGCTTGTTACTTCAAAACCCTTACAATTTCGTACTGGAAGTGGTACAACCGAAAATTTTTGCGGTACATTCCGGCACAAACGTAGCACAAACGATTAGCATAGTTTTTGTTTCGAAATTCCAAGGTTGCAGGCTTCCGTTTCTGCAGCCCCTCCATTTTAAAGCCCTTATGACTTCGTACCGGAAGTGGTACAAACGAAAATTTTTGCGGTATATTCCGGCACAAACTTAGCACAAACAATTGGCATAGGTTTTGTTTCGAAATTCCAAGGTAGGAGTTTCCGTTTCTCCAGCTACCCACTTTAAAACCCTTATAACTTAGTACTGAAAGTGGTACAAACGAAAATTTTTGCGGTACATTCCCTCACAAACGTAGCACAAACGATTGGCATACCTTTTGTTTCGAAATTCCAAGTTTGGAGGCTGCCACTTCTCCAGCCCCTCCACTTTAAAACCCTTATAACCTTGTATCGGAAGTGGTACAAACGAAAATTTTTGCGGTATATTCCGGCACAAACGTAGCACAAAGGATTGGCATAGTTTTTGTTTCGGAATTCCAAGTTTGGAGGCTGCCGTTTCTCCAGCCCCCCACTTTAAAACCCTCATAACTTCGTACCGGAAGTGGTACAAACGAAAATGTTTGCGGTACATTCCGGCACAAACGTAGTACAAACGATTGGCATAGGTCTTTTTTCGAAATTCCTAGTTTGGAGGCTGCCGTTTCTCCAGCCCCCCCTTTTTAAAGCCCTTATAACTTCGTACCTGAAGGGTTACAAACGAAAATTTTTGCGGTACATTCCGGCACAAACGTAGCACAAACAATTTGCATAGGTTTTGTTTCGAAATTCCAAGTTTTGGGGCTGCCGCTTCTCCAGCCCCCCCAATTTAAACCCTTATAACTTCGTACCGAAAGTGGTACAAACGAAAATTTTTGCGGTACATTCGGGCACAAACGTAGCACAAACGATTGGCATAGGTTTTGTTTTGAAATTCCAAGGTGGGGGGCTGCCCTTTCCCCAGCCTCCACTTTTAAACCCTAATAACTTCGTACCGGAAGTGGTACAAACGAAAATTTTTGCGGTACATTGCGGTACAAACGTAGCACAAACGAATGCCATAGTTTTTGTTTCGAAATTCCAAGTTTTGAGGCTGCCGTTTCTCCAGCCCCCCCCCACTTTAAAACCCTTATAACTTCGTACCGGAAGTGGTAAAAACGAGAATGTTTACGGTACATTCCGGCACAAACGTAGCACAAACGATTGGCATAGGTTTTGTTTGGAAATTCCAAGTTTGGAGGCTGCCGTTTCTCCAGCCCCCCCTTTTTAAAGCCCTTATAACTTCGTACCGGAAGGGGTACAAACGAAAATTTTTCCGGTACACTTCGGCACAAACGTAGAACAAACAACTGGCAAAGGTTTTGTTTCGAAATTCCAAGGTTCGAGGCTCCCGTTTCCCCAGGTCCCCCACTCTAATACTATTATTACTTCGTGCCGAAAGGGGTACAAACGAAAATTTTCATGGAACATTCCGGCACAAACGTAGCACAAACGATTACCATATGTTTTGTTTCGAAATTCCATGGTAGGCGGTTGGTGTTTCCCCAGCCCTCACTTTAAAACCCTTATAACTTCGTACCGGAAGTGGTACAAACGAAAATTTTTGCGGTACATTCCGGCACAAACGTAGCACAAACGAATGCCATAGTTTTTGTTTCGAAATTCCAAGTTTTGAGGCTGCCGTTTCTCCAGCCCCCCCCCCACTTTAAAACCCTTATAACTTCGTACCGGAAGTGGTAAAAACGAGAATGTTTACGGTACATTCCGGCACAAACGTAGCACAAACGATTGGCATAGGTTTTGTTTGGAAATTCCAAGTTTGGAGGCTGCCGTTTCTCCAGCCCCCCACTTTAAAACCCTTTTAACTTCGTACCGGAAGTGGTACAAACGAAAATTTTTGCGGTACATTCCGGAACAAACGTAGCACAAACGATTGCCATAGGTTTTGTTTCGAAATTCCAAAGTTGGAGGCTGCCGTTTCTACAGCCCCCCCCACTTTGAAATTCTTATACCTTCGTACCGGAAGTGGTACAAACGAAATTTTTTGGGGTACGTTCCGGCACAAGCGTAGCACAATCGATTGGCATAGGTTTTGTTTCGAAATTCCAAGGTGAGGGGGGCTGCCGTTTCCCCAGCCCCCCCACTTTGAAACCCTTATTACCTCGTGCCGGAAGTGGTACAAACGAAAATTTTTGCGGTACATTCCGGCACAAACGTATCCCAAACGATTGGCATAGGTTTTGTTTCGAAATTCCATGGTAGACAGTTGGCGTTTTCCCAGCTCCCACTTTAAAAATCTTATAACGTTGTACCGGAAGTAGTACAAACGAAAATTTTTCCGGTACATTCCGGCACAAACGTAGCACAAACGACTGGCATACGTTTTGTTTTGAAAAACCTAGGTGGGAGGCAGCCGTTTCCTCAGCCCCCCCACTTTAAAACCCTTATAACTTCGTACCGGAAGTGGTACAAACGAAAATGTTTACGGTACATTCCGGCACAAACGTAGCACAAACAACTGGCAAAGGTTTTGTCTCGAAAGTCCAAGGTTGGAGGCTGCCGTTTCTCCAGCCCCCACTTTAAAAACTTTATAAATTCGTACCGGAAGTGGTACAAAGGAAAATTTTTGTGGTACATTCCGGTACAAACGTAACACAAACGATTGGCATAGGTCATGTTTCGAAATTCCATGGTAGGCGGTTGGCGTTTTCCCAGCCCCCACTTTAAAACTCTTATAACGTTGTACCGGAAGTAGTACAAACGAAATTTTTTGCGGTACATTGCGGCACAAACATAGCACAACCGATTGGCATAGGTTTTGTTTCGAAATTCTAAGGAATTCTGTTTCCCCAGCCTTCACTTTAAAAGTCTTATAACTTCGTACCGGAAGTAGTACAAACGAAACTTTTTGTGGTACATTCCGGTGCAAATGTACCACAAACGATTGGCATACGTTTTGCTTCCAAATTCCAAGATTGGAGGCTTCCGTTTCTCCAGCCCCGCACTTTAAAACCCTTATAACTTCGTACCGGAAGTGGTACAAACAAAAATTTTTGCGATACATTCCGGCACAAACGATTAGCATAGTTTTTGTTTCGAAAGTCCAAGGTTGCAGGCTTCCGTTTCTCCAGCCCCCACTGTAAAACCCTTTTAACTTCGTACCGGAAGTGGTACAAACGAAAAATTTTGCGGTACATTCCGGCACAAACGTAGCACAAACGATTGGCATATCTTTTGTTTCGAAATTCAAAGGTTGGAGGCTTCCGTTTCTCCAGCCCCCCCCACTTTGAAATTCTTATACCTTCGTACCGGAAGTGGTACAAACGAAATTTTTTGGGGTACATTCCGGCACAAACGTAGCACAAACGATTGGCATCGGTTTAGTTCCGAAATTCCATGGTAGGCGGTTGGCGTTTTCCCCGCCCCCACTTTAAAACGCTTATAACGTTGTACCGGAAGTTGTAAAAACGAAAATTTTTGCGGTACATTCCGGCACAAACATAGCACAACCGATTGGCATAGGTTTTGTTTCGAAATTCCAAGGTAGGGGGGTTGCCGTTTCCCCAGCCTTCACTTTAAAAGTCTTATAACTTCGTACCGGAAGTAGTACAAACGAAACTTTTTGTGGTACATTCCGGTACAAACGTAGCACAAACGATTGGCATAGGGTTTGCTTCCAAATTCCAAGATTGGAGGCTGCCGTGTCTCCAGCCCCCCCACTTTAAAACCCTATAAATTCGTACCGGAAGTGGTACAAACGAAAATTTTTACGGTACATTCCGGCACAAACGTAGCACAAACGATTGGCATATCTTTTGTTTCGAAATTCAAAGGTTGGAGGCTTCCGTTTCTCCAGCCCCCCCCACTTTAAAACCCTTTTAACTTCGTACCGGAAGTGGTACAAACGAAAATTTTTGCGGCACATTCCGGCACAAACGTAGCACAAACGATTGGCATACCTTTTGTTTCGAAATTCCAAGGTTGGAGGCTGCCGTTTCTCCAGCCCCCCACTTTGAAACCCTTATAACTTCGTACCGGAAGTGGTACAAACGAAAATGTTTACGGTACATTCCGGCACAAACGTAGCACAAAGGATTGTTATAGGTTTTGTTTCGAAATTCCAAGTTTGGAGGCTGCCGTTTCTCCAGCCCCCCACTTTAAAACCCTTTTAACTTCGTACCGGAAGTGGTACAAACGAAAATTTTTGCGGCACATTCCGGCACAAACGTAGCACAAACGATTGGCATACCTTTTGTTTCGAAATTCCAAGGTTGGAGGCTGCCGTTTCTCCAGCTCCCCACTTTGAAACCCTTATTACTTCGTACCGGAAGTGGTACAAAAGAAAATTTTTGCGGTACATTCGGGCACAAACGTAGCACAAACGATTGGCATAGGTTTTGTTTTGAAATTCCAAGGTGGGGGGCTGCCCTTTCCCCAGCCTCCACTTTTAAACCCTAATAACTTCGTACCGGAAGTGGTACAAACGAAAATTTTTGCGGTACATTGCGGTACAAACGTAGCACAAACGATTGGCATAGGTTTAGTTTCGAAATTCCAAGGTGGGGGGCTGCCGTTTCTTCAGTCCCCACTTTAAAACTATTATAACTTCCTACCGGAAGTAGTACAAACGAAAATTTTTGCGGTACATTCCGGCACAGACGTAGCACACACTATTGGCATAGGTTTTGTTTCGAAATTCTAAGGTTGGAGGCTGACGTTTCTCCAGCCACCCCACTTTGAAACCCTTATAACTTCGTACCGGAAGTGGTACAAACGAAAATTTTTGTTCGGCACAAACATAGCACAAACGATTGGCATATGTTCTTGTTTCGAAATTCCAAGTTTGGAGGCTGCCGTTTCTCCAGCCCTCCACTTTAAAACCTTATAACTTCATACCGGAAGTGGTACAAACGAAAATTTTTGCGGTACATTCAGGCACAAACCTAGCACAAACGATTGACATAAATTTTGCTTTGTAATTCCTAGGTGGGGGGCTGCCGTTTCCCCAGCCCGCCACTTCAAAACCCTTACAATTTCGTACCGGAAGTGGTACAACCGAAAATTTTTGCGGTACATACCGGCACAGACGTAGAAAAAACGATTAGCATAGTTTTTGTTTCGAAATTCCAAGTTTGGAGGCTGCCGGTTCTGCAGCCCCTCCACTTCAAAACCCTTATAACTTCGTACCGGAAGTGGTAAAAACGAAAATTTTTGCGGTACATTCCGGCACAAACGTAGCACAAACGATTGCCATAGGTTTTGTTTCGAAATTCCAAGTTTGGAGGCTGCCGCTTCTCCAGCCACCCACTTTAAAACCCTTATAACTTCGTACCGGAAGTGGTACAAACGAAAATTTTTGCGGTACATTCCGGCACAAACGTAGAACAAACGATTAGCATAGTTTTTGGTTCGAAATTCCAAGTTTGGAGGCTGCCGGTTCTCCAGCCCCCCCACTTTAAAACCCTTATAACTTCGTACCGGAAGTGGTACAAACGAAAACTTTTGCGGTACATTCCGGCACAAACGTAGCACAAACGATTCGGATAGGTTTAGTTTTGAAATTCCTAGGTGGGGGGCTGCCGTTTCCCCTGCCAACCACTTTAAAACCCTTATAACTTCGTACCGGAAGTGGTACAAACGAAAATTGTTGCGGTACATTCCGGCACAAACGTAGCACAAACGATTGGCATAGGTTTTGTTTTGAAATTCCAAGGTGGGGGGGCTGCCGTTTCCCCAGCCCACCACTTTAAAACCCTTATAACTTCGTACCGGAAGTGGTACAAACGAAAATTGTTGCGGTACATTCCGGCACAAACGTAGCACAAACGATTGGCATAGGTTTTGTTTCGATATTCGAAGTTTGGAGGCTGCCGGTTCTCCAGCCCCCTACTTTAAAACCCTTATAACTTCGTACCGGAAGTGGTACAAACGAAAATTTTTGCGGTACATTCCGGCACAAACGTAGCACAAACGATTGCCATAGTTTTTTTTTCCATATTTCAAGTTTGGAGGCTGCCGGTTCTCCAGCCCCCCCACTTTAAAACCCTTATAACTTCGTACCGGAAGTGGTACAAAGGAAAATTTTTGCGGTACATTCCGACACAAACGTAGCACAAACGATTGCCATAGGTTTTATTTCGAAATTCCAAGTTTGGAGGCTGCCATTTCTCCAGCCCCCCCACTTTAAAACCCTTATAACTTCGTCCCGGAAGTGGTACAAATGAAAATTTTTGCCGTACATTCCGGCACAAACGTAGCACAAACGATTGGCATAGGTTTTGTTTTGAAATTCATAGGTGGGGGGCTGCCGTTTCCCCAGCCCCCCCCCCACTTTAAAACCCTTATAACTTCGTACCAGAAGTGGTACAAACGAAACTTTTTGCGGTACATTCCGGCACAAACGTAGCACAAACGATTGGCATAGGTTTTGTTTCGAAATTCCAAGTTTGGAGGCTGCCGTTTCTCCAGCCCCCCACTTTAAAACCCTTATAACTTCGTACCGGAAGTGGTACAAACGAAAATTTTTGCTGTACATTCCGGCACAAACGTAGCACAAACGATTGGCATAGGTTTTGTTTTGAAATTCCAAGGCGGGGGGCTGCCGTTTCCCCAGCCCACCACTTTAAAACCCTTATAACTTCGTACCTGAAGTGGTACAAACGAAAATATTTGCGGTACATTCCGGCACAGACGTAGCACAAACGATTGCCATAGGTTTCGTTTCGAAATTCCAAGGTGGGGGGGCTGCCGTTTCCCCAGCCCCCCCCACTTTAAAACTATTATAACTTCGTACCGGAAGTGATACAAACGAAAATTTTTGCGGTACATTCCGGCACAAACGTAGCACAAACGATTGGCATAGGTTTTTTTCCCCAAACTCTAAGGTGGGGGCCTGGCGAAATGCACCTGAGGTAGAGTCATTGTGAATCCGATTGATGGCACGAGTTTAAGAATGAGTGAAGTTAAGACAAAATGGGAACATTTGGCCATAGCTACTCAATTTAAAGAGGCTTGGGTGAACTTCAGAGCAGCATTTTGATACCGCGGTGATTTTAGCAGACATTTGTCCGCAAACAAAACGAAAATTCACAGGGTTGCCAGTATACATTTTAAATGTATACTATCAAAGTCAATCATGCTATTTCTATTTCTAGTGCTAGGTTAATGACGCCTCACGTTTTTAAGTTAGTATGCACATAATATGCACGCATGTGTACTATCTAATTTAAATGTTATATATATATATATATATATATATATATATATATATATATATATATATATATATATATATATATATATTCCCAAAAACGAATAATTTTTCAGAAAATAGCAGCAAAATATTGCCTCCATAAAAAGGTAAAAACCGTTGAGTTCAAAGTTCAAAACTAATAAACTAATAATTTTATATTCATCTACAGGGAACCCACTTTCAGTTTATCACCATATAAAAGTGGGATATGTATATCTCATTAAGATATGTACGAGGAAAGAAAAATAATTTATGGGATATGGAATATAGGGCATCCAGGTTACAGAAATTCATATATTCTTCAGGTAAATTTCATAACAAATTGCCGACGTAGAATAATGTTTATTTACGAGTGCATTTTGCTAGTTTACTATCATAAAAAATTGGTCTTTATTTCATCACTTTGGATCTCCACAATAATCTCGAAATAGTAAACTCGTAACTTTTCCTGGAAGTTCTACCTAGAGGTGACTCGTGAGGGAAATCAGGCCGATAAAATTTAAATTGTTTTATTTCCAACAGATAATAGACAATTTCTTAATAAAATAAATGTTTAAAATGGCACTGAGTGCATTAGATAATCTTTTTTCTTAGTTTGATTCGATAAAACTTTAATTTTTGTAGGTATGACATCCCTCAGGGGCCGCCTTTAGATTTAACTTTTTCAACCTATGACACGAGGCCTGCAGCAACATTCCAAATTGACCCACCCATGGTACAACGAGAAGTGTTACTCTTACTGAGAGTTCCAATAAGCAGCAAGTTACACAAAACCAATAAGCAGAAAAATCTGAAATAAATTTAAATTATGTACTTCTTGCATCAAGGAAACGTACAAGACAAACACAATCACTTTGAATGAAATCAATGATGCCACCTACATGTGACATTGTTTTGATGGCATAGATTTTGCCTTGGGCTTTGGTTTGTATATTTCAGTGCGCGTTATGCGAATAAACATTCAAGTGCAAACATATTTTAATTATGGTCAAGTGGAAATGGGGGATATTTTTCATATAACAGTATACACAAAGCGTTAATCATTCATGTTTACTGACTGATTTTATCCCACGAAAACTAACCAGGGTGATAAGATAAAGTGAAGATATTTCTTTTGTATTTTCATACATACTAATATTTTCTGATGAAGATAACTTTATATCAAGTTGCCACCATTACTAGGGAATCATGCACATAGCTCTTGAGAGTAATGAGTAAATCAGCATCAGGACTGTTGATCACATAGATGGTGACAAATTCAACAGGCGGTGATAAGAAATGATGGCATGTTTTGTAAAGCTTATTTTTACGTGCCAGACAAAAAAAATCTCATCTTTAAAGTGCTTTAGGATACAAGGTAACAGACATTGAAAGCAAATTTTATCTGCTGTGAATGCACCTGCTCATTTCGAACAAAAGGGCGGCAAGGAAATAGTTGACTAAATGGTACAACAACAACTATTTCCCGCCGATCAGTGACCTTACTAAGCATGTCACATGAATTAGTCATTCATGCTTTTAACTACAGACATATATAGAACAACGTCTTAACGAAAGGGGATGAGTTCTCTTCCATTCTGAAACAGCCTGCTGCGATTACCCTTTCTTCGTTTGCGAACTATAGATCATAGGCGTCTTCACACAGCTGAATTTTCACGAAGGACAAAAATAATGGAGATACAGTATACAGAGGTCACACGAGTACAATGTGCATTTAAGATACAACATATAGAAAAAAGTTAATGTTGCAAACCACTATATACAAAATATGTTAATTTTGGTTGTGACATGTTTTAATCTATTCAACAATTAGGGCTATACCTTTCATGATATGCTAGACTTTGAAGTAGTCAATAGATTAAGATTATATCGACTAATCGAGGGGGCTATGATTATGGTTGTGGTTTTGCTTCGCAAACAACATTCATTGCTTTCGACTGTGCTAGCCGACTAGGGGACGCGGAAGAAGACCTAAACGGCATAAGACTAAAGGGCATCTGCCACTTCCAGCTTTAGTAGAGATATAAGCGTAAAGATGGTGTATCTTTTTGAGTCTTTTAATCGACTTCTGGAAAGCTCTTGTCCTTATCTTCTACCCTTTTTATTTGTGGCAACTAATGTTGAAACCGAAAATGGCCGATTTCTTCCTATACACTTTAAGAAGGAGACAAAACCTTTTCTTGGTACGCTGAATCTATTTCAGAAAACCGCATCTTCATATCTCTTACCGTTTTAGCTCTATGAAAATCAATATTGAAACCGGAAGTAGTAATGAACTTCTATCCACTTCCGATTTTCGTAAAGAGATAGATATGCAGGTGATATATTGTCTGTAAACATTAAAGTTTTTCCTAAAATGACATTTTCGTAGCTGTTACCGGTTTGATTTGTAGCGGTGCATCTTAAAACCGGAGATATTCGATTTCTACCAGTTCCGTTTGTCGGAGTAGATGGAACTTTTTTTTTGACGATGAATCGACTTCCGAAAATCGATAGTTGATACCTTTCATCGTTTCTGCTCCGATGTCTGTTGACAGACGGACGGACATAACCGTTCTAGAACACCTTACATACTTATGTATAGCATAGTTTGGAAGTCTAATAAATTCTATTTAGTTGTGTTCTCAACACTCCTACATTTCGTCGTACATGAAAAGATGTTGAAAAGCAATCTGGGTTACATTTGTTGGTATATCAGGAAAGACGCCATTAAAATACGTGAAATGTAAGGTTCATGAAATCTTTTTGTTCATATACTGTATTTTAAGGTAGGCTATATAAAAATGAAAAAAAATGTTTCATTATTATTATTATTATTATTATTATTATTATTATTATTATTATTAATAATAATAATAATAATAATAATAATAATAATAATAATAATAATAATAATAATAATAATAATAATAATAATAATAATAAATATTTAGCCTGTCGACAGGTCCTGAGACTAATAGGAGTTGTGTGTTTCTCTGTGCGTGGTTTTTGATGTGTGTGTGTCTGTCCTCAGGTTCGGGTCTTCAAATGTTTACTCCACATTTCTTGATCTTCAGCTTGCTCTTTCAACGCCCAAGAGTTTCTTCCGTTTCTCAAATCATCGACCAATTGGAATCTCCTTCTTCCTACTCCTCTCATTCCTTCCACCTTTTCCTCTATGGCGTTATGAAGGAGACAGTTTCTTCGCAAGATGTGTCCAATCTAATCACTCTTCCTACGAAGGATTTAGTTTAAAGCACCCTCTTCCTAATAATTTGTTTTATATCGAATTTTTCTTTCTTTATCTGATACCCACAGAAATAAAAGGCTTTTTATACCTTTTAAAAAATACAAAAATGTAAAAATCGCTCAGATCAAACTAACAATTAATGACAATCGAGACCGGTAAAGTAGTGGTATAGACACAGTTATAATATGGGAAAATTAGGACATTAGATTTTAGCTATTTACTTAAACACATCCAATAATCAGATTCATCGCATATTACAGCAATCACTTATACAGGTAATACCATGGTCAGTACTTCTTTACTTTTTCTTAGTACTACAAATCCTAACGTTAGTTCTTCATTTCTACACTTGAAATTGACTCGTGTTGAAAGATAAGATTAACCCACAATTTAAAATTTTAGAAAAAAAGAAGAAAATGATAATAAACCTATACGAAAAGAAATCCATAGTGCAAAAATTTTATTATTATTATTATTATTATTATTATTATTATTATTATTATTATTATTATTATTATTATTATTATTATTATTATTATTATTATTATTATAGTGACCATGAATTCTGTTCTCCTGAAAAGTGCTATTCCTATCAACACCAAATATTCCAATTCAAACGATTCACACATTAATAGTACAAAACTTTAAAAGCTAAAGATTATGTCCCGGGCAACTTCACATCGAGTTGGACGAAACGTCTTGAACATTAATATCGGCGTTAAAAATTTAGCAGTAACGTTTATGTTTGTGCAGTTTTCAGCATGAACGTAGCAGGAGCGATTCTTGTAGTCAAAATAGGAAATTTTAAGATTATATCCCGGCCAACTCCACGTCAAAATGGCCGGTACATTTGAAACGTTAATAACGGCGTTATTTATTTAGGAACAACTTTCATGTTCGGGCAGTTTTCAGCAGGGACGTAGCAGACAAGATTGATGTCGTCAGATTATTAAATTTTAAAATTTTAAGATTATGTCCCGTCCAACTTGATGTCAAGATGGCCGAGACATTTGAAACGTTAATAACGGCGTTATTTACCTAGCAGTATGTAAAAATTCGAACAGTTTTCAACAGGAACGTAACAGGAACGCTTCACATAGTCAGATTGTGAAATTGTGAAAGTGTCCGGGCCAACTTGAAGCTTATAGTATTTGCGGCTTTCAAACCAGGCTCGTAGCCAGCCTGCTTTATTAGGGAAGAGAGGGAGAAATGAATACTGAAGGGGAAGAGAGGGACAAAGACATAAAAAAAACATCATAACATTGGACATTTATTTATTATTTACAGAATGTGTTTTTCTTTTTAAATTATCGCAACCGTAAATTTTTGTTTCATTTTTGTGTGCGTAATACAAAATCTTTGCGAGGTACTTCGTTTCATATTAATAATGAAAATGGAAGTATTTATTTTTTTAACATTAGAACAAAATTATGTTAAATCAATTTTAGGTTATATGAATTCAAAATTGAAATATATGTTTATTCGATGTTTGCACTAAATTTTAAATAAGCAGAACACTGCAGTTTATAACTATTCACAACTAACATTATGGATTATGATACTGTTGTTTGGAAGTGCACCTGGTATCCTTGGATGCGTGTCATGGTTGCAATAATTAGGTACTGTTTGAAATTCTCTAAATTAGTAAAGGCAATGAAAGATATTTGGGGCATCTAGCAAGAAACATATGATTTCACATAGAAATGAGTAGAATTCGTAAGGTTGAATTTAATTTGGTAAATGTAATCGGAAGAATTTCATTGATTTTAAGTCAGTTTGAAATTTGTCTTCAGCATCAGTTTTGGAGGGGAAGAAAAGTAATTTATTTGGGGCAGTGCCCCCTCTATACGGCAAATTGTGGAGGCGTTAAAATATTAAATAATACTTTTGATAAAGTGGATAATTTCAAATATTTAGGATCAATATTAACAGACGAAAATCATATTCACGAAGAAATTAAATGTCGACTAAAAGCAGGGAATTCGTGTTACTATTCGGTTCAAAATCTCTTGTCGTCGCGAATTCTGTCGAGGAATTTGAAGCTTAAAATATATAAAACGATAATCATGCCTGTTGTTCTGTATGGTTGTGAAACATGGTCGCTTACTCTGAGGGAAGAACATAGACTGAAAGTATTTGAGAACAGGATCCTGAGAAGAATATTCGGACCCGAGAGGAACGAGAATGGGGAATGGCGGAAGCTTCATAACGAGGAACTACATAGTTTATACGGTTTACCCAACATTGTTAGGGTCGTCAAGTCTAGGAGGCTTAGGTGGGCAGGTCATGTAGCTAGAATGGAAGAAAGTAGAAACGCTTTCAAAGTCTTGACTGGTAGAACCATAGGAAAACGACCATTAGGAAGACCTAGGCGCAGATGGGAGGACAATATTAAGATGGATCTCGCAGAGATAGGAATACAAAGTAGAAACTGGATGCAATTAGCTAAGGATAGAAGTCAGTGGAGAGCTTTTGTGAACGCGGCACTGAACCTCCGGGTTTCATAGGCCATAGAGTTAGTTAGTTAGTTAGTGCCCCCTCTAGCCCCTCTCTGGCTACGGGCCTGTTTCAAACAATCCAAGACTCAAGAACATTTCGAAAGTATCGAACACTCAGACTGTCTCAAACCTTTTCATAGTCTCGAACACTTCAAGTGCATCGAACGGTTCGAATATCGAACACTTCAAGTGTATTGAAACTTTCTAGAATCTGGAACACTTCCAGTGTCTCGAACAATTCGAGAGTCTCAAACACATCGAGTTTCTCAAACATTTCCAGAGTCTCGAGCCGAGTGACTTGAAAATTTCTAAAATCTAGAACATTTCAAATGTTTAATATTTCAAGAATTTGGAAAGTTCGAAAATTGGATAATTAAAAAAAACACGAAACGGCTTATACAGTATGTTGAATTGTTATCGATGAATCGATTATCGGAACAGCACTATTTAATGTGACATAATACATGTAGAAAATGTTTAACTTTGCTGATCTTCTATAGGCAACTATTAAATGGTAAAATCGTGCGTCCATGGTAGAATGAAATTCGTTCATGATTATATTTTCAATTTACGACAGTTATCAGCAGGCCCGAAACCAGCCACAGAGCTTTGGGGTGGCCATGAATATGTTATGGAGTGTATTGAGGTCTGGGGGCCATGAAAAGTCTCGGGGGGCAGGCCCCGTAGTCCCTCTCTAGTTGCAGGCCTGGTTACTAGTCAGTACAGTATAACGCAGGAAGAATAATATTAAAGTTTCATTCAAAACTATTATTTAATGTGCAGAAATGCTTATACATCTTTTCTCTCATTCATGTAATATACCTATATATAAGTAAAGTTTAATATATTGGAAACTCACCAAACACTCATGTTGTTCCATTCTCAAGTAGCAAAATAAAGGAAGAAAGAAAACAACTCTTTCCCACACCTGGATGATCTCAATATAGAAAAACTGACCGCCAAAGAAACTGAATGTAGTGGGGTGTGGTCAAAAGTAATTAGCAACGAGCATTTTAGTACATGAATCACACGGTCAGGTGGCACAAACTTCCTTTAACTTCTCCGAAAGAGAACCTAAACAAAGGACAAAAGTAATGTATAGTTCCATAAATCTATCAACGAAATATACAAATGTGGAAAATGAATTTGAATACACAGCATAGATATCAATTTTTACGGTTCACATAAAAAAATCTCTAATTTTCAGGAAAGTACATTAAATCGGTAGATTCTTAGATGTTATTTTGTCCTTTTGTTAGATTGTAACTTCGCACTTGTAGTTCACATATTCATTTTCTGTGGAGAGTATTTGCTCATAGTTTTTTTTTTTAGAAAATATAGTATCTTTTCAAGTACTTTTGGGTTATTTGATACTACATGGCCCACACTTATATGAATATTAATTGAAAGGAGGGACAATCCAGATGAATATAAAATTCTTAATTTGTTAGATTTTAACTTGCCATTCGGAATTATATACTTTTTTGGAGAGGGTAATTTTGCTCAACTTCTTTGGAAAATATAGTATCTTTCCAAATACTTTTAGTAATTAGATAGAACATGGCCCACATTTATATGAATATCAGCTGAAAGTAGAAACACTCCTGTTGAATACGAAAATATTATTTTATTAGTTTTGAATCTGGCACTGTACATTTATTAGTTAAATATGGGGGAATATTTTGCTGATTTTTTTCGGGAAAATTAGTCTCCTTTCCTCGTATATATTTAACCCCTATTTTTTGTCCTAAATGTTTTCGTATTCTTTTGTCGTGGGGTCTCACAGACCCCAATATCGTAGACTGTATCTATATTGAAAATTACCTATAACAATTGAATATTACAATTTATAATGACTATTTTAGACTGTATCTATGTTGAAAATGACTACTAACAATTTACTGTTATAATTTACAATCACAACTAACTTAACCTAACCTAATATCGTAGATTGTATCTATATTGAAACTCACGACTAACAATTTACTGTTAATATTTACAATGACCACTAACCTAACCTAACCTAACAATTTATTATTTTGCTTAATATTTACTTAAAAACCAAATCCTCTTCTGTTTTACAATTTAATCATTATTAATGCTCAAAATACAATTTCACATTTGGTACATTTCAACCTATTTCTCATTATTACAAGAGAACTAAGTTTTCACGTTTATTTACATGTTGCAACAAATAACTGCTTGGTGCTCTGCTCAAAAAGCTTTCATTGCTCCAGTCACTGATTTTGGTAACCGTGCTGATATCTCAAACCTTCGCTGCATGTGAGGCTTTACCATGTCCTCGACAAGGCTGGTTAAAAATTTACGCCTCGCATTGAGTTTATTGCACAAATCTGGATTGTGAATTTTGAAAATTATAGATGCATTCAGCGCAGAAGCATCTACCATATTGAAGAACACAGCTAATGGCCACCTTCTTGTTTGCTGTTTTGTTGTGAATTTTCTCACCATTTGGTCAAATTTATCCACCGCCCCATTGGTCTTGTTATATCTGGCTCTTTCTTACCTGTGTCAGATACAGCTGTATTATGATGCTGCGTGCTGAGTAAAATCACAGCTTTGTTTCTCTTAGGTGCATAACTTACGATCGTTAGGTCTCCGTTGAATCCGAAGACAGATGTCAATGGACTACGAGATTTACTAGGTTGCATAATGTCCGGGATTTCACGTTTGTTCTTCTTCATGGTTCCAACGAGAGTGAGATACTGAGTTAGCAGGAACTGAGCAAGTTCAACACTTGTAAACTAATTTTCCATACTAATGTTCCTTTCACTTCTGAACAAATGTTTTGAAAGTTTCATCACAAGGTTCTGAGCCAGATTCTCCTCCACAGTACAGAGTTAATATTTTCGTCTGTTATAACAGTTCGAGGTCTCTTAGGTTCAGGCATAATAAAGAAGAACAAATAATTTCATCCGAAAAGCTAATTGGTTGGAAAATCAATTAGGCATACACTACACTACAATGATTGCTTACACGGAGAGACGAAAACAGGGGTCACATTAACAAATGAATAAATTCTTAACCTTTTCTCCCCAGATTGGAAGAAATTGCGATCAACTAAAGTATATTATACACGACCAAACTTTCTATTTACTTTGCATGCATCAAATTTTGGATGCGCGTATTCCTAATTCGATCAAATAACTTCACCAGTGGATGCAAGGTATATTCATTTGTAGATAACACAGCCCCATCTCCTAGATTGTCAATGATAAATTTGCGAGTCACACAAAGTTACGTCACTCCGCAATTTTCCAGTGGTAGGACTGTGCTACCTACAAATGAATATACCTTGGATTTACCGGTGAATATATCTAACTTGCCTAACTGAGGTACGGCCACTTGGTTGATTTTGTGGTAAACTAACACAAATAAATACGCTGAAAGAAGACAAACGTTCTCCCACCAGCCTTATTTGGAAACATTCTGTGATTATTAGAGTAAAAGAAAAGTTAAAATCACAAAGAAAAGTTTATAAATTGTTTTTTTCCTAGTACTTTCCCCTTTGCAACAGACAGTCCCTTAGCACCATCAACCAGTGACGGATCCAGGGGGTAAAATTGGGGGGGGGAACCAGATTCCAGTCTATGATAGGTATATAATGAGTTTACGCAAACCATTTTAATTTGAAAAAAAAATATATAAATAGTAGCTTCAATTGTTTTTGACGTTCAAAAATTTGAAGAGGCCTGGGCCACCCAGTCCCGGCTAAATCCGCCACTGCCATCAACAAATAAGTACGAACTATTTTGAAATCATTTTACATTAGGTTAATTGTCAGAAAGTCTCAGTAATATATTTTAAAATTTCTTCATAACTATTAGCAAACTGACTCCCAGTTGGGGTCACACAGACCCCACGACAGAAAAAGCAGAGTTGTTTACAAATAAGTCAGATAATTATGGCTTAGGCAAAAAAAATCGTTATAGTCATAAAATATAGTGTAAAATTGAATTTCTGAAGATGTCAGAAACGTACTATGCTTTAACTATCAAAATAAGGAAATAATCGAGCCGTATGATTCGTTGGGGTCTGTGAGACCCCACGACATAAAACTGGGGTTAATAAGATATATATAGCCCACTTTTATATGTTGACAAACTGAAAGTGGGGACCCTGTAGATGAATATAAAATTATTATTTTATTAGTTTTGAACTTGGAATTGTACGTTTTTTTTAGCTTGATATGAGGGAATATTTTGCTCATCATTATCCGAAAAATTAGTGTTCTTTTCTCGTATACATATCCCACTTTTACATGGTCATAAACTGAAAGTGGGGACCCCTCCGTTAACTTTAAAGAGCATTGTTCTTGACAATTTTTCTAAAACCAAATAAATACATATCTAAATAGCCCTTAATGTAAATATTTGGTTAATGCGATATGACACATATCTTCATTGGTGTCTTACCGTTCTGTTTAAAGCCCCTTCCCGTTCTGCCTAATCTCTCGAGACGGGAAATTCTGTCCAGGAAGGGAATGTTTGTTTAGTAATTGTAACAAATTATATAAGAAGATTAAGTATTTCTTGAAGTCTCATTGTGAATTTTAAATGTTATTCTACTTGTTTTTCTCGGAAAAATAACTACACACAGTTCTGTTATTCACATCTACTTTAGTAAAAATGAATGTGATAAAAAAAATACCTGCAGAGAAATTGACTCACTTGCAAAAAAAAACAAGTTTGACATTGTAACTGAAACGAACATAAAACGAATTAGGTAAGTATAAAATTAGTAGTATTGGCACGATACGCACGAAAACTAAGACTTTCTCGTCTTGTCTGGTGAAAGTGTCGTCTTGTCTCGACTCTCAAAGATTTTTTCACGTCTAGTCTCGATTCTAGATAAACTTTTCTCGTTCTCGTAAACTTATACATAAACTTTATCCAGCTCATTCCTGGCTAACGGTAAGCGAACGCGCCTTTGGCGTGGGAGATCAGGGTTAGATTCCCGGCGGAAGTTCATGTGGTTCGGATTCCACGTTAATCAGTAGGTTCCATCTCGTATAACCTCGCTGCTGAAAACGACGTTAAACTCAAACTCAACTAAATTTTATGGCCTGATTTTGTTTGTTAATTTCATCTAGAAGTTAGCAGAAGTTTTCCTTGCTAGAAAGGTTCACGTTTAGAAAGGGTACATGTATCTAGGTAACAACATTTAAGCCATATTTATTATTAAAGCATATTATATAAGACATGTGAATGGCGGAAAATTATGGCTATGTTAAAATATTAAATAATACTTTTGATAAAGTGGACACTATAAAATATTTAGGATTAATATTAACAGACGAAAATGATATTCACGAAGAAATTAAATGTCGATTAAAAGCAGGAATTCGTGTTACTATTCGGTTTAAAATCCCTTGTCGTCTCAAATTCTGTCGAGGAATTTGAGTCGCTTAATCTGAGGGAAGAACATAGACTGAAAGTATTTGAGAACAAGATCCTAAGAAGAATATTCGGACCCAAGAGGAACGGGAATCGGGAATGGCGGAAACTTCATAACGAGGAACTACATAATTTATACGGTTTACCCAGCATTGTTAGAGTCATCAAGTCTAGGAGGCTTAGGTGGGCATGTTATGTAGCTAGGATGGAAGAAAGTAGAAACGCTTTCAAAGTTTTGACTGGAAGACTAATCGGAAACCGACCATTAGGAAGACCTAGGCGCAGATGGGAGAACAATATTAAGATGGATCTCGCAGAGATAGGAATACAAAGTAGAAATGGGATCCAATTGGCTAAGGATAAAAGTCTGTGGAGAGCTTTTGTGAATGCGGTTTTGAACCTCCGGGTTCCATAGGCCATAGAGTTAGTTAGTTAATCGTCGAAACAAGCTAGTTTCAGAAGCGATCCTGTTTCCTGCAATGTATTCACTAACGACCATATTATGTTCCTGTCTGGGGCAGAACGTGAGGCAAAGTTGCGTGTAAATGCTCTTTGCGTAGCAACAACAGATCCCGTTCTCCAAAAACTGTTTAACGATAAAATCACGTTGCTCCAAAAAGTGCATTATTCTAACTTTGTCCTGATCATATTGATACAGTAGCAGAGCATAATTTTCAGTACAACAGCCCAGTTTCCTGTTTCTTATTGACCGTCGCGAGGTTGCTATCTAGCAAAGAAACTCAAGTCTCTACACCGCACCTCACCTAATTCCAATTTGGTACAGTGGCGAATATTTGATGTTCTTCTAGAGGCGTGGTTGATATTACCCCAAATGAATTTAAACAAGTAAACATTGTTCCATAAATCTCCCAACGTTCCTCGATCATTTGGCACAAACCGCATGAAAATCGGACTTCAGTTAGAAATCCTAGACCCAAATGAAATCCGTGAGTTTTAAAAGAATCACCTTGTATATGTTCTATGATGTACTATAGGAAAGGTGTTGTTAGTTGTTCCTATAACTATTCTCTGAACTTATAGTAGTAATTGTTTTATTTCTGACCCTATGACCCTCTGACCCTATGTTGTAATTGTTTTATTGTTTCATGTGTCACCTTCATTGTGTGATGAAAAGTAGTTTATAGTAATAACCTGCAAAAGATATGGAAGAGGTATTGGACTCAAGGGGAAAAAAATAAATTTGCTTTTCTTGAAATAGGTAACAACATTTTATTCTTTACATTTTATGGTTTTCGTTCTCACAATATGAAGTGTCGTAAATTATTGTAAGTGGTATCAATATATATTACACCGAATCTACCTTACACCTAAATTTCCCCACACCGAGTTTTCCGTACACTGAATTTTCTGTACACCGAGTTTTCTTACACCGAATTTTCCTAGACCCAAATTTGGTTGCTCCTCTTACTCTATCATTCATCAGTCTGTCTCTTCTTATTCCATCACATGTTCACCGCGACATCTTTATTTCGGTAACATTCTATTTGTTTTCCTGTGCCTTCTTTATTAATCAAGTTCCTGCTCCGTATATCATTGCTGGCATAACCGCTGTTTTATAAACCATTACTTTGTTCTTTAATGTGATTCTGCAGTCACACGAAACGATTTATACTTTCTTCCCGTTTCGACATCTCTTTGCATTCTGTGCGTTATTGCCAAGTCTCAATCAAAATTCTTGGAAACAGTTGAACCTAATTTAAAAAACAATAACTTCCTTAAATTGTTCTTCTAGTAACCTTTACTTCCAAATTTCGTTCTCCGTTTAACGAGAATTCTGTTTTCTTTCCACTAATTTTTAGCCTTCTATCTTCAAAAAGACTTCTTCCTATTCACTTCCCTTTCAACAATAAGACTTGCAAATCTAAAATTGAGACAAGTTTGTTTACTTGGTTTGTTGGATTTGAGTGTAAAGCTCGTTTCAGCATCAAGCCTATATGAAATGAAATGAAATCTTTGTTTTACGTCCCACGCTTATGCCGGTGAGGCTAAAGGAGACGGCGATGATGAAAATGAGGTAAATAGTGGAATGAAGAAAGTGGGAGGAAACAGGAGAACCCCGATAAAACACATACAAACGGTGTTTGTCCACCACAAAGTTTACTTGGCGCTAGCGGGAATCGAACCAAGGACCCCGTGCACCGAAGATGAATACCACTGAGCCACCGCGGACTTGGGCTATACGAGCCATGGACTTACATTTTAAGGTTGAATCCGAACCGTCATAATGCTTCCAATTTCAACACTTTCCACCTGATATTGAACCCCAGATTCTGTGCATCAAAAGTGCGCTATCTCAAACTCACATGCCGTGAAACCACGGAGCTTTCTAGCAGGTATGAAATCCTATCACTATATTATAATCCTAATGAGGCGATCTTCTCAAAAATTAAATGTAATGGTGTTTTCTGACCAAAATCGGTAGTATGCAGGAAAATTAGCATAATGTATGCAAAAACATTCAAGTGGCGAGAACAAAATCTTACAGTTATAAAAATTGTCATAAAGATAATTGGTTATTTCTACAGATCGATGAAAGACACATAGGTATAGCTCCCGGCAAAGAGGATCAAATATACAGTTGCCCCTTCCCCCCGGGAATTTCGAAGGGTGTTAGTTCTAGTAAAAACGTGTCAAATAATACTAATCTTTTCTCGCATACTATATATTTAATAATATTTGATATATTTTATATCTAATACTACTGTATTATAGTTTGTTTTCTGTAGTTAATGAGAATAATGCATAATAAATGTTATGTTGTATAATGTATTATGTGAACGCATATATCAAAGCATGTGTGTGCATTCGTGACTGTGCTTGGGTGTCAGTCTTTGCCCCTTCCCTTGGAATCGATCCTTTGCCACCCCTTGGAACAAAGCCCTGCAGGCGTTCCTGCGTATAAAAGTAGAAATATTAAGATTTAGAAATTAAAATTGAGAATGAAAGTATGAAACAAATAAGTTCTATAAAGGATGGCATAAACAAGATGTGTAGTTGAACAGGCAACGGATTTCAACCTTATGCATTAAATTTAAAATACTTTCAATACACCAGTGAAAACGAAAAATAAGTCTATCTACACAGCTAAATAAGCATTTTTTAAAAAGAAAAATTACCGGTAAGACTTTATAAACTTTTTCTACCACATAGACCTTCATCTTACCAACCACCGGAGCGAGAAGCAGAAAATTTACAAAAAGTGACTTATTATATTCTGCCATCTTCATATTTTATGTCTATATACAAAGCTGAATATTTGTTTGTTTATTTATATATTTTTCCGCTATAGAAATTCATATCACTGGCTGAGGATAATCCTAGGAAGTGCTTTTATTGACGCAATGAAAGGTGCCGGTAATCATCATAAAAATGTAGTTCTCATTCTAATTGGTTGCGAGGATAAAATTTAAACAAATGGGAGGAATTATGGATACTATCATTTACTGATCGTATTACGTATTTCAATGTTTATAATATATTCTTGTTTCCATCTTCAAATTAATTCTTCTTTTTTTTTTTTTTTGAGAATATATAGGTTAGGTAAATACAAAATAAAGAAGGTACTGACGCTCCGCATTGTACAAGCGAGCGGATTTTTGACATTTTCATTGTCCTACCTCTCATCAATTGCGTATTGCATTATTTAGCTTAATATTTTCCCCCCCTCAATATCTCATCTAGTCATGACATATAAAAGATAAGATTTGTATCCACCATTTTAGGGTAAATAGGGATCCCTCTTTTCCCTAATCCTTGTTACACTTAAAACGGCGGACAATAAATGTACACGGAAATGCGAAAGCACAGAAAAAGAAATCCCTGTTATATAAAGAAAATATAATTTTTCTATTACTGATATTGGTATCACATTGTTCTCCCTAGTGAATATTTTTTACTTTGATTATTTTAATATTATGGAAAATTTAACCTTTATCACGTAAATTAAGAAAAGTGATGTACCAGATAAGATTTTTTAAAATGTTAGCTGGTTTGTTGATTGAGGTTACCTTCCTACTTTTTCACCGATTCCATATGAGACGGAAATGCAAGATCTACCAGCTGCGAAAAAAACAAACACCAGTAACTCTTTACCTTCCAAATAATAATAATAATAATAATAATAATAATAATAATAATAATAATAATAATAATAATAATATATTTATTATTATTATTTGTAGTAGTATTGATGTGAATTACTATGAATTTATTGTTGGAGTGACTTTGTACCCTTACCTTGAGTGATGTCAACCATGAGCAGTAAATCTCACTGAGAAGCGTAAAGGAAATAATATGCAATATTTCCTGAAAACCGGGTATTTTTTAAGAAACGTTCTCGTTAAAATGCTTTCATAAAACTGGATGAATTGATTCTCTTCTCTGGGCTGCGGAATTCAGTATTAGAGCTTTATTCTGTAATGCGTAGTGTCCAGTTAAAAAAAAAAAAAAGTTAAGGAAGCCTAAAGAGCATAATTGTGGAACGTTAAACTGAAATATTTCATTCCATTTTTTATTTTTATATTACTTAAATAAAGAAAAAACAAAATTGGGGAAATTAACTCTCTTTCTACTCCTAAATCCTTCTCTTATTTCAATCGGAACCCAATAATTATGTGAGTATTAGGTTAAGTATAAGTATCCTTGAAATGAAGTCAGCATGATGTCAGATTTTTATGAGATGAAGATGAGCAAGTATGATGTCAGACTGAGTTATCAATTGTCGACTTAAAGGCGAGTGAGCATTATGTGAATTTTCGAAGTGATGCTGTGAATGTGAGGTCCAGTAAGCATGAGAACAGATTGGCATGTAAACGTGAGGTTGAGTGAGGGTGATGCCGAAAGGAAGATGTGACAATGAAGTTGAGTCAGTGTGAATCCGATTGATGGCATGAGTTTAAGGATGAGTGAAGTTAAATCAAAGTGGGAACATTTGATCATAGCTACTGAATTTAAAGAGGCTTGGGTGTTGGGTGAACTTTAGAGCCGCATTTTGATGAGGTTAGACTAAATCCTTTTATAATTTACCATTCATGTTAATAAGCATTAAATCATTAAGCTGCCTCTTTCCATTTATGGCCTCAAACTGTTCTTTGTTATTACCCAGTAAAAAATTAAAAAAAAAATACTGGGAGGTAAAATTAGAAATAGAAATGTTAAATAGAAGATATCCACTATACTCGCATTTCTACTTAGCCTGCTGTTCGGGAAGTTTCGAGCTCCTGAATAGAGAAGTTACCAACTTCTACTATTTTATATAATACATAGGTATAGATCGCGGGAAGAAGAAGTACTCTATTATTCTTCACTGATTTTTATAAAAACATTCATCCAGGATTAATTTAAAGGCCCAGAAACATAATTCATAGTCCATCAAAATCAAATATTTTACGAAAGTTCTCGTGGAACATGTTTAAGTATAAGATATCCTCAGTGATGTAATGCTAATGTTTTAGGTGGGTATACGCTCCATCCTTTGTCACACACACACACACACACACACATATATATATATATATATATATATATATATATATATATATATATATATATATATATATATAGGGTGTTTCATAATTCCTAATACAACGCTTGGGAATTGAAACTAGACACGAAAACAAGCAATAAAAAAACTTTATTACACCGAGGTCGATAGCGGCGCCCTTTTCCTAAGACTGATAGTGTTAGAAGCTGTAGCACGGTGAATTTCAGGCGAAACCATACTTGTATTTTCGAAAAATGCCACATTCAAGATACTCGGGAAATTACATAAGACTTAATTAAACTTGGCTCCATTTAATCCACAATTATCTATGAGACTTTGACTTTATTTGTGAAATTCTGTATCTACTTTCTCCATACTCTTGAACTTGGTATTTCTTGACAACGCATTTATGATTTTCTCTTAAATTCACCACAACGCTTTGCGCCATTAAGGTTCGAACAAGCAGGTTATGTATATGAAGTAACAAAAATAAAAACCTGGATTGAGAGCTACATTTTGGAGAATAGTTATATAACTGTTTAATCTATCAACCAGAGACTAAGAAATAGATTACTTACACTGACACAGGTTAATTTAAGACCTCTCTGCGTTAAGTAAGTCAGATTGTAGAAATGGTTTTACAAGTACTTCCAATTCGAGGCCAATTTATGGCTGAATTAAATCCTGATGCCAGCCCCGAAGTTACAGTCGGGTAGTATCGATATACCCATCTAAAACTTTAGTCCAATATTTTCTTTCGGGTCGAGACTCAAGTTTCCCGCAGGAGCAATTCAAAAAGAAAATATCACAAACGACAATCTTACCTAGCGAAGTAGCTCAATTGCTAGAGCGTTCGCCTCGCATTTGGGGGATCGTGGGTTCGATTCCCACTGCCGACTATCCTGACTGGGGTTTTCCTCAGTCTTATCAGGCAAATTCCGAGATTGTACCTACTAAACAGGCCATGGCCGATACCTTCCCAAATCCTTTCTAATGTTATTATTGTTGTTAGGTATCCAGTATAAAATTGCCTCTTAGCTGTATCTGGTGATTCTTAAATAACTAACTAATTATCTCTATGGCCTTTGGAACCTGAAGGTTCAATGCCGAGTTCACAAAAGCTCTCCACTGACTTCTATCCTTAGCCAACTGGATCCAGTTTCTACTTTGTATTCCTATTTCTGCAGGATCCATCTTAATATTGTCTTCCCATCTGCGCCTAGGTCTTCCTAATGGTAGTTTTCCGATCGGTCTTCCACTTAAGACTTTGAAAGCGTTCCTACTTTCTTTCATTCTGGCTACATGACCTGCCCATCTGAGCCTCCTAGACTTAATGACCCTAACTATGTTTAGTAAACTGTATAAATTATGTGGTTCCTCGTTATGAAGTTTCCGCCATTCCACAATCCCGATCCTCTTGGGTCCAAATATTCTTCTCAGGATCTTGTTCTCAAATACTTTCAGTCTATGTTCTTCCCTCAGAGTAAGCGAGCATGCTTTGCAACCGTACAGAACAACAGGCATAATTATCATTTTAAATATTTTAAGCTCCGAATTCCTCGATAGAATTCAACAAGAGATAGAAGACAACAAGAGATTTTGAACTCAATAATAACACACATTCCCTGCTTTTAGTCGACATTTAATTTCTTCGTGAATATGGTTTTCATCTGTTAATATTGATCCTAGATATTTGAAAGTATCCACTTTATCAAAAGTATTATTCGATATTTTAACGCATCCATAATTTGCCGTATTATGACCATTGTTAAATAAATGAAATAGAATAAAATAAAACAAATACACACCCTGGAAAAAAACGAAAAATAGATAAGGACAAAAAATGCTCTGCTCCTAAATGACTTTCCTAAAAGAAATAAAGCTGTAAACTAAAAAATGGGAGCTTTTCCACTTTTTAAATTCAAATTTGAATGTTTAATTTTTTTTTTTTTTTTTTTTTTTTTTTTTTTTTTAGAAACTAAAACCGAGGAAGCAAATACGAAAACCCGCAAGTCTAGCTCCTCTAGGTAGATTACAATTTCCGTGATCAAACATTTTCTCAGACATTGAAAGGTGTTCCATCACTGCTTATTAAATTATTAAACCTTGGGACAGTGTCAGACAAAAGGATTTGAAAAGGACGCTGTCCGAACTTTATAAACTGATGTACTATTCCAGTATTCACTTAAGGTGGATCACTACCCGGAAGTCAGTATAAGCATTAGTTCATTGCCTTAACCAATGCGTAAGGAAATGGCACATGTTATAAGTATTGCACTATAAAATAGAGTTATGCGTTAGCTATAACATAAGATAATATTTCCTGTGCTTATGCATTCTGTTATCTAAAAAAGTAACATATAAGAGGAAAACTTGATGATTTTTAAGATGAGTACGCAAGATGGCGCTTGCTGTTAGATCTTGCTACTCCTGTGCTCAGTTTTATGAAATTTTTACTTATAAGCATAAATTATTTTACAAGTAGTTATCTCTTTACGAAATATGGATATTATATGACTGTTTTTTGTGTTATGTTTTACATTTTATCCAAATATTCTAAGTTTAAGGAAATAGTTTTAGCGGCTAAATCTCATGCTTGCGCAGAACGCCATAATGCTTCGTTGCAAAACTTGTATGTGTGCTGTTGCAGTCACAGTAGTAGGGCAATTCCTTGTTAGCGTTTGAAGTCCAGAAGCGGAACCTGTGAATTGTGACAAAACTATTATAATTAATAAAAGTTTAAAATGGGGAAACGGGAGGAATCATATAAAAGAAAAAAGAATCCAACTCAAAGTAAGAAAGTCGAAGAGCCAAAGGAAGCGAAGAGAAAGGGACAATAATTTTAAGAAACAGCTAAACGCTTTTCAATTTTTAACTGTTTGTTGCCATGTGAATATTAAACACATGCGTACACATGCGTAATATAGTTTATTTTGACGATCATTTTGAACGTTAAATGTGTAATATGTGTTCTTCCTTCCTTTATTTATTTATTTATTTATTGCTGAAACTTAACGTGCTTATTTAAAATATTGTATCTTCTTGAAAATAATTTATTTATGTTTTTGAGCTTTCATATGCACACGAATAGTTGCCTGAACCCGTTAGTGGAAAATACTAATTCATTTCGCTTACTAGAGAAGATCGTGGGGTGTTACTCTGACTTCATATTGATCTTATGCTTAGTCGACTCCATTTTACAAAACCGGAGAAATCCTCAATTGCAAGCGTGTTCGAATTATGAACGTTAAAAGTTCAAAATTGAACAGTTCTGAAAAAAGTTTGAAGTAACCATTTTTGAGATATACGCTTCATTTTTGGTACTGGGGTCTTTTCTTGGGTGCTCGACAGAATGATGAGGTCAAAATGTACGCATTTTGCAAGATAAAAGAACTTATTGGGGAGAGGTTGAAGCTTGAAGGGTAATGGCGTTTTACAACTTGCAAATTGCCAACTGTTTGGCACACCGGGTCAGTAGGCTAATAAAATTTATTTGCCACTCCTATTCTACTCTATTGTCATTTGAATGTCACTTTCCTGTGTGGCCACCTTAACATTGAACAATGACATATGTCTTCGAAACGCTTTGCCACGGAACTAACATGAACGGCCCAAGCCAGCCGGCCTTTGTGTATTATGGAAAAAATGAAATATTTCAATCCAACGAGTATGTCCTTTAGGCAAAGGAAGACGATGATTAAGGCAAGTGAATGATGATGGAAGAATAGATGGAATGAGATGAATGGAGTAAACGGGAGTACCCAGAGAAATCCCATTGAGGAAGGCAGTGTTTCAATATTTCACCACTAGCTATTTTTTTTTTTTTTAATTTTCAACGGATTTTAATGACGATTGTTTGAAAATAGTGACGAAACTTCAGGCAATATTTTACGGTATTCCGCGAAAAATGGGACCAAACAACAAACAATCGGCTAGCGATGATGTGTGCAAAACCGAGAATATTCGGTTTTCTCGAGAATAAAAACCACCTGTTCACAACTTTGAGCGCACATTCCCGTTAACCATTTTTTTTTTTTCTTTTTAATTTTTCGGTCTAGTTTGTCGTTGAATGTCTTAGAATATTCCTTGGAGTTGGACCAATATTTTCCCATAATCGGCATTCCAATTCACTGAAAACTAAGCACATGGCTAGCGATGATGTATTAGAACACCATATTCTGCGATTCATAAGCATAGGCCGACAGGGTCTGAGTACCACTCAGGTTTGTTCCGGGGCAGGCCTCTCTGGCGCTGCGCGAGCTCTTTGGATCGCCATTTACGTATGATTAACCACAAATGAAATGCCGGTGATATAAATTAGTATTTGTATTCACTGTCAATGCCAGCCTGTAGTGGATAATTTATTTGATTTAACTTCATTTTAACAATAACCTGATTTTCGTTTTCCATATATGATACGCTGTTGTTGTGCGCCCCAGTGCATTTTTTTTTTTTTTTTTTTTTTTGCTGAACAGCTGATCCGGATAAAACAACATATTGGTGACAGAGCGTTTTGAGAAAATATTGGTCTCACTCCTAGCTACAGAAGGGAAGAGAACACTACAATATAGATCATAGTACACGAGGTTCTTCATTGAATTTTGCACGCCTGGCAAAGCGTTTCCGAGACTAATGTTACTGTTCAATTTGAAGGTGGCCACACAGGAAAGTGATATTTGAATGACACTACAGTCGAATAGGGGTAGGAAATACATTTTATTAGCCTATTGGTCCAGTATACCAAATGGGAAGCAATTTGCAAGGTGTAAGACGCCATAAGCCTTCACCCTCTTCCAAATAATTGCCCTTATCTTGCAAAATGCGTACTTTTGATCTTACCACTGTGTTGGGCGCCCAAGAAAATCCCCTGCTACTAAATCTGAAGCGTTTATCTCAAGAAATGGTACTTCAAACTTTCTGCAAAATCTGTTCAATTTTTAACTTTTAAGGCTCATAATTCGAATACTATTGCGATTGAGGATTTCTCTGATTGCCTAATTTTTTCATATGTAAAAAGGAGTCGACTGAGCATAATACCGATACGAAGCCAGAATAACACCCCGCGACCTTCCCTAGTTGGTATTTTAAAAGAATCATAAACCCTACAGCTTGAATTGTTTTTTTCCTATAGAGAAAAGAAAGTGTATAGCTTCAGTTCAGAAACGCAACGACTCCTGTAGAAATGCACATCATTTTTCTACTCCGGAGCTGCAGTGGCTCCGTGGTAGAGCATTGACATTTTGTACGTAATGTTTCTGGTTCGTTCTCAGCTTTGCCAGGTGCAGGGAGTAATCTACATCCCTCAACACCCCCTAACACCCTCCCAAATTTCTCTACACACACCCCAAATCCAATTGTGTCAATCAGTATCATATAGGTTATTTATTACATCACGTTAAAAAAGGTTTAGCGTTTAGGAAAGAAGGCAATATTCTTATTTATTTATTTCACTTCAAAATTCGAAGCGACCTCGTTCTTATGCACGTCTTCGAGAACCACATGACCTCATTGTTTCGGGCGGTATTTCGATCAAAACAAATGACAAAATAGACCCACTCGCAGTGGCGTAACTAAAGGTTTGGGGGCCACCCCGCAACAGCATGGAGTGGGGCCCCTTCTCTACGTCCCAGTTCACGATTTGTGGGCCCTCTGATGGCTTGGGCCCCCGCAAGGCGGGGTCTGCGGGGCCCTTATTTACGCCCCTGCCCACTCATACCTACCCTCCCGGGCTCCGCGGTCGTTACCGAGTAAAGAGATTGATGAACAGATGCAGATGACTGAAATTGGCTACGTCTTGAGCGGTCATTCACCTACCTCCTCCTCAATAAGGGAAAATGTGACAATATAGTGTGGAAAATAGGTATATGTAAGATAATCAAATTGAAAAGTTGCAAGATTTAGTAAAAAATTGACGTTATTTATAGTTAGTGTAAATAGTGAGACTGCCAAAAGTGCCCAAATGTTCCTGTAGTTTTATCAAGAAACAGTCTTTAAACTAGGACGAAATGATATTTCTATTGAGTGTGGAGTACAACTTGCTCAAGTATGGAGATGGGGAATATCATAACTCAGGTGAGGGAATTTTTTTATTGGTTTGTTATTTAGCAGGATAAAATAACGGATTTGAACTCGGTTTTCTCTTTGTATTAATATGAAATCTTTGAACTTAGTTTCCTATTCGTGTTAATATGAAATTTTATTTTAATGATCCAATGTGCAGAAATTAATCTATTACAAAGTTTTTTTTTTTTAAGCAGATTGAGCTCTATAAACGAAAGCTGCGAGGGAGAGAGGAACATGGAACCAGTTACTCTTGCTAATAGTTGCATAACAAAATATACTGTTTTCTTTGAGTTTGTTTAAAAATGTATATCACTATTGAGAGCACCCCCCTTTTATTTTGAACACCCCCCCAAGTAAAAATTTCTGGCGTACCTACTGGCCAGGTGGGCTTTATGTGTGTGTGGGATTTCTCGGGGTTTCCAGTGTGCTACTACTTTTCTCATTCTACCATTTCATTCTTCCTTATCATCACCGTTTCGTTTAGCCTATATGCATAACCGAGAAACCTGAATGCCTTTTTTTCTGTAACGTCCTATCATTGTGCACCGACGGAAAGGTGATGACAAACGAATGAAATGGTTGAATGAAAGAAAGGGAGGGACCCGGAGGAAACCCACACATATGGTTTGTCCACTATAAAACCCACCAGAAGTGAGTGCTCTATGTCTAGCTCTTATTGATCCAATATTCTGACCGTAAATGATACGTTTACCACTTGCGGTTTCAACATAAGAATAAGGAGCGGAGATGGAACCCATGCCTTTGACGCTGAATCTATACCAACAAATAATTTCTTGTTATCGCTTGCCATCTTTGCTCTATGTAAATTGAAAGTGTGATAAGGAGCAATGCAGAGTGACAGAATGAAGTAGCTACAATCTTTGGCATAAGTCACAGTTCAATCTGTAATATTATCCACGCATCTTCGAAAGGTGTTTGGTTGTTTTAAAACGCTTTTATCCAGAAACACACGTCAAGGCACATTATATTTGGTTACACCCAGGTCTGTTTAATGTAGTCCACAAAGTTATATAATATGCCTCAATAATAATTGTTTTGCATTAAGAGTTATGCGCATCAATGTATGTCGGGCTTTTGCCCCTTCCCCGACCTTGGAAAAATCCTGTGGGTGTTTCTGGATAAAAGTATTCTTGTTCGGAACTGTTATTATCTTCAGGTGTCCATAGTATGAAGTGTGGACCATACTGAAATATAGCGTGAAACGGTTTTGAATATATGCCACTATAAACAAGAATTAGAGAATTCATACCTGAGTTTGTTATTGTAGATCATCATCTGTTATATGAAGTAGAGCAATCATGGTGCAAAAACAAGTACTCGCAAAACACTTGGAGAAATGAAGTAGGTTAAATATACTAGTAGATTTTAATAAAATTAGCTGTAAATAGTTCGGTAGATAGATTACCTCTGGCGTACGAGATCGCTGGTTCGATCGCACTTCTCGCCAGGAGGACTTTATGTAGGATACATAGTGTGCGTGGATTTTCTCGGTTTTTTCCACTTCCTTCAGTCCACCATTTCGATAGTCAACATCACTGCTTATTTTAGATTTGGAATATAATCCTGGAATATTAAACTAGAGAATTTCAAATAACGCCTTCGGTACCCTAACACCCGTGCTAATCGCATAGCTTTACTCACTACGGGCCTTATACAAGAGTCGTTCTGATGCGTGATTAGTGCCATACTAAAGCCTTCCACTAAAACGTCTCCTGCAGTAATCAGGCTTTTAGTATGACGCAAACCATACGTCAAAACGACTCTGCATGTGGCCCTATAAGTCTCAGATTCCTCATTCCACCTGGATTGTGAAACAAATCTGCCGGTGTAATTAAGCAACCTAGTAGAAGTTGGTAACAGTTTTCATTTAACGCAGTTTAAGCCGTATTTTGCCCAGATAACGCTAGAATATTAGCCATGATATTTAAGCCCCTAAAATAAAGCAGCTCCGGGGATTGCAACTTCGCTTATAAAATACCATTTTTGAACGTAATAAGAATCTGTTTTGTCTTATATACACACGTAATGATTTTGTATTTGTACACATATTCTTAATCTGCACCGTAGAGACATCTAGTTATAAATAAATGTATAACGTTTCACTGCCATTTTCTGAGAAACTATTACCATAAAAATGATATAATTTTCCTCTAAATACAAATTGACTTGCGATTTGACCAGAAAACGCTGGAATTTTAACCATGAAAATTAAGCCTTTAAAGTAGAGCTACACCAAGGATGGCAACTATGCTTATAAAATACCATTTTTGAGTGTACTGAGAGTCAGTTTTGTCCACAAGATTTAATTTATGTAATGATTTTGTATTAGTATACGATTTCTTAATCTGCGCCCTAAAGACATCTAGTTTGAGAGAAATATACGCATAACGTTTTATGAGTTGAAAAAAATCACTTTTGATCCAAGAATATAATTAATTCACATTTTAAAGCACGCAGTATTGAGTAAAATGGAAATAAAAGCTTTCACTTCTCTTCGTAGTAAATCATGTATAAAATGTGATCGTGTCTAAACACTTTTCTATCCGTAACTCATGTGGCAACATCGCATGTGCGCAATGCGCTCTGCCATTTATTGAGAAAGTTTTACCCTAATGGTGACTAGCGATCCAGCTTAATCTGTCAAAGAAAAGCTTGGAAAGAACAATGAGGATGGCCGGCTATCATTTTTTTTAAATAGAATTACTCGCACAACTGTTTCCAGCTACATTTAAACTTGGGATTTTCTCACAGGTGCAAATTCCTATAATAATAATAATAATAATAATAATAATAATAATAATAATAATAATAATAATAATAATAATAATAATAATAATGATAAATCGGTGAGGGTGTGCAAACTCCTTTGCAGATCAGCTATCTTGACAGGTTTTTCTTCATTCGCACCACGCAAATATCGGAATAGTGCCTAACTTATAGGTCCCAATTAGTCTCCTTTGCTATGTATTTAACGAAGGACTTTATTCTTCTGACATCTTCGTCCTCAAGCCGGAGATGCCGTAACAACCTTTATAATGTGAAATCAATAAATAAATGTTCTTACGTCTTTCTCTGAAGTAGTAGTTGGCAAATGAACTTGTTCTTTGGATTTTCTTCCCTATTTCTCAATATCTTTGCTTTTACATTTTCGTCAATGGAATTTACACAGTTATTGCCTATTTCCCTTTTTAACCAATTTTCTAACACCTTCTTGGACATCTTGCAAATTGCGAAGCAACTCTTAGTTCGTCAACCCAAAAAGAAAGTTTAATAACTACTTAGCAAATGAAGTTCGGCTACTACAAGTGATAGCTCTACTGAAATGTTCAAAGATTGCTGTGACATGCTCATACGTTAGGCCTCTCCTGACTTTTGTTTTCCACCTTCTGTTGACAAATTTTCTTCAAATATTTTTTACCTGAACGAAACCGAAACAACAAAGAAAAATGTTTATTTTTCCCCACTTTTTTTGTCCCAGTTGGTTGCGGAAAAACTACTACTAGTACTAGCTGCTGAGTATTTATGAAAATCAATCGCCACTTTCTGTGATGTCAATTGCAGCTACAAATGAGTAGTACTAATCCGAGGTTCGCTGTTGTACTTGGTGGTATTGAGAACGACGGTGAAACCTTCAACTAGACAGACGATAGCTGACGTTTTTTTTTTTTTTTTTTTTTTTTTTTGTGAGGGCCAACGATTTCTTGGCGCAAATATATTCATTTAATTTCCTCTTAACCCTTGAACTAAAGTAAAGATTCATTTTTTCGGAACTTTCGGAACTCATATTGCCTTGCTCAAATTGCATCCAATAGGTAGACTTTGAATTTGGATCAAAGAGTGCACAACTGCGGCCATTGCTATGTCAAAACAGAACAACTTCAATGTCACCACCTGGACATACGCCCTACTCCCAACCCTGCTCACCACTCAACTCTATCTCCCACTGATCTTTAGAAATAAAAGAGTTTCTATGAGTTCCCAAGAAAAACATTTAGAAACAGCTTGGCTTTATTTTATTATAGTACCAGAGGTCATCTACTAGAAGGTAAGGGCAGTGCATGTGACATCTTGAGGAAAAAACACTGCAGGTTTAGAGCGGTGTTTTCCATTATAGAAGAGGTTCCCAGGAAACTAGATTCCCACAGTCCTAAAACACAAACATTTTAAAAAAAATAGATATCATTCGCTGCCACAGCCTGACGACCAGCTGTTTAGTGCTTTTTGTTTGTTTGTTTGTTTTGTTTTGTTTTTAAACACAGTCATGAAAAGGAGTAGTTGTATTTTTCCAATCAAGTCAGTAAATTATGAATCGAATGTAGCGTATACCCACGTACTTCCTAAATTTTAGGTGGCTGTACGATAGTTTCCAAAACATAGAGGTGGGTATACGCCGTATACACGCGTATACCCTCCATTACATCCCTGGATATCCTGTTATTCGTTATTAAATTTATCTTCATGCAATGGAAATCATTAAACAACCTTAAAGGAAATAGTAGCGCCTGTATGTGCCATATTTCTTCAAGGTGAAATTGTATTTTTTAATGAAAATTATCGTGAAACATATTTTAATTTTAATTTGGGAGTTTACTCTTATATTTTTGAGAGACTTCAGCCTCAAATAGTGGGATGACTGATAAGCATTAAAGAAAATATGCGGCATGCTGCATCAGAACAGAATTTTTTGTCATTTGTCATAATTATTAGAATTTGGTGAGAATTGTTAGAAATTTGTATAATATAATTTAAATGAGGAAGCTTCCAAATTTGAGGGGAGGTTACCTACTTTGGATTTTATCCACTTGTCTTTGTAATAAACTGATCGATATTATGTTGACGCCCTAAAATACGTGATACAATGTTTTATCAAAATCTAATAATTTTTACATATTTTATTCTGGAGTGGAATTGACTTTACTGATTTTAAAATTCTTATGACTAGGGAATGTAGACCCTAAAATGGGGTTGTTACGGAAAGTTGAAGAAAGATACGAAATTTCGTAACACTTGGATAAGGTTTACGGGGTTAAACGGCCACACACAAATGTTGATTGAGTTGGAAGTTTTAAAAGTTCCTATAAAACTAGACTATAAAATTATATATAGTCTACTCGTGCGGAACATACCAGATGCGGGATACTTTCCCATCTTCTTTGTCAAAATCTCAGAACAACATAAGAAAAAATAAATAAAATCTTTGAGTTTAACGTAGCACAATTATGCTCGTTAGGCTAAGGGAGAAGATGATTAGAGTAAGTGAATGATAATAGAAGAACTCGTGGAATGAAAAGTGGGACAAAACGGGAGTACCCTGAGAAAACCCACGGACACGATCTTGTCCACCACAAACTTACTTGGCCGGGGATCGAAACAATGAGAACCTCACGCACCAGAGGAAGCGCTCTACCACTGAGCCACCGTGCCACACAACAACAACATAAGAAAATTAGAAGTTACTAGGAAACATTTTAAGAAGCAATGCCTTTCAAAGGTAAAAATCACTGCCCGATGATCATCTTTTAATACCTCCATGAGCAGAATAGACCGATATATCCTTCTCCTATATCATCTTTTTAAGACCATATACGTTATCCGGATATTATCCTTTATCCGTATATTATCCGCTATCCGAATGTTCTACTACCCGGATATTATCCGTTATCTGAATTTTATCCATCATCCGGATAAATCCATTATCCGGATATTATCCGCCATCCGGATATATTGATATCCGAATATTATCCGTCATCCGGATATATCCGTTATTCGGATATTATCCGTCATCCGGATATATCCGTCATCCGGATATTATACGTCATCCGTTATCCGTATATTATTCGTTATCCGTTATCCGGATATTATCCGTCATCAGTTATCCGGATATTATCCGTTATCCGGATATTATCCGTCATCCGGATCTTATCAGTTATTCGGATATTATCCGGTATCCGTTATCCGGATATTATCCGTTATCCGTCATCCGTTTTGTTATCCGTCATCCGGATATTGCAAATCCGGATAAGTTTCTATCCGATATCCCAATAAAAAATTATCCGGATATGGCCATCCCTAGTAATGACAGACAAATTTGTTACAAAGTACAGTAATTAAATCATTCTGGTCTTAGGTATGTTTGCTGCACTACATAGAAAAAAAAGCAACTCCAAAATGTTGGCCAAGCGGCTTCACCAGAATGTGGCAATGTGGTCTGTAATGATGTATTAAACATGTACGTTTAATGTGTTTCGTATATATTCAGGAAGCTACAACGCAAGTATAGGTTTGTAACGTCCAGAATATATAGGGAAGATATCCTGTCAATAACAAACAGTAAATATTAGAGAACGAACGAGAAATGTAATAATAATAATAATAATAATAATAATAATAATAATAATAATAATAATAATAATAATAATAATAATAATAATAATAATAATAAAAGGTAATATGGAAATGCAATATTCTTGACCATGCACTCAAGAAATCCTCCACCACTTAGCATTGTAATTATTTTGTCAGTTATCGTTGTTCATTTTCATGTAGTGAATGTCAAGTAATTCTTATAATTTAAAATCAATTGGAAGAGCTTTGGTGGCTGTCTTAAGAAAGGAATCTTTGCTTTAGTCAATCCTATTCAGTATCAATAATGGTGTGCCGTTTTGATTTACGCCGTTTCGATTATATAAAGGTGAACACTATATATATATATATATATATATATATATATATATATATATATATATATATATATATATATATATATATATATATATATATATATATATATGTGTGTGTGTGTGTGTGTGTTATTAAGGTTAGTTGGTTAGTTGAAAGTCAGGAAGTAAATATTCTTAGCTCTGAAAGAAGCTTCACTTAGAGATCTTGAAAATGAAATATTTCCAAAATAACCAAGAGTGGACTTGATTCCTTTGTGCAGTGAACGCGTCATTTGTAAACAAAAACTAACTCTACAGAGAAATGTGTTTCAAACGTATACCAGTGCAGTCTTTCTCTCTTTGGTGAACATTCTATTAACTTATATTCAGTCTTTTATATTTTTTTCTCTGTAAGTGTTGTAGTACATAAACTAGCAGCAGTTCCTTGAAGGTTCGTAAATCTGTGAGCTTTGTGCGTCAATTACGGGAAGCGAGCCAAGTTATGAGAACTACCATGATATGGAGTGCGGGTGTTTTCTGTTTGTGTTCTAGTTTCGTTTTTGGGCGAGTCGATTTCTGATTCCACCTACTTCCATTAGTTAAGACAGTACAAGCTAAAAAGACACGTGATCATGGTAGGCTATTTTTGTATGCGTGTATTTCTGATGTTAGATAACTATTGAAAGTGCAACTGAACAAGTGCGGTGCTAAGTGGAAATTTTCTCAGCAATTGGCTGGCTGCTTCGCGAGGTAGGTCCAAGAATTTCTTTGTTTCTTCCGCATGATGAAGTGTGAAAGACGAGAGGATGAAATAAAATAGAACGGAGAAGCTAAACATTGACAATTAACACGAAATTTTCAGATAAATCGTTGAAATGATTAAGAATTATTTGGAAAACGTACTGTTTACTTAGAACTAGACATCATATGCGCAAAATTTAGAGTGCACTTTTATTAAACTGCGTATGTATTTGAAATATAATTAAGACAGGACAAAATGCTATTATATAGTATACATTGCACTTATACACTACAGGTTTCAAAATTGAATCATCTTCGTTTTCATGACTTTGTAATTCACACACAGCTGAAATTCTATGAAATGAAAATATATGTAAGGATATAAACCATAAGAGAAACTGTACTAGATAAACCATCATATTTGTCCCTTATACTTTCCATTCTAATGATACGCTAAAACAATGCACTGTGCCAAGCCTAATACTTATAGAGTCATTAATTCTGCTTGCGTTCGCTGGCACAGGACGACGCCCACTGGCAACCTTTCGTTTTTGTCGCTATGAATCATAAAGTTATTTAGCCATAGAGATAACTTCTTACATGTCTTTGTTAATATTCTAAGGTTAGTTTGACACACTTTCAATTGTTCAAAATGTTTTAACTGTTGTAAAATATGCACTCAATGCGTAATGATACTGGTACGTAGTTTGTTAATAAACTCGTGCAACACGAGCAAGAAATTTCATGATTTTTTCTTTTTGTAAGTGATTTTTTTTTTCTTTTCGCTTTAAAAGCAAACATTTGCTTTCATCAGAAAGTCAAGACATTTGTAGTAATAAATGGAAGTTCAGGTGCACTGTTACTTGTATGTTTTCCTACCACATGTCAGTGAACATACAACAAATGTTTGGTCCTTCTTCCTGTAAAATAAGAAAATTCATTTACTAGAACTTAAGTTTATTCATATTTGAAAATGCTTATTTAATGTATATAGTTTATTAAATGACACTACAATCTCTGCAAAACAATTTTGTGTATTAAATGATTCCTAAGAGACATCTGATATGATATTGTATTCACTTACCTCTGTATACTCTGTAATACCTCTTGAATGATTGACGAACCCGTAGAGCGAACTGCTTAAGCGATAAACTTGAGACTTTGACACCCCGTATAATTTGTGACATAAAGTAACACTGAGGAAGAATTGTTTAGAACGAAATTCGACATAAGAGTGGAAATGAAGGTTGCAATTATTACAATAAGAAGTCCATATGATCAATTCCCTTTAGTTAGAAGTTTTGCGTTTGGACTTGGCGTTTGCAGCAATCAAACACTCGTTTCACTGACTTTGAGATGTTTGATTGACATATAAACAAAAATAAGAATAAGAAGAAGAGGATTAAGAGTTGCACTTTGTATATTAAGATCTCCATATAGAGAAATTAATTTTTAAATACATAGTATTTTGTATTAACATTTTCTTTTAAAATAATTAAACACCTGTTTAACGTTCCTTTCTTAAATTTGGTCTAGAAAGGAGAAAAGAGTTAGAACGAAAATGAGATGGAATTCCAATTATTATAATAAGATGTTTATATCTTGAAATAGCATTTTCACTTAAAATAATCAAACACGACGAAATTTTATATTTTGATGTCATTATTGTTGTTGAACATCTCAATATTACGAATTTGACTACGAAGGGGGTGAAATGGAAGTAGTACTTATTTTATAAATATGTCCATATCTTGGAACCTCTTAAGTATAGAGACATGAAAATTGGCACTTACAGTTTTTGTTTAAAATAGTTAAACAATGTTTGTGATTGTTTTGATACTTGATACAGAGAGAGAAAGGGCTTAAAGGCACAGTATTCGACGCACCACCGTCCTTGTTGATAATGAACGAAGTTAAGGACAACTAAATAAGCAAATTATACGTTTTTGTTCCATAAATAAACGAATTTTGTGATCTTCAATTGATATGTAAATCTCAGCTTTTTCCTCACGTTGTGCCCTTTCCGTTAGCAACTTAGGAAAAACATAATTTTGCATCGTAATTTTAAAATGTGTACCCCATTTTGGCAGCAATAAAAATTGGTACTACTTACCCTAGTAGCAAGGTTGGTTGACCCACCGTTGGGAATTGAGCGGAATTTGGTCAAAACAGTGGATGATGGACAGTGCAAGCCTTTAGCAGAAAAACTTACGTTGTCCCAATGTTGGTTAAATGTATTATTGGCCAACCAACTACTCGCCCAACTTTCACGCCACGATGCGAGAATTGACTGTTTTCCAAACCAAGAAATACGTTACTTCAGCATTGGTTAAACGTCGGGGAATGGCTCTACGAAAAGCACTTTTCCTACCACTCGGCCACTTTGTTTTATCGTTGGCTAATGATCGCTAATTCTATAATGCTTGATATTGGTAGGGCGCGTCACTGCTCATATGCAGCTCTTCACAGCCATCTTTTTGCTTTCTAATTACGAAAGCAAAAGAGTAGTTCGTGTTGTGTATGTTGAATCATTTTCTATACATAGTGCATAGTGAGCTTTCGTAAAAGGATATACAAACCACAACAACTGTCCAATATCCACCTTTCCTAGTTTCTCAAAATGCCATACTACAATCGAATGATCAACGCATAGTTTCTTTGCAACTTCTCGTGTTGTCGTTTTCCGAAGAATTGCTTCGGGGATCAGCTCGAGTTCGTAGTGTCCTACAACCGAACGAAGTTAGTGATTTACCTTATTCTCTAAGAGTAAGTCACAACAAGAGAATTTATAGAACCAATCTTCTGTTGTATGTTTGCCTACATTACCATAACTAATATGTCACTTTCATTAATGTTTCAATTTGTTTTGGATCTACTGCGACCGAATTTAAATAGTTACGCCGCATTAGAGTTTGGAAAATTTTAAAATATTTTGGCGTCCTATGGCCTCTCATGAAAATAGACGAATACAAAAATATATTTCCTATGACATATATTTCTACAATCTGCTAAATATAAGCTTTCAGAAGATATTAACATGGGATAAAACCAGCATATTTATTAGGATTAGGGTCTGAGCTGTTGGCAACTTATGGCCATATAGGGTGACGTCCCTCGGCGAGAACACTATCCGAGGAAAGGAAAGAAAGGAAGCAGCCTGGGACCTGAATGTTAGGTACCATCCTGGCATTTGCCTAGTGCGAATGAATGAAACTCTAGAAAAACCTCACCGGAAAATGCTGTTATACTTTCTCGACCGAGTGTCCCCACCGGAATTCGAACCCGGGACCGCTCGCACGAAAGACGAGAGTGTTAGCGACTCCGCCACGCGGGGCCAGAGCATATTTTATTATCACTGATATGTGTCAAAATAAAAGTAACCGAATACCTACGTTAATTTGGTACCCTCCGCATCAAAAAAATGTTGACACCAAACGTCCTGCAGTTAGGCCACCCAATATACACCTTCTTATCCCATAATCGTGTCAGGTAAAGAGATCCCCTCTCTCTCCTCCTTTCTTCTCTCCTATACTAAAATTAGCTAACAACATGAGCGCAATTCTTATTTCAAACTACACATGTATTAGTTTCGATAAAAAGAAATAATAAAACCGAAACGAAACACACAGGTTGGTGTAGGGAGAAACTGAAACACACAGAATGAAAAATTGAAACCAATGGATGTCTATTACACAGAGATTCAAAAATGAGGCACAGAGAAAAAGAGAAGAGGAGAGAAGAAGAAAACGAACAGGGAGAAGAGATAAAACTGGGGAATTCAAACATAGTAAGAAAAGAACCTAACATTATAAAGTTCCGTTTCCTGAAATCCAACAGTAATATAGAAATAACATTTGTTTTTGCATATTTTTTCACAACTATTCGAATATATAGAGGATGCTTTAAACATTCATAATGTCACTTTCATAATGGATAGCATACTTAATTTCAAGCAGAACTGTAGATCTCCGAGACACATCTGGGATGTCAAAAGTTTAACACACATGCTTTGTTTCCGCATGATTCGATTGCAAAGTCGGTAGTGTTCATTGTACGTACTGTTCCAAAATGCATTCTAATATACCTAATAGATAGCGTTGGTCATATCCTTCGTTTCAAACTACTAATACAAACTGAACAAAACAGCAAAAAAAAAAAAAACGAAAAGAAAAAAGAAAACAGAAAGAAAGAAAGATAAAATTGAAGACTTCTATTTTAGTGCTAAATTTCTATCAGAAATACCCTATATTAAAACTTCAAACTGTATCCTAACGAAAAGTTACTAATGTTCGAGAGAAAAAGTTTATACTCCTGATAGATGTACCATGTTTCAAATTTCAACGTGAAAAAACACATTGGATTATAGGATGGGAAAAATTTTACGTCGAACTAATATAAATAAAATTTGTTTTCAAATAACCAAAGAGTTACCATTTTCTAGTCTTTTACGAAGATTTATCTGTTCCGAACAACCAGCATTGATTTAATCTCTTCCGGATATAACGTAATTTACACAGATAGAATGAACACGCTAAGAGCTCAAACGGATCATCCTGTCAGTCCGATGATATTGGTTAGGTTATAGACCACCACTGAGTCGAGGAATCAAATCCGTAGTGACTCGGTAATTCGACTGAGACTCGGTAACACAGAGAATGAAAGAGAGATCTTAATTATTCCCTTGAGTTTTAACAGAATTTTTGTCACAGATGACCAGAACTGGAGATGTTATCCCCAGAGCGCGAAAAACCCGACGCCGAAGTTCCCAGTTAATTAGTTTCTCCAGACCAGGTATATCGGGCTCTTGCTCCGTTTTAAGTTTGGAACATGGAGTGCGTGTGTGAGAGAGAGGGAGAGGGAGAGAGTTTGGAAGTGAAAGATGTAAAGACATGAGAGGAAACCGTCAAGACACAGAGAGAGTGGGACGAATATAAATATGAAACATACTTATCATTACAGTGTATGATATAAACCCCACACACTGTTAATTTTAATTATCGCCAGTGATGCCTTGTAATTTCTCCATCAGAAGATAAATCTCCTAGCCATTATTGTATGCGAAAAAAATCAATTTACCTGATGGGGAATCGAACCTAGGTTTAACCCTTGGAAGTCTGACACGTTAGCACTACACCACCGATTGCTTTAGCCAAACTTCGTTTAATAAATGGTGCAATGTTTCTATCTGAGAACGATAACACGAAAACTGTGTACTGCAGATCAATGATGTCGTTGGAACGTCCTGGCAATTCCCTTGCCCTTTCCCAACCAGCATTCGTAAATCGTCCGAATGATGATACGGGGGTTTGCTTCCACATTCTTATATATTGCGTGTCAGTATGATAAGTTGATTCTTCACAATCACTTTGTAAAAACTTCGGCTTGAACAGGATTTGAACCTACGTTAGATAGCTGTATTACTTATAAGGTCATTACGTTACCCCTACACTATCATGCCATCTGAAATTCCAAATATTACTTACTTTCGCCCTGATCTTTGGAACGAACCACAGTACACAACGAAATTGACTTATTCGACGGCCTAGAATCCTGAAAGACTACAGGAAAAAAACCCTTGCCGATTGATTTTGATATGCAGTTATTCCCATTATCAAATTTAATTGGTTAACAATGGACGTAGAGTGCCAAAGGAAAGTGTTCTTTAATTTTAGATTGTACGCCATTAATTGATCCCTTATTACCGATGCCGCAATAAATGTATGTGCTATAATTTTGCTACGATCTGAATCTGTGTCAAAAATGTTAAATTCATTTAATATACACTCCCGACAATTCTGGGCTCCCGGACCTTTAGGATTAAAGAAAATTAAAAAAAGAGCAGAAACGAGAGAAACGAGCGGCGAGCGCCGCCAGTAAGCAGAAGAAGAAAGCGAGAAAGAGGAATACTTGGCGCTTGCGCAGAATGTCTTCGGGCTCAACTTAACTCAGCACGGTGGAAGCTATTCTGGGTGTAAAAAAAAGGAAAGTGGACAGGCATATTGAAATCTATTTGATGCATGCTAGAGATATATTTGTTGAGTAGGCTTGTATAGTTAAAGCGGGTTCCATTCAGTACAACCCGCTCGGTTCGTTAGTACAACTTTCACACTGCTGAAGGCGCTGATGATCGCGCTCCACGCTCGAAAAACAAGATTGTCATGGGAAAGTCCTGTATTTTGTTAATTGACGAAAAGTTTAAACAAATGAATAGATGAAAAATTTTTGAACTAAAGTTAGGTTAACACAAATACACAAACATAGGAAGCGTGCTGTAGCCCTGTAACCCTACGTCAGAAACCGCTACTGGTGGGCACTAATTTCTCTACATTTTTCCTCCTGCTCCCCACAGCGTGTACCTGTTTTGGAAAAAGTGGCTGTACGACGTATTCCGAGTGGGTCAGCTACTCGATGGAATTTCAAGCCACGAACCGTCAGTTCCGTCTATGGAAATCAAAATGTTTCCAAAGAGTGCTTTTCAGAACTAGAGAAATCCAACACAGGAAATTCATGTTTTGGTTAGAATTCTTTCACAAAATAATGCCGCATGTGAATATTTTCTATAATCAAATTCAGTGCAGGCCTACCATTAAAGTACAAACAGCACTTAAATATTTCATTGAAGCCATTGAGAAAATTCGGAATGACACAGACAATATTAGGACAAGTGATATGTTTGCTCCAACAGTTGGTGACAACAAATGTGGCGGATTATATCTTGCAGAGTACCCAATGCCAAAGAAGTATGTGATCGCATTTCTGCGAATGCGCGAAATCGATTTGAGAAAACAAGCTACTTGGATGCTGCCAAACTTCTGGATTCTGCAAATTTTAGTGATTTTTCCAGAACATTTTTCGACACTGCGGTTGAAAGCTACCCAATGTTAGGTAAGCAGTGACTTTGCACTGAGCTTTTGGTTCTGTCAGCTTATCTTTAAAAACAACTTACAGGACAATTTTAGCGAAATAACAACCTTTTTGCAAATAATAGTGACCATACCAACGTCCACAGCAGAGCCTGAGAGATGTTTTTCGTCTCTAAAGAGAATTAAGACATTCGTGAGGAATTTCCGTAGGTCAGGAAGGTTGACTACCCTTGCCGTGCTCTCGATAGAAAAAAGTTTGATCAACAACATGCTAGATTTCAACTCCAGGGTGATAGAAAAGTTTGCCAGCATTAAGAATTGAAGTTTGGATATCAACTTCCGCCTTCAGTGGGTAAATACACGTATATATATATATATATATATATATATATATATATATATATATATATATATATATATATATATATATATATATATATTGTAGCACGCTTTGTTAATGACAGTACGAGCAACCACTGGTGCCCACTAATAAAGGAAAAACATACAATCCAGTACAAATTACAGAAATAAAACATTTTGCAGTAATTTCGTCGAGCAAGTTCAAAACTACGCGAATAATAATAATAATAATAATAATAATAATAATAATAATAATAATAATAATAATAATAATAATAATAATAATAATCATAATAATAATAATAATAATAATAATAATAAATGTTCAAATTCACAGTATAGTAGTCTATTATTGTTATTATTATTATTATTACTATTATTATTATTATTATTATTATTATTATTATTATTATTATTATTATTATTATTATTATTAACATCAATTATCTGCTTCGTTGGGTTAAATTGAGAATAAGTAGTAATATGTTCCGTTACTCACTCACTGTTTGGGATTACTAAAGCGCTCGTTGATATCGGTCATTTTCGATGAGTTTTATATATCCCCTCCCTACCCTATTTTGTAGGGCACGGCATCTGCAGTGTCATTGTTGATTTCAGCGAGCCGGAATACTATTATTTGGACAATGATATTGGTTATTTCGACCATTTTATACGTATTCCCCCAGGCCCGTATCCAGAGGGGTCTAGGAGGCGGTTCTCCCTAAATTTTTACTGGCCTCCTCCAAAATGTTCACGGTAGGCTCACAAATGAACTATAATATGGCATGATCTAATATTTTTGGATCGGGCCCCCGCTAACTTCCACCGGGCCCATCCTACATTTTCAGGCTGGCTACGGGCCTGTATCCCCCTCCTCCAAGTTGAGGAGCTGAATTTGGATTTAAACAGCTTCAGATGTGTCACTGTTAATCTCAGTGACTCCGAAAATTATAGATTCCCCACTTACACTGGTAATTTTTCGTTCTTTTTTAAATGTTGGTCCCCCTCCCCATCTCTTAAGTTACACCGTCAAAGTGGTATGACAGAAACCATCTCAGGTTCGACCTTCATGTAGGTTGAAAATTTGATAGAGATTTGTTTGGTGGTTCAAGAATCATTAAGTTTTATTTAGTTTTTATGTCTCCCTCTCCTATTCCCCTCCCCAAGTACTCCCGTGAAAATGAAATGATAAAAATCATCTCAGGCCCGAACCTCACATATGTTAAAAACTTGATCGTGATTGATCCTTTGTTTCACGAGTTATCAAGCTTTATTTATTCTTTTTAACTCCTTCCTCCCCTCAAACCCTAAGTTATACCGTCTAAATAAATATCGTATTAGGCCCGAACTTCATCTATGTTGGAAATATAATCGAGATCGATTGGGTAGTTCAAGAGTGATGAAGTCACAAAGAGAGTGTCACTTTTATTTTCATTTTTTTACATATACATATCTCACTCTCTCCTACGTTGAACCATAAAACTGAAATGATAAAAGTCATCCGAGATCCAAACCTTATCTATGTTGAAAGTTTGATAGAGATCGGTCTGCTGGTTCAAGAGTTATTACGTTTTATTCATTTTCATATATCAACCTCCTCTTAACCCTAAGTTTTACCCTTAAAATGAAATGATAAAAAAGCTTCCCATGCCCGAACCTTATCAACGTTGAAATTTTGATCGAGATCGGTCGGGTGGTCCATGATATTAGAAGCCAAAAAAATAGTTACTTTCAATATTAAATATAGGTTATTATTATTATTATTATTATTATTATTATTATTATTATTATTATTATTATTATTATTATTATTATTATTATTATTGTTATTATTTGCGTACTTTGAACTTACAAGGCGAAATTACTGCAAAATATGTTTTATTTCTTTATTTTTTCCTCGATTGTATGTTTTTCCTCTTTCAGTGGACACTAATTTCTCCCTAGGCCGTCAAATAAATCAATTTCGTTGTGCACTTTGTTGCAAATAACGTTGCAGAAAGAAGCCGGTTCGTTCCAGAGATCAGGACTAAAGTAAGTAATATTTGGATTGTAATTTCAGATGGCATGATAGGGTAGGGGTAAGGTAATGGACTTACGAATAATACAGCTATCTAACGTAGGTTCAAATCCTATTCAAGGAAAGTTAAACTTTTTACAAAGTGATTCTGAAGAATCGAATTATCGTACTCGACAAGCAATACGTAAAAATGTGATAGCAAACACCTGTATCATGGTAGAGACGATTTACCAATGCTGGTTGGGAAAGGGCAAGGGAATTACCTGGACATTCCAAAGATATCATTGATCTGCAGTATACAGATTTCGTGTTGTCGTTCTCAGATAGAAACACTACATCATTTGTTAAACAAACTTCCGTTAAAGTAATCGGTGGTGTAGTGCTATCGTGTCAGACTTCCAAGGGGAAAATCTAGGTTCGATTCCCCATCAGGTAAATTGATATTTTTTCGCATACAATAATGGCTAGGAGATTTATCTTCTGATGGAGAAATTACAAGGCATCACTGGCGATAATTAAAATAAACAGTGTGTGGGGTTTATATCATACACTGTAAGGATAAGTATGTTTCATATTTATATTCGTCCCACTCTCTCTGTGTCTTGACGGTTTCCTCTCATGTCTTTACATCTTTCACTTCCAAACTCTCTCCCTCACCCTCTCTCTCACACACGCACTCCATGTTCCAAAGTTAAAACGGAGCAAGAGCCCGATATACCTGGTCTGGAGAAACTAATTAACTGGGAACTTCGGCGTCGGGTTTTTCGCGCTCTGGGGATAATATGTCAGATCCTGGTCATCTCTGACAAAAATACTGTTAAAACGCAAGGGAATAAGTAATATCTCTTTTTTATCCTCTGTGTTATCGAGTCTCAGTAGAATTACCGAGTCACTACGGATTTGATTCCTCGACTCAGTGGTGGTCTATAACCTAACCAATATCATCGGACTGACAGGATGATCCGTTTGAGCTCTTAGCGTGTTCATTCTATCTGTGCAAATTACGTTATATCCGGAAGAGATTAAATCAATGCTGGTTGTTCGGAACAGATAAATCTTCGGAAAAGACTAGAAAATGGTAACTCTTTGGTTATTTGAAAACAAATTTTATTTATACTAGTTCGACGCAAAATTTGTTCCAATCCTATAATTCAATATGTTTTTTCACGTTGAAATTTGAAACATGCTACATATATGAGGAATATAAATTTTCCTTTCGAACATTAGTAACTTTTCGTTAGGATACAGTTTGAAGTTTTAATATAGGGTATTTCTGATAGAAATTTAGCACTAAAATAGAAGTCTTCAATTTTATCTTTCTTTCTTTCTGATTTCTTTTTTCTTTTCGTTTTTTTTTCTGTTTTGTTCAGTTTGCATTAGTAGTCTGGAATGGAGGATATGACCAACGCTATCCACTGGGTATATTAGAAGGTATTTTTTAACACTCCCGACTTTGCAATCGAACCACGCGGAAACAAAGCATGTGTGTTAAACTTTTGACATCCCAGATGTGTCTCGGAGATCTACAGTTCTACTTGAAATTGAGTATGCTATCCATTATGAAAATGACATTATGAATGTTTAAAGCATCCTCTATATATTCGAATAGTTCTGGAAAAATATGCAAAAACAAATGTTATTTCTATATTACTGTTGGATTTCAGGAAACGGAACTTTATAATGTTAGGTTCTTTTCTTACTACGTTTGAATTCCACAGTTTTATCTCTTCTCCCTTTTCTTTTTCTTCTTCTTTCCTCTTCTCTCCCTCTGCCTCATTTTTGAATCTCTGTGTAATAGGTATTCATTGGTTTCAATTTTTCATTGTGTGTGTTTCAGTTTCTCCCTACATCAAACTATGTATCTTGTTTCGTTTCGGTTTTATTATTTCTTTTTACCGAAACTAATACATGTGTAGTTTGAAATAAGAATTGAGCTCATGTTGTTAGCTAATTTTAGTATAGGAGAGAAGAAAGGAGGAGAGAGAGGGGGTCTCCTTACCTGACACTATTATGGGATAAGGTGTATATTGGGTGGCCTAACTGCAGCGCGTTAGCTGTCGGAATTTTTTTGATGCGGAGTGTACAAATCAAGCGAATAGAATATTCTATCCAGATACCTTCAAAGCAAATTGCTACTTCATTTTGTGCATGTCATGCTGGGTTCAGAAACGAGCTGCCGCTGGTCCTATTAATAAATTATTCCGCAAAGAACACTGTTTATTTCCAAAGGTCACTTGCAGTAGACTCTCTACCATCCAGCCTAGTTAAGGGACAGAAAAAGAAAGAAAACTCCGTAATAAAATGAGAAATGTTTTGTAAACGATCACTAAACTGCTAAAGCTATCATGAAAACGCGAGTAATACCAAGAATAAACAGTTATCAATCAAAGACATTTTCAAAGCTAGGAACTATATATTTTGACTCTTTTTTTTTTTCCTCGTTAATTTTGATTATTTTAAAAATGCACGTATGTACAGTGATTCACATAAGAACCTGGACCCCTAACTGTTACAATTCCATTGCTTGAGGTCGAGGGGATTTGCAGTTGTGAGACCGCCCAGACAGATGCAACCCAACTTACAAGTAATTTTTCTCGGCACTGACAGCAGTTGCTAGTCCTGATTCAGGTGCTTATGCAGGTGAAATTTTAAACTAGGTGACTAACGAAACAGTTGTCCATTCTAAGATGAATCTCTATGGTTCGGATTGTGTTTTCCAAAGAACACCATATAATAATTTCAATATTGCTGGGTATGTAATACATTATTTCTTCATATACTGTATGTTTAGAGAAATAAAAATACTGACTACGCATCACGAAATGCATGAAGGTAGCTGAAAATATCAAATCTAGAACAACTGCTGGAAATAAGTTTCTAAATGATTACCTCTATTGAGAGACTTTCTCCAACTCTCCTCATTCCAATATCTTTTTCTTTCTGGAGAAGAGAAGATCTTGCTTGTCACACTGAGTACGTATTGTAATTGAAACATTTGAATATGTTTCAAGCTGGTCGGGATTCGAACCCGGGTTCACCGAAAAGAATTTCAATACGCTAACCACTTACCTACCGCGTCACTTCATCTGTCACCTAAACTTCTACCTAGATGAAGTCGGTACATGTAAGACTATACAAAATACTAATACTCGTATAAGAAGACGTTCATTATGAGTATCACAATGACTTACTCGAGATTTCCCTCTTCAACTCAAAGACAAGTTATATAGACCTTCGTGAATGAGGAAAATATCACGAAACGTTCTTCAAATTGAGGCTACTTCATCGTTTTTAACTGCTTACGATTTACATTACTACTATTCCTCCTCATCGGAACTTCTAATTTCGAAATAAGAGCCGGCAGCATTTACGCCAATCCCAAGAGCCTCGCTATTCGCGCGCTACCCCGTTTGAAGTTACTGTAAAACGTACAGAAAAATTTGGACAACAGAACAGAATCTACCCAACTCCTGCGGAGCTTCTAACCCGTTCCTACTAATACTATTACTACCACTATTATTAATATTATTATTATTATTATTATTATTATTATTATTATTATTATTATTATTATTATATTACAATTATATATTATATTACTACTATTACCTTTACCACTGCTACTACTACTACCACTACTATTTTACTATGAATATGTACAGTAAAACTGCATGCTTATTTTAAAGCAAAAGGGTTGTGAAAATTTAAAAAATAATCAGTAAATCACTTTTTCGAGTACCATTTCGAATCCTATTTTAATGAAAAGTGTTCGAATCCTATTTTAATGAAAAAAATTAAAATCTTCCTTGGGCAAGAAATGAACCCACGCCAAAAATGATTTTCATTATTAGCTTGTTGTTCTAGCACGCTTTATTTTTAAAGTTGACCTTTACATTCCACTATATATAGTTCATGATTCTTGATGTCATATCTGTTTTAGCCAATAAGATCAGAGAACATTTGAAGTTCTTGGAATCCTCGAAAGTACAAGCTGAAAGACATTATTTTCAGGGACGGCATTAAGGGTGAGCGAGGGTGGGCGACTGCCCACCCGATGGATGGCCTCGCCCACCCATCCGCCCATCCCAACAGAAGTAATGAAGATGACATCCTGTACTTCAAAAGCAATAGGTATTACTTTCGATTGTAATGTAAAAGGTTCCTGTTCAACTCTGCAATGAACAATGATTTTAATGCGTGGAATGCACAGTATGAGCGTAGCTGAAAGAAAATAATCAATAACAATGGTCTTGACTCGAAGCTCGGACCATACAAGTAGGAGTAACTTACATTAACCATTCACCTAACAGACAATGACGCACAGGGTTTGGCAGTACTTTATCAGATGGTTGTATCAAATGTAATCTAATTAACACAACAGTTAAAATTTCACTGCCCTAAAAACTTTTCTGAACAAGGGGATGTTCATTATGCACATTGTAACTAAATTACATGAGGTTTATATCCTATCAGAACGGCACATCCACCAAGTCAACTTTTCGTATATTCCATTAAGTTAGCTTTCAATGTAGCTAAAGGAAACGTAAGTGGAAAAGTACAGCTTTCTCCGTAGCAGAATGGATAAAGTCATGGTTCGACAACTAAAAGTTTCGTGGTTCGAAACCCGTCTTTGAAGCTTTACATATTTTAAATTCTTAATTCCTCAGTTCTCAAGATCTTTCTCTCCACTCGTAATCATCTGATGCTCTTAAAGGTGTTCTCCACCTTAATTCGACAACTGCCTAATGTGATCCTCGCAGTTCGAAACCTTCCCTTCTTCTGTTTCACAAAATCACAATTTTCGTCATAATACGAATGCTGTCCGATCATTTTTCCCCAGTTCAAAATCTATGTATATATATCATTCAATCTGTCTCCATATTTCAATCTGTCTGTCTGTCTCTCTCAATGTCGCCCAGGAACTCATATGGTTGGAGATCAAACCTTCGACTCTTGAAACCAAATGTAAGCTCTCTAGGAATGTGCTATCGTAACTCTATAGGTTTGTTGCTAAAACCAGTGTCATTTTAGATTTTATTCGGGGGGGGGAGAGTCTCTGCTGACAAATTTTTTTCACTTTTTATTAGTGTATTACTATACATTTGCTCAAACAATATGTGTTTATGAAGCTCAAGGGAGGGGAAATTACACCCTCCTGTCCTGCGCAAATGACGCTCATGAAACATTTGCCTGCAATTACTGAGAAAAATGAAATGAATCATTGAATAAAACTCGTCTCTGTCAGTAGATATTCTCGAGCTCTGTGCGTGCATTACAGACTTTAGGAAGCACAAAACTTACTGCCGTTATTGGCAATTTCCATAGATTTCTTAGGAAGCATCGTAGAAGCTTGCAGTCTTTAAAGAAGTGAAAGAATGAAACTAAAGGTATAAATGAAGCTATGGAAAGATTGTGTGACCTCTTTTTTTTTAAGAAAAATAGGCTCTTTAAAGATATTTCAGAAGAAACGAATGAAAAAGGCTATTTTAGTGCTATAACATTGTAAAGTTGATTCCTGTTTTTTTCGTGTGAATGGAAAGAGTGTACTACGTCACACACACTGCTTTAGAAAGGAGAGGTGGAGGAGGGAGGGAGTTGGATTGAAGACAAGAAATAACTAATCGATTGAGACATGTATTTCTGGATTGCATAAGAAAACGGGGTAAGAGTTTGTTATTAATTTTTGCAACAATTTCTAAGCCGCGGATTGTACCTGTAAAAATTTTTAAAAAAGTGGAAGTTTTGGTGTTCGAACGTACACTCCCAATAGGGACAGTAGAGAACCTGTATACATTGGGTGTTACTGAGCGTAATCATTCTTGCCAAGGGGTTTTCAGCAGCTGGAAATACTTTTGTTGTCCATGAGTATGGGATCGAAACTCAATAGTACCAGCTTCGTTTCTTACTTTTTTACTGCTACGTCGGAACGTTAAATTTTGTTCTTTATCAATTGTAAATGACGTGTACATTTAAATTACAGTAGTTATGGTCGCATTTATTTGGTTATATTTTTAAGCTAAAGAAAGAATAACAATATGTAAAGACAAAAGCAATTACCGGTACTAAACTTTATCAATAATTATTACTACGAAAGGCTAAAACGAATAGCTGAGCTCCTAACGACGGGATTTAGATTTTTGACTAAAGTATGTAAGGAACCACTGTGTTCTATAGTCCACAACGGGGTTGAACCTATGTCGAAGCGCACAAGTCGTAAGCAAATATTGTTGTAACACTGCACACAAGCTTAACTTATTGGACAAAAACATGTGTAGTACTTGTCCCGACTTTTATGTATATATAAGATCGATCCCATCTAATGTCATGATGGATATACACAACGTGCGTGAATTTTCTGGAAACGGAAGCGTAAATGCAAGAACTGCTTAATCTTCAAAGAACGCTTGTTAGATTGACTCCGCATGTTGATATTATTTTTCGTTAAAATAACAACTACACAGTGAAGCTGAACATTCATTTTCATTATTATAAGTGTACTTTCCCCATGCCGTAAGCGTCGGTGGACCACCGATGGGTAACTAGCGACATCTCGTCAAAAATATGGCGGCCCCGTAGCGACGATCCGCGGTGGTCCCACTTCCGTTTTGAAAATTATACCACCAGTCGCAGAAATGCGACGAAACGCAAATTAACCACAAAAATTACTCCCCAAAATATGTTAAATCGCCTAAGTGCGTAATTTTTTTAAACTTTAACCTGCCGTAGAACGTGCCGCGGAATCACACTCCGCGTATAGAGAAATATTAGTTTTCTTAAAACTGTTAAAAGAATTTGTGCTGTAAAGTATATTTGGGGAATTGTAACCAAAATTGCAAAGAAATTATTAAACAATTTAATATCGCTTCAAAAGAAAATACGCATTAAAATGAGATAAATAAATATTGCGGAGTGAGACTCCGGTGCCTTGTTGTTACAATTGACCACTCATGCTATGGAGGGTTAAGGTGTCTAAAAACACTTTTAATAAGTAAAAAAAAACATCCTGGGGTGGGTGCGGATCACTGACCCTTCGATTACTAAGCGAGTGCTCTTTCGACTTTTTTAAAACAACTTTTTATTAGCTAATAGATATGGATACATACTATCAATAAAAACACTGCAAAACAATATAAATATATAAAGCTATTAACTCACAATATAACTCAAGGAGCATAGATACAAGTTGCACAGTTGCTTCTGACATTTTTCTTTTTTAAAGACTGCATATAGCATATACACAAGGTTTACAAATTACTCAAAATTCATTAGGGTAACAAAAGAGTAGAACTTAATTTCGCATATAAGGTATTGCCGATAAAACGAGCAAAAGTACACGCTTTCATAAGAGAGCTCATTTTGTCATAATTAGCTTTAAGATATTCTATATAAAACAAGGGGTTTCCTGCAGTTTCCATAGAGAGTAAATACGTAACTGTTTGCATTATAAGCCAGGTAAGAGAATTGTGTTTCGTTTTTGGATACAAAGAATATTCTGGCCACTACAGTAGATTGATCTCGATTGAACGACTGGGTTGGCTCATAGTAAGACCCGAAAAGCGCTGCAATTGAATTCAGATTTCATTGCTGTTCACACAAGTTGTTAATCTATGACTCAGCAAATCAGAAGCACCACAGAAAGAACATATTGTATCGGCACTAACCCACATTTATTTCGTTTTACCTTCGTATCTACTATGTCATTTACTACTATGTATCAAAACGATTTACTTTATGCTGTTAAATATTTTGAGTGTACGAAATATTACATTCCAATTGTATTCTGGTTGTCTTTCTATCAATTTACACGGTGATATCTGTTGTAGGTAGTGCATGTACCATTGTTTACTTGTTAAGGTCAAAACATTGGGTGTTCGATGGCATTGATAGAGATATGCACACAAGACAGTGCTTAAGGGTAGGGGCATGGCGAAGATACATCACGATCGAGGTCGAGGTTTACGTCGCGGTCGCACCCCCGATACTGGCACAAACTCATGGATTCAAATGAGTAAGCACGTGTCGAAGATGCGCGCTACATCGCGACCTAGAGGTCGACCGCGACGGTGAATTAGTGGCCGCGATGATGAACAACTGAGTTTGTTTTCACATCGATGTCCAGCGGAAGCATCGCTGTGGTTCGTGTTCTCATTGGCTCTCCCTGAAGCGCTGCAAAGAATGAAGTTTTAATTTGTTTAGAATTTCGCCTGCAATTGTATTGTGTGTATCTTCGCTTGAGAGGTTTTGCTGCACTATTATATTTGATTATGAAAGACATATTAATAGAACTAATGAGGAATGTTTCAGCAATATGGAATAAGAAACACAAACAACATCATAATACGCACGTTTTTAATAGAGAACACAAGAAAATAGCAACTGAAATGGGAATGTCAGTTAAGTTATTTATTTGTGAATTAAAGTGTAGTTCATTATTCTATAAGGCAGTGGCGGTCACAGGGAGGGGGCTTTCGGGCTGAAGTTCCTAAACTGTAGAATTTTTAAAGAAGAAAAAGAAGACACTGTCCATCATATCTATGCTTAAAAACTACACCCCACAATTCCGAGAATAATCAAAAGGGTTTCTACTAAATTTGTTATTGACATAAGGTAAAGAAATATCTGTAAAGGCTGGCAGGTATCCATATGGAGAAAACGTCGAATAATGGAATTTCAGTGCCGAAACTTCATTTGCTGAAGTTAGTATCCCTTCCACCCCGAAAGCTGAAGATATACCTGATTTATTTATTTATTAATTAAATTTTACTAGGAAACGATTTCTCGCCTGAGTGCTAAAGAGGGCATTTCTATACAGAAAATTGAATAAAAGGTAAAAATTTTTGATTTAGAATATTGATAGAGATGAATAAGAGATGAGACTCAAATATTTTTACAGCGGGCACGGTGCCTCAGTGGTAGAGCGTTCACCTCCAGTTCTTGGGGCACAAGGTTCGATCCCAGCTCGCGCCGTGTGGACTTTGTGGTGGACAAACACCGTGCTCGTGGGTTTTGTCGGGTTCTCCCGTTTCCTCCAATTTTCGACATTCCATTATTTCATTCATTACTCATCATCACCGTTTCCTTTAGCCTAAGCAGTATAAACGTGGGACGTAAAACTTAAATATTTCATTTCATTTCTTCAAACATTTTTGCGACACAAGAGACTAAACTTTGGCATTTCTCATATCTCGTCTCGCGTCCGTCCCTATTTATACACTGTTTGTTCCCTTCAATTTCAATGTACGTTACGCACTGACGGAATAATTTCATATGCGTCACAGTAATGTTTCTCCTTAAACGAAGAACTTAACAGCGAGGGTGCAACCTCCTCGATATGTGTGTCCTTCAAACATCAAGGTAGCGACCGCAACTTAAACCTCGACCTCGATCGCGATGTATCTTCGGCATGTCCCTACCCTAAGTAAGAACAACTTGAGGGGAGGGTAATGATCGCCAACGGCAATGTGGGATCTAATCAATTTCGAAACAAGTGTCTAGTGAGCGAAGGTACATCTTCAAACAAGGTGGTCAAGTTACGTCGTATAAATCCACTCTCAGCCTTGAACTGCACTTGAGTCATATTAACACCTACGTTCGCTACTGGAAAATAGGTGTCATTAAAGCGAACACGAAACACACAATTATTCCACAAAAACCAACCACAAACACTTTGTCGTTTTTTCCCTGCTGTAGAAGGCAGGGCAGAGACATTAGAAACAAACCACAGCTTACTCAAAATATAAACATTGAGAAATCTATTGCGAAACAACAAACATAGCGACCTACATTTATGCAAGAAATTTAACTGCCTGATTTTATTAATTACAAGACCATAATTATACCGTACTGTATCAGTAAGATTAACCATAATCGAGATTCCTAGTATTTTAACCCTAGACTGAAATGCAATATCCTGAATTTTACTAAACTCTTCAGAATTACATATAATAAGAGCGGTTGATTTCTTGTATTCAATATAGCTCCAGACACTTGTTGATACTTAGCAACACTTTGCATCAAAAGGTTATAGTCATGAACGGAATACACGAAGACACTGACATCATCAGCAAATCCACACACACGTAAGGGGTGTTCAATCACGTCAAAACCGTGAATCTTGCGGTTCAGATCATGGAAGATGGGTGCAATAGCGAAGGTAAATAATTGTAAGCTTATAGGATCTCGTTGGCGAATACTACGAACTACTTTGATTGGAAGGGTAAGATAACCATTAACATTTAATTTTGTCATAGCGTCTTTATAGAAGAATTTAAAGCATTGTATAATGCAAGCATTAAGACCAAACCCATTCAAAACTTTCCACAAATATGAATGAACAATGTTATCGAACATATTCTGAAAATTTAAATTAACAATAGTTGCCGTAATCTCACAATCTTGACATATTGTAATACAATCTCTAATATTCATTACAATCTGATACATAGTCTTACCCTTAACAGCAGCATATTGCAAATCACTTATTCATGCACTTATTCAGCAGCACTTATTCATGTAAGGAGCTAACCTAGAAGTGAAACAACGAATAATCATTCTAACATCAACATTTAAAAGGGAAATAGTCTGAAATGTTCAACCATCGTTGGTTGAGGCACTTTTTGTATTATAATAGTGATTGCAGGTTTGGGTCGACAGAGATGTTTGGAGGCTAAAAACCAAGCACTTACCACATCTGTAAGGGTCTCACCCATGACGTGCCAAAGTTTCTGGTACGATATACCCGACTGAATTAGATCCACATTCAGAAGAAGCAGAAGCTACAGATGGAAGGGTGGAAGTGTCACCAGTCACTATCTCCGCTCAAGGTAACACGATGGTATGACTGGCACTAGGCAATGGGTGAAAATCCTTGCCACTAAAACACGAAGGTACTGAAACAACGGGTTGTCCACTTGTGACAGAGTTAAGTGGCTGCACAAGATTAACTTCGGTGGAAGGTTGCACTGTAGGTTTAGAGTTTACATTACGTCTATCGCAGTGATCATAGCGATGATTAGGGCTATTACAAGCGAAACTGGTACGTGTCTGACCAAAATATGAAACTAAGTATCGTTGGCCTTGGATTTGAATATAAGATGGAATTGCCTTATCTAACTGTATGTACACCAATTTCCGTCCAGTACGCACTCGGTATCGATGACTGTTATCATAAAATTCATCCTTGATATTTTTGACGCTACGAAATTGTGTCAAAAGTTTTAGTGTTTTTTCACCTTCTAATTCACTTTGTACTAAAGACAATTTAACTAAAGTAATGGGCTTATCTTCAACTTCCACACTCATATCATACACTGCATTTTCATCAGTATATCGTAATGCAGTACTATTATCTCTAATTAACTGCTCACACAAGAGCTGGAATTTTAACTTAACAAACACACAACGTCGGTAATTGCTAATTCAGTCCTCAACTAATTGGTCATTGCTTAGCTTGAAATTGTCAAATATAAATTCATGTATTCTATAAGTAAAGGAACAATTAGGCACATTATTAAAGTTTACACGCAATGTATTAACTCGCTTCACTACCATTTAGACGATAAGAAGAAGTATAACTTGAAGAGTGAATGTATGCCGTATAAACAAGCAACAGCGCATTCCGCAGGTCTGCTCGACACCGCTATCACTACACGACTTAGAAACACTTAGCAGATGTAAAACCAAAGAATTGAGTGTGTTTTGAATTCATCAATGCCCTCTTTTGTAGAAACAGTACAAGCGACAGGAGGTGAGCAAATTCGTTCACCTGGGGTTTACCCCCATTTGGCCACCGAGGAGATAAGCAAACGTCGCTTGTAGAGGGATAAATCATTGAGGTCTTTTGAATTTGGCTAATCAGAGTGCTCCTTTAACTGTACATATTCGACGATAACCGTTTGGGACCATATAAAATCTGCTCGCCATGTAATTTTACAAAAATAATGACGCGCGTCTATTTACTTTATTTCATAATTCTCCTCTATTCACTTTCAAATAATCGGTGATAGTTATCTAAATTCAAACAATTATACGCACTCATCTCAAGATTTTTCACTCCATGATGTAGAGGGAGAGGTTACTCTTGACCCCTGGAGCTAACTTTAGGAACAATTTGTCAGGAAAAAGTAGTCTAATATAAATAAAAGAAACAGTTTGTTTGTGTGTTTGTCTGTCTGTGTGCGGCCTGGTGATGACGAGTTGACCAACAGTCACCAAAATTTGGTCACAGGTACTACTATGAGCAAAATAGATGACGCGTCTCTTTCAAAATATCTCCATTTTCTTTATTTTTTCGAAATTTCGGAAGGTTTCCCTAGCAGGAAAGGTTAATAACAAACCATTTTTAATATTTATGTTAGATTTTAGGTTAAAATAAATAAATTAGAAGCAAAAAAACATTAAATCGTCCGAAATTACAAAAAGTACCAACTCTGCTAAAGTGTGAAATTTTCAAGAACGCGAGGGAATTCTTTAGTTCAACACGAAGCAGCGACATCTATGTCATTGAGAGAAATGTGGATTAAATCTACATACGAAAATTTTAACAAAACATTTCTAGTATGTCTTATTACGTGCATTATCTGCGAACTCAAAATATGTGAATCTATGTAAGAATTAATGAACAGATAGAGATAACAGTTAAAATTGCCTATCGAAAAGGAGGAATTGGTAGCACGATCATAATGAAAATCGTGTTTACCGTAGAGCTGGTTCATTTCACGTAAGAATGTGAATAGCTCAATTAGTTAGAACAAAGAGTACGTGTGCCGGAGGTAGTTGGTTCGAGCCTCACAAAAGTGCAATTTTAAGTTTGTTACTATGGTTATTTTACTTCTTTTTATTTGGAAGAGGATCAAATTGTAACATATGTGTAAAACTCATAACGATACAAAATTAAAAATGTCGTCGCACTTGCGTTAGTGTCCCTAATTTTGTTTGCAAACAGTTTCGTAATTATTTCCCCTGTGCTCACTGCTCACTGCATGCTCACTGGTGCATAACGAATGTTTTCCAGTAAATGTTAATTCTAATTTGGAGAATCATCATTAAAAATATGTAAGTATTGACTTTGACGGGTCCTGGCAACCCTTGAGTCACCCTACGCTAACAAAGTAATTCTAATGTGTAGGCCACATACTTGTGACAATAATATAAGAAATAGTAGCCATTGCTGCCATTGCGTAACGAATTCGTTTTATGTAGGAAATATTTTCAAAAAATATTGCGCAGAAAACTATTCATTGAATTAGACATTCTCCTCCCTCCCCCAGTATAGTACCACGTCCATATGCAAATCATTTTTGCTGCACACAAAATGTATATGAACAAGAATTATGGTCTAGAAGCATAATTCTTCTAGACCACTTCAGTGAAATATATCTTGTTATATGGGAACGTCCCGAAAATAAATGTAAATTAACCAAACTTGACTCCCTCTTCCTCTATAAACAAGTACACATACAAGTTGCTATAATGTAGGGGACTACTTCACTGCTTCACATACCAATTTTTATGGATGTACTACAAATGGGGGAGGAATACCCGCAAAAACCCGATGAAAAAAAAATTGATGAAAAATTAGAAAAAAAAACTGCCTCATCCTCTCTCCCTCGGCCGTACATACATACCCCCTATATACTAAAAATGCAATTGACGGAAAGCTTCATCCCTCAAAAATACTTTGGTACCAAATCATCTTTCTAGCTTAATTAAGGACTGAGCTATTGATGTTTGTTGTAAAAATAAATGTAATTTACGCCAAGAAACTTAAACTCCAAAAATTGGCTAACTTTGTTCTCTCCCTGCCACCCCATACAAGCAAGGAGTACAAATACACGATATTACCATGTAGTGGCCTACTTCATTGCTTCACGTAACAATTTTTATGAATCTATCCCCCAAGAGGAGGAATGGCCCCCAAAATAACTGTTGAAAAAACAAACAAAAAAAACACGATATTTACCCTCCTCCCACATACATAAAATGCAGACCAGTAAAGCTGCATTGGTAACAAAACCATCTTCCAGCCTTAATTTGAGGTTTAAGACTGAGCCATTGAGGTTCAAAGCCCTTACATAACAGTTGCATCAATGGGCGTTTAAAGATTAAGACTGCAGACGATCAGTAGAACGTAACACAAAGAAACTAAACTACATATTCTGTGAAAGGAGATCGGGAAAATCCCCTTTTCTTTCTCCGGAATTGAACATTTTGGCGGATCGAGATTAAGGAAGTTCCAGAAATTTCACCTAGCGGTTGAATATAGATGGCAAGCAATACCTAAAAGTGTAAAAATGTAATATATATGCCTATTTAGACTATTGTTTTAAACAAAATAAACATTTTAAACATGTTCTTTCTGTTTAAAACAAAGTACTTGCTTTTAAACATTAAAAACGTTTTAAAAAAAATAACATGTTTTAAACATAAAAAACGTTCTTTTTTAAAAAAAAACGTTTTTTCAACCTTGTTTAAAACCTTACTTCTAATTTACTACAGAGCTAATTTAGTTTATTACAGAGAATCTAATCATTACATTCTCAGGCTTTAATATAGCAGGATATACGTATTATTGTTACATTGAGATACTAAAAGTTTCTCTATACAGTTTCAACAATTTTTACACCACTAATATTATTTAGAAATTTATATTGAGAGGAAAACTGATTATAGGTTATTATTATTATGATTATTATTAATTATTATTATTATTCGTTGTTATTCTTATTGATGTGATAATGTAATATGTTAATTTAATTCAAGCGACTGTAAAGTAGTTTGTATTAAAGTGTTATCATTATGATAATAATGTTTCAATTGGAAATACAGCATCGTTTAGTAGCATTCCTTTTACAAACAGGTTGCTTCTGATACTTGAAACACTGGAAAAATGTTGGAAATGTCAAAGTCAACTCCTGCAAATACTGTTAACTTTCGTTACTATTATTTGCGATCCGCTAGATTTAATTTTAGTGGCGTTACATGACGGGAGTTTAGGGGGCTTTGCGTCCTTCCTTAAATTCTGGTAGAAGTTATTGGGGACTCTGAAGGAGCGTAAAGTTTATTCTGCCTAATTTTATAAGCGACTCAAGGGTGAAACACTTGTTAACGAAAGCAATGCTGTGTATGCACCACCTTGACTCTGACAAAAAAAATGAAGTGTTTTGTAATCTTTAGAAACTTTTCTTATTCTTTTTGTCACCCTTGGTAGTATAGGGCGCCCTCGAACAAATAAAGAAGAGGTAATATTACAGTCAAGGGGCGCTATAAATATTATAGGTATTTCTTTTGTTACCTAACCATCACCGCCTAGGGTCATCTTCGGTAGAATAAAAAATGCTACGTGATATTTCATTCACGAAGGATGAAAGGATGCTCTAAATATATTTCTTATTCATTTTGTCTGCCCTGCTTGTCATTCTGTTGGGAGGGTGCTGAAAAGAGAGGGGCAAATTAAAGGTCGTGCCCCTTCCTACCTTTTAAATTTTGTTACGTGGTTGCTCAAATTATTATTAAAGAAAGCATTTTAAACTAAGATGTCTAAGGTTACTACATTATTTAAGGGTGGCATATTCAGGAATAATAATAATAATAATAATAATAATAATAATAATAATAATAATAATAATAATAATAATAATAATAATAATAATAATAATAATGATATAATATAAATATTATTAAATATGAATGCCTTTGAAGCGCCAAAATTATGTGACACGAATCATTACATGTATAGGTTTAAGATGAGTGGTCATAAGGGAGGAAAAAACAGAATTTTTCTTTCAGACTCTCTAACGTAGAGATTATGTGCTGAAGGTAAGAAGCATCATCATTCTACAATAGGTTGATTTTACGAAGAATATCAGTTACTTGAGTTCTACTCCTTCGGGCTACTTACCTCATGTGGTAAATTCGAAACAATTTCCATTAAGACAAATACTTTGTAAAATTTTTCCGTAATTAAATATATATAGGGAAAATTAAACATTTACCGGGGAAATCTGTTTTCAAAGTGTCCAAAAAAGTAGATAGTAGAGTGGTAATCATTGTGAAACTTTATAAAATTCTCCAAATTAGAATTAACATTTACTGGAAAACATTCGTTATGCACCAGTGAGCATGTAGTGAGCAGTGAGCACAGGGGAAATAATTACGAAACTGTTTGCAAACAAAATTAGGGACACTAACGCAAGTGCTACGACATTTTTAATTTTGTATCGTTATGAGTTTTACACATATGTTACAATATGATCCTTTTCCAAATAAAAAAGAGTAAAATAACCATAGTCACAAACTTAAAATTGCACTTGTGTGGGGCTCGAATCAACTACCTCCGGCACACGTACTCTTCGTTCTAACTAATTGAGCTATTCACTTTCTTACGTGAAATGAACCAGCTCTACGGTAAACACGATTTTCATTATGATCGTGCTACCAATTCGTCCTTTTCGATAGGCAATTTTATTGTGTGTTTCAGATGTAAAGCAACACGGGCAATAGCCAATGGTGTGCGATATTCCGCGCGGTGTTGCCGGATCATGGACTCCCCTTTCCCTTCTCGCTCTTCCTCCAGTTGAGATGACACATACATTAGCAGCATTATTCGCAATGTAAATATACTATTCCAGCAAACTCAAGAATTTTGACTGTGCATCCTAGAAGTATATATAGCAATTAAATTACTTACCTATTAACTTTTGCAGTGGATATGCTAAACACTCGTCTTCAACACTACTTTCACTATCGTCTATGTCAGTTAATATTTCGTCATTGTCTGAATCTGAGTCTTATAAATTTATTATCATGGGCTAAAATATACATATACATATATATATATATATATATATATATATATATATATATATATATATATATATATATAATACATAAACACAAAAAATAATTCTTCGAGCCTGATTGATTTCGTAGCACTTTATTTTTATTTGTATTTTATTTTATTTATTTATTTTTTTTTAAAGAAAGCTCCGCACTTGTACTCGGTTTGCTTAAAGACATTGTCAACTATAATTTTGGAGAAGAAACAAACTACCACGAAAGAAAGTAACCCAGACACTGATGAATTCTGTTTGTGCTAGAAGAGAAGTTACGTTCCTACACAACTCGCCCTTTGTTTCCTTCTCGGTTTTCATAACAAATAACATTCTTGAGCATGGCCTAGGTCACACAAAAACAATCCGTCTGATTCCTAAAGAGGCCCACTCACGGTCCATGGTTTGCGCAAACAAGGCTGTTTGTGCAAACAGTTTGACCGTGTGTGGCGATGTATGAACTGTTTGCGCAAACGTTTGTGCAAACATTTTCCACATCGAACTCGTTCGAAAATTGTTTACACGAACATGATGTTTGCGCAAACACGTGGACCGTGTATGGGCATGTTTGTGCAAACACGAGCTTTATTTCCGAGTAGAAAGCCTAGTGTACAGACGCTTATTTCTTGCGCTATGGCGTCAATGAATAGGAATCAAGAATTTTGGCGAGAATTTATTGACCTTTATCGAAATTTACCTGAACTGTGGAAGGTAAAGAGTGAAGATTATAAAAACAGGAATTTGAAAAATGCGGCATATGAGAAGTTATTGCAGATTTCAGATAAGAAACGACATGGCCTTGTGTTGGCTTCACACGGCGTCCAATTGGCATTGAGCGGTGTTGACAGTTCACGACAAGCAGTTATGCACGCTGTCTTCTCGCGCTACTGCGAATCTTGACAATATCAGAGGCGCTACTTAGAAATATTGTATTAGCACATTAACTGCTCACTTTACCAAGTAGAGAAAAGAATTACGAACAAATACGTGAAAACTACATCTTTCTATATCAACTGGTTGTCATGATAGACGCTTTGAAAGGTTTCCATATAAAACAATTAGTAAAACGAGCGTTGAGTTCCGCGTCTAATTTCCAGTGGATTTTGTTTCGATTTTCAAATAGAACTCACAACTTTTATTACAGGATAATCAGCGGTGTAGCCAGCAAGTTGTTCTAGGAGAAGATTACTTTCAGGGGGAGGCAAGCTTTTCACATATTAAAAGCAGAACAAATTACCTCTTTCACAACATGAAAGGATTTTAACTTACCATACATACATACATACTATGCGCATATTATATTTTCACAATGCTTCCTTATCAAAAGACGGATCGTGACAGTACTGAAGTTAAAAACCGGAGTATAAAAGATGAATCAATAAGCTATTAATAAGAAAATAAATGCTGTTTATAGCAGTCTGTTTATCTGACTGTGTTTATGTAGGTTAAAATTCTAAAGAGGAAAAAAAAAACGAAAAAATATTAACTCCGATATTATTATGCAATAATATAGTAGTGAGTTCACAGTGCACCCAGTTAGGGAAATGAGAATATAAAGCATATGATTAATTTTAGTTGATTCAATTAGGTATAGAAACGACAGAGCCCCCTTTTCCCCCGTGGCTACATACCTTTGCAATCTTTGCCATCATCGTAAGAATAAACCACGGGAAGTTTGTAATTTGTTTTGAAATTTACTTCCAGATAGACCCTTTGTTATTCGACAGAAGGAACGCAGTATGTTTTGTTCCTTTTTTTTCTTTCACGTTCCACTCACTGCCTTTGCGACTTTTAACACCCTCTTTTCTCCTCTATAAGGGAATCAAAAGCATCAGGCGTCTGAATGGTGTCATAAATTATCGTAACCCAAAACAAACTCGAGCATATCGAGTTGCTTAGGAATCATAAGCAAACCGAGTACAGCAGAAGTTTTATTTTCTGTCTTCCTTTTTTTTTCTTTTTCTTTCAAGTGCTACGAAGTCAAGCTCGAAGAATTGTTTTTTGTGTTTACAGTTTTTGGAACCCATAAAAATAAATTTACAAGACTCAGATTCAGACAAAGACGAAATATTAACTGACATAGATGATAGTGAAAGTAGTGTTCAAGACAAGTGTTTAGCATTTTCACTGGAAAAGTTAACATGTAAGTAATTTAGTTGCTATATATACTTCTAGGATGCATAGTCAAAATTCTTGAGTTTGCTGGAATAGTACATTTACATTGTGAATAATGTTGCCAATGTATGTATCATAATCAACCACTCTTTCATCCACACCCTCTTCTTTCTTTTTGGTTTCGCGGGTGTTTCCGCTTCCAAAGCACAAGCAATTACTATCGCTAAACAAGCTGCTTCAGTGGACATGCTTACGCGATTAAACCCAAAATTGAACTGAAGTTTGTGCAAACAGTTGTATCGTGTGTGGCCGAGTGTTTGCGCAAACACGATGTTTGCACAAACATGATGTTTGCACAAACCATGGACCGTGTGTGGGCCTCTTTAAGCAAGTCCATATGATCGAGTTTGTTTTGGGTTACGATAATTTACGACACCATTCAGACGCCTGGTGCTTTTGAATCCCTGCTGGAGGAGGAAAGAGGGAATAAGTGGTCGCATATATATGTAAGGTAGTGAAACGTGAAGGAAAAAAAAACATACTGCGTTTTTTCTGTCGAATAAGGAAGAATTTATCCCGAAGTAAATTTCAAAACAATATTACGAACTTCCCATACTTTGTTCTTACGATGTTAGGCATATATATATATATATATATATATATATATATATATATATATATATATATATATATATATATAAATGCATCAGATTCCAAAGGCGTGTAGCCACGGGGGAAAAGGGAGCCCTGTCTTTCCAAACTATTTCCAACTCCAAAATGAGGTTCGTGGTATGTGTTTAATAAACTTATTTAATAGTTAATGCAAATGAGGGACGTTTATAATAAAATATGAAAACTTAAAAAAAATCAAACATCATCAATACGGTTTCTGTACCTAATTAAAACAACTAAAATTAACCATATGCTTTATATTCTCATTTCCCTAACTGGGAGCACACCGTATGAACTCTCTATTAGATTATTGCATAATAATATCTGAGTTGATATTTTTTCGAGTTTTTTTCTTTACTATTTTAACCCATATATTAAAATAAATACAAAGTCAGATAAACAGACTGCTATAAACAGCATTTGTTTTCTTATGAGTAGCTTATTGATTCATCTACAATACGGTTTTCAACTCAATACTGTCAAGATCCGTCTTTTCATAAGGTAGCATCGTGAAAATATAACATGTGTATAGTATGTATGGTGAGTTAAAATGCTTTCATATTCTGAAAGAGATCATTTGTTCTCTTTTAAATGTGTGAAAAGCTTTCCTCCCCGTGAAAGTAATGTTCCCCTAGAACAACCTGCTGGTTACACCCATGATTATTCTGTAATAAAAGTTTAGTTCTATTTCCAAATTGAACAAAAACCCACTGGAAATTAGACGCGAGACTCATCGCTCGTTTTACTAATTGTTTTATATGGAAACCTTTAAAAGCGTGTATCATAACAACCAGTTGACATAAAAAGATGTACTTTTCACGTATGTGTTCGTAATTCTTTTCTCTACTTCGTAAAGTGAGCACTTGATGTGCTAATACAATATTACTAATAAGCGCCTCTGGTATTGTCAAGATTCGCAGTAGCGCGAGAAGTCAGCGTGCAGGACTGCTTGTCGCGAATTGTCAACACCGCTCAAAGCCAATTGGACGCCGCGTGAAGCCAACTCAAGGCCATGCCGCTTATCATTTGAAATCTGCTATAACTGTTATCTCTATCTGTACTAAATTCTTACATAGATTCACATATTTTGAGTTCGCAGATAATGCACGTAATAAGACATACTAGAAATGTTTTGTTAAAATTTTCGTATGTAGATTTAATCCACATTCCTCTCAATGACATAGATGTCGCTGCATCGTGTTGAACTAAAGAATTCCCTCGCGTTCTTGAAAATTTCACACTTTAGCAGAGTTGGTACTTTTTGTAATTTCGGACGATTTAATGTTTTTTGCTTCTAATTTATTTATTTTAAGCTAAAATCTAACATAAATGTTAAAAATGGTTTGTTATTAACCTTTCCTGCTAGGGAAACCTTCCGAAATTTCGAACAAATAAAGAAAACGGAGATATTTTGAAAAAAAACTTCAGAATAAAGAGACGCGTCATTCATTTTGCTCATAGTGGTACCTGTGACCAAATTTTGGTGACTGTTAATCAACTCGTCATCACCAGGCCGCACACAGACAGACAAACACACAAACAAACTGTTTCTTTTATTTATATTAGACTACTTTTTCCAAACAAATTGTTACTAAGTTAGCTCCAGGGGTCAAGAGTAACCTCTCCCTCTACATCATGAAGTGAAAAATCTTGAGATGAGTGCGTATAATTGTTTGAATTTAGATAACTATCGCCGATTATTTGAAAGTGAATAGAGGGGAATTATGAAATAAAGTAAATAGACGCACGTCATTATTTTTGTAAAATTACATGGCGAGCAGATTTTATATGGTCCCAAACGGTTATCGTCGAATATGTACAGTTAAAGGAGCACTCTGATTAGCCAAATTCAAAAGACCTCAACGATTTATCCCTCTACAAGCGACGTTTGCTTATCTCCTCGGTGGCCAAATGGGGGTAAACCCCAAATGAACGAATTTGCTCACTCCCTGTCGCTTGTACTGTTTCTACAAAAGAGGGCATTGATGAATTCAAAACACACTCAATTCTTTGGTTTTACATCTGCTTAGTGTTTCTAAGTCGTGTAGTGATAGCGGTGTCGAGCAGACCTGCGGAATGCGCTGTTGCTTGTTTATACGGCATACATTCACTCTTCAAGTTATACTTCTTCTTATCGTCTAAATGGTAGTGAAGCGAGTTAATACATTGCGCGTAAACTTTAATAATGTGCCTAATTGTTCCTTTACTTATAGAATACATGAATTTATATTTGACAATTTCAAGCTAAGCAATGACCAATTAGTTGAGGACTGAATTAGCAATTACCGACGTTGTGTGTTTGTTAAGTTAAAATTCCAGCTCTTGTGTGAGCAGTTAATTAGAGATAATAGTACTGCATTACGATATACTGATGAAAATGCAGTGTATGATATGAGTGTGGAAGTTGCAGATAAGCCCATTACTTTAGTTAAATTGTCTTTAGTACAAAGTGAATTAGAAGGTGAAGAAATACTAAAACTTTTGACACAATTTCGTAGCGTCAAAAATATCAAGGATGAATTTTATGATAACAGTCATCGATACCGAGTGCGTACTGGACTGAAATTGGTGTACATACAGTTAGATAAGGCAATTCCATCGTATATTCAAATCCTAGGCCAACGATACTTAGTCTCATATTTTGGTCAGACACGTAACAGTTTCGCTTGTAATAGCCCTAATCATCGCTATGATCACTGCGATAGACGTAATGTAAACTTTAAACCTACAGTGCAACCTTCCACCGAAGTTAATCTTGTGCAGCCACTTAACTCTGTCACGAGTGGACAACCCGTTGTTTCAGTACCTTCGTGTTTTAGTGACAAGGATTTTCACCCATTGCCTAGTGCCAGTCATACCATCGTGTTACCTTGAGCGGAGATAGTGACTGGTGACACTTCCACCCTTCCATCTGTAGCTTCTGCTTCTTCTGAATGTGGATCTAATTCAGTCGGGTATATCGTACCAGAAACTTTGGCACGTCATGGGTTAGACACTTACAGATGTGGTAAGTACTTGGTTTTTAGCCTCCAAACATCTCTGTCGACCCAATCCTGCAATCACTATTATAATACAAAAAGTGCCTCAACCAACGATGGTTGAACATTTCAGACTATTTCCCTTTTAAATGTTGATGTTAGAATGATTATTCGTTGTTTCACTTCTAGGTTAGCAGTAGGGTGGCGGCACCTGACCCCCGGTAGCTGAAAAATCGCCCTTTTTTCCAGGGTCTCCTGAGAGCAAGGACTCAATTTTCCAGTGTCTCACGATACGTTATGACCCACGCACGTCCGTCCATGGTCTTTTACGACCTCCATTTTAGGGGTGTATTCATTCCCTTTTATGAGCACTTTTTAAGGGTGAACTCGTTCCTTTTCATGAACATATTTTCCACCCCTAATTGAACATACCAGATAACACATAAGATTACGAACATATAGAAGAGCAGATAACACATAAGACTCGTTCCCTTTCAACCCCTATTTTAACATAGCAGGTAACACATAAGACTACGAACAGATAGCAGAGCAGATAACACATAAGTCTCGTTCCCTTTTATGATCACTTTTTCAACCCCTATTTGAACATAGCAGATAACACATAAGATTACGAACACACAGCAGAGCTAATACAAGAGTATGGCTTATTTTCCAACCCTTATTTTAACATAACAGATAATACATAAGATTTGTTCTCTTTTATCACCACTTTTTTCACCCCCATTTGAACATAGCAAATAATACATAAGATTCATTCCCTTTTAAGGGGTGTACTCGTTCTGTTAGAACCTTCCCTTTTTTCAGGGGTAGCTACCCCCAACAATCCTCCTTTCTCATCCCGGGCTTGGGACCGGCCATGGCGGTGTTAAAAGGTTAGGCTATTCATTTTGTACACATTTTAGCAGAGTTTAAAAAAATAACGACGGCTGGTTATTCACACACACACATATAATCTCATGCCAACCACCATCACACATCTGGTTTACGGAGAACTTAATCTCGCGCCAGTGACCATCATACATACACGGTTTACGGAGAACTTAATCTCGCGCCAGTGACCATCACACTTACATGGTTTACGGAGAACTTAATCTCGCGCCAGTGACCATCACCCATATTATACTCTCATAAATGAATAAAGCATAATATCATTAGCATCAATAGTGGTAAGTGAGAATTTGTTTAAGAAATTGCGTAGTGAATAACCAGACGCACGGCATGCTAGATATAAAAGACAATAATGTCCACAAAATTGAGATAAATCACCTTGAATTCGTCTATTATTCCATGTATAATACAGACAGTTTCGTTTTAAAAACCTTATATGCTGATGTATATAAGGTGGTATACCATAGCTATCGAAATACTCCCCCACACGCATATTAGTTATATAAACAGCAACCCAATGTTCACCAGACTTATCACTAGAATGTGTATTTATAATTATGGCTGCTGGAAAAGCATGAATAAACAGCGGTAGCTCATCTGCAGCATATACTCCAATAAAATGATTTTTTGGCAGATTTTGTTGTAGCGCCTCATAAAGTTCAAGTGTATTTAACATTTTTTAAAAAATAAATTAATATATATTTTTCTCTGGAAATCAATTTCTAATTCTGAAGAGAATTCACCGTAAATAATCGCTGTTACAGGAGATGGCAATGCTTCTTTAAAATGAACCTCTAAACGTACACTTCCTTGCCGTTGTGGACTAGTATGAAATGCAGCACTAGCACTAGAATCGGGAGTTAAATCAAACACCAGTTGAGTATAACCATTAGGATATTCAGCACGTGAAATATCATTACCTCGATTAGAATAATAAATACCTGAACCTGTAAATAACGTAGAATATGCTTGTACATATAGATTAATATAAAAATCCGGTTGTAATGGTTTGGATGGCACAAGCGTTCCATCAACTTACAGTGTAAAAAACGTCATACTAAAATGTTGAAAATTGAATGGATTTGTTTGATAAGTACCATTGAAAGCAGTATTAGTAACAAAACCAATAATAATACGTTTAGGCACTATGCCTGAAAACAGATCGGGAAGTGTACTATCCATAATTCCTTGTGGCAGAGTTTCTGTCTTCACCTGCACTCTTGTTATAGGATATTTTATTCTAAATTTAGGATTTTGTAATACTTTATTTTGTGCTATTTTAATGGCTGGTGATACATCAACCTTTTTCACAAGCAATGTTGCATCTGTAATTACAACTTTTCCATCAGCATCTGTGTCACCCATTAGACAAAATGCAGGTTTAGCTGTAATTAGTATAATACGCAGTTGTACACCATTCAGTAAAAATTTCTCCTGATTAAATATATCAGCATGAATATAACCCAATAATTCAAATGACTGACTTAAAGCAGTGAGAAGAAAACGTTGTTTAAATCCTACATTACTATCGGCCACACTGTCCATATGCCCTGCAGTATCTTTAAACCACATTGATGTTTGAAGGTGCGTTGATTTAGCTTCAGCATCATAATTTAGTAGTTTTTCAATATACGATCGATATGGATATGTATGTGAAGAGTAGGAAATAAGTTGATTATTTAAATATAATTGCACTTCACTGAACATTGCATTGAGAAAATCATTTACAGGCCCGATTTTCTTATCGGCAGAAGTTAAATTAGAACCATCTGATTTAGTAATTTTACCTTTAATATAAAACATTGTGTGCGGTAAGTCTATATAGTCATCCCCATGACCGGGGACAACAAATTCTATTGGTGCATTACCAGTTATCGAAGCCACAGGCTTATATGGAACTATTTTATTACCTATAATACTGGTTTGAGTGGGTAAACCAGCAAATAAATCTAATTCTGATTTCATACACTCACACTGCATTTTTTCTTACTATTAATATTCACACATGGTAAAATTTACAATACCGTATTACGTTTTCGAAAATGTAATTTTACACATGTTGGAAAGGAAGTGGATTACCTGTACTATCTCTTAAATTAATAATAATTTGATCAAATTGTTTACGTTGCACGGGGACATAGTGAGGATTGTCAAAAATATGTACATTATTAATACCATACTCTGTAATATTTGTATTTATAATACGTAACAATGGAGCTATAGTATCGCCTACCATTTGTGGTTCTACAATATCACTGTAAATATACATAAGCGTAGGTAGCGATTTTTGTAAATCAGGTGGATAATGAGCATGATGTACAACTGCAATATGTTCCTGTTGTATATGATCAAAACCTAGTATTCTGGCTAGTTCAGGAGATAGACGTATTTCTATATGCTTCTCTTGATCTTTTATTACTCTACTGACTTCAATTCGTTTTACTGATGCTTTGACTTTTTATTGTAAATTTAATATATCACTTTTATGATTAATTTGAGATAGAATATCATCAACATTATAATAGTGCCCTGGTAAGATTTTAGTTATGTTCCAGCTTTTTGTATTCATGAGACGGTAATAAATATTATTAGTATATTTGGAAACATTCTGAAATGAATTTGTATAATGTACTTCAACAACTGCTGCCTCCCACTTACCTTTCTCTAGCACCAATGGATGATATAATTTGGTAGTATAACATGACAAAGTATTTTGTGGAAAATACTCCATAGAACTGTTACTTGGTAATGTAAGATAAAAGCTAGTAGTACTCTGTTCCATATTAATCAAAAATATCACTCTCCCTCTTCCTTTTCTTTTTACCACCAGTCTGTGCAAAATGAACTTTTCTTCGTTTTCTTCTCTTGCCTGATCCTACTAATACTTGATTTATTTTATTTTGAGCTTTAGTTTTTAAATTATTTTTAGCTTCTTGCCAACGTGATGTTAAAGCTTCGTCAATAGGTCTATTATCACCTAATACATCTCCAGCTACATTAATTCCTGTACGTAACAATTCTTTACCAACAGTTTTTGCGCCTTGTTTAATTAATGGAAATACACTTCGAAATAAACCTCCTAAAAACTTCCAATACCATAGCCTTCTTGATATGGCGCACCCCTATACACGTTATAACCACTTCCTGCTTGATGCGTATAGTATCTAAAGTATGGATCATTCATTATTATTTTTTTCCTATATTCACAAATATAACATTAATTTAAAATATTGTATTGTGGCTAAATGTTCTTTAAATGCGACACAGGAATTCATGAATTAAAGGAAGGGGGTACCCCCGCCAACGAACAAGTACACGTTTACCTTTAGCTTCTAAAATTTCGTCTATTTCATAAACATTAGGCAGAGGCACTCCTTGTAATTCCTCTTCGTAAAATGTACCATCAATTACTTCACCATTTAAGTCCTCCAGCACATAAATCAATTTCTTTTAATAATTTATCACCTGTTTTATATTAAATATTTCTACAGTCCACTTTTCTTTGTACCCTTTTTCAAAATGCCGTTTTGCTTTAGTAATGCGTACAGTATCACCTTTTTTATATTTTGCAATGTTAGTATGAGGCATCGGTTTTATTAATTTATTCCAAACTTGTTGAAAAGTGTCTTGGTTCACACTGGCAGGTGGTAATTGATGAGCTCTATGTGGTCTAGAATTATATGCCTGAACAAGTTTCGATAGCACATCTATGTACCGGTAAGTCTTCTTTGCTGTAAAATATTTCCACATTCGTTCCTTAAGAGTACGATTAAAACGTTCCACTACACTTGTCTTAATATCGGGGTTTTGTGTTGTGAAGAATTTAATATTTTGCTTATTTAAGTATAACTGAATGGTTTATTAACAAACTCTGTACCTTTATCTGTTTGTAGACGTAAGGGTCTGCGACGAGTAGATGCAAATATTTGCTTAAATGCTTTTATAATGTTTTCACCAGTTTTTGTACGTACAAGCACAGTCCATGCATAACGACTAAACAAATCAATCACTGTTAAAATATACCTATTACCATCATTATACTTTTGCAGACTTTGCATATCGTTTAAATCAGCTTGCCACTGATCGTCAATATTGAACACTAAATAGGGATTACGTGGAAACTTTTTGCGTACTGGTTTATGCAGTGTATAAGTCGGCTGTTCTCTTACCCACTGTTGCACCTTGCGTAAAGGAATTGATTTCTTCACAGCTCTCCATAATGACGTAGCAGTTGAAAACGAGGCAGGGTGTGAAGGGTTATAATAAATATCGGCCAGCTTCTTCATATTTTATAATCACGTCATCTGTTGACAACTTTGCGTTTACGTGGTGGCTCCTCCTCCTCTTCCTCCTCTTCTTCTTCCTGTTTTGGATCAGCAGCAGCGGCAGATGATGATGTCAGCTTACGAATATATTCTATACGCTGTGGGTTACCTATATACTCTAAAGGTAAATTGGATTTTGATATCAGTACCGCAAAGGGTTCCCAACCTGTAGGGGGAATATTTTTCTTGCGACACCTGAAAAAATCTGCTATTACATCTACTATATTAGCACCAGGAATTAATTTATTATAAATATTAACATTACCATTGTCATCCCAATGAATGTTGGAATTTTGTTTTAATTTACGTAATAAAGGTCTTGCTTTCCTCAGACAATTTTCGGGGAGAGTAGATAGTATTTCATCGGCCTCCGCCTCCTCGTCCACCTCCTCCTTCTTAGTACCAACACTAGTTGATGTTGTTGCAGGAGGTTTTTGCACAATGTGTAAATATTTTTGTAACACCTCTTTATAGCGTATCCATTTTTCTTCAACACTCATATTTTTATTATTTAAAATATTTTTCATCTCATCATCTAAATTAGATATAGTTTGATATTGGTGCAATTTTTCTGGTGTAATTAAAACAAGCTTTTGTGCATGCTGCATACTTATTTAATTAAACTAGATAGTGTACCTCCTATAATAGGTGCAAGCAAAGCAGTAAGAAACCCACCTTTTTGTACAATTATTCGTTTTTTCTTTTGTTTTAATGACGGACCTATTTTCACTAAATACCTCAATTCCTTTCTATATCTTTTTAATCTATTTTTCTCTTTTTTATTTAACGGAGCATTTTCTTGTAATACGTTATAGGAGCATTCACAAATAGAGCGAATTAATTCGGGATCAGCATTTTGTAAAATTGCTTGGCGTACTTTAGGTTTTGCCTTTGCTAAAAGTTTTAGTAAATGTGCACTCTCTTTGCTAATCATTTTTTTGTACCTATTGTACTAAAATTGAGTATTAAAATATAAAAGTTATTGAGATTATTTTTTTAGTGGTACATAAACATAATTGTAAGAATCTGAGGGTAAAATGTTTGTTCGAACACGATGTTCGTCGGGAGTGCCCTGTTTTAAATCAAAAACCAAATAACTATGAGGATCTCGTGTTGCGTCCTGATAGGCCTCCTGCACAAATTTTGTTACCAGGATATAATTGGCGTGCGAGATAATTAATTTGAGCCTGGTCTCTGGGGTTTTAAAAACATATTATATAATGGCAATTTAATGGTATGTCTCGCATACCTTTAGCTTGATAAAACATATTTTGTGTTATAAAAATAACACTTAAATTTCGGTGGTGACTACCTTTAGTAAAAAAGTCAACAATTCGTGTATCACATTCTCGCATTAAATCATCAATAATTACAAGATGTGGGCCAGCTTGTGTTTACAAATCATCTATTTTGGGGAGCCCTTCTTTAAATGTACAACCTGAGGATAGAGTTTCATACAGAGGTTGCCACTCACCATAACACCATACTATATTCTTCCATTTTTCGGCATAATGTTTTAAAAACTCTTTTACAAAATATGATTTACCACACCCAGTGGGGCCTGCAATAATGCAAGTGAAAGGATGGCGAAACTCCATTTTTTCTCTCTATTTTATATTTCTTCAAAAATAAAATATTTATCAATCACCCAATAACATAGAAACTAATTCTAGCTCAATACGATTTGCTGTGACAGTATCTTCAACAAAAGTAAGTTTAGAAAATTTACCCTTCACAACACATTCATATAGATATTTACTTATTAGAGGAGCAAGTGTAGAACAGGAAGAAATTGCTTCATCAATACATGGGAAATAGTAACATATTTTTTCCATGTAGAAAAATCTATTTCGACTCTACTATTATCATCATTTGCACAAATATATATTAAATTAACATCGTCATTATTAGCGTTAAGTATTACTTTCGTTTTCTCACTTAGTGCGTATTCAGTTGCATTCTCACCTTCTCTAAAATAATCATTTATATACATGGAATATGATAAAAACCTGGACCATTCATTAATTGATAACACAATACATTCATTAACAATGCGTAATTTTACAAACGCATAAAATTTATAATCACTACTATATTTCAAATATACACAAAGATCTGTGGAATTATCGATGAAGTAGAAAGAACTTAAAAGTTGTTTTTTATCCATAATGTATAATTATCTATTTACACAACTTATTCTTTTTTACAATAGTCTATTTCTCTTAAAACCATAAGGCACTGTATCATAACTTCCTTCAACTCTTTTGCGTTTTGTATGTACCAAATGATAGGTTTTCGTTTCCACCTTGCTGATAATTTTGATGTCTTTTGTGCGAGCAATTTTGCAAGGGTTTGACAGTTACAGGAGGGGCATCATTAAGAACCATATTTTTAATTTGTTCGAAATTAACAATTTTCATTGTTTCACTATTTAGAGTAATTCCTCATACCTTACAACATGTTTTTGTAGTACCTCCACTGAAGACCTCGTAAGCATAATTTTTTGTCCCGCCACTGCAAAATTCTCTAATATATGCATCGGGACCTACATTATCTATTTCATTTTTTAACTCGCCAAAATAATCACCAAGAGGTAATTTTACACCTCCAGCTCTTACTATATAAATAAGACTATCGGTATCCATGTATATCACATCTTTATCTACCTTCTCTAAATAACTGTATAATTCTAATCGACCATGCATGCCGCAATAATTACATTAGTATTTTTCAATGGAACAATTGCGTCATCCAATATCTGGTAATTTAATAATAACGCATTCTCATCGATTGGAATTACCTGGGTTACCTCAGCATTACTGTCTGTTAATTTATCATAAAATATGGCAGGTTCTCGAATAATTTCAGTGTGACTCATGTTCTCATTTTGAGCAAACTTGCCCCATAAACAATTTAATGCCAATTTACATATACTTTTTCTTGCTTTGTTTTTCTTTCCAATTTAATAATGTGTAGCTGTACTCCCTCTCTTTCATAATAATCCTTAATATATTTATTTTTGTGTTCTTCGCTTTTACACCATTTAGGCCAACCATGAGCCTCTGTTTTCAATTTCATAAACATATTTATATATTCTGTAAAATGCCACCTTCTTTTTTAACAGGATCATATTGCACTACTTTATATTCCCATACCTCATGCATTTCTAATATTTTATAACATTTCTCTTGGGCTTTACGTACTTCGTCCACCACCCACGTCCAAGTGAGGGCCCTCTCATCAGTATGCTCACATTCCTCTGTATTTAAAGTGTCCGCGCATCTGCGACACAGAGGGAACAAAAGTTTATGTTTGCTGCGATATGGTAAAACGGAATGATACAAATCCCGGGGAGGAAGTACTGTACATTTCACGATACCCTCAAATTTATCTATTAGTGGACATTCAGCACCCACATAGATTTTTGGGTGCCATATGGGATATTTTTTCACCTTGCAGCAGTAGGGGTATAGTGAAATGACGTCTACGTAGTGCACCTCCTCCCCGGGGGCAGTCTTATAATAATATTTAACAGCGGAACACCGCCCCCCATATAGAGCATCTCTAGGTTTAATAGGATCTTTTCTACACAGGGGGTGATGTGCCACCAATTCTGCAATTTGGGGATTTTTACGCAGTTCATTCTTCCATTCACCCCCCCACATTTCATGTACTACGTAGCCCAAGTTTTTTAAATGATTAATTTTTCTAATGGTGTTTTCATAGCGTATTTCAAGAGCTGTTTTAAAACATTTAATACATCCGTGATAAAAACAACCTTCATATTCCCATACATGGATCTGATCATCTATACGTGCATAACCATCTACTTTAAATACACCCATTAGAACCATTTCCTTTCCATTTGCTGCGTGCTTGATTGTAATACCTAGTCTTTCTTGTTCGTAAACCAACTATTGAATCGCTTCGATGGACTGTTGATCTGACCAACGATAACCATTATGAGCAATAATACCTATAGTCTGTTCTTTGAGAAATTTGCGTCGCAATACCAGATTACAAGCCGAGGCTATACTAATTGCTTCGACTAGTGGATTAACATCAGTTATTTGTTGGAATTCTACTACGAATTTAACACATGCCTTCCGTAGAAGGGCAACATCCATGCGACAATAACGAATTAATTCTTCTTTAAAACTAAATGTTTGATTTGAGGATTTTTCATACCATTCTATAAACTGTTTTTGTTCTTTTTCCTTCATATACTGAAAACCATAGAATTTACTGTCGGGCATAGTCCCTTCATAACCTTGATTATCTTTCGTATTAAAATAGTGCGGGAAATAACCTTTTGTTTCTTCTATGTCAAATGCATCAAATAATTTTGATAGAGCCATCGGAAAGAAGTTAATACTTTCGATAAATTTTAAATATTTACAATCAATACTCATTATTTTACACCCCTTCATTACGACGCTTGGAGTCCATCGTCTTGCTGATATCATTCCACGTAGAATAAAATGTGCATCATATCCTTTTGCATTATGTACAATACATATAACTTTATTAATATTGGATGGTTTACTACATAAATACTCCAGAAAATCAGTAACACACTCTTCACCATAGAAAATTTTTCCTTTCTGCTGCAAATAGTACATGAATTACCCTCGCTATTCTTAAAACAATGATAACATATTTGCTGTGTGATTAGCAAATTAGGCACATCTTCACGGAATATTTCATCTTGCCTACACTCAATGTCATAGAATATCATCATCCATTTTCCTACGTTTGAATATTTTCGTGATTGCATATAACATAAATGACGGGGGGCATCATATTGTCACAGTTTATACAGAATGTTTCCCCACACTGGTGAGGATTTCTATTTTTCTTGATAACATACGCTTTAAGGCATATTTTACATACTTTTAACTGTGAGCACAAACCTGATTTTATATGATACGCCATACATTCGTTACCGTAAAAACATCTGTTACAATTATTACAATTTAATACTTCATCTGTCTTCTTACATGGAGGATTTTTTCGACATTTAGGGCATAATGCCTTACAGTGCCCTATATGCCTTTCTCTATGATCGTATTTTTTATGGCATGTTTCGCAAAAGTATGAACAGCTAAATGCAGCACATAAATTGGTAATAACGTTATAATGATTATTTATCAGGAGTAAATTAATTTTCTTCTCACCACCGATGGCCTCGAAAACTGTTTTCTCCCCCATCAAGTCGTCGTACACTGTAATAGTATAATCAGTTAAATATGTTTGAATTAGTTTTAATTCAGGTATGCCACCACCATGCATCAAATTAACGCCAGAACTCTTACACAATAATTTAGCTTCTAAAGACATAAAGTTCTTTTTTTGATTATAATAAGGCTTACATGCATTTTTATTCCCTTTGTTATCAATGAGCCCTTTAGCAACAACAAGGGCGTGAGCAAGGCAACTACTATCTTTATTTTTAATAACGACTAAACCATTGCATTTTTTCATATATTCTTCATCAGAGGTAAAATTTTGACTTTTCCTCCCTTCCCCTATAGGTAAAGCCACATGATGAAAATCAATAACAAACCGATCTTGTTGCACAATTTTTGCATTAGATTGTATGACTCGATTCAGAGCCTCCCAGAGGAAGTCTTCACCGACATTCGCTGCTTCTCGAAATGAAAACCAAAACGATCTATCTGGATTATTCTGATTCCATAATGTCTACCCTACCTGATGGTGGGAATCTACATCTACCATCAACATATTCAATAGTTGAGCAATTCCACTTCGCAACCAGGTAATTGGGTTTTCCCCTTCAGGGGTTCTCGCAAGTTGTGCAGTTATCATTGTACCATTCATTCGGAATTTTTTGTACTTTCTAGTTATTTTGTTAATAATTGTAATTTTACTAGAACTTTCCATTTTTTAAGCACTATTATCGCTTCGAGCACTATAGCATTCTATCAACTAACAATTATTATTAGTAGTAAATGAAGTAGTTTTTTTACAAAAACTATATCTCACGTATTTCCGCTATTTGATGCTTTTACTGTAATTGGCGCTGTTCCCACTATAGAACACCAAGAAGTGTTTTTCCAATAACGTTTCTTCCTAACGTTTTTAGTGATATTTTCTAAACCTGAAAATAGAGAAAAAGCAAATTATTACATTTCTTATATTGCAAAATCATCCAAAAAATCGCATATTAGCCGTATCCCACATAAACTATTATTTTGGGAAAAGATATAATATTCATAATTAGCATGATCGAAAACATCGTATATTTCATCAACCAACCAACCATAAGGCAAGTTATGAGGAACACTTAAAAATCACCACCCGAAATTTTGACAAAGTCAAAAAATACTTAATTTTTTAAAAATCATTATTTCACTTATTTTTGACCGCAACGAGCTCTAGTTTTCATGAACGTATTCACCACAACGTATATTTCAAAAAATAATCAGTCTTAGGTGAGGTTATAAGGAACACTTAAAAATCACCACCGAAAATTTTGACAAAGTTCAAAAATACTTAATTTTTTAAAAATCGATATTTTGGTTATTTTTGTCCGCTGTGACCTCTGGTTTTCATGAACGTATTTAACACAACGTATGTTTCACAAAATAATCATTCTTGGGTGAGGTTATGAGGAACACTTACAAATCACCATCGAAAATTTTGACAAAGTTCAAAAATACTTAAATTTTTAAAAATCATTGTTTCACTTATTTTTGACCACAACGAGCTCTGGTTTTCATGAACGTATTCACCACAACATATATTTCATAAAATAATCAGTTTTGGGTAAGGTTATGTGGAACACTTAAAAATCACCACCCGAAATTTTGATTTAAAAATACTTACCCTTAATTCACACTTAAAATTCACTTCAATGTTCTCTCACTCTGCACACGATGTTGTCTTTTTGCAATCCAACGAATAACTGACTGAGAATTGCTTCGTACTTCAGCCCTTATATAGTTGTTCTGCTTTCCTCTGATTGGCTAAAATAAAACTCTTTTTCATTGGAGCAAAATCTGCAAGTCAAGTATCTCATTGGCTAAAATAAAATTATTTACTATTGGCTCCAAACAAAAACGGCTAAGATATGTGCTAAATATTTTCTAAGTCCATTTGAGTGTCCAAAAATCCTAAAATGGCCCATAACTCGAAAACGGTCAAAAATATCAAAAAAATAATAAAAAATCTCCCCGTACATTAGCCCTTGCCGTTTTTACACATGAAGAACACATGGAACCATGTTTCAATCTTGTACGGCAAGGGTGGGCCAAGTTGCCAAAAAAAAACTTCGGATCGTCATATCTCGAAAGCGGTAAGAGATAGAGCAAACATAACATATTGAAGCACTCTTTCTCGACTTTCAGAGCTTCATTGCAAGAAATACTCCAAACAAAACGTCTAAGTTCATTTTGAGTGTTCAAAATTCATAAAATGGCCCATATCTCGAAAACGGTCAAAATATCAAAAAAATAATCAAAAAAATCTCCCCTTTATAATACCCCTTGTCGTTTTTACACATGAAGAACCCATGGAACCATGTTTCAATCTTGTACGATAAGGGTGGGCCAAGTTGCCAAAAAAACTTCGGATCGTCATATCTCGAAAACGGTGAGAGAGAGAAATAAAACTTTAACGGCATTCGATTTAGGATCATCAAATGTATAATCTATCCACGTTTGGTAAACATCCCCCAACTTTCAACTTTTTCGAAAATCGAAATTTTTGACTTTATACCTTCATATCTCGAGAGCGGTAAGAGATAGAGCAAACATAACCACATTTTTGACCGGTCTTTCCAGGGGAGTAAACATATACAGAGTTTCAAAAACTTTGAAACCAAATGGGTCGAAGTTAGTAAAATTTTGAAAAATTCGAATCGTTATATTTGGTAAACGGTGAGAGATAGAAATAAAATTTTAACAGCATTCGATTTAAGATCATCAAACGTATCATCTACCCGAGTTTGATAAACGTCGTGCAAGTTTCAACTTTTTCGAAATCAAAATTTTTGACTGCTTTGTTGATACAAAAGAACAAGTTTTCAATGTGTTAAATTGTCCACCACTTTCTGTTCTCATCCGAGCCCTGCTATGTTATATTAAAATAGTGGTTGAATGAATACACTCCCTTATTATCTGTTATGTTAAAATAGGGGTTGCAAAAATATGCCATACTCTTTTATTACCTCTGCTATGTATAAATAGGGGCTGAAATAGTACACCCCTCTATTATGTTGGTATTCATTGTCTGCTATGTTGAAAAAAATGCTGATAAAAGGGAATGAATCTTATGTATTATCTGCTTTGTTCAATTAGGGGTTGGAACGAGTACACCCCTGCTATGTTTCGTAGTCTCAGTGTAATTTCTGCTATGTTAAAATAGCGGTTGGAAAATATGCCATACACTTTTGTTACCTCTGCTTTGTATAAATAGGGGCTGAACGAGTACTTTTTGCTATGTTACGTAGGTGTTTGGAAAATAAGCCATTTTCTTTTATTAGCTCTGCTATGTAATCTGTGCTATGTTCGTAGTCTTTTCTTAGGGGTGGAAAAAGTGGTCATCAGAGAGAATGAATACACACCCTGTAGACCGTGGGTGTTCGATTGTAATCTTTGCTATAATGTGCTCATTGTCTGCTATTTCTGTTATGTTAAAATAGGGGATGGAACGAGTACACCCCTGCTGTTACATTGTCTTATCTGTTATCTGCCAGTTATGTGTTCGTACCCCTTTGCTATGTTACATAGGTATTCATTGTCTGCTATGTTTATAGTTAAAATAGGGGTTGGAAAAAGTGCTCATAAAAGAGAACGAGTAAACCCCCTAAAAGGTGCTCATAAAAGCGAACGAGTCTTATGTGTTATCTGCTCTGCTATGTGTTCGTAGTCTTATGTAATTTCTGCTATGTTAAAATAGGGGTTGCAAAATATGCTCATAAAAGGGAACGAGTACACCCTTAAAAAATGCTCATAAAAGGGAATGAGTTCACCCCCTAAAATGTGCTCATAAAAGGGAATGAATACACCCCTAAAATGGAGGTCGTAAACGATCATGGGTTGACGGTGCGTGGGTCATAGCGTATCGTGAGACACTGGAAAATTGAGTCCTTGCTCTCAGGAGACCCTGGAAAAAAAGGCAATTTTTCAGCTACCGGGGGTCAGGTGCCGCCACCCTACTGTTAGCTCCTTGCATGAATAAGTGCTGGGTGATTTGCAATATGCTGCTGTTAAGGGTAAGACTATGTATCAGATTGTAATGAATATTAGAGATTGTATTACAATATGTCAAGGTTGTGAGATTACCGCAACTATTGTTAATTTAGATTTTCAGAATATGTTCGATAATATTGATCATTCATATTTGTGGAAAGTTTTGAATGGGTTTGGTTTTAATGCTTGCATTATACAATGCCTTAAATTCTTCTATAAAGACGCTACGACAAAATTTAATGTTAATGGTCATCTTACCCTTCCAATCAAAGTAGTTCGTAGTATTCGCCAACGAGATCCTATAAGCTTACAATTATTTACCTTCGCTATTGCACCCATCTTCCATGATCTGAACCGCAAGATTCACGGTTTTGACGTGATTGAACACCCCTTACGTGTGTGTGGATATGCTGATGATGTCAGTGTCTTCCTGTATTCCGTTCATGACTATAACCTTTTGATGCAAAGTGTTGCTAAGTATCAACAAGTGTCTGGAGCTATATTGAATACAAAAAATCAACCGCTCTTATTATATGTAATTCTGAAGAGTTTAGTAAAATTCAGAATATTGCATTTCAGTCTAGGGTTAAAATACTAGGAATCTCGTTTATGGCTAATCTTACTGATACAGTACGGTATAATTATGGTCTTGTAATTAATAAAATCAGGCTGTTAAATTTCTTGCATAAATGTAGGTCGCAGTAGTAATCGCCCCACTTGAGGCCATTTTTCCACCTCCTGGAGCGTGGCGCCCGCCGCCGCCGCCAAAATTTTGCGCCCCGGGCCCCCGGCGCCCATTTTTGGGTTACGTGGCCAGGGGTCAATGACCTAGGGGGCGCCCGCCGCCGCCAAAATTTTGCGCCCCTGGCGCCCGGCGCCCATTTTTTGGCTTACGTGGCCCGGGGTCAATGACCTAGGGTACCTTGGCCCACTCCTAAATTTTGGCAGGCTTACATAGGACCACCCCCCTTAAATTTTGAAAATTGCCTAATCTAAAAATTGGGTGTGGTAGCCTAGGACCATAGTATGTACTTCTATTAGTATTGGGTGTCTATGTCGTTCCCTTTTATGGGTAAAAAATTGCCAAAAATTCAAATTTCGGAGGTTTTTGACCTAATTTATCCCCTTTGATGAGGTGTTAATACTATATATAGTTATATGGGCGTATACAGGGGTTAATTCCCTTTCATAATATATGGGTATATTAATGCACCCCTTGAAAAATTTGGGAAGGGTACCTTGGCCCCCCCTTAAATTTTGGAAATTGACCAATTTAAACATTGGATATTATAGTATAGGACCCTAATATGTATTATAATAAATTTGGGTGGTCCACCTCGTTCCCTTTTAGGGGTACAAAATTGCCAAAAATATAAACGTAAGCAATACGTTGTACCACGTGTTTGCTTTTTGGTCCATTTTATCCCCCTTTGATGAGGTCCTATTACCTTATATAGTTATATGGTCATGTATAGGGGTCCATTACCTATCATAAGACATGGGTATATTGGTGCACCCCGGGAGGAGTACCTTGGCCCACCCCTTAAATTTTGGAAATCGACCAATTTAAACATTTGGTATAATAGTATAAAACCCTAATATAAATTACTATAAATTTGGGTGGTCTACCTCGTTCCCTTTTAGGGGTATAAAATTGCCAAAATATAAACGTAAGCAATACGTTGTATCACGTGTTTGGTTTTTGACCTAATTTATTCCAATGGATGAGGTCCTATTACCTTATATGGTTATATGGTCATGTATAGGGGTCCATCCCCTATTATAAGACATAGGTACATTTGTGCACCCCTTGAAAATGTTTGGGAATGGTACCTTGGCCTACCCCTTAAGTTTTAGAAATTGCCAAATTTAAACATTTGGTATCATAGTACTGGACCCTAATATATATTACTATAAATTTGGGTGGTCCACCTCGTTTCCTTTTAGGGGCCATTTTGTTCCGCTTTAGGGGTGAACATGGATACAGTGGTTTACCTCGTTCCCTTTTAGGGGGCATTTTGTTCCGCTTTAGGGGTGAACATAGATACCTTGGAAGCGTCCCGAGTTTGATTCTTGGAAATGTTGAATTTAACGTCCCCGCGAAAACGGTGAGAAATGATAGGACGAAACATAAACTTACTTGACTGAGGATTGAAGCAGGGACCTCATACAGTAGAGGCAAACGCTGAGCCATCGTACTCCATTCAGTGCGAACAGTTTCGCGTATGAAAAGAAGACGAGCAGATTATGTTACATTACACATTTCAGTGCGAGCAGTTTACACTAGGTTTATGTTTCATATAGAAAGATAGAAGATCTGTGTCGTCATCTTTTTACATCGTGTGCGACTTTGACCTTGAAGAAAAACCTTGCTGACTCAGTGCTAAGCATTGGCGTATACACATAATCTTATTGTTTAGTTGGCTGTATTTAGAGATGAATCAGACATTTAAGGTTGTTGGTTCGAATCTAGTTGTGTTCGCTGTAACTCAGTGCCTGAGCGATACTTACCAAAATTTTCCAGTGTTGCCAACACTATCAGGATGAATCGATTCTTCTAGTCGGAGCAGTTTCGTGACGAAAACTGATTTTTGTTTTGTACACAAAATTTTTTTCTGAAACAAAATTTTGTTTGTACATAAAAATTTTTCTTAAACAGTTTTTGTTTTGTACACAAAAAAATTCTGAAACAGAATTTTGTTTTCGTACACAATTTTTTTTTCTGAAAACATTTTTTTTTTCGTACACAAAAAATTTCTGAATCAGTTTTTTGTTTCGTACACAAAAAATTTTCTGAAACAGAATTTTATTTTGTACACAATTTTTTTTATTTCGTACACGAAAAAAGTTCTGAAACAAAAATTTAGTTTGATTTTTTTTTCCGTAAAACATTTTTAGAAAATTTATTTTACCGGTAAACTGATTGAGAAAAAAAAGAAATTGAAATCGCAGTAGAGGAAAAAGAATTTGATTTAGGATGTGAAATAAAACACAGAATCATGTTTTTGTACATTTATTTTTAGCAAGTGAAATAGAATACAGAATTTCTTTTTCTTCAAAGGAAGACGTGTCCGTGACAGGTACAAGTTCTGTAAAGAGAAAATAAAACATATGAATATGCATGGTAATATTTATTTTGTTTCCTGTGAAAGAAGAAAAACAGATTATTAACATCGAACCAACTGATCAAGAGAGAGTGAGGTGAGAAAAGAAAAGCAAATGTGACGTACCTGAATTCCTTTTTTTTCCACTGGTTTCTGCAAGGTGATGTCATCTGAGTTTGTCTCCGCTCGTGCATCGTTGAAGCATGTCCCGTGCACGGTCTTGATTCTTCGCCCCGTCTTTGGGAAGTGATGTTGGTGGAATTAGGGAAAAATATGGCTGTTATTCTGTTCTGGCTTTTTTATACCCATAGGGCAATGTCTCGTATGTGTCTGGTACTAATCGGCGTTTTTTATAGTTGAAACTGTACTTCTTTTCTTCAGGTTTTGTGACAAGATGATCGTGGGTTCTGTAAATTTTGTGCGGCGTACTAATGGAGATTTTTTCACTCGATTGATTTATGATCATTTGCTCCAGACTATTGAAATTTAACTTTTGACTTGCAGTATAATTGAGTGTGAACCCACGAATTTTGCATACATAACTGGTTGATTTCGTGTCGGGGTCGTAGATTTCCAAGGCGTATTGTTTTGGGCCACCAGACACGAATTTTTTAATGTATGCTTTTGGTCCAATTGATTCCAGTTCATTTGACATTGAACCAAGAAATACTTCTGGTTCTATTGTGGGCTGTGATGGTCGCTGCGTGAATATCACGGAATCTGTATCGAAATATAGTACTCTTTCTTGCAGCAATTCTAAATATTTGTAGAGTTCCAGACGAGCTTGACACGTTGTAAATGCTCCAAGCATTGTGATTAGCATTGTGATTTTGTACTGGAACATCATCTTCATACTGCCAATAAAGGTATAACAACGAATCATTAACAGGTAAAATTTGGTTGACTTTTATATCTGGAGCAGTTAATTTCTGATACAGTTCTTTGGGGTCGTTAATGATGGTCGTTTGGCTGAAATTGTCTCTTATAGCGAGTCGTCCCCAGAAGGCATTCAAACAGAGTTTTGCAAGACTACGACGTGCTGAATTTGTCATTATATTTGCTGCATCCAAAGTTATGCCTTCACGTTGTTGTACCACTTGAATATACTGCTGCTTTTCTTCTTCGGTGACGCAATTGGCAGGCCATCCAGAAGCTTCCAGCTTAGATTTCAAAAATGTGTTAATGTATTCGCTGAATAATCCACCAGTCTTGGTTTCTGGATCATATACGGTGATGTCGTAATCCCAAATTTCGTAAATTTCAATGACTTGATACCCAAGTTCAATGGCTTTTTGAATTTCATAGGACACCCACGTTCCTGTTAGACTTCGTTCACTGTCCGAATGTGTACATTCAGAATCTTGATTTAATGCTGTGGCACAGGCAGCACAAAGTGGAAACAACAACTTCTTATTTGAGCGAAATGGCAGTACTGGATGAAACACATTTCTGCTAGGCAAAATCTTCAACTTGACTAATCCGTTGACATCTTCAATGTCGGGCATTTCTGGATCTCCCTGTAGATATATTCGTGGATGCCCTATTGGATACCGTCCACATTTATTCACATAAGGATACAGGGAAACGATATCCAAGAATTTTATTTCTTCGCCTTCATTTTCATTTGCGACGTGGTACAATTTAATGGCATTAACACGACCACCATAGAAGCTGTCTCTTGGATTTAATGGTGTCTTATTAATATAAGGATGTGTGCTTAAAGAAGAGGCCAATGCTGGATTGGATTTTAACACTTGACGAAATTCACATTCCCACATTTCATGTACTTTATATCCCATGGATCGTAATAACTTCATTTTACGCTGTGTTCCCTCGTAGCGATAGTTCATCGTTTCTTCGGAGTTCTCATAAATGGGCTGATCACGGCCTGTAGGGACACATAGAGGACAGCCATGATAAAAACAGCCGGCATGCTCATACACGTGTTCCTCTTTAGTGTCGGGATCTTGGTAGTAGCCGTCCAGATGAAAACCAGCAACATAAACTTATTTTCCTCTCGCAGCATGTAGAATTGGATGGCCCTCTTTTTCCTCCATGTAGGCAAGCCACTGCAAAGCAATCCGTGACTGATTGTTTCTGTGACGGTATCCTCGTGCAGGAAGAATGCTAATAGTATTGGGCTTTAAGAAATTTCGTCGAAATACTAAATTGCACGCACTCGCCAAAGTGATAGCCTCCAGGAAAGGATTGAAGTGAGTTTCTTGTTCAAAAGTGGTCATGAAAGATATACAAGCCATTCGAAGTACGTTGACGTCCTGGACACAATAGTTCACCAATTCTTCTTGGAAAATAAACGTATCGTTCTGGTGTTTGTTGTACCATGTCATGAATTTTTCTCGTTCATCCACTTTCATTTCATCTGCACCATAATAATGGATGTCCGGTAATTTTCCCACATACGCTTGATTTGCAGCAGTATTAAAAAAGTGTGGAAAATATCCTTTGGTCGCTGGTAAATGAAATGCCTTGGATAATTTGCTTAAAGCCATTGGCATGAAATTTAAGGAGTCAATAAACGATAAGTGATTCACTTTCATGCTTAAAATTTTTGCTCCGTTCAAGATCAAGGTAGGTTTCAATTCATGTTCTTCCACTAAAGATTTAAGAATAAAATGACCATCATATCCCTTAAAGTTATGTGCCAAAGATACAATAAGTTTGATGTTGGGTCGTGGTTGACGTAAATACGCAAGAAAGGCATTGATCGGATCATCTTGAAAAATATGTTCCCGCTGTCCACAAACTTCACATGGATGATGTATATCTTCATCTTGAACACAGTTGTAACATACTTGTTGGGCCACCAGTAAATTGGGCTTATGAATAAACGTGTCTTCATCGAAAAAAGTATCCTGTGTGGCTTCGATATCATAGAAAACAATCATAGCCTTCTTGGCATGTAACACTGATGGGACTCCAGGTTTTAATTGAGTCGTATCAGGCTTCATGTAGCATTGGTGGGTAGACGTAACGTGTTTATGGCACACATTACAAAAATAATCTGTACAATCATGTTTTCTTTCCCCTGTATGGACAAACGAATAAATGCGAAGACATTTGGAACACTGTTTCACCATCTTGCATATTGGTTGACCTTTATGGTATGGTACAGTCAGATGATTTGTATAGCATGTTTCACCATAAAATTCACGATTGCATTCTGGACACTGCTTCTCCGTATTGGTTTTACTGCATGGTGGTTTCTGCAAACATTTCTCACACATGGCCGAACAGTTCTTGACGTGTGCAATACGATGATCATATTTTTTGTGGCATGCAGCACAGTAGTACTTAGTAGAAAAAACCGACGTTAATGACGTGATGATGTCATAATGAGAATTGATGCACATTAAATTGATTGAAATCTTGTCTTCGCCACCCGGCCCTTCATACAGAATATCTTCTCCGGAGAAGCTGGTGTATACGGTAAGTTTATAATTTGTCAAGTAGCGTTGCAATTGTCGCAATTCTTCCACGGATCCCCCATGATCTAAATTCACTGATGATCGAGACAAAAGTTCATGTACGTCTGGAATAACAACAAACTTGCGCTGTTTGCGATATTGATTGTACAGTTTCTGATTTGTATCCTTATATTTCTTTAGGCCAATAGCAATCACAATCGCATAAGCCAAACATTTCTTGTCGGTGTTTTTCACTCGTAAAATGCCTTTCTTGCATTTTAATAATTCGTCGTTTGATAAAAGACCTCGACGCACCAATCCAAATCCACGGGGCACATCCACATGATGAAAATATACAATGAACGGTTCGTTCATGAGAAAACTATCGTTACTTTGAAGGATGCGATCAAAGGAAGCCCATAAAGTCTCCAGTGTCAAATTACTTGCACGCCGAAAAGATAAATAAAACGGTTTGTTCTTCTCATCGTGAGATAAAATCGATAATCCAACCATCGATGATTCGTCGACATTTTCCAATAAGTAATCCAGCATCTGTTGAAAGGAGGCCTGAACCCATTCAACAATATCGGTGCCACTGGTGGGAGCATTAATTTGAATTTCCAGCATTCGTCCTTCAAGATTAAAACGCCGATAATGTCTATTGATTTCTCGCAAGACAGTAAAGCCAGAAGTAGCCATATTCAAATAGGAAAAAGGTAAGGTAAGCAAAAAGGAATAGGCAAAGAAAACAAATATCTAAAACGAGAAGAGAAAAAAAGCACGAATTAAAATTGAATTCGGAGATCACTACGTTATCAAAATGACTACACGATCAATCCTAAAAGAATTATCATATCTCAAACAGTTCTACTGTTAAAATTTTTATTGTCGTCATACTGGAAATCAAACCCGGGACCAACATGTAACTGACCTAACTCTCTGTAGTGATAAAAAGAATGAATGAAATTGTTTTTCTAACTGTGTTGAGAGAATCATTGTAGTAAGCATTTTTCCTCTGACACTGAACTTTAAAACGTATGACGAACATGAAACGAAAACAAAATCTCATGCGCTTGCTTTTCTCGAGCTAAGGCAAGAAAGACTCGAATTCGTTTCTCGGCGGGAGATCAGATCCCACATTAAACTGTAGGTCCACGTCCCACGTTGTAGGGAACAAAATCGTGCGTAGTTTCTTTGTTTACGTTAATCGTAACTTTCAGAAACTGAGCTAAGTGGTTAGCGTTACGCACATCTGGCCCGGGTTCAACACCCAGTATGCGATCAGATTCAACATTGATCTGTATTCCTAGCCCCCCACTACTGAAAGGACGCTAAACCAAAATCAACAAATGATATCATTTTCTCGTGCTTACTTCTAATGTGTGGATGTGGCCCGGGTTCAACACCCAGTATGCGCTCAAATTCAACATTAAGCTGTATTCCTAGCACCTCACTACTGAAGGGACGCTAAACCAAAATCAACAAATTTCTCGCGCTTACTTCTAATGTGTGGGATTCCTAATTCGATCCCCGGTCAAGTAAGTGAGGGTTATTCTTCCATTTGCTAAATATTTCATGCTAAAATAAAAACAATGATAACAATGTTATCCTCATGCAAAAGCACTCCATTGATATTAAGAAAACGCGGTTGATACTTACCTCAAATTCAAGGAACGGAGTAAAGTCACGCTGACACAAGAGGTACACCTACGTTCATTCACGATCTTCGTGGAAGTAGAACTTCAAAAATGAAATTAAGAATTTTATTTAGGTCTGAAACGTGTTCAACTATAAAGTGACATCACTATCAGCCAATCAGAAACGAGGAAAATGAATAAATGACATCACGGAGAACCAATGAAAACACAGCTTTCATCATGTATCATGAGCCGAAACGTGATGTAAGAAGCAATCTGATTGGTTGTGACATTATTCACGTTTTTTCTCCTTACACATCAATCGTTACGACATTTAGTATCGCAATTTTGATCATGACATCATACCGTTGACTCGTTAGTTTAATACGACATTCAAATTACCACATCTAAAATGTGATTCATTTTCCTTAAACTTGATTGAAAAATGTAACACTCATCGATATGTTATGAAACTGTCTTTGACATAAATGTAAAGTTGAGCTTTAAAAGTCCGTCAGCTGAGAAAAATGCTGATGTAGTACTCTTCGTAAAAGCACATGCTGCAATTTCACAATAACAAACTTCTATGCTTAACAACGAGCAGAAATGTGTAATGTAACATAATCTGATCATGTTCTTTTTCATACGCAAAACTGCTCGCATTGAATGGAGTACGATGGCTCAGCGTTTTTTTTCCCGATGTTTGAGGTCTCTGCTTCAATCCGCAAGCAAGTAAGTTCATGTTTCCTCCTATCATTTCTCATCATCGTTTCAAGTGGGACGTTAAATTTTTCTAACACTAGCACCAAGAATCAAACTCGGGACCATTGCATAGTAATCAACACACGTGTACGATGGCTCAGCGTTTGCCTCTACTGTATGAGGTCCCTGCTTCAATCCTCAGTCAAGTAAGTTTATGTTTCGTCCTATCATTTCTCACCGTTTTCGCGGGGACGTTAAATTCAACATTTCCAAGAATCAAACTCGGGACGATTCCAAGGTATCCATGTTCACCCCTAAAGCGGAACAAAATGCCCCCTAAAAGGGAACGAGGTAAACCACTGTATCCATGTTCACCCCTAAAGCGGAACAAAATGGCCCCTAAAAGGAAACGAGGTGGACCACCCAAATTTATAGTAATATATATTAGGGTCCAGTACTATGATACCAAATGTTTAAATTTGGCAATTTCTAAAACTTAAGGGGTAGGCCAAGGTACCATTCCCAAAAATTTTCAAGGGGTGCACAAATGTACCTATGTCTTATAATAGGGGATGGACCCCTATACATGACCATATAACCATATAAGGTAATAGGACCTCATCCATTGGAATAAATTAGGTCAAAAACCAAACACGTGATACAAGGTATTGCTTACGTTTATATTTTGGCAATTTTATACCCCTAAAAGGGAACGAGGTAGACCACCCAAATTTATAGTAATCTATATTAGGGTTTTATACTATTATACCAAATGTCTAAATTGGTCGATTTCCAAAATTTAAGGGGTGGGCCAAGGTACTCCTCCCGGGGTGCACCAATATACCCATGTCTTATGATAGGTAATGGACCCCTATACATGACCATATAACTATATAAGGTAATAGGACCTCATCAAAGGGGGATAAAATGGACCAAAAAGCAAACACGTGGTACAACGTATTGCTTACGTTTATATTTTTGGCAATTTTGTACCCCTAAAAGGGAACGAGGTGGACCCCCCAAATTTATTATAATACATATTAGGGTCCTATACTATAATATCCAATGTTTAAATTGGTCAATTTCCAAAATTTAAGGGGGGGCCAAGGTACCCTTCCCAAATTTTTCAAGGGGTGCATTAATATACCCATATATTATGAAAGGGAATTAACCCCTGTATACGCCCATATAACTATATAAGGTATTAACACCTCATCAAAGGGGATAAATTAAGTCAAAAACCTCCGAAATTTGAATTTTTGGCAATTTTTTACCCATAAAAGGGAACGACATAGACACCCAATACTAATAGAAGTACATACTATGGTCCTAGGCTACCACACCCAATTTTTAGATTTGGCAATTTTCAAAATTTAAGGGGGGTGGTCCTATGTACCCCTGCCAAAATTTAGGAGTGGGCCAAGGTACCCCTAGGTCATTGACCCCGGGCCACGTAAGCCAAAAAATGGGCGCCGGGCGCCAGGGGCGCAAAATTTTGGCGGCGGCGGGCGCCCCCTAGGTCATTGACCCCTGGCCACGTAACCCAAAAATGGGCGCCGGGGGCCCGGGGCGCAAAATTTTGGTGGCGGCGGCGGGCGCCTCGCTCCAGGGGGCGGTAAAAATGGCCTCAAGTGGGGCGATTACTACTGTCGCTATGTTTGTTGTTTCGCAATCGACTTCTCAATATTTATATTTTGAGTAAGCTGTGGTTTGTTGCTAATGTCTTTGCCCTGCTTTCTACAGCAGGCAAAAAACGACAAAGTGTTTGTGGTTGGTTTTTGTGGAACAATTGTGTGTTTCGTCTTCGCTTTAATGATACCTATTTTCCAGTAGCGAACGTAGGTGTTAATATGACTCAAGTGCAGTTCAAGGCTGAGAGTTTGTTTATACGACGTAACTTGACCACCTTGTTTGAAGATGTACCTTCTCTCACTAGACACTTGTTGCGAAATTTATTAGATACGATCGATCCCACATTGCCGTTGGCGATCATTACCCTCCCCTCAAGTTGTTCTTACTTAGGGTAGGGACATGCCGAAGATACATCGCGATCGAGGCCGAGGTTTATGTTGCGGTCGCTACCTTGATGTTTGAAGGGCACACATAGCGAGGAGGTTGCACCCTCGCTGTTAAGTTCTTCGTTTAAGGAGAATCATTGCTGTGACGCATATTAAATTATTCCGTCAGTGCGTAACACTGCGAAACCATATATGAAAATTGAAGTGAACAAACAGTTTATAAATAGGAACGGACGCGAGACGAGATATGAGAGATGCCAAAGTTTAGTCTCTTGTGTCACAAAAATGTTTGAAGAAACGAAATGAAATATTTAAGTTTTACGTCCCACGTTTATACTGCTTAGGCTAAAGGAAACGGTGATGATGAGTAATGAATGAAATAGTGGAATGTCGAAAATTGGAGGAAACGGGAGAACCCGACAAAACCCACGAGCACGGTGTTTGTCCACCACAAAGTCCACACGGCGCGAGCTGGGATCGAACCTTGTGCCCCAAGAACCGGAGGTGAACGCTCTACCACTGAGGCACCGTGGCCGCTGTAAAAATATTTGAGTCTCATCTCTTATTTATTTCTATCAATATTCTAAATCAAAAATTTTTACCTTTTATTCAATTTTCTGTATAGAAATGCCCTCTTTCAGCACTCAGGCGAGAAATCGTTTCCCAGTAAAATTTAATAAATAAATAAATCAGGTATATCTTCAGCTTTCGGAATGGAGGGGATATTAACTTCAGCAAATGAAGTTTCGGCACTGAAATTCCATTATTCGACGTTTCCTCCATATGGATACCTGCCAGCCTTTACTGGTATTTCTTTACCTTATATCAATAACCAATTTAGAAGAAACCCTTTTGATTAATCTCGGAATTGTGGGGTGTAGTTTTTAAGCATAGATATGATGGACAGTGTCTTCTTTTTCTTCTTTAAAAATTCTACAGTTTTGGAACTTCAGCCCGAAAGCCCCCTCCCTGTGACCGCCACTGCCTTATAGAATAATAAACTACTCTTTAATTCACAAATAAATAACTTAACTGACATTCCCACTTCAGTTGCTATTTTCTTGTGTTCTCTATTTAAAACGTGCGTATTATGATGTTTGTGTTTCTTATTCCATACTGCTGAAACATTCCTCATTAGTTCTATTAATATGTCTTTCATAATCAAATATAATAGTGCAGCAAAACCTCTCAAGCGAAGATACACACAATACACTGCAGGCGAAATTCTAAACAAATTAAAACTTCATTCCTTGCAGCGCTTCAGGGAGAGCCAATGAGAACACGAACCGCAGCGATGCTTCCGCTGAACATCGATGTAAAAACAAACTCAGTTGTTCATCATCGCGGCCACTAATTCACCGTCGCGGTCGACCTCTAGGTCGCGATGTAGCGTGCATCTTCGGCATGCGCTTACTCATTTGAATCCATGGGTTTGCCAGTATCGGGGGTGCGACCGCGACGTAAACCTCGACCTCGATCGTGATGTATCTTCGCCATGCCCCTACCCTTAAGCACTGTCTTGTGTGCATATCTCTATCAATGCCATCGAACACCCAATGTTTTGACCTTAACAAGTAAACAATGGTACATGCACTACCTACAACAGATATCACCGTGTAAATTGATAGAAAGACAACCAGAATACAATTGGAATGTAATATTTCGTAATATACACTCAAAATATTTAACAGCATAAAGTAAATCCTTTTGATACATAGTAGTAAATGACATAGTAGATACGAAGGTAAAATGAAATAAATGTGGGTTAGTGCCGATACAATATGTTCTTTCTGTGGTGCTTCTGATTTGCTGAGTCGTAGATTAACAACTTGTGTGAACAGCAATGAAATCTGAATTCAATTGCAGCGCTTTTCGGGTCTTACTATGAGCCAACCCAGTCGTTCAATCGAGATCAATCTACTGTAGTGGCCAGAATATTCTTTGTATCCAAAAACGAAACACAATTCTCTTACCTGGCTTATAATGCAAACAGTTACGTATTTACTCTCTATGGAAACTGCAGGAAACCCCTTGTTTTATATAGAATATCTTAAAGCTAATTATGACAAAATGAGCTCTCTTATGAAAGCGTGTACTTTTGCTCGTTTTATCGACAATACCTTATATGCGAAATTAAGTTCTACTCTTTTGTTACCCTAATGAATTTTGAGTAATTTGTAAACCTTGTGTATATGCTATATACAGTCTTTAAAAAAGAAAAATGTCAGAAGCAACTGTGCAACTTGTATCTATGCTCCTTGAGTTATATTGTGAGTTAATAGCTTTATATATTTATATTGTTTTGCAGTGTTTTTATTGATAGTATGTATCCATATCTATTAGCTAATAAAAAGTTGTTTTAAAAAAGTCGAAAGAGCACTCGCTTAGTAATCGAAGGGTCAGTGATCCGCACCCACCCCAGGATGTTTTTTTTTTTTTTTACTTATTAAAAGTGTTTTTAGACACCTTAACCCTCCATAGCACGAGTGGTCAATTGTAACAACAAGGCACCGGAGTCTCACTCCGCAATATTTATTTAACTCATTTTAATGCGTATTTTCTTTTGAAGCGATATTAAATTGTTTAATAATTTCTTTGCAATTTTGGTTACAATTCCCCAAATATACTTTACAGCACAAATTCTTTTAACAGTTTTAAGAAAATTAATATTTCTCTATACGCGGAGTGTGATTCCGCGGCACGTTCTACGGCAGGTTAAAGTTTAAAAAAATTACGCACTTAGGCGATTTAACATATTTTGGGGAGTAATTTTTGTGGTTAATTTGCGTTTCGTCGCATTTCTGCGACTGGTGGTATAATTTTCAAAACGGAAGTGGGACCACCGCGGATCGTCGCTACGGGGCCGCCAATTTTTGACGAGATGTCGCTAGTTACCCATCGGTGGTCCACCGACGCTTACGGCATGGGGAAAGTACACTTACAATAATGAAAATGAATGTTCAGCTTCACTGTGTAGTTGTTATTTTAACGAAAAATAATATCAACATGCGGAGTCAATCTAACAAGCGTTCTTGCATTTACGCTTCCGTTTCCAGAAAATTCACGCACGTTGTGTTTATCCATCATGACATTAGATGGGATCGATCTTATATATACATAAAAGTCGGGACAAGTACTACACATGTTTTTGTCCAATGAGTTAAGCTTGTGTGCAGTGTTACAACAATATTTACTTACGACTTGTGCGCTTCGACATAGGTTCAACCCCGTTGGGGACTATAGAACACAGTGGTTCCTTACATACTTTAGTCAAAAATCTAATTCCCGTCGTTAGGAGCTCAGCTATTCGTTTTAGCCTTTCGTAGTAATAATTATTGATAAAGTTTAGTACCAGTCTTTACGTATTGTCTTTACGTCTTTTACGGCTTTTGTCTTTACGTATTGTTATTCTTTTCTTTAGTTTAAAAATATAACCAAATAAATGCGACCATAACTACTGTCATTTGAATGTAAACGACATTTACAATTGATAAAGAACAAAATTTAACGTTCCGACGTAGCAGTAAAAAAGTAAAAAACGAAGTTGGGACTATTGAGTTTCGATCCCATACTCATGGACAACAAAAGTATTTCCAGCTGCCGAAAACCCCTTGGCAACAATGATTACGCTCAGTAACACCCAATGTATACAGGTTCTCTACTGTCCCTATTGGGAGTGTACGTTCGAACACCAAAACTTCCACTTTTTTAAAAATTGTTACAGGTACAATCCGCGGCTTAGAAATTGTTGCAAAAATTAATAAAAAACTCTTACCCCGTTTTCTTATGCAATCCAGAAATACATGTCTCGATCGATTAGTTTTTTCTTGTCTTCAATCCAACTCCCTCCCTCCTCCACCTCTCCTTTTCTAAAGCAGTGTGTGTGACGTAGTACACTCTTTCCATTCACACGAAAAAAACAGGAATCAAGTTTACAATGTTATAGCTTTAAAATAGCCTTTCTCATTCGTTTGTTCTCAAATATCTTTAAAGAGCCTATTTTCCTAAAAAAAAAAAAAAAAAAAAAAGTCACACAATCTTCCCATAGATTCATTAATAACTTTAATTTCATTCTTTCACTTCTTTAAAGACTGCAAGCTTCTACGATGCTTCCTAAGAAATCTATGGAAATTGCCAATAACGGCAGTAAGTTTTGTGCTTCCTAAAGTCCGTAATGCACGCACAGAGCTCGAGAATATCTACTGACAGAAACGAGTTTTATTCAATGTTTCATTTCATTTTTCTCAATAATTGCAAGCAAATGTTCCATGAGCGTCATTTGCGCAGGACAGGAGGGTGTAATTTCCCCTCCCTTGAGCTTCATAAACACATATTGTTTGAGCAAATATATAGTAATACACTAATAAAAAAGTGAAATTTTTTTGTCGGCGGAGACTCTCCCCCCGCCCCCCGAATAAAATCTAAAATTACGCTGTTTTTAACAACAAACCTATAGAGTTACGATAGCACATTCCTAGAGAGCTTACATTTGGTTTCAAGAATCGAAGGTTTGATCTCAAGCCATATGAGCTCCTGAGCGACATTGAGAGAGATAGACAGACAGACAGATTGAAATATGGAGACAGATGGAATGATTTATATACATAGATTTAGAACTGGGGGAAAATGAACGGACAGCATTCGTATTATGACGAAATTTGTGATTTTGTGAAACAGAAGAAGGGAAGGTTTCGAACTGCGAGGATCACATTAGGTAGTTGTCGAATGAATGTGGAGAACACCTTTAAGTGCATCAGATGATTACGAATGGAGAGAAAGATCTTGAGAACTGAGGAATTAAGAATTTAAAAATGTGAAGTTTCAAAGACGGGTTTCGAACCGCGAACCTTTTAGTTGTCGAACCATTACTTTATCCATTCTGCTACGGAGAAAGCTGTATTCTTCCACATACGTTTCCTTTAGCTACATTGAAAGCTAACTTAATGGAATATACCAAATGTTGACTTGGTGGATGCGGCATTCGAATAGGATATAAACCTCTTGTAATTTAGTTACAATGTGCATAATGAACATCCCCTTGTTCAGAAAACTTTTTAGGGCAGTAAAATTTGTAACTGTTGTGTTAATTAGATTACATTTGATACAACCATCTGACAAAGTACTGCCAAACCCTGTGCGTCATTGTCTGTTAGGTTAATGGTTAATGTAAGTTACTCCTACTTGTATGGTCCGAGCTTCGAATCAAGACCATTCTCTTTGATTATTTTATTTCAGCTACGTTTATACTGTGCATTCCACAAGTTCCATTTTGAAGTAATATAGTCACAGCTAGTTTAATTCGAAATTATTTGCAAATATGATATTTGTTATTACATGCGTTTCTTTAACTTGCGATGTTTCAAACTTGATATTAAATCTTACCACCTTAATGCAACTCATTTCCCTACGGCATATCATCATGAATGTTTGCACACCGACGACAGTGAGGAGTTAATAAAAAATTCAGTTCTTACTTCAATGTATGTATATATATTTAGAGAGTTTGACTGAGAAAAAAACGTACAGTGCAACATTGACTCTTGGAGGAATTTCAAACGAATTTAATATACGTATAAATTACCATCACAACAATCTACTGTAGGGGCTAAGACACTGAAACCATTCCAGGGAGTGAAAGGGGTTATAAGTAAAAAAAAAAAAAAAAAAAAAAAGTAATAGAATACAAGAAATATTGGTGTCAAATTCATAGTTTTCTGCTTCGAAGAGATGAATAGTGACTACCAGAGGGCACTCCTCACTTGTTTGTAGCCTTGCATAAATGAAAAATTGTTTTAAAAGCATGTTTTACATTCAAGTATGCTTGTTTTTTTTTAAAAAAAAAGTTTGTCCTTCAACATTTTGTTTAATAATTATTTTCTACTGTATTTCTTATTTATAATAACACATTTTCTATATATATTGTATTCTATGTTATACGTTTCTCAGTTACATTTTACGTTTTACATTTGAGGAGGAGGTTATCACAATTCAGAGCAGCAGGGACATACGCAGAATGCAGGCCTTTGCAATCCAGAGCTCCTGCCCCAAGAAATCACTACTTTTCTGTAAATTATACCTAATTTTAGAGATGATGATAGACATTTTAGTAAAACATGCCCTCAAAAAGCCTTGTCTACGCCCCTGCAAAGCAGTGAAAATTTTAGAGTGCGATCAGTTAGTAATGTTTCCCCAGAAGTTATATCTCCGATAATTGCGAGTGTGATATCAGTATTTGTGAATTATCAATTTTCACTCGCAGTGTATTGAAACGCACTACAAAGGAACAGTTTTGAAGTCTTCACTGGTTCCCCGTATGACCTCATGCCAATAGGGACAACCTTGGACATATCCACATCTGAAATATCACGTTTTATTTCAGTGATTTCGAAAACTATCCATTAGACACAAATATAGGATATTTTCGATTCCTATGGTAGTCACTCTCCCATTGTCAAATCTATGCCAACCAAGGCTTGATTTGGACTTACGCAGCATCCACAGTGTCACTATTCATCTTTGCACATGAATTCGACACTAATATCGTTCGTATTTGACGTCTTTTACATGTTATCTTCACCTCTTGGTAGGGGTGGTTTCAGTGTCTCGCCCTCATGACTATGGAGAAATTTCAACCAACGTAAGTATAATTAAAAAATTACCATTTAAAAAATAAGTCTACAGGTGATCTTTGTCGGAGAGGAATTCGTTAACTACTTTTTCGATATCAACGAATTGCCTTTTTTGCTTTCCATGGTAAAAATTGCCAAAGGGCTCAACTTCATCTGCATAATTGTGGTATGAATATAGGTTTTAGTGATTTAATTCGCTGAATGCTTGCTTAGATGTTGCTCTCGTCACAGGAAAAGTGAAATACAGTTATAAACGAAAAATGAAATTAAATATTTAAGTTTCACGTCCCACAGTTATACCAATTACGCTAATGGTGACATTGATGCTGAGAAATGAATGAAATCGTGGAATGGAGAAGTGAGAGGAAACGGGAGAAACTCGACTAAACTCATGCACATAGCGTTTGTCCATAATAAAGTTCATTTGGTGCTAGCGGGGATCGAACCAAGGACCCCACCACCATAGGTAAAGCTATAAAAGAATAGGCGTCTAAACAAATACGGAACATTACTATCAATGAGAGTTATATAAGATTAGATCTTTAGCTATTTCATTCTAAGGTAAACTTTCAATCAATCTTGTTCTTCATTACTGTTCACAAACGTAAAGTTGTTGCTGCAGGGACGTGATAAATCTTTTCAGTAGACTTCACAGTCTATAGCTCCTTCACAAATTTAATTTCATCTAAGGCTAAAGTAGTTGCATTTTACACATTGTGGAAAAAGTGTGAAATCATATAAAAACCTCCAAAGTGGAATTACGAAACTTCAGTGGGCCTCTTTTCGCTGTAGGATTCCCTCAACACACTCCCGTTAGTTAAAAAGGCTTATAAGATTCCGTCTACAGAGCAATTGTTACTTAAACAATGGACATGCACTATTTCGAGAATCGTAACAACACGAGAAATCTTTACGATACTTTTCATCTCGTCTCGATTTTTATCTCTAAAACATGATAATTTGAGTTACCCTTATCCCGTCTCGAATGCAAAATGTTAGTTCTCATGTTATTTAGTTTGTTTTAGAAACAAGATGAGAAATTTCTCTTCTCGTGGGTAACATTAAACAAAACAGAAATATTATTGCCAAATGTCACGTTTCTGCTTGTAACGGTATGACCGGAGCGATAATTAGCTCCTAGCTTTTAATATTCTACGAGATAATAATAAGTATTATTACTACTATTATTATCCCTGAAGATTTGATAGTTCAAGTATTGAAACAGCCGATCATTCAAATATCTGAATATAATAAAACGCGTGTCATCGTCGATCAATCGCCATCAAAAATCCTAAAGTAAAAAGTGCCCGATTCGAATTCAAACCACGAACCTCTAGATTACTGGTCCAGTGCCTTGACCACTCAACCACGATCACTACGCCGTAAATTAAATCGTCTTTAGTCTTGTTACGTTAGGTTTCTTTGCCTGCGCTTGCAAAGTTGTATGTTACATTTCTTCGTTTCAGAACGTCTTTCGTATTTCTTTAATGATTATATAAGTGGATAATCTCCAGCAAAATTTATATTAATAACTTGAGTTGTTGTTAAACCTTTGGTTCACAAGTTTTTTCTTCTACACACGAAACTACAGATATGACAAATTTAATTCTAATACTTTGCACTTGCTTTCAAAGCAGTCACCATTAAATGGTAAAGCAACTTTTTCAATCACGATTAATGAATTTTGTAACAAAACACACCAAAAAATGAGTTAAATGAAGGATGGAAGAGTTGATATCAAAATTGAGTACTGTAAGGTAAAGAAAAGCATGCAATAACGTCTCGCATTTGAAAATAATGTCAGCTACTTTTAATTCAGTAACGTATTTAATTTGGTTCAAGCTTGAAGAACTGGAATGCACAAACTCAATGTAGCTAAAAGAAAAACGCAACAAGAATGGACGGGATTCGAAGGTAAGACCACCAGCAGAAAACCCGTTCACTAACGCCTCATCTATCAAGCCAACACGTATTATAAGTTATAAATTTGCATGCAAATGATACCATTATACGTTTGTGAAATCAATGTTTTGCTCTTTTTCTCTTCAAAAGCGTAACATGTATACGACGATTCGTTTCGTTTTCCATTAGAGCTTTGAAAGACATGATTTGTGTTTGAGTCTATGGTCTTACTTTAAAAAAGGCAATACATTGATATCGAAAAAATAGTTAACGAATTCCTCTCCGACAAAGATCACCTGTAGACTTATTTTTCAAATGGTGATTTATAATTATATTTACGTTGGTTGAAATTTCTCCATAGTTGTGGGGGCGAGACACTGAAACCGATATTAGTGTCGAATTCATGTGCAAAGATGAATAGTGACACTGTGGATGCTGCGTAAGTCCAAATTTGGCCTTGGTTGGCATGGAGTTGACAATGGGAGTGTGACCGGCAAAAATAATCGAAAATATCCTATATTTGTGTCGAATGGATAGTTTTCGGAATCACTGAAATAAAACGTGATATTTTAGATGTGGATATGTCCAAGGTTGACCCTATTGGCATGAGGTCGTACGGGGAACCAGTGAAGAATTCAGAACAGTTTCTTTTTAGTACGTTTCAACACACTGCGGGTGAAGAGTGATAATGCACAAATACTGATATCACACTCGCAATTATCGGAGATATAAGTTCTGGGGAAACATTACTAACTGCTCGCACTCTAAAATTTTCACTGCTTTGCAGGGGCGTAGACAAGGCTTTTTGAGGGCATGTTTTACTAAAATGTCTATCATCATCTCTAAAATTAGATATAATTTACAGAAAAGTAGTGATTTCGTGGGGCAGGAGCTCTGGATTACAAAGGCCTGCATTCTGTGTATGTCCCTGCTGCTCTGAATTGTCATAAGCTTCTCTTCAAATGTAAAATGTAAAATGTAATTAAGAAACGTATAACATAGAATACAACATATATAGAAAATATGTTATTATAAATAAGAAATACAGTAGAAAATAATTATTAAACAAAATGTTGAAGGACAAGCTTTTTTTTAAACAATCATATTTGAATGTAAAATATACTTTTAAAACAATTTTCCATTTTTGCAAGGCTATAGACAAGTGAGGAGTGCCATCTGGTAGTCACTATTCATATCTTCGAAGCAGAAAACTATGAATTTGACACCAATATTTGTTGTATTCTATTACCTTTTTCTTAACTTATATCCCTTTTCCCTCCCTGGAATGGTTTCAGTGATGTTGCACTGTACGTTTTTTTTTCTGTCAAACTTTCTAAATATATATATGCATACATTCCAGTAAGAACTGAATTTTCTATTAACGCCTGACTGTCGTCGTTGTGCAAACATTCATGATGATATGCTGTAATGAAATTAGTTACATTAAGGTTGCAAGATTTAATATCAAGTTTGAAGCAACTCAAGTTAAAGAAACACATGTAATAACAAATATCATAGTTGAAAATAATTTCTAATTAAACTAATGCAATGGATTGCAATGGATATACTCGATTGCAATGAAATGAGCTGAGCGAGCTTAAACTACGTAATCATGACTTTTTCCCCATGTTAAGTCTATGCAAGCGTTTTTCGGTGATTATTCCTCGATGGTACATCGGAGTTTTGATTTCGACCTATGTTCTCACTCAGCACGACATACTCTATCAGCGTGCTAAGTTTGGTTGAGATCGGCCAAACGTTCTAGGAGGAAGCGTTTTTCGGTGATTATTCCTCGATGGTACATCGGATTTTTGATTTCGACCTATGTTCTCACTCAGCACGACATACTCTATCAGCGTGCTAAGTTTGGTTGAGATCGGCCAAACGGTCTAGGAGGAAGCGTTTTTTGGTGATTATTCCTCGATGGTACATCGGATTTTTGATTTCGACCTATGTTCTCACTCAGCACGACATACTCTATCCGCGTGCTAAGTTTGGTTGAGATCGGCCAAACGGTCTAGGAGGAAGCGTTTTTCGGTGATTATTCCTCGATGGTACATCGGATTTTTGATTTCGACCTATGTTCTCACTCAGCACGACATACTCTATCAGTGTGCTAAGTTTGGTTGAGATCGCCCAAACGGTCTAGGAGGAGTTCGCGGACAACCAAACGGTTAACCCGAGTATAAGAGCTTCGCTTCGCTCAGCTCAACTAGCTGTGACTACATTACTTCAAAATTGAACTTGTCGAATGCACAGTGTGAGCGTAGCTGAAAGAAAATAATCAATAACAATAGTCTTGATTCGAAGCTCGGACCATATAAGTAGTAGTAATTTACATTAACTATTAAGGCACGATGACGCACAGGGTTTGGCACTACTTTATCAGATCGTTCTATCCAATATAACCTAATTAACACAATAGTAACAAATTTTACTGCCCTAAAAAGTGTTCTGAACAAGAAGAAGTTCATTATGCACACTGTAACTAAGTTACAAGAGGTTTATATCCTATCAGAACGCGCATCCACCAAGTCAACTTTTGGAATATTCCATTAAGTTAGCTTTCAACGCAGCTACAGGAAACTTAGGTGCGTGAGTACAAAGTTCTCCGTAGCAGAGTGGATAAAGTCATGGTTCGAAAACTACAAGGCTCACAGTTCGAAACTCGTCTCAGAAGCTTCACATTTTTTAAATTCTTAATTCCTGAGTTCTCAAGATCTTTCTCTCCCTTTCTAATCATCTGATGCTCTCAAAGTGTTCATAATTCGACAACTGCCTAATGTGATCCGAGCAGTTCGAAACCTTCCCTTCTTCTGTTTCACAAAATCACAATTTTCGTCATAATACGAATGCTGACCGATCATTTTCCCCCAGTTCTAAATCTGTGTATATAAATCATTCCTCTCTGTCTCCATATTTCAATCTGTCTGTCTGTCTGTCTCTCTCAATGTCGCCCAGGATCTCATATCGCTTGAGATCAAACCTTCGACTCTTGAAACCAAATGTAAACTCTCTAGGAATGTGCTGTCGTAACTCTATAGGTTTGTTGCTAAAAGCAGTGTTATTTTAGATTTTATTCGTGGTGGAAGAGAGTCTCCTCCGACAAAAATTTTTCACTTTTTTATTAGTGTGTTAACATACATTTGCTCAAACAATATGTATTTATGAAGCTCAAGGGAGGGGAAATTACACCCTCCTGTCCTGCGCAAATGACGCTCTTGGAACAGTTGCTTGCAATTACTGAAAAGAAATTAAACGAATCATTGAATAAAACTCGTTTCTGTCAGTAGATATTCTCGAGCTCTGTGCGTGCATTACAGACTTTAGGACGCACGAAACTTACTGCCGTTATTAGCAATTTCCATAGATTTCTTAGGGAGCATCTTACTAGCTTGCAATCTTTGAAGAAAGGAAAGAATGAAACTAAAGGTATTAATGAAGCTATGGGAAGATTGTGTGACTGTTTTTTTTTTTTTTTTAAAAAAAAGGCTCTTAAAAGATATTTCAGAACAAACTAATTAAAAATAGTGTTTCAGAGCTATAACATTGTAAACTTGATTCCTGTTTTTTTTTTTCCTTTTCTTCTGAATGTAAGGAGTGTATTATGTCGCACACGCTACTTTAGACAAGGAGGTAGGGAGTTGGATTGAAGACAAGAAAAAACTAATCGATCGAGACATGTATTTCTGGATTGCATAAGAAAACGGGCCAAGAGTTTGTTATTAATTTGGATTTCTTTTTGTAACAATTTCTAAGCCGCGGACTGTACGTCGGAACTTTAAGCGTTTGTTCTTTATCAATTGTAAATGGCGTTTACATTCAAAATACCAGTAAATATGGTATAATTTATTTGTATATAGCATTAAAATAAAGAAAAGAATAAAAGAAATACGCAAGGACAGAAATGGCCGGTACTAAATATTATCAATAATAGTTACTAAGAAAGATTAAAACGAACAGCTGAGCTTCTAACGATGAAACTTACATGTTTGGTTAAAGCATGTTAAGATCCACTGGGTTCTATAGTTCCGAATGCACTTGAACCTATGTCCATGTGCACAAGACGTAAGTAAAAATTTTTGTAACGCTGCACTCAAGAATGAGTTATTCAACAGTAACATGTATAGTAGTGGTCCCGACTTTTATGTATTCATAAGATCGATCCCATCTAATGTCATACGGACTTTATGATGGATAAACACCACGTGCGTCGATTTTCTGGAAACGGAAGCCTAAATGGAAGAACTGCTTAATCATCACAGTACGTTCGTTAGATTGGCTCCGCATATTGATACTATTATTCGTTGAAATAACAACTACACAGTAAAGCTGAACATTTATTATTATTATTATTATTATTATTATTATTATTATTATTATTATTATTATTATTATTGTTGTTGTTGATGTTGTTGTTGTTGTAAGCGTGTTATCCCCTTGCCGTAAGCGTCGGTGGACCGCCGATGGCTAACTAGCGACATCTCACCAAAAATTGCACCCCGCAGCGACGATCCGCGGTGGCCCCAATTCCGTTTTGAAAATTATATCACCAGCGACAGAGATGCGTCGATACACCAATGAACAACAAAATTTACTCCCAGAAATATATCAAATCGCCTAAGTGAGTAATTGTTTATACAGGTGCATAAAAACATTTTTAAAAACTTAAGAAAAGCATCCTAGGGTGGGAACGAACCAACAACCCTTTGATCACTAGGCGAATGCTCTTTCCACTTTTCCGCCGACGCGACGAAGAAAACGTCGCTTGGAGAGGGATAAATCGTTCAGGTCTTTTGAACTTGGCTAGTCTGAGTGCTCCTTTAACAGTGTACGTACGATGATAAACATTTGGGATCAGATAAAATCTCCTCGCCATGTAATTTTACAAAAAATGACGCGTGACTATTTACTTTATTTCATGGTTCTCCCATATCCACTTTCAAATGAACGGTGGCAGTTGTCATCTAAATTCAAACAATTATACGCACTCATCTCAAAATTTCACACTTCATGGTGTAGACGCAGGGATTACTCTTGACCCCTGGAGCTGACTTTAGGAACAATTCGTCAGAAAAAAATAATCTAATATAAATAAAATTAAGAGTTTCTTTGTGTGTTTTCTGTCCCTGTGCGGCCTGGAGACATGACGGATTGACTAACAGTTACCAAAACTTGGTAACAGGTACGTTGGTCCAGGCCCGAAATCAAGACGAATCCTTTTTTTGTTTGTTTGTTTGTTAAATTTGGAACCAGGAAGTCTGAGGGAAGGGAGGCCTTTAAAGGGACCAGCCTGGGAAGTTGACCGAGAGTTATCATATTTTGGACAAGGCCCCAGACCAAGGCGAAGCATTTTATCAAAATCCGAACCAGGAGCGTCTCACGTAGGGCGTTTATCGCGACCGATCTAGGGAGCAGACAAGTTGAACAAGAGGTGCGAAATTTTAGTCACGGATACCTCGTTCAAGCCCCCAGAAAAGCCTCCAGAATTTTCTTAAAATTCGAACCTAGGGATCTCAGGAGGACGTTTACCGGGACATGTAAAAGGAGTAGAAACTGCCCGATATTACTGTCGAATTCACAGTTTTCGCGGTCCCTGAAATCAATCTTGAAACTCCAATCGCATTAACTTCCAAATTTACCCTATTTGCCTGCTGGCGGGGCATGCAAAAGTAATACAAAAAAGCCGATTTTAAGGGTCAAATCCATAATTTTCGGGGTCGTTGAAATAAATGGTGACACTTCCATTAGCGATGACTTGCAAATTCACCTACCATTGTATGCTGGTTGGTGGGCAACGGGGGGATAACGAGACATGTTAAACGCCGAAAATGACCGATATCACTGTCAAATCCGTACTTTGCGCGGTCGCTGAAATTAATGGTGATACCCCCACAGGCGTTGACTTCCAAATACTGCCCCTTGCGAAGAATTGGTATATTCAGCTACTATATAATAATACCCGCATGCACATGACTGGCGATAGTTCGTGTTGGTCCCTTCGCGACTCTACGCGACGTATCGGAGGAGAGCGGACCAAAATATGTCTTCCCTTCTACGCGGTGGTAACTTCAACACCCCGACTCTAGATATGTGTTTCGACTCGACGAAACCCTGCCGCCAGTGGCACACTAGCGGCAATCTTTCCACGCGTCACTATAGCGACGATCGACATTTACCACCAAGTGGGTCACTAGGTGTTGGCGACGTTTACGGCATGGAGTTTGAACTTAAACGGCGTAGTTATTGCATAATATGTTATTATTTTGTGTATGTTTTCCAGGATTGTGTGTTATTTCATTTATTAGTGGGCACTAATTTGTCTCCAGCTCCTCGAATCAATGAATTTGGTGTAAATAACGTGCACTTTGGTGTAAATAACATTACAGAAAGAAGTCTATTTGTTCCACAGATCAAAACTGACCTTAGTAAGATTTGAGTTACAGATTCAGGTGGCAGCGTAGCGTAGAGCCAACGTCCTTAACTCAAGAATAGTATAGGTTCAAAGCCTAGGTTCGAATCCTGGTAAAGACAGAGGTCGTTTTCTTCACAAAGTGATCGTGAAGAGTCAGTGTGACTTCTGATAATAAACGAGCAATCCGTAAGAATGTGGAGCCGAACACCTGTATCATGATAGAGACGATGTACAAATGTTGGTTGGGAAAAGACAAACAAATATATATGTTAGCTACTATGACAATCCGAAACACTTAATTGACCTGTAATATCCAATTGTCATATTATTGTTCTTACAAAGAACTACTATACCTTTTGTTAAATATGTTTCGGGTAGAGTAACCGTTAGGGTATTTGTACTGTCCTAGACTTCGGTTCGAATTTCGGTTCGAATCCTCATCAGGTAATAAGTTTCTTCATTAAAACTTTCGCTAGAAGCGTTGGTTGGAGAAATTACAAGGCGAGAATCTGAATAAACAGTGTGTGCAGTCGTCATCATACAGAGTAATAATAAGTAATTTTCATATTTATATTCGTCTCTTCTTCTCTCTATCTACCTATTGTGGAGTGCAAGGGAAGAAAAGAGAAATCTCTGTATGAAACTCATATGTAAATCTCTCTCTTACTACCCCTTTACTTACAGAAATGTTGTACCATCCAAATTTAAAGAAAATCAAAAGATATGCCAAATAAAATAATAGAAATTAATGAAATCTAGATAAAAGTCGGTAGAGCTAAGATTAAATATATATATATATATATATATATATATATATATATATATATATATATATATATATATATATATATATATATATATATATATATATATATATATATAATTCCTGTATATATATAATTTAATTTCTATAATGCCATTCCTGTAAGTGTGAGTTCCTTATTTAAAGTCCTGTAGCCCCTTTCGGACTTTCTTTGATATGTGGACTTACGCATGAGTTATCTGCCACCTTGGTTTATCAAAGAATAGGTGTGTGATTACCTTACTAGTTTCGAACATCTGATATTAAAGAACATGGAATCCAGCAAACCTGCAAGAAACAAACAAATTATTCTGGTACTTACCATACCAGCCGAAATTCCGTTAGGGAAGGTGATAACTCCATGTAGTTTAATAAACACTTTAATTATAAACACAACACTTAATCACTTAAACCACAACACTTAATTGATATCGATATAAGATATGCTCACAGTTGAACTAAAATAATAAAAAAAATCTTATGATTTTTTTATCACTAGTTCATAGTTAATAATATGTATTTGTATCTATTGAACAGTTCATCTTCTTTAATTTCCAGGTAGGTGTGTCCGTTACTTCACAGCGTTAATCACAATTTTAGTGTCTATTCTTTCATGTCGATAGTATTCTTTTAGAACGGTTTCCGTAGCATCCTAAAGTAGATTAAGTCCTTGATGCCTGATAATAACTTTAAGTCCACTAATTTGTAACCACTTCAAACTTGGTTTTATTTGCACTTCTATCTCTCTCTATATATATAGATATTTTAATGATTTGTTGCTGCATACGTAAGATGTGTGGATTCATTACCAGTAGTGTCAGATTGGATCTCTAAATGCATATAGTCTAGAAAACTGACACAGTTTATTTAACTTATTTTGAACACCAATGGTGCAACTTATCGCACTTAATTAAGTTCACTTTTAAAATAAATATATGCACCTATCTTCTATTGCCACTAACACCGTTGAATTTATAGTGTTCATGAAAATAACTATTTTCACACGAGCAGCAACTTCACAGACCCGATCTAAACGCCAACTGCCTTGTCCTTCTCCAGATTTTCGGTTTTGTAAAAGGGGTTTGACGCGCAAGAGTCGTGCTTCGCATCAAAGCTACTGGCTTTTCAATAGAGATAACCTTTTCTATATTCTATCTATCTGCTAACGGAACTTTGCAAGGAAGTATGCTGATTTTTATTTACATTGACATTATACGCAAATAATTCACTTCTTATAGATTGTCACCTAATTTCGAATCAAGCACTAAAATCTGCATTCTTTGGCCTTTCATTAGATACCAAATATGTTATAGTCCCCTTCTGATATAACCTTAAAATTTTGCATTTAAAATAGGCCGGTTAATATGTTTTCCACCACCTGACATTTTCTTTTCTTATGTTTGTCTAGTCACAGGTGCCCTCTAGCGGAAAGAATTAACAATGTCGCGGACAACCATAACAGTTCGGAGTTTTCTGCTTCCGCGTGACAATTTTACAAATTATTAATTATGAAATGAAATTAAACATACATCTACTTTACTTACAAGTATATACATATCTTTGCTACCATATACATATGTGGCATGGAGTTGTCATCCTCTATTAACTATATTTGAAACAATTTCTTAGGGTAAGGATTCCCAGTATTTGTCTGTCCCCAGCAGAAAGACAAAACTCCACCCTCCAATACCAGATCGTACTTGTTTTTTTTTTCACGGCTAAAAGAAAGTTTTATGATAACACACTAATTCCTACATATTTTTATTATTATTATTATTTGATATTACAAACTGCTTCATCTGGTAAACCTGGAACAAATTCACAGCCTGTCTTGCTAGGTTCGCTACGCCAGCTAGAATTCTTGTGAAATCGGCGGTTAACCCAAGATTTTCACACATCATTGTCCTTCTGTTTTTATATCTATGTGTTAAATTTTGACAATAGACAAATATCCGTCTTTCTGTCGCCTTTTCGGTAGTGTTACAACGCAGGGGGTTTTATGGTTTTTTAGTTCTATACAGTATTCTTATAGCTGCTAAACAGAAATAAAACAGTAATTTTTAGTTTCAACTCACAATATAGTTGGCTAAGCTGACCAAGCATAGGTGACTGACCTTTTGGAGCTTAGTTGTCTTCTACAAGTTTGCCTTTAAAAAATCTAACTCACTAGAGTCTATCTTTCTATATACGAAATCCAATATCTATAGTTACATTCTCGATATAAACTTGAATCTTACCAATACTTAGGAAATAAAATAAATATGATTCTAAGTTAATTAATAATATAAATAATATTTGAAAATAAAGAAAACCATTTCCATTTTGATATGCAAATTAATGATAACATTTAAATATACTACTATATAAACTTTATTAATGGAACTAATGTGAGACTGCGTCGTACATTTCCCCCCTTTGAGTTATATATTAATGGACAGGAAAATTAATATATTACTCACAGATACAATACTTAAGAACTATAATAACTATGTAATGACTACTTGACAAATTAATATTCCTAACTTATTTTCAATAATAACATATATTTGACAATACATACATATATAGCATACTGACGATGCAGAATTCTGATACATATGATAGTTTTAAGATATGTACATAGACATTGTTATTTCTCTCTTTTTTTATACGAGGCAAGACTATCTCATGTCTGTTGTTCGGATGTGTTATCTTCCTTTTCTTTGTCTTCCCTCAGATGGTATTTCTTTAAGAGAAATGTATTTCTTTTATTTATCTCTTTTCCTGTGGCTACATCACAAAGTGTGTAGACATTTTTATGTTTTATCTACGATACGGAACGGTCCTCCATAGATTAACATCAATTTTTTAGATATTCCCGCTAAAGCATCGGATTTAGGGAATAGTCTGATGAGTACCAAATCACCTAAATTGTACTCGATTGTCTTATGCTGCTTGTCAAAGTAAGCTTTTCGGGATTCAGCCTTTTTCTTCAGATTTCTATGTGGTACTTCAATGTAATACTTCATATCTTTTCGTTTATCCACGTCTGGGATGTCAAATAATTTAGCGATATTACTAGATTGTGACAATCCTAAATGGACTTCGTACGGGGCTAGACCCGAGCTGAGGTGCTTTGATGAGTTTAGACACTTTTCCACTTTGTTTAAGTATTTTGGCCAATTCTTATGATTACTATTCGTGTACTTCTTTAACATGCGAATAGTGGCTTTGACAGCAGTTTCAGCCATCTCTCTTTGAGGATAATACACGCTACTCATAATGTGTTTTATTCCCAAACTCTGGAGGTGATTTTTCCATTGTTTCGAATGGAACTGTGATCCTCTGTCACTTAAAATGAACTCTGCATTTGGGCATAATTTCAGAAAGTCTGTTAACTTCTGAATGGCAACGTGTGTAGTAGCACGCTTGCATGAATAAAGTCCAACTAATTTCGAAAATGCATCTAAAAATCCTAGAATATATTGGAATCCACCACTGCCTTTTACAAGAGGCCCGCAAAAATCGATACAGATCAGCTTTCCAGGTCTATCTGTAACTATAGAGTGTAATTTTCCTGTATAATAGCGTGTTGGTGGATTGGCCTTTTGGCATAAATCACATGAACCGCAAGATTTTCGTATACTGTGCCTCATTTTTGGCCATACAAAGTTTTCACTTAGCTGTGGCAACAATTTACTTGCTGAGAGATGGCCATTCTGATCGTGATAATAATGGAGTAAGGGATACATCATTACTTCAGGGATACAAATACGTACTCCTATTGTATCACGTTTACAAAGTTTTCCATTTATTAACTCGTATGAGTGATGTTTCCCCTTGATGCATTTAGATATGTCGTTTGATTCGACTTTTCGTTTTATGTTTCCATAGAATGTGTCAGAGGTCTGTAACTCTGACAACATTGCTATGAAGTTTCTCAGTTCACCTGGCAGTTCCTCTATGATGCCCACTAGAGATTCTTTTATTACAGGCTTAGCATCTATCTCAGAAGTAAAATTTCCATCAGGAGGATATCTTGAATGGAAATCTGCCAAGTTATCCGTGGACCGAACATGTTCAAAAATAAAATCTAAATTTGCCAAAGATAAAGACCACCTAACTAAACGTTGGTTCGTTAACCTGCAATACAAAATAAACTTCAAAGCCAAGTGATCAGACCTTATTTTAAATTTTCTTCCTATCAAATAATGCTTGAATTTTGAAACACCCTCTATTAGTGCCGCTAATTCTTTTTCCGTTGTATTATAATTTCTCTGTGCTGCATTGAACACTTTTGATGACATGCCCATTATTCGTTTGTCATTATTGTCATCAATTTGATAGAGATGACTAGAACAAGCTACATTACTGGCATCTACCTCTAAAATCATTTCTTTATTAGGAAGAGGCTTCTTGAGTACTATATCTTCTTGAAAAATCAATTTAATTTTCTCAAGAGCATCTTGATGTTCTTTGGTCCATTTGAATTTAGTATTCTTTTTAAGCAAGTTAAAGAGTGGGTGTAGTACTTCTGAATATTGGTGGCTAAAACATCTATAGAACCCTAACTATCCAATCAACTTTCTCAACTCTTTTACGTTGTGTGGTACTCGAAACTGCATTACATGTTCAATTTTCTGTTGATCTTTCCCAATTCCTTCATGTGATAATTCAAAACTCAAAATTTTTATTTTCGGCTTAGCAAACTCGCATTTCTTTAGGCGTAAAGTTACACCACCTTCTTTTAGCAAAGTTAATACTCTATCTGTATGTAATAAGTGTTCTTCAAAGCTTGTAGAAGCAATAATTGTATCATCTACGTAATTATTACAATAGGGCCTTACTTCTTGTCCCAAAATTTGATCTAATGCTCTAATGCAAGAGGCTAGACTAGTCTTAGTTCCAAAAGGTAATTTCATAAAACAGTATGAGAGGCCTTCATACACAAAGCCAAGGAGTGTTTGGTCTTCTTCTCTCACTTTTACATTCAAGAAAAACTCAACTATATCTAGCTTAGTAAAGAAAGATTTATCACTTAGTGATTGTAATATCTCAAGTGCTGAAAGAGATTTATCTAATTCGCTTTTTATCACTTTTGATAACTTACGGCCATCCAAACATAAACGAATAGACCCATTCGTTTTCTCGACGACCACCAACGGATGATTATACTCACTAGGTGCTTTCTTGATAATATTAAAAGCTAACCACCGATGAATTTCATTTTGTATCTGATTTTTGTACTTAAGAGGAAAAGGATACATTTCTGATTTTATTGGTGTAGGATCTGTAAGTTCTATCTTATGTTCATAACTTTTAATTGTTCCTGGCTTTTCGTAAAAAATGTCTATGTGTTTTATTAACACGGACGCTAATTTACCCCTTTGTTCATCAGTGAGATCTTTATAGTTATTTACATGTTCATAAATATCTTTCCCAGTGGCCTTTGTGTTGATTTTCTCCCATTCTTCGGGAGACAACACTCTTTCTTTCAGTTCTGTGGAAGTTGGGAATACTCTTTTACCCAACTGCAGTGTGGGGTCACTATCAAATAGCCTCGCCTTTGAATTCCCCAATCCTACCTTAGGAAACTGTATACTTTCTACATTCTCTCCTATCTCACTTTTCTCACTTAACTCACTAATAATGCCACTTTGCAATGATTCCTCTAATTGTCTAAGAACTAAATCATCACTCGATATTTCTTGATCTCTAAAGTTAACTTCAATATAGTGGGGTCTTTGTAATATCAACAGCGCTCTTGAATAATCTAGAATAGCAGCAGATTCTACGAAAAATTGGGATCCTAATATCACATCTTTATTTAATCCTTCTACAATGATGCCAACTGTATAGTAAGTTTTCCCCTGTACAATAACCTCAAGAAGAGTTTGACCTTTGACCGTGGCTATCTTCTTACCGAACGCTGAAGTAAATTTTATGTTATTTGCTTTTAAAAATGGTGGTTATGTTTGGCTACCTAGTATCGTTTCAAATAAGTTGTTATTTATTGCGGATATACTTGCTCCAGAATCTAACAATGCATTTACAGATTGAGCATAAATATTTACATTTATCTCTGGTAAAACTACTACATTGTTTCTCACAACTGGGTCGTCTTTTGTATCTAACAGATTATCAAAAAATCTATTTGCCTCATTAAATGTTTCCCTCTCTAATTCTACCTTTCTACCATCTTTCAATAACAATGAAATAGTGTCTTTAGTATTACTTTCAAAATTTTGAGTACTATTTATTTCTTCGCATTTTACACATTTATTTTCATTCTCCTCAATACTTTTAACATATGTTTCATTATCGTTTGCCAAGTCAGAACTATTGTTTGCGAGCACACACAGGGCTTTATTCGTCTGTTGGATATCAGATGTTCTATTCACAAGTACTACATCCAACTTTCCCGCTGTATGTGCTGGAAAGCATCAGTTGTTATAATGAGGACCACCTGTCACACTTGGTGCATTTTGGTTAGTTTGGTAACTTTGTCCTTCGCTATTATGATAGGTTTCTAGCAGTTGTATTTGTTGCTCCGGAATGTAGTTGCTTTGATTTCTACTTCCATTCCGTGTACTGTTGTTATTTTCCCTTCTCGAACCTCGCTGTTCCCTGTGGTTTTGTCTATTTTCAGGTGAAGGGTAGCGCTCATTACGGGGTGATTGACCTCCTTCCCTTCTCCCGTTATGACCTGAATTTGGGCTCTCATTACTATTGCCTCTATTGTCTCTCTGTTGCTGTCCTCGTGTGTAAGGGCCATTCCTTCTATTATTCCTACGAGGATGTGTGTCTACCCTCGCAGAGGACACTTGCAACATATTCATATTTCTACGAGGAGGAAATCTATCTCGGTCGTAATGAGTTGCCTATACTTCGTTCACAATCGCGAGTAAATCTGTAAGAGATTGTGGTTTCGAAGCCACTAAGGTCCTAAATATATATACTGGAAGTTTTCTCGGTAAGAGTTTCAATAAGCAAGATTCGTCTACAGGAGGATCCAATATTGAATTTTGATGTAGGATGTTCAACAGAAAATCAGAAGGATTTTTATGGACCTTATTGTCGAATTGAACTGTTAACAAATTAGCTCTTAGTGTAGCCAATCGTTCCTGACTTAAGTAGGTTTCTCTAAATTTAATCACAAACTCTTCATACGTAACAATTTTCTGACGCATGACTTTGAACTACAAAAGTCCTACGATTAACGTTCTACTAATAAATGACAAACGTGCTTCATTAGGTACACCTGTTAGTGCAAAGTAATTGTCTAAGTCTAGCAAAAAGGTATATGTTTGTGGTTCGTCCTCTGTACCCTGATAATTTGGTAGGCTTAGATCACGATGAATAAAAGGGTTCATAAAAGTCGACAACTGTGCTGTCTGATTATCGAGTGGTGAAACAGAGGATGCAGGTGGTGCTATGCTCGGCGAAATTGTTTCATTAGGAATAGTACGTGAACATGAGGGCATAGCCTGTTCTGGTGGAATGCTAGTGTGTGAGGAGACTTCTACGCGATTTGACTCAATGATATTTAGTCTGGCAGAAATCAATTCTTCTATGGCCTCTACTTTCCCGGTTATTCTCGAATCTACACTCTCGATAGTGTTTCTTAATTCATCAGTTACATTCGCGTGTACAGAAATTGTATCACTTAATTTTGTCTCTACTTCTGCCCGATTTCTTTCAACATGACCAATGATATTATCACCTTGCTCTTCTAAAGATCCTATCTTATTTCCTAAATCATTTCTAACTTTTTCTAAATTTCTAGCTGTCTGGTCTAAATTTTCAGAAACTTGATTTACTGTTACATTTAATTGATGTACGGTGTTCTCTATATCGTTATGTAGTTGTTGCTCTGTATTTTGTAATGACCTACTCAGCCTAGTTTCAACCTCTTTCTGTGAATGTTCTAACTCCCTTCTTGTATTTCTCAGCTCTTCATTTGTATCTTCTAGCTTACTAGACAATGCAGTAATTTTACTATCTAACTCCTGGTGAGTTTGTGCTAGTTTAGAGCCTAACTCTTGCACCTCTTTCCTAATTTCTGTTTTTAGTTCACGCTGTAACTCTTGTTGGGATCTATCTATCCTACTATTTAATTCTTGCTGAGATTTATCAATTTTGTTATTTAGTTCTTGCTGCATTTGCATCAGGAATAGCAACACTGGGTCTGATGAACTCCTAGTTGTGTCTCCTATCCCATCTGTCTCATTACCTACTTCTATGTTTTCGTCTCTCACTTGAATTTCATCTCCCTGATCTACTTCTGTAAATGACATACTTTGCGTCTGTTTTAAATCTCTAAGTTCTTCATTCATCTTTCTGCTTTTCAGCCTAGTCAAAACCATCAATTCTAATTAATCTAATGAATTCACTAATAAAAAGGAAAGATTCTCTATTTTGTCTAAATGTTATCGCTATAAAATTATCTCCCCCCTTCAAGTTTACAACTTCTCAAGTATTATATATATAAACACATTTCTACACACATTTTACTCTTATATCAATTATGTTTTGGAAAGCATTTGGGACAAAATAAATTCATTACACGAAAATTTTACTAATCTTTAAGTAATCACACACTCGGTTATATGCTAGGATGTGAACAACAGTGCGTAACCTGCACACTTCTTGCTAAACACGTAGGGTGTTAAAACATTTAAGTAAAGAAATGATCAACGTGGTTAAACACTCACTCATGGACGCCAAAATTATGTGATTGTACTGCGCCTTTGCCTGTAATCCTAGCATATAATATTGCTACTACGCTGGGTGCCAAACTAATGTGTAAAATAACTATGCACACAAGCGCAGTAATTGCTCTTACGCTGAGAAGCCAAACTTATGTGGAGTGCAGGGGAAGAAAAGAGAAATCTCTGTATGAAACTCATATGTAAATCTCTCTCTTACTACCCCTTTACTTACAGGAATGTTGTACCATCCAAATTTAAAGAAAATCAAAAGATATGCCAAATAAAATAATAGAAATTACTGAAATTTAGATAAAAGTCGGTAGAGCTAAGATTAAAAAATAATAATATAATTGAGCTGAGCGAAGCGAAGCTCTTATACTCGGGTTAGCCGTTTGGTTGTCCGCAAACTCCTCCTAGACCGTTTGGCCCATCTCAACCAAAATTAGCACGCTGATAGAGTATGTCGTGCTGAGTGACAACATAGGTCGAAATCAAAAATCCGATGTACCATCGAGGAATAATCACCGAAAAACGCTTCCTCCTAGACCGTTTGGCCGATTTCAACCAAACTTAGCACGCTGATAGAGTATGTCGTGCTGAGTGAGAACATAGGTCGAAATCAAAAATCCGATGTACCATCGAGGAATAATCACCGAAAAACGCTTCCTCCTAGACCGTTTGGCCGATCTCAACCAAACTTAGCACGCTGATAGAGTATGTCGTGCTGAGTAACAACATAGGTCGAAATCAAAAATCCGATGTACCATCGAGGAATAATCACCGAAAAACGCTTCCTGATTACGTACTTTAAGCTCGCTCAGCTCATTTCATTGCAATCGGGTATATCCATTGCATTCCTAGTAATAATAATAATAGTATATATATATATATATATATATATATATATATATATATATATATATATATATATATATATATATATATATATATATATATAATTTCTATAATGCCATTCCTGTAAGTGTGAGTTCCTTATTTAAAGTCCTGTAGCCCCTTTCGGACTTTCTTTGATATGTGGACTTACGCATGAGTTATCTGCCACCTTGGTTTATCAAAGAATAGGTGTGTGATTACCTGACTAGTTTCGAACATCTGATATTAAAGAACATGGAATCCAGCAAACCTGCAAGAAACAAACAAATTATTCTGGTACTTACCATACCAGCCGAAATTCCGTTAGGGAAGGTGATAACTCCATGTAGTTTAATAAACACTTTTATTATAAACACAACACTTAATCACTTAAACCACAACACTTAATTGATATCGATATAAGATATGCTCACAGTTGAACTAAAATAATTAAAAAAAATCTTATGATTTTTTTATCACTAGTTCATAGTTAATAATATGTATTTGTATCTATTGAACAGTTCATCTTCTTTAATTTCCAGGTAGGCGTGTCCGTTACTTCACAGCGTTAATCACAATTTTAGTGTCTATTCTTTCATGTCGATAGTATTCTTTTAGAACGGTTTCCGTAGCATTCTAAAGTAGATTAAGTCCTTGATGCCTGATTATAACTTTAAGTCCACTAATTTGTAACCACTTCAAACTTGGTTTTATTTGCACTTCTATCTCTCTCTCTATATATATAGATATTTTAATGATTTGTTGCTGCATACGTAAGATGTGTGTATTCATTTCCAGTAGTGTCAGATTGGATCTCTAAATGCATATAGTCTAGAAAACTGACACAGTTTATTTAACTTATTTTGAACACCAATGGTGCAACTTATCGCACTTAATTAAGTTCACTTTTAAAATAAATATATGCACCTATCTTCCATTGCCACTAACACCGTTGAATTTATAGTGTTCATGAAAATAACTATTTTCACACGAGCAGCAACTTCACAGACCCGATCTAAACGCCAACTGCCTTGTCCTTCTCCAGATTTTCGGTTTTGTAAAAGGGGTTTGACGCGCAAGAGTCGTGCTTCGCATCAAAGCTACTGGCTTTTCAATAGAGATAACCTTTTCTATATTCTATCTATCTGCTAACAGAACTTTGCAAGGAAGTATGCTGATTTTTATTTACATTGACATTGTACGCAAAAAATTCACTTCTTATAGATTGTCACCTAATTTCGAATCAAGCACTAAAATCTGCATTCTTTGGCCTTTCATTAGATACCAAATATGTTATAGTCCCCTTCTGATATAACCTTAAAATTTTGCATTTAAAATAGGCCGGTTAATATGTTTTCCACCACCTGACATTTTCTTTTCTTATGTTTGTCTAGTCACAGGTGCCCTCTAGCGGAAAGAATTAACAATGTCGCGGACAACCATAACAGTTCGGAGTTTTCTGCTTCCGCGTGACAATTTTACAAATTATTAATTATGAAATGAAATTAAACATACATCTACTTTACTTACAAGTATATACATATCTTTGCTACCATATACATATGTGGTATGGAGTTGTCATCCTCTATTAACTTTATTTGAAACAATTTCTTAGAGTAAGGATTCCCAGTATTCGTCTGTCCCCAGCAGAAAGACAAAACTCCACCCTCCAATACCAGATCGTACTTGTTTTTTTTTCACGGCTAAAAGAAAGTTTTATGATAACACACTAATTCCTACATATTTTTATTATTATTATTATTTGATATTACAAACTGCTTCATCTGGTAAACCTGGAACAAATTCACAGCCTGTCTTGCTAGATTCGCTACGCCAGCTAGAATTCTTGCGAAATCGGCGGTTAACCCAAGATTTTCACACATCATTGTCTTTCTGTTTTTATATCTATGTGTTAAATTTTGACAATAGACAAATATCCGTCTTTCTGTCGCCTTTTCGGTAGTGTTACAACTCAGGGGGTTTTATGGTTTTTTAGTTCTATACAGTATTCTTATAGCTGCTAAACAGAAATAAAACAGTAATTTTTAGTTTCAACTCACAATATAGTTGGCTAGGCTGACCAAGCATAGGTGACTGACCTTTTGGAGCTTAGTTGTCTTCTACAAGTTTGCCTTAAAAAAATCTAACTCACTAGTGTCTATCTTTCTATATACGAAATCCAATATCTATAGTTACATTCTCGATATAAACTTGAATCTTACCAATACTTAGGAAATAAAATAAATATGATTCTAAGTTAATTAATAATATAAATAATATTTGAAAATAAAGAAAACCATTTCCATTTTGATATGCAAATTAATGATAACATTTAAATATACTACTATATAAACTTTATTAATGGAACTAATGTGAGACTGCGTCGTACACTATGTTACTTGACGTTTGATTATCATGTCTTGCAACTTTCTGATAGAAATTTAGTAGTAAGATATTACTCATTCAATTTTTGTTTCTGTCTTTTTTCAATACTTTTCCTTTTCTTTTTTTATTCAATTTGCATTAATAGTCTGGAATGGAAGGTATGACCTACGTTACCTATTGGTTTATCATAATGTATTTCAGATCTGTACGTTTAATGAATACTACCGAATTTGCAACCGAACGACGCCGAAAGACAGGATGTGTGTTAAACTTTTGGCGTGGTCCTAGATGTGTCTCGGAACTCTTCACTTTCAATGGAAATTGAGTACTTAATTTGATCACCAACTTTGGTATTCATTTTTAAAGTCACTTAATGAATTTTTCAAGCATCCTGTACGTATTTATTAGAATAGTTCTAACAAATATAAAAAATGTTATTTCTAAATTACTGTTGGATTTCTTGATAGGTAAATTTATAATGTTATTTTTTTTACTACGTTTAAATCGAATATTTTTATCTGTGCTCCCTTTTATTTTTCTTCTTCTATCTCCTTTCCTCTCTCTGTCCCACTTCCGTACCTCAAATAGATATCTATTCGTTTCAATTTTTCACTGAGATATGTTTAAGTTAACTCCTACATCAACTTATGAATCTCGTTTCGTCTCATTTTTATTCTTTCACTTATTGACACTAATACATGTATATTTTGAAATTAGAATTGTGCTTATGTTGTTGCTGATTTTAATATGGGAGAGAGGAAAGAAGGAGAGAGAGGGGTTCTCTCTACCAGACACAATTTTCGGAAGGTATATATTGAATGGCCTAGCTGCAAGGCGTTAGCTTCGCTTTTTTATGCGGAATATATAAGCAGTAATTCGACATGAATACTGAATTAGATTTGTCTTGTAACGAAGAAATAACAACGTGAGTTGTTTGATCTCTTTTAGAAAACTGTCGAGATCTGAGAGTCAACAAACTTTACACTTTACTGTACCGAGTTCCTCGAAACTCCGCTAGCCAGAATTAGCCCGGGATAGGGGACTTATATATTAAAAAATGACAATCTCAGCAAAATACAGACGTCTTTTAGTGTGAGAGAAAAAAGGAATTGAATATCTCCTTTCTAGTTCTATTAATGTTGTAGTTCTGAGTCTGTGTCAAAATTACTGACTGAAATAAGGACAATGAACTGTGATAACTTTGTAGAATATTTCACTTTATTATCACAAAAATTTCATTTTCCGGCTTGCTTAGTTGTGAAAAATTATAAAGTATATTGCAATACTATGCAAAGTATGTGTACTGTCGCTAACTTCTGATGGAACTCAGAAACACACTTAAAAGATAAATTACAGTAATAGTTTTCTACTAAGGGAGGAGTATAACTACTTTTATTTGAACATTTTTTGCCTTAAAATGTTTGTTCTAGTTCACCCTCTTCACTCTCAACGTTGGATACGGAATGCAAGAACATATTTAGATTTTGATGATTGATTCCAGTGTATTTTAAGGGTATTTTCCCGGATCTAGGTCTGTACGATATATCGTTATCGTCGATATCGATATTGACAGATATCAACATTCGATATCCCAAATATGTCAACATCGATATATTCATATCCTAAATTTTCCATATCGATCTTGGTGAGCGAGACATAGTGGGGCCCCTAAGACTTTCGATGCGTGACGAAACAAAATTTAACTTTTACAAAAATGTCTTCCAATGACAATTTCCTTATTACCGCAAATGGCAATGTAAATACATGTACTTCCAAATTTAGAATATTATATACTGTAGTTTCTTAAGCGCCAAAACTTTTCTTATCCCGAAAGAGAATGAACGAAAAATGCACCTGTCAGAAACAAGTGCTTCAAACTTTGACCTAGAATTTTTCATAAGAAAGTTTTTGTTTCTATCTCTCCTAGATTTCCATGCCATTTTGCCTTTGAGACCTTTGAGACAAAAACTGCACACATGACCGCAATATGCAGACATTCTCTTAGGCAAAATCAAAGATTGGGAAAGGAAACGAGTTTCCAATAATAATAATAATAATAATAATAATAATAATAATAATAATAATCCAATTGGGTTTTCTAGTAGGGTCCCGTCTGTTTATCTTCCATAGGAGGCCCGCGAATCTACTACGCTAATGGTGTCCTTTAGTCTGTGTTTTTTTCTATTTTTCTGTTTCCTGTGCTGTTAGGCGTTTATATTAACAACATCTAACCTATTTTGTTCTTTCCGAATTTTTTTTCAAAAATGAAAGAAACAGCTTTCCTCTTATATCTGTTTCTTACCATTCCTCTTCTTTCGACTCCTTAAGTAAGATGATTTTTTAACTTTTTGTGTCTTCCATTTCCTTCATGATAATAGAACCGTTATTCTTAACAAATTACTTTATTCTCATTTCTGCAGTATGCGACACTGATATATTTGTAACAGAATTGAGGTTTGGTCCAACGCCTTTCGAATTCTTAACCAACACAACTTTCGAGCTTCTGGGTTGCTACTATTGCAAGAAAAGGAGAATTGCATGTGGTAATGCACTCTTGGAGTCGTGTATACATTAAATACACAGCAATATTGAGAATAATATATTATGTTCATCGGACAACACGCTCTGGTCCATAGAGATTCATCTCAGAATGAAGAACTGCTTCGTTAGTCATCTAGTTTACAATTTTAGCTGCATAAACACCTCGGTCCGGGCTTCCAACTGCTGTCAATGTCGAGAAGAGTTTCGTGCACTTTGTGTTGCATCTGTCCAGGCGTTCTCACAACTGCAAATAACCTGGAACCCATGTAATGCAAGTAGTGCACTTTAGGGGGGAGATACTTTTGCTGTTGACAGTACATGCTTACAGTTCTTGAGTTGTGAGTAGTTTATTTTTGCTTCATACTTTTGAAAACAAATCCTATTTATGTGTAAATGATAGAGGTGGTAGACGATGTTATGTTATGTAAGCGTGTGAAATATTACGCTGCGGGGTTCTGAGTTGTGAGCGGACAAATTTTGGATCATATTTTAGAAAAAATATACATACACACCGAACTTATCCGATCGCAATCAAACTTGGTATTGTGTTTGATCTGTTTCTTAGCCTGTAAAATATTACTTAGTGCAGGCTTTTGTTTCCCTAATAATTCACAATCGAATTTCTAAATCATGAAATCTAAATCATCAAAAAACAAAACATAATAAATACCGTTTAAATAATGATTAAAGTTCCCCTTGGACTGATAAGCTAAAAATCTCATGAAGAATGATTTTTTAAAAGAAGTATGGATGTTCACTTATTCTTGAATAATTGGACAGTGACTGTTCGGTCGAAACTAACATTCTTAAACTGAATCCTCTCCTTGTAAAAGTTACTTTTTTACAAAGAGAAAACGCAGAACAAAACAATTACAATTTTTATCACACGTAATCCGGCACAAGTAGATGTGAGTGAGTTCTAATTCTTTTTTTTTAAAAAAAAAAAAAGCCTTTTATGGTATTGCCCACTTTATCCTTGTAACGGATATCACCATAAGCATCTCCAAGTAATCTTTACCCTAGCTTCAGGCAGCAAATCTCTGTTCAATTAGGAGTTGATGCTATGTTGCCGACTCTCAAGGACAGACGAAACATTTGTATTGAGAATCAGCTTATTTATCCCTTTTGAGTCGAAATTGTAATTGTTTTGGATTTCATTTTCTGTTTCAAGAAAATATTTCTGATAAAAATTTTTAGGATTAAGACGATCGTTATACGAAGATGATGTAACTTCGGAACTACTTAAATATAAGCCTTAAATATGTGCAATACGCAACCAGTTACAAGATAGCAAGTCCCAAAGTTTAATTACTTAAAATGCACGAAACAGATAACTTTATATTAGCCAAGTGTATTACAAAGTCTAGTGAACCGTCATAGTCTATAGCCAACACTACAACTAAAATTCACGTATACGCACTTCAACTATACTCAATATTAAGTATAGTGATCCACACTATACTTAATATTAGCAAATTGTTAATTCATTTATTTAACTTCAGTATCTGTACGTTATTATTTCAACCTTAATTTGCATTATTATTTCAAAAATCTCTTAGGTTTAAATTACGTACGACGTTTAAATTAAATACGGTTTCATGAACCGGAAAGCAAATGGCGCTACGGACATAAATCGGACCTCAAAATGAAGAATAAGTTTTGTTATGATTTCTTTTAAATGACTTAACATATCTATAAAATTTATCGAAGTGAACGATGTAATTAAAGCTTAGAATATCCTTTTAAAACACTAATTTCTGTGACCGCATCAGAGTAAACGAGTTTAGATTGCCTGTAGAGCATTTACATCTAATATAAGAAGTAGAATCAACACAAGATGTTGTGATTTTTCTACATACATTTCACTTTAGATTCTGAACATAGGGAATATGAGAAACTACTAAAGAGAACATGCACATGAGGAAATGTGCATACTAATCAGCCTCCAAGTTGTAGAGAAAGAGTGTGAAACTTGGAACAGTGGGCGGGCCAATCTCAGATCACTAAACGGCGTCACGGGCCTTGCTATAGGTATATTATTTTTTACGACAATTGAATAGTTTAGTATTAAATGATCGAACATGTTAATCTTAATTTACATCACAATAACACAAAACAGCTGTGTGCTGGTAACCAAAATACTGTATTTACTCACTAAAGAGAAGCAGAATAATGCATTGAGAACTTTGTCGGTACATCTAGCAATGCTTATACCCAGGGTTGATATGTTTAAAACAAAATGTTTAAAACAAGTGTTTAAAACATGTTTAAAACGAGGGATGTTGTTTTATTCAGTTTGTTTTAAACGTTTTAAACAAAATGTTTTAAACGTGTTTTTTTTTTCGATGGTGGTTGAACATGTTTAAAACAACTAAAATATCAGATTGAGTAAGCTAATTTAATTTTCTATCAAACAACCCATCCTCCGCAGGATTTGTGCATGGAGTAAATTACAAGCAGAGTTATATTCTTATTATAACAGCAATTACTGAACGAAATTCTGCACATCAATGTGCGTATAGCTAAACCAACAGAAATTCAAATGAAGTATTTCAACATTTCTTAATTTCCAAGAATAACGGAGGTTAAACACACTATACACTATTCTAAGATCCAAATTCACAAATTCAAAACTTGTGGTATTTTTTGATCACTATCGTTTCCATAATAATGAAGAGTTCTCACATCATAAGCTAGAAGAAATGCTCTGACAAATACAATACAACTCATAGAAAAGAGCAGTGACTAGCCTACAAGGAGCAAATTACTTATTTTAACTAAACAGTTTTCAAGATACATCTCTATTTGCAACATGGATAAGTAACAATGATTAGTGCCTATGGCATAACAACACAATTAACTTTTAGACGCCCCGCCAGGGATTTTAACAAAATGGTAGACTCTCACGTTCGGGGCTCTGGTGACCTCCCTAATTATCACAAAGTCATGAGTTATACACCATTGGAAAGCCTATAGACCACAAATTCCAATGAGGTAACATTCGTGAAATTCCCGCCGTATTCGTAGTAAAAAAAACAGACATAAAAAACATTAACAATATGAAAATATTGACTTTGCGGGGCCCTGGCAACCCTTGCAGGCCACCCTACGCTGACAAAATGATGAATGCGTAGGCCACATACTTGTGACAATAATGTAAGAAATGGTAGCCATTGCGTAATGAATTCGTTTTATGTAGGAAATATTTAAAAAAAATATATGCGCAGAAAACATTCATTGATATTTTTATAAAAAGGCCTTTTGTCCATCTTAAACATAACTTTCTTACAAGGCTGTCTGTATTCTTTATTATAAATTAACGAGAAATGTTACAGTTTCGGAAGTATATCACTTCCTTCTTCAGACTACTATTCCAACTGAAATCATAGATAACGTAATATAATTTGTTATCTCTACCAATCAAGAATAATTTTTTTTCTCCCATTAATATTCAAAATATATGTCCATTGTTGTGACAATTTTAAACTCTTAACAGAAATAATACATTGTTAATTAATCTTTATATTTCTTTTAACATATATTAACTGAATTAAATATTAATTAATTATCTAAATAGTGAAATTTTCTACCTAATATTGAATACTAAATTTTCTACCTGAATTTACGTTCTACGTAGATGAAACAGGCCACGAAGTAAACTGGGAAGGAGCGAAAATATTGGAATATGAAGGGAGACAACTGGTTAGGAAGTGGAAAGAAGCGAAGAGGATAAAATAAGTGCACTTTAAAGCTATGAACTTGAATAGTGGTTTCAGTATTAATGAAGAATGGGAGGACATTTTGAAAAGGGAAGAAAGAAGAAAAGTAGAATATAAGGACAATATAGGGTTAAATATTATTTATATGTTTTTCAATATTCACGTAATTAATCAGTAATCAATATTCAGGTAGAAAACTATTAGATATGCACCTAATTTATGGACGTGCTGAAAGTAACTCATTGACAGCACAACGCTTATACCGTGAGACGTTCCCAAACCGTCATGTTCCAAATGATCGGACATTTGTTTCCACTGATAGGTGTCTCAGGGAAACAGGTAGTTTCCGTGGAAGACCACGTGAAGTGCTTCGAGTTGCCGACGAGAGAAGGATTCTTAACCAAGTAGCACGGCAGCCAGAAATAAGCACACGTCAAGCACCTACAACAGAAGACGTATTCCACGGTAGTCCATACGCATGACCTGCTCGTTCTCCCAATTAAAATCCATTGGATTTTTACTTGTGGGGACATGCTAAGGAGGTAGATTACGCAAGGGAAATTCATTATATAGACGATCTGAAACAACGTATCCATGCTACTTTCCAGTCGATTCGTGATACACCCGAAGTACTCGATAATATTCGTCAGTCATTGCTGCGTCGTGCCCATGCGTGTGAGCAAGTTGGTGGAGGACATATTGAGAACATACCACGAGTACACAGGAACGACTAAGGCGGATATTGGAAACATGGAACAGCAATTTGGCAAATAGGACCTGCTTATGGTGAGTACAATGCAGCTTCAGTCTACCCCTATTTATTTCGTTTATTTTGCTATATACTGGATACACATTTCTTTTCATTTTTGTATTTACTACATGTGCATGTGCAGTTCATGTGCATGTTCCTTTTAGTAGTTTCTCATATTCCCTATGTTTTGGTTACTGCACCCTTTTTTCATTCATTTTCCCACGCCAATTCCTATTACAGGTATACACACACTGTGTTGCTGCTATTCACCTCGATGGCCCGCCGATCTCATTTATGGTTACTAAAGGCCAACATACACTAGCGTATTTTCGGCGCGTATTTTCGGTCCGTAAGTTGGCCTATACACCTAGCGTAAAAATAGGCGCGTAAAAGAAGAAGAAAAAGAAGCGGTCATTTTTCGCTCTTCCTCTTGGCTGTTGTTTGAGCACGTGGTGGTTTTCCAGTTTGCTCAAGCTGCTTGAACAAGATGGATCTCTCTGAGGCCATGGTTTTAAGTGCAGGTGCTATAGACATTGTGTTGTTAAGTAAAATAATAAAAAGAAAGAATAGAAGAAACAGACTGGGAGCCACGCGGAAGAGGATTAAAAATTCACATTTATCTATATTACGTCCAAGCAGATCAATCCATTTGGTCTATTTTTGGTACAATTTTAGATCATTGTACTTAGTGATCTGACAAGTAAACCTTACGATTGGGTGAATCGAGTTGCTGACTAAGACACATATGAGAAAGTAGTACTAAATGTGGTCAGTATTTCAGTGAAGTTGTAGGTGCGAAGCTCCAGGGGCTTAGGAGATACAGCTACCAGAACATCACATGTAAGTACAGAATAGTCTTCATACAGTTGGAGGTAAAAGCTCTGTAAGACCTCTTGTAACGACAAAAGGTGAATAACAAATATATGGGTACATATTAGGACTAGGAGGAAGTCATATAGTAAGGGTATACCTGACGGCGGTCACCTTGAAATCTGCCATTTTGAATTAGGGTTAAGTTTTTAAAATAAGAATAGGGTCATGTAATACATGATTTAAGGCGCAAATTTAATCAGAAGAACAATGGTGACGTTAATTTTGATTTACGCGCAATTGTTAAAAAGTTACAGGGAAATTAAATATTGTTGCAGCATACGTATTAGTCCTTTACCCCACCTTGTAAATTTTGTGTTAATGATAATAATTAAATAAAAAGAAGATGGATAAATATTAGGTCTATGGCAAGAGTTGCCTTAATGGCAGCCATGTTCAAATCCGCCATTTTGAATCAGACAAAAGTTTTAAACAAAACGCATAACATTGACACCGTATTAATAGCAAATTTTACCATAAATCCAAAGGTATAACCATTTTTGCTTTATTATTAACCAGCATTTCTTATCGCATAAACAAGTTGCTAATTTAAGGGAAAATCACCAAAGTGGAAGTAGTAATCGCATGACTTGGCCTCACTTTTTGGCCCCTGGGTCCCTGCCTCAGGACCCATGGTCCCTGGCCCAGGGTCAATGACCTAGGGGTACCATGGCCCACCCCCTAAAATTTGGCAGGGGTACATAGGACCACCCCCAGGACCCATGGTCCCTGGCCCGTGTCAATGACCTAGGGGTACTTAGGACCACCCCTCTAGATTTTGGCAGGGGTACATAGGACCACCACCCCCTTAAATTTTGGAAATTGCCAAATCTAAAAATTGGGTGTGGTAGCCTAGGACCACAGTATGTACCTCTATCAGTATTGGGTGTCTATGTCGTTCCCTTTTATGAGTAAAAAATTGCCAAAAATTCAAATTTCGGAGGTTTTTGACCTAATTTATCCCCTTGGATGAGGTATTATTACCCTATATGGTTATATGGGCGTATACAGGGATTCATTCCCTTTTATAAGACATGGGTATATTAATGCACCCCGGGAGGGGTACTTTGGCCCACCCCTTCAATTTTGGAAATTGCCCAATTTAAACATTGGGTATTATAGTACAGGACCCTAATATGTATTATGATAAATTTGGGTGGTCCACCTCGTTCCCTTCTAGGGGTACAAAATTGCCAAAAATATAAACGTAAGCAATACGTAGTACCACGTGTTTGGTTTTTGGTCGATTTTATCCCCTTTGATGAGGTTATTATCCTATATATATAGTTATATGGTCATGTATAGGGGTCCATTACCTTTCATAAGATATGGGTATATTTGTGCACTCCTTTAAAAATTTGGGAGGGGTACTTTTGGCCCACCCCTTAAATTTTGGAAATTGCTCATTTTATATATTTGGTATTATAGTACGGGACCCTAACATGTATTATAATAAATTTGGGTGGTCCACTTCGTTCCCTTTTAGGGGTACAAAATTGCCAAATTTTAGTACAACCACGTGTTTGGTTTTTGGTTATTTTATTCCCTTGGATGAGGTCCTATTACCTTATATGGGTGTATACAGGTGTTTATTTCCTATTGTAAGACGTAGGTACATTTGTGCACCCCGGCAGGAGTGCCTTGGCCCACCCCTTAAATTTTGGAAATTGCCCAATTTAAACATTTGGTATAATAGTATAGAACCCTAATATAGATCACTATAAATTTCGGTGGTCTATCTCGTTCCCTTTTAGGGGTACAAAATTGCCAAAATATAAACGTAAGCATTACGTTGTACCACGTGTTTGGTTTTTGACCTAATTCATTTCCTTGGATGAGATCCTATTACTTTATATGGTTATATGACCATGTATAGGAGTCCATTCCCTATTATGAAACATAAGTACATATGTGCACCCCCGGGAATGGTACCTTGGCCCGCCCCTTAAGTTTTTAGAAATTGCCAAATTTAAACATTTGGTATCATAGTACTGGACCCTAATATATATTACTATAAATTTGGGTGGTCCACCTCGTTCCCTTTTAGGGTGCATTTTGTTCCGCTTTAGGAGTGAACCTTGCAATCGTCTCGAGTTTGATTCTTGGAAATGTTGAATTTAACGTCCCCGCGAAAACGGTGAGAGATGATAGGACGAAACATGAACTTACTTGACTGAGGATTGAAGCAGTGACCTCATACAGTAGAGAGACAAGCACTGAGCCATCGTACACGTGTGTTGATTACTATGCAATGGTCCCGAGTTTGATTCTTGGTGCTAGTGTTAGAAAAATTTAACGTCCCACTTGAAACGATGATGAGAAATGAGAAAACATCATAAACTTACTTGCTTGCGGATTGAAGCAGAGAACTCACACATCAGAAAAAAAAACGCTGAGCCACCGTACTCCATTCAGTGCGAGCAGTTTTGCGTATGAAAAGAACATGAACAGATTATGTTACATTACTACACATTTCTGCTTGTTGTTACGCATAGAAGCTTGTTATTGTGAAATTGCAGAATCTGCTTTTACTACATCAGCATTTTTTCTCAGCTGACGGACTTTTAAAGCTCAACTTTACATTTATGTCAAAGACAGTTTCGTAACATATCGATGAGTGTTACATTTTTTCAATCAAGTTTAAGGAAAATGAATCACATTTTAGATGTGTTAATTTGAATGTCGTAAGAAACTAACGAGTCAACGGTATGATGTCATTATCAAAATTGCGATACTAGATGTCGTAACGATTGATGTGTAAGGAGAAAAAACGTGAATAATGTCACAACCAATCAGATTGCTTCTTACATCACGTTTCGGCTCATGATGAAAGCTGTGTTTTCATTGGTTCTCCGTGATGTCATTGATTCATTTTCCTCGTTTCTGATTGGCTGATAGTGATGTCACTTTATAGTTGAACATGTTTTAGACCTAAATAAATTTCTTAATTTCATTTTCAAATCCTACTTCCACGAAGATCTTGAATGAACGTAGGTGTACCTCTAGTGACAGCGTGACTTTACTCCGTTCCTTGAATTTGAGGTAAGTATCGACTGCGTTTTCTTAACATCAATGGAGTGTTTTTTGCATTAGGATAACATTGTTATCATTGTTTTATTTTAACACGAAATATTTAGCAAATGGAAGAATAACTTGACCGGGGATCGAATTAGGAATCCCACACATTAGAAGTAAGCACAAGAAATTTGTTGATTTTGGTTTAGCGTCCCTTCAGTAGTGGGGTGCTAGGAATACAGCTTAATGTTGAATCTGAGCGCATACTGGGTGTTGAACCCGGGCCACATCCCACACATTAGAAGTAAGCACGAGAAATTTGTTGATTTTGGTTTTAGCGTCCCTTCAGTAGTGGGGGCTAGGAATACATCTTAATGTTGAATCTGATCGCATACTGGGTGTTGAACCCGGGCCAGAGGTGCGTAACGCTAACCACTTAGCTCAGTTTCTGAAAGTAAACAAAGAAACTACGCACGAATTTGTTCCCTACAACGTGAGACGTGGACCTACAGTTTAATGTGGGATCTGATCTCCCGCCGAGAAACGAATTCGAGTCTTTCTTGCCTTAGCTCGAGAAAAGCAAGCGCATGAGATTTTGTTTTCGTTTCATGTTCGTCATACGTTTTAAAGTTCAGTGTCAGAGGAAAAAATGCTTACTACTACAATGATTCTTTCAGCACAGTTAGAAAAACAATTTCATTCATTCTTTTTATCACTACAGAAACTTAGGTCATTTACATGTTGATGTTGGTCCGGGTTTGACGACAATAAAACGTTTCAGTAGTAGAACTATTTGAGATATGATCATTCTTTTAGGATTGATCGTGTAGTCATTTTGATAATGTAGTGATCTCTGAATTCAATTTTAATTCGTGCTTTTTTTCGTTTTAGATATTTGTTTTTCTTTGCCTATTCCTTTTTTTGCTTACCTTACCTTTTTTCCCTATTTGAATATGGCTACTTCTGGCTTTACTGTCTTGCGAGAAATCAATAGACATTATCGGCGTTTTAATCTTGAAGGACGAATGCTGGAAATTCAAATTAATGCTCCGACCAGTGGCACCGATATTGTGGAGTGGGTTCAGGCCTCCTTTCAACAGATGTTGGATTATTTATTGGAAAACGTCGACGAATCATCGATGGTTGGATTATCGATTTTATCCCACGATGAGAAGAACAAGCCATTTTATCTATCTTTCCGGCATGCAAGTAATTTGGCACTGGAGACTTTATGGGCATCCTTTGATCGCATCCTTCAAAGTAACGATAGTTTTCTCATGAACGAACCGTTCATTGTCCATTTTCATCATGTGGATGTGCCCCGTGGATTTGGATTGGTGCGTCGAGGTCTTTTATCAAACGACGAATTATTAAAGTGCAAGAAAGGCATTTTACGTGTAAAAAACACCGACAAGAAATGTTTAGCGTATGCGATTGTGATTGCTATTGGCCTAAAGAAATATAAGGATACAAATAAGAAACTGTACAGACAATATCACAACCAGAGAAAGTGTGTTGTTATTCCAGCCGTACATGAACTTTTGTCCAGATCATCAGTGAATTTAGAGCATGGGGGATCCGTGGAAGAATTACGACAATTGCAACGCTACTTGACAAATTATAAACTTACCGTATACACTAGCTTTTCCGGAGAAGATATTCTGTATGAAGGGCCTGGTGGCGAAGACAAAATTCCAATCAATTTAATGTGCATCAATTCTCATTATGACATCATCACGTCATTAAGGTCTGTTTTTTCTACCAACTACTATTGTGCTGCATACCACAAAAAATATGATCATCGTACTGCACACGTCAAGAACTGTTCGGCCATGTGTGAGAAATGTTTGCAGAAACCGCCATGTAGTAAGACCAATACGGAGAAGCAGTGCCTAGAATGCAATCGTGAATTTTATGGTGAAACATGCTATACAAATCATCTGACTGTACCATATCATAAAGGCCAACCAATATGCAAGATGGTGAAACAGTGTGCCAAATGTCTACGCATTTATTCGTTTGTCCATACAGGGTAAAGAAAACATGATTGTACTGATTATTTTTGTAATGTGTGCCATAAACACGTTACGTCTACCCACCAATGCTACATGAAGCCTGATACGACTCAATTAAAGCCTGGAGTTCCATCAGTGTTACATGCCAAGAAAGCTATGATTGTCTTCTATGATATCGAAGCCACACAGGATACTTTCTTCGATGAAGACACGTTCATTCATAAGCCCAATTTACTGGTGGCCCAACAAGTATGTTACAACTGTGTTCAAGATGAGGATATACATCATCCGTGTGAAGTTTGTGGACAGCGAGAACATATTTTTCAAGATGATCCGATCAATGCCTTTCTTGCGTATTTACGTCAACCACGACCCAACATCAAACTTATTGTATCTTTGGCACATAACTGTAAGGGATATGATGGTCATTTTATTCTTAAATCTTTAGTGGAAGAACATGAATTGAAACCTACTTTGATCTTGAACGGAGCAAAAATTTTAAGCATGAAAGTGAATCACTTATCGTTTATTGACTCTTTAAATTTCATGCCAATGGCTTTAAGTAAATTATCCAAGGCATTTCATTTACCAGCGACCAAAGGATATTTTCCACACTTTTTTAATACTGCTGCAAATCAAACGTATGTGGGAAAATTACCGGACATCCATTATTATGGTGCAGATGAAATGAAAGTGGATGAACGAGAAAAATTCATGACATGGTATAACGAACACCAGAACGATACGTTTATTTTCCAAAAAGAATTGGTGAACTATTGTATCCAGGACGTCAACGTACTTCGATTGGCTTGTATATCTTTCATGACCACTTTTGAACAAGAAACTCACGTCAATCCTTTCCTGGAGGCTATCACTTTGGCGAGTGCGTGCAATTTAGTATTTCGACGAAATTTCTTAAAACCTAATACTATTAGCATTCTCCCTGCACGTGGATACCGTCACAGAAACAATCAGTCACGGATTGCTTTGCAGTGGCTTGCCTACATGGAGGAAAAAGAGGGTCATTCAATTCAACATGCTGCGAGAGGAAAAGAAGTTTATGTTGCTGGTTTTCATCTGGACGGTTACTACCAAGATCCTGACACTAAAGAGAAACACGTGTATGAATTTGAAGGGTGCAGATTCCACGGCTGTCCTCTATGTGTCCCTACAGGCCGTGATCAACCCATTTATGAGAACTCCGAAGAAACAATGAACTATCGCTACGAGAGAACACAGCGTAAAATGAAGTTATTACGATCCATGGGATATAAAGTACATGAAATGTGGGAATGTGAATTTCGTCAAGTGTTAAAATCCAATCCAGCATTGGCCTCTTCTTTAAGCACACATCCTTATACTAATAAGACACCATTAAATCCAAGAGACAGCTTCTATGGTGGCCGTGTTAATGCCATTAAATTGTACCACGTCGCAAATGAAAATGAAGGCGAAGAAATAAAATTCTTGGATATCGTCTCCCTGTATCCTTATGTGAATAAATGTGGACGGTATCCAATAGGGCATCCACGAATATATCTACAGGGAGATCCAGAAATGCCCGACATTCAAGATGTCAACGGATTGGTCAAGTTGAAGATCTTGCCTAGCAGAAATGTGTTTCATCCAGTGCTGCCATTTCGTTCAAATAAGAAGTTGTTGTTTCCACTTTGTGCTGCCTGTGCCACAGCATTAAATCAAGATTCTGAATGTACACATTCGGACAGTGAACGAAGCCTAACAGGAACATGGGTGTCCTATGAAATTCAAAAAGCCATTGAACTTGGGTATCAAGTCATTGAAATTTACGAAATTTGGGATTACGACATCACCGTATATGATCCAGAAACCAAGACTGGCGGATTATTCAGCGAATACATTAACACATTTTTGAAATCTAAGCTGGAAGCTTCTGGATGGCCTGCCAATTGCGTCACCGAAGAAGAAAAGCAACAGTATATTCAAGTGGTACAACAACGGGAAGGCATAACTTTAGATGCAGCAAATATAATGACAAATTCAGCACGTCGTAGTCTTGCAAAACTCTGTTTGAATGCCTTCTGGGGACGACTCGCTATAAGAGACAATTTCAGCCAAACGACCATCATTAACGACCCCAAAGAACTGTATCAGAAATTAACTGCTCCAGATATAAAAGTCAACCAAATTTTACCTGTTAACGATTCGATGTTATACCTTTATTGGCAGTATGAAGATGATGTTCCAGTACAAAATCACAATGCTAATGTTGTCCTTGGAGCATTTACAACGTGTCAAGCTCGTCTGGAACTCTACAAATATTTAGAACTGCTGCAAGAAAGAGTATTATATTTCGATACAGATTCCGTAATATTCACGCAGCGACCATCACAGCTCACAATAGAACCAGAAGTATTTCTTGGTTCAATGTCAAATGAACTGGAATCAATTGGACCAAAAGCATACATTAAAAAATTCGTGTCTGGTGGCCCAAAACAGTACGCCTTGGAAATCTACAACCCCGACACGAAATCAACCAGTTATGTATGCAAAATTCGTGGATTCACACTCAATTATACTGCAAGTCAAAAGCTAAATTTTAACAGTCTGGAGCAAATGATCATAAATCAATCGAATGAAAAAATCTCCATTAGCACGCCGCACAAAATTTACAGAACCCACGATCATCATCTTGTCACAAAACCTGAAGAAAAGAAGTACAGTTTCAACTATAAAAAACGCCGATTAATACCAGACACATACGAGACATTGCCCTATGGGTATAAAAAAGCCAGAACAGAATAACAGCCATATTTTTCCCTAATCCCACCAACATCACCTCCCAAAGACGGGGCAAAGAATCAACGCAACACGGGACATGCTTCAACGAGGCCACAGCGGAAAAACAAAACTCAGATGACATCACCTTGCAGAAACCCGTGGAGAAAAAAAAGGAATTCAGGTACGTCACATTTGCGTTTCTTTTCTCACCTCACTCTCTCTTGATCAGTTAGTTCGATGTTAATAATCTGTTTTTCTTCTTTCACAGGAAACAAAATAAATATTACCATGTATATTCATATGTTTTATTTTCTCTTTACAGAATTTGTACCCGTCACGGACACGTCTTCCTTTGAAGAAAAAAGAAATTCTGTATTCTATTTCACATGCTAAAATAAATGTACAAAAACATGATTCTGTGTTTTTATTTCACATCCTAAAATCAAATTCTTTTTCCTGTACTGCGATTTCAATTTCTTTTTTCTGAATCAGTTTACCGATAAAATAAATCAATGTTTTACGAAAAAAAAATCAAACTAAATTTTTGTTTCAAAAAATTTTTAGTGTACGAAAAAAAAACTGATTCAGAAAATTTTTGTGTACGAAAAAAAAAATGTTTTCAGAAAAATTTTTTGTGTACGAAAACAAAATTCTGTTTCAGAAATTTTTTTGTGTGTACAAAACAAAAACTGTTTCAGAAAAAATTTTATGTACAAACAAAATTCTGTTTCAGAAAAAAATTTTTATGTACAAACAAAATTCTGTTTCAGAAAATTTTTTGTGTGCAAAACAAAAATCAGTTTTCGTCACGAAACTGCTCCGACTAAATGAATCGATTCATTCTGATAGTGTTGGCAACACTGGAAAAATTTCGGTAAGTATCGCTCAGACCCTGAGTTACAGCGAACACAACTAGATTCGAACCAGCAACCTTACATGTCTGATTCATCTCTAAATACAGCCAACTAAACAATAAGATTATGTGTATACGTCAATGCTTTGCACTGAGTCAACAAGGTTTTCTTCAAGGTCAAAGTTGCACACGAAGTAAAAAAGATGACAACGCAGATCTTCTATCTTTCTATATGAAACATAAACCTAGTATAAACTGCTCGCACTGAAATGTGTAATGTAACATAATCTGCTCGTCTTCTTTTCATACGCGAAACTGTTCGCACTGAATGGAGTACGGCGGCTCAGCGCTTCAATCCACAACGAAGTAAGTTCATGTTTCCTCCTATCATTTTTTCATCATCGTTTCAAGGGGACGTTAAACTCAACATTTCTTAAAACTAACACAAAAAATCGAACTCGGGACCATGACATAGTAATCAAAAAACTCAACTTCTCAATCGAGTATGGTGACTCAGCTCTTATTTCTGATGTGTGAGTTCTCTGCTTCAATCCGCAAGCAAGTAAGTTTATGATGTTTTCTCATTTCTCATCATCGTTTCAAGTGGGACGTTAAATTTTTCTAACACTAGCACCAAGAATCAAACTCGGGACCATTGCATAGTAATCAACACACGTGTACGATGGCTCAGTGCTTGTCTCTCTACTGTATGAGGTCACTGCTTCAATCCTCAGTCAAGTAAGTTCATGTTTCGTCCTATCATCTCTCACCGTTTTCGCGGGGACGTTAAATTCAACATTTCCAAGAATCAAACTCGGGACGATTGCAAGGTTCACTCCTAAAGCGGAACAAAATGCACCCTAAAAGGGAACGAGGTGGACCACCCAAATTTTGTAGTAATATATATTAGGGTCCAGTACTATGATACCAAATGTTTAAATTTGGCAATTTCTAAAAACTTAAGGGGCGGGCCAAGGTACCATTCCCGGGGGTGCACATATGTACTTATGTTTCATAATAGGGAATGGACTCCTATACATGGTCATATAACCATATAAGGTAATAGGATCTCATCCAAGGAAATGAATTAGGTCAAAAACCAAACACGTGGTACAACGTAATGCTTACGTTTATATTTTGGCAATTTTGTACCCCTAAAAGGGAACGAGATAGACCACCGAAATTTATAGTGATCTATATTAGGGTTCTATACTATTATACCAAATGTTTAAATTGGGCAATTTCCAAAATTTAAGGGGTGGGCCAAGGCACTCCTGCCGGGGTGCACAAATGTACCTACGTTTTACAATAGGAAATAAACACCTGTATACACCCATATAAGGTAATAGGACCTCATCCAAGGGAATAAAATAACCAAAAACCAAACACGTGGTTGTACTAAAATTTGGCAATTTTGTACCCCTAAAAGGGAACGAAGTGGACCACCCAAATTTATTATAATACATGTTAGGGTCCCGTACTATAATACCAAATATATAAAATGAGCAATTTCCAAAATTTAAGGGGTGGGCCAAAAGTACCCCTCCCAAATTTTTAAAGGAGTGCACAAATATACCCATATCTTATGAAAGGTAATGGACCCCTATACATGACCATATAACTATATATATAGGATAATAACCTCATCAAAGGGGATAAAATCGACCAAAAACCAAACACGTGGTACTACGTATTGCTTACGTTTATATTTTTGGCAATTTTGTACCCCTAGAAGGGAACGAGGTGGACCACCCAAATTTATCATAATACATATTAGGGTCCTGTACTATAATACCCAATGTTTAAATTGGGCAATTTCCAAAATTGAAGGGGTGGGCCAAAGTACCCCTCCCGGGGTGCATTAATATACCCATGTCTTATAAAAGGGAATGAATCCCTGTATACGCCCATATAACCATATAGGGTAATAATACCTCATCCAAGGGGATAAATTAGGTCAAAAACCTCCGAAATTTGAATTTTTGGCAATTTTTTACTCATAAAAGGGAACGACATAGACACCCAATACTGATAGAGGTACATACTGTGGTCCTAGGCTACCACACCCAATTTTTAGATTTGGAAATTTCCAAAATTTAAGGGGGGGGGTCCTATGTACCCCTGCCAAAATCTAGAGGGGTGGTCCTAAGTACCCCTAGGTCATTGACACGGGCCAGGGACCATGGGTCCTGGGGGTGGTCCTATGTACCCCTGCCAAATTTTAGGGGGTGGGCCATGGTACCCCTAGGTCATTGACCCTGGGCCAGGGACCATGGGTCCTGAGGCAGGGACCCAGGGGCCAAAAAGTGAGGCCAAGTCATGCGATTACTACTGTGGAATTGAGTCATAATTGAACTTGAGTCTTTCTTTCAGAAAAGTCCTCAATTAGTACAATCAATATGTAGTTCAAAAAAGAGTGCATGACTTGCACAAATGCTCTGCTCACGGTGAGCACACCTGACAAATTCAATCGAGTTACACTTGACATTTGTCGTTAAGAATTCCGTCAAAGCAGTAGTCGAAAGGAGCGATCCATTTAATTTTGTGCTGGTTAATGATAAAGCAAAATGGTTATACCGTTGGAGTTATGGTAAAATTTGCTATTGATAAGGTGTTATTGTTATGCGTTTTGTTTAAAACTTTTGTCTGATTCAAAATGGCGGATTTGAACGTGGCCGCCATCAAATCAACTCTTACCATAGACCTAATATTTATTCACCTGCCTTTTATTTAATTATTATCATTAACACAAAATTTACAAGGTGGGGTAAAGGACTAATACGTATGCTGCAACAATATTTAATTTCCCTGTAACTTTTTAACAATTGCGCGTAAATCAAAATTAATGTCACCATTGTTCTTTTGATTAAATTTGCGCCTTAAATCATGTATCACATGACCCTATTCCTATTTTTAAAACTTAACCTTAATTCAAAATGGCGGATTTCAAGATGGCCGCCGTCAGGTATACCCTTACTATATGACTTCCCCCTAGTCCTAATATGTATCCATATATTTGTTATTCACCTTTTGTCGTTACAAGAGGTCTTACAGAGCTTTTACCTCCAACTGTATGAAGACTATTCTGTACTTACATGTGATGTTCTGATAGCTGTATCTCCTAAGCCCCTGGAGCTTCGCACCTACAACTTCACTGAATACTGACCACATTTAGTACTACTTTCTCATATGTGTCTCAGTCAGCAACTCGATTCACCCAAACGTAAGGTTTACTTGTGAGATCACTAAATATTTATATAAATCGTACTTCGGAGGAGGACACAGGACAGGGAAAAAGTTATATTCAATTTTTTACTATGTAGATTGCAAACATTTAAATTTCTAAACAGACACAATGATGATTTAATACAATCTGAACGAGCTTGATATGTGGTTTCCTCTTACTTCCGAAATAAGCCTATTGTTTGGAACTGCAGTTTACAATGAATAAGGGAGTAAAGGAGTGTTCCGATAGTTGAATAATTGATTGATTTTTTTTATATACAAAGTTTTAGACTGTTGACTTTGGTCGTTAAAAAGTGGGCTACTGAATGATAAATTCAATTTAAAGAAAATATGATTTATTAATGGTTGCAGCTTTCGTTTTTTTTTTCTTCAAAATTAACGAAGAATATAGTAGTAACAAATAGAATAAATTATCCCCTCACGGGATACCAATTTTTACTACCTTATTCACAGCTCAAAAATAGGCCAGAAAGGAAAAACAAGACTTATACAACTACCTCCAGCCCCATTCTTTAGAAATAGTTTGATCCTTGTTACCTCGGCTTTTGTAAGTTGAAGGGATCCTCCCCCCTGCTTCCACCTACCTTTTTTTATTTCAAAGTTTATCTTGCCATTTAATTTTTATCTAGTTGTTAAAAATCATTTAAATATTTATTTACTGAAAGGTTGGGTGTTAGCAGACTTAGGTAATTTCATCACCGGAATTTTCGTCACCGGTAATTTTGTCACCAAAATATTAGCATGTAGTTTATTTCGTCACCGGAAATTTTGACATAGTAATTTCGTCACTTGTAATTTTGTCACCAAAATATTAGCATGCAGGAAATTTTGTCATGGTCATTTCTTCACCTTTGTTGAACTAAGTAGAGACAAAGTAAACGACCGAAACAGCTAACCTTATCTTAATCAAAGTTAGAAAACAATTCAATTGGTGTTCGACTCTGGAAAATCAAAGTTTCGAATACTCGAAGCAAGAACAAACATCACTAAAATAACATAATGTCAGTTTCAGCAAATGTTAAAAGCACAGGCAAAATGGGACAGTAAGGAATTTATATATCACTATTTACAAAAATTAAGCTTTGGCAATATATTTTTTTTAATTATTAACACGCATTTTTATCACAGTAAGCACACAAAAATTACTGTACATAATTTAATAACATTTAAAACAACAGTAAGTATGCTTCTTAAAATTTTATACTGTATATGTCTTTGAAGTAGCAATTATTAACATTCAGAAAATGTTTATATTTATTTTAGATAAAAAATTTCATCCAGCTTGAGTGAAGATGGGAAGGAGTTTAATATGCTAATGGCATTGCCTCTTTGTATGGCTAGGCTTATCCTTTGTGTCAAAAAGTAACCACTTCTAGGATCTCCTGATTTGTTAATTAATTTTGATCCTAATTCCTTTAAAAACTTCTTTGCTAAAAACGCCCATTGTTTCCGTGGCAAACGCAATAAAAATGTGAACTTCCTTAAGTTTTGAATATTTAGAATGTTTCCGCATACACGCTGTCTCTGCTGCACTTCCCGCTTCTTCACTAGTTGACTTTAAGTAAGATGGGGCAAAAGTATCTACACAAGTTACATCCCATACTAGACACTGGCCCCTTTTCCAAGGTGTCAAAGTAATTCCATCTGGCAGCTTATTATCATTCCGATACATTCCTGGTGGCTCTAAAATGTTAGGACAGTTTATACTGGTGAGGGTTCGTTTTATTATTTGATTTAATTCACTGTAACGTGAAATTTTCCCTCCACTTTTGATGCAACTTAATGCGTGTAAGCCTTTCTCATCCATCCGACTTTGACACGCACATGTGAATTCATAGCAAATACTAAGTCCTAGGCGTAAAGCTACACATATTTGAAAAATATTTGTTTCTAAAAATGTTCCGATGTTTTTAGAGGGTGTGGCTTGCAACCATGCTCCAGACTTTGGCAATATTAAAATTTCAGAACAGAAAATTAGCAAACAAAATATAATTTGTACTAATGCAATAAATGATTTATATGTTCATTTTCTACTATTCATAACATTATAGGAAACAACAAGCATTTTTTTTTCAAACATTTAGTTCCAGTGTTATACGTTAAGCACAAACACTAGAACCGTTTCTGAAAAATCTGAAACACTCTTCTAGTTCGCTGTTTGGGTGGTTGCCCACAGCATCTTGATGAAACACAGCTGAAACCGTTGTTTCAACTTGTTGAATTTCATGAATAAGCTTCCAAATAGTTGCGTGGGACATTCCTACTAGATGATGAAACTTCTAGTCCCACAATTCACAAATAGTATTTATCCTAGAATTACTGTTAAAGGTAGCTTGGTGAACATTCCAATTGTCTGGGGGATATAGACGGAGCACATTACGCAAACAAATATTCCCAGACCGAGCTTTAACACGGCGATACGTGTTTGACCCATAAGTGCTATCAACATAGTCCAGAAGTTCCAGCTCTTCCTCCGAAGTCACTTGTATTAATCGATGCACATCTGCTGTTGGAAGAAATGCAAATCTGTTTATTTTCTCGCAAAATAGACGAAAATTTTCATTGCTCTTATACCGTTCTAAGAGTCCAAGCTCTTGGACCTTCCTCCATGTTGACTGAGTCAGGTGAAAAAAGTAACGCTATAAACGAGTTGAAACTCCAAAAGTTGCATTTACAGCCAGCAGTCACGTAGTCAGGATTTCGTGAAGGGGGGGTCCGAGACATGAAATACTGTGGTCATCACACCAGGGGCTCGATCATTCTAAACTATTTTACTGGAACATATACTGGTTCGTTTAGCCAGGATTCCGTACGGGGGGGGGGACGTCACATTAAACACTGAAGGCCCAATCAATCTAAACTACTTTACTATCAACATATATTGGTTTGTTAGGAGAATAAAATGAGGATATCTTGGTAAGTATTTTAATAACAAACTACGAAGAAATCTCGAGTAAAATAATAGGCCTAATAATAATAATAAAAAAGTATTGAAAATTATTTTACAATATTTACGCTCTTCATCTGTTCATTCAAATACAACAATTTTCCTTTCATTACGACCTCAATTATTATAAAAGACGACCCTCTCGGGAGAGTAATGCTCCCGGAAGTACGATTTTTGCGCGCTACTCTAGACAGCTGTTTTATGCGCTATCCTAGCCAGTTGTATTAAGTTGGTCACAAAATTTATCATGGAGTACAACGGGAACAAAACGAGCCCTGCGGGACTTTTAACCCGTTCCTTCTACTACTATTTACTATTTGTCTGCACAAAAGTAAGTAAATCACTTTTTTCGGTATAATTTTCATATTATTTTAATTTAAAAAGTGTTATAAAAATGTGAAAAAAAATCAAAATTCCTCGGGCCGGGTTTGAACTCACGCCAAAGGATTTGTTTCATTACGAGCATATAACGCTAATCCACTTTTGATTTTAAATATATTTATTGAACTGTAACAACTAGTACATTGCAAACACTGACGTTACATTACATCAAACCAGTATACTATGGAATCTTACAAGATAACTTTGAGGAAATTAGCAAACACAGATGTTTCATTCAGATTGATCATAGGAAAAGTCTTATGAGCATATTTTAAGTATAAAGAATATTCCTCCACTGTACACTTCGGCGTAGAGGACATAGTATAATAGATAGTATGCCCAATAAGCCAATTAACGGCATTGAGTTTTGTATTGGGATACCACACGTAGTCCGGAAAGGCAAGTACACGGCGATCAAAATAGCTGGTTTACGACAGATCACCGCAAGTAATCCACATAAAGAGGTCCAGATGCTAGTCGTATCAGTGCACTCCGACACACGATGCAAAAGCGTATCCAGTCGACCACAGTGCACACAATTAGGAGATTCAGAACGATGAATAGTATGAAGTCGTTCATTGGTAGGGTGTAAGTCATGAATAAAACACAACCAAACACTACGAATGTCCGAAGATAAAATTTTGTTGTGCACATTTCGCCAGATCGCATGCCAGTCATAGGTGGGAAACTTATGACAAATTCGGGGTACAGAATGACACATAGCACTGTTGATTAAAGTGCCATACAACATTTTAGTGGACATGGTGCAAGCCTCGGATAACGGTGGGGCATATGCCCATGCGGAAATGAGTTCCCGCACATATGCAGGGCAATGACGAAAAAAGCGGATGTATGGCGGATTATTTTCAGTTAATGAAACAGTCCAGCACGATATCCATTGCGATGTGTGTGAGTCAGAATCAAGAAATAACTTCAATCCATTACGCATATAAAGAGCTTTGCATTTTTGTCTTACATTAGTAACTTGTAATCCGCCTGTAAAATATGAGCAATAGGTAACATTTCGTGGGAGTCGAAAATAAAATCCACTCCACAGAAACCAGCCTATGAGAGAGTCAATCTTCCTTGTATAACACTCAGGCAGAGGAAAGATCTGAGCTGCATACCACACTTTAGAAAGAATGTAAGTATTAACAAACCAGGTGCGTTGTATCAAATTCAATCTCCGACCTTTATTGTCTGCAATAAGTAGGCGTAAGTTCTGAAGAATAGGGTCCCAAATTATATGTCAGCACCTCAGTTCGAATTGTAAAGGTAATACCAAGTATTTTGACATGGTCATTTATCAGATACTGGTGGTCAATAGAAAAGTGTGACGTGACCATGGAAGCATTATATAACAATAACGTCGATTTATTCACATTGATTTTTTCACCACTCACCTGCACGAAAGTCTGTAGACACTGTTCAATATGCGCAAACTGTTCATTCGTAGTGAAAAGGAGTGTCACATCATCAGCGAAAGCTTGAACATTGATATCTTGAAAATCATGATTCACTGATGAGGGGAGCGACATTAGATGGTAGAACAGAGGTTCAAGCGCCAAACTAAATAAATATACAGATAAAGCACATCCTTGTCTTACTCCACGACTTATGGAAAAGGGAGCCGTAAGGTGGCCATTTATTTGCACACGGGAAGTGGCGGAAGAGTACAGCGCCCGAATCAAGTCAATAAATGAATCAGGAAACTTGTAGGCTCGTAGAACAGTGTAGAGATAGTCGTGGGATAAAAAGTCAAAAGCATTTTGGAAGTCCACTGATAATAAACATGCAGGCATGCGCTTAAATTTAAAATATTCAGTGATGTCACGAATCTTGCTAAGAGCAGAAAACACATTCTTGGTGGGATGAATGGCTGCTTGAAAATCACTAACAATCTCGTGACAAACAAGTTTCAAGCGTCGTGCTAAGACTTTAGAGAAAAGTTTCATGTCAGCATTGAGTAACGTTATAGGACGGTAGTTCTGTATGGTCACCGGACAGTTCGTTTTAGGTATGAGAACAATGACACCTTGATTATCAATGAAATTGTGATGCCTTAAGAGCTCATTTAAAAGGTGGCATAACTCCGCTCCAACAATATCCCAATAGGAGACATAGAATTCATAAATTAGTCTGTCTGGACCGGGACTCTTGCGGTCTTTACATGTACTCAATGCTTCTCGGACTTCCGTCGGAGTAATGTCCGCCATTAATTGTTGGTGTACGTCGGGAGACAGTTGGGGCATTGTCTCCGGGAAAGATGTCTCTAGTGCCGTAGCATTGATGAAACCAGTTCGATATAAGGAAGAAAAATGTTCATACACAAGAGTCTTAAGATCATTAAGATCCGTAACTTCGCCAGCACCATCCATCGTAATAGCTTCAATGTAGTTCTGTTGACGTCGCTTCTGCGATTGAATATAGTGATAAAAGGAAATGCGTTCAGATTTACAAAATGAGGCAGATGTGGAAGCCGTCTTATACCGTTCAAGAGCCCGAAGTTGTATACGTGAAATTTGCGCTTTAACCCTATGAATATGACTGAGATTTTGAGGGCTGCTGGGTTGAGACCAGAGATCGTTTAATACAGCGTAGTAATATTCTAATGTCTGATGAGTCTCGCGCTTAATTTCTTTTCCGTACCACTGGAAAAACGTTTTATGTGGGGTTTAACGTAAGAAGTCCACCATTCAGAAATAGTTCAAAAGTAACGTCGTTGACGTACCCAAAATTGCCAACGTTGACGAAATTCATTCCTAATGGTAGCTGGATGGAGAAGTTGAGCATTTAATTTCCAGTAACTTCTACCATGCGTAAGCGAGACACCTGTCGGAATTTTAAGAACACAATAAACCGCTGCATGGTCGCTAAATGAAACTAGACATATGTCCGTTTCAATGATATTTGAACAGTGAGAAAACGTTATGTACCACCTATCTAACCTGGACATCATATGACTATTCTTAAAAGTAAATTTAGGCACCGTCCAATGATTCCACCACACATCCCGGAGCCGCAACTGTTGGATAAGGCGGGTAAAATTGACACTAGGGTGGAAGATGCCAGTGGTATCGATTTGTCGTTCCAGTACATTAAAGTCACCAGCCATAATAATAGGATCACAATTATCTGGTAAAATCTGCACTATTTCCTCGTTATAAAAATGATCACGAGAACGCCTGTTAACTGTTCCAGAAATGTCATAAGCGTTCACAATATTAAATCCATCACAAAATAAACTGATACCACGGCCAGAGGGAAGTCGCTTAATGCGTTCGACTACAATACCCTTTTTGATTAAGATAGCGGTACCCCGATTGTTGGGTCCAATATTCACAATTGCATTGTGCATTGGCAGAAATTCAAAACATTCAAAGCGGACCTCTTGCAGAAGAATGATGTCGTAACCACTTTGCATAACAAAAGTTTTTAAACTATTTTGTTTCGCTGGATGGCGAATGCCAGCGATATTTATTGTACATAGACGGCGCACGTTAGGTCTAGTAGGAGACGGAGAACCTGCCATCAAATTAATAAATACATAAAGTAATAAAGCAATTTGAAAAAATAACACCAAAAACTGGGTAAATTGTGCAAAAATACACCTCACTACAGAGGGGAGAGAGGAGAAATATTGCATCCATCTGAAACACAATCTCCACCACTCTTCCTGAAGTTTGAAAAGAAAGAAAAATAAAAACATAAATAGAAACAATCCTGTAAACATCACGTGAGAACTGCGCTGCAGGGAAAGCAGAAAAGAAAATATATGGCATAAGAACCCTAAGGCACGTGAATGGTGCTGACGAGAAACTATACACAAGGACTCACGAAGCAGTAGGTTCTGTTTCACCACTCTTTTCACGAGACTCGCCTGTAGCAGGGAAGTTGAACAAACCATGTCAGAGTCAAGGTCACCACCACCGCCGCTATGTGTTTCTGGGTCACTCACACTATCTTGGATTACTTGGCTAACACTGTCTGTTTTATTTGAGAGCACTTTTCGTTTTTTACGTAACGATCGCCGTAGTTGATTTCCATGAGCACTAGTAATGGGCAAAGTAGATTCAGATGCATTTTCAAGAGTTGTGGCTGATTTCTTACAAGTAAACCTTACGTTTGGGTGAATCGAGTTGCTGACTGAGACACATATGAGAAAGTAGTACTAAATGTGCTCAGTATTTCAGTGAAGTTGTAGGTGCGAAGCTCCAGGGGTTTAGGAGATACAGCTACCAGAACATCACATGGAAGTACAAAATAGTCTTCATACAGTTGGAGGTAAAAGCTCTGTAAGACATCTTGTAACGACTAAAGATGAATAACAAATATATGGGTACATATTAGGACTAGGGGGAAGTCATATAGTAAGGGTATACCTGACGGCGGCCATCTTGAAATCCGCCATTTTGAATTAAGGTTAAATTTTTAAAATAGGAATAGGGTCATGTGATACATGATTTAAGGCGCAAATTTAATCAGAAGAACAATGGTGACGTTAATTTTGATTTACGCGCAATTGGTAAAAAGTTACAGGGAAATTAAATATTGTTGCAGCATATGTATTAGTCATTTACCCCACCTTGTAAATGTTGTGTTAATGATAATAATTAAATAAAAAGCAGGTGGATAAATATTAGGCCTATGGTAAGAGTTGCCTTGATGGCAGCCATGTTCAAATCCGCCATTTTGAATCAGACAGTAGTTTTAAACAAAACGCATAACATTGACACCTTATTAATAGCAAATTTTACCATAAATCCAACGGTATAATCATTTTTGCTTTATCATTAACCAGCATTTGTTATCGCATAAACAAGTTGCTAATTTAAGGAAAAATGACCAAAGTGGATTTGAGTCATAATTGAACTTGGGTCTTTCTTCCAGAAAAGTCCTCAATTAGTACAATCAATATGTAGTTCAGAAAAGAGTGCAAGACTTGCACAAATGCGTTGCTCACAGTGAGCACACCTGACAAAAGCAATCGAGTTACACTTAACACATTTGCCGTTAACAATTCCGTCAAAGCAGTAGGAAAGTGATCAGTTTAATTTTGTGCTGGTTAATGATAAAGCAAAAATGGTTATACCGTTGGAGTTATGGTAAAATTTGCTATTAATAAGATGTCAATGTTATGCGTTTTGTTTAAAACTTTTGTCTGATTCAAAATGGCGGATTTGAACATGGCCACCATCAAGACAACTCTTACCATAGACCTAATATTTATCCACCTGCATTTTATTTAATTATTATCATTAACACAACATTTACAAGGTGGGGTAAAGGACTAATACATATGCTGCAACAATATTTAATTTCCCTGTAACTTTTTACCAATTGCGCGTAAATCAAAATTAATGTCACCATTGTTCTTCTGATTAAATTTGCGCCTTAAATCATGTATCACATGACCCTATTTCTATTTTAAAAATTCAACCTTAATTCAAAATGGCGGTTTTCAAGATGGCCGCTGTCAGGTATACTCTTACTATATGACTTCCCCCTAGTCCTAATATGTACCCATATATTTGTTATTCATCTTTAGTCGTTACAAGATGTCTTACAGAGCTTTTACCTCCAACTGTATGAAGACTATTTTGTACTTTCATGTGATATTCTGGTAGCTGTATCTCCTAAATCCCTGGAGCTTCGCACCTACAACTTCACTGAAATACTGAGCACATTTAGTACTACTTTCTCATATGTGTCTCAGTCAGCAACTCGATTCACCCAAACGTAAGGTTTACTTGTTAGTAAGCTGAACATGAGATGTAGACAATGGGACATCGTCCTCTGACGTTGCCAGATTGGGCGGGGCAGTTTGTAACACTGAGTTGGTCGAGGGCCACTGAATCGGGTCAACACAATCTTGTAAGGCCGTAGTACTTGGCTCAGGTTCTGTTATGACATCATGACATAAAGTAGGAAATTCTGTAAGATCCTGCACCAAAGGAGGGGGAGCTCGAGACACATCACGAACACTCGTGGAAACACTGGGCCGTAAAGAAGGAGACAGTGAGTTTAACGAGTAATGTGGGGTTTTCGGGAGATTACCAGTGGATAAAGCTGTCATACGAAGGTCGTCCTGTTTGTGCTGAGGACGAGGTAACTGACGAGGTGGTACCTTGCATTGGGAAACAAGATGATCCATACTCAAACAGCGGAAACAAGTATGAAGCTGTCCAAGATACACAATTGAAGCTTTATAACCCATGAAGTGGAGTTTAGAGGGTATATGTTTCCCCAATTCTATATAAACTGCGCGAACACCATTCAACACAGGGTATTTTAAGTGAGTGCCCCACTTTTCATGTACTATTTGTTTAATCTCACCATATTCACGCAAGGTATCACGTACTACATCATCACTAAGTTCACACGGTAATTCAAAAATACGGACTTTAGTATAGTTAGTAGTAGCATCCAATATATTCACCACAGAGGAAACACCAGTCGAATGACGGAAGGGAACAGAGTCTGGCAAGGTACGTAAAGCTTGTTCAAAATTCAGAGCTGTATCCAGTTTTACATATACACAGAAGTCTTCGTTGTGTAATTGAATTGCAATTACTTTGTTCATCAGATCGGAAAAATTTTCACTTAACCATATGTGTATTTCAGCCGGTGACGGTCGTAATTGTCTGAAATTCTTGTCAAACTCAAATTTTAACGTATTTTGTCGAATGGTATTCATAACGTAGTACGACTTAACACAATTTCCAGTAATTAATACCACTATACAGTCCTAATCACAGGACAAAAAAAAAGGAAACTCAGGATATGCTTTCACGGAGCGCGCAAAAACACCTCCACACACCATGAGAACTCACGGTGAACTGCGTCCACTCGGCCACGAAAACCGACAACAGCAGTTGTTTGATATCTGCTATTTAAATGCAATGTTGCAAGAAATGGAAAACTGCAACCAATCAGAACTGTGTTTTTCGTTCCTACTTCCGGGAGCATTACTCTCCTGAGCTAGTCCTATAAAAAGTACATATTCACTATTATAAAAAGTACACTCATGTCCAAAATGATTGTTGCATATCTATGACTACCTTCTTGTAAAAATATAATTTGATAATGATTTTGCAGGGTACTTTTAATACGGGTACCATGTGTATAATCGAGAAATGTATAGACCCTATTTGTGGTAAATTTCATAGGAAAAGAATTATAAATACGAAAATTAGAGTGAGTAAAACGAAATGTTGCTAAATTGGCAAGAAAGTTTTATTTTTTTTTATTGTTCTTATTTACTGCTGTTTTGACAAAATTTGCCACTTACATGTCTTTGCCGATTATACACATACTAACATTGTAAGAAATACCGGGCGAGTTCGTTATCAAATTATACTCGTACAACAATACATTTATAGACATGCGACAATAATTTTGGATATGAGTGTACAAACTCAATAATGTCTTGTAAAATATTTTACAATATCTGTGTTCCTTTCTCTGTTGAATCAAATGTTAACAGAATTTTCTTTTCACATAAATTTTTGTTTTTATTATTCCTTCAACTACTGTCTGTTCCAAATGACAGGTAGTAGAAAATTGTTTTTGAAGTAACATGTTTGATACTGCAAGGATGCGATGGCGAAAAATTATGATCAAAAACGTTCATGCTGTTACACAACCAGCATTATGCTTTCAGAAGCTTGAAATCTCCCTGACTAGTAGCAGAAATTCTAAGAATTGCGTTACTTCCGAAAATTTTGAATTCCCTGACTCTTCCAGGATATCCTTCTCACCTCACCACCATGTATTGCAAGTAATAAAAATCTCCTTATAAAAAAGAGTAACCAAAAACTTTCTGTAGTTTTTTTTTTAATTTTTAACGCCGATTCTTCTTTTATCATTTCATTTTGTTTTATTCTTCCTTATTTTTTCATTTCTGGTCTCGAAGGGAAGGTCCGGACCCCCGGACCCCCCCTCCTTGGCTACGTGCCTGTAGCCAGCATTTACGCTATGTCAAAATCCATTACCATAGTTACAGGTCCGGATATTCACTAAATTCACTGCACTGATGCACCACTGCACGAAACAGTTCTTCATATGAATTTTGTGTCTTCGTCTACATTAGGGCGTATACCTAGTAAAGGAAGTCTCACCTAAAATAACATACACTCTTTTTTTTTGTTTTGTTTTGTTTTGTTTTTGGAGCCATTGAAAGGTTGGCTTTCACCATCTATGTTTCACTTTTTAATAGCTTCATGAGGCTATATTTAAAGGAAACATTCAGAAATATTTATACGTTTTCTTCCTTTATAAAAATTTGTTCTCTTCACATATATCCAATAACAATTTGCCAATGTTTACTCAGAGTTGAAATATAATATAATTCCTTTAATAGCTCCTAAAACAGGCCACTCTTTTCAAATGATTCTGTTAACTTGGAAGGTCCAAGCGTTTGGGCTCAGAGAACGGTACTAGAACGATGAAAATTTTCGTCTATTCTGGGGGAAAATTAACAGATTGGCGTATCTTCCCATATTTGTTTGCTATTATCTGTTCTGAAATTTTGATATTCGCGAAATTTAATATTTGTAAATAGTGAATAATGAACCCATTAGTGCCCCCTTTTGCCTGTGCTTTTAACATTTGCTCAAGCAGACATTATTTTCTTCTACTGGTGCTTGTTCTTGCGTCGAGTACCAAAAACTTCAATTTTGCAGAGTTCAATACCAACTGAATTCTTTTCTAAGTTTTATTAAAATAACGTAAGCTGTTTGCTCGTTTGCTTTGTCTCTATTTAATTCAACAAAGTTGTAGAAATAACCGTGACAAAGTTTCCTATATGACAATATTTCTGTGATAGAATTACTGGAAACTTTTATCTCTTGTCTCAAATACGGTATCTAAAATGTGTAAGTCTTTATTTAATAATAATAATCTATTTTAATTATGCTGCATAGTTTTGCTTGAGTTGAAGATTAAAGAAAACAATTTAAAAACCTTTTTCGAGTTCATTCATTGTATTTGTATTATTTTTTAAAAGACACTGAAATTATCGTGAAATTATCGTGACATTTTTTTCGGTAACGAAATTACCTATATGGTAATATTTTGGTGACAAAATTACCGGTGACGAAATTACCATGACGAATTTTCCGGTGACAAAATTCCGGTTTTCGTTTATTGCCAGTTTATCACTGTTTATTTTCATGTTTTCTTTACATGTAGTCTTTAGTAATTTACTGTATTAAAAAAAATGTTTTAAAAGCTTAATGACTTTTTTCTTCGTTCTTGCTGTCGGGTATGTGACATGAGGTTAAAATTCACCCGAACTTGAGTGCTTCCACATATACATACAAATCAATTGAGGAGTAGTAAGGGCGAACTCAACATCGGATAATTTTCTTTAAATTCGAGTGATATGTTTCTAAACTTAATACTTTTATCAGATTTCCAAGGGAAGCTTTTCGAATTTTCTTCCTATCCCCCAAAATAAAGGAAGTTCACTGATAGATGAAAATAAAAAGACAAACGCTATTTTACCGAAAATGACTCTAACGATTCTGCTCGTACACAATATTTCATTACCACTTTTATTATTTGGCATAAGTTATATTTGTGGTAAAAATACAAAAAGGTTTGTTTACTCTTGCCTGTGAGTTTTTTCGAGATATTTTCTCAAACACGAGTCAATTAATTTTGTTCGTAATTGATAAATAAATGGTTTATTAATAACCGAACAATATGACATAACTAATTTTTCCTGAAATAATCCACAACGGGTAATTTACTCTTGAGGGAGAATTTGTTTCGAGTTTCTGAAAAACGCCTTAGGTGATAGTTCATATTTCATAAATAAATGTTTAATTAATAGCTTGCAATATTGAAACATCCACACGAAGCAGTCTTGAAGATGAGTTTCTACTATGTTCAATATGTAATGTCTATGAAAAATATACACTATTAAGTAGCAGATTGCGTCAATTACTTCAATTCTCCTAATAATGATGCATATATCACTTACAAACATAGTAAAACGATTGAGTTGTTCGTGAAATAAATTATTTAAATGACAAGTATTGAGTTACATAATATTTTATGGCAATATACATTAAGTTGACATTTATCTAGGAAGGTTTGATAGTACTCCGAACACTGAGATTGAGAAATGCTTGAATAAGTTAATATAAATTTATGAGAGTATTTCCTGTAAATGGGTGTAATTTTCAATTCTGGTCTTAGTTATGATCTGTTTTGGGCTTACATCTATTGTACTTTTCAGGTAAGTGTTCGTAAACATATCCCCATCATGATGAGATATAATACAATGTTGAAAAATATTCAACATGGCCGGTACCTCAAATTGAACCAAAACTTTTACGGCTGGGAAGCAACCACACACACACACACAAAAAAAAAGCTGTACAACGATTTGCTATTTGACTTAGTATGTAAGCATTAATGGTGAAATAGGATTATTATTATTAGATTTAAATATTTGCACAAACTGAGGTATGTAATAATATACGAAGAAAGAAACATTATATCTCGTGGTTTATTAATTCTTTTTTTACGAGTAATGTCAAGATCGCGTGAAAAAATAGTTACTTTCTGAACCTATTTCGCTATAAATTCTTGTAAAGTTGAGAAAGTACTTAAAATAACAAGCAGCACATTGTCAAAATGGCAAGAATCGTCATCGAATTTCGATATTCAAACTCAATTATTTGCTCCGTGTTATCAAGCAAATATCGGATAGTATCTTGTTCAAGGTGAGGATTACTACTGTTTAAACTTACTTCGTAGGTAGCTATAGCTTTAATTCTGGTGATGCTTTCTTCGAATAATTTTTTTAAGGGAAGCTTCGGATAAAAAAAAATATTTGCATTAGTTGGTGAAGCAGTGTCCTGCACACGAGTGAAATGTAATTTATCTTTGTTATTGGGATCAGGTTTATTTGTGTTCGGCCGGAGGGAACCAAGTTCCTGGAAGTATGCCTGGAAGAAACATTGTTGCTGGTTGCGATAACCTTATCTTTTACTTTTCTTTTCTTTTCTTTTCTTTTCTTTTCTTTTCTTTTCTTTTCTTTTTTTTTTGTAAATAGCGTAGCATTATTTATTTATTTATTTATTTATAACAAGTTTCAGATACAGCACTAGGCCATTTGACTCTGACAATAACAATTTGAGGTCAAGATGGTACAAGACAACAGCGACATTACAAAAATAGCTTATTTATAGATGATCTGAAAGTATACTCACTTTAAAAAACGTCTGCAGTTTCTGGTAACTGATTATAGGTACTGATAATTTTGTTTAGAAGGGACCTTTGGACAGTATTAACTCTCACCGATCGAGTGTAAAAGAGGTGAGGTGATTTTGAGTTTTACGTCCCGTTCATCAGCGAGGCTATATGAGACGTGGACCTACTGATTAACGTGGAATCCGAACCACATGAGCTCCCGCCGAGTGTAAAAGAGATCACTAAACCGTGTTGTTCTAGCGGGCACGCGAAAATAGATCTGACTTAACAACTGTTCATATATGTGGCCATTTACAATTTTTTGCAAAAATATTAGGTCAGAAATTTTGTTTCTCACTAGGGGAGGTTTGATATTGAGGGATTTTAAAACGTTATTTTTTGGAAGTGTTTGGAGGTGAGGTACTCGGTAGGGTACAATGGCTAAAAAGAAATTAATTACGGAATTTAATTTTTTAAATGAGTAGAGCAGGCCATAGACGAGATAGGAGAACAATACTCAATAGCGGGAGCAACATATGATTTATAGATAATTTTCAATTCGGCAAGAATTGGTCAAATGCTATTGACAGTCATACTTTTAAAAAAAAAAATATCACAACAGAGGACCACAGCGACTCAGTGCTAAAGCACTTATCTCTGGTGCGTGGGGTCCCTGGTTCAATCCCCGTGCAAATAAGTTTGTGGGCAACATCATGTTCGTGGGCTTTCTCAGGGTACTCTCGTTTCCTCCCACATTTCATTCCATCAATTCTCTCATCATCATTCACTTAATTATTGTATCCTTTAGTCTAAATGGCATAATCGTGGGAAGTTAAACTCAAAGATTTCATTTCAGTATCACAACATGGGTAACTCTGAAGCTGTGACTTTATCTTTATATGCGCCTTTACCTCTGTGAAAAAAAAAAACTAATGTCCAAATATTAAATTACATCTTAAATTCCTAGTCGAAAGGCATCCGGTTCGATAAGTTTAGCGAGCCTATATGAGAAGTAGAACCCGAACCGCATGAGCTCCCGCCTAGAATCGAACAGGGCGCCCCGCACCGAGGACGCGTACGCTGACTATATGGCCACAAAGGAGCTCTCATAATTTGCGAATTCAGATTAGGAAGTATTGGATTTAAATACCTTTTTCTCTGTGCACTCAAAATTAATTATGAATTTTAATTAGGAAATAATGTCTCGTTTTGTGCAATAGGAAATATTAGTTTAGCCGAAATCGTATCTTGTATGAAACTAGATTGGAATGATGATTTCTGGTGAGTCTACCAGGAAATCTCAGCAACGATTCGCGAGGACAACACAAGAACAGGTTTTCTCTTCTGAAAACAATAAGACCAGACCAGGGAGAACGCCGTGGAGAGGGCAAGAGACCGCCTGCTGCTCGAAAACCCTTTCATCTGAGCCGTTTTCACGCGCCGTGTTTACGCTCGAAGTTAAAAGCAGCCAGACTTTTCCACCCTATGAAAATTCGGTGCGTAAACTTACGCCAGGTCCCATACACTCACGTATTGACAGCTGCTAACAAGACTAGCGCATGAAATTTTATGGCTACGGCGGAAAAAGACGTCAGTGTATGGGCGGTATAAGGCATATGTTTTTACCTCTTACTGATGTTGCAGTTATGCAACCTCACATAGCTAATTACAAAATTCCTGCGCCATGTTGAATTCGTTGAAGATATCACATTGCCGACAACGAATTACTGTTTGCTGTTTTTATAGCTTTCGAACCACGCTAATTTAGACCTCTCTCTCTAAGAGAATTCACGACGTTTCCCCACTTCCTTTGGGGGATCCCTTGCGCACGGGTTTCACGATTGCGGCATAAGCATTTTTCAATGGAGCACATTCGATGTGTTTGACCTGACCATACCGCCTTTGTTCTATCGTTTAGGATAGTGAAGATATAGATCTTTCTAGTTCATTTTCCCACACTTTCGGCACCCTATATTTCCAAAACTATAGACTTTTGGCCAAAGTTGAATAGGGCTTTTTTCTTTGTTTGACATCAGCTATGTACCCTTGAATTTTTGTACGCATTAATAGCACACCCTGTATTATATGTGTGTGTTTGTGTGTATGTGTGTGTGTGTGTGTGTGTGTTACAGTTTCGGTTTCTAACACCCTTCCTCACATACATTATAAGAAGAATATTCAATTTTTGACATCTTAAATACAATGTGAATACAAGATACGTCCACTTTCTCTGTATGAAACATCAGTTTTAAATTGGTTCTAAATAGTAAGTATTTAATTAGGCATTGCCACTTTCTTCTTGTGCACCTGTGTATAACCTTTTATACTTCTTATAAAAAATTTTAACTGGTAAAAAAATAATGAACTCTTAATTAGGTGTTTGTCACACTTTCTGATCATTGCAATCCACCTGCTAGTATCCATTATCACATTTCATTAACATTGTACACTTATCCTAATATCTCGTGTTAATCCTTTTAATTCTTTCTTTCTATTTTGTCTCTCATCTTTTCACTTAATTCATGTATCACAAGTCCACTAGCCCAATTCTTCGACTTCTCCTTCCCACATTTCTTAATCTACTGAGCTTCTTTCTGCTTTATTCTCTTCTTCCCTTCCTAATCATTTTGTTCCTTCCCAATCTATATCATATTCCATTTCTTTAATTGTTTGCATATTCCCGAGCATTAAGAGGGAGTACTTGTTACAAACACAATAGAAGAAAAAATGGAAAATAAGGTTATAAGAAAATTGCAAAGGAGAAAGTGTTGAAGGCCCTAAAGTTGATATGGGAGAATAGTGTATGTGTGATTGGTGAAAAATTGGTGAGGATAAAAGAGGGGTTAAGCATAATGTTGAGAACAAGTGGGAATACAAAGTAAAAGAAGTAGAACATTTTATAATGTTTTGTAGGTATATAGTTGATTGCCTTGGAATATGGAAAGTAACTAAAAGACAGTTGGAGAAATTTCTTAAAACAATTAAGGAGAAAGAAAAAGGGATTAGGCTAGAAATGGAAGAAGAAGAGAGGAAGATCAACTTCATGGACATGATTGGATTGTGATTCATGTCCGGGACAATTTCCAAAATCACCTCTCCACATACAGAAGGTAGTTCATACTATGTTCGTGTTTGGTACAGGAAATTCATCATGTGTTTCTTTGTAGAGCGGAAGGAATAAAAGCGAATTAATATAGTGCTCAACTGCAGGAAGTCTATCGCACTCTTGTCCACAAGCACCCTGTAATAATTATCACATATGGTATCTGATGTATCAGGACAATGTATGCCCACATGTCGCTCAAAGGACTGTGCAAACTCTCTGTGGTTCACACTATGAAATAATGTACTACACTGTACTGTACAGCCATTTACTGTATTATATCTCGCCTATTACCACCTTTTCAGACGGACAGATTAGCAAGAAATAACTCTTATGACTGGTCGGTGCAACGATCAGTTCGGAAGTTCTTCAAGAATTCCAATATTTGGCTAAACGATGGTAAAAAAAAATGTGTCTGCAGCCGAACACTACTTCTGCTAATTAGCTTCTGTACATTCCATTGTCGTTTGTCCTTTGAAGAAGAACAGTATGCTACTCGGATTCTTAATCCGACTAATTCAATACATAAATATATATTTAGTATATCTAAAAACATTGAATAAATAAATACTACTTGTCATTCTCTACTTCTGTACTGAAGCTACACATGAAATTTTTCTTAACCCTGCTACTACCGGAATTTTTTCATTACACTGAATACCGTTAGGGTCACTGGTGACCCCATGTCATTTATTGAAGAAACACAGCCTTCTTTGTTTAAAAAACATTTAATGGTGCCCACTTTTACATTCTATCGTGTTTGTTATAACATTGTTATTAACTTAGCTTTTCTAGTCACGTAATATGCTTAATGTGTTGATAATTTGATAACATAGTGCGATTATATAAATTAAGTACAGGAATTCCCATAGGGAAACTTAATAATTCGGATGATGATTAGTGCTATAGCTGAATTTTCCAGTCTAATTGCCTATTTTAGACATACAATTCGATTTTAATCGTTGTAACATTTTACACAAAGAATAGCTGAGTGTTGCTTATACACGTATGTTTCGCATCTTTGCATATGCCTTGCATAACATACCGCTCATAGAAATGACAACGACCACGTTTTCGATATTTATTGGCTTCTGAAGATATACACGGGAACTCTGAATGCCGAAGTCTGTTTTGTGTAGTTAGAGACTTAGCTAGTTCAAGAAAACATATTCTTCATCTGTAATTACTTCTGCTGTTCCATTCAGGATTGAGTGAAAACCAAATGATGAAAACGTTGAGAGCACTGAAGCTAATGACGGAGGAGTCAGAGTCCTCAAAATGACACTAATTGTTCATCAATAGTAATGTTGCCCGCTATATATGCGTCCTATAACGTACTTCCACATGCATCAAAAGCGTCTCTAATTGGAAATAATTTGTCCGAACTATGAGTTTTGCCTCGTTGTTGAGTGTCATTGAACCGGAAGTATCGAGATATCTGTGTAAATCTATTTCTTCATATTGATTTGTTGGAAATAGGCCTGTCATCTTCTTTATTCCACAAATGTGTAATACATTCATTGTGTGCTTTTCCGCAAGTATAAGAAGCAATATGAAACACTGAATTTCACCCTTATCAACATATGCCCATTTATATCCATATGTAATAGAGCATTCCTTGTTTGTCCATTTCAAAATAGTTTCAAGAATATTGGGTCTCATAAAGTACTCGAAAGGAGATTGAACCGTATCCACATTCCTGATACTATGATGTGTAAGCCCTGTTTCCAGTCTTGATAATATTGCGAAACGGAGTCTTAGAGATGGAAACTGAGTCCTGAGAAGTCCTTAGTGGATTACTATTCTAGATTTATTGTCCATTCTTCGACTTGAAAAGAAAATGCGGATTCATAAGATAAAAGAAATGGAAAATCAACATTGCAATAACATAAGACGACTAACAGAAATCAGAATCAAAATCAGAACAAGGATAGAAACATGTTTATCATCGTAGTTGATCGTGCTCATTAGGAACAATTTTAGTGGATTATTCAGAAACACAACATTGAATAATGTGCCGCGCTGGCTCGTTCGTAGCATCTTCGTCTCTGTTGCTTGAGATTCCTGGTTCAATCTCAGCTCGCGCCAAGTGTAATTTGTGGTGAATAAACAGTGTGAATGGGTTTTCTTGCGGTTCACCCGTTTTCTCCCACTTTCATCTATCATCCATTTCATTTATTCTCATTATCGTCGTCACCTTTAGCCTAGGTGAAATAATCGTGGACTCTTTTCCAATTCCTTTTCCTACAGTATTGAATAAGGATGGGAAAAGAAATAACGAAAAGGGGAATCATATTATTAAATGAAAGAACAATTCTGAAATGTGTCTTTCATGAAAATTCAGAAAACTAATAGATTAAGACAAGAAACACAGCAGATATTGCAAGGCTACTATTTCAACTAGGAGCTATTTCTCATTATTTTCAGGTCCCCACTGGATCTAGAGGTTAGCACACTTACCTCCGACCCAGGGCCGGGTTCTATTTCTGGTAGGAGTACAGTTGAAGGAAGAAATTGGTTCGGATTCCCCTACACTCAGTACGCCTACGTCTCCTTTAGTCTACATAGCATAAACGAGTGACGTCAAACTCAAAACAAAGCAGATCATTATTTTAGATTTTTATACTACATGATAGTATATCGGACTGTATTTTACCATTTCCATAAAATAATAAAATCAATTGACAACAATGATTGACAAAAATACAAATGCAACAAAAGTAGAAGTCCATTAGAATATACTTACTTGTAAGTGCAGATGTTGAGGTATCATTTTTGCTTCTTTCAAGCATACACTCATCTTCAGAATCTAGATATGAATCTGAATCATATTCATCTATATCATTATAGTCCAAAATTTCATCTATTTCACAATCGTCACTAGATGAAACATCATGACTTGCAGGATCTTCTGGCGAAAAGTCAGAATCAGTGATTTCTTCATGCAATTTTTTTTCTACGTCTTCGCAAGATAGATTTTTTGATGCCATGGTGCTTCTCATATATTCGAAATGAAATGAAATGAAATCTTTAAGTTTTACGTCCCACGGTTATGCCGATTAGGCTAAAGGAGACGGTGATAATGAGAGATGAATGAAATGGTGGAATGAAGAAAGTGGGAGGAAACGGGAGAACCCCGAGAAAACCCACGAGCACGGTGTTTGTCCACCACAAAGTTCACTTGGCGGGGGTCATATATTCGAGAAAACAATTGAAGAGTGACTTGTGTCAAATTTCACTCCGAATAATCAGTGGCATGTATCGGAAAAATACAAAAGTTATTAATAATTGCTGGGGTCCTATATGACCCCAATGGTACTCGGTGCAGAAAGTAGAGAAACTTGCGCTGACATACACACAAAAAAAATCACAATGTACCAAAGTGAAGTTCCAAAGCAAACATGAAAATCCAATGTTTTTCATTTTTTAATGTAATATATTACGCGAGCTACACACTGTTAATCTTAGCTTGGGGTCATATAGGACCCCACGGTTGTAAGGAATTATTCTGTATGAAAGAGTATCGGAAAATACAGTGTAGGTCAAAAGTGTGGAAACACTCTAAAAGTTGAAAAAAGCTTCAAAATGCAACCAAACTAACAACGTAGGTGGGGAATATGGATAAGGGAAATGTTGAGAACACATCACAATGACATCCGCAATTTTCGGGATAATTTTACACAATTGTCTTGGATGGAAACCATCACATGTGATATATTACTTTAATGGCAATTTTTTTGTAGATATTGAATGACAGTGTTACTTTTGGTGTAGCTATATACATTACATTATATACAATAATGACTTCCTTTGCTGTGTCCCAACACAAGAGGTTAGTTACACGACAAAGATTCTCTCTTTTACAGAACGTGTTCAATTTATTCCCCACTCCGGTCGGTTGTCACATGAATTCTGCGTTCCTAGTAAAGCAAAATCATAATGTCAGCATTAAAGCATCCAAGCGTACACAAGTCACGACTTAAGGTGCAAAACATCCCTTTCACCACAAACACGATAGATTTTACATGGTAAACTTCTGTTCCCGAAAACCTAGAAACCTATAAAAAAGTAAGCCTAGATCGATCAAAATTCCCGCAGATCTGTACTGAGGAAATTCAATTTTCCCTCTGTTCTTTATATACACGCTAGCTGCAAGGCGTATAACCTTATACGTTTTACTATTTGGGCTCATATCGTACAGTCTGCAACTTTTCTAGACATTAAGCACTCCGTAAACTTGAAAATACCACTGAACACAGAGAAGGTATTGCCTTTACGGCCTGCCAATACTCGCAAGGGAATTAAACTCTTATTAAAGAAGAAAACAGATTTACGTCTACCGAATGTAGCCGAGCGGGCTGAGGCACTGAGTCTTCGTAAAGAACTTGTGAAACTTGAAAATCGAGGGTTCATAACTCGTTCTCACATGTTTCTAATCAATTTTTAAACAGGAAGATATGATGAAATAATTAGAAGTATAATATTTGTTACACATTAAATTTCAAATTTAATGCTTTGGTATTAAAAGTTGTGTTTGTTGCCCAAATTGTATTTCTTGTGTTACTTTATTTCCGAAACAAATACTTAAAGGAATTCTCGATGCAAAATCTCTACAATAATCAGTGACACTTGGATGGGTGTGAAATTAGACTGAAATAAATGCAAATGAGTATGTAATTGGAAATTTACACACCAAACTAACTTTCTATCTAATAAAATACATTTGTACCGGAAACATGTTTTATAACCAATTAATCATACAATACTTTTGACAATTAAAAATATTTCAGGAAAAGAACGCTCACTGCACTGAAGGCACCTTTATCTTCTATACCATCACGAATATATATATCCATCACTTACTGTAAAACGAACAAACGAACAGTTGTGCTCTTAGCTGTATGAACAATTTCCATACCCTTTCCGTCTTTAGTAAATAATCGTCCGATATCATTTTTTTAAAAAAATATTTGGTAATTTCCTAATGAAAAGAGGTACGAAATTTCCACAAATAAGAAACAATACATCCGTGCTATGGCGTAAGATATGAACGAAAAGTTTGAAACAATCGTTAAAAATATAAAGGGATCATCCGATATCCAGTCATTAACTATCACTTGCTGTCATTTCAGAACGAAGGGGTGTCCGGGTCGTTTACGTTGAGATTTTCAACTTTCACTCACTCTCTCTTGAAGAGAGATAGAGAAAATTTCAGAACTTAAGAAAATTAAGTGGAACATATCAGAGGCAGATTTAGACTTCTGTTGCTTAAGGGCTAGCGGCATCTTGCCGTCCCCTCATTAGTTACTTCGGTGCACCCTCCTCTCCACTCACATCTTCTTGCTCTCTCAGTAATAATATCCTTACCTTTTCTTTATCTTTCACTTGCGCAAATACGACATAAAGATGAAGAATGGTGTACCGTCTTCTGGCACACCGTGGCTGAATTTTGTCAATTGGATACAGAATACAGAATACTCACACAGGTACGAAACCTAAGAAGTTAACAACAAAACAACTTTTGCGGGAAGATATACGGTTTGAAACTAAGGTAGTAGTACTATACACGGAATTTGATATTAGAACATAATAATAATAATAATAATAATAATAATAATAATAATAATAATAATAATAATAATAATAATAATAATAATAATAATAATAATAGTAATAATAAAACATAATGAACTATGAAGGCAACGTTTTCTCAGTAATACTGCGCTTACTCAAGACATATTTCTCAAAGACTTTCGTTCCATCTATATTTCATCTTCTTTGAATTGAATATCAAAAATACCTATGATCATAAAGAAAACATGTAACAAAGATTTCTTTCCTTTTCTACCAAAGTAATATCTTTGATGTGTCAAGATAATATGTTTTCTTTTAAATGCTGCAAGAAAAAAATGTGCAATCAGAAATGTTGTTGGACTTGATTAGAATTGCTTTAATGTGGTAAATTCGATTTTTGGACAAAGTCTCTCCCGAACTGCACTCTCCTGCCTTTATCTTTACACGATTAAGAATAAATCTAAACTTCGTAATAGTTAAGCGTACAGGACGCCTAGAGAACAAGTTCACTATATCGAACACCCTGCAATTTATTTTGAAACAGAATTGTCACAGGTCGGAATATGTATTGTATACCATACCACTTTATTTTTGTTCAAAGTATTACAAGGACATGGCTACCTTTCTGTATGCGAAGCATTTTCCTACTGCTAAAGCAAATAAGTTTAACTTTAATTAATCCGAATTACACAAGTAATTATCGTGTGTTTTTAAATAACTACAGTATTGCAAATTCTTGGTAACGAAAGATCAAATAAATAGCGATTTTTTTGTAAAGTGTGACTGATTCATTGTGATCTTATCAATTGTTAAAATCACTGAAGGAAGCGAGCTATATTCAATTCTAGAGAACCTCTTTACATTGAAGACACCCTTGTACTGAATCTCCTAAGCCCTAACACAATAAACATCAATAAGGCATTTAATATTAGAAATAGCATTCTTTGTTAGAGCTTTAAACATTAAGTACAAGAAAAAAGTGATTGGCACTTTAAGGATTTTTTAAAATATAGATGACTACATCTTTCATCTTTTTAAATATATTCTCTTGATTTTTTCTCTAAATATACATTAATGCATATTGATTACGGAGAACTTGTACTTTTTACGTATTTCAAAAGCAGAAAATGTTTATAGAGCTTACAGTGAACACAAGTATAAAACTATAGTAATTGGCACTGAAAATACAGTAATTGGCACTTATTCCTATAGTGATTGGTACTGTTAGTAATCCACAACTCAAATGATTTTTATTTATGAAGGACAACATAGTTTTACATTATGTGCCGAAATATAATACTATCAGGTTACTCTTTGACCAATAATTAGAAGAAATAACTTAAAATTGTTAATAACGTTTTACAAACAATAACATTTAAATTCAGCAAAATGACCTATGTTTTTTAAACCTCAATCTTAGGGGAGAGTCGGGTAGTATCGTCATAGATAGCTTCGTTATAATTATTTGATAAGTGTTAGGCGGAATATAAATTGGTAATACATTTCTGAAATCTTTACTCCTTGCTGAACAATTACATTATACCACGAACTTACAACATACAATAACTGAGTAATAATGTACATTTTTCTGAAACACTAAATTTGCACTACATGAAACATTGGAGGCCTATATCGGACACCATGACACACTCTCATCTTCATGAGAACTTCACCTTACTTACATGTTTTACGTTACTTACACGCATCACACTTGTAAAATAAAGAATCTCCTCCAAGATCGGCACAATAGCTAAAGTTGCACTGAATCCAGTCTTCCTGGAAATTTTCTCCACAGACCAAACATACAGTATTTTCTTCATTTTTAGGATTTGAAAACAATGATGTATTTGTCGACGAAAAAGACTCACCATTTTCCATTTCAGGTTTTTCTTTTAAGTGTGCTTTTCTCGCCGAGGTTATACCACTTTTAGCAGTTGCAGCCATGCATCTCCTTTCTTCTAGTGTGTTTTTATAGGGACTTGAAGTGAGAATTTTACTATGTTTTCCACGTCGTTTCCTCACGTTCAATATTTCTTTTTTGTCACCTGGAAGTAGAGATATTTCTTCCAGAAAAGTTCTAGAGATTTGACGAGATGTACTAGGCCCAGACGTTGAAGGGATGTCTGAGATATCTACATCGGCCTGTGTTGCTTCAGCATGATGATGTCTTGGCCGTGTGCTGGCGGATTGGGATTGGCGTGGATGATCATTTTCTGCTTCTGTCATATCACGATCAAAATCCAAGTCTGTGAAAATGTTTCTATTCAATGGATATATCCCTGTACAGGCAAATGCTGACTGAGCTAATTCCATTCTACAAACTCTAACCAGCGCTGTTCTGACTAATCCGGCAATGTCTGTTAGGGTTATTTTAAAGTTCTTGTACTTTCTCATCCAATCAGAGCACGCTTCGTTGTATGCATTCTTGAATTGTTTCATTATTTAATATCCAATGGTTGCAGTTTGTGTGTTGTGTGTAGACTAAGGATGTGAATATGATTGGAACGAGCAAATAACAAAACTTCCAAATCTTTGTGACTAGTATGACCATCAACTATCAATAATACAGGTTTCTCTTGACAGGGATGCACTCGTTCAACAAAAGAATGGAGCCATTTCAGAAAACCAACTTTTGTAATCCAACCAGTTGACTGTGCTTCAAAGACACTGCCTTCTGGAGCATCTTTTGTCAGCTCTTTGTCAATTCTCGCTCTCGGAAAAACGAAGAGTGGTGGTGGAAAAATGTCACCTTCGGCGTTGATACTCAGAAGGACAGTGACATTCTGTCCCCGTTCACCGGATACCAATTTTCCAATTTGCTTCTTTTCTTTCACAGCCATTACTTTCTGTTGATTTACATGCACTACGGATAACCCAGTTTCATCACGGTTAAAAATTCTTGAAGGAGGGAATGAAAACTTATCCATCAATTCGGTGAGTTTAGAGAAAAATCTCCCGACTTCTTCTTGATTAAAACCAACAGCTCTTTGTAAACTTGTAGATTCTGCAGTTCTCAGACTCAAATCAGAATGCCTTCGCATGAAGTCATAATAAAAAATCTTTACCTGCCATACCTTTTTGTTTGTTGAAACGACGATTAATCCTCAAGTGTCCTGCAAATTGATAAGCAAGTTTAAGAAATTCCCTTCTGGTTAATGGCATCAGCTGGTTATCCAGGGTTTTTACATGATAATGTAACTGCTGATCCTCTTCTGGTGTAAACGTATTTCGAAATAACCCCATCATAGGCTTGAGATTAAATTCTGTCCCTGAATTCACAGTCTTTACTCTATCACAAAACGTACTTCTTGGAATTTGAAAACGTACACTTGCTTCTCTGATGCTCATTTGTCCACTTTTGACGACATCTATGGCTAACTTCATATTCTCTTCCGTCCATTTTCCTCTTGTTTTCCCCATGTTTAGCTGAAAAATAATAAAACAGCATAAGCATTGACGCCAAAATTCTCTCATCGGTGTGTCCGGTACTGGCCGCCAATGCCTTGTCCGATACTACCCGACTGACATAGACCAAGAAAATATCTTGCCAAGTCAAATAAAGTAAAATTACCCGAACATTACTTCATGTATGATCTGTCAGGAAAGTAAATGTACACCTATTTTTCGAGTCTGGCATTCCTGCGCTCCATCCGTGGAGAGTATGAGAATTAAATCAATCAAATGTTTACTGAGGGGCAAAAAGAAAAGCTTAATCTGAATAAGACATTGCAGAGGGGTACAAGCTGTGAATACGAATAGTGCATTGTGTAAATAAAGGACGACACCGAAAGAGAAAGCCAGAAACAGCTGTTAAACTTACAAAAAAAGAGTAAAAATTGTCGAAGTGGGAACATAAAACACAAATACAACAAATACGCCGACAACTAAACGGTCACCATGCCATGATCTTGGTATAGTGGTTAAGGTGCTGGCTTACAAATGCAAAGGACGCAAGTTCGAATCTTAAGCGAGGTCATTTTAAAAATTTTTGTTAATAATACATACAACTCATGAGAGATAGTAAAAGAGGTCGTATTTAGTTTTTCGTAGCAATTATTATTGGTAATGTTTAGTACTGATAATACTTTTTGTCTTTGCGTATTGCTTTTGTTCTTGTCTTCATTTCGAAAGAGAAGAATATCCGAACAAATGCCACCAAAATTCCTCATATTTTGAATGTAAACGCCATTTGCAATTAGTGAAGAATAAAAATTGAACGTTCCGATGTAGCTGCAAAAATAAAAAGAAAAAACATGGAAGTGGACCATACTCATGGTTATTAAAAATACAATTTCTACATGCCTTACACCTCCCGACCACGTTTCTACGTTAGCAAGTAAGAGGTTTGTGTTTAGGTTAGGTTGGTCAATACGTTTTGCAAAGGGGCCCGGTTTAGCTCTGACGCACCACAGGTGCGAGAAGGGAGAAAAACACTTTTTCTCTCTCCCTCTGTGTGTCTACTTATCTATCTATTTGTATATATATAACGCTATTTGTGAATGCCATAACCACCCTAATTTTCAGCGGATTGAGACGAAACTTGGCAGAAACATTAATTGTTGAAATATCTTGATGAGTTCGTTAACCAGAATAATCAGATGAAAATGTTCAAAATGGTGGCCCTTCAAACTCTTAAAAAGTTCCAAGGGAACCAAATTTCGCCCATAAATAGGTATTCAGAAAGTTTGAATAAATTTTCCTCTTTTACTGAAATATTTGTGTGCAGAAACTTATTGAAATATTGGACCCGATTAATCGCCTAAAGAAGGTTCACGCCCTTTCGCTACGGTCAGTTTTTTTTTTTTTTTTGCAGGAGGGGGTTATCTTCCTATTGGAACAAGATGATTGTTACTGATGATATGAAATTACACATTGAAAGTGAAGTAACTTGTGTAACGTGTTATTTGAAAGAATAATATAATAAATGTGCATTCCTCTAACACAGAGAACTGTAAATCATGTATTTCGAGTTCTGGAGCCTGAATGGCGAGGAGTGTTATTTGATTTGCTTTTTAGTAACACATTGCATTGCAAATAAAGGTAGGCAACATTAGTGGTAAGTAAAACAACAATGATAATAATAATAATAATAATAATAATAGGTGTTGTTTGTGGCAAGGCAATATCTTCCTCAGTTCTTCTTCAAACGTAATGATTGTAACGCCATATCTCACTTACAAACAAAATATTAGCAATTTATATCGAGAGAACGGGAAACTGTAGAGCGATGGGACCAACGTTGGACAGTATGCACTCATAGTACTCAGAAAAGTAAGCGATTTCAATGCAAAATGAACGAAGAGTCATTGTCATGAGTACTCATGGGGCCACGGCAGAGCCCTCTTTAGGCAAAATGTCGATAGCTTATATCGATAAAACAGGAGGTGATACTGGGATGGGACCAACGTTGGACACCGTGGACCCATAAGGCGCATCGAAAAAATTAGGGGGGCGGGCGCCAGCCAGCCTTACTTATTTCCACATAATAATATAAAATTATATTGTCGAAATACACACACGAGTTAGCTACTAATATTTCATATTATTATTATTATTATTATTATTATTATTATTATTATTATTATTATTATTATTATTATTATTATTATTATTATTATTATCATCTACAGCGTCTTTTCATTACGTGAGCATGTTTGACATGAAACCAAAGAGAAAATCCATCCTGTAGCGAAAAGAAACAATACTTTCTCTCAAATGGATAAAATATCAACCCGAGATTGATTCGAACTCGCATGGACGGCGCGAAAAGCCAGTGCTTTGTCCACTATTTTTTTAACTGACTTACCGAACGCGTTTCAGTAACTTACTTATTGCTAATTTTACTTGCTTCACTCGTTTAACTTGCTTTTTCTAATAACTTATAACGACAGGGACACGAACACAGAAACATCGAGAACAGTTAAAAATGATAGATGCTCTCCCGCCGATAATCGAACCCGAGACTCCATACACCCAAGGCTCACGTGCTAGCCTCTAGACCTTTTTTTTTTAAAGATCAACCGATCATACCTCAGTTTCCTGAGCAACCCGGGTTTCCCCGTATACAAGGCCTCTTCGACCTTTACCATATTCGACAGGGACACGAACACATACATATCCAGGACAGTTAAAATTCCGACCTTGCTCTTCAGATGGATTCGAACCCCCAGTGGATTGCGCCTCATGATCCGAAGCCGAACGCCCGAGACCACTCGGCTATTGCCACCGGCTACCAGCGGCGATGGCAACGCTCACTTCCTGTGTCGTTAGGCATTACGACCACTGTATTGCCAGCTATCACTTCTGTGGGTTGTATACTATGATCACATGTTTCTTCTTTGCTGGAAGAGTAAAACCTACATTATATGTAATACATGAGGTATTTAGACCTACATGCTCTTCATATAATGTAATAAAAGGGTCATGGTGTCGGATTTTAATACATGACGTATTGCAGTATACAACATGCTTTGCATTACTTGTTTGTTTGTAGACAGCTACTAGCTTAGTGTTCTGAAAGGTTGTGTATAAACTAGGGATAGCCCGTTCCGGAATTATTAGTTTTCGGACTCCCGAAAGTAAAGCCGGACAAATTCCGGAATTCGGAAAATTCCAATTTTGTAATAATTTCGGAATTCGGAAAAATCCGGAATTTAGAAATTTCTGATTTCGTTAACATTCCGGAATTCGGAAAATCCGGATTTTTTCGAAAGTGGGAGTTTTTCTCAATTCCGGAATTTTCTAAATTCCGGATTCTTTCCTAGTTCCGAAATTCTTCTGAATTCCGGAGTATAACTGAATTCCATAATTTTGCGAAATCCGGAAAGTGAAAGTTCCGCTTCCGAAAAATGAATTTATTTTGGTTAATATGAATCGTGGCGGAAATAAGTCTTTGACCAGGTAATGGCGACTGCTTTGAAAGAAATGGGGAGTATGAGAATTCAATCTGTCATATTTGTAGTTTCGTGTGGAGAAAGAACGAACTTGTGAACCAGTGGTTTAAGAAAAACTCAAGTTATTAATATAAACTTTGCCGACTTCATAAAAGAAATACGAAAGACATTTTGAATCGAAAAATATAACATACAAGTTTGCAAGCGGAGACAAAGAAACCTAACGTAACCAGACTAAAGACGGATCGTTTACCGCGTAGCGATCGCGGTTCAGTGGTCAAGGTGCTTCTGCGAATGCACGTTGCAATTTTTTTTCTTACTTTAGAATTTTTGATGGCGATTGATCAGCGATAACATACGTTTTATTATATTCAGATATTTGAATACTCGGATGTTTCAATACTTGAACTATCAAATCTTCAGGAATAATAATAGTAATAATAATAATTATTATTATCTCGTAGAAGATTAAAAGCTAGAAGCTAAATTATCGCTCAGGTCATACCATTACAAGGAGAAACGTGACATTTGGAAAGAATATTTCGGTTTGGTTTAATGTTGCTCACGAGAAGAGGAGTTTCTCATCTCGTTTCTAAAACAAATGAAATAACATGAGAATTAACATTTTACATTCGAGACGGGTCAGGGCTAAATCAAAATTTTCGTCTCTCTTTGGAGATGAGAATCGAGACGAGACGAAAAGTATCGTAAACATTTCCCGTCTTGTCTCGATTCTCGAAATAGTGTATGTCCATTCTGTAGTTGAATTGAATTTTGGCTCGACTTGTGCTCATCCCTATTCGTGTTTGTATTTTATGTTTCCACTTCAACAATGTCTACTCTTTTTTCTCCTTTTACCTGCTGTTTCTGGATTTCTCTTTCGGTGTCGTCCTTTATTTACACCGTGCACTATTCTTATTCCCAGCTTGTGACCCGCTTCAATGTCTTATTCAGTTTAGGCTTTTCTTCTTGCATTGACTTCACATGTGATTGATTTAATTCTCACTTTCCGCGCACGACCGATGAAAACGTTTATTATTATTATTATTATTATTATTATTATTATTATTATTATTATTATTATACTATTGAACTTGCACGGCGAAATTACTGTATAATACGATATCATTTCTGTAATTTTACTCCATTGTATGTTATTTAGTTTATTAATGGGCACTAAATTGTCTCCAGATCAACGAATAAATTAACTACGGCATGCACTTTGGTGGAAATATCATTGCAATAAGATTATTGGTTCGTTCCAAACATGTTCATGTAATGATATTTCCACCAAAGTGCATGCCGTAGTTAATTTATTCGTTGATCTGGAGACAATTTAGTACCCATTAATTAATTAAATAACATACAATGGAATAAAAATACTGAAATGATATCGTATTATACAGTAATTTCGCCGTGCAAGTTCAATAGTATAATAATAATAATAATAATAATAATAATAATAATAATAATAATAATAATAATAATAAAACATTTTCATCGGTCGTGCGCGAAAAGTGAGAATTAAATCAATCACATGTCAAGTCAATGTAAGGAGAAAAGCCTAAACTGAATAAGACATTGAAGGGGGTCACAAGCTGGGAATAAGAATAGTGCATGGTGTTAATAAAGGACGACACCGACAGAGAAATCCAGAAACAATAGGTAAACGAAGAAAAAAAGAGTAGAAATTGTTGAAGTGGAAACAAAATACAAATACGAATAGGGATGAGCAGGAGTCGAGCCAAAATTCGACTCGACTCGAGTTCAATCCGAGTCGAGTCAAAGGTATTTTTCTTGTAGTACTTAAAATTATACTGTAGTTCTTAAAACTAAGGCTGAGACCTGCACGGTCGATTTCTTGAGCCCAAGCAGAAGACCAACTCGGGTAGTGATATCAACCGGCTCGGCTCGTATCAACTGAGCGAAGTTGTTGTATTACTATACATCTGCTTCCGCCCCTGTCAAATCTGGTCGATCTCGTTGACGCGACATATTTGCTTTTTTATACCCCTTTCTTCGTTTACTGAACAAAACAGTAACTACTCTGAAATATACTACTGCGCATGCCTCGTAGATAAATATTTCTGATGCCAATAGTTTCCGTTTTGTCCAAGGAAAGTTCTTTTTCTTATTCCCAGCATGACCCTTTTATTACATTATATGAAGAGCATGTAGGTCTAAATACCTCATGTATTACATATAATGTAGGTTTTACTCTTGCAGCAGAGAAGAAACATGTGATCATAGTATACAACCCACAGAAGTGATAGCTGGCAAGACAGTGGTCGTAATCCCTAACGACACAGGGAGAGAGTGGTGCCCTTCCCGCTGGTCTAGTCGCTGGCACGTGCGCCTTTGGTGTATGGAGTTCCGGGTTCGATTCCCGGTGGGAGAGCATCTATGATTTTTAGCTGTTCTCGATGTTTCTGTGTTCGTGTCTCTGTCGTTATAAGTTATTAGAAAAAGCAAGTTAAACGAGTGAAGCAAGTAAAATTAGCAATAAGTAAGTTACTGAAACACGTTCAGTGAGTCAGTTAAAAAAAATTGGACAAAGCACTGGCTTTTCGCGCCGTCCATGCGAGTTCGAATTAATCTCGGCTTGATTTTTTATCCATTTGAGAGAAAATATTGCTTCTTTACGCTACAGGTAGTCCACTCTTTTCGTATTTTTCGCTGTCGTTCACAGTTAAAGTAACTGACTATTATTCTTTCTGCGAATGATGGATCTTTTCTTTGGTTTCATGTCAAACACGCACACGTAATGAAAAGACGCTGTCGATAATAATAATAATAATAATATGAAATATTAGTAGCTAACTCGTGTGTGTATTTCGACAACATAATTTTATATTATTATGTGGAAATAAGTAAGGCTGGCTGGGCCCCCCCCTATTTTTTCGATGCGCTTTATGGGTCCACGGTGTCCAAAGTTGGTCCCATCCCAGTATCACCTCTCGATATAAGTTATTGACACTTTGCCTAAAGAGGGTTCTGCCGTGGCCCCATGACTACCCATGACAATGACTCTTCGTTCCTTTTGCATTGAAATCGCTTACTTTTCTGAGTACTATGAGTGCATACTGTCCAACGTTGCTCCCATCGCTCTACAGTTTCTCGTTCTCTCGATATAAATTGCTAATATTTTGTTTGTAAGGGAGATATTGCGTTACAATCATTACGTTTGAAGAAGAATTGATTAAGATATTACCTTGCCACAAACAACACCTATTATTATTATTATTATTATTATTATTATTATTATTATTATTATTATTATTATTATTATTATTATTATTTTACTTACCACTAATGGTGCCTACCTTTATTTGCAATGTAATGTGTTACTAAAAAGCAAATCAAATAACACTCCTCGCCATTCAGGCTCCCGAAATCGAAATACATGATTTACAGTTCTCTGTGTTAGAGGAATGCACATTTATTATATTATTCTTTCAAATAACACGTTACACAAGTTACTTCACTTTCAGTTTGTAATTTCATATCATCACTAACAATCATCTTGTTCCGATAGGAAAATAACCCCCTCCTGCAAAAAAAAACTGACCGTAGCGAAAGGACGTGAACCTTCTTTAGGCGATTAATCGGGTCCAATATTTCAATAAGTTTCTGCACACAAATATTTCAGTAAAAGAGGAAAATTTATTCAAACTTTCTGAATACCTATTTATGGGCGAAGTTTGGTTCCCTTGGAACTTTTTAAGAGTTTGAAGGGCCACCATTTTGAACATTTTCATCTGATTATTCTGGTTAACGAACTCATCAAGATATTTCAACAATTAATGTTTCTGCCAAGTTTCGTCTCAATCCGCTGAAAATTAGGGTGGTTATGGCATTCACAAATAGCGTTATATATATACAAATAGATAGATAAGTAGACACACAGAGGGAGAGAGAAAAAGTGTTTTTCTCCCTTCTCGCACCTGTGGTGCGTCAGAGCTAAACCGGGCCCCTTTGCAAAACGTATTGACCAACCTAACCTAAACACAAACCTCTTACTTGCTAACGTAGAAACGTGGTCGGGAGGTGTAAGGCATGTAGAAATTGTATTTTTAATAACCATGAGTATGGTCCACTTCCATGTTTTTCTTTTTATTTTTGCAGCTACATCGGAACGTTCAATTTTTATTCTTCACTAATTGCAAATGGCGTTTACATTCAAAATATGAGGAATTTTGGTGGCATTTGTTCGGATATTCTTCTCTTTCGAAATGAAGACAAGAACAAAAGCAATACGCAAAGACAAAAAGTATTATCAGTACTAAACATTACCAATAATAATTGCTACGAAAAACTAAATACGACCTCTTTTACTATCTCTCATGAGTTGTATGTATTATTAACAAAAATTTTTAAAATGACCTCGCTTAAGATTCGAACTTGCGTCCTTTGCATTTGTAAGCCAGCACCTTAACCACTATACCAAGATCATGGCATGGTGACCGTTTAGTTGTCGGCGTATTTGTTGTATTTGTGTTTTATGTTCCCACTTCGACAATTTT